>NC_140078.1:94011695-95211695 GCF_964194135.1 Talpa europaea
GGCATCGCACTCCCGAAACCTTGTTTACTTGGCTAAAGTCAAGGCCAGCGTAACACCCCTGCTCCCAACATCACCCTCCTCGTCTCAAATGTCCCCTCTCTTCAGGGGCTCTGGACTCATTGCTGTTAACGTTAAGAAGTAAACTGAGGCCTCCCTGGTGGCACACCGCACTATGAAGCAATGCGCAGCCTCTGCATCATGAGTTCGATTCCTGGCCAGCCAAGGAGCTACCCACATGGCGCAGCAGACCTCTCCTGTCTCGCCCGCTGCTCCCCTCAGCAGTGTATTTCGGTCAGTCTGCGTGTTCATTTCCCAGCTCTGTCTCTGGTGAATCCTTTCACCCCCCGCACCTCTGGCCTGCACCCCATTTCTTGTATGCATAAAAAAATAAATCTTTTAAAAAAATTAAGAAGCTAACTGAGGCTCAGAGAGGTCAATGAACCTTACTGAGGTCACATACACAGTGACAGGGGATCTATGAAGGGGTCAGTTCCCCCGGACTTTCATGTACTGCCTCTTGGGGCTGCTCACTCTGACAGAGAGACCTCTGTGAACATCAGATCATTTTTCCTGAAGCCTGTGACATTGCTGTGCCCCTCCTCATGCCTGTGTGACCCCTTGGTAACTACAGGTAGTGAGGGTGCTGTCACCTGACTAGTTACCCAGCAGCTTAGGAGAATCAGGAGAGCTGGGTTTGTGTTTTCTCTCTGGGCCCCCTCTCCTGTGCCCCCCCCCGCCTCTCCGCGGGGGGAGAAACCCCTCCTCCGCAGCTAAGTTCTCTCTGGTCATTCAATGGATATTGTTGGTGGGCAGAATGAGGGGCACCCCGAGGACCCCCAAACCCGCCTGCTCTGAGTGGGTTCCGCCATCAGCCACGTAGAGACAGACCTGGGCGCAGCGGCGAGACCGCCCCCCCCCCCCCCCCCCCCCGGCACCCCGACCGGGCCCTGGAGGCCCGAGGCGCGCCCCACACCTGAGGCCCCTTCCGGTGAGAGGCGCGGGCGCGGGCAGGAGCCCAGGCGGGCCTGGACGGAAAAGCAAAAGCCAAGTCAGGGCGCAGGCGGCCCCTCCCCGTGCCTTCCCTGCCCCCCCCCCCCCCCCCCCGCCCTCCCAGGTGCCTTCCCCGCCCCCCCCAGTCCCTACCAGGTGCCCTTCCCCGCCCCCCAGGCGCCTTCCCGGCCCCCCCCCCCCAGGTGCCCTTCCCGGCCCCCGGCCCTCCAGGTGCCTTCCCCGCCCCCAGGCCATCCTGCAGGTCCGAGGCCTCGTGGGGGACGGGTGGGGGGGGGGGCTGCTGCTTCGCGCCTGCGCTCCTCGGGCCCCTCCAGTCTGCTCCGTCTTGTCCCTCTCTCGCCTCCCGCCCCGTCTGCAGCTTCTCGCCGCCCCGCGCCACCGTCCCCCGGGCGCGGCGAGGGGTCTCGAGCCTCCGCTGCCGACCAACTGGCCTCCCCGCCGAGACGTCGAGGGTGGGGGTGACGGTGCTGGAAGCCGGGCTCCTGAGGTGCCGCCCGCCCGGCCCTTCCCCGCGCGGTTCCCCCCCCCCCCCCCCGCCCCCCCGTCCCGGCTGCGGCCCCCCCAGCGCCTCTCCCTGGGGACCTGCGCGCCCGCAGCCTCGCACTTTGCACGCAGCCGCCGCAGCGCCTGGGGGTCCCTCTGCTCACCCGCGGGGCCCCGGGGCGCCCCTCGAACCAGAGGAGCAGGAAAGCGCGGGAGGGAGGCCCTGGGGTTCCTCGGCCGCTGCGGCGGGAGGTAAACTGAGGCGCCAGGGCGCCCTGGCGAGGAGCCGGCAGGAGGGGCGCCTGGTCCTGCCTGCGGGGTGGACAGTTTGCGCCGACGGGACGGGCCGTCGGGCCCGATGTCCCTGGAGCGGCTGACCCCGAGCGCGCGGCCTCGCTCTCCCGGGGCGCCCCGCACAGCCCGGCGAGCGCCCAGCAAGAAAACCCCGGCTTTCCATAGACCGGCCGGGCCAGGCTGGCATCCGGGGGGAGCCCAGAGGGAGGGCGAGCGAATCCCCAGGCCCCAGCGACAGACGTGAGGCCTCCTGAAGACTAATTAAAATTTCATGTCAAAACCACTGAAATGCAAGAGCAATAAAAACATTTGATTTTTTTCTCTTACTCGAGGTATAGCCTGGAGACTCCTGGCTCCAGCCTGCGACCCGCTTTAGAAATGATCGTCTTGGGGGATTATCTCAGGGATGCTGAATAATTTACTTTTAAATTCCATCACGGTTGCTTTCTGTTTTCATAACCTTGACTCTAATGTGTCTCCTGTCACCACCACATAGTTTTAGCAAATGAAGGCTCTGGAGGAAAGACACGGTTGCAAACTCATGCTATGCGGGAGAAAATCAGACCCCCCAGGGCTGATGCTGGCAGGGGCCTGGCGCGCAAGAAGAAAGCACTGAGCTGGGCCCTGATTCCGGCTCTCCGTGGGCTGGGAGCCCGGGAGCCCCTCTCGGGCCCTGGAAAGGCAGCCTGGGCAGAGGACGTGTTCTGTCTGGCTCACTGCTGGGTCCTCACAGCCCAGCCTGGTGCTTGTGAATAATAGGTGCTCAATAAATCACTTTTTCCTTTAATAAGTATAGAAACAGAGCACATTTCTGGAAAGTCTGCTTTGGAGCTGTAAGGACTTGAGACTCTGTATATTTTATTTTTGTGTAAAAGAACTGGGGTGTAGGCCAGAGCTGTGGGGGTTGAGAGGATTCACCAGAGACAGAGTGGGGAGCAGAACAGGCAGACTGACTGAAACACACAGCTGAGGGGAGCAGCGGGCGAGACAGGAGAGGTCTGCCGTGCCATGTGGGTAGCTCCCTGGCCGGGGACTGAACTCAGGCCGTAGTGGTGACAGTGCTGAGACTTAACCCCTATGCCACCCGGGAGACCCTGGCCTGGGTTCTCCATGTGCTCTCTGGGGAGCATCCAGGAGGCTCGGGACCGTTACCAGGAACGCAGACTTGCAGCCTCCACCTGAGCTATTCAGGCAGCATCTGTGACAGGGTGGCTTGGTGTGTGAACGCCTGGGGCGTGCTGCTGCCGATGTCACCAGGCGCCCTTATCCTTGCCTGCCTGTCACTGTGGGGAGCCGGAAGGTGTGTGGGCACCGGGGTGGTGACTCCAGCGAGTCCGAGGCGTGGTCACTGACGGTCACACTTGACTGAGCCTCTCAGCGTCTCCGCGCCCCCACGTTCTTATCTGTTAACTGGCGTCATCAGTGTCCCCCGCCAAAGACCAGCAGGAATTCAGTGCAGTGGAGCAAAGTTGATGTAGTGGCTGGAACTCCGAGCTGGGAGCGGCCTTGAGGTCAGAAAGAAGATGCTCGCAGTGGCCGGTGGAGGATCTCAACTGGCGTCAGGGCTCTGGGCTGGGTGCTGTCCGCGAGCGGGAGCAGCTCTCCTCTGCCTGGTGAGACTAGGGTGTGGCTGCCAAAGTCTGCTCCGGAGGCCTTAAATGATGTATCTCTGCACCTGAAACTAAAGTATAAACTGTACTTTATGTAGCTTGTAATAGACTTTATTATACAATGAGATGGAACTAGTGTAACAGCTTCTACCCCTTGGTGGTGACAAGGACCAAGGGTCTTGTCTCCGCAAATGGCGGAGACACAGTCCCTCAGAGGGGCGTCGGAGGCCACGCGCCGGCCGGCCCGGGCTGGTCTTGTTCTGCGTGTGTCTGACGCGCGTCAGGGTGGTCTTGCTCTCGTCTTGCTCCCTGTGGTCAGAGCGGCCTCGTCTGAAGTTGGGGTCCATGAACTTGCCTGTTTGCAACATGTGATGTGAAATATATTAATCAAGTCCTTTTTTGGGGGGGGAGGGCGGGGGGGGGCACCAAGCCTTACACTCCTGGCTCTGTTTTGCTCTCACGTCATGGCTCAGTTCAGACCACGCACATTTCACATGCCCCAGGCTCGGGGGACGCGTCGAGGCCGAAC
Source organism: Talpa europaea (assembly GCF_964194135.1). Lineage (NCBI taxonomy): Eukaryota > Metazoa > Chordata > Mammalia > Eulipotyphla > Talpidae > Talpa > Talpa europaea. The sequence goes on from NC_140078.1 coordinate 94,015,623, forward strand.
TCCTGTTTTGGCAAGTAGAGCCTTAGTTGTTCCGGAGACGAGGGGGGGGGGATGGGGGGGATGGGGGGGCGCCGTAGGGGGACTGCACCCGCTGGCCCCACTCCCCCAGGTCTCCTTCTGCTCCCCAAGCAAGCCGGGCGGGCCGCGGGGCCCGTGCTGTGCCTCCAGCACTGTCCGGTGGCTCCACCTGCAGGGGGGTTCCGAGGCGCCTGCCCCAGGCCTTTCGGGCGACTGTGGCCCTCACTGTCCCACCCGTTCCCGCCCCCGCCCTGCCGAGCACGCTGTTGCCCTCAGTTTACAACTAATGAAATTATTTGCAAATTTAATATATACTTGAGGTATACTGGGGTAAGCACACATTTCAGTCGAACAACTCCGTACGGTTTTACATGGAAATGGAAAACATCTGACAGCTCAGAGGCTCCTGCCAGCTCCTGCCCCGGAGGCCCTCCCCTCCCTGCTGAGGTGCCTGCAGGTTTCTGTTCCGACCTGGCGTCGTGGATCAGCTGTGCCGACTCTTACACTTCATGTTAATAACTGTATTTTTTTAGGATTTATTTTATTTATGCATACAGAGCTGGGGTACAGGCCAGAGTGTGTGTAGGGGGTGAGAGACAGAGTGGGGAGCAGAACAGGCAGATCCACTGAAATACACTGCTGAGGGGAGCAGCGGGCGAGACGGGAGAGGTCTGCTGTGCCATGTGGGTAGCTCCCTGGCTGGGGATCGAATTCATGCCACAGTAGCTGCCAGCAGCTTCATAGTGCTGAGACTTAACCCCTTGTGCCACCAGGGAGGCCAATAACTGTGTATTCTTAAATAAAAGTTTTTTAAGCTGGAAAATATTTTCAGTTACAGGGAGATTGTATTAGTACAAAGAAAATCCACGTGACTTGTACCCAGAGTAGCCTATTGTCAACGCTTTGGCCCCATTTGCACTGTCTATCTGACTAGCTATCGTCTATCCTTCATCTGTCCTTTCACAGAAATCTCTCCAGAATACCTGAGAGTAAGTTACATCCTCCAATGGCTATTTCTGTGCTTCGGTGTGCAATTCCTAAAAGGACGAACCTCTCTTACGTACCCACAGTGGGGTCATCAGTTTCAGTGACAACACGCCATACTCTGATCGCTCACGCTCCAGTTTACCCGGTCGCCCTTTGTGGCCCGTCCCCTCTGGCACAGGGTCGGGCCGGGCAGAGCATCTGGTTGTCCTGCCGCGTCAGTGCCTGCGCCTGGCTCCCACGCTCGGTCTCTTTGGGTCTCGTGTGGCGTTTGCCCTTCCAAGAGTCAGCCGTCTGTGGGGTGACGCCTTAAGACCGTGCAAATATTCTGCTCCCCGTCAAGATCTGCTCCCCCTCCTCGCTTAATACCCACTGATGACCCTCCCCTGAACCAGCCTTACCCTCTGCACTGAACATGCCGATGGCCCAACTCCAGCTCCTCTGCCCGGGCCCGCAGCACCCCTGCAGGTCACGGCCCTCCCTGCTCGGGCGCTCGCAGCTACCATGGGCGTGGACTCACACTCCTGTGTTTTCACATCATGGCAGATGAAAACTTCTCAAAAACATCTATTTTTTAGAAATCTACAAACACAACAGTGAACACTGACAGTAACAAACTTTGCAGACTTCAAAGCGAAGACTGACAGCTTGTTTCATGCGCGGCTTTGAGTCCAGATGGCTCTTTCTAAGGCAACCTAAGGCCGCACCTCAGCATCCGCGGCTGTCTGGTGGCTCCTGATCGAGGGGTCAGACGCCAGTGTGGGGTGCCCTTCAAGGATGCTCGTGAAGCCCAGGTGTATGCGGAGGGAGGCACCAAGCCAGGAGCCCCGCTTTCATGCAAGCGTCCTCTCCTAACCCTCACTTCCTCTGCGGGTGGCGTCCCCTCGTAGCACAGCAGCAGCTGAGCGCAGCTGGCATGGCTCTGTGGAAGGGGGGCACCGCACCCTCCTCGGGAGCACCAGGGCTCGGGGTGAGGTGAAGACCCCACGCGAGGTTTCTGCCGTCGGCAGGAGGAAGACAGGCGGGCAGCCAGCAGTTCTCCTGCCAGCCCGGCCTCCTCATTCGAACACAGCGACTTAGCGAAGGCGCTTTCTGGGGGTGCTCACGAAAGCCATTGATTTCGCTCCTCCTGACAGCCCGGTTAACAGTGCGTCTCTGTGAGGAGGCTTGTGACGGAGCACTTAGGGCCTCAAACACAGCGAATCTGATGCAGTTAAAACTTGATGGTTATCTTATCCCTTCTTGTTAAAGACAACAAACTCTCCGCAGGCCCTGGTGCCTCTTGGAGGCCCCCACGCAGTCTGCTCGAGGGGAGAAAGATCACAGCCGTCACTTTCTCTTTTCTAGTCAAGGGCCGAGAAGGAACAATTACGCTCCTCCCAGGCCAAGAAGAGTCTCTGGCCGGCTGAGTTAGAATCATTTATTTGCTTTTATAGCGCTTGGAATTGCATTCATTGAGATTAATTTGGCTCGTCTAACTTGAGCGGCCACCTCGTTAATTTAAAGAGAATGAAAAACAACGCGCAACGTGGGCTGCTGTAAATTCTTTGGGAACAACGGTTAAAAGCAGAAAAGCCAACGATGAAATGGAGGCTGGCAGCCCTGCCTCCCCGGCCCCTGGCTGTTTTCTGGAGAGGACGATGATACTTTAATGGGGTCCTCTCATTTCAAGGGCGCCCCGGCAGTCGCTGGGGGCAGAGTCTGGGCGGCAGTCGTTATTTGTCTCGTAGGGCATGCTTTGAGAGGCCGCTGACATTTCTGGCACTGAGGACCCACTTGGTCTGGCAGGAGCGAAGACAGGAAGCTGGCAGATGAGGCCTGACGGCACACACTGCATTAAAACTGGAAACTGCAGGGAAAATGTCGGCTCTTACGCTATTCAACTTTATGGAAAGTTCCTGGAGTGCAGTGGAAAGTTTACCCATCATGAGTTAACTCAGCCTAGAAAATACTTATTCCCATGTGAGACCAGGCGGGCATTCGGGGCCACGGGTTGCAGGGCGCCTGGGAATGCTGGCCCAGGGGGGCCTCGCAGCTGGTGAGCGCGTCTGCGTCGTATGTGGGGTCAGCAGTTCAGCAGAAACAGGGACCAGCAACACGCCCCCCCTTGCTGACGCCCTCCACGCTGAGGCTGTTTATATAACCAAGCCAAGCTGAACACAGCCGTCCTCCTGCACAGGTCCACAAGATGGGGGAACTTCCACAGCCGCGCCCTTGAGGCAGATCAGGCGGGGACGCGCACATTTAGAGTCACGCACACACAAGGGCCAGCGTCAGCCCAGGAAGAGCTGGCCACGAAGGAGCTGCAAGCTGGGCCGCTCTGCCGGGCGCACACAAGACGTCCCGGCACCGTATTCTTTCTTCTGATTATAACTTTATATTCTCCCAGCAACAGTTATTCCTTTGTTTTGCAAGGTAACAGCTGCTTCCCATTGCTTTATCAGCAAACGTCATGCATCCCTGAAATCTTTTGTTTAAATGCAGCGAATGGGGAATTAAGGTGCACAGTATTCCCCACTGCACGTCAGAAGTCCGAATCCCAAAGCTCAACGGACCCTCCTGCGAGAAGGGGGGCTCTTAGGTTCTGGTTGTTCCCAAATGTGTATTTTCACGTCAGTCTTGAATCAGCTTTCAAGTTACATTCTAAGCCTGACTGAGATGTTAAAAGCAGGGTTGAGCTGAATTCCTTGTCATGCTGAATCTTTCCCTTCATAACCGTGATCGTCCTTTCCAGCAGTTCCTCGGAGAGGTTTCTCTCACCAATGTGAGACCTGAGCTTTCTTGTTGGGCTTTTCCCCAGGTAATACTCTTTACAACACTGCCTTTGTGAATGCTAGCCACTTCCCCCCATAAAACTTCCCAGTCTTGTGCCTAGTTTGTGTATTAACCTGGTTTTCAGTCATTTCCTTGAAGAGTCACTGGTTCTCATACTTGTCCTTGAGCTCCCAGGCAGGGCATGCTTGCTTTTTACAAATAATGAAATTTATTCTAATACTGCCTTACTTCTGTGTCAAGGAGTTCCCAAAATACTGTTCAACAGAAGTAAAGTAGATCCTGGTTTGCTCTTACAAGAAGGGTGAGTAAAATTTTTGCTTAAGATATCTTTAAGAAAGGTCAGGGATTTTCAGTTTGAGAAGTTGTTTTTAATCAAAAATGGTGTGACAAAACAGACTCCTGTTTAAAAGGATTCCTTTTGAGCAACTCGTGATTAAAGAGAAGTATGTGACAGATCTGGCACCCAGGAAGCTCGCAGCAACAGAGAGCACAGCAGCCTTCCCGCCACAGCCACTCGTGGTGGAATGTGAGCCTACACCGTAGGAGGTAAAATACTCTTGCACCTTTTTTATCAAATCCATCAGCTATCAGGAAGCCACCTGCAGACCCAATACTGTATAGCTAATATTAGTCCCTTGGGTCTGAGGAAATGCAGTAAAGGAAGCCTGTTTGTCCTTCTTACTTTGTCATAAGTAATCAGCAGTAAATTCCCTGTCAGGCCTTTAACTATAACATACATATTAGTTTAAAAATCTTATTTCTGTTCTCTTTATGGCACTAAAACAGAATGATTTATAGGAAATGGTTTCTTTTGTTGAGATAGGTTGCACCAGTCCCTATTATGGTTTGCCAGTTTTCCACAACCACCTCATTCACAGACAGGACAAATCTTTAATAAAAGTTAAATTTATAAACATCTGAAGATAACTTGGGAAACAGCTAGTAAAAAAACAAACACAAATTACAAAGATTTTGCTAGTATGCAAACTGCCAGTCGATTTACATTTGGCAAATCCAATTTACTTAACTGGTTTGTTACAATTCAATTAAGGTGTGGATGATACATTTACACCCTTGACAAAGATGACAAGTTGATACTTACTCACATTGTGAGTAAGAAAAATATAATTCCTGGTTATATTACTGATCTGGTTCATCAAAGCTCACAGAATGTCAGGAAAATGTAATAGAAGGCGCACTGGGTTGACACACATTTTCATCATACAAATCTTCCGGTAATTCCTCTTCATCCCCATCAGGAAAATATGTAGGGAATGGTAGATTTTTACAGAAATCCTTATGTGCAGGCAGTTTAGAATCTTTGATCTAGTGGGAAAAATCAAAAATTTTATTAGTGTTAGAATATCTAACTTTCTAGAGTGAATAACAAATGATATAATAAGGAACTCAATCTATTCTTTTCATTCCAAGATATTTAATTCAATGATAGAAATTGAGATAAATTAGTAATTTTATTCTTTTGGGGAAGATTTTATTTCTAAGTCGGATAAATTATATTCAATATCAATTATATGCATGTTTTCTTTTTTCCAGATGAAAGTGCTGACAAGCAATCTATACCTAACAGGTATCAGAATCCACTTTTTATCATAGATATTTTGAGCTGAGATTAAAAATTTTTTGCCTAGTATTTTTGTTAGTTTTGGTTATGTGCTCTTAGAATTAAGACTATCAATTTTTATTAAGGAAATTAGCTTACATTTGATAAATAACATCCTTACTGAGAAATTAAGGAGAGAATATTTAGCAAAAATAATAAACCTGTAAGTCTTTATAGTACTCCTGCTTATGCTTTATATTCTAGAAAGATTCTAATTGTATCCATAAATTAAACAAGGAATAGTACAAATATTGATATGATTTAAAATGTTGCCTTTTAAAAACATTGGAGTCTTTAAAGCTTCTGACTCATTAAACAGCCTTCATTCAGAGAGAAATAGGAAAAAATACATGTAATTATACAGAGTAAAAGAAGGCATAATCATTTTGGCAATAAGAAATGAATAATTTGGTTGGAAGAAGTACACAGCTGCTAGGAACAGCTAAGTATGGAAAAACTTATCTATTTTAATCTCTCTCATTAAAATTGTTCCAAGAAATTATCAGTAAATTGCCCAGAAGAAAATAAACTGTTGGAAAAAAAATTATTCACTAATGTTGGATTGAACTTAAACTTGGAAAAAATTTCACCAATTTAAACTGTCTGAGTTTAGAGTTGAAAATAAAAACCCAAGGAAATAAACCCGAAAACCAACAGTAATGAAAACTTTGTGCTAATTTAATAAATGTGAAATTTAGACAGATGACCTAGACAGCTAATTCTGTTACCTTTACATTTCTATTCATCTATTCTACCTGAAGAAAATTTCAGACAAAAGCACTGCCTGCATTATATTCTGGCTCTAAACGCGCCAGTACTGTAATTCATTGCTCTGAAACAAACTGACCTCTAACTCTCTCGTCAGGATAGCTCTGGAGCGCAGGGCTGGAAGTTTGGAGCCCGTCCTGAGCCACGGGGTGAGACTCGCCGGTAAGTACTTTGTGCATTTAATCCTACCCCTGGCTTTATTTCCCTGTCTTCACCAAGACTCCACCAACTCTCTACATCAATTTTTATCAGTATTTCTCAGCATTTCTGTATACTGGTAAACCTGTGAGGAAAGGTAGGAGTGGGGTAGGAAACACTCACACCCCCCCAGCAGACCTGAAAGTTACAAATTAAGATATAGGGATGCGCGCGAATAGTATTAACACACACTACGCAACAATTCTTCAGGCGCTCATCCACCTAGTGAAGCCAAAGAACAAAACATGTACATTTAAAGAAGTCAGTCTTCCCTAAGACTCTCAGTGCTGATGGCCCTGGATCTTGAAGAAGCAAAAGCTCCTGAGGGGGGTGGGTCTGCACCAGGCTGGCTCCCCAGGAGAAACTGCCTCCATGGGGAAGGGGAAACAGTGAAGTGAATGATTTCAAAAGATATACCAAACTTTCTGACATTTGAAAGACAATGTCAAATTTGTCCCAATCCATAGTGCTTGGGACAGATACCTGTTTAAGGTTACAAAAGGCAGGTAGCTATTTGTCACTTCTCAAGATGAATTACCAAGTAAGTTTTTTTTGAAATGTGAACTAGATGTGCTTCTGATATTACAGTTTCTAAAAACACATGGACTCCTATTTTGGAGCTGTCTTTGGTGTACCTTCTAAATGTCTTCAGGGATAGCCAGCCGTCATCCACTGACTTGATTTCCTGAAGGCAAATGTTTATTGAAGTTGGGGAAGGAAAATCAGTAATAGATGTTGCTGATTATATGCTAAGTATAAACCAGATGAGCGTATCACTGCACATGCTATAGATTTTCAAAATGGCTGACCTATTCCTTGCTGGTGCTGAGGTGACACTCGAAGTCACGGCAGTTTGGCGGCAGCGTTGAACCATGACCAGAGCAAAAATGGGAAGAAAGGAGGATCTAACATCTAAAGATTCATCTAGCCGGTAAGATTTTATCACGGAAAGTAATTTTTCTTTTTTCTCTTATTAAATATGTGACAACCTAATATGTGATAAATCTGGAGGTAGAGACAATGCAGTATGAAGACAAATTATGAGAAGCACAATGACGACCTGTTGTCTTCCACTGTCACTGTGTATACAACTAGGCCGCCTGGAGACTGTCTAAAAACTTGTAGAAACTCAAATGCATTTTTGCAAATTTTTTAAAAACAGAATAGTCAAAGGGAAGAAAGAGGATTTAACATAGAAACATTAAAACAAAAACTGTATTCTAGTAATACAACCTATTTTAAGAAATGAAAATACCTAGACTCATTCTGAAAAATCTGAGCTGTAAGTTTCAACCTATTTTTGTTATTACTGAAAAGGAAAAATTCTGGGAATAGCTGGAAGCACCTCTATCAGAAATCTCTTTCAGAATGGAAGACTCAAAATTTGAAAGTGACCTCTTTTAAGTATGTTGGCTTAACACCCAGGCAATTGTTTTAGTTGATGGGAATAAATTTGAGAGCATTAAGAATTTTTCTTCAAATCTATCCTGTATAACAGGCTTTATTTTTGAACATGAAAATGAATATACAGTACACTTTAAATGAAGACACTCAAAGGTGTAGTCAAAACAATGCTAGTAGTTATAACAATAAAAATATCTCCTTGAAATGCCTATACTTTTAAGTGCCGTTTTGGTTGACACTCATTTAATTTCTTTTCCTGTGTCAAAGTACTTTTAAAAAGCTAAAGTTTTTTTTGGAAGGACAGAAATGTTGTTTGGGCAATAGCTATCCAAATACCTTTTCTCTGTTTCTACAGACCCTTTACTTACCGGTACAACCCTTTTTGCAGGTTCTTGCCTTTACAGACATGGACTATAGAGGTCATGTTGCCCAATTTTTTCACTCAGGTGCTACTACAAAGCAGAAAAACTTAAATGGCTGTTTTTCATGTGTGCTCTTATTTTTCAAGTCACGTTTATGGGCCGAAGGAGAAATTTATGGTAAACATTCATGTATCTGAACATTAAAAAATAGTTGTACACACCTTTACTAAGCAATTTTTATGTCCAGGTACAGAGCCATTTACATAGATTATATTGTGTCTTGTATTCACTCTCCACACCTAAAGCAAGGAAGACATGAAATCAATTAAAAATTTGAGGATGTACTGCCATTAAAACAATGTTGCTAAAAGCGAGGCTTTAGCCTGTGAATTAATAATCATATCAGTACTTCAACATGTTGAAATTGAAAAAATTCTTATGTTAAAAAGAAAACACATTTATATAAATGACAAACCAGATATATCTTAAGTGCCAGAAAACTCTTTGAATTTGTCTGAAAGATGAAAACATGTCGATTAAACATCCTAGTGTTTAACTAGTCCTAAAAAGAGCGACTTTAGCACTTACTTTTAGTCCAAAGGCGGTCCTATCTATGTTTCCCGTTTGTCCAGGCATTTTAGTTCCGGGCCAGACTCTGGCAACATCCTAAAATGATAGCCAAAATAAGCACTTAAAGTACTCTGTTTCACACAGCACTGATCAAGCCAAAATACAAACTAAGACGGAATTATTAAAATGTTTTCCTCCATTCTACGAGGTCCCACTAAAAATTAGCTTTGACACATTTATTCTAGTAGATCTCCTTTCTAAGTTGAATTGGAAAAACTAAGAAAATGTAGGAGAAAAACTCAGTAACAAGAGTCAACTGAGCAAACACTGGTTGAGAAAAATAAAGGACATACATACACACCACCAAGGAAAACTCAGTGACTGGTATGTTTTCACTAATCTGTATTAACTGATTTAATGTTTACCTACACTACTGCTGATGGACAGACCTACTCCCCACCCTGGTGTTTGATGTTACCTTCCTTCACCAGAATGATTAAAGGACAGAGTTATCAGAATATTGAGCTTGTCCTGCTATGGTAGTCTGATTCACATAAATCAAACAGCTTCATGCAGTCTCTCTGCCTTTGGCTTCTTTCATAATGGATAATATTCAGATGTAGACATCTGAAGAAGCAAGTCTGAATTACATCTGAAATGGGAAAGCGTCTCATAACATGAATTCTTAGAATATAAACACTTTTTGCATCACTACTTTCACATTAATAGGCGAACCTCACAGCAGGAAATAGCACACCATGTATAATCTTCATACACAGCTTAAAAGTCAGTTCTGAGAATTATAAACCAAGGATTATTCTTATTCATTCTACAAATACATTTTGTGATAAATACCCTGCTTCACATAACATTACTAAAAAAGGATTAACTTTGCCCTCTATAATTACATTTATGTGCTCATTAAAAGTGTTAGCATTTACTAGCTAATCCTTAATGGAAGGACTTAAACACATATAGAACCGTGCCTTTCATAAATCGAGTCATAAGAATAGATTCAATATGAAAGGACCTAATCTGATTATTTGTAATCTAATAAGTGAGTTATATAATTTATATTTTTTAAGAGATTGTTGAGATGCAATTAATATGCCACACCTTTGAAAGTGTATGAGTAAATGTTTTCAATATACTGAATTACTGTATTACAATTTTAGATCATTTCCTCAACTTACGACAAGCTCCATACCTGTTATTGGACAACCCTCTAAGCCCCAGTCTGGTGTAACCACCACTTACCTATTTTACTCTCTAGATGTGCAGATGGACATTTCTTGCAAATGGAGTCACATGATATGCAGCTATCATGGCCGCTTCTTTTACAGGGCATGTTTTTGAAGTTTACCCACACTACAGTATGTATCAGCACGTCACTCCATATTATTGTCATGTAATATGTATGAATACGCACTTTTAATTATCCATTCACTGACTGGTGAACATTTAGGGCTATTATGAATAATGCTACGCATACTCACGCATAAGTTTGTGTGTGTGCTTTCATCACACACTGACTTTCTCACTCTGTTGCACGCCCCATCACTGCTCCATGCAAACTGTCAGGTATGGACACTTACGCATGTTGTCACAAATACTATATTGCAAAGACTAATTTTGTGCAAGTGCATCTTTACATTTTGGAACACATACCTTTAGGGTAAATTTCTAGGAGTGTTGTCAGTTTAGTATCTAAACAGAGTTAGATACTAACATTGAGGACGCACTATCTTGTATTCCCACCAGCAACACATGAGAGTGCCTGTTTACCTACGTTCCTATCAACACATAAGAGAATTAAACAGACTGATAATACAATCTGCCAGGGGAGTAATTTGTATCTCAGGAGTAGCTATAAGTTCTCTCTTATTTCAGAGAAGTTAATCCTTAAAGATTGTTCTTGCTTTACTCCTGCATTCCAAAGAATAAACACCCCCTGACAGTTTATGCTCTACCTCGGAGTCTAGGGCTGACCAGCAATACAAGAGCCTCCACTTCCATGTTCTTCTTATTCTCTGGTCACCTTTTCCTTTGAACCATAATACTGTCCTTGACAACCTTCCCAGCTCTTTCTCAAGACAGAAAGCAAATGTGAAGTAAGCAGTGGGGTGAGACAGAAAGGGGTGAGACGGAAAGGGTGAGACGCTAACCCTTTACCTCCTGCCAGTGTCTTGAGAATAGCAAACGGGAGCTGGAGAGGGCGGGAGGGGGGAGGCAGGAAAGCCCCGAATGCTGACGGTAAGCATGTGGGCGCCAGCTAGATTTAAGATCAGGCTCCTGAAAGTGTGACGAGTACTAGAAGCCACCAGGACTCAGATAAAAATTGCGCCCAAGGACACACTCAAGCATCTATGTGCAGAAGCTGAACATCCAGTACGGAGAGGAACATCACCAAGTTGTACTTACCCCAGTTGAAATAGCGCCAGGTCTCCTGTGGGTTTTTGTCTGACCATGGGAAGCAGGCTGGCCTTTAAATCCCCACCTCTTCATGACGCCTTGGAAACCTTTACCAATACTGAGCAAGAGAAACATTAAAATTTGTATGATGAAAAGCACATAAAAAAACTCCCAATTGTACACTTTGTGACAGTACCTGTTTTAACAAGGCTCCTCATCTAAGTAACTAGAAAAGGCTCTATAAGTAAAACTGCACATGAACCATCCTTTATCACTGTCCTGGCTGGCACCCCTTGTGGAGTCTCAGTCTACATAAATGATTAATTCAAGATCATGAGACCAACAGCAAATGAAGGAAAGGGAATTTCGTCTGAACAGGGAAATTATAATTCTGTGAAACATGTTAAATGTGGATTTCTTGAAGCTCAAAAATACTGAGAAGCTATGTGGCAGGTGACTGATGATCCTACCCCTGGAACTCATCTCCTCGGGTGCTAGGACACAAAGACTGTGACTTCCGTCCTGCACCCCCTGTTCGCTGGGCTCTGGAAAAAGCCAACTGCCGTGGCAGATGTGGTCCTTCAGAGTCATGCGGCAAGGATGTCTCCAGCCAACACCCGTGCGGCTGAGTGCGCCGACGGCCACGCTAGCAAGTGTGGGGGGTCAGCTGCACAGGTGCACCCTTGAGAGGACTGATGCTTCGGTTGCGCCTTGTGAGAGACCTTGAGACAGAGGCACCAGCTAAGTGTACTGGATCCCTGAGCACAGTAATAAACCTTTGTTGTTTTAAACTTATGTCTTAGGGTAATGTGTCAGACAGCAATAGATCCAACAGAACACTCTATAAAGCAATAATGCCCTAAATGCTGACCAAATTTCATTTTTAGAAAATACCCCATGGATCTTGGTCTCAGTGTTTGAATTGGAAGCTAATGGTGATATAAAATCAGACTACAGCTTCTTAAAAACCTAGTATTTCAGCTTTTAAGCCACTCTTTTCAAATTCTGCTAACTAGACATTCTGTGATGCAGGCAGAATGCAAACAACACTGAGGTTCAAGCATCAATCAAGCCTGTCTCTAGGTGTATCAGCACAGGTGACACCTCAAAGGGTTACCAGCATTCTGGGGCTGTACCAGACATTAGATAGACTTTTAAGACGAACACCTTTTTCCACCCTTCACTAGATGATGCTGAACAGGTGTTGATGTGGCAGCGCTCCCACCTAACAAAAAGCCCCCCAGAGAGCGCACAGCTCAGGGCACAACAGGAGCAAAAGGCCACGGACCACTGTGTTACTTCCACAAGGACTTTGCTGTCCCTTTACCAGAGAGTGATGGTAAAGTCCATGTCAAATAATATAGTTTCAGATAAATCCTTTAATCTCAACTCAAAATAATGTTTATTCCTGATCAAAAAGGTAAGAATTTTAACATAATACAAAATCTATCAATTTTGCAAGGACACTTACATTGAAGAAGAGCAACCATAATAGTAAAATAATTTACTGAAGTTTTGCTTAGGAAAGTTAACAGATATTTCTACTTAACGCTGAATTTTAGAATATAGTTGAAAAATTAAAAGCATAGCCAGGGAATTTAAAAATAAAAAAACACCTAACAAGTCATTTGAACCTTTGACACTGGCGACAAACACTTGAAAGAGAAAAAGGAAGGAGACCGGCAACGCCGACTTGAAATGAACACACCTTAAAAATACCACCTTCTAACACTGGGCATTCTTGGTAGAATGTTTGTGCCTTCTGAAACCTCACACTGATTCAACTCTGACAAAAAGAGTGAGTGAATGTGCACACCAATCAAACACATGCCAGGTAAATTACAGACGATTTAGCTCAATTTAAGAGTAAAATCATTTGATTTTAAGATGAAAGTGGTATTCTCAAAGTGCTCCTTATCTGTCAGCTAATTACAGATTGTTTCCAACCTAGTTCTGGCGTGCAGAACCTTGAAACAAAAGGCTAAAACACCAATGACATGACACATTATTGGCTTAATTCAGACGAGACAAGATGCACCTGTTGCTGCACGGGCACCCATTCTACCACCGCTCTCAGCTGTCACCCAAGTTGAGAACAAAAACTAGAGCAAGAATGAACTAATAATCTCCACTTAGCGCACGCAGGCACACTTCAAACAAGGTTTTTCACAGGCCACCATAAAACCATCTTACTGAAGCGCAGTACATATGCTTTATTTCTCCCAACCTATCCTAATTGCAGATATCTCACTAAACCTGGAACTTCTAACATTGTGATCTTTCTGATTTAAGCTTTCCTTTTGCCTCCCCCTCGGTTGTCGTTAGCGGAGAGAAAGCGCGAGAGTGCAGACCAAGCGCGTCAGCAGATGAGTGTGCTCGGGAGTCCTTCTGCTCAGCCCTCTGGGAAGCGCCCTTGCGTCTTTCCCTGGACACCAGCTTCTCTGAACTGCTCTCCCCCTTTCTCCTCTTCTAGGGAAGCAAACACTCTTGCCTCTCTCCTACCATCTGCAATCTATCCTTTTCCAACTGTTCTCTGGAGCTCACGGCGGTTAACCCTCTAATTCCCAAATCCAAACCTATTTTATTTAAACATTTTTTTAATTATTTTTAAGAGGCATGCATTATTTATTTATTTGTTTGTTTGTTTGTTTATACAAGCACTGGGTACAGTCAGAAGTGCGGGAGGGTGAGAGAATTCACCAGAGCCAGAGCGGGGAGCAGAGCAGGCAGAAGGACCGAAGCACACTGCTGAGGGGAGCAGCGGGTGGCAGGAGAGGTCTGCGCGCCATGTGGGACCCTCCTCCGGTGGCCGGGGAGCAGCCGGCGATCGAACCGGCGCCGCAGAGGCCAGCGGCAGCTTCGCAACCCAGCGCTCAACCGCTGCGCCACCAGGGAGGCCCTCCAAACCTTTTTTAAAAGTAACTTTTTATTATGGAAGTTTTAAAACACATTCAAAAGCAGTCAAGCCCTGTTTTGTTTCATTTCATTTCCCTTCCCTGCAACTCCAGTGGATTTTCTGAATACCAGATAGCATATATTTCATCCCTAAGTATTCAACATGGACTTCTAAAAGGTGAGGGTCTTTTAAAGCGTAAAACTATAAGGTCATTATCACAATCTAAAAAAATTAGTAAGTCCTGAATATAGAGTCAAGGTCCAAATTTCCATGTCTCTTGTAAAATAAAGTTGTCTTCCATCCTTCCTTCGGTCACCACCCTCTGCCCACCACCACCGAAGCAGTTCCTCCCTATATTCCTGCTTCCCTAATGCGCGCTCACAGGATCCTTTCCGCTTGCCCGATGTGAGCAGATGGTCGTTGAGTCCTGACCCTCTTCTCAGGAGGAAGCCCTGTAGGGCTTGGCAAACTGGCCTCCACTGACACTTGTTTTTGTAAATGTTTTACTGGAACACAGCCTGCATATTTATTTAAATACTGCCTATGGCTGCTTCAGAGTTATAGTGGGAGTGCTGAGTAGCTGTCACAGAGATCATAATACTTGTAAACCTAAAATATTATCTGGCCCTTTGAGAAAAAGTCTGCTGAGTCCCAGAAGTTATTACTAATACTGGAGTTCTGCAAATTTTGCCCCTTTAGAAGAATCCTGCTACCATCCTGTGCCACAGAGGTACCAACCACATGCAAGTGGAAGGGCCTCATCGGTGGCGCAGCGGTTGAGCGCTGGGTTGTGAAGCTGCCCGCAGCCTCTGCAGCGCAGGTTCGATCCCCAGCTGCTCCCTGGCCACCACCGGAGGAGGGTCCCACATGGCGCGCAGGCCTCTCCTGCCGCCCGCTGCTCCCCTCAGCAGTGTACCTTGGTCCTTCTGCCTGCTCTGCTCCCTGTTCTGGCTCTGGTGAATTCTCTCACCCTCCCGCGCTTCTGACTGTACCCAGTGCTTGCATAAATAAATAAATAAAATACTTAAAAAAAACAAAAAACAAATAACGCTGCAGAAACAAACCACCGCTTCCTCTAGTCTAGATCTTCACATGGTCACAGGGTGGAATTTCCATGGTAATCATTTTGCCACACGAGCCATCCCAGGCTTTACAAAGCAAAATAGCAGTAACAAGAACAAGCAAACCCACCCTACCCCAACCTTAAACAGTCCCAATAACTTCCTCAGTTTGGGGGAATATAAGGCCTTTTTTAACTGGGTTCAACCTACCTTTCAACACTTCTCATCACAAATCCTAGCCACAGAAGATTATTCCCTGAACCCCTAAATAGGCCACACCGGTGTGCCCTTGCTCATTCTGTTCCCTCGCTTCAAGTGCCTGTCGCGTGACTGTTTTTCTATTACTACAAAAGAAGATCAGAAGTGTCTGTCATCAAGTGTTGCATTAATTACACTATACTTGATATTCTTTATTAAAGAAGTCAAAATTCATACTGTACAGACTTTTCAATCAGAATCATTTAAGAATTAAGGTTTAACCTTCTCTGTTTAGCTAACTTATGCTGTAAAAAGTTGAAGTGACTTGTATATAACCTCTCAGGAAAACCAGCAACCGAGTATTGAAGGAAAGAACTCTTGACACTCCCAGACTTCAAACTATACTACAAAGCCATAATCATCAAAACTGCATGGTATTGGAACAAGAACAGACATACAGACCAATGGAATCGAATAGAAAATCCAGAAATAAACCCACAGATTTATGGTCAACTAATCTTTGACAAAGGAGCAAAGAATATGCATTGGAGCAAAGAAAGTTTGTTCAATAAATGGTGCTGGGAAAACTGGGTCGCTACATGCAAAAGAATGAAGCTTGACCACTACCTCACACCATACACAAAAATCAACTCAAAATGGATTAAAGAACTAGACATAAGACCTGAAGCCATAAAATATATAGAAGGAAATATAGGCGAAACACTACGTGATTTGCACATCAAAGACATCTTTACAGACACATCACCCAAAGCAGTGATAGTGAAGGCAAAGATAAACAGCTGGGACTACATCAAATTAAAGAGCTTCTGCACAGCAAAAGAGACAATAACAAAAACAAAGAGAAACCCCACCAACTGGGAGAACATTTTTGCACCCAACACTAATGATAAAGGACGATCACAAAAATCTGCAAAGAGCTGATGAGACTCAACAACAACAAAGAAAATAATCCAGTCAAAAAATGGGCAGAAGAGCTAAAAAGAAACTTCTCTGAAGAGGAAATGCAAATGGCCAACAGGCATATGAAAAAATGTTCAACATCACTTGTCATCAGGGAAATGCAAATCAAAACTACCATGAGATACCATCTTACACCAGTGAGAATGGCACATATTAAAAAAACTAGCAACAACAAATGTTGGCGAGGGTGTGGAGAAAAAGGAACTCTTCTGCACTGTTGGTGGGAGTGCAAACTGGTCCAACCACTGTGGAAAGCTGTGTGGAGATTTCTGGACCTACTAAACATAGAGCTTCCATATGATCCAGCAATTCCACTCCTAGGTATTTACCCAAAGGACACAGAAACATCAATTCCAAAGAACACCTGCACCCCTATGTTTATAGCAGCACTGTTTACAATAGCTAAGCTTTGGAAACAACCCAAATGCCCAAAAATAGATGACTGGATCAAGAAGATGTGGTACATATATACCATGGAATATTACTCAGCATTCAAAAAAGATAAACACATGCAATTTGCAGCAACATGGATGGCGCTGGAAGGGATCATGCTCAGCGAAATAAGCCAAAAAGAAAAAGAAAAATACCGGATGGTCTCACTCATAGCAGGAATCTAGAAAACTTAAATAAGGGACCAGCAAAATGAATAACTATAAGAAAGTGAAAATCAAAATCAACAAAAAACTATGAACCAGAGACACTTTTAGGGGGGAGGGGGCGGGAGGGGAGGGATTGGGGTCAGAATGGGGGAGCTGCAATTGTATGGGGAATATAACAATAAAATTTATAAAAAAAAAAAAGAACTCTTGACTTCTCTAATTTTGTATTTACTAGATAAAAATGGAGGTGGGTGGGAGGTGAAGAAATCATTGGTTTAAACCCTGCTTCTCTATGGTTAAATATAACATTTGAGAGAAGGGAAGAAGAGACTCTTGTCAGTTCCTTGCCAAGATTATAACACTGATCCACCAAAAACGGGTTAGAATAAGATGAAAGATTAATTGTGAAAAAGTACTGCAGACTATAAAAGTATAATGCCTAAATCAACAATCAAAAGAATTTCCTGTAGGATAAAACTTAACATTATTCTATGTTCTAGGTTCAAATTGCCCAAATGCTTTTAATTTTAAAACAAACCAAATCCCAATAAACATAAAAGGACAATTTTTACTAAAATAAATTACATGTACATAAAGGCTGTATCAGCTAATGCAATTCTCCATAAGGATTAGTTTTTAATTCATGGTGAACTAATATATCACAAACATTTAAATCTTCCACTACAGCTTCTCTTCATTCCACCAAACTCACCCAGATGTTATCTACCTTCCACCTCCACACAAAGCTAACAGCCTCTTTACTGAAGAGCCCTGTAGAGTTTAGGAGTCAATTTTCCACCCAATTCTGTATTGTCTAAGCCTGTTTGATCAGTGCTGCATAGCTCCTGAGCTCACAAGTCAGTCATGGTGGAATTTCCAGCGCTTTGCATTCTTCCACATGTATGTGTTCTGCTGTAAGTATTCCAAGCTGGCACGGAATGTCTGTATAGCTGTTACCCTCCAGCATGAATGTGTGACAGCATGGCACAAAATTCTATTTCTGTCTAAAAATCATAAACCTTCCATCAATACCAGAGAACACTTATCAATAAGTGACTATTAAGGGAGCACTACTTATTACTTTCTACACCAAATCCAGCTCATTCAATAGTACAAAGAGACAACTAAGTAGTGATTCCTCTGACTCCTCTTATAATAAAGGAATATTTCCAGGGTGTTCTAAACAAACCCAGAATACCACATTTGTCCTGAGTTCACTCTGTGGTTCTTGGAAAATTCAAATAAGGAATTCTGTAATATCTTCAACAGACCTAACAGTTTCCTGAAGGTCTTTGGACAAATCACCTTTTTTTAAAAAAATAGATCATAAGACCCTATGAACAAGTGCTATGAATCCACTGTTATGTTTCACTTCATTAATATACGAGTGAGGTATGCCACCTGGAAAATTCAGATTTTTGGGGGAAACATTTTCAGAATTGAAAGGAACCTTAGAAACCACTTAGTTCCATGCCCTTGCATTAAAGATAATGAAACCTACATTCAGAAGTCCCCGCCCCAAGATCAAATCCCTGGTAAATGGGAGCACCTGTCTATGCTTTCAACCCAGGTCACAGCCGCTTGAGAAACAGACTCTACAAAAATATAAAAACACCCAGCAAACCAGAGAGGCGTGAGCTATTTCAAGAGCCTTCTCATCACTCTACAAAGTCCAGGTGCACAGGTAGTGTGTGATTTTAACATTCCCTAGAGTGCTTTGTCATTATACTTTGTTACACAAGATAGTCTAAAGGCAATAATTTCATATTAGAAAATACAATTGAATTCTTTATGTCTTCTACTCATTTTAAATGATATTTCCTATTGAGAAAAAGTTTTTTTTTCTTTTCAAATATGAAAGAAATTTAAAAATCAGTTATGTCAACAGGGGTGGTAACAGTCCACAATCCTGAGCACCAAGTCTTGAGTGAAGAGCTTCCTATCTCATTGCATCTTTACAACGTGACTACCTGGGAGGTGTGTGATTACTGTCATACTAAAGATGAGGCAATAGAGGCTGAGACTGCTGTCTAGGCCTAGAGCTGAAAAGCGGAGCCTAAGCTTTTAGTCCTTCCCTAGATGGCCCCCATTAGGTCTTAATTTTGCTGACTTTGGGCTAGATAAGCAAGATTTTCTTTTACAGTCTAAACACTAATCTTAAAATTGTTTCGCTAACATGCTTAAAATTTTTTACTTCATTGAATAGTCTGTAAGGTAACATTAAAAATGAGGTAACACTGAAAATGTGCAGGGCTGGACAGCAACCGTACCCTGAGGGTAGCCGGTACCCTGCTCCCCCACCCAGGGCAAACCTCCTCCGGTGGGAAGGAGCTGTGTGTCCAGGGCGGCAGCGGAGGGCCGCAGGGCCTCAGCTCTTTTAGAACCAACCTGGCATGTGGATCAGCTTTTAAGCATTTGATGGGCAATACTACCTCTGTACACATTCTGGTATTTTAAAGACAGATTCCACTCTAGCCAAATCTCAGTATGTGCAAAGGAGCTCTGTCCCTCACTTGACCTCCCAGCCCTGTACATTTTTACTACCCTGGACAACTCCAAGGGAAGTGCAGAGTTTTCTATGTTGAGGTCAAGGACAAAGAATTTAAAGGACAGTAACAACTTTAAAGTAATAAGATTGTGCCACAAATTGACGTTAAGTAATTAAGACCTTTCTGAAAATAAATGGGCTGTTTCAATTCATCCAAACTTGGTGACTAGATTGATTAGATTATCCTTTGTTCAAAAGAAAACAATCTTTTTAAGCAGAGGAACCGCTTTCTGATTTTAGTCTGGATTACAAGTTTAAATAAATACATGAGTAAATAAATTCCAGACAACTAGAAAAAAAAGCACTTCAGATTTCACTGCCACAAATTCAAAGTTTAATAAGACACCCCGCAGGAAGTGCCCAGGGACCTGCTGGGCCAGAGGCGTCACCCTGCCTACTCCTGCATGTCCTGAGACAGAGACAGAACATTCTCCCCCAAACAATGTAAAACATATTTTTACCATTTTCTTTTTGTTTATTCTGTTTCATTCCTTTCTGACTTAAAGAAAACAACAACACACCTACCAAGGAGAACAAGCGTCGCCAGGATCTAACAGAAAACGACAGGCTGAATAACCTGTGCCGAGAGCAGAATCAACACTCACACCGCATTCTGCCCACTGTTTATACATGAGCTACAGCTGTTTCCTCCTCAAAACTGAGGAAGGAAAATTTTAGATCCCAAGCCATCACCGATTAGAAGCTGTGCTGGAATATAACTGCCAGCACAGAACACACACTCTGAAAAGGCACACAAGCTGGGGGGCCAGGGGACGGACATGTCATTACATGTGCGAGTCTTCACTTTTTATTTAGACTGAATTACACAAAACTGCCATAAGGGAGAGAGTGGGCTTCGTCAGCTAGCAATAACATAATGAAACTGAAAAATGATTCTGCTAGAGTGGTTTTACGTATTAGATATCAAAATCTTTCCCATATAATTTAAATTGAATTTGTATTCTCAGACCCTGTAGATGAAAAATTATTTCTGATATACCAGTAAAAACTAGAATGAACTCTGGTAAAATGTATATTCACCTCACACCCCAACTGGTATATTTACTTATTTATATAGCGAATTATACCTAATTTCACCACAGGTAAACATAAATGTAAGCATATTTCCCAATGCAATTATTAAAAAAAAAAAAGCCCAAATATAAATTAATCCCTGAAGTAAGCGGGTTCTATTAATAACTTAATATGGTATTTTCTTAGACTTTTTTGCTTTAAAATTTAGTTATTTCTAAAGTATATTGTATATCCAGCAATTAAAATAATTGAAATTGGAAAAAATTGAAATATGCAAAATAAAAGTAGATATTTAACAACTAAAATATAATCTGGTAACACGAGAAAAACAAAGACTCTCAACTAGAGATTAATTTGAGCTGCTTCTCTTGAGGCGTCCCAGTCAGCTCCGCATGAGGACAAGAGTGGTAAGATTAACAAGTGTGTACTGGCCCTTAGCAGCCTTCCAGCTACAAAAGTCACAGTGATGGGAAACATTCAGCAAAAGGTTAAGTAAAATCCAACTCCTTCTGGTTGCAGGTGACAGCACAGAAAGGTATGCCCACAGGGAACAGAGCAAGCACCTGTGGGGTAACCTCCCAACCCCAAAGGATGCAGTCAAAGGTCCAGTGCTGCACTGCAGCCTGGACCACAGGGAGGACCTTCTCAAATGGAGACCCGCCCTCCTCCAGAGCTGACTGTCCTCCACCTTGGACCCCAGGACTGGTTCATCTCCTGGCAGCTACCAGCTATCTCAGCCTGAGGCTCGCAGTGGCTTTAAACAATCCTGTTTTCTAGGTATACGATCTTTAAAAAACAAGAAATTTACCCATTCACTTTATAGTCACAAGAAGATGATGACAATTTTAAAAATAACTTTTAAGTAGTAGTCAAGAACACAGAAACATCAATTCCAAAGAGCACCTACACCCCTATGTTTATAGCAGCAATATTTACAATAGCTAAGTTTTGGAAACAACCCAAATGCCCAAAAATAGATGACTGGATCAAGAAGATGTGGTACACATACACCATGGAATATTACTCAGCAATCAAAAAAGATAAACACATGCCATTTGCATCAACATGGATGGCGCTGGAAGGGATCATGCTCAGCGAAATAAGGCAGAAAGAAAAAGAAAAATACCGGATGGTCTCACTCATAGCAGGAATCTAGAAAACTTAAATAAGGGACCAGGAAAATGAATAACTATAAGAAAGTGAAAATCAAAATCAACAAACAACTATGAACCAGAGACACTCTATGGGGGGTAAGGGGCGGGAGGGGAGGGATTGGGGTCAAAATAAGGGGGTTGCATTTGTATGGGGAATATAAAAATAAAATTTATTATTAAAAAAAAAAAAGTAGTCAAGAAAACCCAGTAGCAACATTTGAGATGAAAGCTTTCGCGGGACACAGACGCCTGAAAAACAAGACTCTCATCTGAGTCAGCCACAGCCCAGCCTCGAGGCATCTGCTAACCAGGTCTCTGATTTTCAGGGCTTCTCAGAATACCTACTCCATCCTCTAAAAGTCATAATAGAATTCATACACTATTAACTGTGCGGAACTTAACAGAATACTGTGAGATATGTTGGCATATGTAATAATTCAAAAGTAAAATCATTTGCTTCAACTCCCCAAAAATACCAGACAAAACACACATCTCCTCAGTGAAACAAACCAAAGCATTACAGCTTCAATATTTTGAGTCTTGACAAGGGAAGGCTGAACACATCAGTGATTTAAGACCCCAGTAATCAGAACTGAGTCTGCAACAGTCAGAGGCAGGAAGAGAAGGAGAGGGTCCTACTCTCTCTGACAGGAGGACACGCCCTAGTGCTGGTCTGCCCTGCTCCACTCCTAAACAGCCAACGGTCAGGGCACCCAGCAGCTGTGTGCAACGGTCCACTGTGTGACACTGCAACAGTGTGGAAATGAAGGTATTATATAGAGCCCACTGTGCTAAGGACACTGACGCGGCACCCAGCTCACTTCCTTGGATGAAAGTGGCTCTGGCTTACGTGACTGACCATAAGGCTCTCTTGGAGCCCCTATAGGCCACCGTTCATTTTCAAAGGCTCTTAGTCAGAACTTTCCTGGAATACGGGTTGAGCATTGTCAAATGACCTAAAGTAGAAAAAGTGAGGCACATAAAAACATCAATTTATCTTCACCAAGAGAATGAACAAGAGCTGATATTTGGAGTTTAATATTGCCTAAGTCATGTGGCTTCTAGTAACCTATACTGAAAATTTTTACATAAACAGACATTTGGTTACTGCATTTCATAGTGAGGTAACCTCGATCAATGTTTGAAAACACCTACTGTGATATCTACAAGTTCTGCAGAGTAGGCAGCCAGAATGCATTTATCTTAGTCATCGGAGAGATGGTAAGCTATGAGCCAGTGCCTTCTCTAGATAGGACTCAAAACCAACATTTCTGTTACAGTGACGACTGAGTATTGATTTCTATGAAATTAAACCTTTAAGTAACAAAACTTTTTTGCATTAGTAAAAGAAATCTTGCTTATCTAGTCATGCTACTGAAGAGGCTCAAGGAGTAAGACACTTCCTCTAGCTTCAGAGAGGCTTTTACCAGCTACAGAAGTACTTAATCATTACCCCAGGGAAGCCTTAAGCACAACCACTATCACAAAGAGTAAAAAGTTATTTCTAATTTAATGGTTTCTCAGAACTGAAAAAAACAGTCAATTACTAAACTACATGATAGTCTCAAAAGAACTCCATCTGTGTTGCTCATTTGTATCTCACCAATCGTACATAGCCCCTTGTAGTCAAAATAGACTGGGGCCAGCCCACAAAGAACCTGAGCAATGGGACCTTTTTCTCAGGCCTGCTACCAGCAGCGCACGTCTGGGTAATAAGGTGAGATTGATGCGAACTCTTAACTAACACAGCTAATGCAGTGCAATTTTAAAACCAAGTCAGTAACATCAAACATTAGAATTATGAAAGAAATCTGCATTTCTTTCACTTGTCTTTTTAAAAAATAAACAAAACATTTAAGGACAACAAAAGGAAAAGAACCTGTTAGATGAACCTACGTTTTGGCTGTGACATCCACGTACTGTCCCGGGCGAAAGTGAGCAGCATAAAGAGGAGTGCCTTTTTAAAAAGAAAAGAAAATAAAAAAAAAAAAAAGAAAAAACAAAACAAAATCAGTATGAATTTGTGAGCCTAGAAACAGCTTCACTAAACACACACTACATCATCTAAAAAGTCTTCTCAGCTATCAGAGCTCAAAAATGGTAGAAGATTTTCTTCTGCAGTTATACCATTAGAAACAATAAAATTGTTCAAAAAACATGGCTTTTGACTGTGAAGAGCTGAAGCACAGCATGCCCGGCATGTGGCACTCGGAGCTGGAGGGAGTCAACAGACTGCAGCTGGCGGCCGGTTGGTGCCTTTGCGACAAGTGTTCTTGTGGGCAAATCTGAGTTTGATTATTGGTCATGAATGAGAAAATACTGCATTAAGATATATTTCCTAAAATATATAAGGAAAGTGAAAACAAGGGAATGACTAAAACATGCTGGGGCTAGGTCAAATCATTTTTATCCACTGAAGGTAAATTATCCCAAAACAGCAACTTCAGTTATTTGAACAAGGTCCACCTGATGTTGGGTAATGATTATGGTAACTGTTATAGCCATAGAGTTTATACAGAGCAGATTTTTGGGGAACTAGTCACTGTTCCAACAAAAGTCATTCCAGCACTTGCCCAGATATTTGGGATGGCAAAATCACTGCCATTATAGGCACCCCTAATTTTATATACATTTCCAGAGCTAGTTGTGTATAAATAAAATCTTGTTTTAATTGCATTTGGGAAACAGTATTTAAAGGACTCTCGAAATAAAAGGCCTTCATATTTTGTTTATACAAATTTAGAATCAACACTTATGAGAACTATTTAATCTGGTAATTAATCTGCAAACATTTGTAGGTACTCTACTGTCAGAAACACAAAAGTCTAAAATATGGCATCTCACCACGAAATATACCATCTAAGTGAAAAATCAAGATTAACATAAGAGATTTCTTTAAGAGTAGTAACCAATGCAGTATAGAACTGAAAGTAACAATTAGAAACCTCAACAATAAAACTGTTCAAGAAACATTTTTAATTGACAGTATGAGAGATGTATTTTTGTTCATTTTAAACAGGGGCAATATGTTACAGGATTTCATGGATGGATCCATTAAGGTAGTGTCCATTAAGGTAGATCCAGTCTGGATTTGTACAGGAAAAGAAAAATTCTGAATTAAGAAAACAGATTAAAAGTGGCTAAACTTCTGAGTCTGAATGACTTAAACTGCTGATGTTCACTATTTCTTCCCCCACGAAACAAAAACAATTTCAACATGGTTTGAGCTACAGTAAAAATTAATGTGGACTTTTATCTTCACACTCCTTAGTTTAAACTTACTTTTAACTTAGTCTAATTTTAACCTTAAAGTTGCAAAGCCTACACTACAAAAAAATGCTTTTAATTCTAGTCTATATTAACACTGACCCTCTGCCACTCCAGTAAGGTCTATTGCAACTGTATTTCACTTCAAGAAATTTAATTTGGATATTAAAATACCAAATCTTTAAAAGTTCTACTGCCTATTTTGTTAGAACTCAAGTTCAAGGGATCAGAGAGCTTTTCTGAAATTCAAAGTCTGTATAAATCAGTATAATCATGTGTGAAATAGTGCCTTTTGATATTCTATGGATCAGATAAAATATTTTGGTATTTTTAAGTAAGAATATTTACATTAAGGCGCTAGGGTCACTCATCACCCCCACTGCAGGCTCTATTTTCTCAAATTCTTTTCTTAGTGAGTAAAGCTACTTTTCATCTAATAGCGTGCCAGTGAAGTTTGTGTATTTATTTGGAGTGGCTTTTCCAAATGTGAAACTCTCTGTGCATTGACACAAGTGTTCCTCCCTCTCTCATGGAAAACAAAACGTTCTCTACAGCTCCACTGAAAAAAGAAAGAGGCTCACTTGTCCCCAGTGATTAAATCAGATGCGTTTTTATATTTAAAAATAAGTGTTTGGGACTTTGTATTTTGGATTCAGCTTTATTGAAAGGGCTGACATTAAACAAGTCACATATTTGGGTATTTTCACCGCCCTCCTCTCCCCGACCTCAGATTACCTGGCTTAATCACAGCATTATCGGTTACACGAAAGATCTTCACTTTCTGTTTTGGCGGCAATCCAAGTTCTTGGTAAAATTCCAATATAGATGGTGATTTCTAGAGGGAAAGCAGAACACAAAAATACCACTTTAAATACTAAAGGTAGAGTTTAATGCACAGAGATCAAAGCCAAGTTATTAACACCCCAGAAAAGATGGAGCACCCTGTTCCCCTTATTTAAGGGAGGTAAGATTTTATCTATAATCCACTGCAATTAGGATCCCACCATGTGCACAATTCATACAGAGTACATGGGGAAACATTTTTGTTTCGCAGGGCAAGAAACACAGTTGTACGCATATTTGAATTCTGACTAGAGATTGCATGTACTGAGAACCCTGATCCTGTGAAAGTCTGTCTACTCCGTGCCCCCTCTTTCAAGCAGCTGAAATTTCTTTGAAACAAATTTCAAAATGAGTCCCAACCTACATTGTCATAATTAAACCCCTTTGACACTCTCCAAGGCAACATACCTTCTTTTAAAATCTCCAGCAATGTCCCTTCTCCAAACTTTTAGTTGATCATAATACTTACTACTGAAAACAGAAGACTCAAAAACACTGCCCCATGTTCACGTCACCTAATCAAACAAATTGCCTGCATGGGTCTTTACCTCCTGTCACCCTCTCGTCCTACTCAGGCTGCACGAGATACACGGGGGCGCTAAAGGTCTTCTGCTGGAGGCTGCAACTTCTCTGGTCTAAGGTGGCATCCAGGAGTGTTTCCTTTAGGCACCCCACGGATTCAGATGTGAAACGGGCTGGGGCTCACGATGAACTGTCCCCACACCACCAAGTCAAATCCCTCACTACAGCTGCTTTGCACCCCCTCGTCTACACAGTGACTGTACTCCTGAAACTGTGCCCACCATCTTCTGAATCAACAGATTCCCCTTTCCTACTCGAAGTTTCCTGTCAGTATGTAAAGATGTCACAATAAATCACACATCCAAGCAAAACTGCTTGATCAGTCTAATCTTTCTGACGCCCTGACAGCAAATTTCCTTATAAGACCTGCTGAGTCTACTTCTTCCCCTCCTGTTCTTGTAAGCCAACATCAATAAGGTGCTTTCAATCCCTAACACTGCAAAAATAAGTGTCTGTCAAGGTCATCAACCAATGCCACATGGTAAAACACGATGATCAAAATTTCACTGGCTCTATCAGCAATGTTTGGCACAGGTGACCACTCACCACTCAGTTCTCTCACGTGCTAATGACCTTCCGTTTTCTAACTCCAATACCAAATTCTACTCTTCAATGACAGATTCTCATGTCCAAGTGCCAAATCACCATCCCACTTTGCCATCACACAGCAATTCAAGTTTCATATCCACACTGAACTCAACATCCCCACAAGCCTGCTCTCCAGGTTTTCCAAATCTCAGTGAGTGGCAATTCCAAACTTCCGCTATTTGGAACGAAAACCTTGAGGTCACCTCTGACTCCTCTCTTCCTCACACCCCACCCATCAACAATACTTACAGACTTTTACAATCCAGCCCACACCAACCACTTCTCATCCCCACCCCAATCCACATCTTTTGCCCGGATTATCTGAATAGCCATCTACCTGGTGTGACCCCTAGTCCGCTCTCCACTTACAGGCTAGCACCAACCTTTTAACTCACGTCTCTACAATTCCATCTCATGCAGAACCAAGTCCTAAGTCCTTACCATGGCTTACAAGGTTCTTGTCAATCTGACCTCATCTGCCATTCTCCTGGCTCACCCTGCTTCAGGGACAATGCAGTCCTCTCTGTTCCAAGAACACATCAAACCCCTGCCTCAGTTCCTTTGCACATACCGTTTGTCCCCCTGCTTAGAATGCTTTCCTGTCAGATTTTTGCATGACTTGCTCCTGCAAACTTCACCCTACCTTTCCCGACGACTTCATCTAAAACAGCACTCCCTGTCACCTTGTAATCCCCTCCACCTACTTTAACTTCTCAGAGCACTTTCATCTGCTGTTACATATATATATATATATATATATCTGTACTGTTTAATTGTCAATGGAACAGTCTGTCTCACACCCAAGAGCAGCGACTGTAGTGTGCTCTGTCCCCAGCTCCTGGTAGGTCCTGCTGTCTGTTTTTTTCCTGCACCCCCACGCCCCCGTCACCCCACTCTCACTTTTTTAAATAGCCTTGAAACTTCAATAGAAAATGCTGGACATTTTTTTCACCATTAAAAATGCCTGCTTCCAACAGACTACAGCCAACACAGGTGTGTCTCACTCCCGGTTCCCTCTCCCGCAACTGTCCTCCAATCATAATGACGCACTGGCAAGTCCCAAGAGCCAATGTTCTCTGTGTGCTGGGCTTACCCACCTGCCTGGGCCAATCTTTTGGCCTGTTATCCCTTACCCGCCCTGCACCACTCATTAAAAAACTATTAAACAGGTTTCTAGTCCCAGCAACAATGACATCTGCTGTCCAGCTGCCTCCCTGAGGGGCCTTGCCAGAGCAGACAGCTCCTGTCGATGTCACCCCTAGACCCTGCCTGCACCTCAGTCACTGGCCACACCGCCTTACACACCTATCTGACTTTCGGCCTGTGATGGCCTACACAGTGGAGGTTGCCTATTCTCTTGTGTCTCCAACTTCAGAGTTAAACACAGTGGCAGTCAGACACTGCGCAAGTGAGCAGAACAAATGCTAAAAAGACACAGGCGATGGGGTCTGGTGTAAAGTCCTGGTGTGTTCCTCCAAGTCACCCACCTTTCTACTCTGGCTGCTGTTGCCTCAGTTCTCAGCACACAACAGTGCTGTGTCTGCAGCTTGACAGAGCATGGCCTCTGTCTTCAAGTCCAGTTATTAAGATTTGTAGGCCGAAAATAAACACCACAACTTACTTTGAGAATGAACACATTCACAAGAAACTAAACTCTATGAAACTGAACCAATCATAATTTGTAATAGAAAAAAGCAGTAACTGGGCCTCCCCGGTGGTGCAGCAGTTGAGCGCTGGGTTGTGAAGCTGCCCGCAGCCTCTGCAGTGCCGGTTCCATCCCCGGCTGCTCCCCGGCCACCGGAGGAGGGTCCCGCATGGCGCGCAGACCTCTCCTGCCGCCCACTGCTCCCCTCAGCAGTGTACTTCGGTCCTTCTGCCTGCTCCGCTCCCCGCTCTGGCTCTGGTGAATTCTCTCACCCTCCCGCGCTTCTGACTGTACCCAGTGCTCATATAAATAAATAAAAATAAATCTAAAAAAAAGAAAAAAGCAGTAACTAAAACACCCTAACGAACTTAAGAGGATACTAATGAAAACAAATTACTTGTCTCCCAAATTCCAATTGTCTGTCTGCACAGTCAGACATCTGCAGAATGACTGACTGCACAGTACAGGCAGGTAGTGATGAATTTTTTAAGAAGTGAGCTGTTAATGCTCCTTAACTTACCTAATAGCCTGCCTTTAGTAAGCATGAAATTGCATGGCACTGGCCCGAAGTCTAGAACTTTACCCCCTGTCCCCACCCCGAGAATCTCCGAGACCCTCCACTAAGACCACAGAACTAACGCTGAGCAGCTCTGCCCTGGATGTCCACGAAGACTGTTTTGTACCTCAGAGTTCCCCCAAGAAGCTCTCCCTGCCTGCAAGAGTGACAACACAAACAATCCAGTCATTCTCTAGGCTCAGCAGAAATCAAAGGCTAATACTAAACACTACTCTCACCACAGTCCCTGCTTTTCCTCCTCAGTCACACTAAATTCTTCTACAACAAAAGCAAACATGACATTTCTTTTCAAAAGATGGCTCCTTGAAATTACTTCCTTGAATTATCAGTTCAGAGTAATTAAATTTTAGAACACACTTCAATTTTGTTTTTGACTTGCACATAGTCCACTTGGTAGTTTAAAAGCATATGATTTTAGGGCTTCCCCGGTGGCGCAGCGGTTGAGCGCTGGGTTGCGAAGCTGCCCGCGGCCTCTGTGGCGCCGGTTCGATCCCCGGCTGCTCCCCAGCCACCGGAGGAGGGTCCCACATGGCGCGCAGACCTCTCCTGCCGCCCGCTGCTCCCCTCAGCAGTGTACTTCGGTCCTTCTGCCTGCTCTGCTCCCCGCTCTGGTGAATTCTCTCACCCTCCCGTGCTTCTGACTGTACCCAGTGCATGTATAAACAAAAAAACGAACGAATAAAAAAAAAAAAAAAAAAACCTTTAAAAAAAAAAATAAAAGCATATGATTTTATTAGTGTCAGTTTTTAGGTATGCCAGGAGGCTTTTGAAAACAAAACAAAAAAAACACTACTTTTTCAGTAATATAGACAAGATTAACATCTTGACCTATGTGACTATATATTAAGACATAAAAGGTAACCTTCCAATTTCACTAAAATTGAACACTTTATATATTTTCTTTTAAAATAATTATATATGGTGTCAACCATTAGAAAAACCAAATGCTGAGTTGAAACCAGCAGCAGTGCAACAGAGGTGGTTTTTTAAAACTTCCAAATGATTTCAAAAGGCAATTTAGAAGACTGACAGCAGGTCACACTTGGCTAATCCTATCCACGAGGCTGCGTTTTTTCCTCCCTCAAAGTTGTCTGCAATTACCCCTCGCACAATGAAAATGCTTTTCTGCTTCCAAGATGAATTGATTAACTCAACTTCTAGGGCATTCAGCTTCCTCATTCAAAAACACTATGTACCACATCTGTTTTTATTTATATTAAGGTACAAAAATAGCAAAACCAAAGTAGCCTAATTTCTTGGAGGTCTAAATTCTCTAAAAATTAAAGGAAAAAAAGCAGTTGTAACCCTAGCATTCATAAAACTGATTTGACCAATGTATTTTAGAATGCTTAACTATGTAATATTTTATATTCATCTGTCTTGGCATTGTTTTTTAAACCCCACCATAATTAATTTACTTGTAATTCCCTGAGGGTTGTAACACCCAAGAGGAAGTCTATATACTTTTATTTCCAAAAATCTTTTTCCTTTCTGGACCAAAATGTTTTTCTTCTAAAAAGTATTAAACCTTCATTTTCATATCTCATTTTGAACAGAGGTGATCCAAAGGCAAGTTTTTTTCTTAATGTTGCAATAAGAGTCCTCTGGACTTAAGGAGTAAACAGGGTCCTTGCAGCACTTCTAATACTAGAGAATAGTTTTAACTGTTTATGTAATTTCTGAGGGTGACAGTCCACCCAGCATAAGAATACTACATCCAAACCACTCTGCTGTGCTGTACATTTACTCAAGAGGATAAAGCTTAAAACATGTAGATCAGTCTCAAGCATGATAGTGCTAAACTGTCACTACTGTAGTATTTTGAGTATTATGTTAATAAAATTTTATTTATAAAACACCTTCATCACTAAGTAAATTAAATTAGCTGCCAAATATATCTTGGGGGAATGTTTGCATGTTCTTGAGAATTAAAGTATCAGAGAACCATTGAGACTTTTAGAACTAGAAGAGAATTTAGAGATGACTGATCCAATCTCCTGCTTTTATAGGTAACAATGTATGTTCAAAAACAAGGCATGAAGGGAGCTAATGAAGAAATCATGATTAGAACTCAGCTTCTCTGACCCCACATCTACTTGTTTTCCCACCAAGTTTGAGGAAGCAATGTTCACAGATCTATTGAAGCAGAGTGGATTATTCCAATTTGATGCTTGCTGTAAAGCCACAAAGTTACAAAACTGATAGTGAAAATCAAGATGATGGTGCTGGCTAGAACAAAGCACAGAACCACTACTTGGAAAACAGTGGCATCTCTCAAACCAAAGACTTGTTCACATGGAGGCTAGCACATATTTTAAACATTTAAAAATCGAGTACTTGACATTTAAAAAAATTTGTAAATACTTCATTGTGCTTTTAATTACTATGGAATTATCTGAACTCTGAAATTATTAGTCAATAAACTGTCAATTATTAACAGCAGGACAGATATTATTTGAAAGCTTTAATGAGAAGTGAATGGAATATTACATGATCAAAACAGGCAAAACAGCTTATTTCTCTAATACTTGCAAAACAGGCAACTATCTTCTCTCCTGTTCAACAATAGGACGCTTATGATTTCAACCATTGTCAGTATTGTCAACCATATATATTATGGTCGCTGGTCAATCTATCCCACTATAGACAAGGTAACTCCACCTGGATTTTCTGTGACCGCCTCAAATATACATCTTTCCTCCCAAATTTTCCTTTCCTGTTCCTATTCTAGGCTATAGTGTCAGCCTGACCCAGCTGCTTAGAAACCACTCCCTGCCTGCGTCCTTTCACACACTCTTGACAGAACTTTACAACTCCCGCCTCTTTCAAGCCCAATGCAACTGCCCTCATTCAAAGGATTTCTTCACTCTCCCCTAGTGCTTAAACTCCCAAATGCCTCCTTGTGTCCAGATTCTTCTCATTTAGTTAACCAAGATAACAACCCATCAACTTAGTGCCCTAGTTAAAGAATTCAGAAAGCTCCTTTGAGTCTACAGGATAAAGTAGAAACTCTAGCATTCTACTCTGACAGCTGCACCCTTTGCATCTTTATCACTTGCCCCCACTGGAGGCACACCTGCGTGCAAAGATCCTAATGCACCAGTTTTCCTTCCAAGCACACACTCTTCCACCATCTCTGCGGCAGAAAACACTCTCTCTGGAATGCCTCTAACACCCATTCTCCTTTCTCATCCCCCCATGAAACCTCAGATTTCCTCAAACAGCACTGGCAGTCCCCCCATTCTGTGCTTGTTGCATTTATAACACTGTACCAGGACGCTGGCTTTATCTGCCCACCTTCTTTCCCACCCTGAGTTTCTAGAGGGTGGAAATCCACATACAATTAAGAAAGGAAGGCTCTGGAGTCTGATTGTCATTATACTTCTTACCAGTGGGTGGCCCTGAGACAGTTACTTAACCTCTGTAGCCTCACAGGCTGAAGAGGCTGCATGGGTTAACAAATCAAACGTTACGTACCTAGCACACAATACATGCTTAATAAAAGTAAGCCATGACAAGGAAATAGGAGGCACTTGGACAGTTGTAGTGTAAGGTTTGTACCCTGCACTGTAAGCAATTTACAATGGTAAAACATTTACCTTACCTCAGAGATAAGCAACAGGACTTCATAAATTGAAAGATGTTTCATTACCCATCACTGAAGACCGTCACTTTTTAGACAGGTATTCCTTGCTTTTAGTCATCCAATAGAGGACACTGATTGCACACACTTTTTGAATGTAAACTACAAACTCAGCATTCTATTAGTATTCTATTTGGGAAAACATGCTTAAAAAAATAAAAACGATTTCATGTGGGTTCACCTACAACTTTCTCCCAAGTACCTAAAGTTCAATTCTAGAAGATACAAAATTAATCTTCACATACCCTTGGTGAACTGTTAAGACAACTGAGAGAAAAGCAACAACAAAATAACCAAATAGCTATAGTATATTGAGTTTGTTACATGCCAGGCACATCTGAAAAATCTCATTTAATACTGGTAATATACCTCTTAAGTAGTACTTTATTCCCATTTTACAAATGGGCCAATATGGCAGCTTAGAGGAGGGAAAAGTAACTTGTTTCAGATCTTGGGGGAGTGGTGCGGGTAAAGGGGTGATTTACTGGAATAAACTCAATGCATTTCAGACTCCTGGGATTCAACGACTCTACTAAGACATCCCCCCCATATCCACAACTCATCTCATGGACAAATACAAGTTTATAGCTATGAAATATCTTTAAAATTCAAAGAATCCGGATCTGAAAATAATGAAAGACACTATTCTAGGAGTGAAAACACATCCTTACATGGAAGCGTGACACAGTTTTGCCTCCAACAGTCAGGGTTGCCATTTTCCCATCACAGTTTTCCTTTGGAGTATATTTCAGAACATGACAGTCTTGTACCTAAAAAAGTAAACAACAAAAAACCTAAGTATATAGCCCAAGATATGGTGAACATTACGTGCTAGCCACACTGAGGTCCTAAGACACTTAAAAATCCTTAAAGTTATTTATCTTTTCAACATTAAGCACAATCTTAAAATACAGAAGCTTTTTAAAAAATGGCAAATACACATAGAACATATAGATAACACATACAGAAATGTAAAACAAAGATACAACAAAATTAGTACTTATAAAGAACATACATGTAACCAGCACACATGTCAAGGAGAATCCACAAAGCTCCTCTGTGACACTCAAGCTGTCCCCTCACAGCACCCCCGCCCCCCAACACACACAGTTTATTCCTCAAGCTGAGTGTGGTCCTAAGTGTGGTCCTGAGACGAGGTGCATCAGCATCACTTGGGAACTTAAAAATGGAGATTCTCAGAACTCAGTGGAGCACTAGGAAACCAGCATCTCTATTTGATCATAACCCTTCGGGTTGATGCTGCTATTCCCTTCAACCATTGATTATGAACTAAACTAGCAGATTGTTGAGGCCAGTTAGAATCCTTTTTTATCCACTGTGCCAATCTCAATGCCAGTATCAATAAAGGGACCGTTCAGACTGAGAATATTCACTGAAGCCAACAGAAGTCAACTTCTTTAATAGTGTGGACACTCAACATTATGCTATTCCTCACCACAGTTACACTTCAGGATCATATATTGCCCATTCAGATTTGCACAAACAGACCTCAGCACACATCCAAGTCATCACACCTTTTGTTTCTTACCTGAAGTAATGTGACCGCGTGCTTTTTACCATCTTTGGTCCATAAAGGCATCATACCCAGCTTCAGGGCAATAAGGCCTACTCTAGAGGAACCTAGCAATTAAAAACAAATCAGTGTAATTACAAACTTTTTCAACACTTGCCAATGATGCAACAGTATTTCCCAAACTGTGGTTTCAAGGAGGAACAGGCAGATCAGAAACAGGCTAATGCCTTCAGAGAGTAAAACTCAGCTGTTTAACAGCTCTAAGTGCCTTCAATCATGTCTGGCAATATATATTGGTACTCTAAATTTTTGTTAAAATCAAATTTCAGTGTATAAAATAAACAGGTAAACTAGCAAATTCTGGTTTTAAAATAATGGTATGAATGGAGAACATGAAAAACCCATCATTATGCTTTGCTTCCCTAGTATCAATTCATATCCAAGCTCATTAATGAGAAAACATCTACCACTCAAAACCCCAGGTATCAGTTGGGGTTAGAAGCACAAGTGGGCATGCTGCTGAAATAGGTCAGTCTCCTTCATGACACTTGGCTTTGTTACAACTGTCACAATAAACCCAAACCAGAGACCACACTGTTAACAGGAAAGGGCTTGTTTGCCTCAATCTGGCCACATCTGGGTTTAGCACTGGGCACAATGAGCTGATTCTGGTTTACGCTGGCAACCTCAAGTGCCTGATAACATCCCAATTGAAAACACCTGTGTGGCACATTACAGTTAAGCTCACACTCTTCCAGCTTTGCCCCCCTAATTTATTCCCCCTCCTTTTTTTGTCTAAAGGAAACAATGAAAACGTATGCAAAATAATCTTTCACCTACAAAACAGCTTAAGGAAGTTTAGATTATCCTCAGACATTCACTAACAGTAAATCAGAATGCTGGGAATAAACTTGCAAACCAAACTACAACAAAACAGACCCACTTAAATCATGAAAAATAAATTCGAGAGATAAATTTCTCAGTTGAGTGATCCTGAGTGTGCCAGCCACACAGTAATTAGCAGATGAGAACACATCAAGCAGAAAATAACCACCTGGCTCCCAGGGATGCATAGGCCATGGCTCGTCTTTCAGAGGACACAGTTTACTTGCTAATTGGGCTTTATTTTCATCAGAGGCCAGCTGCTTAACAAATGGGACATTTTCTTCAGAAAGATGCTCATCCCACCAAGTACCACTCTTGTCATGGAAACTTCTAGCCAAAAGCCAGATGTCTGTTCTGCAAAAGTGAAAATGAGAAAACCAACCATCATTCAAAAGGTTCCCACACTTGGTGTCGGGAAGGGAGGTCAGAGGCATTGGAAAGTGTAGTCAGGCCTTAGGAAAGGGTTTGAAATCTGAAAATTTTCTCTCTGCCAATCCTTATAACAAGGGGGCTCACATTTTAACTGTTCATGTTTACCCTGTAGTAAAGGTCTTTATCTTTTTTAGGATAAACCTATTTCTTTTTTTTTAAGATTAATTTATGCATATAAATATGGGGTACAGGCCAGAGGCGTGGGGGATTGGGGGGGAGGCTTCACCAGAGACAGAGTGGGGAACAGAACAGGCAGACTGACCGCAGTACACTGCTGAGGGGAGCAGCGGGTGTCAGGAGAGGTCTGCTGCGCCATGTGGGTTGCTCCCTCCCTGGCAGGAGGCCAGGAATCGAACTACAGAGGCTGCGGACAGTTTCATAGGTTGAGTCTTAACCCCTTGCGCCACCAGGGAGGCCCCTTAGGATAAGCATATTTCAAAGCAGTCTCGTCTAGACACAGAAGCCACCGACTCATCTGAACCTGTATCTTAATAGTTTAATATCCAGCGGAAGCAGCAGAATGTGGAACGCCAATCTCAGATAAGCCACCCCCAATCTGATAAGCGACCTCTTCCCTGCAGCCTCAGCTCTGAATGACGCAGAAACTGGGTGTCCAAATTTAAAAGATCCATAAAAGACAGGACCTCTGGCCATTTGAGCAAACCAAAAAGGACGACGGAAGAGAGACCGAGAAGGTGATGTGTAATTCTTGCACGCAGGGACAGAAAAATAATAAAGTTTTCGCAGTCTATTCCCCCGTGATTCACAGACCCTATTTTGCACCTATTGGTTGAGGGATCTCAGGCGAGTTACTTCTAAGCCTCCGTTTCACCTGCACAACTGAAGAGTGATCGCATCTGTAGGAAGGATGACAGCTCTCCCATGTTTCACGAGCTGGGGCACCTATTTACCTTACAGAGATTTAGTATTCAGTAAACGCTCACGAATAGGCAGATATTACCGCTGTTGCTAAAGCTCGTGGTCAGTCGCTGGCTCACGAGCGTGAAAAGCAAGCAAACAAAACCGTTCAACCCTTTAAGGGCACGTCCTTTGGGTAACGCTCCTTAAGCTTCTGTTCATGGGACTCAACAGAGGTTCTTCCCCTGCACCCAGGCTGACCCCTCCTCGCCCGGCCAGGCCCGGCTCAAGGGCGCAGTGTTGCAGGGACACCCTCCACACCCCCTCCCTCCCTCCCTGGCGCACACCCACCTGTAGCCCAGGCTCCCGGCGGCACCCAGGCCGCCCGCACCGCGGCTCCACACCTGGGCGCCGGCCTGAGCCAGCAGCCTCCAACCCGGCATGCCGTGGCCGGGGAGGGGTGGGCCCCTACACCTCCGGGAGTCCCGCCGCTCTGCTGTCAGGGCGTCCCCAAGCGGCCGTCTCGCGTCCACCAGGGCTCCCCGGGCCCCGCCAGCAGGCCGCTGTGCCCTCCGGGGCGGAAAGAGAAGCGGCGGAGCCACTTCCGGTCCGTGCGCTATGCGCTCCGGCACCTGGGCTCACCACCCACCCGGAACTAGAGTTCCGCCTCCGAAATGGTCCTAGCTTGGATCAGAGTCAGGATGCGGAGGGCGGGGCCGGTTCTTCTCGCCGGGTGTTGACAAAGGCGGCTGGTGGGACTTCAGATTTTAGGAGACTGGGAAGAACTAGGAACAGGTTTCCTGAGGAAGCGAAATCACCCCTAAATAATGTCCACTGGGAGGGAGGTTATTTGTACTAAGTTGCTCTTGATAGTCTTACACAGGTATATGTTCAAAGTAATCCCCAAAAAGGAAATTATTTTTATATCATAAATGAGGGAACTCAGACTCCGTTGTGGTGCTGGTTCATAAGGGTACATATGGCAGGTGTGCAGAGCTGACACTGAGGGCCAAGGACAGTATCTGTGGCTTCCAGAGCTGGGCCTAAAGATATTGCTGCACTGTCTGAGGCGCTCTGTAGCTCCCTCTGGGGAAGCCAGGGGCCATGTCTTGCAAGCTCCCAAATGGCTTTGTAGAGAGGCAGTTATGAGGACGAACCAGCTTTTCAACCACCTAGGAAGGGGATCCCCCAACCCAGGCAACCCTTCAGGTGACTGCAACAGGTAGAAGACCTCGAGCCTGAACACCCAGTCAAGAAGCTCATGGTTTCCGTGAAAATTGCTGGAGAATTAAATGACAGCTTTTCTTTTCAGCCACTAAGTTTTAGGGTGATGTGTTGCAGCAAGATAACTAATCCACCTTCCTTACAAACAAACCCCTGTCCTGGGTTTCAGACACAACCTAATTACCATGTGTGTGACTTGGACATTTATGCCACTACTCCAAAAGTCTGTTTCCTTATTTGCCAAATGGGTGTTTGTAGAAGTCTGGAAATTAAAATGTTTGG
The DNA here is from genome assembly GCF_964194135.1 of Talpa europaea. Classification (NCBI taxonomy): domain Eukaryota; kingdom Metazoa; phylum Chordata; class Mammalia; order Eulipotyphla; family Talpidae; genus Talpa; species Talpa europaea. Next base: position 94,053,567 of record NC_140078.1, read on the forward strand.
CCATTTCAACACCTTTTTATTGGTGTGCTGACTAAACAGGTAATGAAGTGCCCCAACTTAAAGTTTGATTAGCTTGTTGCAGCAAGAGAGCATACACCTGAGAGTCTCCCTACATTGAGGGGCTTGTTATAAGATTTGAACTGATGCTGGGTGTTTTTAAAGTGGTGTCAGGGAAGCAGGGATTGTTTTGGAATGGATTTTATCAAGAGATAAGGACAGTTCAGTAATTAGGCATCCCTGCAATTAGGCATCTCAATCATTTCCTTGTGCAGGCAAGGAAAAAAAGTGAGACTAAGGGCGATGTTGGTCAGAAAGCAGAAATCACTCAGAAGGAACTACTAATCAGCTTGATTATGGCCGGCTGGTTTACAGGAAGGCAAACAAGGATGATTCCAGAGTTTTCTTATGTTCCCTTGTGCAGCTTCTGGGTAAATATCTAGTGCTTCTTCTATTCAGAGAGACAAAAGACAGACTTGAAGGAATGCCCAAAAAGACTGAATATGACCGAGTATGAACAACAAATTTTAGGAAGGAGAGGAGACAGGTCATCAATGGGGATGAACCACTGACCCCGGGTGCCCTTCCACTGTGCTAGTGGCCCCTATTGGAGAGGACGGGCAGCTGAGGAGTGTCCAGCCGAGAACTGCAAAAGGCAGGGAGGGGCACAGCTTGGCTGCTCCGGGTCACACAGCCTCTGTAGTCCCTCCTTCTGTGGTGTTTAGACTCCAACCAGGCCTTGCAAGTAGGATCGTCATGGCAACTCGCTTGCCTGCGCGGCTGAGCTGAGACAGGATTCCCTTAGTAACCGTGAACCCGGGAGATGATGCTTAAAATAATCTTTTATGCCCAGGCAGAAATGCCTTTGCAGTTTTATTAACCATGAAGCATCATGGGGCATGTCTTTCACTCCCACTTTATTTTAAAATGGAACAGAATGGCTTTTTAAAGCAGGAATTTCCAACCAAGGCCAAATGCTGTTCTTGCTCCACAGAGCATACCTCCTGCTGAAACCAATGAGTGTCACACCTGAGTTCTGAGAGAAGCTTCTGGTCTCTGTCATAAAAATTATCTTCAAATAAACCAGGTGCTCTCTGGCTGAGATCACTGGACTTCATCTCCTCTCTTTTCTATTATTGAAATCCCAGTCAGTCTCTCGGTAGGACAAATAATTAGAGTAGTCAACCATTTAGGGTTTGGGCCACTTAGCCTGACAGTCTCTTGCATCTGGCGCCCTCCCTGCTCTCACCTCAGCTCCAGTTCTCCCTCGTCTTCAAGGCCAGCCTTAGGCCTTCTTCCTCCATGAGGACTCCCTCATAATCCCAGCCTGGCTCTTTCTGCTGTTACCTCTCACCAGGTATATGTATGTTCTTGTGTGGTATATTCGCATTAACTCTAAGTAACAAGAATCCTCAAGTTCGTAAACCATGTCTTCTTGCAAATTCTCGAAAGACATAATTTTATCTCGAAACTCTCCCAGAAACCCTGTATTTATAATAAGAGATCCAGAAATACTCGGGCATTTTAGTGGAGGTAGTTACACAACTTTGTGAATATACTGAAAACCCTAGATGTGGGCCTCTCCGGTGGCGCAGTGATTGAGCTCTGGGTTGCGAAGCTGCCCGCGGCCTCTGCGGCGCCGGTTCGATCCCCGGCTGCTCCCCGGCCACGGGAGGAGGGTCCCACATGGCGCGCAGACCTCTCCTGCCGCCCGCTGCTCCCCTCAGCAGTGTACTTCGGTCCTTCTGCCTGCTCTGCTCCCCACTCTGGCTCTGGTGAATTCTCTCACCCTCCCGCGCTTCTGACTGTACCCAGTGCATGTACAAACAAACAAATAAATAAATACATGCCTCTTTAAAAAAAAAAAAAAACCCTAGACATGTACACATTGAAAGGGGGATCTTTATGGTGTGTGAATTGCACATTGATAATAAAACAAAAATAACTACATGGAAATGTGAAATATGGAGAGAGCGAAGCCAGAGTTACCACAGTGATGGGAGTATAGGCAAGCCAGAAAGGGTGTGAACTTAGGCTACCAAATGTCTATCAGAAAGTGAAGGGTTTTGCCCTACCTTTTGACAGGTTCCTTCTGCCGCTGCCTCCATCCACTCAGGAGGAGCCTGGGACTTGATTCATTTAAGGGGAAGCTGGGAGCTATCTTTTCCAGAATTGGGAAGGTCTGGGCTCAGATTCTGTTACTCGCCTATGTCATGCACCTGGGTAAATCACTTAGTTTCTCTGAGTTTCTTCACCTGTAAACTCTGATTAAAAATCCTCCCTCCTTCAAAGGCAACAGTACGGAGTCAATGAAATGATTCCTATAAAGTGCTTAACATGGCACTTGGTATAAAAAAAATAAAAAAATGCTGACTACTTTTATCAAATATTATATATATTATGTCCTACTGTCTATGTTTACATGCAATTTGTTAGATATCACAATACTTATGAAAAATCTCGATTCATCCCTTTCTAATTTTCTTATTCATATTTTCTACGTGATGCAATTATATAATTTTCCTAGTAAGATGTTAGGTGTCTTTGTCACTCTTTTGGCTTCTACTGTCCTTTATCTTCATGTCTGTTGACCTTTTAATACTACAGCTATATACATACACTAGATTATGTTCTATTCTTTAAAAACATCACCTCCACCTCCATCACCACCACCACCATTTTCCCCACCAGCAGGGATCCCCAGCTCCTCTCTGGATGAGGGATAGTGTGCTAAGCTCACCCCCTTCTCTTTCTTTTATCTCTCTTGGGAATCCACAACTTAGGAGCATTGCAGAGAATGGTAAGTGTGAGTCTGCAAATTTTGCCTTAAAGGAAAACAGTTTCCTACAAGTCAGTCAGTTGTGACAGGAATGGTAATTTGTCTGTGAGAGTGCATGGTCTCCAAAAAAAGTAGCTGCTGCCCTTTGAGGGCTGTAGTGATAGGAGTAATAAAAAAGCTCTTCATAAATTTCAATGAAAAATGTCGAGCCATTTATGGAGTGTCGAGCATAATGCTAAATGCTTGCAAATATTATTTCATTTCATCCCCACAGCAATCTAGGAGGAAAGTACTGTGGTCAGAGAGATTAGAAAAATCATCCAAAACTCCATATCTGGTAAATATCCCTATAAAGTCTGACATCTCATCCAGTCTGGTGTAGAAACAAGGCTCCCTAAATCCTGCTCTATTTTTCCCATGCTACATGATGCTGAACCTTTGGGTTTGCTGTTTTGAATGATGGAAAGCTGAAGTTATTTATAAATTTTCTCCTTGCTTAAGTTATGGCCAGCAGGAAAGGAGAAAAATGGTCTTTAAAGTGAAATATCAACTAGATTGAAAGTGTCTGAATGTAAAATGTCACTCTGGGCAAGTCTTTCTACACACGGGAGTTTGGGACTCGGTCAGACAACACAATAGATTACATCAGAAATCGATTCTTAGGGAAATTAACACTGTCACCTGCACTGGACATGTCCTCCCCTGTGCACACGAGACATCCCAGTGCTGGGTAGTTGGGGGTCTCCAGCTGCAGAAAGGAGCTAGAGGTAATGGCAGCTCTCTTGGGGTCCTTCCTGGGAAGGATACAGTCTGTGGGATGAGAGTGAGACACAGGGCAAGCTAGAAATTAGGCAGTTTTAGGGACAGTGCAGGAGGGGACCTCTGAAGAATTTAGGGAGGCTTCAGAGATAAGGACAACCAAAGGAAAGTAACCCATTCCACTAGGAAAAACAAACATCCCAGAACCAAGGACAACATTGTTAATGCTAGTCCTGGTGGTAAAGGGAGGCAGAGATTGGCGAAATGGAGAGTGGTTTAATTTATGGACACATTAGAAGGGCAGCTGTTTAACTTCAATGCAGGGATGCCCATCCAGGAGACTGGGCCATAAATTTAAAGATGCAACAAATGGGGAAAGAGAAAACTGTTAGATAAGAAATGTGAAGATCCCCCACTCAGTAGCAAATTAAGTGAGACAGCCGAGAACTAACCAATCACAGAGAGACTGCTGAAGCTTTAGAATAATGAGGGAAAAAAGGTATATATTCCCTGAGACACGACTCCACTTTGGCTTCCTTGCCCCTCCCAGGCCTGGTTCCCTGGCCTGGGAGTCCCACTTTATTTCTGCTCTTTTTCTCCTCAATAAACTTTTTCTTTCTATAAACGAACCTGCCTCTTCTTGCTTGCTTGCCTGAGCATCTGCGAAGTTCCTGCTGCGGCTTCGTGAGACACCAACCCCAGGGGGTCTAGTGGCTGGGACTCAGCGCTGCCCTGCAGCCTGAGATCTGTTCCTGGCTGGGAGACTAGACCTGACAATTCCGGTATCAAGAGCCATTCTCTTTCAAATTTCCCTCAGCTTTTCCCTCAAACTTCCATCAAATTTAGAGCTCTTTATCCGCAATTCCCCTACGGCTTCCAAGAAGGGGAGAGTCTTGATCTTAATTTCCCATTCTCTCTTGCTTACACTTCTGAGTTACCTTATTCCAAACCCTAAAAGGAAAAATGTAACAGGCCATCATATAATAGATGCTAAGGGAAATGGTAAGAAGGGGTAGCTATAAAATAAAGAAGAATCTCAGTGGGTTTCCCCAAGGCAGAGGCGAGGCACTGGGAGGGGCCCTAAAATTGCCTGTCCTTTTGCTCCTTCGTGGCCCTGGAATGCTTTTATCCAATCTGGGAACAAACTATTGGTATCGCATCTGTTTCTTTTCCATCTTATTTCAGGAAGTGAAGTAAAGGTCGGTGAATGGGCAGGGTCTTGGCTTCCTTCCACAAATGCCCGAGCACCCTCTATGTTCCAAATGCCACGTCCATCTGCTCTCTGTGTGCTGAGCCTACAGGGCCAGCAGAAATGAACCCACTCTCCAAGGTCTTAAAGCAGAATATTTAGCATAAAATATTGATAGAGGAGCAATAGCATATTCATTTAGATACTTCTCATCCCTAATGGACTCAGGGACCACAAGGGAGTAGGGGGATGGGTCCCCTTTGTGACTGGTGGGGGTAGAGGAAGACTGGCTGGGGGGCAGCCTCTCTCTCTCCCCCTGCACTGCCATCATCTTCCTCTGTCCAAGGCCCCGCTACCTTAGAAATCTTTGGCAGCTTGCAACAGAAGTTAACCTTCAACTGGATGACTTGAGAAGGCAGGTGTGGGCTTTGGTGGCTGGAAATTCTGCATATTTAGCTTCAGGCAAGGGAGGATCCAGAGCCTGAGGTTGTCAAATGCTCTCTTATTCCTTTGCTCTTCTTGCTTCTCAGTTCTGCTTCCTCTGTTCTGGCCTCATCCCCAGGGGGCGGCAGGAGGCTGCAGGCACTGCACAGCCTCGCTTCTCAGTGCAGCCACATCAAAGGAGAGCAGCGGTCCTGACAGCACCAGCAAAAGCCTCGGGTTTGAAGTATTCGGCAGACTCAGGCCACAGGTTGATCCAGAGCTGGGTCGCAGTGAGGAGGACCCAGAAATGCTATAGGATTTTGCTTTTTTTCAGTCTAGTTACCTTTTTATGCATGCTTTTGTTTTTAGGTTACACATCTTGCCCCTCATGCTATAAAGAATGCCTTACAGACCCTTCACATTTAATATACGTTGAACTCAATATTTTAGATACTATCTCCTTAAGCCTTAAGAACTCTAAGGGGTAAGTAGGATTTTCCCCCTTTCACAGATGAGGTCTCTGAGGGTCCGAGAACACAACTACATATACATTCTGTGGGAATGTATGCCCAAACTCTGGCTCGTGACCACCAGGACTCTGCTGCCTTCCTTGAATGACAGGATCGGTCGCTGACTCTCCTAGACAGAATGGCTACGAGCACATACGGGCTACCCTGCGGTTTGCAGGAGGGCAGCTCGGCTAAGCTCTGATGCTGAGGCTATTAAATAAGGGGACAGAGACAAAACAGGATGGTAATTTCTGGGTTGTGGTTATATTGAATGGTATTTTAGTCACTTTCAATTCATTTGATTCATATTAAACTCTCAATGAATTAGGTTATGAAATTATTTTCTCAGCCTAATTCAGCCCCTGCGGGTGCACACCTTTTTAATATCCCGCAGTCCTGTCCACCGGGCTTGACATTTAGGGCTCTGATTGCTGTCTCTGCTGCAAGGATTGCAGTCCCAGCAGATTGCCAAGCGTTGCCAAGGATTTACATCTGGATTGTTCACAAATGCAGGAGGTCCTTTTTTTTTTTTTTAATGTTACTTGGAAAAAGCATTCAAAATTCAAGAGGGAAGAAAAGGCCTTCATTCTGAAATATACAATACCTTTAAATCATTTATGAAGGAAATTACTTTTTTTTTTTTTTTTAAAGAAATCTGTCCCTGGTCATCAGGAACAATATGGGAAAAACAGTCTCTGCTATCATAGAGGGAATCCTGCCTACCTTGATTTTTGCTTTCAATTCAACAACAGTTAAATCTAATGAATTAAATGTGCACACATATATATGCATAAAGAAAAGGGCCCTTCCTCTATGAAAAAAAAAAATGTAAGTTTGAATCTACTTTTTTTTTCTTTTGCAAAGTCCTGGGCAAGATGAGAGAAATTATTCATCATATTGAACTTGAAGCTGAATTTATCTTTTGGTAAAATGTATTTTTTGTTCTGTCAACATGGCTGCAGTTTGAGGACCCTCTTACGTGCTCCTGGGTCACAGAGACAGGAATGGCGTGGCTGCCTGGTGCTCCTCTGTGAACCCACACTGGGCTTTAAAATTAGAAACCACTGTAAGTTTAATCAGACAGGAGATGTATACAGAAGCTCGATGTTCTTGGGTAAACTTCAGAATTACATTATTCAACCCAAAGACCCAAAAAAAGGCAGGGCCCAAGCAGAGTTACAAATACCAACATTATTTTGCAGGGCTCTGTATTGATGCAAATGGCAGAAGAGTCTTTAAAGTCACACTACAAAGAAAGCTTAGGTGCATTTTGACTGAAGAAGTAAGGAGAATGGGATTTGGGGGATAAATGTGTGCTATTGTAAGCAATATGAAATTTTTGTAGGTATTTAATGAAGTGTTTCTCTTTCTCCAAAGAGTTGTTCAATGAATGATGCATCTTATAATTCATGAGCTCTTAGAGCAAACAAGCTATCCAGTTTTTTTTTTTTTTAAATAGGCTCATTTTTTTTTTTTACTGTGAAGTATTTTACTTGACAGACCATCTTTTGAGAAAATAGCACTTTCCCCCACATTTCTCTATATTCCATTATTTTTACCTTAGTTCAGGCCCTCTTTTATTTCACCTATACTCAATCCAAGTCTCTTTGATGTCAAAACATTGTCTTTTTCCTCCCCTTGACTTAAAAGTAAAATATACTCGTTGGAAAAAATTCAAATACTCAGAAATATATAAAATAAGCAGAAATTCTCCTTTTCTGCACCAACTCCTCAGGAGTTTGGTGACCACTCTGGGCCTGTTGCCACACAGATATAAATCTCTACTTTTACATATGTGGTTGCGCACACACACATCTGAACAAGGAATCTACTTTGAGGCTGTCTCTTTCACATGGAAATCTCCTTGGTTCAGTTCAAGCTTGTGGGACACATTTGTGTCTGTTCTGGGACAAGCTTTGGGGAATGAAGCAGGGAGGCCATGTCTATAGTGGGGCAGGGGGTGAGTTAAGGGAAAATGCAGCATCCCAGAAATATGTGGGAGGAGGTGATTAGTAGAAAAACCTGGAGAGACTGTTCAAGTGGCCAGTGAGGATGGGTTTGGGAGAGGAAACTGGTGAGGGACTAGACTGCCCACTAATCAAATAAATTGGGGTATGAGAACTTATGTTTTCTTCGTTGTCATGAAATTCACACAAAATACTCACACAATGTAACATGTACAACAAAATGAATCTTTCTAAAGCAGATCCTCCTGTCATCACTATCTTGCGGAACACTATCTCTTGTCTAGTTCCAAAGCATTTTCCCCATCACTCTGCTCTGTTGGGGTTGTTAATAAAAGGCTGGAAAAATTTTGGCGACATCTGATTATGTAATAGTATTACATAAACCTTATGACACTGGTCACATTCTCTTGTGTTCTAAGTTTGTTGTACTTAATAGCATCTGCCCGGAAATCTTTGTGTTAAAACTGAGAATTTCGGTGTAATGGAAGTTAATGCACCAGAATGTGATTTGTGCTCAGCCGCTGCATTTCTCAGCAGATGCAGGCAAGTTTCTATCATATATACCTGGTTCCCCTTGCAAAAAAGAGGGCGCCTCCTCTTACTGATTTATCCCTCATGTTCTCATTATGTGCTGAATGTCAACAATAGGGCCGAAGGGAACCCAGGTGAGTCAGAGAGCTGGAACCTGAGTATACGGTTCTAGCTGGAGAGAGAGGTTCTGGCAGAGATAGGTGCAGGTGAAAAGGGAAGGAGGAGGGATATTTGGCCAAAGCCTGGAGGGCTCTGGAAGGTTTTGGAGAAATGACACTGAATTGGGATTTCAGAAATAAGTGGAAGTTAACAGAGGTGGGATGGGGGAAGTTTCTAGAGGTGCAATACGAAGGGGTTGTAAGATAGCAGTGTGGAGTGAGGTGGGCGGAAAAAGCGGCCAAGTATCAAATGATGAAAGTCAGGTGCGTGTTATATTCAGGGCCTCACTCAAAAGCTGTTTTATTCTGAGATTGGTGGGGAGCTACTGAAGGATTTGAAGCAGGGCAGTGAGATGCTCAGACTGACGCAGCATTCTGGCCGGAGTATGCCGAACACATTAGTGGAAGGCAATAGAGATTAAGAAAACAAGCTAGAAGTTTCTTTTAAATCCCAGACAACAGATGATAAAGATTTAAACTAAAGGGGATGTGATTGTAACAAGAATTATACGTGATGGTAATAGGGCCTCCCTGGAGGCTTAGGAGTTAAGTCTCAGAACTATCACCACTATGACCTGAGTTCAATTCCCTGGCCAGGGAGCAACCCACATGGCGCAGCAGACCTCTCCTGTCTCACCCGCTGCTCCCCTCAGCAGTGTGTTTCGGTCAGTCTGCCTGTTCTGTTCCCCACTCTGTCTCTGGTGAATCCTCTCACTCCCCGCACCTCTGGTCTATACCCCAGTTCTTACATGCATACATAAATAAATAAAACTAAAAAGAATAAAGAGATGATGAGAATATTAATAGGAAATGTTACAGTGTCTGGGTACTTGACATATGCCAGGTGTCATGGAATTTTGAATAAAAACCCAGCTCTCCCCTTTAGATTCTAAAAGTTTTTTCCAATTGCAGAAGCCCCAAAGTTGACCTTCTCTGAAGTTTCCTTAGTTGAAGAGAGCTGCCTTGCCTTAACCAATTCTCTTCTTGAAGATGAAGGGTAACTGCCAGTCCTATGTCCACAAAAAGGCAGCTGCCACCCAGCTCCAGGGGACACATGTGAGCAACACAGCCAGTCCTTCCAATTTTCAAGAGATTTGAAAAATCTGGTATTTCACATGAGATCTCAATTCATGTAAAATCCCCCATTACCTCTATCCTGTTCCCTCAGTTTCCATGCACGGTCCTTTGACAGTTCTCAAACCCTCACATTTCCTTCTAGAATCATCTGGCAATACCCTACATTCCCTTTATGGCAGGTAGAATGGTTCCTCAAACATGTCCAAGCCCACATATGTTACATGACACCGGGGCTTTGCAGATGGCTTTATGATTATATGGCACTTAGGGTAGTGAATCCTGGATTTTCTGGGTGGTTCTATCTAATCCCAGCAAGCTTAAAAACAGATGTCAGAGAGATTCAATGTTTGAGAAGTACCTCACCCACCAGTGCTGGAGCAGCCATATGGGAAGTATGAAAGGGATGTGGAAAGCCTCTTGGAGCAAAGGCTGCCCCTCCCCAATTCTCAAGCCCCCCAGCTGACAGCCAGCAAGGAAAAGAGACCTCAGAACTGTGATTGCAATGACAGCCCGAATAAGCTAGGAAGCAGAGTCTTTCCCAGAGCATCTAGTAAGGCCTGCGGTCCTGCTGACATTGTGATTTGATTCTTATGAGACCTTTAGCAGCGCCCCAGCTGAGGCCCCAGACCTGTGACCCACAGGAGCCACACAGTAACGCATGCGTGCTGTTTTAAGCCTGTAAACTTGTGGGGATGTTTGGCAGAAACAGTAAAGGAATACACCCCATGTCACGTGGTCTAGAACAAGCCCCTCTCAACGGGTGGTTCCCTGACAGTGTTTGAGGGAGGCTGGGAGGCAAAGACCTCCCATAGTAACACTAAGATGTCATTTGTCTTTTTCAGTGTGTGGACATTTGCCCCAATGGTGTACAACGGAGGGTAAGACTCCGGTAGTAATACCTGATGGGGCATCCCAATATTTCCTCAATTAAAAATAAACAAATAAAATTAAATTAAAAATAAACAAAAGGGAGGTAAAGGATAAAAGACAATGTTATAAACAAAACAACTTGGAGTTCTAGCTCACACGGAGGTCACTGCACACTTAACCAGAGGTTAGTTCATTTTTCACTGTCACACACTTGCAAGGAAGAATAGACAGTTTTGTGAAAAATGTTCTTGATGGAGCAGAAAAATGATTAGTTTTATTAAATTTGATGATTCACGAGTCTGTGTCTTTTTCATCTGCTGGGCAACAAAACACAAAGCCCCTCCCCTCTCCCCCCGCACTACCCCGCCCCGAAAGTGGCTGTTATATCCCAGCCTTAGCTGGTTGTTTCCAGAAAAAGCACTTGGGTTGTTGGTGGTGATCTGAACTCGCTGCTCCCTGCCCCCTCCATGGGACACCATTTTCACTTAACAAAAAGACTGACAGATAAACTAGAGTTATTCAGATGTGGGCATTTGGGAAAGAATGTTCTTGAAGTTTGTACTTCAAGAAAAACAACTGGCGTCATTTGCTGCCAGTGACAACAGTGGAGCTTTCTAGCAATGACCAGACTTTTGGAAAACCTGAATCAGCCACCACCATTTAATAGATAGTTACACTGTCTGATGAGATTGGTAGTGATATTATAGAGCAAAAGATTATGATTACTTTCCAATATTGTAAAGTAAGCATTTGGACACCCCAAGAGCCCAGTGGCTCAATATTGTCCAAATTAACAATGTGTGATTTTGCAAAATCACACCTGGGGGCCTCCCTGGTGGTCTGGGGTTATGTAAGTATTTGTGTTATCACTGCTATGGCCTGAGACTGATCCCTGGCCAGGGAGGTAACCCACATGGCGCAGCAGACCTCTCCTGTCTCGCCCGCTGCTCCCCTCGGCAGTGTATTTCAGTCAGTCTGCCTGTTCTGTTCCCCGCTCTGTCTCTGGTGAATCCTCTCACTTGCTCCCCACACCCCCCCTCCCCACACCTCTGGTCTACACCCCAGTTCTTCTATGCAAAAACAAAATAAAACAAACAAAAAAACCAAAAATCATATCTGAAGTAAAAGGACCGTGGAAAATGCCAGGCAAGGTTTACTGATATAATTTCATAATCCACACTGCAGCTAACCTTTAAGAAACTACCCTCATGAAGTTTTGGTGTGGTAAAAAGAAGAATAAGCACAATTATTGGAGAAGGCTAAAAATGCCCATTTTACCACTACCTAGCCACACAGGGCTATAGATTTTCTTCATTTCACAACAGGTTGAACGCAGAAGCAGATATGAGAATCTTTTCTTAAGCCTGACACAATTGCTGCTAGTCCTACTGACTAGTTTCTGGTTTTGAAAATATAATTTTTAATGAAAGTATTTTGTTTATGTTTGCATGTCATGGATTTCTTCCTATTATGTAACTGAATCAGTATATTTCCAGATTCAACATCTAATGTAGCAAATCTCAATAGATCCCAACTACAGAAAGAAAAATCTCTTTTGGGTCCTCAAGAATTTGAGGAGGATTATTATTATTATTATTATTTTTAGATTTATTCATTTATTCACACAAGCACTGGACACAGTCAGAAGCGCGGGAGAGTGAGAGAACCCGCCAGAGCCAGAGCGGGGAGCAGAACAGGCAGAGTGACGAAATACACTGCAGAGGGGAGCAGCGGGCAGCAGGAGAGGTCTGTGCCATGTGGGACCCTCGCCTGGCGGCCGGGGATCGAATCGGCGCTGCAGAGGCCACAGCCCAGTGTTCAACCGCTGCGCCACCAGGGGAGGCCCGAGGAGGAATATTATTGATAGAGGCCTAGAGGAGGGCAGCGGTGGGTGGGGTGGTGGCGCTAATTGGCACCGCAAAGCCAACTTGAGCCCAGAAGTATTTTTCATTGGACACATACAATTTGGCTCTAGCAGTGTTTAAAACAATAGTTTATAGCAGCACTATTTACAATAGCTAAGCTTCGGAAATAACCCAAATGCCCAAAAATAGATGACTGGATCAAGAAGATGTGGTACACATACACCACGGAATATTACTCAGCATTCAAAAAAGATAAACACATGCGATTTGCAGCAACATGGATGGAACTGGAAGGGATCATGCTCAGCGAAATAAGCCAGAAAGAAAAAGAAAAATACCGGATGGTCTCACTCATAGCAGGAATCTAGAAAACTTAAATAAGGGACCAGGAAAATGAATAACTATAAGAAAGTGAAAATCAAAATCAACAAACAACTATGAACCAGAGACACTCTATGGGGGGGGGCGGGGAAAGGAGGGCTTGGGGTCAAAATAAGGGGGTTGCATTTGTATGGGGAATATAAAAATAAAATTTAAATTAAAAAAAAAAACCAATAGTTGGATTTTCAGTGACATTTCTCTACTTATAAATTGGCAGATTTTACGTGAAATACCAGATTTTTGGGTTCTCTTGAAAAACTGGATGGACAGGCGACCTTGACTCCACATTCGTGTGTGGGCCCTGGAGCTGGGCAGCAGCTGCCTCTTCTGGGCACACGCATCCCGGCTTTGCTCCACCCTCACCACACGTTACCCCTTAGCTCCCTCCATTGAGACCTGCTCCTCCTCTTCCTCCCCTCCCGGCTCACTCAGCTGCTGGCAGCTGTCTGTATTGGCAATGTCTGACCTACATGGTCTCCTTGATGGCAGGAAGTTGGGAAGACTTGGTTGTATCCTGAGAATCTTCATCTCCCCCAGGGGGATGCTGTACATAACAAAGGCCAGGAACCTGGAACATGAAGCTGAGGCCAGCAGATGAGGCATTTCTGAAATGGAGGAAGAGGTCATGTTTTTAGGCTCTTGTTCTCAAATCTCCTGCTAACCTGTGACCTAATATGGTAAGTTGAGGCTAGGTGGGGGTGTCTGTGTTCAAACCTGACTATGGCTTTTGATAGAGTAAACTTTGGGTTCCTAACCTCTCTGTGTCTTGGTTTTCTGAAAGCAGGGTAATAATACCATCTTACGGGGCTGTTGGGAAAAATAAATGAGATAGTAACTACCAAGTATTTAGAACCACGTCTGGCACACAATAAGCCCTCAGTGATTGTTAGCTATTATTATTATTATTCTTTTGAGCTGCATTTGAGTCTGGTTAAACAGGGCAGTAAACTACTTTAAGGTTCTGCTAAGGCCAACTGGGCTCTGTCCTTGTCAACCCCAGGATCCTGACATGAATGGACCCTAAACATACTTCAGAATGACATGGTGCATCATTTTGATTGACAGTCAGACACTTAAGTCACAATGTTAATCTACAATGGATTGGAAATAGATGAGTCACGTGAACAAGTTCATTCATTCATTCATCCATTCATGCACTCATTGATTGGATTAATCATCTCTGCATTTATTAAGCATCTATTGAGTACTCACTATGTTCCAGGCATATAGATATAAAAGTTCACATCCTCCTTGACAACCATCAGATTTTCCTGTAGGACAGGGCTTACATATATTAATTCTCTGTTTGTTAAAAACATCAGCCCACATATTTCTGTGGCACTGTGAAAGAGCGATTCCTAATCTGAGGCCAGGGAAATAAATCACTGTTCTGGAAACTGGAAAGAGAAACAAGACTATAACTCTTAGGAAAAATTCCGTAAGTACCCAATTTATTCAGAAAACAATACAGCTTAAATATTGGTGTTTTTTTTTTTTCAGTCATACATTTTTGCCATCATTCCCAAAATGTTGTGCATTTGTCTGACATGTATTTGCAAGATTAGGCTCTATAATCATAACACTGGAAAAGAAATCATAGGAGGCATTTGATTTGCTAGTTAACACTTATCCCCTCGACAAATAAACAACAGACAAATCTGTGTTGCCTTGTGATTTGCTTTGCCATCTCTGTGACCAAAAATAAGTTCTATCTTGGGCCTTTATGCCTACGGAACACTTGGTTGTTTCTCTACGCGAAGATTATACAAGTAGAACATTCATTCTTTTGGTTCAAGACTGGCTAGTTTATATCAAAACAAAATACCTCTATTCAAAACAGTAAACCCAGGCATTTCTGCTGACAGCTTGCTCTCAGGAGAGATAAAAGAGGTGCAAAGAAGCCCCACACAATGCTTTAAGATCACCTGCTGGAGCAGAGGTGTGGGGGAGCCGCACTGCAGGTCCATGGCAACGTCCATCGCTGTGGTTCCACCAAAGACTCTTTTAGCACTGCTGGGGGTGGACGTAAAGAATGGAACCACTCATGCTGTGGAGTGGGGTGCTGCCTTTTAGGGGGCGGGGGCCAGCCAGTAGGAGGCTCCCTGGTCTGTTTAAAAAAGAGGTGAGAATATAAAGCAGTGAGACTGATTTGGGGTGTGCAGCTTCTGGAATCAGTCTCATTACTTTCTACTCCTACCTCTGAGACAGGCAGGACCTTTGTGCTACTGTGGGAAGAGGTGCCGTTCTCAGGCAGACTAGTCGCTGCCCTGCTTTGGAAGGTCTCAACCATTACGCCCTAAGGTTTGGAGCCTCGTTACTTTTCATGCCATCTGAAGATTACACTGGCATCACCTGGGACCTTGTTAGAGATGCAGAATCTTGGGCCCATGCAGACCTATTGCATCACAGTCTGAATCCTAATAAGACCCTCAGGTGACTTGGGGGTACAGCAAAGTCTGAGAGGTACTGGGCCAGGTGCCCTAGACCCACTTCCAGAAGACCACCTAATTGGGAAAACCTCTTCAGTGGAGACACCATTCTCAGCAGGGAGGAATTATAGATAACAATTGCAAAAACAATGTGGGATTTTTAATTTTATTTTAAACATGCAAAATACAGTCCATGCATCTGCCATTTTGAAAAGTCTCTCATCCTGTAGCAGATCAAACCAAATGTATTTTGGCTATCAACATTCAGTAAATGTTTCAAAATGCTTTACAGTGTAAAGATAATAAGAAATTTAGCAAAATTTCAACAAACCTGTATAAAAACAGATACAGATACCATTTTATTTCAAGGCGACATGCTGTAATGTAAAGAGTAAGTTATAATTATTTGTGTTTCTTTGTAAAAAGTCTTTAACAATACAAGGCTTAACAGATCCAGGCCTCAGGGCTACACATGCAAAAAAAATTGTCAATTAGTTAAAAATCACCAAAACGTGCTATCTTTAAATGTGTGTGTGTGTTTTAAGTACAGGAGCAGTAGAAGTATTAAATATTAGCAGGATTAGTACTTCAGAACTCTGTAAAAGTGTGTGGAGGTCATGGAGCTAGTGTCCTGGAAGACTCATACATTTCTGATGAACATTTTGGCTTAATCCCTTTGCCATTGTAATAGTCCACGACTTGGTTTGGTACTTCTGCCAACACACTCTTTGCCAGGGCAGCTGGAGATGCCTGCAGGGAAGAAGAAATTGCCGTGACTCTCACGCCTGGCTAAGAGGGTTGATCTAGACTCAGCCTCCAAGACTTGAGTCCTGTTCTGAGCAGCTGGTTTCATTCATTCATTCATTCATTCATTCATTCATTCATTCATTCTTTGCTGAGGGGCAATTTCAAGCAAGAATGTCAGATTATTGGAAAATGAGCTTTACTCTTATAATTGTACTACTTCATGCTTGTCTTAAAAAATAAAACTACTCACAGTTGAAGATGGGTGAACACTGGAGGAGAGAAAGGACTATCCTGTAGTTTGGTTTCTGATTTGCATTCAATTCCAGATACCTCCGTGTGACCAGCCCCACACGACCAGTGAGCCTCTGACATATGGCTAGTGTGACTGAAGCACTGGATTTTAAAATTTCATTAAATTTTAAAACTGTGAAGCTTAAATAGCCAATGTAGCTATTTGCTACTGTCCTAGACAGCATGGTTCCTACACGATTCTCCCACTCTGCATATCCACGCTAGTGATTCTGGAGCGGGAGCAGGGCTGGTGAGGGGCGGGTAGGTTGGGAACAAGACAAAAGCATGAAAGCTGCTGGCAACACAGGCAGGCACTACACTAAGCTTAATACCAGCACCACCTCTAATCTTCCAATTTACCTATTGTTGGCCTCTCTGTACAGCTGAAACTCTGTGGCACAGAGAGTTTAGGTAACTTTCCCAGAGACACACAGCTCACAGCCCTGTCTGCTTCAAAGCGCTGAGTCATCATGCAGAACAGAAAAAAGAGGCCTCATGGCTTACATGAAAGGTACCAGCTCCTACCTTCCGTTTTATTTATGGTTTATTGAATTTACAGTAGATTAGTTTGGATAATGAAATTGTCCTTAAATCTAATTTGAAATCCGCAAAGATAAGGAGGATGAATTGCTCCTGATGTTCTTTTTTTTTTTTAAGATTTATTTTATATATTTATGCATACAAGAGCTGGGGTATACAGGCCAGAGATGCGTGGCGGGGGGCGAGAAGATTCACAGAGACAGAGTGGGGAGCAGAACAGGTGGAGGCAGATCTACTGAAATACACTGCTGAGGGGAGCAGTGGGCGAGACAGGAGAGGACTGCTGTGCCATGTGGGTAGCTCCCTGGCCGGGAATCGAACTCGTGCTGCAGTGGCTGCCGATAGCTTGATAGTGCTGAGACTCACTACCTGTGCCACCAGGGAGGCCCAGCTCCTGATGTTGTGCTTTGGTCTCCCACCCCCAACTAGCTGGAGTCCGGGAGAGAGACTCCAAGCTGTGTCCCACTGCTCTGGCCTGATGAGGCTCTGCCCTCGTCTCCAGTGCCCCTCGACAACCTGCTCACAGCCCCTGCCCAGACTCCCTCCAGTGCTGCAGCAGCAGCAGCAGTAGAAGCCGAAGCCGAAGCCGAAGCCGAGAAGCAGCAGAACGAACGCTAGAGAGCCCAGATAGAGTGAAGACTTGCTGGGGGCTGGGAGGCCTGCCAGCCTCCCAGCCTCCCAGCCCCCCAGCCAGCACCCCTGCCTGCCATATGCCTGGTGAACCCCAAATAAAAAACCTGCAAAACTACTGAGGACTCTGACTCCTCCTTTACCCGGTCTGCATGGGATCAGAAAACCTGCACCGTGTCCAGTCCTGCCCTTACACCTGGCATGTGGGGTTAATATTCTAGCTCTTTTTAGCCACCCCTGGGTTGCTTAGTATGGGACTTTTCTACTGGCACCTTTCTCCCAACCATGCAATTTTCTAGGAAATTCCTTGGGGCCTGGCCCCTGGGCTTGCTCTCTTACTATGATCCAGTGCCAAGCACAGGCCTTGCACAAAGCAGGCACTCCTCGAGCGTTTAAGGAAGAGGAGGAGGCCTGGTACTGGCCAAACCGTGCAGGGCTCAGTGGCATTTCATTAGCACACAGATGTGGGTGTGGTGAGGTGTGTGTAAGGATGGTATATGTGTGGGGTGTGTGGGGTGGTATATGTGCATGTGGGTGTATGTGTGTATATTTGGGGGAGTTTATGACTCTCCTAAGGAGTTTATGACTCTCCTAAGGAGTGACCTTCACTCAAGTAAGTTCTGGGTGGTGGTCACTGATGTGGTTCCTCCTGGCTGATAAAATGGGGCAGAACCACAAAATCTGCAAGAATGCTTACTCCTCTGCACCATGGGTGTCACGTGAGGAAGCAGTTCACTCGTGAACACAATGGCTGCCCAAAACATGCCTCCTGGTACAGGAGGCTGCTTCCCTTCTCTTCACTCCACTCCTGCTGTCCAGAAGCAATGCTGGGGGGCTGGGAGGTCCCTTCCTCAAGTGAGCCCTTACCCCAGGGACTCCCACACAGCTGAAGGAGGTTTCTTTGTAGGAGAAGGGCACCCCCTGGACAATTTCAGCTCCATAGGTGCAGAGCTTTGTGGAAATTTTAAAGGCTCCTCTTCTTTGGTGGAGTTAATTATCCCCAAATTGGAAATTACCAGAAACTGTCCCTGAATATTTTTTTGACATCTATGTCTAGTGGGATGGATTTAGGGCCATTGAGGGAATGAAACATTACTTGACTATTTATTATTGATTAGAGCCAAAGATGCAAATCTAGATGCTAGCCTGTTGAAAACTGGTCAGGTTTCTGTTCCGCAGGGAAAGTAATCCAAAGATTATGTCTAGGTTTTTGTTTGTTTGCTTGTTTCTTGCTTTTGGCCATTAATTAGCTTTGAATCTGCCTTAGGAAACTCCAGTATTTCCCCACTGACCTTAATCAGCTGTTTCCTATTGCCTTTGAAGTAGCTTGGTCATTGTTCTGGGTCTTTAATTATTGAACTAGAGAAATCATTGGTGCTACTTCTCAGATATCCATCGAGCATCTAGGTTCCTGTCAATTTGAAAATATACTTTGCCAAATAAAACACAGGCAGGACCAGGGCACATGGCTTAACAAGGAGAACCCAGGCTGATTTTGGCTTCCATTTGCTACTCTGGTGGGGCACTCTTGGGGAGGGGCAGCCTGCCCCACTGCATATGGCAGCCCCAGTGGCACAGTGCTCCTAAGTCACCTGGATCAGGGCAAGTGCCAGCCCGCTGCTGGCTGCCTAGGGGACAGGCGCCTTTTCCCTAGCTCGGGTCACACTTCTTTCTCCAACAGTGGAGCTCTGCTTCCCGCACACTGGCCAGCTCTGTGTGACTGCTGCAGAAGCATGTGGGGGTGAGCTTGCGTGACGGTGAGCTCAGGGGGCCACCCTCCCACAGGAAGCCCCGGGGCATGCGTACATGTTTGAAGTTCCTGAAGGGCACGAACTGCACGATGTCTCGCAGGACCGGCTCTCCCTTGGGTGACCGCAGGATCCCGTCGTCACCATCCAGCATCTGCATGTCGCTGAAGTCTGCGTTGCCCACGCCCACGATGATGACCGACATGGGGAGGTGGGAGGCGTGCACGATGGCCTCCCGGGTGTCTGCCATGTCTGTGATGACGCCGTCGGTCAGGATCAGCAGGATGAAGTATTGCTGCCGTTGCCCAGACACGGTGACCAAGGGGATGCAGAGGCGGGGAGACAAGGTTGATACAAGTTACGCATGGGGTGCTGCTGGGCACACTGGCCGCAGCAATGGCGAGGGTAGACTTTTTTGAGTCTAGAATGCAGAATGTCCTAAGGGCTTTATGGTTGGCGCTGAGGGGCTTAAAGGCACAGTAAAATCGTGGGTGCTTTTTAACCACACTAGCAATGGCCACAAAGTACAGTGTGGAAGGGCAGCGGGAAGGCTGGGAGCACTGGTCACCAGCCCTCATCCTGAGATCCAGGGAAAGCCTTCCCTGCTCTGATCTCAGCCTCTTCATGGCTCAACTGGCATGGAGGAGATCATTAGCTTGGTGCTCTTAGCTTGGAGATTTTTTTTTTAAGAGTCTAAAGCTGCTGACTCCATGGAATTTTGAGCCCTTGAAATGTGGCTGGAGCAATGTACTTTTAAATTTAATTTCATTTTAATTTAAATTTTAAAAATGGATACTGGATCCAGTCATTGGAAACCTTGTAAATGCTTGCAACAAGTCACATCTGTGGATCTACTTTTTTCAACTCTCAATATGTAAATACATATACAGAGACCAAGCATTTGTGATAAGCTTGCATCCAAATGAGGAAGATATGAGTATAAAAAATAAACACCAGATCTTGAAGATTCAGTACAGAAAGTGAAATGTGTCATTAAGAATTATTTTCTATGGAGTACAGGTTAAGATGAGAAGACTGGTTATCTTGGTTAAATAAAATATATTCATACAGTTAATTTTTTCCTTTCATTGCACTTTTTAAAATGTGGCTACTAGAGAGTTTTCAATTGCACAAGGGACTCGCGTTATATTCTGATCGAGAGCAAAGAGTCTCAATGTGGGCCTGTGGGCTGCTGGAAGATTTTAAGCCAGTTACGAACTTGGGGTAAATTCCTTATGTCTTTTCATTAACCTCTAACTGAGATTTATCATCTTTCCAATTATAAATATATGTAAAAAATTAAATTAGTTTTAGCTGTTCTCGTGACTTAGTCACCAATCGAAATCAAAGAAATTTCCTTGTTATGTGATTGCTGCAAATATCTCAATATAGCATTTGTACTCAACACTACTAGAAATTACATAATTTTCAGATTAGCTACTGGGTCTCATAATTTAATGTTAATAGAAGAAGCACTTTATTACTGTGTCTCTGATGCTCCTCTATTACATGTTAACATATTTTGCTAACAGTATTTCAATATAACTGGTCTATTTTACAATATATTTTGTGCTGTGCATTTAAAAACACTGAGAAGTCTATGAACTTTACCAGGTGCTAATGAGGTCCATGGAACAAAAAGAGCTAAGAATCCCTGGCCTGAGAGAGATTGTCAGGGTTTTAGAATCTGATCCTTTCAGGGTTCATCTAGCTAAAGGTAATAGGTTTCCCGACTGTCGGGTCAAATCTCTGATGGAAATTTCCAATAACGCTAGCAGTAACAGTCCAAAGTCAGGCTGAGGAAACACTCACGATGAAATATTACACTCTTCCAATGTACCTGAGGTTTTGTTAGAAAAGGAGAGCATTTTTTTTTCTTCCTAGAAGAATCCCACAAAATTGAGGAGAAAATCCCATAGTCACAGAGTCCCTGGCACAGCCTGCCCCAGAGGTAGAACCCTGAATAAGCAGTGACAGTCGGGGTCCTGGACCAATGACTTCAAAGAATAGGTGAAAAGCACCAGTGTTCCTGGCCCCTGGGGGACTTTATTTAGGGATTTTGAGCTGAGAGGCTTCCTGCACTGCTTTCTGACTTAATCTTCCAGGGAGGTTCCTTGGGGAATGAGTGATGCCCTGAAGCTCACCGTGACTTATATCCGCTCTGAATCCAGAGCCATATCAGCCCTGATCTCTGCTATGCCTGTGCATCCTTACCCCTGAGGAGCTAAGATTCTTCAGTTTTCAAAATGAACTCTAGGAAGCTCTTGGGGAGAAAGAGGGTAAAGGAAACAGATAACTTTGCACCCCATCCCTTAGCCAAGACTTAGCAGGAACAGTTGGTTTTCTAAAATCTGTTTTATATTTTCAGTTTCTGAACAAGGTTTCATTCGAAAACTCTGAATCAGAAGTTCTGGTGATACAAAAATGTTAAATGCTAAAATGAAATACCGATCTTGTCCAACCCTTATTCCTTAACTTGCATCTGTGAAAGCATTGAAATTTGGCCTGAGGTCTGTGGTTTTGGCAAAAGGTAGGTGGTACTGACTGGGACAAATGTAATTTTCAGAGGAAGGTTGGGGAGGAAAGTCACTGGTGTGGGTGGAGGAACCAGTGGGAGGAGAGATGCAGGCAGTAGGTATAGGCAACTCATTTGAATTTTTGAATTTTGCTCTAAAGGAGAGTCAATTAAGGGACAGTAGTTAAAAGGGTAAGTTGTTGTCAAGGGAGAGATTTTAACTTAAACAGGAGATAGGATAGCGCCTTTTTTTATCTAGTGGGGATGAACCTTCAGTGGGAAGGGGAAGCAGAGGTGATATAGAAAGAGAGGGTGCAGCTGCTGAGGTAACGCCCTCAGGTAATCAGGTAATCAAATGTTGTCCAGCTTGCAAGAGGCTGGCATCATGCCACTATGCACCCTAGCTGAGGGAAGACCTGAACATGGACAAGTGCAAGCCGCTTGGATGAGGTGGGGATGGAAGATGAGGGAGTAGTATGTGTTTTCTTTATGCAAGTGTAGTATCTTGGGATTAAGAATAAAAATATAGAGAAAATTTCGGACATCAATGATATTCTACTGAATCTGAAAAAAAATCTAAAAAAAGAAATATTGATATCTATAAAAATGATAAAACACACATTATTGTGGTCATCTACTTAACTGTGAAATATTAGGGGAAAAAATCAAACTCTGGTTTTATGGCCACAGTTAACATTGTTCTTGAGAAAACCACCAATAGAATGTGAAACAAATCCTGGCAGTGGTGTTGTGTGTTGCTGTGCTTGACCACTAGGGAGCAGAGTTCTCCTTTGCTTCCATCTGCGGTATGGGTACACAGAAAAGCAATCTTATATTTGAACAGTTTTTTTTTTTTCTTTCCAGGAACATACGATGGATCTAACCTGTATCCCAGTGAGTATAGTAGCTTTCCTTGTTGAATGTCTCCAGTACCCACTCAATGTGGCGGACATTTCACAATAACCCAGCAGAGATGGGCATGATAATTTCCATTTTTCAGATGAGTCTGAGGGTTGGGAAAGTTAAGTCACTTGTCTACACTTATACAGGTAGCAATACCACAGTGGGGTGTGCGCCGTGATCTGTATCCAGGTCAGGGGCCACCCCTCTCCTTACCGAGGCCTCCTTGGTGTTGGTCTCCTCTGATGCTGACTTGGCCACCTTCTGGATAATGGGGGCAATGTTGGTGGGGCCGTAGAGCTGGAGCTTAGGAAGGCAGCTCTGATAGGCTTCCACAACTCCTTGAATTCCTAGGGCGAAAGGGGCAAAGATCAGTCGTGCAAAAGTCCCTCAAATATATTTGTCACCAAACGCATACAAATAAGGCAGGCCATCCCCCCAAATAGTCCTCATTGATACCATGGTGTGTTCTTCTGAGGTGGGATCCTATATCTCTGAATCCTGTACGATAGCATTGAAAACCATTACCTCCATGAAAATAAAAATACCACGTGTATGTTCTTGAGATAAACCACGTTGCTAGGGTGGTTGCCTACGCCCCTGCTGAAACCATTAGATTTAAAGGCTCAAGCAAAAGCAGTCATTTCCAGAAACATCTCATGATCACCCTTACATTATATAATAGGGCTGTTTGCCCCAGGGTCTTACTTTATGCTTGCAATTTCATTTCATCCTCCTAACATAATGAAATAGATGTTACAACCATTTTCCAGGTGAAGAAACAGAGGCATAGAGGGATGAGCAGATGTGCCCTGGGTCAGACAGCAGTGAGTGCTGGACTCAGGATCCAGGCCAGGGCTCACGGGGCCAAAGGGGTCTGTCCTCAGCCACCGGGCAGGTCAGTTTCACACTCCTCCTGCTTTCACACCACTTTGTTCCTGGACTCGAGTGTATACTATTTGCCACTGTCAAGAGTCCCGATGCTCAAGGCCATAGCCCCAGAGGGGAGGCCCCTGGGGGCAGGACCAGTGACTCCTTCCCTTAGGTAGCTTGAGGCTGGTCTGGATGTGACACCGAGCATAGCACGCATCTGCCACCCTCACCCGCAGGAGATTGTGGTGTCCAGATGAACGAGTCTTATCGTCATGGTCACCCCTCATTAAAAGAGGGACTTCTGTCCTGAAGCCACATGAGCCAAGGAAGTCATAGGCAGTCTGATTGTGGGGCTCCTCCCAGCACCTCCTGGCTTTTGCCTGTCTGGGTCAAGTTGTAATCATGGCCCACAGTGACAATTGGTTCCTAAGGCCTTTTTCAGCAGCTCCGCGCCTTCCTCTGTGTTAGCTTGTCCCTTTCTACCCTGAAACAGCACACTGGTCCTGTTTTTGGCCAGAGGGACACACTCACCCTTCCTGAGCTTGTTCCCCACAAGCAGTTCTTGGGTATTTGGAGGGACAAGTTCTGTTCCATTCTGCCCTTAAACACGCTTCCCACCTCAGTGAAAATTCGGCTCCCCTTTGTCCTGCCCCACAGCTGGCTTTTCTAGGGACAAACACCAAATTCATAAGCTGCCTGGTCCTGAGGTTAAGGGATGCTCAGCAGAATTTCCTTAGTTCTTATGGTTCTTGAACTCTTGTCCAACAAGGTTGATTTTCCTTTCTGAAGTTTCAGGCAGATGAAGTCTGAGAACGTGGAACAGGTGGACAATAGGGTGTGTGTTTCTTTCTGTTTGGGTGGAAAACCATTATTATCATTTAAGAGTGGGGATGGCTGGGTATGAGGGAAATCTAAACCACAGTGGAATTGGGGTGAGGGATCACGAGAGGAAAAAGTGGCAGAACAGAGACTGGGTCTCAGGTTATGACCAGTGATTATGGTTATAGGAAAGTGCCGTGTTTGTGAAAGAAATTGGTGGATGCTTGGCACACCCCCACTGAGTGTGAATTAACCTTGACAAGAAGGAAGCGAGACAGGGCATTTCTATCTACCTCACTATGGAGACATCTAAAGCTTCACAGCAACAAATGTCCACAGCTCTATTTGCTATTTAGAAAGCAGGAAAAATTCTAGAATCAAACTTATCATCAGAGTTGGCATCACTGCTTCACCATCATCCTTCTGTGGAACTGTGTTGGGGAACTTCTAGCTGGAGACAACAGAACACAAAACCTTTGAGAAGGTTGTCCTGGCACAAAGCATGAAGCTGCTTTCTTGAAATCACTGAGTCCAGCCCCACCTCTGCTAACACACTAGAAGCCTCACTTAGTCCCCATATCTCTCCCTGTCCCTAGACCTTCACTGAGAAAGTGGTGAAAAATAAATGACAATTTGCAAAGCAGAAAGAATGCTATCTGATTCCTGCCCATCAGGACAAACTCCCCCCAGGTATCCAGCCAGAGGAATCCAGAATCCAGATCAGCACTCTTGCTGGGAGCTCAGGACCACCTCTGTGTCCTCTCTTTTCCAGATCTTGTTGTTCTGCTGTATTGTGGCTCAGTCTTGCCTTTGGAGCCTGGTTTGCTTGGACCCAGAAAGCCTACTTCTCTGCTGTGACTGTGCTCTGGTCTCAGAGGAGAGAAGTTAAGATGGGAAGGTACAAAGGGCCTTGAATTGCTGGCTTTCTCGCTGTGGTGATTTACCTGCACATTCTGGGTTGTCTTCATTAAAGTTGATTGCGAAGTCATGAGAGACCTAGACGCCAATTAAAATTTTCAAACGGAAGAAAGGAGAATTAGAACTTTAATCCAGTAAGGAGGCGCTGGGGTTTAGAGTTTGCAAACAAATGCCCATTACATTCATTATGTGTAAAGCAGCAGGAACCATTTTAAGCCTTTACACAATCAATCTGAGATGGAGGGTGAATTCTAAGCTCCCTGTGGAGTTGAGGTGACAGGCAGATTTTCTAGAATCAGATAAATGCTGGCAGGAGGGAGAATAAGGCATATAAAAAAAAAATCTAAGAAAAGACTTCAGAAAAATGTTAACTCCAAATAGCTTCCAGCCAGAACTGGCCAGTTTGGAGGCTTAGATTTGGCTAAGTTCTATTTGGACCCAGTGATTTAAAAAAAAAAAAGAAAAGAAAAAGGCAACTCCAAGTTGTCTGCTCAGTGTACTAAGGACTATAAAGGCTCCATGCAAAGTGGCTGACACTTAGAGTGATGCTAGTATGATATGCTGAGTGACAGGGCAGGGGGCTTTCCAGTGTACACAGGTAAAATGGACTGTTCTCTACTTTCGGCAAAGTAATAAATTAATAAACATGGTCATCTTCCTTTAAAAAAAACTTGCAGTCTTCCAAATTTCTCTCTCTGGTAGGTCCTATGGATAAGGTCCTACCAGACCTTTTTAAACCTGAGGAAGCAAGAGGGATATTTGGGCATCCAAACATTTTCATTGGCTTGTTTGGAATTTTCCAGAGACTTTTATTTCAAAGGCTATTTCTGGCTCTGGTTCTCTTGGGGACTAGAAAATAGGACTTTATGCTTAAAAAGATTCTCTTTTCTTATTGGGAGGCCAGAGTGCTGTGCCTGGGTCATATTTCTTTGCCTTTAAGACTTCCAGGTGAGCCAACTGACTGTCCACCACCCACTACCCACCACCTTCTCTGCTTTATTGGCCTTCAGTTTCTGTCCAGCCTCGAGAGCCTGCTTTGCCTGCCCAAAACATAGGCTGAAAGAGTTGGGGCATTAATGCCCCTCGGAGTCACCTGAATCGGGGGTTGACAGGAGATGGTAGATCGACACCCCAGGTCTCTTGTTCTTGGGACCTGGGTGTTTTCTATGTTGTCTCCCAGGGTTCCACAGCAGGATTAAGCTTTGGCTACTGTGGTGGTAACTGACTTGTTAGTTACCCTGTGCTGCCTTCCTCCCACCAACCCACCTGCTGAGCTTGCTCAACTCTCAAACAAACTACCTGCATCCAAATTGTGGTGTCAAGGTCTGTTCCTGGAGAGTGTAGACTAAGAGGTGCTTAGGTCTCTGCTTAAGGTAAACTCAGATTTTATCCCAGGCAAGTGAGTGGTGGCGACCGCGTAAAATCCCCAGGGATGCCTGTGCTGCTGAACCATCTGTGCCTGTCTGGCACACAGGGAAAATTGGGCCCGGAAAAAGGGGGTGTTGGAAAGGCTTTGGGGAGCACATATGAAGATAAGAGAGGGAGGGCTGGAAGGGCAGCAGAGATTGAGTTAGCTGACAGGCAGCGTGGGGTCAAGGCTGAGGTAGGCAGGAGGAGTTTAGGGAACAGTGTCTGCAGAAAGGGAGCAGGCAGTTGTCATGGATAAGAAGAGGAAGGCCAGGAGTATGGGGCATGGACACTCTCGCATCAGCCCTGCTGGGCCACGCTGAGACTGGATGGTTGGCTACCTGCTGGGATGTGGTGGGGGATGCTCATGCATGACCAGCTGGACTGGTGGTGACTGAAGTGTAACCCAGCCGCAAGAAGCCCTGTCCTCTTTCTGGAACAGAGGACCCCAAGCTCCCCAGGGTATGCATTTCTCAGCTCTGGCTAATTCTTATATGTAATCTTTAATCTTAGTGTTGCCAGGGCTTTCAGTTTCTCCAGAGAAGACAGAAATCTGACACTTACTATGAAATTGCTTAGGACATAAAAAAATATGTCCAACAGAAGATGTTTGTGGCTTTAACGATGTCTACTCATTAGGTGAGAGCTGCTGTCTGCTACGCTTCCTCCCCATCTGCCCTATTTCCAACAAATGCTTCTAGAACTCCATAGCCATGCCCAGGAGAGAGGTCAGTGTGGAATACAAGGAAAACAAGAAGGACAGGTCAGGAAGACACATTTCATCCCATCCACTGCTCTTCCCCACAGTAATGAGGGGATGGACTCCCTCTTGCTGCACGGGCACAGGAGGGGAGGCCCCTGGCTTGACAGCTCTGGGGAGGGCACTGCCAGCATCTGTCTCCTGCCCTGTAGGCAGACACAACAGGCCAACGAGAAATCGATGATTGGGCAGAATTGCTCGAACTAAGCTTGGACCTCAGAGGGCCCTCCAAGGCCCTCCCACCTGGGGGAGCTGAGTTCCCTGTGAGACTGTCCCACAGGCGCATCTGGTATACCACTGGGGAGGGCCTCGGCTCCACAGAAGCTCATGTCTCTCAAAGAATACCCTTTCTTTGTGGCACAAGAAGGCAGTATCAAAATCAAACAGGATTCCAATATCTCTGTAGCAGTCTTTTAGCTCCCCAGTTCTCTAAGCTAGAATGGTTCTCTGTGTCTCCCACCCAAGACTGGTGTGCAGAGACTCGGAGGGGGAGTCTGCAGACCTCATTGCTATGGACGGCACAGCTGGCATCACCCAGAGGATCTTCTCTAGGGGAGACCTGAACAGACAGACTGTGAGTTACTGGGGATGAACTTCCTGGGTGCCTGCTCAGTCTCTGACCGTATCTGCATCCATGACAGTAACAGGCCCCTTCACGGGCATTCCAGAATACCAAGGGGTTGGGGTCCATCAAAGACAGGCTCTGAGGAGTACAATCTCACTGGTTCTGAAGACCATTTCTGACTCTTTGCATCCTTGATATAAGTAGGCCCTTACATCAAGAACCCAAAGAGAGAGACTCCTGGGAAGGAACCCCAAGTCACCCTGGGGCTACAGCCAAGTGAAAGATGACCCCATTTCTACTCACTCACCGTGTACTCTGGGGGTATCCTGGCACCGAACCCAAAGGCTGGGAACATTTTGTCACTGAAATAAAAATGAAAAAAAAAATGCTGCTTCATGTGCTCATCTAATGAGAAAGAAAAACCTGAACCTGCATTACTTTGCTAGGACACGTTGCTATGCCTAACGCTGACTCATGCCTCTTGATTATCTGGGGTAACGGGATCACAATAGCACAAATAATGAAAATCAAGACATCACCCCCAAACTCATCACAGACATCAGTCTGTAACTTCTTCCCTTCTTTTTTTTTTTTTTTTTGCTGGATTTGATACCAAGGAATAAAATGCCCCTACTCTGATCTTCTCTTTCCCTTGAAAAGTGATCATGAATCAAGTAACTCCTATGACTGTGTTGGGATTTTTCATATATATTATCTCTTTAAATCTCTATAGGGAGAGACAATTATTCCCATTTTACAGATAGAGCAATGCCTTGGGAGGTAAAGCAATTTGTCTAAGACCACGCTGCTTGTTAGTGTCGGATTGAATCCAAACTTGAGTCCAAGGGGATTTTAAAAAGCAATGGGAGGGGCCTCCCTGGTGGCTCAAGGGGTTAAGACGCAACCTATGAAGCTATCAGCAGTCACTGCAGCACGAATTTGATCCCCGGTCAGGGAGCTACCCACACGGTGCTGCAGACCTCTCCTGACTCGCCCGCTGCTCCCCTCAGCAGTGTATTTCAGTCAGTCTGCCTGTTCTGCTCCCCACTTTGTCTCTGGTGAATCCTCTCATCCCCTGCACCTCTGGCCTGTACCCCAGTTCTTGTATGCATAAATATTCTTTAAAAAAAAAAGGCGATGGGAGCTTTGGAAAGCATAGAAGGTGCTAATTGCCAGAATCTGGTTCCATTTGCAGACTTATGTCCATTACTTTATCTAATAGAAGCATCCATAAATTGCTTACATGTTTTGTCTTCTGAACTCAAAGGAACACTATTTTTTACATTCCTACCTTTACCTCCCTGCTGCCTCCCTGCACCAAATTTCCCCTTGTCCCTGCCTTCAGCATAATACTTGCCAGAGAATGCGTGCTCAATAAATATTTAATGAATAAGTAACTCATCAATTGAATCATTAGATGGTGCTACATAAAAAGGGTGAATTCTTGTGAAAACCCATGAGAGTCACATAAACATCCTTTGGCTTGGATTCTCTGACGCATACAGAAAGTAAGAAAGCCAGGCTCTCATCCATCACCACCTAACCGATTAGAGGTCATTAGTAGCCATTGATGGTTTTTATAAAACGTCATCAAAACACAGCCAAGGTGACCAAATTTGGGTAGGGGCTGGGAGAGATAGAGAAGCCAGGATTATCTGAGATCAAAGTCTAATTTCTCCAGGAAATCTAGCTCTCCCCTTTTTTCTTGGTTGTATAGTTATGAGCTTCGGGGTACATTATGGCTAGCATGTATTAGATATGGCATTAATGCTGATACATAGAAAATCATTAGAGCTAACAGAAGATCAGCTACAGCTCTGAGAAAAAAAATAATTTTGGTCCTTGGAAATATTGAAATACTTTACCTCAGCAATTCATCCCTAACCAAGACCAAGGAAGGAATCTGTGAGGGGGGCTTCAGAGGTACTTTCCAGTTAAATCTGGAAGAAAGATTTCTGGGTGGATGAGGGGTTCCGGCTCTTCCAACTCAGAGACAGCTCAGAAATTGAAACAGAGAAACCTAAGAGGGCCCACACTCTTTATTTTCCCCTTTGGTTTGTTGGGGGGAGCGGGTTCTAACATTCCATCCATTTCTAATCATCCAACCAGTATTCGGGCCTTAATGATATTCCTTTTACATCTTCTAAGTCACCCTTGGGGACCTAAAGTTTGCTGACCCTGATGTCCTGTTATGTAATGGGGTTTCCCATAGTGAACAGTCAGGGAACAGGTCTTACCTACAGAGGAATAATTAATGAGCCAGGAGGGCATCTATTCTCTGAAGTTAGCCACCACAAAGCCTCTAACTAATAAACATACTAAAGAAAAGAATTTCAGACCTCAGCAACATCCACTCTGAAGTGGATTAAACATCCATTCTTTCTGATTAAAAATAAAACGAGGCAGAGGGAGTCTTATATAAGCAGCAATGAGGACAAGTCTTCAAAGAAACCGAGACTGGAGCCACTCAGCACTGAATAAAAGGGGCCACTTAGCCACTATTGGGAAAATGAGTGGTGGAAACTGCCAGTCTGGAAGCTTCGGGGGCATGTCACCACACTGGTAAAAGCAAGATAGCTGATGACTAGAATGAAATAGTATGAAATACAACCAAAAAGCCCCTGGTCTTCAAATAATGAATTGCTTAGGGAATGGTCATGGTCAAATGCTGTCCAGATGGAAGATTCATTATCAACCACCATTTTTACCTTCCCTGTTGAGGAAGATGAGCTAAAGCAAGAGATTAATAAAAGTAAGAGCAAATTACATCATCCAAAGAGCAATGGCCACTAACAGAGCAAAATGTCATTTCAGAACCCCTAGACATTTAATAGAGATTGTTCTCCAGGACACTGATATTAAAATTGGGGTACATGCGATGCAAAGCCCTTTTGGGCATAAGAGAGCATGACTTTTTCTTCTTTTTTTTTTTGTAAAGGAAATCAGTGTCTGGGTTCTCTACTTCCATTTGTATTCTCTGTGGGCAGTCATGTCCTGGAACACCTGTGATGGAAAGATCTGGTCTCCATGCACACCTTCTCTTTCACAAGTAACCTTTTCCTTTACCCAACTGAATCTCAACTGTCATAGCACCATGCTCCAGAGTGCAAAGACTCTGCAGTGAAAAATAAAGGGACAATTCTAAGTGTGTGATTCACTAGAAGATGAATCCTTTTGCATTCAGGGATCGTGGTGGTCAAACCCTTTCCATTACCATGGTCTTTTTTTAATATAAAAAAAGTTTTATTAGCATTTAGGTTAATAAAAACAAAAAATATTATATTATAATTGACAGACTGTCTCATTCTAGTAATCAGTAGCATTCATTTACAGATATGTAAACTGATGGGGAAAAACCCTACTCTCTATTTCATTAAGGACTTTAATTTTTTTATAGGCAATAAACAGGGACTGATATTTCCACTATATATGTTCTTTTGATCAATTATGAACTCATAATAATTGTAATAAAAACTCAACCAGAAGATATTTTTAAAATGCTTTGAATCTTTTCATCACAGAAAATTTTGGATATTAGAAATTAAAAAATGTATGGTCATATTTTTACTACAGAAATGTTTGATATGATGATCAACAAAAGCATTCCAGATCCATTTTTAAAGTTACATCTGGATAAAATGTGGGGGGTGGTGGTGAGGGAAGAGAATAGAAATAGGAATTCCTAAAAAAGAAGAAACAATTAAAATTCTCTACTCACACTGAAGAGCTTGTTCCTATGTGTTTTAAATGGGTGTTGGTGGGTATTGGAGAGCTGTGATGTTCAGATTTGGCTGCACGCACTCACAAGAGTTACGTAAGAGTTTTCTTTTCAAATATCCATATTTACAACACTAGTCTCATGATGGAAATGTTAGAGTTTAATCTAAACATGTTTGGGGGTATACATGTTTTTATAAAATTCTTTTTAGGGGTATATGAACAAAATATTTTTATTATTTATTTATTTTTTATTTTTTAAATATTTTTTAAATTTTTCAAAGATTTATTTATTTATTTATTTATTTGTTTGTTTGTTTGTTTGTTTATTTATACAAGCACTGGGTATATGCAGAAGTGCAGGAGGGTGAGAGAATTCACCAGAGCCAGAGCGGGGAACAGAATAGGCAGACTAATGAAGTACACTGCTGAGGGGAGCAGCGGGCGGCAGGAGAGGTCTGCGCGCCATGTGGGACCCTTGCCAGTGGCCGGGGATTGAACCAGCGCTGCAGAGGCTGCGGGCAGCTGCGCAATCCAGCACTCAACCACTGTGCCACCAGGGAGGCCCTGAGCAAAATATTTTATTATTATTATTTTATATATTTTTTACATCATGCTTCATTTTAATACAATGTATGCTTTATCATCTCAGAGCAAAATATTTTTAAGGTCACTGGTCTCAAATGACTTTCAGATCTGCTACTGAGTTCTTTTTGTGTTCAGTATATTTTTAAAAAATAAATCGAGGGATTAGAAGACAAATGAGTTCTTAGGACAGAAAGCACAGAGACTATAGCTGACACTGCTCTGTGGTTACAGGAAATTTGTTAAGGGAGTAAATCCTAAGAGCCCTCATCATGAGGAGGAAATTGCTTTTGTTTTCATTTTATTGTATCTATAGGAGAAGCTAGGTAACTGAACTTATGATGGTAATCATTTTACAATAAATGTAAGTCAAATCATGTTGGATGCTTTAAACTTGAACTGATTGAATCATGTTATTTCACAATAAAACTGAGAAAAATAAAAACCAAATACATAAATTAAGGATATTAAAGAAAATAGCTTCTGGGTACTGAATTTACAATAGGCAGAGCCACTTTATTGTCGTTAGCCGGCTGCTCTATGTCTAATCCTTACAAATGCTTTGTAAAGGAAGTAAGATAAATCTTCAATTTGCAATCCAGGAACCCCAGGGGAGGCAAACCTCAGGAGAGCAGAGGTGGCAGGGCTGGGCGCTGAACCCAGAGCCCCCGTCCCGGTTTCCTTGTGCTTACTCTGGTTCCTGTGGGCTCTGCCTTCAGGGGGGTGGTCTAGCCTAATGATTCAGAATAATGAGGCTAAGTCCATCTGTGTTCTAATAACAGCAAAGAATGGAACTAGCAGAATTCTAATGAGCCCAGAATTCTCCCTCCCAGGAGCCTTGCCTGTGCCACCTTCCTCCTTACAAAGGATAGGTTACTCCCCCAAAGCTGCCCTGACCAATCTCCTGTGAGGTTGTAAACCACCGGAGGAGAATGCTTTATTAATCTCTCTCTGTCTTTTTAGCATCAGTGAGATGCTTGGGGGCCAGTGGGTGCTGCTTCCATCTTCAGTCATTGAGGACCAACTTTGGGTCTCAACCCCGAGTGCTCATGAGAATTAAAAATCCTGATTCCCTGGTACGAGTGATGCTGCTCAAGAAAAAGGAAATGCTTAAAAAATAGAAATAATAGTATCAACATTCAAAATTTTTCCAGTGCATTCTTACAGAATAAAAGTGTCAAATTGAGACACTTTTTTTCCTAAGGAAAGAAAGGATAACAAAATATTTGCTTTTAAAAATCCAGTTTCCAGGATATATACCAGAAAGAGTCTCTGGGGGTGAGGCCCAGGCATCAGCAAACTTTTAGGCTTCCTGAGTGACTGCAATTTGCAGTGTGACTGCCACTGATGGGCGCTGCTGGACAGGAGGCAGGACTGTGGCACCAACCTGTTTTCTGATTTCTAACCTGATCCTCTACACTCAAAGCACCCGAGACTGGTCTCAGTTCTTACCTCGCTTTCCAGCACCACCCTCGGCATAACAGTAGAAGGAGTCTGCACGCTGGGAGGCCCTGCCCACATAATGGCAGCCTGTGTCCTGC
The DNA here is from genome assembly GCF_964194135.1 of Talpa europaea. Lineage (NCBI taxonomy): Eukaryota > Metazoa > Chordata > Mammalia > Eulipotyphla > Talpidae > Talpa > Talpa europaea. The sequence goes on from NC_140078.1 coordinate 94,087,057, forward strand.
ATTCCCGCACTGGACAGTGGGCAGACCAGCTTCTTAACAGAGGACATGGCAGTGGCCAGAGACTTGCATCTGCTGGATCCAGGGAGCAGCTGTGACTTGGCTTCAAGCAGCCCCAGGACGCAGGATGTTCACAGGGGCTGGGGGAGGGGGGTGTCACCTTCACCGGTGGAGGGTCAGAGCAGGCCGGTGGGATTGCCTTTGGGGTGTCCAACCCTATATTTTGGGGGGAGCATCCCTGCAAGGCTACCCCGAGAGGTGCTTGCCACTTCACTCGAGCAGTTCTACCCTGTGGGCCACCTCGTGACAATGTGTTAGCAGCGGCTGTAAGCGGTGGGAGGAGAAGCCTGTCAGAGGCTGGAGTCATTTATGAGGCTCCAGGGGATTAAAACCCCCCATGTCGCTGCAGGAGGGGGCACGCTGCCTCCTGTCAGTTTTTAGGCAAGTGTTGCTTTTCGAGCATCAACCTTGCTGACTTTGATTGGGAGAATAAATTAATTCCAAGGCCCGACTTGAAATTTCCTGACTCTGCCTGTCTATTGTCTATCCACCCACACAAGCGAGAACCTGCTACCTTGTCAATTCCAAGCCAGCAGCCTGCACGCTGAGTCCTTCTAGGGGAGTCTTTCAAAAGAACCCAGAGGCTTCACAATCTTCCTTTCCTTCCTTAGGTACTTGTGTATTTGGTCACTTTAACGCTGAGCTCTGTTCATTCTCTCTCTCCTGAGCTGAAGAAACCTGATTTTGTGGGCCATTTGGGGCTGATAACAAATTATCAAATTATTTTAAAATTCCTAGTAGAATTTTAAAAAGATTCATTCACAATGTTTCTTCACAACCCCTAAGCTGTCATATCTTATTTTTATATTGAATCTGTATTTTTGTGGAACTAAAAATGCTCCCAAGACTTGGGCTCATGTTGTAAGGAGAACAGCCTTAAAGGATGCACATGCGGTATCTGCATCTTGCGCGTGAGGCTAGCACGAAGCAGAGACACAGCAGCTCCATCCTGGCCACCCAGTAAATGTGCAGTGCTGTTGCGAGCACCCTGGCTGGGGGCATCTTCATTTCTAGATAACCCAACCTGCTCTTTGCAATTCATTATCACACCACCTTCTCCCCTGCTGAGTCAGAGTCCACTTTGTAATTAAGCATCTGCTGGATGACAGAGGTCTTAAGGGTTTTGAAACTACGTTATCACTTTTATGAGCATTTTAACATTTAACTGTTTTTCAGAATCCTGAAAATATTCTCTCCCTTCATTCTTTTCTCTCATGGACACACTGTTACACTAGATTGTGTGTGTGTGATAGAAATGCAAGAAAATGACTCTTATGGTCTTGGGGAAGCCTGGAGAAGTTGTTTCTGGCAGTGGAGGTGCAGCTGTCTGTCTTCTCTCCCCTTGGTAGAAACTTCCATTTGGAATAAAACTCTCTAGGAATCCTACATGTATCTGGGTCTGAAGAAATCACAGCTGAAATTCAAGTTATCTTCACAGCCAATATGTCAAGGTTAAGTGTAAGGAGTGTCACTTAACGTGTCTTCTAAACATTCAGGGGGCTATGTGAGCAAGGCCTGTATGTTTAAAGGCTCTGACTTCTGAGGATCTGCTCATTCACTCTCCAAGTGCCCTCAAGACATTTGAGTGACTGGCGATGAACAAGCCACATTCAGAGACTTGCTGGTAGGAAGGGCACCTGCATTCTCTGGCCACTGGGCTGTGCCATCATCTATGGTGTCTGGGGTAACAGCTACTATGGTTATCACCACTGTGAAACTAGAAAGAACAGAAACATGCCTCTCCCATAAAATTTCTCACCCTGCAGGGTAGAGCCACTTTCTTTATTCTCCTGGTTTAAAATATCAGTTAGTTGCTCATTATTAACTAGCTTTGTTTTATAATCACACCAGGGAGTCAACTGAGATTTACCCATATTTATATTTACATTGGTTTTACCTCAAAAAACCTTCCTGAACAAACACATGAAGAATTTCACCTCAATCTGGAAAGGCAGAATACATTGTTTAATGTGCTTTATGCAAATCATTTCTTACAGGGAATCCTCTTGGTGGGAAAGGTCAATATTTACCAGCACGTCAAGATAAATATAATGCTGATCTGATTGCAAAATCCTGTTTTTTACACACACACATAAACACATAGACACACACACCCTCCAATACAGGTCCTAAGGCTTTTGGGGGTGAGTGCAACACAGTGATTACAAGTTCAGCTGTAGAATGAACTAGATCTGGGTCAAGCCTCGTCTCTGGCTGTGGCAGTGCAAGAATTACTTAACCCCCCTGCACAAGTTTTCCTCTTGTGTTAAAAATGCCTATTACTTAAGGAACCAGTGCTTTGCAAACACCAAAAGGCACACAGCAACTGGGAATCTTGGGGAAATGCAGATTTTGATTGAGTAGGTCAGTCCCCCCTGGGGACTCCATGTTCCCAGGGGAAGCTAAGCTGCTAGTCCATGGGCCAAACATTGAGCAGCAAGGCACAGACTCAACACTTTACAAAAAGGCAACAAAATCACTATTCAGGATCTTGCAAACTTACTGAGAGAAGAAAGCTGAGAAAGGATTATCTTTGGTGACCAAGGCGAACACTGCACAAACTCAGTTCCTCCAGGCATGGACAGAATTAAGAGCTCAAGGCCTAGTTTTATTTTATTACTTTATGAGCCTCTGCCTGAGAAGTTGCTACATCTAAATTCCATTCTCTGCCAAGGACTGGCCAGGGACCATCAGGACCCATGGAGAGAAGATAAAAGCAGAGCCCACCAGGAGTTTCTACCTGTCATAGTCTTGGCAAATCTCCCCCACAGCCACCAAGGCCTTCAGGTACTCGTTGGGTTGGTAGGGATGGATGTAATGCAGGGAGCAGCTGTTCCTAGGGTCTCCGTTGGAGGCAGTGAAATCTATAGCTACCTGGAAGAGAAAATAAGATTTCAGGCAAATGAATCTAATAGGAATCGTGATATGTCACCAGAAGAACAAGGTCTGAGATGGAAAGAGCTGCTTGTTTCATACCCTGCCGAAAGTTAGAGAAGAGATGAATGAGCTTTAATGCCAGTTATTAACTTAGTCGAGGCAATTTCTGTCATCTTTAATCTCCCTCTCCCCCAATGCTCTCCCTTCCTCTGTCCGAAGCAGAACATGAGATTGACCTGTGGGTCAGAAAGTCCTGTTGATGCAATCACCAGCAGCAAGCGAAGGGTCCAGCATCTGTGCTCCTAACCCTCCACCCCCACCCAGTATCCTAATTCACTGAGATAAGGCTCCCATGCTCTCCAGACAGGCTAATTCCGTCCTGACAAAGCCACAGGTAGACTTTCTGAAAACAAAATTCTGTGTAAGTGATGCAGTCCATGTAAGAGCGCCGTTGCCATATTTTCATGAGTGGCAAATTGCAGTTATGTTGTTGAAGTGCTTATAATACATTTTCTTCAGCTCAGTGTAAGGCATTCAGTGCTTGGTTCCTGCTCTGGTCAGGACATCCTGTAACAGAGAAGATGCCTTGAATGCCTGGGCCCGTGCGCGGGAAGCAGAGAAGGCAAACCTCTGTCTTATACCAAAGTTGTCATTATTCTTGAACTCTAATTTTCTTTTTTTTTTTTTCCATCTTTCTAGAACTACAAACTTTATTTATTTATTTTTAAATAATAAATTTTATTTTTATATTCCCCCATACAACTGCACATGCCCCATTCTGACACCAATCCCTCCCCTCCCGGCCCCCACCCCCCAAAAAGTGTCTCTGGTTCATAGTTTTTTGTTGATTTTGATTTTCACTTTCTTATAGTTATTCATTTTCCTGATCCCTTATTTAAGTTTTCTAGATTCCTGCTATGAGTGAGACCATCCGGTATTTTTCTTTTTCTTTTTGGCTTATTTCGCTGAGCATGATCCCTTCCAGCGCCATCCACGTTGCTGCAAATTGCATGTGTTTATCTTTTTTGAATGCTGAGTAATATTCCATGGTATATATGTACCACATCTTCTTGATCCAGTCATCTATTTTTGGGCATTTGGGCTGTTTCCAAAGCTTAGCTATTGTAAACAGTGCTGCTATAAACATAGGGGTGCAGGTGTTCTTTGGAATTGATGTTTCTGTGTCCTTTGGGTAAATACCTAGGAGTGGAATTGCTGGATCATATGGAAGCTCTATGTTTAGTAGGTCCAGAAATCTCCACACAGCTCTCCATAGTGGTTGGACCAGTTTGCATTCCCACCAACAGTGCAGGAGAATGAACTCTAATTTTCTTTTTGAGTTCCCCCACCCTGGCAATGATCATTGTCTAAATGAAAGTTGACTCACTCAACAATGGACAACAATCACATACCTAACCTGGGGTGTGCGGGGGGGTGTCTACAAATGGGAAAGAAATTACTTCTGATTTCCAACAACATTTTTATTTAAATAAATGGTAACCCAGCAAACACTCTCCAAATATCCTTAAATTTAGTGGGGGGAGGGTTAGGGATTAAAATGAAAGCAGTTATACGGGGAAAGGAGATGTTCATATTGCATCTTCTTTTTCTTTGGGGTCTAACAGAATCCACTCATTAACGATAGAAAGTCTTTATTTTTTTCTTATGATCTCATGGTTGGGATGTGTTATTTTATAATATTGGCAAAATTTCATTATAACATATAAGAGGGATATCCCATTGGATTAAGTTGGGAAATTCTGGAAAAACAGAGAAGAGGTATCATGTGCTCTCTTAGTGCCTCTGAAGTCCAGCAATAAAGTTGATGGGAAAAAAGGTTACCCCTGTGCAGTATAACCCGCACAGACAAAGCAAGCAGAAGAGCAAAAGGAACAGGCTAACAGTCATTTATTGACAACCCCTCCTTTTCTTTTTCTTTCTTGAGAATGAAGGCTCCTTATATTTTGCATCCCGCCAGCCTCTCTTGCCTTACCCTCGTCCTGGCCCAACCAAGTCATTTTGTTTCTAGCAACTCTTCCCCCTCAGGCTAGGGACGATTCTTTACACTTAACAGTCTTGGGTAGGGTAGTGCTGGTGGTGAGAAGGGGATGGTGGCTGAAGATGTCAAGGGAACAGGAAAGGAACAGGACTTGGTCACATACTGGATATGGAGTTGGCTGCCATTAGGGAAAGGTTGTGGCCGAATCTCTTCAGGGATGGAGGAGACCATATCTGAGGAAGGAACAAGGTGAGGACCAGAGTGATAAGGCTGGTGTGGAGCAGACACGTCTTGGTGGGCAATTGGCTTTTCCCCCCAGACAAGCTCTGTGTCTGTGTCTTCCTTTCCCAATGGGGTGGGCCTATTCCAGGCCAGGAGATACTGATGTAGCTTTGGGGAGTTTATACTTAAACTTTATTTACCTAGTGCAAAAGGAAATGACCGTGACCAATGACCTTTACCACCGATCCCTTTCTATGGTCTCCGTGGCTGAAAACAAAAAAGTATTTTATTATGGGATGAGACAGCAATGGCAGTCTTAAGGACATGGTAGCTGAAAGTTTTTTTTTTCTGCTAAATGATGGTTCCTAAAGTCTCCCCGATGTAGCCGAAGATAAAAGGTCTATCTTCAGGAGGTGGCCTTCTACCAAGATTTCTCTGTGCTCTTTAATGTTAGCATTAGTGGAAAGAGAGCAGAGCGAAAGGTTAGGTTTATTTTAAAAAGCAACAGGGAGGCAGTGAAAGATGGAATTAAGTTGAGAAATAAAAGCAAGAAAATGACTGAAAAATGCCAGTTTGTGGAGGTGGCTGCTGGTGCCTGCTTTTCTGGAAGCCTGCGAGCTCCCTGAGCTGTAAGTTTTCATTTTCTAAAGCGAAGCATTTAGGACAGCCTGTGGCCTGGGCAGGTGCTCCAATCTCCTCAGCGCGCAGCCTGGGAACAGGCCCCCACCGCCGGCCCTCCCCTTCTGCCCAGGAGACCCCTCTCTCATCATTAAGCAGAGCTGGGGAGCAGCTTTACAAAGCCTTATAAAGTAAGGATGCAAAATGCTTCCTGCTGCCACCACATCCCCAGAACTGGGAGCTGTTGCTGGAAAAGGCTGGAAGCAAACATTGAGCCTCTTTCTTTGGACATTTTAAGCTTTTCACATGAAATGAACCCAGTCTTTAGAACCCTGATCTGCCTGTGACAAATGGGCCATTTGGGAACCTCAAGGATGTCTTCTCAGGGAATCTGCTGAGAACTGTCCTCAGCTGCTAGTTGCCTATTCTCTCTGCCGTCAACCTGCCAGCAATCCTTGGGCTGCATCTGCTGGGGCAGCTGGCTTGCTTGATTTATTTTATTTTATTTTATTTATTTTTTTTAAATAATACATTTTATTTTTATAGTCCCCATACATTTGCAACCCTCCCATTCTGACCCCAATCCCTCCCCTCCCGCCACCCACTCCCAAAAAACTGTCTCTGGTTCATAGTTTTTTGTTGATTTTGATTTTCACTTTCTTATAGTTATTCATTTTCCTGGTCCCTTATTTAAGTTCTCTAGATTCCTGCTATGAGTGAGACCATCCGGTATTTTTCTTTTTCTTTCTGGCTTATTTCGCTGTTGCTCGATTTATTTTAGATTTGCATACAATTGGGCTTATACAATGAGTCCTGTATGTGGAGATACTACCCAGGCCAGACTAAATGGTAGGTTCAGTTCATGGGCTTTTTGATTTCCTCAAAACTCCCTAGGGGCAAAGAATCAGGAAGCCACACTTTGGGGGAAAGACACCTGAGGTCACCTGGTTCATTTCCTGGAAACTGCAAGGCATTCCCCTTTTCTACCCGGAGCTCATTCTTATTTCTCAGAGGTCTATACCAGAGTCCATCAGTGTTTAATTTGGGATGTAAAATTAAAATTTGAAAGGTAAATTGGAACACAGCAGGGACACAGGGTGTACTGAATATGTTTGGGTCAGAAAAGATTTCCTGAGAGAATTTTAATAGGTGATTTTTGTTTTTAGGCTTGAAGGTTAACTGGGAGAACTCACGTTTGTTTTATTATATCATATTATTAAAGTGCAGACTATAAAATCAGAGATAAAGGAAAGCAATACTATCTTTTTAAACATCACAAATAATAAAAATAATCATCTGAAATTAAAAAAGACCAGCTAGGATTCCACTAGCTTAGTAAGTCATATTTTCGTCTTCTTTCTAATATTGTATATATATTTTTTCATTGAATATAATGCCATAAACATGTCTCCATGTTTTCACCAATTATAATTATCACTGAAAGTGGCTTTATCATAGTCTACTTAAACGAGGCACTCTGATCGACATAGCCAATCTTTTACGATTAGCCATTTAAGTTGCTTACAACTTGTTTCTGTGAAAATCCATTTTACAGTGAACTTTTTTGTGCATCTGGAAAAGGAACAACTCTCAAAGGAAATGCTTAAATTTTCCACCATTTTCTTCCCAAATACCTTACAGTGTCGGTGTCTCCTATGCTGTCTATAATTTTGCTTTTGTGTGTGAAATGCTAGTATCTACTTTGATTTTTAGCTGCTGCGCCTTGTGCCAAACATAATGAACTCGCTCTCTTTCCCTGTCATCTCTGGTTCACCTGTACCCACCTCCTCCTGGACTGAGAGGGGACACCTGCTCTGGTGCTCTCATGCCCTGGGGAGTCACGTGAGAAGGACTGTGCTCGGGGGTGCCCTCGACCTCCTGCAACTGTGTGCAGAGCTGGGTGTGTGCACTTGCGTGAGAGGATACAGATCTCATGCGTCAGAGTCTCACAGTGGTCCATCTGACCAGAAAAGAACAAGAATCACGGACGAAAGGATTTTTCCTTTTCAAGCATCTTTTATCTCTCTCCCCCAGCCGCCCCCACTGGATCTTCTCTTGTGCTTATGGTCAGATTCTAATCTAAAACCTCTCCTATTTTAATTCCCAAATTGCCATCCTCCATCCTCCGCCCCTCTTGCCTTCCCTGCATTGTCCACCTCCTTGAATGAATAGTGTTACCCGCTGAGTTCACATCCTTGCCTTCTGCTTCCACGCGAGCTCCTGGGTCTGCCCATCTCCATCTGCAGAAATGACTCTTCTGAGGCTGACAGATGCTACTCATCACCTAACCTCATCATGCTCTTTAATCTCCTCCTCCTGACTTCTCTTTAGCCTACGGCCTCTGCCCTTATCTTGCAAACTTTTCCTTCTGATTTTTGGAGTTACCACCTCCTCTCAACTATCCCCCTCCCCCATCTCTTCTCTTACTGCTCACCTTCCTTTCCCTGCTGTTAAAGGGAGCCCTTCTAGAGTTTTCTGTCGCAAACTCCCCTTGCTGTTCTCCTGTCTTTGGGCATCTCCCCCAGGCCCAAATGCAAGCTTCCACTTCTCTCCTGACACCTTGGTCCATATTTAGAACTACAGCCACTACTGGAATCCCTGAAAGTCTCTCTAACATCCCAAAAGCAAGTTCATCATCCAGTCCAGCAAGGACTCTTGCTATTTGGCATCCGTATTCCCCAGAACTGGAGGACTGCCACGTTCTGCCAGTCAGGCACCGAAGATCTGAGCTCCCCTGGACTCGTCATTGTCCTTGTTTTTGCTTTCTCCCTGCACTGCAGTGAGTTATAGACTCTCTTTCCTGTGCCCCTGCCCACTGCTCTCCCTCCAGCCGGGCCCCTTATTGCTCACCAGGCCTGTCGCGAGGGCCTTCGTCTCTTCTTACTCTACCTTGCAGACGCCCATCACCACCACCAGTGCCTGTCCTCACACATGCCCAGGTTTTCTTCCCTGGAGCCTACCCCTGATGTCTTCACTGCTGGCTCAAGAGTCTTCTCAGCCTTCCCTTGCCTACCAAATTACCTAAAAATTCAAAGCCCTTCAAGTTCTTAATCCAAACCATTTCCCCAACATTCCCCTAAACACACCCTGCCTATTCATATTAACCCATGTAAGGCTTCAGTATTTACTATTAGGCTATATGGACAGGTAAGCATTTCAGCTCATGGGCTTGCTTATTAAAGCAAAAAATCTACTATTCTATTTATTCATCAATTTCCTCTTTCTCCGAAACCTGGCTTCCCCTTGTAGGTATAGGGTTTAATCGTTACAGTTCAATAAAAGTATTCTGAGCACCTAATAGCACTAGCAGCCTGGCACCTGCAGGGGAAGAGACACCACTTTTGACATTCTTAAGGCTGAATGAGAAACTCCAAGCATTGGCAGAGGGCGCAGAGCTTTCTCCTGGCCCCTATTTATAGAGTGCCCTGGTGAGCCTCTGACACAAACAATGGCCCACTCAGAAGGATGATGGAAGAGTTTTTAATAAAAGGACAACTCAACAACATTCAGGGAAAGTGTCCAGAAAGGACAGGGAGGAGCAGTTATGGGAACTTAGTAGTAAGAGCAGCATTAGCAGGACGGGACCAGCAGGCACTGCGTCCCTCGGTAGTGGAACATGGCACTGTTACACCGTGGCCTGCAGACAGAAAGCTGGGGTATAAGGTGCCCCCATTTCTCTCTCCCCCCATTCTTTGATCTCTGGTTGGTGCCTCCTGTTGGTCAAGCCCAATCAAAAGCCATGACAGGAGAGCCTGGCTTGAGCTGCCGAAGAGGTCGCGCCCCTGCAGCACATAGGGTGGAGAAAGGCGAAGAGTGGCAGAAACTGCCAGACGTTTATTTCACCACTGGCTCCCAAGGTCTGTCTCCTGGGAGGCAGAAAGACCATCCTGGCTAAAGCTCTGGGCTTGCTCAGGAGCCATGGGTCATGCCACATGTCAGGAGCTTTTGCCTCTGGAGGGCTCTGAGCTGAAATTACTGCAACAAAACCTGTATTTCTCTGCTTTGCCTATCTCCATGTCAGGAAGTGCTCGTTTCTTCACTTCTTATCTCTCTGTCACTTTCCTTTCATGCTGCCAGATGGTTTCAAAAAAATTACTGGGCAGATATAAACTCAGATTAAATTAAGTAACACATGTTAATTGTTACTAACAGTTTACATTACAGCTTATATTTTACATTAGATTGCACCGGTTGAGCAACCAGAAATTTCTAATGGGAAAGCTAACTTAATTTTCAAGGAAAATGACATTGATGTGACTGGCATGTTTTATTTGATAGAAACTCCAAAGAGGACACCCAGCAACCTCCTTGAGGCCCCAGCTGAAGCCCAGCAGGAGGAAGGGCTGGGTGGCAGCCTCGATGATGGTCTGCTTCTCCTGGGCATTGTTTGACATCCCCCTCCTCTTGTCACCCCTTGCTCCACACTGCTCTTCCCCTTGGACCCCCCCCCCCCGCCACCCCACAAGCGCCCAAATCCATCACCTGACACTGGAGGGACTGAAAAGCTGGGGCTGGGGAGGTGGTGGTAAGATTCACTGCAGTGGTACCCGCCCTGTCAGGGAGGGACAGAGAAATGAAAAAGAGGAGAACATACTCAAGAGAACAGCCTGCATCCGCTAGGCCACATGGACCTCTCTGGGTCAGGACAAGGAGCCAGGAGTCCTATGGGGTTAAAGTGCTGGTTTTCATAGGGACTGATTCTCTGCAGAACAGCTCCAAGGGCACAGCAGCCCCTGAAGGGTGACTGAAGAGTTGCTCAAGAGCATGGGATCTATAGACTCTGAAACAGACCCAAATCAATAGCCTTCCCTTGGAAACCTATAAATAGTTTCCTGAAACCACGCCTCTGCCTAAGATCCAGGGACACTCTTTGCAGTAGTTCCCCTGTGTGACATTGCTCATCATCTGCACAAACCCAGAGTGACCCTGGGCCCACAGGACAACCAGAGTTGGGCGTGTGTGTGCCCAAAACCAACGTGTCAGCTGCCTCTGTATGTGCTGGTATGTAGGAGGGCTGGTGGGTGTGTCTTTAGAGAAACTTACACTCTACAGAAATGGCTGAATTCTATAATTCATTTAACTTTTGAAGGGTAAGTGAACAATGCCCTGAGTTTGGGCAGGACATAGGTAGATCCCTCTAAGATGGGAGCAGAGGACAGCTAGCCAGGGAGAGGCTGGCCTATTAAATCCCTTTATCTCTCCTCACAAGTTCTTTGAGTGTCCCTGTCCCCCACACCAGGATGGCATTGCTCATGTCTTCTCTACTGGGCTCAAAACCACATGAAACCAGTAAATAAGCCCATTTTTCTTGCTTTCTGTGCATGACTGTGTCAGTCTAGGGAGCTAAACGTGAACGTTGCGACACACTCCTGTAGGATGAGGAAAAAACACTGCACATGTTTCTTTTACTTTCTATCCATATTGCTTTCCCATAGTTTTTAGCTGATTGCTCTCTTGTCCTCTGGGTTATCTTTTTCTACAGGGGACATCTGCCCTCCTACACATCAAAGCTAGGAAGATTTTGAGTATCAAACCACTAAAAGAAAGTTATTGCAGGGCAGATCGACAACTTGGGGCTACCTGGCACTTTAAAAAGACCCAGGGGTCCTTCCTGGTGGCACAAGGGGTTAAGACGCAACCTATGAAGCTGTCCACAGCCACTGCAGCATGAGTTCAATCCCCGGCCAGGGAGCTAACCCACATGGCGCAGCAGACCTCTCCCACTCGTCTGCTGCTCCCCTCAGCAGTGTATTTCGTCAATCTGCCTGTTCTGTTCCCCACTCTGTCTTTGGTGAATCCTCTCACCACCCCCCACACACCTCTGGCCTGTACCCCAGTTCTTGTATGCATATATAAATAAATCTTAAGAAAAAAAACCCAGAACACCCACTCAAATACACACTCAGATCATGTCAATTCTGCAGGCTCACAGATAACATGTAGGAGAGGATCTTCAATCCAGCCACGGAATCTAGACACTACGTCTTATTTCTCCACCTTGGTTTCTACCTGCTTCTCCAGTCTTGGAATTCACCTTCCCTACTGCCTTGTTGACCATTTGGGTGGCTTGCTCTTGGCACTGACATTAGCATTTGTTTGGCCCCATGAACACGTGACATATGCCTTGGCTCAGTGGAGCTTCCTAATATGGTTCATTCCTTCCTGTCCTTACCAGGTGATGGTATCTGGCAACCCGCCCACTGCCCTGTGCCCCATGTAGTTTACAGAAAGAATGGGAAGCCTTAGGATGGTTCCCCAAATTACCCGAGGTTGAGTGGCACAGATTTCCTGACACGATGCAGAAAACCACACTCCCTGGAGAAAACAGAAGTATGGATTCATCTTTAAAACATGAGACTGTACAACTGTGGCAGCAAGGAGACTTAAGTAGTGATCCAGGGCTTTAATAGAATTTTGTCTCCTCATGTCCCAAGCCCAGCACCAGTCCCCAAACCTTTCTCCCTGATAAGAACAAATGTGGATGTAACTTACTGTAAATTGGATCTGGCAGCCACCCATGATGTAATCCAGGAACGAATGCATCTTGTGGATCTGCACGGAACAGAGAGGAAACGGTGTTAGTAACAGTGTGATCTGTCTCCCAGACTGGAGGCCCAGATTCAGTGTTTGGCTTCCAAGACAGAGGACAGAGAAAATCTGTAGGGAAAAAAATGGGTCAGTTGATTTTATTCTGTGAATGGACAAAAAGCAAGAACTTCTCAGTTCACATGGGCCTGTGAAGTACAACACCCTGTGGCAAACACCCTCTGTTCCCCTCTCTTTTGGTTTATTCACAGCTTAATCAGCTTCTGCCTCTGGGGTGAGTCCAACACTCTACTTTCTCTACTTTCAAGGATCATCACTGTTTTGAAATCAATAAGGTCTCACACTTGGCCTTGGTCTTGTTCCCAGGTCTGAATTTCAGTTCTGGTAGCACTCTTCCTGCCACAAATAATCTAGATTGGCAGCTGCAAGGTGACAGTGACCTGAGAAGGCCTTTACTGACAGTTCCCAGTTAGTCAGGTGCCTCCTCTGCCATGAACAACAATGGCTGACATTGACTGAGTACCTACTGTACGCTGAGCACTTAGCATCTGCTACCCCATTTAATTTTTAGGACAACCCTAACGAAGGTTGTACTATTATTAGCATAGCACCCATTTTATGGATGGGGAAATTGAAGCTCAGGTCACCGACCTAGTAGATGGTGGAGGTGTGTACCGATGAGGGCAGTTTGGATTGCAGAGTTGTCCTTTTCTGTGCTAACGGTCAGGCTGACCCCTGCTTTCTGTCCATCCACCAACGTCTGTGTTCTCATGTGCCTAACTGATGTCTGGTCTTATTTTCTGCCTCTTTATGATTCTGTTGTGTGGCTCATGGTGGCACTCATCTATACATTTATTCAGTGAAGATTTATCGAGCCCTGCTGTGCTCCAGATGCAGGGGTATCATGATGAGAAAAACAGACATGGAGCCTGCAGTCATGGAACATACAGGCTGACCCCCTTTGCCTGGAAATCAGCAATTGTGATATTTGGCCCTCAGGTCTCAGACAACCTGATGTTCAGGGAAATTTCTAGGAGGCTGACCCAGAAACCCCCATGTTGGTATGTCTGGGGTACCACCTCCTGGAGGCACACACCTATTGGCAGACTTAGCCTGGCACGCAGGTCCACTGGGCCCTCTGAAGAGTGTCTGATCCTGGCTTGCCTCATAGCTGGGATACCCTACCATTGTCTGCAAATCAAGGAAATAAGAGCTAGGAAGTGAGTTCAGGAACAATGGCCTCTGAGTGCCAAGGGATCAACTCGTGGAAGATCAGAACAGATCTACTCACAATCACAGAGAGATTGAAAAACCACTGAATGGATTGGTCTAGATCTTCTTTTCCTGTGTCTAGGAATTAGCTAACCCTGGGGGGCAGTCCCTTCCTAGGTCCCCAAGAAGTCAAAGCACCATCAAATATAGAAAATAAAAGATAGGATAAAACATTGATCCCAGATTAATCATTAATTGGCTCAAGGGGTGGGAATGTGATCCAAGTCAGGCCAATCTTTTCCTTCACTCTTTTGTTATATGAAGATATGCTCCTGGCAGCCAGGGGAGGCCAATCTTGGGAAGGAGCCTGATATAGTGAAGTGAAAAGGGATGTCACTTAAGTCACACATTCTGGAGTTAGACAGACACAGGGTTAAGATCTCAGCTCTTCAATGTACCATTTGGGTGACTCTGAGCTAGTTACATGATCTCGCTTAGAAATCTCAGGATTGCAATAAGTGTTAGAATTTTTATAGTTACTTTCATATAGTAAGTACTCAACCAGTTACAGAATTATTCTCCGATATTACTTAAGAGGTTTCACTATCAGCACATGGGATTTTTTGAAAAATTGGAAATTTCTGAAAAGTCATTCTGGAAGAAATTTCTAGGTCCTTTAATCATGACATAAAGTCTTATTTTCATGATATCCTTTCAGCATGGGTAAGGGGTCAGATATCAAACACTGAAAAACATATAGTAGGTGCTTTAGAAATGCTGGATGTGCCCTGGGGCTCTCCCTCTGATGCTGTCCTAGGCAGAGAAGAGCCTGACTTGTGACCGCCTAGGTCTCTCTTATCATAGGGGGTTGGCCTTTCCCTGAGGGCATGGACCTTAGGCCATATCAATGACCAGATCTCCCACACTTACATTTTGATATTGACCTTGTGATTTTTATTTTAGAAAAGATAAGACCTCTTTGACACTCCCTTTCCTGACCACACAGCCTGAACTCTTCCTCCCAGACATTCCTAGTTTCATGTTTCTGAAACTTGGCTACGTACATACCTTGCACAGATTCAAAATCACAGTGCCCGAGTTCTTATAATTCTTCTTCTTGGCTTTGTACTTGGGGTTGATGCACTCCCACTGGACCTGCAACAGGGAGAGTCACAGCGTGAGAGGCTGCTCAAGCACAACTATAGATGCCGATGGCCAAGCCCCAGGTGCTACTGCAGATGGACATGAGGCTGCACGATGGTCTCTAGGTGATGGCCCTTGCATGAAGGGGGACAGTGATGTTGCCAGTGGAGAGCGAGGCTGGTATCATACAGTCAGGTTTGCATCCCAGTTCCTTTGCTTTCCAGCTGTGGACCTTTGGCAAATTACTTTGTTCCTTTATACCTTGGATATTTCTTCTATAAAATGGAGCTTACGATATTTATTTCATGGGATTATTCTGAGGATTGAATAATAAATCTATGTAATACATTCAGAACATGAATGTTTACTAGTCATGGGGTCAAATCAGCAGAGGGAAGGAGAGATCTGCAGACACAGTTGTATGCATTGAGCAAATGGGTTAATTCAGATTAAGCTTTTAATTCTCAAGAATGAGAGTTTACTACTTCTCAAGAATTGTTAGTTTATTTCTACCTAGTCTGGTTAAGTCCTGACATCTGAAGGAAGAGATTTGAAAACTGAACAAGATAGTGCTTGTGGCCAGGCCAGGCACAGGTCTCTAAGGAAAATGGCCTTTGTCAAAGCCACTGAACACTCTGCTGTCCCTACTTTCTGCTCCCTGGGGACAGTGGGCCCCTAGGAAAGAGTAGCTGGCACCTGGTTTGAGGTTCTCCAGAGATGAAGGAAATATCTGAAGAGAAGTGGTTCATCTGGGAGGAAACCAGGAATCACCAATAAAAGAGTAGCACATTGAGATGGGGGGGACCGTCAAAGGGGTGCATTACCAAGTGGTTACCACTGTGGGCAAGCAAGGCATATTTCTGCGGGAGCTCTGAGAAACCACAGAGCACACTTAGAGTTTGCTACCTGGAGGGCAAGACAGCTGGGTTGGCCACCTCCCATCTCCCACTAGCTCTTCCCTGAGGGCTCCCCCCGGGGAGGTGCTCCATTTGCCCTCATGCCCTCAGCCTGCTTTGAGCTTCAGAACAGCAGAGGAAACCTTGGGGAAGAGGCCAATTCTGTAGCTGAATGTTGAGCAGGTAAAACTAGAAGTTACATGAGTAGGAGAATCCAGACAGCAGGACTGACTGATTTATAACTATGTGAAGGTACGTGTGTCCGGAAGAAACACAGAGGAGCCTTAGATTTTGGTAGGAAGCAGCGAATTCCCAATGTGCTCCATGGTTTGTGGAAGTGTTTAGGCACATGTGCTGGCAGCAGGTGTGTGAAATGATGGCACCAGATGAAAACGTGGGACCCATAATGAAAATTTGGAGACATCAACTAACTTCTCCAAAGCACTGCATGTGTCATTAATGTCACTGTGTGGTGGAAATGTAGGTCTGGAAAATTCTACTACTCATAGCAGATATTTTGGGAGTGCTAGCTATGTGCTAGGCCCTCTGCTAAAGACAGTTGTTGATAGATAATTTATCTCCACAAGATTCTAGGTGGATTGCTTTCACATTCATTGCTTTTAGGAGAGAAAATGGAGGCACACAGACATCTTAAGGCTACAGTTAAAGGGAATTCGAAACATTCTTACCTAACCTCTCCACTTTGCTGATGGCTAATTCGCACATGGGGTGGTGTCTTGTTCAGGGTGACCCCAATTGCTTTGGGTTGGGCTAGTCTGAGGATCTAGGCTTTCCAATCCCACCACCCTCCCTGTGGTCACACATAATCATTATTGATGCCTTTCTCTAGACTGGGTGGAGCTGGGTGCCAAGGAGACCTGATGAAAGGGGGTGTGGGGGAACCACGAGCCACAAACCACATACCTGTTTCCCTTCCAGGGCACCTCTCATCTCCTTGAATGTCGAGGTGAATTCTCCAATGAAGTCATGTTTGCCGTTGGAGTCCCAGTCCCATACTATGCACTGCAAGAGAAAGGAAGTGTCTATTTTCCCTTCAGATTCAGAATCACAGCAGCTGACGGCAGCATGAACTTCATGAGGAAGAGTTGATGAAAAGTGTTTGGTCTGGAAAGTCTAGTGCGTAGGGTTGCAGCTTATGGGTCGACTCCAGCACTTCTCTCTGTTCCCACCACCCCTTCTCACCTGCTTCTCTGTAGTGGTCTTTTAGGCTTCACCACCCCCTTCCCCCTATTCACAAAGATTAATGTTCATTTTCTGCTTAAAATCAAATTATCTATAGGCACCAGGTCTTCCAAGGTCTGTCAACATCAGAGTCCCCCAGTATTCTCAGATTCACCCTTTGCAATCCATGCCTGTGGCATGCTTAGAGGTTCTCTGTTGTGTGGTTGGTGGGAATGAAAAGCACTTGTTAAGATTTTTTTTTGAGGCATCTTAAAGGTGACTTTCTCCGTTGTGCTCTCTTTTTAAATATGCAAGCTTCAGCAGATAATCCTTTGCTTGGAAAACATATCAGTAAGCTCTGTGGTTATGAAGGAGAATGTATTCGAATAGATCAGAATGGAAGAGGTTAAGACAAAGGAGCTAAACTGCTCTGCTGAATAAAATAATGGTCAAGTGGAGTTTTTTCCCTTGTAACCAGAGACACAGAGGTAGGACCCGGGGACCTGCACTGAGAATAAATTAGGGCAGGATTCACCAGAGGCCTGAGGGTGAGCCCAGCCTTGGATGGGAGGAGGGGAGAGACATGTAGGGAACTTTGGAAACTGGAGGTGTAATTTTCAAGGTCAAATTATTACGAACTTCTCCCCTCCAAGCCCCTTTCCTGCTTTCCCTCTCCTGCTATCCCTGAGATTCTAGTGAGTCTACTATCACAGCAGATGGGGCGATCACTAAGGGGTGGCTTTTAGGGTAAAAGGGAGGGGTTGTTCCAAGTTTTCGGACAAACAAACCAGAGAGTAGTGCAATAAGGCCCACACAAGGACTGGGGATTGCAGAGGGAGGGTGTGGCAGATGAACCCTAGGAGTAGAACCCCACAGATACGCTGGGAGTGGGGTGAACTTCTTCAGTCACATGGAATTAGAATTCAAGTTATTCTGTTTAGATGTTAAAAGAAAGTTTGACTGCAAAAAGTTGGAGAATTACAATTAAAATTCAGTTAATGGCGTTACTTAATTTACACTATTCAGTTGTTATCTGTTTTCTCATTTGGTAGGTACTAAACATAAGCTACCAAGATTAGCTGTTACCATCCCAAGGTGAGGAAAATGCTCAGATGTCCCCAGATGAGCCATGATGGACATGTGTCTACAAGGACAACCATTGTTGTTCTTATCCATGGCGTAACTACAGCATAACCTGGTGTGGGAATCACTTAAGTACTTAAGGCACCATCATGGGGAAATTCCAATTTAATGCATGACTCCAAAGAGGAGAAAACAGAGTTTCAAGAGGAAATGACAAAGAAGTAACAGAGAAAGTATCTGCCCCATCATTATACCCACCCATCTAAAAGCAAAATAATCTGCTTAAGAAAGAGCAAGTGCTTTCTTACTGGAAATTTTCAAGTTGAAATTGCATGACTGTGCACAAAAAATATGGTAGAGAAAGTCAAGGACAGACGGTTCCAGAGAACTGGGTGGGAAGTTCTTGGAACTTTCTTGTAACTACTTTCTTCTAGCTTACCAAGATGAGTAGTCGTTGCACAGTTTGCCAAATAAAGTCAATAAAACTCCAGGCCAGGCAATGCCACTTTGGTAAAGTGATGTTCAACGTCATTCATTTCAATGGACAGTGACTCAATCAATGATTTGGTCACTTGGAAAAATTGCTCAGGAGGTGCGGGGTGGATTCACAGTATCCAGGGACCAGCAGTTACTCAGAGCCACTTGTTTCTGTTTGCTGGTCCTTCCTACAGGCCCTGACACGCACCACTTGTTATTTGGAGCAGGAAACAGAAGAAAGCTTGCTGGACTGGAAGTAGAAAGAGAAAGAGGGCTCCCCTGATGGCAGAGTGGTTGAGCACTGGCTGTGAAGCTGCCTGCAGCCTCTGCAGCGCCAGTTTGATCCCTGGCTGCCTGCGAGGGTCCCACGTGGCACACAGACCTCTCCTGTCACATCCGCTTCTCCCCTCAGCAGTGTATTTCGTCAGTCTGCCTGTTCTGCTCCCCGCTCTGGCTCTGGTGAATTCTCTTACCCTCCCGCACTTCTGACTATACCCAGTGCTTGTATCAATAAATAAATAAATCTTTAAAAAAAAAAAGAGAGAGAGAAGGGTGATTCTGGGACCCTGTCTTTAAGGCTCAAACTTCGGTGGTCAACACAGCCACAAGACGGCTGAGCTCAACAACTTGGCCTCTACCTTCATAGAAGGTAGCTAGAAGAAAGTTCCAAGGCAAAGGGGCAGAGCAAATGGGAGAAGAGCAGTAGCAGCGGCCTTCTAACACTCCCTGCATCAGGGAGTGCATGGCACTCCCTAACTGCAGCAGAAAACAGGAAAAGCAAGAGTGTGTCTGACCCTAAGCAAAGGCCACACGGCTCCGTCTTCCCAGAGGTTTTCTGTCACACCTTAGTTAGCTACTATCCCTCCTTATCCCTGCCCAGCACAGCATGCAAGATGTATGCAACATGCTCTCCCTGGGGCAGGAAGGGAGGACACTGAACCCGTGGGCTGGAAGTCGAGGCAGGCTGATGGGCCTGGTCGTGGCCACGGGCAGCCCCGCTGCTCACAAAAACCATGTTTCGTCCACCCTCCTGCATTTCTCATTTGGCAAGGGCGTGATTCTATTTTGACCTTTTTCAGAAGGAATCCCAAAGGAAGGCACAGGGAAGCAGAAAAAGAAAACTGCTGTCTCTCCCTCTCTTTGGCCACGAAGTTGACTTGTGACAGCTCAGATGCAGCTGACAGAGGAACGTGTCTTGGAGGAAAGTAAACAGATCAAGTGCCCTGCAGAAAAACAGGCAGAGGCAGGTTTTGGTGTGAATCCTACAGAAGCCTTGACAGATGCATGAGGGATCAGCCTAAGACCATCTACAAAGCCGGAAAGCCATCCTGAGTCCCTGAATGGCACAGGGAGCTGAGGTACAAATGGCAGAGCTCGCCAGCTTGGGCGAGTCAACGCCCTCATTTCACAGAGAAGGGAGGTGACTTCACCCATAACAGGGCTGGAACTAAAATCCAGTTGTCTTTCCTTCTTTGTCTTAACCACTATTTCGCAAACTGCAAGTGCTGATAATTAAACTTAGGCAGCGCGGGCCACGAACCAGAAATGAGCTATGTCCATTTTACAGATGAGGAAACTAAGGAGAAACAAGTAAGTCTCCCAAGACCATGCAGCTAACACTAGGCAATCTTTGAACTAAAGGAAAGTAATCTTCATAGATTGTGTTAAATGATCAGCTTTTGTGAAACCACGCCACTTGTGTGTTTGGTCTTCACGCCTTCACAGCAGCCCTCAAGTGACAATATTATTCCCACCCACAGGTAACTGCCCTTCGCAGGTGTCATTCATGAGCTCAGAGTGGTGAAGCCACTTGACCACACACCTAGAAAGTGGCAAAATTACAGTTACTTATATATATGGTCTTCTGCAATTCAACAAGAAACCCAACCACAAAGAGATCATGCCAAGTGAAATAAGTCAGGGGAAAGAGAAATACCAGATGGTTTCACTCAGATATAGAGTAAAAAGAAACAAAATAAAGGAACAGGCAAAAACTAAACCAAAGTGAACCTTAGAGACATGCCTGCAGAACTGAGGTTACGGCAGGGGCAGCGGGGGTGGGAGGCTGAGATGTCTATGGTGGAGGATTATGGGTACTTCAATGGGTGTGATGTAGTAACATACATTTGAAGAGGTGTGACTCTATACCCCTAAATCATATGCAGTGTTGTAAACCAACGTTGACTCAACAGCAAATAATACAATGGAAAATAAAGTCTATTCTGGCTGACATACATATATGCATACAAACATACTAATTACACACATACTACACACAGACATGTATAAAGAAACACCAACACAGGCAGAAGGAGACTTTGAAGAAGCATCCTGGCTCCCTAATTCAATGCAGCACTGCCTTAAGCAGGCAAACAACACTTAGGAGAGTCACATTGCACGATGCCCAGGAGGGAAGGGCAGAGAGTATGTGGGTTTTATCTTGCCAGTTCACCCATCTTCCCGCTGCTGGACCGCAGCCAAACACAGAGACATTCCACAACAAAGTGTATCACTCTTGGAAGCTCTCACTGGAGATTTATGGCATCGGAAGGCTTGGTTAGTTCAGATAAGCTTTAGAGGCTCCCACATGCTTGTCCAAACCCTTTTAACTTCACACCTCACTACTCTTGAGGAAGATTGAAAATTCCCATGGCTGTGTGGGCAGAGGCTTTGACAGTGACTTATGCCTCAAGATTTCAATAAGAGCTCTATCTTCATGATCAGAGTCAGTCCACATTGGTTCAACCCATACCACTCTCTCCCACCAAGTTAACAGATGGATCCGAGACCCTTATATTAGATCAGGGGATGGCAGGATGGTTGGACTCGAGATACTTCCTTGTGTGGATTGCAAGTGTTAACACAATCTCTTCCAAATGCACAGGTATAAAGTAATGTAAGAGTCCAATAGGCTCTTGGGGTACAGTGCACACTATCCTTAACATCTGATGAAGCACTGCCATCCTACCGGGGTTAGGCATTTATAAGGGCCTCCTCTCTCTCTTTAGTCTCGCTGTCTCTTATCTACATCTCTAACTCTGCAAATTTCTTGAGACACATTTATTTTAATGATCGATCTATTCTAGAGCAGGAGGCAGAACAAGTGTCTGTGGATTTTATTTTTCCTACCTGATGGTTTTCTTTCATTCATCATCAAATCTGAGTCCTTCTACTGTAACAGGAAATGAGTTAGGTGCAGTACATGAGAGAAACAAATGGAAAAGATAGATGAATTTGGGTAGAGACCCAAATAAAGCTTATGGTGCAGTGATTAAAAAAAGATATTAATCACATCTGGAAAAAAATGTAAAATTAAAGTGTACATAATTGGGACTAAACAAGTGTTGGTTGCATAAGTGAATGAGGGAACAAAACTAACATGTGAGTAGGATCTTGTATGCAATGATTTTGGAGTACTTTTCACAAATGGTGAGCAATAATTTCCTCCAAATGTTTTGGGGGATCTGTAGGAACCAGCTTAGAAACCTCTGTTTCATTTAGGATTAGGGGTATAACCTATAAACTCATAACCTGATAACCTCAGAATCATTAAATGACTCTCAAGCGTCTGAGACACATCATCTACATTATGTGCTGTGCAAAGAAGTAGAAGTTTACCCATGAGTCTTGGTGAGAGACACTAAAAAGAGAAGTGCTTTGGGGTAAAAAATCTCAACATTCTGAATAAAGACTTGCCTTTCATTGAATTACAGAAACAATGTGTGGCACAGTTCTCAGGAGCACTGGACAGAGTCAGGAGCACTAGACAGAGTTGGGGTCTTGGTCTCAGAATGACCATTACCTTTTTAGGCAGGATACTTCATGTTTCAGGGGCTGAAGGGTATCATCAAGAGGAGAAAGGGTTATACTCAATGGTCCTCAAGTTCCTGTACTACTTTTAAAATGATTGAAAAGTTCAATAATTTCCTCTTCCTTCACTAGTGTCACTGCCAACCATCAGTGAGTTCATACTTGATCAACTCCAAGAAGGATCCCTGGGTCATGCTTTCTATTGAACCAACCACTCACTTTCAGAGTCTTGTTCTGGTGAGTCCTTGCACCCAAATGCAATCTTCCCACTTGATTTCTACCTAATAGAGATCTAATGCCAACAGCTATTGTTACATTTCCCCTGAAAAATATCAAATGAAACTTTTCAAACTACAAAGTACTTATTTGACATAGGGGTATTCCATGTTAGATTCTCTAAACCTATTGTAAAAGCTGAATTCCAGTTGCCTGATGAGCTGGAGTAAGCGCCCTCTGACTGACTGAATAGGGGTGATATGTGGAAGCTTTAAGTTCCTCAGCTCAGAAGCCACAACTCCCTAATTTTCCTGCGAAGTATCCTATATTGGAGATCTGATAAATACCTGCTTTTGTCCTGTGAATATGTTTGATTTTTTTTTAAAATACAGTTGGCATTTGAGTTATTTCTTTGTGTAGGCGGTCATTGGCCAAGAAGTACATCTCATTGAATTTTCACCACAAAGCTGCCAGATAGGTGCTGATAATGACATTCGAAGGAAATCGAAGCCCAGAGACATTAGGTGACTTTCCTGAGGTAACTCAGCCAGAAAGTGGTAAAGTTGGGATTTGAATCTTAGTCTCTTGGGAAAGAGTCTCTGCTTTTCTGTACACCCTAGTGGCGTGTTTACTCATCACTGAATGGATATTTATTGAATATCTACTATGTTTTCTGTAACTTTCTGGGCACTGACTCTATGATACTAGTTGTATGATGTGAATCCACCCCAGCATCTACCAAGCCCTAGATCTTTCTATACAATTCTTTGGTTGGGTTGGCCTTCTGGAGGCAAATTCAGAGACGTGAGGTATTTCAAACAGAGGAATGATACAGACTACCAATGTCGAGAGACTCCTCTGGATGCTGAGTAAAGGATGAATAAATGGGGGAAACGAATCCACGGTGAGCCTGAGGTAAACCTGTGGCACCAGAGAGCCTGCGAAGGTAGTAGGGAAGTGGCAACTACAGGTCTCAATCTCTAAGTAGATCCTGGAATGGACGGAGAAGAAGAGGATGAAGAAATTGGGGTCTGCCCGCAAACTTTTGGCTTGGGTAATTCAGTGGACACTTCATCTTGATGGGAATCACAGGAAGAACAGGTCTGAGGATCAAGAGAGAGCTGAATATTTGGCTATGCTGAACCCCCACATTCTTGACCTCTAATAAATGCCATGATTCTCTGGACTCATGACAGGTAATCATTGTTTCTTCTAGAAAAATGCCCGTGTCTCTGTTTCTAAATGAGCCATGCTGCTGGTGGTTTATTGATTGCTATAATTTGATGCCTGGAGACAACCTCCTGTTGGGTCCCTGTGGGGGTAGAGGCGCTTGAAGACCGAAAAAGAACAGATGACTCCATTTGTATGGCTTAATCAGTCTGGAAACCACAAGCTGGCAATGCGGGGCTTTCTGACAGGCAGGAGGAAGCCTTGGCACAGCCTGGCAACTTGATTATTGTGTTTCCAACATAAGCTCATTGATTTGCTTCTCTTGTTAAATTATTACCTCGGCAACCATGATAGGTGTTCAATAGTTGGAAGTTTGAATACAAGAGAAAAAAAGCAGATCCTACAAGTATGGAGAAGTAAGTCACTCTTAACAGTTTTGTTGTTGCCTGTTCCAAGTCATTTCTGGGTGTTTAAGTTGGACTAACCCTCTATGCATAAGACAATATGAAATAAACACAGTCTTCCAGATAGGTTCACAAAAATTGTTCCAGATCCTCGTACATCATCACTACCATTGACCAAGGTCCTTCTTCTGTTCTTGGGTCTATAATATTTCTTTGGCCTGCTGCGATGTCTAACCTCTCTTGTGAGCACAACAGGACACTCAGGCCTCTTTAGGGTTCTGCTAACCTCTGGACTCCGCTCACTCATGGTTCTTTCTGGAAAGCATTGTATCTTACCTGGGTCTCATTGTTGGGTTTTTACTCAGGAATTGGCTTCTGACTAGAGTCTTGTGGGGATTTACTACAGCCACCTTAAAACCAACTTAGAATAATCCTTTTTTTAATATTTCACTTAGTTCCAGTGATGGGGTCTCTATGTCACTTAGTTTTCTACGTAGACTCAAACATTCATGGTCAGTCTTTGCCTCATTGAGTTCTGATGCTTACTTCATGTGAGAAAATATTTGGAAATTCCTGGACAAAACAAGAAAACCAAAAATTTGAACTGAGTCATTAGTGTAAAGTTACTACTGGTGAAATCACTTGTCAAAGAGAATCAATTCTCATCTTCTGAACAATAATTATTATAGACAGACTTTCTAGAAGAACAGTTTTCTGAGATAGGAATACTTGGTTCTGAGTCAGCCTGGATGACATCTGATTCTTTCCATCCAGAAGGAGTCAGACACATATTTGCAAGATGGACAAGCAGAGAGTTGAGGTTTTGACAGTGGTAAGCAGGGCCACTGACCTATCTTATCAGACTTATTACCCAAGTAATTGAACTTTCCTTCTCACTCCATTTCTATCACTGGGGAGACCAATCGCTTTATTTGTCTCTGGGGAGACGAAACTGAACTTCTCTAGTGGAAGTATAAACCTATCCATTCACTGATGGGAATGGCCCTCTTTGTAACAGCCTCATCAATAACTGCTCTTGGAGGCTAGCAAAAGTGCTGGAAACTAATTAGGAACTTTTTCTGGTTATCATAACAGCCAATGTATTTTTAATGGCAGCTTTTGATAAAAGAACCCAGGTTTTCATCTAAATTCCAGTCTCTACATCAAGGCTATCATTTGAAAGAGCAGCAATCAAAATTTATTAATCCATGCAGTAGGAGGGTATTTTATGAGTTCATTTCATAGCGTACCAGTTCTATTGGAGGTTAAGAGATATTAATGGAAAAAAAGGCCTGGATCTTCACATGAGATAATAATAATTATCTTGGGGTAATATTATATTGGGGTAATAAAAGTTAACCATTTATTGCAGAGATCATCAGAACCTTTGAAATACCTGTGTGCAGGGCACATTACAGTGTGAGATAAACCAGTTTCCAAGGGACCGAAATTCAGGGGGACACTCATTCTCTGGGTTCTTAAAGTACAGGGCTGGTCATGCATGAAACTAAGGGTGGGTGCTTCCTTAATTTTGCTCTCATGTCTCCTGTTTCTAAGTCTTGCCTTAGAATTCTAAGTCTCATTAAAGTGCACTGTGAAGAATTTTCAGGATTTGAAGGTAATACACAAGCCCCCCAACTTTTTTGTCTAAGGAATGTATATATCTGTTTGTAGATAGGTAAACTGTGTCATGCAATTAAGTGTCTTGGAGAAGAAGTTGAAAAAGTACATGCATTTTTTTATTCAGTAATTTTTTTTTTTGGACAAGGCACTGGGGATGTGAAAATAAAAAAGAAATAGTCTTTTTCCTTAAAATGTTGACATTTCATAGGCACAATCATTCCAAATAAGCCAGGTTTACACTTCAGTCGATGCCAGGTTAGAGGCCTTTCTAACGTGGAGGGCTGTGGGATTGTGGTGGATGGCTTTGAACTCCACTGGAGCTTGAGGATGGGCAGTGAAGGATTCGAGGGGGAGCTGTGTCGGGAGCTGCACATGGGAGGAGCTGCTCATTTCTCAACAATCTTGAGAAATGAGAGGGTGACAAAGCTGCTGGGCGGGAGCAGCAGAAAGTGTGTGTGTGCTGAGGTTATGAGCCCACAGGGTGCCTGGGGGCCACATGCTGCTGGGATGGAGCCCTGGAGAGGATGATGGTTTCATGAAATGGACTGGCTTTAAAGAAAGGCTACTCTGGCAGGTTTATGAGAGTGGAGGCTTGAGAGCAAAAGTATGGTATATGTGCTGTCGAAGCGAGCACAAGAGAGAGCAAAAGTATGGATACAAGTACATAAACATCCATCATAGGCCAGTATGCAACCAGAAGGGTACAGGACACACACACACACACACACACACACACACGGAATCAACAGAACAAACAAGAAGATCAAGATCCTAACCATGGGCTATAAGGCCCTGAAGGTCTCTCTGGGGAGAAGCAGGGGAAATGAATGGCAGTGCCTGTGCCATCTGAGTCTAGATAAGAAAGAGATGCCAAGAGAGAGAGAACAGAATCCCCCACACACCTCCGAGGACCTGGCTCTTCTTTCTTGCCTGACACAGGACCATCACTTCAGAGAAGACTCCACCTCAGCACAGGGTCTCATTTCTAAAGGCAGCGATGTGGGAATCTTGTAGATAAGCCTCTATGTTCATACAAGAGAAATCCGCGCTAATCGGGAGTCATGTCTCTCCAGTGGCTGTTTTCCTCTCTAGAATGAATCTCCATGTTGTCTCCAGTCTCCCTCTTGGAGACAGGGAATGTAGGGTTTTTGAAGTGACAGGTAACAACTGCAGATAGAGCCACAGGCCCTTCTGGATGACTGTCACTTATGCAAATACACTCTGTATGTGACTTGGTCTTATCTACTCTTGCTCATGGTGATATTAATAGGCCCTTCTCATTTCTGGACAGCTTAAAGAGAACAAATTACAAAATGCAGGGGGTGGGGCTATTGCAGAAAAGTACAAAGAGCTTATTTTGAAGCAAATGGCAGATGGAAAACTAAGCAGAGGCCGGGGCTGATAGGCAAAGAAAGAAAAAAATCAAGATTGGGTGAGGCCTAAAAAGAGAAAACTAGTCTAGCAGATAAGGAGGAACTGAGAGACTCTATATTGGCCATCCTCCCAAAAGTTCTAGGCTAACAACCAAGGTCAAACAGCAAGATTGGGCTGAATATCAAGGCGCTGCGGGCAGCTTTACATCTGGATCTGAAAGACAAAGTTCTTAACAGTACTGGGCCTCAGTCCACCACTATGGAGCAACACTCCAGACAGGGAAGTGCTGAAACATCACAAGTCAACCTTGACACACCACATGTTGCCCAGTGACAAGTGTTTGTACAATATGATTGATCACCCTGCAATTTACTTTGTCAATCAGTCACAGAGTTAATTACATGTTACTCCTGGGCACTATTATAAATAATGGTATGGCAAATAGTGTTAGGTTTAATGGGCCTTAACGTTCAGCTATTAAATTGATGACACAGCCACATCAGTATTGATGAACAGGGACCTTCTCCATCCAGGATAATTTATATCACTAAGTGTAATGGGCTATCCCGTTCCCATTTTTGCCAAGACATTATTCACACAGATACAGGCGATGAATCCATCAATAAAGTAGGAACAAATGTATTTTGTTTTATGAGTTTTTTTTTTAAATCCCCTGATAAATGCTGATCATAAGGAACAGGGATTTTTGTATTGCTGATAGAGAGCTTAAAGAGAATGGTGAGCTCACCATAAAAGTTGCCAAGATGAAAAATTAAGACTCATTCTGGAAGAATAAGTTGTATCTAACTACAGCCTCTTCAGGAGGAGCCTTTGAATGTTCATACACTTTGTTCCTTCCTACCCATTCCCCACACACCTTGTGGCTTTCCTCATCCTTCAAATACCATCTTAAGTGGCATACTTTTGAGAAGTCTTCCCCGACCTTCTGGGCTTGATTAGAAGCCTGTAACAGGCTGGGTCCTCCACTAGACGACCCTAAGACAAGGATTCATGTGAAAGTGCTCCCAGGAAGGACTAATAGAGGAATGAACGGATGGGCCAGACAAGGGAAGGAGCAAGAGCAGCATATCAAGCAAAATATCAAAAAGGGAATTTTGGCTCAATTTTGCCAAAGATCTTGAATGCCTTGTACTCACATCTCAGAATTGCTTCAACCAGGAAGCAAAGCAAGAGCAGCATATCAAGCAAAATATCAAAAAGGGAATTTTGGCTCAATTTTGCCAAAGATCTTGAATGCCTTGTACTCACATCTCAGAATTGCTTCAACCAGGAAGCAACTGTGCCTGTCATGTGCCTGTCACTGGTTAAGGACTGTCCTGAGCTCTTGGAGTGCTTTGCTCAGGAAATACAGTCAGGCAGCTCCAGGAAAGTCCTCCAGCTAATAGGTTCTGGGAAAGAATGGATGCCAGGAGTTGGTGTGCCCTTAAGTGGTAAAGGGACCCAGTGGCATGGGTAAGACATGCAAAGTGTCTTCATGGTACCCTACACACTCTGTAAAATAGTATTTATCAGGCTGCACAATAGTGGCATTGTTGATCCTCTATCTCTTCTGCTAAATTATAAGTTCCAAGATGGCAGAAGTCATGACTATCTATTTCATCACTTTAATGCCAGTGACTAGTCTAGTAACTGGTTTGTGGTTAGCTCTCAAAAAATAATTCTGAGAGGAGAGAAAATGGAAACGAGGCAGGAAAGGAGACTGGATTACAGAGAGGAGTACACCGGGTAAGGAACCGCATCTCTAACAAATAGTAGTTTTGCTGAATTAGTTTCACTCATTCTAAGCATAAGAATCTTGGCTCTAAATGTCAAGTGTTGTATATCTGTGACAGCTCAGGAGTATACCTGTAACAGTCCAGCAGAGGGTCTTAAATTAATGGATGAAGGGAGAGAATAATCAAATCCATGGTCTGGAGTGAAGACTGCAATCATTTCATTTTACAGTTAATATGAGCAAACATAAATTATGACACCAATAAAATTTCTCTTAATTCCCACCTCATCCACACTGAATATTAAAAATGCTTAGCTGATATAGACTAGAGAACCAGCTCTATCCTGATCACAACTGGATTGGTTTCTAATGTTTCATTTATCCCTCTGCATGGATTATTTACACACATATTTTAAAAAACTGAATTCTCAGTGGCTTAGTAAAATGAAAGCTTATTTTTCAATCAAGGAAGGTCTAATCAGGGGTTCCATGGGCAGTCTTGATATGGATTCAGGGATCCAGGCTCCTTCATCCTCAAAAGTCTTAAAGTCCTTTGCAAACAGCCTTGGGTAGGAAAAGAACATGGAGAAAGTACATTCCCTTCATAACCATTTCAACCCAACAGTGAAACACATCACATTCTCTTGGTGGCCACTGGTTATGTGACTGGAAAGTAGAGCCCACCTGGCAATACACATACCCTGTGCTGGATGGCTAACCTCTGCCACACAGTCACTCAACAAACATTCACTAAGCTGCTGACTTAGTTGCTGGGAATGAGACTGTAATGAAACAGACATGGTGGCTGTCCCTGGAGCTACCTCAAGCTTATGAGGGAGATAGAATTAAGTAATCATGAATCATGTACAGCTGACTCTTGGACAACTTGGGGGTTAGGAATGCTGACCCCTGTGACCACGGGAATGGTCACCCCTATGATCCCAGATTGCTCCTATCCTTTATTTCTCCCAAACCTGTCTCTGAAGTCCTACTAAGTTGTCATACAACTTCACTTTGGTTTCAGTTACTTCACGTCTATGTTTAGCTTCCCCACAAGATGGCAAGCTCCCTGAGGGCAGTGGCCAGGTTTTTAAGCTGACTTGTATAAGGCATGTGTCCTGGCAGCCCACTGAACACATGTTGGGGGCATGTTGTTGGGTTACTGCAGTTACAGTTACCCCTTAATATTCATGGAGAAATTAGTTTCAGGCCTGCCCAAACCACCCGCCATTCTCTCAAATCCTCCTTGGGCATGAGGATAGAAACAGTCTTAACTGTCTTTGTAACTTCTGCCAGGAATAAAGTAAGTGTTTAGTAAATGTTTGATGAATACAGCTGAGAGGGGACATGGAAAGTTTCCCGAAGGAAGTAGTTTTTCAGGCTGATTTGGAAGGAAATGTAGATTTTGGGCTGAGAGAGAGAAGTAGGAGGAAATTCTATGTAGGAAACTGAAGGAGTTTAGGAATAGTGGGGCAACCTGCTGGAACAGGAGGGTAGGACAGAGAACAGTGAAAGAGAACCAAAGTACATTGATGACTTTCATGACCACTACATTTTGATAAATTAACTTGGACTTTAACACATTAAGGACCTCACTAATTGAGTGATCCTCAGTCAATGAACACTAGAGTGGCAAAGAATGAATTTTAAAATGAAATGGTGCCTAAGGCATTTTTAAAAGCCTTTGTCTATGCTGCTTAAGTTGTAATTTATTTTTATATATTTTAGTTTTGGAAAGAAAACTATGTGAAGAAAATTAGGAAAGAACATTGATTTACATAGATATTTCAGCCTCTCTTGTGGCATGTTGAAACTGGACAGACATGGCTTCAGGACCATCTGTTACTTTCACAGTCATCTTCAGAGGTGTCCTTTGCACACAAGTTGCTATGGTGACATCTCATGCCTGTGCCATCCTAAATTGGGTACCTTGGCCAAGGACTTCTGTGAGATGACCTGGAGTAGAAGTTCTCTCATCATGGACAATGGAGATTAACTGGATCAACTGGAACTTAAGAAAAAGAATGAAGCTGCTGGTTGTTGGTAGGGCAAAAGGAAAACACCAAGAGGTCATAAAGGTGGAACATGAGAATAAACAATCGTGTAGCCCTGCTACTCAGGGGGTTGACCAGATGACCCAGTCACTAGTGGGTCTCTGAATTCTGAATGATTGATCGAGTCTTGAGCTACTTAATAGGCGCTGTGAAATGTGGCTGTTCAGCTCTTCCGGAATCCTGGGACTATAGCAAAATCCCCTGTCTTCCTTTTTCATCAAGTGAATTCTTACATAACTCATCCAAACTAAAGGTAACTCAAAATTGCTTTTCATAAAAATAGCCTAACCCATCTATTGTAAATGTCTTGGAAATTCCCTAGTGACAGATTTAGCACATAGGTGATGCTTACTCTCCAATCTTCATTTCAGGTCTCTGGACTCAGGTTTTGTATCTGAAGAATTAGGATAGTGTTTCTCTCCTCTCCCTCCGGATCACTCCCAACTGATGGATTAGTAAGTTAAAATCTGCATGGCTTTGAATTCATCAGAACTGAAGGCACATAAAAATGCAAGGAATTAAGGAACAGAGAGAACATAAAAGAGAAAGGAAGAGTAGAATCAGGGAGATCAGCCTTCACCACAAAGGAAGGTGCAAAGCCTTTGATGAGCTGCATCTATGAATAATTAGCTCTGCCAATCTCTTCCAAGCTTTACCAATTGGTCCTGGGG
This sequence comes from Talpa europaea, assembly GCF_964194135.1. Lineage (NCBI taxonomy): Eukaryota > Metazoa > Chordata > Mammalia > Eulipotyphla > Talpidae > Talpa > Talpa europaea. Next base: position 94,118,426 of record NC_140078.1, read on the forward strand.
ATAATGAGGGCAAGAGACAGGCTTCCAACAGGCTCAGCTGTAGCACAGACCAGATAGTCGCCCTGCACTTGGGGGATGTAGAGTTACGGGGTCAGAACCCTCTCCCACTGAGTGCCAGTATCCGTCGATTCGCTAGCTGGGGACTTTCTCAGCAGGCCTTGTTTTGAGCTGGTTGTAGAAATTTAACATCTTAGGTTCAGTGACCATTTGGGGACCAGTCTTCTTGGACTCTAATTTTAAGTAATAGGAGGACAAACATCACACAATTTACTCATGATCGTGTTGCTTTGAAAATCTTGTTCCACTTCCTCTTGGCTGGGAGGCAATAAAAAAATCATCTTGGTGACCTAGTCAATCACTTATTTGACCTAGTCAATCACTACTCTACTGCTGTCACCTACCTTGTCTCATTTTATCCTCTGAACAACCCTTTGAAATGGGCACAGGTATCATTTCTATTTTATAAATGAAGAGGCTCAGAGCGGTTTGGCCACTTTTTGTTGGAAACCCAGATCCTCTGCCTTCTAATCCAGAAGCTTTTTCTTTTTTTTTTTTTTTTTTTTTTTTTTAAACATTTATTTATTTATTTATAAATTTTATTGTTATATTCCCCAAACAATTGCAGCCCCCCATTCTGACCCCAATCCCTCCCCTCCCGCCCCCGCCCCCCTAAAAGTGTCTCTGGTTCATAGTTTTTTGTTGATTTTGATTTTCACTTTCTTATAGTTATTCATTTTCCTGGTCCATTATTTAAGTTTTCTAGATTCCTGCTATGAGTGAGACCATCCGGTATTTTTCTTTTTCTTTTTGGCTTATTTCGCTGAGCATGATCCCTTCCAGCGCCATCCATGTTGCAGCAAATTGCATGTGTTTATCTTTTTTGAATGCTGAGTAATATTCCATGGTATATATGTACCACATCTTCTTGATCCAGTCATCTATTTTTGGGCATTTGGGTTGTTTCCAAAGCTTAGCTATTGTAAACAGTGCTGCTATAAACATAGGGGTGCAGGTTTTCTTTGGAATTGATGTTTCTGTGTCCTTTGGGTACATACCTAGGAGTGGAATTGCTGGGTCATATGGAAGCTCTATGTTTAGTAGGTCCAGAAATCTCCACACAGCTTTCCACAGTGGTTGGACCAGTTTGCACTCCCACCAACAGTGCAGAAGAGTTCCTTTTTCTCCACACCCTCGCCAACATTTGTTGTTGCTAGTTTTTTTAATATGTGCCATTCTCACTGGTGTAAGATGGTATCTCATGGTAGTTTTGATTTGCATTTCCCTGATGACAAGTGATGTTGAACATTTTTTCATATGCCTGTTGGCCATTTGCATTTCCTCTTCAGAGAAGTTTCTTTACCTCAACATCATAAAGGCCATCTATGACAAGCCAACAGCCAGTATCATTCTCAATGGTGAAAAGCTGAAAGCAATTCCATTAAGATCTGGAACAGAAGCTTTTTCAATGAAAACTATATTTGGAAACAACTTGTCAACTAAGATTTAAAATAGAAATGCTGGTCTTTATCATAATCCTCACCTTCATTCATCTCCCACTATAGTCCCTGAACTATATAGAAAATTTCCATCCTTCAGGACAATATTTCCTCTTGGAATCTTTAGTTCTCTGCACAACACTGCAATTTCAGGAAATCTCAAATTAAATCAGAAACACCACTGGGTTAAAGACAGCAGCCTTTTGAATGGTTCTAAATTTCTTTGATTCCCAAAAAATCATTTTATCCATGGAGACAAGACCTGCATTTTAAGCCTGTGTGTGACTTGAAATCACTCTGACCATTTTCTCCAGAGGCTTCTGCTGGACACCAACATGAGCCCATCTCCACTCAAGCTATTCATTCATTCATACGCCATGTCCTGGGCAACTACAATGTGCCAGACACTGTTAAATGCTAAAGATACAAAGACTACAAGGCATTGTACATGTCTTCCCAAGAACTGATCAGCTAGTGTGTGTGGGGAGGGGAGGTGCTGGGCAGAGGGGTGGAGGGGGAAAGACAGGTGATCACACGCAGAGTGAGGAGCGAGCTGAGCACTCACTGTGATCAAGAAGAGGCGACTGTGGAAATACAGAAGGTGCTTGGTCAGAATGAGGGGCCAGCGAAGGCACTTTTGAGGAGATGACACTCACCTTGCCCCCTCTGAAAGGACCACTGTCCCCCTGAATCTGGAGGTGGGCTCCTGGTACAAGTGGAGATGACTACAGAGGGCAGAGTCTATGTCTTTCTGTTCCTGTATTTTGCTATCCCAAAGGGGGTAGACTTTTATGTCAGAAAGGAAGGATCCAGAAAGAATAATGTTGAAATCTTACTGACATCTTAGCCAAAAGATGTCAAAATATTACGCTAGGACACAGCCTATTTTAAAGGTAACCATTTATCTGTTTTCCAGATGAGCAAACAGAAGTCCAGAGATATTAAGTGACTACCTCAAAGATGGGCAGCCATTGATTGGGAGGACCCAAACCCAAGTCTCCCTGCCCCTCCCTCAGTGTTATTCTAAGTGACTGAAAATTGGATACATTGTGAGGTTGCTTTTGGAGAGAGCTGATAGAAAGGAAATGGTGACTGTGTGATGAATCTCAAATTTGATTGCATCTGATCACCCAAGGCTTTGAAAATACAGCAATTCTGACTCAGCATGCCTGGGGTGGAGTCCCCAAACCTGCATTTCTAGTAGGCTCTCAGGGGATGCTTCTGATATAGAGACCACACTTCTGACATTTTTTTCTAGTGTCAGAAGAAGTATGGAGAGAACAGGAAGGAAGGAGTGGTCTGGGTTAAACGTCCACAACCCTGAGAGTCTGCAGCCCTGGACCTGCTGCTATCATCTTCAAGAGGACTGGAGCAGTGGCAAAGAAAGGGAATTAGAAGGGCATCTATCATAATACACACCCAAGATTCTTTACAGTCATTAAGAAAGAGAACCATTTTTTATCATCAATCCTAACATTGTCAAAACATAATGGGGGTGAACCTTAAAATCTAGCTAATTCACCAGTGTGCACTATGTGCGTGTGTCGCAGACTATGCGCAGTCCTGTGGCACGCCTGCTGCACTAGACTCGGGACTGTGAAAAGGTGACAGAACTCTGCAGCCAGCGGGGGCTCCTATCTAGGACCCATTCAGTAGTCTCAGCCCACTGGGTAGTAAAACTGTCTTGCTTCTTTTCTTTGTAGAATAAGAGCCATGCAGTTCCTGGAGGCACTTTCTAGAACTCTGGTTGATGAGCTTTCTTTGTGCAGCTTAGTGCTGTGAAGAAAGGGAAACTTTAATAGACATTTCCTTGTCAGTGCAAGAGCTGGGTGGCAAGAGAGCTCTGAAAGTCCGTGTAATTACACAGTGAAGCTGACAGCAGGGCAGGCAAGGAAGGTCCTGGCAGAGAGGTTAACCAAGTGTGGCTGGTTGTCATCCTATGACATTTGCAGAGTCAGTCAACATCCCCCAGCTGTGAAAACCACAACACTGGCAGGTCCTGTGGGGGAGAGGAGCCAAGAGCAGGGAGAGAAGACAATTCACAATTACTGAACTTGGGGTTCTGTGTACAGTGACATGTACACACAAGCTTTGTCAGTTCTCCAAATAATGTATGACCTTGTCATTGCGTAGGTTCAGAGACGCTAACTGGCTTGCTCAAGTTCACCAGCTTGAAAAATCATCAGGAAAGAGATGCCTCCTTTCTAAACCCAGCTTATTTTGCCATGTCAGTCTTGTCCATCCTGACCTGATAATAAGAATCACCTGGGGGAATATTTGATATTTATTATTCATGTGTGTTCCAAGACCCAGCAAGACTTAGAATCTAAGAGTCAGAATTTCTAAATGAGATGCCTGGGAACTGCAGGCTTAATCTACACTCTTGGTGGTTCTTAGGATCAGGTCTTTTTCGGGAAACCCTGCAGTGCCTCACAGTGCCTTGGTAAATGGCATGGGGTTGAACAGGTAGCGGGGTATGGGAGAAAGATAAGGAGGCAGAATTGACAAGACTTAACTGGGATGGTAGGAAAGGAAATCCTCAATCCCTGATCAGCAACTTTCAGTCCACACTTGTGAAGACTGCAACTCTCTGCTTCACTTACAGACTCTCCTCTAAGCTGGGCAAAAGGAGTGATTGACTATTCCACCCTGTCCTCCTGGGTGCAGGAACCATCGGAACAAGGCAGCAGGCAGGTGTACCCCTCTGGTTACAAAATGTGTTGGAGATGATTTTTGTAATAGTCATAAGTGAAAAGAAATGTAAAAAGGTTTCTGGGAGAGCAGCCAATTATCATGTCCGTGTTTTCAGAACACAGAAATGATTGTAATTGTTTGGTTCATTTAAAAAATGATGATGATATATCGCAATGAAATGATTTCAAGAGAGAATTTCCTGGAGTCAGCAATTATGTTTAAAGGCTTTACACTGACAAAACTGGGCTAGGGTAAAATAAAGTTTTTGTTCAGCAGGCAATTTTTCCTGAGCCCTTGCCACTTTCTGATTTGTGGCATTTCCTGAACTACCTACCACTTCCAGGTCGTTTTTCGGTCCATCAAAGAAGATACCTCTGATGGCAGGCAGAATAGTTCCTCACATGTGTCTACATCCTGCCCTTGGATCCTATGAATATGCTACTTTTCATAGCAAAAGAAACTTTACAAATGCGGCTAAGTTAGGGATCTTAGGAAGATTATTCTGGATCATCTTGGTGAGTCCCACGTAATCACACCAGGCCTGTAACCACTCACACGGGAGATAGGCTGATGAACACCAAGGAAGGAAATGAGGCCATAGAAGCAGAGGTAAGAGCAATTTAAGTGTTTCCTTCCCAAAGTATTGTACCAGGACAGGAATACCAATTGAGTATATTTTTCACAAAGCCTACCTTTACTTGGAGTAAACTTTTCAGGAGGTGAACATCATTGGTGTTCTTCTTCTGTACCCTTTCAAGATCTGCTATGTATAAACATATTTCTTCCCCAATTCCTCTCTTTGTTCATCCTGCTAAGCAAAATTTAGCAGTGCATTTAACCCTCTCTCCCTCAAATACCTAGGGACTCATAGAACCATCATTTTCAGAAATATTAAAATTCTATAGCCCTATTTGATCTTCCTTCCAATTTGATCTTCCTTCCCTCTCTCTCTTTCAACACTTAAATTTTATCACCATATCTCAGCTATTACTCTATGCTATTGCTGATTAAAGGGAACATCATTATGTTAGGTTTCACTATAAAAGTAAAAGAAATACAAGACAGTGTGTTTAATCAAAGACTTCTGAGTAAAGTTGGGACTCTACAGGGCTATTCCTTGAGGGTAAAATGAGGACGGGGAGGGGAAGTCTACCATAGAGGAAGGAACAACAGGAATATTTATTTCCATATCTCAACCTGGGCACTGGTTGAGGGAAGCAAAGAAAAATCTTTTCTGAGAATTTCAGTGAAAGCTGGAATCCACTTAGGGTCATAGTCTGAAATCACACTTGTCAGAGCAATCCAAAAAAGGTTCACACACAGAATTTAATTTACAGGAGTCTCCAGTTGGTCATTTCTCAAGTGAGTGGAAAAGCAAATGTAAAACCTCTCTGGATGAATTCAACCTGTACTGGTGTTCCCCAATATGGCAGCAAGAAGCCACAGGTAGCTATTTAAAACAGTGAAAAATAGATAAAATACAATATCCACTTCTTTAACTGCCACACTTCAAGTTGTAAGTTACAACAGTCACGTTTCCAGAGCTGAAGAGTCATGTTTGGCCAGTGGTGACCATATTGGCTAGGACAGAGAGACCCTTCCCTCATCACACTGCGTTCTTTGGGACAATCTGAGCAGCAGTACTAACAGCATACCGCTGATTTTGCGATGAGGCTGTTTCTTGAAATACATGAATTTGAACAAGATGTACGCCTTAAACTCAGTGACATACAGTAGATAAAGAGGTAGGGAGATGAAATAAAATCTCTCTTACTGGACTTGGCAAACAAGAGAATCAGGCTGCCTGAGAATCACGAGAGACTAAATCAGGACATGGGGAAGTTTGAAATTCTAAATCATGGAGACTTCCTCTTTGGACTTCTGAACTTCGAGAGTAATCAGGAGTTACCTGGACTGAGAACTCTTGTGTAATTAACTGGAGAATTGGCATAAAATCTCAATACTTGCACGACCTACCAATAGACACCGTGTTTTGCAGAAATTAGAACTGAATGCAGAATGACATCTTTTTGGATACCTTTTATTCCACAATGAACTTTTTTTTTTTTATTCCACCTTTGAAATTTGGAAATTAAATTCATTTTTAAAAAGAGACTGTGCAATCATCAGAGCAATATAATTGTTTTCTGAATCCCAAAAGAAGAGCGTATTGGTGGAAGAGTGCAGAATAAAAGGTTTTAAAGAGTGAATTTCCACCTCTCTACATGTCCTCTGACTCCCATTTTTGACATATCCCTGAGGATTTTGAGTTTGATTGAGAGTTTGGAATGTAGGGATTTTTGTGGGGAAAATATGTGTTGCCATTATAGACCTAAAAAAATGGGGCTACTCTTTTAGGCTTGCCCAATCCCAAAATTGTGGAAAGCCTTAATGATAATATAACTCAATAACAGAATGTTTAACTTCACAAGAAATTACTCTGTGAGTCTGCATATTTTTAAATTGTTTTACTTGCTTCTTTCTTAATTCAATCTCTCAACTTATAGAGGAAAAACTCAAATTAGTAATACATCTCTCTCTCTTCAGTTCATATAAGGGATAGCTGAAATATGGATCCATTCATAAAGTGCATTTTAATGAAAGAATTGCCTCATGTAATACTAAGTAATACCTAGAGATACACAGCATTGAAGCAGTGGGCTTGTGTGTATATGTGTGTGTGTAAGAGGAGGGACGTCTGAAGTGAATGGAAAAAGCGATGGAAGGAGACCTTCTATTTATTGATGGCCTACTACGTGCCAGTTCAGTGCTAGATGCTCACACACGTTGTTCATATTAGCTCATGCAACTCTATAAAGTAGATTGTTATCTTCATCTATGATAGAGGAAAAACTCAAAAAGGCCAAGTACCTTGCCCAAGGTCACTCAAGGACATTATGCCAACATCACTCTGTCAAAACTACTCCTATCAAAGTGTGTGGGGGGGTGTCTTGTCAATAATCTCACAGTGAGGAATCTAATAGTCAATGTTGAGTCCTTACCTTTCTTGACCTATCAGCAGCGTTTAACAAAAACAGATCACTTTTTCTTCCTTAATAGACTTTCTAAACTTGGCCTCTATGACAGGCACACTTACAACCTACTCTTCCTATTCTTGATCTTGCTCTTCGTGTGGTCTAACAATATCTTCTCCCTACCAACATGCATATTTATCCCTCAGATATTGGAACCACATTTAATCATCTCCTGAGCTTTGCATACTCTCAGCATCCATTAATAGGCTGAAGTTAAGAAGATATGAATGCTAAGATTGGAGAATGTTTTGCCAAAGTTTTATCCAGAGGAAGCCTGCATTAGATAGAGTGATTCACCATGGATCATTTCCCCAGGTGCAGCTGTCAGAACCAATGAAGAGAGTAAGTAATCAAACTCACATATTATCACAATCCAGATTGGCTGAACTTTACCCAGCAAAACAGTTTTAATGACAATTAAAACTGGGTCTCTAAGTTCAGGGGCCAGTATATTCAGTAACAGTCCTTATTTACTCATGTCCATTCTTAAAGAAGTTGATCACTTCTACCTGGAATATACTCTTACCTTCAATAATGTATTTGAACCTGACAATACCATCTAACTGCAAGTGAGATTAAAAAATGAAAAGGTACAGTTGAAGCAATGTTCTTTCTGAGATCATGTGAGAACCTGAAATTTAGAGATTCTCTAGCTAAATTTTAAGAGACCCTATTTCTCGGTTTGATATAATTACTCCTTAAACCGAAATCATCCTAATTGGAAAAACAAGGGGACTGGACATTGCCTCTTTTGGCTTAGGGATTTACTATACTTAAAAATATTCACTTGACAACACATCAGATGCTGTATTCAGACGCAGTCACACATGGACATGTAAACTTCAAATTCTCCTCTTGGTAGCTTATCTTTTTTAAAAACTAAATAAGGATAACTACATAATGGGTGACAGAATTGAAGCTCAAAAATAAATTTAGATTTTTACACCACTTTTGTATGACTTCGTTGAAGAATTTCCATTTGCATCTTTAGTGGTTTCTTTCAAACTTGCATCTCGCAACCTTTTTCCATTCAGTATAGATGATCAAGGAACTGAAGTTACAGAAAGTCTCAGAAAACCATCTAGTCCAAGCTGTACTTAGCATTCATCATGAATAAAATGTTCCCAACTTTGTCAAATTCTCTCAATAAATGATTTAGACACCCACTTTTGGACTCGACCAAAAAGTGGGTCACCAGCTTCTAAAGAGACTGTTCTAGATAATCAATTTGGAAGTTCCTAAATATTCTTCAGCTATTTGATTATTTTTTTTTATTTTTTTTAAGATTTTTTTTTTTTTTAATAGAGGCATGTTTTTCTTTATTTGTTTGCTTGTTTGTTTGTTTTGTTTACACATGCACTGGGTACAGTCAGAAGCGCGGGAGGGTGAGAGAATTCACCAGAGCCAGAGTGGGGAGCAGAGCAGGCAGAAGGACCGAAGTACACTGCTGAGGGGAGCAGCGGGCGGCAGGAGAGGTCTGCGCGCCATGTGGGACCCTCCTCCGGTGGCCGGGGAGCAGCCGGGGATTGAACCGGCGCCGCAGTGGCCGCGGGCAGCTTCGCAACCCAGCGCTCTACCGCTGCGCCACCGGGGAGGCCCCTATTTGATTATTTTTCAAGATAATAGAATGATGGGTCCAGGCTTAAGCTGTCCAGTAGAGCACTTACCAGGCTTTTAAATGTAAATTCATTAAAATTAAATTTAGAAAAACCTTAATTCCTTTATTGCCCCTAGCCATACTCATGTGTTCATAGCTAGGGGCTACCCCAGCGAGTACCCCAGTGGACAGCACGATATTGAACTTTCTATGGAGCACAGAATGGAACATCACAGAGTGCTTAGTGACTATTTAGTGGCCGTATATAATAAAGGCACATGATTTTGGCAAAGTTGGGGCATAGTTTCTCAAATTTTAGCAAGCATTGAAATCACCTGGAGGGCTCAAATGTCTATTTCCAGAGTTCTTGGGTAGAGCTGGATGGAGATTTTGCATTTCTAACAATTTCCCAGGGGACACTGATGTTATTGGTTAGAGGAGCACCCTTGAGAAACACTATTTCATGTACCTGCTAATATTCTTCGCAACTTTGGCCATTTTCTGTGTCTGGTTGTAAATCACAGTTGCGTATTTTGGATAAAGTGGCAAGATCCCAGAATGAGGCTCTTGTTTCTTGTCTCAGACCACTCAATCTGTGCCCTCAAGCAAATCAGTACCATCCTCGGGGCCTTAGGAGGACAGGGACGGTCTAAGAATGAGATGAACTCTAGATAAAGTTATCAGGAACATAAGAGGAATAATCAAGGAAGGTGATGGAAAGCCGGGCACAATCTGAAGTTTGAGTGGCCTTCAAATAATGGACAGAAGCAATGAAAGAGCAAACAATTATTCCAGTATTATGTAATAAAACTGTAGCTCCATTAAAAACAATTTTCAGATAAGAAGGAAGAGATGGAGACTGATGGATTGATAAAAAGCCTCTGAGGAACTGAGAATGGAACTGGATCGCTGTGGGAGACGCTAGTGGTGCAACACCATGGCTGCCTAGCAGAGGAAACAAGAAAAAGCCAGGAGAGACAGACATCGGCCTGGGGAAAGGTGCTCCAAATGGTGTGCACAGCATTTCTAGTATTGCTCTCCTTCCTTTATTCACCTGTAATGACCAGACAGATGTTGCACCTGCTTTGAAAGGGGATTCAGCAGTCACAATTATGAGCTGGACTTATCTACTCAGAAGGCCTCTTGCTTCATAATTACAGATACTATCTTCACCTCTTTCAGGTTTGGCCATTATTTTCTTGGAAATCCCACCTCACTTTACAGGAATGGCTGGCGCCTCAGCGTACACACGTACATTTCATCTCACTTGGCCAACAAATCATCTTAAAAAGGAGATATTCTTATATCCATTAGAAGGAACTGGGCCTCCATTTCTTGACCATGTATCAAATGTGTTTCCTCCTTTAGTTCTTACAACAGCTCTACAGTCAGGTGCTAGCTCAACCTGTGATGGGGGTCCAGAAAAGTAAAGTAACTTCCCTAAAGTCAGATAAATTAAGCAAGATCCAAAGGATTTCGCATACAAAATTCTGGCAAAGTAATGAGTTCGTTTTTCATTCTTCCATTTCTCAGCAGTCAGAGACTTTGAACCATCTGTCTGGCTGCCCTGACGATGTGGCCCTCACTGCTAAGGAAGCACTTCTAAAATAATAAATCCCTCAGAGAATCCAAGGTTTTTTTTTTTTTTTAAACTTTCTCATTGACTCAAAAAAATAACCCTGAGAAGTGGGTGGGGGTAGGCATTGCCACCTTTGTTTTGTAGGTAGTACAATGGAATCACAGGAAGGTTATTTATCCAAAGCCACAAAGAAGAGTTTCAGAATGGTGAGTGGAATTCAGACCTTGACCTTGGAGAAAGACTCAGGAAGCTGTAGAACCTGCTCTTGACAGGCCTTTCTTTTCAACAGCTGCAGAGTATCCAGTTTCAAAAGCAGGGGGTGACTTTGTGCAGAAATTGGCCAGAATCTCACCCTTTGTGATTTGCTAAGAACATAAACTGCTGAAAAGGTGTAACAAATGATTCACAAATAGAAGGAAAATAATAAGAAACCTTTCACTGCGTAACAGACAAGGATATTGAAGGGTTCTGGTTACATTTCTCTTAACACATACAATATCCTGAGACTTAACAGTTGTGCAAAAAAGATTTTTTCCCTTCCAGAGCAATGTATTTCTTAGAAGAAGGAATCAATAGGAAATCAGAATTTGCCTTACATAAAGCAGAATTTGCTTTACATAATTTTCATGGAAGCCACCTATTACGAGAAACAGGAAAAATTCTTTCCCCTATATGTACTGACAGCAGAAAAACAGATGAGGTTGAATTCTGTCCCGAGGAAACCTCCTCATAAAACCTCTCCCACGTCTCCAAAGCCCAATAAATGTCACAGGGCTAAATTCAGAGGGTGAGTGCCGCTGAGGACACTCGCTGCCTCTCCCGAGGTAGGAAACCAGCTCAACTCTGGGCCATTGGCATCCTCTGAAATTCTCTTTAGCAATCTGCAGTAGCAGGCAGGAGAAGTGGATGAAAAATGAAATGTGAACGCATGTTGGGATGAGGAAAGGGACTGGGTGGCCAGCGAGGCCAGCTGGGTGCCACCTCTGGGCTCCACAGTCACTGGCGACGCCTTTGCTACCTTGGCAATCACTGATGATGGAGCAGGCTGCCGCACCTTGTCTCTGAACCACCAGCCCCCAGTTTTGGGGAGCAGAGCCTCAAAGTAAAGGTGGGGGAAGACGGGCTTTCAAATCTGTCCACAGCTGTCTTATCACTGCAGTGCAGATCCAACCCATGGGGGGAAATAGCTCTCTTCCCCCCACAGAAAGTCTGCCTTGCAAGTGACAGCTGGAGCGAGGGATGAAGCCTGACAGAGCTAGTGAGCGGACAGCAAACTGGAGGCTCCTAACTCTCACCTCCTAAGTCCCTCTCTTTGAGCACACTGGAGGTACCCCCAAGCCTGGAATGCTGGGAGCAGTCCCACAATCTGCCAGGGGTGACTGCAGAGGCTGCGTGTACTGACTCCTACAGACAGGACCAGGTCACCTGAACCCCAAGAGCCACGTGTGTGCCTGCTGGGGAAGAAGAGGCCTGGGCAAGGAGCAGGTGGGCTAGGAAGACTCCTGAACCCCACCCTTTGCTTGCCCCCAATCATCTATCATGCCGTGTCCCTTCTTTTCCCGGGACCTTGTTAGGTCCAGCAAGCAGATTTTTGGCTCTAATAAGAAGGACACATGGGGAGACTAATATGAAGCTCCTGGAGAAGATCTGAGTAGAAAAGCAGGGGCTTTGGAGGCGGGCTGGCCTGGGTTTGAATCTTGATCAGACCTTTCCAGCTACTTGCTATGGAGACTCACTAAGTAAAATGGCGGGACCCATACCTGCCCCGCAGGGCTTATGGGAGGAATTAAGATTCTCAGGTAGAAACTGGAGAGGAATCTTAACTCCCCTGCTTCTTCACTCTTACATTCCATGTCACTACACTTCAGGGTCTTGACATCTCTGGACCACAGCACCACTGTCCCTTCCCCATCCCATCCAAGTCCCTGGAGCCAGATTACCTATAAGACAAGCAAGGCTGACCTTATCTTTCTCCTCTCATACACCAGGATATCACTTTATGGATTTTTCTTTCCCTGGTATTTCCACTCTTTAGCCAAGTGTCTGTGCGCTCATGCATTGATGTCAGGGTTCCCCATTATGCTCTGCCTGCCCTGATGGTGGAGAGGTTCATCCCCTCCCCTAAGAACCTAGCATGGAGCTCCAAAGAGGGAAGCTCTTGAATGGAGATCTACATCTAATGGAATGCATCATCCCCTACTTCATGTAGCTAAGGAAGTTGGTACTAAAAAAATATGCCACAGATAGTTATCACTGTTAAGGAATGAATGGTTTAAATATCTGAAATTGAGATGTTCTAAAAAATCTGATTTTGCTTTTTGATCACAATTTTTATGGGGATTATCAAGGTTTTCTTGGCATACAGTGGGCAACCGAAGATTTGTTGAATGACTGGGAGGGTGGATAAATGAATAATCAATCCCAAGGAATAAGGGCAGGTCCTAGTATCTCCAACAACCAATGAAGAAAGCTCCAGACCATACCCAAGAGACCCAAGCACCTTAATTAGGGGGCAGAGTTGGAGGTGAGGGATGGGCACCTGCCTGCATCCCAGTGCTGCAAGTCCTTTCTCACCAGAGCAGCGGGGCAGTCTGGAGGCAAGCATGGAGTCAACAATTGTTCTGCTTTATGGTATGTCCCTGGGTTGGTGAGTGATGGATCAGCAAAGCCTGGAACCTGGAAATGCAGGGACCTCCGCTGCTGGGACAGCTGGGCCCTGTGAAAACTGATGTGTGAAAAGCCACCATTTTAGGCATTTTGTTTCCCTCTGCTCGTAACAGGAGAATGAAGGGGAGGGAGGTCACATCAAATTGCTTCCCAGAACTCCAAGCTCCATCAATACTGAAACGTTCACCTGTTTGAACTCCCCAGCCCGACATCTTTGCAGCCCTGATACGTGGTTTTCATCCAGACTCCGCAGGCATGACAGCTATGCACAGGACCCATGATTGTCAAGAGATACAAGCCTGACCACACTTTGGTGCTGAAGAGGTCAGGAGAGTGTGGGTGGCATTAATGGAAGCCCAACAGCACGGTTCATTAAGGGCTGATCCCCAATATGGGAAGCACCCGCAGGAGAGGGGGGCATGCTCCCCCCCTCCAACCTGGGCAGTCCTATGTCCATTCATAGCTTCAGTTCCTGGGCAAGGGGCAGAGGAGGGTCAGCTCTTTGTAACACAATTTCTGCTCCCTTTAGACCCAGGTGGGGGTTGGGGGGAGAGGGTCCGTTATTGTTTGCTCTGGGCACTCTACCATCCATCTCTGCTTTATATTTGTAACAGTCTTTCATTAAATAAGTGCTCTGCCAGCATGGATACCAAGGAGAAAGTGATTTCTCGACTTTTCTTCTTAAGAGAGAAGGTTGTTGGTGGCCTCCCTGGTGGCACAGGGGGTTAAGTCTCAGCACTCTGAAGCTATCCGCAGCCACTGCAGCACAAGATCGGTCCCTGGCCAGGGAGCAACCCACATGGCGCAGCAGACCTCTCCTGTCTCACCTGCTGCTCCCCTCAGCAGTGTATTTCAGTAGATCCGCCTGTTCTGCTCCCCACTCTGTCTCTGGTGAGTCCTCTCACCCCCATCCTCCCAGCACCTCTGGCCTGCACCCAATTCTTGTATGCATAAATAAATAAATCTTTAAAAAAAGAGAAAGAGCAGGTTGTTAGCTCTGTCCTAGAAAAATATGGCATGAAGACACACTGTGGAGGAGTATGTGACAGAGACGCCTTGGATGAAGCAGACGTTGCTGAAGCATGTGGTCCAGGGCAAGTCATTTCTCCTCTCTGGACCTCTGTCATGTGATTCCAGGGAGCACTGGACTTCAACCCCCAGCACTGCTGCACCTGCTCGCATAGGAGCCGGGGTGCATCACTCAGCCTCTCCCACATTCTGTTTCTCACTTTAGAGGAAAAATTGGTGTCTTCATTCCTGGCCCACTTATTTTAAATAGCTGATGGAATCACTGGCTACGTGATTTGCCAAGAAGTTAGGTGGTGCAGACTCAGTGCCAGATACACACTTATCCCTGTGCAGTGTGGGTTGTGACTGTAAAATGAGCAGTGTGAAATATGGTATACGACAAAGTCATTTTAGAAAATGATAGGATGTAGCACAACTACCTTGTCTGAGGGCCTATTGCTAAGCAATCACTCTGTGGCCAGTTTACTTTCAGCCTGAGCAGAGACTAGAATTTAAGAAGAAATAAGGCAAACTGATCCACAGTGTATGTTCTAACGTTGTATAATGCCACTATACAAAAATAGGATACACTTGCCTCACATCCGGAAAACCCTCTGGGACTTTCAAAAATGATTATTTCAATACTGAATATTTAAATAGGAACAAAAAAGTTTTAAGCAAATTTAACAAATTAGCTTGATCACTAAAGATTTTTTTGTGTGTTTTAACCTAATGTTTTCTTTTTCTTTATTGCAAAAGTAACACATTCTTAAGGTAGAAATTTAAAAAAAAATTAAAAATGGCTTTATTATTTAGCCATTAAAAAATAAGTAGCATTAACATCATTTTGGTATGTTTCCTTCTACTCACACACAGGTGCACTTATGTGGGTGTCTGAAACACTCTGTACCTCCCACCTGAACCCCTACATCCCATCTACTTATTGACAACTCTAACTTTATGCCTGGGCCCAGTTCTATCTTCTGAGCATCAAATTCATATAGATAATTGCCAGGCTACCCAGTTGTCCCGGTTTACTCAAGGCTGAGTCACTTCCTGGGCCGTGGAACTTTCCTTGCTAAAATTGAGAACATCCTGGGCCAACCACCCACTGGATGGCCATCCACCCAAGTATAAAGCTGGATTCTGCTTTCCCACCCCAAACCTCCTGCTCCTTCAATGGCCAGCGCTTAGGGAAGAGTGCCACTGCCATCAGTGTGACCGAGTTAGGAATCAGGGATGAGTTCTTGAGTCTTTTTTCTCTCTCTCCATCCAGTAAGACAGATTCTGGTCACCCCTGCCTGGATTACTTCTATGACTTCTAACCCAATCTCCCACTTCCAGCTGCACCTTCATTCAATCCAAATTCCACAAAACAGGCAGAATTTGACTTCTTGGGATCAGAATCCCAAGAATCCCAATATTCTCTTTCCTGCATAGAATCCCTCGGTGCCTCCCAATGATCTGGGGATAAAAATCCAAACTCCTTAACATAACCTCCGGGTTCTGTTTACCTCACCAGCTTTGCCATCTCCTGGACTGCATGGAGGCCTCTTCCTGAATACATTAAAATGCTGCAACATCAGCATATTAATGACCAATTTCTGTTCTTTCTTATGAAACTTCAAGGTCCTGGCTGACATGCTATTTCCTCCCAAGGAGCCTACTCAGAATCCTGGAAATATTTTATGTTCTTTATAAAAAAGTTTATGTAACAATTACACACCAGCAGAATTTTAAGACTTGTCGGCTAAAAAAGTCTTCAACTTACTAGGAGATCCTGTTATCAGACTGTTATCTCCTCAATACCCTTAAATAAAAAAAAAAATCAACAAGGGGCTAAGTTTCCTGTCTATTTAGGTCAACAGTGGTTTTCTACCCTGGAGGTACATTAGAGTCACTCTGGCAGCTTTTCAGAATTTCTGATGCTTTGGGCTGATACCCAGAAATTGTTTAATTGATCTGAGATTGGGGTCTAGGAATCAATTAGGAATCAAATGCTCCCCAAGTGATTCCAGTACGTAGCCAAGGCTGAGAACCACCATCTTAGTTAGGCTACCGTGTGCCTCCTGGGATTCACACAATGCTGCCCGCCCATCTCAGAGACACTAAAGATGCTGCTGACTACAGTCATTCTCAATTGTAGGGGGTGATTTTCTCCCCCAGGAGACATTTAGCAATGTCTGGAGACATATTTGGTTGGCATAATTGGGGGTGTTACTGGCATCTCGTTGGAGTGCTGCTGAATGTCCTATAATGCTCAGGTCGGCCCCTTATGTCACTAGTGCTGAGGTAGAGAAATCCTGATGAAGAGACCAGGTCAATCCAAGGCTTCCTTCTAGTTTTAAAATACTTGTGTCAGTGACTGGCTGAGGATAAATCTTTGAGTACCATGAGGAACTAGAGTGATGTGGGCGGATGAACAAGCCATTTTGGGAAAGAAGGAAATAATGGATACAGAGAGAGAGAGAAATTTTAAGGTGGAGATGGGTGGACTGAGGAACACCTGACGCTACTTCTTCCATTTCAGTGACTCTGTACTGGAGAACCTGGACTAGCAGCATCAGCAGTTCTTGGGAATGAGTAAGAAATGCACATTTTCAGGTCTCCCGCCTGGCTGAGTGCATCAGGAACTTTGGGCCTGGGGCCCAGAAATCTACTTGAACAAGTTCTCCAGGAGATTCAGATGCACACTCAAGTTTGACAACCTTGTTCTCGATCACACACCACGCCATTGTAAGGTCAATTGGAATACAGTCTTCCAGAGTGGGTTTCGTTACAGGAGTAACAGGGGTGAATGCACTGTGAGAGAGCTTGCAGAGAGGGTCAGCTGCTCTACGGGGGTGATGAGCTGGAGGTAATCCTTCCTGAAAAGCCCATTTAGTGATTTTACTCTTTCATGAGGCAGCTGTCATAAAGTGTTTTACATGACAGAGCAACCATGCATGCTGTGTACTTGGAAAATAATATTTGGCTAGACTTTAATTGCTGAGGAAAAGGGAAGGAGGAAAAAATAAGACAAGTCAGCTGTAGAAAAAAGTTTTGGGAATCATTACGTAGCAGATGGGCCTTTCTTTTCTCACCCACTCCAAGACTTCATTGAATCCTGCTTGTCCTTCTCATCTGACCACCTACCCCCACCCCTTCCTGATTTTTCCATTGAAAATCTCAGACCCTAAAGGTAAGCCAGTATTTGTCATCTTCGTACTAGACTTAGTCCCTGCTATTTCAGAGATGGGTTTGAAGGAAAGAGAATAACCAACTATGAACTATGCCAGTGAAATGAAAGGATATTTGGAAAGCCCGCATGCTGATTTTCTTCCCATTTCCTTTCTGACAGGAATTTGTTCTCCACAGCAATGCTGTGAGAGGTAAGAGAGGCCAAGATATTGGCTCTTCCTGAATTTCAGTCCAGCCTCTCATTCCTGAGGGATTGCCACCCCCAGCCCCTACTGATTTCTCCTTCACCCAACTATTCCTTTCCTTCTTACAACCTTGAAGGACTGATAGGACAGTGACTTTGAATTCAAGGGAAAACAAGTTAGGAGAGGATACAGTACAATGATAAATAGACTGCAGTAGGGTATTCTCCAGACACTGGCAATAAAGAAAATTTTCATAATAAATTTATGTTTACCTTCAATGAAAGGAAGTGTCCCAGATCAAAAGTGATATGGATTAATAATAAACTAATCAAGTGTCAATACGTATGAGGGTAAAAAGTGGACGAGAGGGGTGCTTTTCCTGGAGCTTTTTAAAGAGCAGTCTAATAGTAAAAATTTAGCAGGCTGTCCCCTATGAGATCTAGATACTATCACTGTGGGCATGCGTATACACCCACCCAAGCACCACCCATCATTAGGCTGATATGTATCCACTATATGTCAAGCACTGACTGAGGGGCTAAGGATACAGAGGTGAATTAGGGAGGCTGGTTCCTTTCCTTGGATTTTGGTATTTGCATTTCACTAGAGGAGACTAAACATGATGATTACATATGATGATAAGTGCCATGAGAGATGGATGGGGTGATGCTATGGAAAATGGCTGAAGGAATGCATGTGTGAACAATGAAGTCTGGGAAGGTATCCTGTGTGGTCAAGTTTTGGCCTGACACCTGAAGATGGGGGGAGGGGAAGGTGAAGGGGGACAGAGGAGAATTTCAGACATAAATCAGGTTCTAGAAATGTGAACTTGAGGAGCTATTTGAGCCTACTAGGAAAAATTATCCATAATCTGGAAATAAGTCAAGATATGACTACAAGTCCTTTCAGTGACTGATGCTCTGCCTAGCAAAACACCCAAAGATGATTTATTTTTCTCTAAGAATGTACCACTGCTTGATTTTCCTATTTATTATTTATTAATTAGGAGCTCAGACTCTGTGAAGCCACATTTAACTTGTATATGACACAATGATTTCTGTCTGGTAGTAAAGATAGTTCTGAAGTTCATGATTTATCACTGTGAAGGACATCAGTCAGTTTTGTATTTATTATAAAAATCTTAGTCCTGTTTAACCAAAGGAAAAAAAAATGGTGTAAACCTGGTTCCTCAAAATGCTCCTGGAAAAGTTTTATCATTTTATTGGTTTTGAGTTTAATGAAATCTTTGACACATTTCATTTTGATAGTTCGATAAGAGTCATGTTTTTAAGTTTTGAAAATTATACTCTGACAATACTCACCACAGCTCAAATGTGGGGCCTAGGATCAGATTTAATGAGTTCACAAAGTCCAAGAATTATCTGCATTTTAAAAAGCAAATATCCTAGGGCCTCCCTGGTGGCGCAGCGGTTGAGCGCTGGGTTGCGAAGCTGCCCGCAACCTCTGCTGCGCCGGTTCAATCCCTGGCTGCTCCCCGGCCACCAGAGGAGGGTCCCACATGGCGCGCAGACCTCTCCTGCCACCCGCTGCTCCCCTCAGCAGTGTACTTCAGTCCCTCTGCCTGCTCTGCTCCCCACTCTGGCTCTGGTGAATTCTCTCACCCTCCCGCGCTTCTGACTGTACCCAGTGCTTGCATGTATGTATGTATAAATCAATCAATCAATCAATAAATCTTATTAAAAAAAAAAAAAGCAAATATCCTATTAATTCCATCAGAACTCCAAAGTGGTGCTGTGTCAAACTGTTGATGGGGGTAGAATTTCTGAAGACCCTTCATATGTCATTGCCTTGATTTTTCCAAGTTTAACAAGTAACTTCTTTTTAATCTGCTTTGAAAATGTTCAGATATCAAGGAAGGAGTAACTTGCATGGGGCATGAGAATTAGTTTTTGTTAATTTACTAAAATGTTAGTAAATTAATATCTTCGTCTCATGATGTGTAAATCTGCCTCATATATGAGTCAATTTTCCCAGGTCCCATCAAGTTTGAGTGACTGGATGAGCGCCAAGATATGGAAACAGCCCAACTGCACAACAACAAATGAATGGATTAAGATGATGTGCCAAGTATACACACAACGGAATACCACTTGGCCAGCAAAAGAAGATATCTTGTCATTTGTGATAATGTGGATGGAACTTGAGAGGATTCAACTAAGTAAACTAAGACAGAAGCAGAAAAGGCAAATACTGAATGATTTCAATCATTTGTAGAGTATAAAGAAAAATCAGGCAATAGAACAAACAAAACAAACCCTTAGACTCTGACAACCGAATAGTGGTGACCCAGGGAAAGAGATGGGGAGAGGATGGACAGAGTGAGTGGATTGGTTGATGGTGGATGGTGACTGACCATTCACTGGTGGGTGGAGAGTTTGAGCAACTGCACATCTGAAGCCTATACAGTGTTGTAAACTAAGGTTATCATAATGAAAAGAAAAAGAAACAAAGTTTGAGTGACTGGACAAAGTCAAGTTCTTTTATAAGAAAAGAAGTTGGAGGCCACACAGGATAAAAGGGGAGCCTGGCAGGAACCCTACTGTCTAAGCAGCTTCTGTAGGTAAATGAGGGGCCACGCCCAGCATTCTTTGCTAACTCCATGAAGTGGGGGACCTATTACCTAGAAAAGAGTCATTTCTCTTTGCCTCGAGGAATCGCTATATAAAAAATTCTTCTTCCTAAGAGCTAGTTCTCTTAAGGTTTTGTTCTGTAATTCTACTGGAAAGACTTCCCGGGAAGCAATACCCAGGATGGCTGCAGATTGCAATACTTAAAAACAAGAAACTCCCATTTAAAGTTTAAAATGTGGGAGAGTGGCTAGATGCTGTCCAGAAACTGACTCAGTGCACAGGCCTCTTGGGATGTCAACTCAGTTTGTGAAAACAGCAAGAATAGGTTTAAAAACATTTCCAAAGTGCAAAAAATAGGGGCGGGGGCAGGAGGGGAGGGATTGGGGTCAGAATGGGGGGGGGCTGCAATTGTATGGGGAATATAAAAATAAAATTTATTATTTAAAAAAAAATTGAGATCTTGAAGCAACTGTTCAGCTTCAGTGTTAATGAGGTGGTGCAGTGGACAATGAAGCAGTTCTCTGCTCTATCATTGGTCCCACTAGCACATGGCATCCTCTGGACAGAGTGGGGAGCCCCATTGTTTGAATTACGCCCTCTAGCTGCACGGGGAGGGAGCTCTCAAACTTGGTGCTCAGGGTATTCCTTCCCCTTTATTATTCAGCAGCTTGGTCCAGCTCCTAGTTTCCCCCAATATCTTCCCAGTAGCCGGTTGACAATCTTAATTTTCAGAGCCAAAGTGGGCATAAAGGGGCTGAATAACCTGAGAAGACTACTTCTTACCGCAGCAATTGCGACTTATTGAGAAAAATGCTCTCCCTGATGGGCAAATATCCACTTCCGGTGACCAGCAAGCTCCCTCTTCACTCTTGGATAGAACACTCACTGACTAATGTGTACTTGGTGCTGTTAGTTCAGAATTCCAAAGTATCTCCCAAAGGGGATTTCTTTAGTTTTCTGAATAAGTCAAAGACAGAGCATGACCATGGACAATTTTTCCACAAAAGAGTTGGGCAGAGTGGTGCCACCTCTTTCATGCTCTTCGCTCCTAACAATGCCAGGAAGGACTTCCCCTGGACCCCTGAGAGAAGGAACTGGGGTGAGAAAGCAATCAGGAGCTGCTATGTCCTCACCCCAGCTTGCTGAGAGAGCGAGGGCCATGCTAGGTAAGTGTGCCTGGGGTGGGAAGGAGCGAACACGGCTCAGCAAGGTGATGTCAAGCTGCTGCTTCATAAGGGGCAAGTTCAGAGTCATGTTACCAGGGAAAAGCTTCTCTTAAAATTTTGGTAAAAGACAGATCACAAAAGCTACCATTCTCACTCTCTGAAGTGCTTAACTCTGTGGCATTGAATATTCACAGTATTGAGCAACCACCACCACCATCTATCTCCAGAGTTTTCCATCTTCCACCCTGAAATTCTGTACCTCTTCAACATTTACTTCTGTGGTTCTTTCTACAGCCTTCCAGGTAGTGTAGAGTGGCCATATGATTGAGTTCTAGAAAATGGGGTATAGGCATCTGGCTGCAAATTACAACGAGGGCCTAAGTGATGGATCAGCCACAGGTCAGATGCAGGCTGGCTTCCGGCATCTCTGCCAGGAGAGGCAGACATCAACAGAAAGCTTTACCTCTGACTCTTAGGTGAGCAAGAAATAAGCTTCTCTGGAATAGGGCTCATTGTTACTGCAGCATTGTTTAACCTAGGATAATTAAAGGGTTGAATGTGATAATTTAAGTGAAATATCCAGCATAGTGCCTGGTCTCTGGTAAATGCTCAATAAACATTAGCTGTCTTAATAGTTAAGAGCAAAAACAATAAAACATGAGATGGGTTTAAACTAAAGCTGTATTATTAGCTGTGTGATGTTAAGCAATTTGCTTAAACACAGTCTTGAATTCCTCATCTGTGAAAAAGCAGATAACACTAATGAAAAAAGAAAAAAAAATCTCAAAATTAAGAGAACACATAGCTTTCCTCTCATTTGGAAGCTCTTCTAGTCCTGCCTGATTTAACACTATTTAAGCTGGTTATTGCTTTTCCATGCTGCCATATTGATGATGGATCTCAGCAGAGGCAGCCTGCTGGGCTCAGGGGTGCCATTTGCTTAAGTGGAGTCAAGAATTCCTGTGCCACGGCTGAGCCAATGCAGAGACACCGCGATGAGTCTGCAATTGTTGGTAATTACAGGACATTACTAGTGTGAGTGAACTATTGACAGGAGCAAAACCAGCAGTCCTTCAGTCCAGAAGGCCATAAGCAAAGCCCTTGCACTCTAACAGATCTCAAGAAAACATAATAGGACCAGGAATCATCCATGTCCCCCCCCCCTTTTTCTTTCTGTCAAGTATAAGTCAGGTAGAGAGGGACGTGAACTTGCTTTTAATTGCTGAGAATGTCAGGCTCTTTATTATCAGTGTTTCCAATAATACTGAACAGTTGGCCATGGACTCCTCAATTTCCTGTCTGTATATTGTACCAAAAATTAGGCAACTCTAGTGTCACCCATGGGGGATCTAATCACTAAAGTCTCTTCTATGGATGCGAAATGGGTCACGGTCAAGGATTAAGGTCTGGAGCTTGGATTTGAGGTGGAGTTTCTGGTTCCTTCCTTCCAAACAGAAAAAGTCAGAAGAGTTATGACAATCAGGATAAAACAGAAAGAAAACAAATAACATTTCTAGGTGTTTCTGATAGATACTAAGATTTCAAACCAAGATCTGTACCAGTGGTTCTTAATCACAGTGATTTTACCCTCCAGATACATTTAGCCATGTTGACATACCCTTTTGGCTCTAAGGATGGTGGGAGTGGAGAACTACTAGAACCGATAGCAAGGGATTCAAACATCCTATAATGCACAGGACAGATATCGCGACAAAACCCTGAGGCCAACGGTACAGCCGTTGACATACTGAATCTTCCCTTTTCCTTCCAGTATAGGTGATCACCACCATACATGCCTGAAGCTGTTGCTCTTGTCCATTCTGCTTATGAGTTTACGCATGAAGGTCCAGATAACCATGTGTCCTGATTTTGGCATGAAAGTTCCAGATATTCCAGTGAAATATCTGGGTTCTTACAGGAGATATTAGGGACAGCTCTGAATTACTCCTCAAGAAAGAGTTTAATCGCAAAGTCTACACAGTGTTGTTTTAAGCAGAGATATCTTAGTTCATATTTCAAAGGCTGGGACTAGCCATCCAGACAGCTTTCTAATCTGATTGATAACACTGACAAATCAAAATAATTATATTCATCAGAAGACTTTTGAGGCAAAAAAAAGAGTAAGGAAAAGGGAAAACTACAAAGACAAACATTGGCAGTGCCCAGTTAACAGGTTCTTGGGGGTTGAGTGCCCTGAAAGAGCTACATGAACGTTTAGTCTGAAGCATGGACCTATATCCCCACCATGTAAGTAGATGCCCAAGTGTTAGGACATCTCCATTATCCAGCATTACCCTGGCTCTATTTCCAGGCAATCATAGGAACCTTCTGGCAACTGTCTTCTCCATGATTTGTCTACATGGAGAAAATGCCCTGATGAAGCTGATATGAATTCTGAGTCTGCTTGATGGTCCAGTTTCTCACTGAATGTGAATCAAGTGGCCTTTCGGCTTACAGATTGAGCTTATGTAGTCATCATGAATAGGTAGAATTAATGCTGGGACACTGACAATATGGCATGTCTGGACCCCCACAATGCAACTTTTCTTTCAACTTCTATATTCCCATGATACTTAAAAGCACCTGTGGTAAACTGTAATAACATTATATATGATTCAAAGGTTTGCGATCACACCTCTTCAGACATATGTTACCCCTCCTAGCACCAAGGCAAACACAGTCCCCCATCACAGGCACTGGGTCCCCTTCACAGCCTGCCATGACATTTTATAGCAAATTCCACCAAGAGATGGGGTCTATTTCCTCACCCCCCAAATCTGGGAAAGTCATGTGATATGCTTCAGACCACAGAACAAGGAGCAAAGACCTCACGTGCATTCTGAGACTTGGCTTCAAGGGCCTAGTATTCTTTCTTGCTTTTTTAGAACGAAAGTCACTATATGCAAAAGTTCACACTACCATGCTAGATGATAAGAAACAACTGGAAGGACCTCCCCCATCATTCCAGATCATGGCCAAGCAAACAGTAGAAGCAGAGCTGCCCTGCTCACATGCAGCTGAGTCCAAGCAAGGCCAAGAGATGGACCTGCCGACGCACAGAATCATTGCCTAAATAAATGGTCACTGCTTTAAGCTACTTAATTTTGCATAGCAGGAGTAACCTGTTATGCAACAACAGATGATTGATACAACAATATTGGTGTTTTTAATAATGCCCAATTACACGCTGAATTGATTGCCAATCTCTCTAAGAAACTATAGACTTTGCCTCTTGACATAAGACAATTGATATTCATTTTGGGTGACCTCTTGACCTTCAATGATTAGCAGAAGAAATTGCCCCTGCTTCTACCATTGAGATGCTGAGATTTGAGTAAATGGTACAGAAAAATTGGGGGTTGCCAACATTCACTTGAGGAGAGAGAGGAGGATTAAATATATAAGCAATTATATTTCTTTGGACATGGACAGATTTCTGACCTTCAGCCGGCGGTCTGGATCTCCACTGCATAGAGAATTCACCGATACTTTGAATGATTTCCAGGCTGGGCTTAAGTTATTCATCACGACCTGAGAAAAGAAAAAGAAGAGTGGTGCTAGGGGGGGAAATGCTTGACATTTTCACATTGCAACATAAAAACTGTTTGAGAAGTATTGTCACGCTTATGAAAAGAACAACTGTCTGGAAGAGGTGCCTTAATGAAAACTTGGGAGTAGTAAATCTTTTCAGGAGGCCCACTAAGGGCATCACTAAGGCACAACTTCTGTAGTCACTGCCCTGGGTGTTGTCTCACGAATAGTGACAATAATATTGTTCAGTATGTAGATGCCATAGGTAATCCCTCCTATACCCACCTGAGGGGGCTGGAACGAAGATGTGTTGCCTCTGACCTTGATGAAGAATCCCTAGTTCTGTAGGACTATCCACTTTATGGCATGAATTCTCTTCTACTGAGGTCAGCACAGGTAAACACTATTTACGTGTGTAAGGGGTGTGGCTCCCTAACTCTACTGCTAAAGAATTGAATGGTCTTTGGTAACCTGTGACCTTGAGTTAGAGCAGACTGCAGATTAGAAGACAAGTTTCTAGAAGAAAAATCCCAGGAGCATATTTACACCAGCTCATTGCCATCTTTATTAAATATCTCAGGAAGGCACAACAGGAGAGGTGAGCAGTGTGACAAATTCAGTGTATAAGATAGTGAAACTCTTTTAAAAGCAGTTTACTCAGCATGAACTTGGCTAAATCTTGCCCAAGAGTCCCTATGAGTCAAGTCTTATCCTGCTATCATTATGATTCAAATAATTCAATTTGGTTTAGGATGTACAAGTATTTGCTCTGTGCCCAGGAAGGTACAAGAGAGTCTAGGACAGAAGCTCCCAAAGGGCAGTCTTGGGACCAGCAGGAGCTACATCACCTGGAAACTTGGTAAAAATGCAAATTTCTAGGCTCCACACAGACCTTGATGGGCCACTGAGGTGATTATGATGCGTGAAATTCAAGAACCTCTGCTCTACGGGGACACACACATGATTTAAATGAAATTCTGTCATATTGAGTTTTCTTCCTATGAAGTTACAGTTGGCAGTAGTCCTAACATTGTAAAAAAAAAAAAAAAAACAAAGTAATTCTCTGTCTAAAAGGCATAATTACTTTATAAGTGATTCCCTCTTCTACAGGGCTCCTTAATATAACTATGAATTATTGACTGTATCACAGATTCTTTATTAAATTTATTGTAATCCATTAAAGTAGAAAACTAATGTTCCTGGGTGACTTTGTTTTGTACTCTGATGACTTGGGAATGATCAAAGTGATAAAGAGAAGAATAGTTACATAAAATTGCTTGGGTTAATTTAAATTTCTCAACTTTATACAAAAATACTGAGAAGTGAAGCTATCTCATTGCATTGCAACAATTTTGGAAAACTCAATAGCAGATCAAAATCTCAACTGGAAATTTCCTCTAAGATTCAACTCTAGGTGTGTGTGCATGTTTATGTGCTTCTCCCAAGAGAACAGTATTGCCTGATACTTACTCATATTGACTTAGTAAGGAAGAGGGAAAACCAATGTTATGTTGTTCTACTCATTAGAAAACTGTATAGTCCCATTTTCTGTGAGACTCCCGGAGCCCCTCAGCAATGGGGTATGGGCACAGTTCTAGCAATTTGGGGTAAATTTATCACTATCCATCATGAGAAGATGAACACTGCCAGGATCAAGGAGAGGAAGATGTCGGGAGAGAAATCCAATAATGGGGCTTCTGTCTCCTTACACCTTGCATGTTAAAGCCTTCATTCAATGTCTAGAGCAAAAGCATGAATAGAGACCAATTCCAACTCTCCCAATGGTTACTTACTTCTGAAAGAAGTCTATCCCATCCAAGACACCTTTTTTTTTGTGAAAAAGACTCTATTTGGTGGTGGCAATGGTGTGTCACTCAAGGATACTGCCCTGTTGCAACTCAAACTATTCTCCAGGGATTAAGTTCCAGAGCACCACACTGTACAACAAATCTAGTACACATACTACTTACATTTTAATAACATTCATTTATTATTTTATTAAATGCCAACTATATACCATATGATATCACATACTGTACTGACTTATAAATAAGAAAAAATGGACACTAGGGTGGGTTTTTGAGTGGGGGGGTGTGACAGTGGATAGTGGGAGTGTGGAAGAAGTGAGGATAAGATTTGAAGTCACACGGAGAAAGAGGAGGGAGCATAAGGGGGCGATGAATGTGGACAAGTGGCTGGAGACAGGGCAGCTGCTGACAGGATGGGCCTGACGATGACCCAGTGCATGAGCTTTCCCTGAGGAGGCAGGTTGGTTTCACCAATGACAGTGAAACTCATGGTCAAATAATTCAATTCAATCCTAGCTTTACCCCTTGCTAACTGTGAAACCGGCAGAGCCCAAAAGTGCAGTTTCTAATAATAAAAGTCAAGGGATTACTGTGAGAAAAAACTAAAATAATGCACACAAATCACTGTGTACAATGCTCGTCACTAAGTCAACACTCATGAAATGTTGACTAGTATTCATAGTGTCATTATTAATAAGTTGCTGTCTGTTTGTACTGAAAGCCAACAATGGAAACCTTGGTGTGAAAAGTCTTCTTTTCTAAATTGAAAAGGAGAAAACACAAACAAAACAGAAGCAACCCAAGTTACAACAGAGTTGTCTTGAGGTCAACAAAGACTCTAGGTCTGAGTTCAGAGCAACAGACATTAAAAATGTAAGGGATTTCTCAAAACAAGTCAATTTATCATCTTAGGAGCCAAGATGGCATAACTGAAAATCACTCTTCTCACCTCAGTTCTGTGCACCAGCTGCTGAGTTGCATCATCATTCATACGAAAAATTTCCAGGAACGGGTCAGATTTACTGAAGAAATCCTAAAGTAAATAAATGGAAATGCATTTATTCCCTACACACACACACACACACACACACACACACACACACACACACACTTGATCCAACCCCAGATTGTGTACTCCTGGAGCTGACCCTTCCCTCTTTTGTTATTCCTCATTGCCCATTGCAAGCTGGAATGAGCAACATCTTCACTCCAAGTCTTTGAGCAGTTAGTACTTCACGGATTGAAATCCAAAATATTCTACATAGATCAATTCAAGTGGCAGCTCTTTGAGGAGTAATGTATCTGTGGTCTTAAACAAGTTAATCATAATTATTGTAAAGTCAGGTCTGATGAATGCAATATCTGGATCACCCATGGGTCTATTTCTATTACCTGTTTCTTGGTACTGCTTCTTGGTGTGCTTGCTAACTTTATTAAACAGATAGTCTGTAAGATTATAAGATTATTAAAGATACAGACTATAGATGAGTCATTAGTTTTTGGCAAGCAGTTAGAAATGGAGACAGTCACCTCAATCCAATTAGATTGAGCCACTTAGACATTGGTTTCCTCAAAAGTCTTTAAAGGTCCAATCTATTCCTTTCTTCCAATCTAAAGGGTTCCAGTTGAAAGGCTGAATGTTATGAGTGCTATTTCCCCTCGTAAGCTTTCAAAGTCAATTTTTATTTGTGAGACTCTCAAAGCTTTTGTTTATCTCCATAATCTCTTGGTGCTAGTGTTTTTTTTTTAATTTCTTTTTATGCTTCTATTTGCTAATTAGTGTATGCCTTGGGATGATAAGACACTTGGGCTATTGGGCTAACTCCATGCTCTGAAGCATCTATGAATCTTTAGCTCTGAAGTCCTGAACTTCTTGCTTCCTGAATCCCAGGAGTCTATCAAAACCTTTTCTCAAATTCCCTCTCTTAGTAGTTATTTTCTGCTAGGCTTCAACCTCTCTGTCCAGGATGTTTTATCAATGAGCCCCGTGGAAAATCTGACTAGAATGTCAGAATCACTTTAATGGATTTCTCTTCTCTTCAATTTCTTGGCCCCTCAAATCTTGAGGGCTTAAGGTTCTCAAACAGATGTCTTTCACACCTTTTCCCATGTTTGTAGTTGTCTTCAGTGGGAGAATAGTGCAAAACAAACAGAAGCAGACCTATCCATATTTTTTTTTTTAAAGGACGGAACCAACCACAATGGTTTATTTTATTTTATTTTTTTAAGATTTATTTATTTATTTATACAAGCACTGGGTACAGTCAGAAGTGTGGGAGGGCAAGAGAATTCACCAGAGCCAGAGCGGAGAGCAGAGCAGGCAGACCGACGAAGTATACTGCTGAGGGGAGCAGTGGGCAGCAGGAGAGGTCTGCGCACCATGTGGGACGCTTGCCCAGCGGCCAGGGATCAAACTGGCACTGCAGAGGCTGCGGGCAGCCTCACAACCCAGAGCTCAACCACTGCGCCACTGGGGAGTCCCCCATATCCTTTTTTTAAACTTGTTTATTTTATCCCAACAGATCATATGGTCTCAGAGAGCAGAACTATGTCTTATTTTCCTTTATTCTTCTACCATTTCCTTAGCATCTCCCATAGTGCCTAGGTTTTAGTGGTGTTTAATGAATGTATGAATGAATACATAAATGAATAAATGATAGAAATGCTGGTACACAATAGCAGACAAGCTGAACAATAGCCTTAGTCAGCACATGTTTATTATGTATCTCATCAGATGATTATTTCTCCCCGAAATCTGGATTCTATTAAAGCAGGATGAAATCTACAGTCTCCAGTCTTCAGCTCAACAAAACAATCCTAGTGGGTATACTGATCACAGAGCTTTTGTGTCTCATATTTAAATACAAGAAAGGATAACACCTGGTCTCAGCCCTCCAAAGTAGGGTAGTGGTAAGAGAATGCACAAATGAACATAACCTAGGACCAGGAAGAAAGGAAGGAGGGAAGATAAGATAGGAAGAAGATAGATTGGAGGAAGGCAGAGAGGGTGGGATTTGATGGATTTTGATTAGGAAATATGGCTGTGAAGAGGATATTTATAAGGAGGGAACAGACTAAATGAAGGTTTGAAAAGTAAGCACAGCGGGGGCCACACCAAGTAGCTTAATTCCACGCAGCCCTGGGGTGGAAGAAGTTGGAGATGACACTGGCAAAGTCAAGTCCAAGAAATGAATGGCTTCAGTGCTCACTGATGCCTTTGCAATTGCCTTAGCATCTGTGGGAAGCCACTGAAGGATTCTGAGTAGGAACATAACATGAGTGGCTCTTTTGTGAAGACTATCAGCCTAAAAACACTGTCAGATATCTTTGAAAGGGAAGAGAGGGAGGTGGGTATCCATCTTCCTTTTTGCTGTCCTCTCCACCCAACTAGGAACCAAACACCATGCTCCACCCAGAGAGTGGAATATTCCATTCCACTCTACTTCAGAAGATGCCAGGTTACCACAGTCTTCATCTGGTCAAGAACCCAAAATGGCTCCTTTTATTAGTAAGTCTACCCTGCAAAGCTCTCTCTTCTCCAAAATGGCTCCTGAGGCATGATTCTAAGCTGATTCCCACTGTGCATTCACTTAAGCCATTCACCCCTGGAACCTATGCCAGTTTCAACAGTCACCTTAAAAAATTGGAAGCTCCCTCTCTGGAGACTCCCTTCTCTAAAGGATCTGGGCTGCACTGGCTTATTCCTAGGTGCCCTTGGGCCCTGGAGCTTTAGGCTTTATCTCCTTAAATAGATTGCTGGTGACTTAACATCTTTGTCAGTTGCACTTGAAAATTGCTGACCACGGTGAAGGAACTCTATCAGTTATTTTTTTCCTTTTATTGATAATTTTAAACTTTCATTTTTATTACTTCTATTAAAAATAAAAAATAAATATATGACAAAAATAGAAAGGAAAAAACAGTCCATTAACCCACCCATAATTCCCCAACTATCAATTACATTTTGGTAAATACTTCTCTAGAATAGAGATAAAATTTTCTTTTCCTACTTTTTTAAAAAATACACATTTGTAAACATACTCTGTATGCACTTTAGTGTCCTATTTCATCTCTTGCTGGTATATTGCAAGAAACTTTGAAAAGCACTATGCAAATATCAGGGGTGTTTAATATTGAGAAGATATCTAATTCCTGAGGGGGAATCCCTCAAAAGTAGCTAAAAAATACCTTAAACATAGACTTAGAAATTCTTGGCTTAATAACAACAGCTTTGTTGTTATCTAATTGACCTCAATCTGGAATTTTCAGTTTTCTTTGCTTGACCATAAGCATGAAGATGGCCACTGGGACAGTTCAGTGCAATGAAGATTAATGATTCAGATATCTTACTGAAGTTTTGCTATGATGATTTTTTTTTAATAACTGGAAAGCCATATCATTCTGACCTTTTAGTTCAACATGAAAGGAATCTAGTCTACAGAGGGCAATGAGCAAACAGTTGAGGTTTAGAATCAGAAAGCAGTGGATTTCCATGACAGTGATCTTGAAAACCAAATATTGGACTAGAAGACAATGTCTGAAAGATTCAGGATCATATCCAGACTCTAGAGCATAGTAGCCTTGTGACTTTACTATGCTTCATCTATAAAATGGAAATAATGATATCTGCATGAGTTTTGAGAATAATGTAGATTAAACACCTGCCAGCTGGTATGTTGTAGATACTCAGTAATTGTAACTTGCTATCATTGATGCAGACTGGACTAATTTTCAAGCAGGCATACTTGAACACAGAGAAATCACAGCACAACAGGTCAAGGTTTAATGCTGTTTTAGAAGAAGGTCTATCAAACTGCTATGGGGAGCAAACTGGTTCCACTGTCTGTTTTTATGAATAAAGTTTTATTGGAACACTGCCACACTCATTTGTTTACATATTAACAATGGATGTTTTTAAGCTTCAAAGGCAGAGCTGAGTCGAGACAGAGACCATATGGCCTGAAGGCCTGAAATAATTACCACCTGGCCCTTTATAAAGAAAAGTTTGCTGACCTCTATTGTAGAGACAGATTTCTTTGCTTATACAGTGCCTAATCTAGGAGAGTGAGAATACTAAAAACGCAGCCTATAATGATTACTATTATAAATGTGGACACCATCAGTGTGAGAGTCCTATACACCAATACTTTCACAGGAAAAGAAGGAGAAAGAGTATTTTGTTTCTCACAAATCTAATCTATTCATATATTTATTTATTGAAATCTGCCTCTCAGATTTCAAGGACTCTGAATTTCCATCTCAAGAGCAGTTCAAGGGCTCTGTGCTGCTGGACAGCATTGGAAAGGTAAGTTAAAAATAACTTTCTAGCAAAAAAAAAAAAAAAATGGTGCATTTCTCTGTCTCTGTGGCTTACAGATGTACTCAGTGTTCCCTGCTCTTCCCCATGACAGTGGTTCTCAAACTCAGGCAAGGACATTACAAAAATGGAGAATTATAGACCAACATCCCTGATGACATAGATGCAAAAATCCTAACCAAAAAGCTTAGCAAACTGAATTCACCAATACAACAAAAGGATGATGTATCAGAACTAAGCAGAATTTATTCCAGGGACACAAGGATGGTTCAACATCTGCAAATCAATCAGTGTAATTCACCATAGCAACAAAAGATTAAAAAAAAATCCCATGATCACATCAATAGATGCTGAAAAGCCATTGACAAAATTCAACATCCATTTATTATGTAAAAATCTCAAAAAAATGCAGATAGAAGGAACATATCCCAACACAACAGAAGTCACAACTAACATCACTCAATGGTGAAAAACTGGAAATTTTTCCTCTAAGATCTGGTACAAGACAAGGATGTCCACTTTCACCACTACTATTCAGCACAATATTAGAAGTCTCAGCTAGAGCCATTAGGCAAGAGAAAGTATAAAACTGGGAGATGAATAAAACGATCACTATTTGCAGATGACAAGATAATAAACAGGAAATCCTAATGATGCCTCTGGAAAATTACTGATGGCCTCAAAGAGCTTTTGTTAATGTGGGTTATAATGATCAATATTTATATTGTAAATTTAAATTGAGATTTAAAAATATTCATTTGTTATGCCATTTAAATAATCATAAAAACAAACCCACTGCACCAGAACCAAAACAGCATCTTAATGGGAAATAATTCATCACTAATAGTGAGAAGAATGGCATTAATTTACATTTTTGAAAATCAATTTTACTGACTGGCTTGATAGAAGGCAGTGTGTTCTCATACCTGATTTTTCAGATATTCAGATTTCAACCTGTTATGATATTAGGCAGCGTGTAGCTTCTGGGCAGCCACTGTATGCATATGACAGGATGAGAGTGAAGAAAGAAAATAATGTGTTATTATGAAAATAGTTTTGACCTCATGTGTTCTCCTGATAGGGTCACACTTGAGGACTGCTACCTACACAATAACCTGTTCTTCTTTCCTCTCTCGCTTCCTATTTCCCAGAAACACATGGAAATGTTATCATATCATCTACATCCTGAAACTAATCCAACTTCTATTCATAAACCGTCTGCTGTGAAGGAAGGTTTAGGTTTTAACTAAACAATTTTATAAAGTCCCTCTGTCACTAATTGCATGTATGTGTGTTGGGGGGAGGGATGCCGTGGGAAGTTATTTCACCTCTTTGAAATATCCTCATCTGTAAAAAATGGGTTAGACCAGAGGCTTTTTATCCAAGGCATTTGGGTACCTGGGGGTTACCAGAGTTACTGCAATGGGACTGGGATTCCAGATCTCCTGTGACCGTCATCTGAATTGGATGTAGAGTATTCCATAGTGCATTATCATAGCGTAATTTTTCAAATGTATACAGAAATCATTTGCTCTCAGGATAGTCATTAGCAGAATTTTTTAAATTAAGAGCTCTATCTACCTCATAATGACTTTCAGTCATGATATATTTTCTCAATTAAGCTGTAAGTTCAATTGCTAACATGTAGGTAGCTACAAAATCATTTAATACTAAAAGCTAGAAAGGTCCTCCCTGAGAACCTCTAGGAATTATTTTTCTAGTTGTGACATGAAATAACCTTATTCTTCTTCTATCATAAAAGTACTGTGGCATTCTGAATTTTCCAAAGGTGACCACCACACTGTCTACTCTCTGCACTCTGTTTTTCCACAATATGATTTTGCCACTCCCCTGTTAAGGCGTGGTGTCTAACTTCCTTCTACCTGATTCTGGGCTGAACTTATGGCTCATCTGTAACCAACATAATGTGGCAGAAGTGAGGATGCATGATTTCAAAGGTTATATGAGAAAAGGCCCCCAACTTCCACCTAACTTTCTTGGGATGCTCTCGTGGGGGGAAGCCAGTGACCAGAGAGGAAGTGTGACACCCCAGGACCACCATGTCGGTACTCTGGTTGACAAACCCAGCTGAGCCTAGTGAGGGTCATGAATGAAGCTAGACTGGACCCCAGACAAGCTCCTTCCCCAGCGAGTGCCAAGGGGTGTTCAGAAGGATCAGGAACGCTGCCTAGTGGAACCCTGCCTGAAGTTCTGATCCTTAAATCCATGATGTGTAATAGAACAGTCGCTAATTTAAGTCAATAAGTTTTGAAGCAGTTTGCTTTGCAGCAAGAGATACCCAGAGCGACAGCATTGTGCCCTTGGGTAAGTTGTCAGACCCTGCTGAGCCTGTTTCCTGAAGAGGTTGTATGAGGTGGTGTCATGGAACCATCTTGTACGGCACAAATTTGCTCTCTCACCACCTGAGATCATTCATCTTCCAGTCCAAACTGGGGCAGGGGCTTCTGCTTTGTTCTCAGCAGAGTTTGGTGCTCTCTGGGTTACTAAGGAAACCAGTCAAGACCTGAGTTCTATAGCCCTGGGATCCTAAGGGTTAGCAGTAGCAGGGCCCTGGATAATCACCACAGTCAAGGGTGGGAGGGCAAGCTTGGACCCCCGGGGTCCGAGTACTGCAGGGGGCTCTTTCAGTTTTCTGAGAAAATGCTCATTTTTTTCTTAAAAATTTATTTATTTATGCATACAAGAGCTGGGGTACAGGCCAGAGGTGTGGGGCGGGGGGTGAGAGGATTCACCAGGGACAGAGTGGGGAACAGAACAGGCAGACTGACTGAAGAAAACTGCTGAGGGGAGCAGCAGATGAGCCAGGAGAGGTCTGCTGTGCTATGTGGGTTGTTCCCTGGCTGGCCAGAAATCGAACTCATGCTGCAGTGGCTCCACTTAGCTTCATAGGTTGCGTCTTAACCCTTGCGCCACCAGGGAGGTCCTGCAAATGCTCATTTGAATGAAGGGAAACTCTTCAAACACCTAGAGCTGATGGACCCACTAACAAACCCCCAAGTCTCCTGCACTGTAACGTAAGGTAGTTAGAACATTAGAGGTACTTCAGAGACTCCTGAGTGGAAAGAAGCCATTATAAGCCATTAAGTGAATAGCTTAAAACTGCTACACACTGACCCAATGGCTTCTAATGGGAAAGGGAAGATACTGCAGAGCAGCTTGCTGAATTATTCTGAAACTTGGGGTGATGATAGGGGGAGGTATGGGAAGAGCACAATAATCATTAGGATGTGAGAGTTAAAAGCTCACACCCAACTGATACCAATGCAGATTGCATTTCCTGGAACTTAGTTGAACACGGGAATGTCAAAAGGTAGCAGTTTGTAAGTTTCACACACTACTCAAGACACCAAAAAACCCCCAATATAATTTGTTCCCAAGGGTAAAGAAGTCTTTCCTGATGTAGGCAGAATGAATTACCCCTTACAGAACACAGTGATCATACATCACTTATCACATCTTGTCATGGCTATAGTATTATTGTGTCATTTGTTGTTCACGTTTATTTTTCATTTAGTTAGAGGGTAAATTCTAGATTGTGGGTCTGGGAGTGATTGAAAGTGTATCTTCTCCCATCATCTCAAGCATAACAAGCACACCACACAGTTTTGGTAAATGAAGGACAAATGAATGAGGAAATGAACAAATAAAAGAGTAAACTAATGCATGCATAAGTGGACTGAACACTTTTTAGGGTGAAAAATGAGCTGGACCTGATTACAGGCTGCTTTTTAAGACTTTAGGGAGTTGCTTGGGATGTTATTTACCTTTTCCAGCTTAAGGCCTGTAAGCAATTGTTTGAAAAAGTGGCATCACAAACCCTCTATTCTCAAAATTGATTTAGGAAAATAGGTGTGCATACATTTACTGACTTAAGGATATGGCTGAGGGAAATCACAGGTATATGAAGAGGCAGGGAAGACGTCCCCTCTTTTATTTATTTATTTTTTTTCAGGGATGGAGATTGCAGAACCTTTTTTGTATGTCCAAGACCAGCAGGGTCTATAATGGATGGAAGTCGTGAGATGCACTAGGAAGTCTACAGGTGGGAATGAGACTGGCATGAACTGAATATCCACATTTACTGCTTACTAGGAGGGAAGGGTGGCCCTGAGAATGGCTTTGCAGATACTCCCCAACAAGGAGAGTGACTGCCCCAGTTGCTGGGCTCTGAAATCCATCCTGCGTTTGTACCGAGGTCCGGCTTCCCACAGCACCCCAGCTCGCAGCCAAACACTGAGTATGCAGAGGATATGAAAGCAGGTGTGGGCCGTGTGGGACAGATTTCGGCTCTTAGACTCCTTAATGACCTTCTGGAAAGGTCCTTAGACTGCCTGGTGATGTGGAAGAGTCTCCCCCGGTACCCCACCTTATCTGCCTCTCTTCTTGCTCTGGGTCAGACTAGCATCCAGATCTGTCTGCTCTCCCAAACTCTCTCTCTGCATTCCCTACAACACAGGTGTTTCTCCTAATAAAATTCTTGCACATTTAATCTTGGCCTGACGTCTGTTTCTTAAAGGATCTGGACTGACATGGAGTAAACTTAGACAAGTTATTTATTTTACCTATGAATCTGTTTCCATCGCTGCAAAACTGGGTTAATGGGACCTGTTACATGGGAGTTAGAAGAATGACTAAGTGTGATACTACATGAAAAGCTCTATTCTCTATACCTGGCAAATATAGGTGTTTAATAAATGTCATTTTTCTTCTCTGTCACATCTTCTCTTTTCCTTTGAAATGTCCCTAATAATAGAGCTACATCATATTTACCTGTGTACATCAATACCTACCTGTGCATTTGGAAATAAATGACGTCTTAGTGTAATAAATTGTCTTGTTTTAATTACAGTTCCTCTCCCTTCTCACTAACTGCTTCTCAATTTGGGGGAAGTCTTATTTTTCAGGTCTCTCTGAAATCTTTGATCTATTTAATACTGTGGGTTGAAAGGGAAAAGTAGCTGCAGGGGGAAATCTGATTAAACTTTGTGTGCTAGCTTTATTACTTCCCTCAATAAGGTTAATACCGGACACTTTACCTTGTCATCCAATTTCCGTGCATTAAATGCAAGTTCAACGTAGTCATCATTGCCAGATAATTCTTCAGCAATCACCTGAAGGAAAAGCACACATTAGCAGTAATAGCAGTTGGGCTGTTCAGCCCAGGCATTCATGAACAAATTTAGCTCCCATTTGGTCAAAAATCAACAAAGACTGACGTTTCCACACAATCTCAGTGAGCAGGACACAGCATTTCCCACTGCACAAGGGAACTCCCTGCAACAGTAAACCACTAGATTTCACTATGTTGAGACGGGGGTGGGGGCAATGTTTGGAACAGCAGTTAGGAAGAGCTTCTCTCCTTAAAGGTCACACGTACTGAATGACACCTCCATAAATAATTATGTATGTTTTTCCTCTGGGAAGTCACAAAGAAGGGGGAGCAATATATTTTCCCTACTGTTTTAACAAGGAGAGGATAAGCAGATTTCTAGCCCTTTCCAGACCAATGCTTT
This sequence comes from Talpa europaea, assembly GCF_964194135.1. NCBI lineage: Eukaryota > Metazoa > Chordata > Mammalia > Eulipotyphla > Talpidae > Talpa > Talpa europaea. The sequence goes on from NC_140078.1 coordinate 94,155,814, forward strand.
AATAAGGTCATTAAAGAGAAAATGTTCTTTATTATTATTTTTCAGAAAAAGATTGTCCCTGGGCTTTTGGAGATAGACATGGGAAAAGAAGGGGGAAGAGAGTCAGAAAGGGGGAGAGAGAGGAAGAGAGAAGAAAAGAAAATTAAGATAGAGAGGAAATACTTCTGGGATCTGTGGAGGAATATCCAAGATTGTCTTAGAGAAAAAATGAAATGATGAGGTTGGGGAAGAACCATAGTAGGGGCATATCTGGGTCCAACATGCCTCGGCTGCTCTGGATGGGTGGGTTTGGGCGTGGATTTTAGAGTACCATTGGGATCTACCAAGACCATTTGAACCATTTGTTCATCATGATTGAATGTGACAGTCAAGAAAAAGCCTTGATACAACTGGGTCATTTAAAATATTCAAGCAACAAACCCAGGTAAGTTCTTGTAAGAAAGATCACAACGTTTACCACTGGGAAGCCTTTTGAATTTTTCCTTTAAACTCTTTTTAACATTCAGGTTAAAAAGGAATGTTCAAAGGAACTTAGGAGCTTTGCCTCCAGGCAATTCACCTACCTAGCAATTCAGATTCTCTTGTACTTTTTTCCTATGTGGTTTATTTTTTTTTTCTTGGTCCAAACAGCTAAATGATTAGGCCACTTTCTCTACTTTTCCCAAGGATCCTGATAAAAGATGCCAAAGTTTCAAACACTGGGGTTTTTCGATTTGAAAATTTCAGCTTGAAATCTAGAAATCTAGCACTGCCTAAAAGAACATTCTGCAATTGCAGAAATGTATTATAATTCCATAACCTGTGTAAGATAGAAGCTTCTAGCTACCTGTAACTACTGAACACTTGATATGTGGCTAGTCTGACAGGGGGATGGATATTCGTTTTTATCACAATTTAAATAATTTTATTTGTTTAAATAACCACCTGTGGTAAGTGATTACCAAATAGGACAGCATAGCTCCAAACTATTATACCAATGAAGAGAGTTAAATGCTGGGCTCCTCAGTCTTAGGCAACAAACATTAGATTATATGCTACTAGAACAAATTTTTGATTCTCAAAAAACTGAGAGGGAAGGAGAGGTAGCTTTGACAATTTAAAACCCCTGGACTATTCCATCTTCTTACTGTATTCAGCAACTCTATCTTCATTCCCTACCCCCAGAGCATATATTAAAGAAGTGTTTCAAATGGCTGACTTTTCCATTTCCCTAGGGACAGATGGGTCCAAGCTGCAAGGGCAGGAAAGAGAAAGAAGGTAAAAGGGGTAACTTGAATAGCTGAGCTGGGTGGCATCAACTCCCAAAAAGCAGGGGATCTGCTTCCCAAGCATGTGTCCTGGACCTGCCAGTTTCCCATGGGCACAGCTGGCGACTGTGTAGGGAGGACTTACCGTGATGGAGGATTTCCCTGCTGTGTTGCCATGCTTCAACAAAGATTTGGACAGTTTTCTCTGGGAAACAATCTGCATAAAAATAAAAAGTAGAGCTACTGGTCAAACAGTCAGAAGTTTATTTTAAAAATTTTCCTGGACAAAATTCAGCAGTCACAGTTTGACATGAATTTGCAACATCTATAGTCCTTTATTTAACATTTAACATTTAATATCTATCATTATTCCCGTTCTTATTTCCTCTGATGGCTTGTGAGGTAAGAGAGTGAGTGCATGAGGAATTAAATCTAATTTAGTTAACTAGGAGGCAGCTTAATTGCTGCTGAAGCATTTACATCAGAATTAAATGGAAACTGTTGGATGTGTACATTAATATAAAGTAGGTGAAGTTTCAGGAGGAGTTCAAATTAGTACTTAAAGCTCTGTGCAAAGTGGGGATGGGGTGCAGGGAGGGAAAGAAATTCAAGGCCTAAAAATATACCTTCAATATGTATAACCTCTAGAATTCTATTTTTAATATATTAATTAGGAAGCTATGAAGTAAGTCATTAGGAAATTGATGCTCAGACAAGCCAAGAGGAGTAATTGGGGTCCTCTCCATGATCCTGAATTAATGTACAACATGCAATGAGAACTAAAATCATCATCATATTGGAAACTATTCTGAGCACGATCTGCCCCAACCCTTTCTCCTCTTTTCTCCTTTTTTGATAGAGAAATTTGGCAAGACTTGAGGCCTGATGAGTATGCAACCCAGTAGCCCTACAGAGTAGCCTATGTGGCAAGGAATTGATGTCTACATCAGCAAAGGAGAAAATGAAGACTGCAACAACCACATTAGTGAGAATGGAAGCACAGCCACCCCCAAAATGAGCCTTGTTGGCAGTCTTGTGAGATACCCAATTGTGTTGTCTGCAATTCCTAACACACAGAGATTGTGAGTCAGTCTGATCCAGTTGGAACTGGTTGGATCCAGATGCACCTGGTTTGAGCTAGCTGGAACTGGTTGGATACAATCTGATTGAGTTGGAACTAGTTTGAGCTGGTTGGCTCTGCTTGGATCCTGTTCTAGCCAGTTTCAGACACTTAGAGCTGGTTTTAACTGGCTTGAGCTGGTTTGATCTGATTTGAGCCAGTTGGAACTAGTTTGAGCCACTTGGAACTGGTTTGAGCCAGCTTAATTTGGTTGGAAACTGTTGGATATGGCTTAAACAATTTTTAATTGGTTTAAGAACACTCAAACCAGTTCCAAACAGATCCAGATCCAATTTCAACCAGTACCAACTGCCTACAACCAGATCAAATTGGCTCTAACCAGCCCCAACTGGTTATAGTTGACAGCCTATAGCTGAGTGGCTCAAATAAGCTCAAACCAGATCCATGCAGTTCCAGCCAGTAGACAGAGGAAACTAAAAGACTGACTTGGATCACAGTCAGGTTCAAGGTCCCAGGAAAATATTCAGTGACAGCCTCGGTGACGACTGATGTTAGGGAAAGCCTTCCCCTCCCAATTCCTTTCCCAAGACTTCTGGGCAATATCATGACACCTGGTAGAAAGAAAACCTGCTCAAGCTAAATATTATGCCTTAAGGCCCTCATCTTGGTGCTCTCCCTACATTTCTGATCACCTTGTAATGACCCAAAGGACCCACAATGCTCTTTCAGCACAGTGACCCCTAAGAACTTCAGCCTTATATAAACTACCAAGAAGGGGAGACCTTAAAAATATTTCTAAAAAAAAAAAAAAAACCTTTCAAGAGTTATGCTCTTATGTTGCTTGTTCCCTCTGCCTGGATGACTCATCCCTCAACTGGCAAATTTTATTCATTCTTCAAGATCCATGTTAGAAGTTTGGAACAGTTACTGTGGTCAGAGGAAAATGAAGTCACCTGTGGGGGAAAGAAGGACTTTTCCTTAGCTCCTCACAGTGTATGTTTCTCTCTCTCCCTCCTTTTTGGCTCCTCCAGCAACCCCAGAAGAATGGCCTGGGGACTTGTTAGAAATGAGAACTCTTTGACTCCCCACCTCAGACTTACTGAATCAGAATCTGAAATTTAATAAGATCCTCAGGCACATTAAAATTGAGAAGCGCAGAGCTAGAAAGTGATAATTGCATGTAGAGAACCTTAGTACAATATGATCAAATTTAAAAGAGTTATAGAAAGGGTTTTTAAATTAATCTGTTCTGCTGATTTAGACATATTAATCAGTGAAGTTGTAGGAACTAAGAAAGGTACAATGCTGACACTTTCTCAGATACTCAGGAAAGAAACCATGTTGTGTGTGTGTACATTTTATGTAAATTCAGTACAGTCCTTACTCCCCTGTGGGGACCTATAAAAGGATCACCCTAGAAAGAATGATTTAGAATGACAGGAGCAATGGGTAATCTACTGGTGTGGGCTTCCTGTCTTAAGCTTTCTATTAAGCAGAGTTCTAATTACTTCAAGAGTAATTACAGGTTTTACACTTTCTCTGACTTCATTAGCAAGGGATGGAGTGGAGGGAGAGCTTTGGAGAGGGATTTAAGAACTGCTTCTGTTTTAATTACCCACCTTTGCTTCTGATGATGAGGGTAAGTCCCCACCATCATCGCAAATGACCTGGCTCAGTGAATAGTCAGAAGCAAGCCACCCTCCTCAAGCACCAACCATTCCACCTGGTGATCAGAAGAAAGAAGGCCCATGCCAGGGAAGAGCATTTTGTCAGGTCAAAGGCACAGGCAGCTTTTCTGCCACCACCTTTGGCAGGCTGTGACTTGTCTTCAGTAAGCCTGGCAACCAGATATTAGCAGTTCATAGGATGGAGGAGGATTGGAGAGCTTTGACCATTTTTAAGTGAAGCAAATTCCAGCTCTCAGAGCTAGACTAAGTACTTTGGTTATCATGAGTTACCAGATGAACAGAGGCCGAGAGATGACTAAGATCATACAACAATTTGAGTCAAAATAAATACTGCCACAGAGCACTTATGTGTCAGCCCCTGCTCTAAACCACCTTATGTGTGCTGCTTTATTTAATTCCCATGACAGCCCTATGAAATAAGTTTTATATGTCCATATACAGATGAGAAAACTGAGTATAGAGAGTATAGTTGCCCCAAACAGGACTGGGGTGGGGTCTTGGGAGCAAGAGCTTCTAGCTATTGTCAGAGTCCAATAGGTGGTGAACCAGCATACACAAAGATTTAACCTCCTGCCTCATGGAGCCATGAATGATGCAGATCTTGTAGCTCTTATTCCTAGCAATCACTCATTGTCTGAACCTTTCATTAAATATGTTGGTGAAGGGGCTGCTGATGACCCAAGGCACAAGGTGGCTCAGGGGCTGTAACAGGGTGCTGTCTGGGAGTCCCAAGCCTTGGTTTATCTGCGGCCCTTGAGTTTACTCCTACCTAAGAGTTTACTCCCACTCTGTTCTGGCTAATCTCAGCATCACTCTTGTCTTCTCCATTTCACGCTTTTATGATTGCAATGGAACCCCATCAGCAGATCTACTGTATACAGTTTTCCTGGTTTAAATCCTGCTGGGGATCCTCATTAGAGGATTGCTGCCTTTGTGTTTGAGACCTGGCTTGGGCATGTGCACTGGTCTCAGCCTGCTGATGGGCAGTCACCAGGGAAGAGTGGGAGCAGCACAATAATCTGCTCACTGGGGCTGCACCCCAGTTGTCCCGCTGCACAGAGAAGCCCCAAAGGCTACGTTCCCTCCAAAACAAGGTTAATGAATTCACACCTGGCCTCATTTTGTACTTGAATCTGAAACCCAGACTCCTGGGAATGATTCTGTCACCCAAGCAGTTATTGTTTTTTCTTCCCTTAAACTTCATTAGGTTAATTCAAAATAAAAAATATTCTCTTTTCCAAATTGGCTTGACCTAGAGATTCTAGACTTTAGGGGAATGTCAGAACCTCTCTGTAGTTGAAATGATGCTTCCTTTTTTTATTCCTGATTAGTGCCCTAGCCCTCCAGGGTCTCTTCTGTAATCAAAAATATTATTACAAAAGATCAAAATCAGATTACCCAAGCAAACCTTCCTCCCTGTGGGCAATGTGGTGGGGACTAAGGCTTTACCTGCAGCATCTGCTAAATTCTTTCTCAAAAACCAAACAGAAAGCAGTTTCAGCAAATACCTTGACCCAAAACATTTCCCATAAATTTTAATGTTCTTCAGAAGTTTAAGAATCTTTACAAAAGTTGGGGCCTCCCTGGTGGCGCAGGCAGTTGAGTGCCGCACTATGAAGCTGTCCACAGCCTCTGCAGTGCAGGTTCGATCCCCGCCGTCCGGCGAGAATCCCACATGGCGCAGCAGATCTCTCCTGTCTTGCCTGCTGCTCCCCTCAGCAGTGTATTTCATCAGTCTGCCTGTTCTGTTTCCCGCTCTGTCTCTGGTGAGTCCTCTCACCCTCCCACGCATCTGGCCTATACCATGGTTCTTGTATAAAAATAAATCTTAAAAAAAAAAAAGAACCTTTACAAAAGTTATGTGTATACTGCTTGAGTACGAGTTCTTTGAAGTCAAGATGCCAATTTTATTATCAAATTTTTACTGACTATTGTAGTTTTTTCCCTGATATTTATTACTTTTATAAAATATAGAAAAACATAGAAGTTACACTACAAATCAGCCACAACCACAATCTGGATATCATCATTGTTTACATTTTAAAATATATCCTTTTACTTCTGTGAAGAAATAGAAATACTTTTAGTGTTTCAAAGGAATATAGGCACTATTTACAAGAGCCCAGTTATAGAAATAACCCGAGAGCCCAACAACAGATGAGTAGATTAAGATGTGGCACATAAACACGATGGAACACTACTCAACTATAAAGAGATGAAATCCTGGCATTTGAGACAAAGTGGATCGAACTGGAAGGGAGTATGTTAGGTGAAAGGAGTCAAGAGGAGAAAGACAAATACCAGATGATTTCATTCATACGTGGAATATAAAGAAGCAAAACAAAGGAACTGACAAAACTAAATGAAAATAAATCCTAGAAATCTGACTGCAGATTAGAGGACACTAGAGGGGGTGAGGCTCAATAGTGTCTGATAAAGGACTGCAGGTGCTTTGGTGGTGGGGCTGGTGTGCTTTGGGAGAGAAGAAAAAGGAAATTTTGGTCTTTGGCTAGCCTTGGTATTCAGAATAGTTTATGATAATCAGTAACTAAATTTCATAAGCAGGCTAAACTGCAAAAGCAGCAAATCTTCAGAAGTTTTAAAATAATTGCAGTGAGCATTAAAAAGTGTTTAAAAATCTTATCGTTGGTAAATAAAATACTTGGTGGAGAATTAATTGGGGGCTATAATAACACTGAGTGAATTGACTTTTTGGTATTTAACTTCATCAAACTGGCCCTCTGACATATTAAAGATTCAATTCACAGTGCCATGCTGTACAGGATGTGCCTGTACAGCATATTTTTATTTAGGGTGATTGAAATTGAAAAGGTACAGCAGGGGGAGGTAAGGGCATGTGCAAATGCCATGTACATGGAGAAGGCTCAGGATGGCTCATTGTAGGGGAACAAAAACTTGCCACCCCAGTTTCCTCAGAGGTAAGTGGAACTGCTGCCTCCCAGTGACATTGTGCTGGTTAAATGAAATGAGGTACAGTGAGAGCCTGGTGCGATGATTGGTAAATAAAGTGCCTAGAGGAAGTCGGCTGCTATATTTATTATTTTTATTATTCCTGACTCACTGTCCACTCTATTTGGTGCACATGAACGAGTGGAAACATATGGGGATGCATGAACGCCCTAGCAGCGGTGAAAGAAAAGGAGGTCATCACATACAGGGACCTCGGCTGTTCTGGGTGGTGAGGGATCCTGTCTCCTCGGCAGGCCCTCTGCTGGGTGTAGCAGAGAAGGGGCTTTAGCTTCTAGTTTCTTTTTGGCCAACAAACATCCAAGGATGGCCCCCAAGTTCACCCAGAAGGAGTACACAGCTTTCCAAGCACCCTGTGTCCCTGTGATCTGCTCCTCCGCAGCCATCTGCTGAGAACACACAGTTCTGCCTTAGTGCTCCAGGGGACGTGAACCTTCCTTTGGCATTACTGCTCATGCTAGTCACTGACTGTGCTCGCACCCAATTTGTACGACCAGTGCCAGTTTCTAGTGTGCTGTGGGCTGTTATTTCCCTCTCCTAAGGGCCATGTGTCCTGCTGCTCCATGTGGCAGAGTGAGACCGTGACAGACTGAGGTAGACAGAGTAGGTACCTGTAGACAGCCTTGAGGAGGCAGGTTCTGAATGTGACTTCCTCCTGGGTTTGGGGATGTCACCTTATTGCACCTTTAGGACCTTAGTTGTGGTGAGATGGGAATTGAAGTATCTGCCCCAGATTATTTCATAGATCTTATCTGAAATAATTTAATAATTTTTGCCTAAAAATAGTGTAGAAGAATCTCTCTCTCTCTCTCTCTCTGACACACACACACACACACACACACTGCATTCTTTGACTAAATAATCTAAATTTGACTAAATAATCTAAATTTGATCCTCATAGTCTCTCCAAGCCAGCCCTACTGTTATTTGCATTTGCAAATGAAGAGACTGAGGATTAATGTAGTCAGCAATTTGCTTCTGGACAAGCAATTGAAGAGCCGCTGAGCTGAGATTCACCTCTGCACCATCAGGCTCCACAGCCTTTACACGGCCTAGTGCCTGACCAGGCTTGGCCTCCAGCCCTCAACCGTCCCACCTCCAGCCACTCCTTGCCTAAGCTATGCCAAGAAAAAGGGTCTTCTTTAACCTCTGAAGTTATGAAGAAGGTAACTGTTGATGCTTTCTTCTTGTGCTTGATTATACGAGAGAGAAACACAATTCAGAAAGAGAAAAATTCCCGAAGGGCAACGCCTGAGTGACACAGCCTGGAGACAGAAGGGTAGAGGACCTGGCTGACCTTCACAAGCCTTTCGTGACAAATGCTCCTGTCTGGTTTGTTACTCTACACTTAGAAAACACTGCGTAGGGGATTCTGATTTCAAGAGAACACTGAGTTCACATTTTTATGTGACAGAAAGTGGAGAGATAGCCTTACATACACAATGGTTTCTAAAACTCCTTTATGATTTGTTCATATGTGGCATGTTCAATGATTTCCCTTCCAATAATAAAAATAAAAGTCTCTTTGAAGAAAGGAGCTCATCCACTTTCATGTGCCGGCTACTATACCACAGGGAGGCAGCTCTTCAATCTGTATCCTTGCCGGATGCACATGGTCTGTGGTGAGGAGGGCAGGGATGATAGGGGTTGAGAAAAGGAAACCCAGAAGTGACTTTGTCCAAGAGTGCTGCCAATTGGTAACCTCCTGTGACATCTCCACAGACTTCCTGAGCTGAGCACATCAGCCTCACACTCTATTCTCCACACCACTTCTCAGTCTCGATTCCTGAAAGACAGCCCCATGCCTCCTCCAGGAACCCTAGCCAGGCACCTGCAAACTCCTCCTCCCTCACAGATCTCCAAGGTTTGTGGATCCCAGTCTTGGAAAACTCACTTCTGGGTTTCCTTTTCTCAACTCCTGTCACCCCTACCCTCCTCACCTCTCTCCCAGTATAGCTTCCTGAAGGTTTCCCTGCCTCCATGTCTGCCCTCTCCCATCCACCCTTCATAGGATTGACAAAGTGATCTTTCTAATCCACCCAACTAATCTTGTCCCACCCCTTGTCAGAATCTTTCAGGATGTCCAGTCTTTCTCCCTGTCTCACTCCCTGTCTACCATCGTGCTTCCATCAGCTCTTTTGACTTCCTGTCTCAGGGTCAGTTTCCTGGCAAACCCAAAGGAAGATATTCTTCACCATATGCCAAGCTCCCTCCTGAGCCCACAGGCTTGGTATCCAGTGTCCCCATCTGCTTGGATTATGTTTCCATTCTTCTCCCCCTCACCATCTCCCCAAGTTTTGCTGTAACTGTCACTTCCCTCCGAAGCCTTTGTTGGCCTTCCCACCAGATGGATGCCATTCCGTCGGTGTTTGCCCTCTTCCTATTCTCTGCTTCTCCCCAACAATGGTTGTAATTTCACTTATAGTTGTGCCATCATGCCCTTTCCTTCTTTATCCCTAACTAGACTGTAAGCTGCTTGAGGGCAGGCACCATGTTTCTGGCCCAGCACTACAAAGTGGAGGGTCAGGGACTCACTGGCTGCTGAAAGATGAGGCTTGTGGGAGAGCAGGTGTGAGTCTGAGGGCCATTCGCCTAGAAAAAAATCACTGCAGCTTTGGATGAGAAGGGCTTTTATTCACAAGGCTCTTAATAGGTTTACTTTTTTTTTTTCCTTTTGTGAAATAAATGTAACTTTTATGCATGAGGGATGCCCACCATCCAAGAAAAAAATCTTAGAGTGGCTCATTTATATCTATAAAAGGTGACATTTTAATCACCATTTTTTTTTAATATGAGATAGAATTCTACCTCATTCCTTCAATGACTACTTGGGTTCTTTTCAAAAATCATGAGAGAGTCTATCTGTGGAGAACATTTCAGTTCCTTCACCATTTCCCCTCGCTGTACCACCACGTTAAGTTGCTGACATTCACTGAAGAAGAAGGAACAAGCCTATGAAATTAATCACTATTGTTGCTGGAAACGATAACTGAGGACATTGTCTACGAGGTCGCAGTGCTCACCCAGGAGGGATTTCCCTTCGTGGTAAGCGGCATAAGGGAGGGTAAAAGCAAACACCATGCATGCTTGCCATCTCTCCTGTGGGGCTGTCTCTTGCTAATCCCCAAACCAGGCCCTTACCTAAACAGGGGGTGGATCCAGATTTTGTGGAAACTTGAGCTTGCATAATTCTGAATGCTTTTTTGAGAAAAAAGTAAGACTACAAATAAAAAGGTGAAACAGAGACCTAGGAGGGGGCCACATGATGTCGGGCTTAAAAGCCACTGGCTTCACAGTGAACCAGCATCTAACTTTGATTCAGCAAAACGACTCTCCTCCCCCTCCAACCCTGGTGATGGCTGTGCCGACCCAACTGCCTTGTTTCTAGCGCTTTCTTACTTCAAAGGCCTCTCTTCCTCTTCTTCAACCCTGGATAAGCTTTTTGCAAAGTTTTGTCCCAGAATGTCTTTTTCCCCCCTCTATCCAGCAGAAGAGCCCCACAACCCTGTGACTAGAGCCCAGGGCCTGCGTCTCGGTGTGGTGTCCAGAGTGTCCTGAGTGGCTCTTTTTGTGGTGCTCATTAAGTCCTTCTCCAGCTACACTGTGCTCTTCTGGAGCCCCGGGAGTTTTCATTGCTATCTCCCCTTAGTACCTACTAAAGGTTCTGGGTACAGTGGGAGGGAAAGAAAACAAGGAAGGGGGTGACTGAAGCAACATCATGGGGTTTGGAGTGAGGCCGGCCTTGTTCAAGTTCTGGTTCTGCCACTTTTTAGGTGGAGCTGCAGGCAAAGCACTCCCCTCTCCCGAGTCCTGGCTTCCCACTGATAAATGGCAGCAGTAGGATGTTTATTTCACACCACTGCTGTCAGGGTTAAGCACAGGCATTTATTCATTCACCAAATACCTTCCCAGATCCTCTCTCAGGCTATTTTTGTCATCAGAGCTGGGAATACCATGAGTAAGCAACACGCCCCATGTGTGGGTCTGGCGGTTGGGTCGGGAGATGGACATTTTGAATGTTTCAGGACGAGGTTTTTGCAGACACACAACCAGCTTTGGAAACAGTTGGTAAAGAAGTGATTGAGGCCATGAAGAAATTCAGTAGAGGAAACGGTTAACCTTGTGCAATAAGTAAGTGCTCACACCTTTGCAGCAGCATCCCCAGGTAAATATAATGTTAAGTGTAATGGCTATGGCGGTGCAAGGGCCACCAACGAATGGAAGCAGTTAAAGAAAAGAAGGTCAATAGGAGAAAGCAAGCAAGGATTGAATGAGGGACTCCTGCAGGGCGGGGCAGGGGCAGGGGATGAGGAGGGAGAGAGAGGCCAGGAGAAGGCGAGGCGGGAGGGAGGGTGTCCAGGACCCACCTGGCCCAGCGTGCACTCCATGCTGCCCAGGAAGTCGGCCTCCTTCAGCCCATTGTGGTTGCTGCTGATGTCGTGCACCTCAAAGCGCAGGCGCTGCACCTCTTCAAAGTAGAAGTCCACAGTAAACAGTTTTGAGTACACTGGGTTTATGCAGGTGCGAATCACCTCTGTTCGGTCGACCTGCAGGGAGAGAGAAAGACCCAGCGGGGATTAGCGGGCCCTAGCTTTGTGCTTCAGGCAGATTCATTTCACACACTGCTCCTTTTTTCCAAACTGTCAAGGCACCAGGGCCAGAAAGTCTTCAAGGAAGCACCTTCAGAGAGTGAGCCATGTTTTAAGGAGGAAAATCTTCTTAGACACAATAATCTGAAGCCTTAATACCTGCACGAGGTGGATTACTCGTGGCTGCTGGGAGCCTGAGGCTGGCAGAGGACGATTGCACATTTGGGCTCCCCCCTTTACTGTCAGCATGAGAGGGGCTCTTTCTGTCATGCCCCTTGAGAAAAAAATCAGAATAAAATATGGGCCACAATTGTGCACGATGATAAATAGGCTCTGCCCTTCCATGGCACCTTCACCTTCCCGTTTCGAAGCTCTTCTCCCTCAATCAATTTCCCTCCCTGGTCCAGAGGCATTTTTGCAACATCTGCTCTAAAATCAATAGAATAAGGAGCTGTATTATCAGAGCTTTAACTATGTTCATGTGGTGCCTTTTAACAGAGGGCTTCTAGATAACCTCCAGGAAGTAATTTATAGGTGGACTTGACATAAGACACAGAAAAGGAAAACTTGTCTCCTGTGGACAGAGGGAGCGAGCCCTAGGCAGGTTCAGATGCTGAGAGAACAGATGAAAGCTCTGGTCTTTGTGTCTGTGTTAATCACTCCGAATGGCACAAATGGCTGACGCACACCTACCCCATGCACTTCTCCCTTCTTGATTTTCAAAGGATGATCTCACGTAGATAGGAGGCTCAAGTTCGTACCAAGTCACACACCCATGGCAGGCTGTTCAAGGTAAGTGGCCCATGTTGAATGATTTGGTGTTTTGAGGGAATGAAATTAAGTAATAAGCAGCGGTGTTGGGCCTCCCTGGTGGCGCAAGGGTTTAAGCACCGCACTATGAAGCAATCCGCAGCCTCTGCAGCATGATTTCAATCCCCGGCCGGCCAGGGAGCTACCCACATGGCACAGCAGACCTCCCTGACTCGCCTGCTGTTCCCCTCAGCAGTGTACTTTGGTCAATCTGCCTGTTGCGTTCCCTACTGTCTCTGGTGAATCCTCTCACTGCCTGCATCTCTGGCCTGTACCCCAGCTCTTGTATGCATAAATAATAAATCTTTAAAAAAAAAGCAGTGGTGTTATATGGACAGGTAATTTCTGATGCTAATCTAAGGACCAGTAAGAATCCTAAGAGCACAGAGGTGCTCAGGAAAAGGAGATTGAAGAAGGGAGCCGTGTTTGCAATACTAAATGCATATTTGGAAGTTCTAGCAAAATGTTTTGCATTCCCAGTCATTATGGCAGATGCCTTATCTTTTCTGGAGACTGAAGCAGGGTTTAATCTGAGCAACGGAGTGTGGGAATGCATGTATTTCTCATGGGAAGGTATCAAGGACAAGGCAGTTATTTCCAAAAGACCAGACCATCACTGGCCGAGCTACCCCTGTAACAGGGCAACTCTCTTTTCAGATTCCTGTCCCCTCCCGCAGGCAATTCTGGCTCAGTAAGTGTTGGGTGGGACCCAGAAATCTGTATCTTTTAAAGTGTCCCAGGCAATTCTGATGGGGGACTATCAGAGTCAGGGAATAAGGAGGTGTGGGGTCCACCCCTGACTCTTAGGTGAAGTTTTCTGTCAAGGTTTGGTTTAATCTTGTTGATCCTCTGTTACCCAGTCTGCAAAAGTAGTCTGCTGATGTCTCGTTCTGGGTCATCATGACTGATACACTCATGTTGCTTTAGAGTTTGCAGAATATGCTCACATGCATTTTTTTTTTCACTTGATTCTTAGAGCAAACACGTGTTGTAACTGTACACTACTGAGAACAGCCAAGGTCAAATATCAGCACAAGGTATTGGGTGATAGAATGGCCGCGGAACTCCTGCCTGCAGACCTCAAAACTATACCATTTTGGTTACTCATGTTTATTCATGAGCATTCCTTGAAAGAAAGGGCTAGGCTTTGGTAACTAGGCTATGGTATACTGGTGATAGACCCATCTTTGAATGTTGTTTTTGATGAGATGCTCTTTTGATAAAATGATCTAAAATATTTTTCAATATAATACTAATGTTTCTAATCATTAATGTTTATAGAAGGCCTGATATGTCACAGACCTTCAAAGAAAAATGTGGTGTAACTGACACATAATAAACCACATTTATCTGCTGTCCTCAATTCAGGGTTTTTTTTTCCTTTTTTTTTTTTTTTTTTTGTATAGAACTGGGGTGTAGGCCAGAGGGCAGGAAGTAAAAGGATTCACCAGAGACAGAGTAGAACAGGTGGATTTACTGAAATACACTGCTGAGGGGAGCAGTGGGCCAGAAAGGAGAGGTCTGCTGCCCCATATGTGAGTTAGCTCCCTGGCCGGGGATCTAACTGAGGCCACAGCAGTGATAGTGCTGACTTAACCCCTAGGCCACCAGTAAGTTTTAACCTCTGAATGAAACCATTACCACAATCAAGATAGTGACATGTCCATAGTCCCAAAGTATCCTCACACCCCTTTTTACCCCTCTACCCTTCATTCCCAAGCAACTGCTGGCAACTTTCTGTCATCACAGATGAGTTTGCATCCTCTGTAACTTAGATAAATTATATCTAACAGGTAGTCTGTTTTGTCCCTTGTCTTTCATTCAGCATCATTTTGTAGAGATTTACTCCCCACTGTGGCATAAGCCAATGATTTGTTCTTTTTTTTTTTTACCACTGAGTAGTATTCCACGGTAGACATTTGGATTGTTTTCAGTTTGACTGTTACACATAAAAATTCCATGAATATTCATGTACAAGCATTTGTATGGACATATGTTTCTCCTCTTGAGTAAATACCTTGGAGTTAAATAGGTATGGTTAGCTTTTTAAATTCTAATATGTGTATAGTGGTATCGCATTATGGTTTTAATTTGCATTTTCCCATTAACTATGATGTGGGGGATCTTTTGTATGCTTATTTGCCATCTGTGTAGCTTCTTTGAAAAAGGGTGTGTTCAAGTATCTTGGCAGGCACTGTCTTTTCATCCTTATGACAACACAAAGAGGTGGGGGCCATTATCCCCTCTTACTGGGAGACCCAGACATTCCATAGTGTTCTCGATGTTACATAGCTTGCGAGGGGTGGACCTGAACCTGGGCAGTCAAGCTCCCAGATCTCTGCATTTCACCCCTACGCTAGATTACAGTCACACAGGTTTGAAGGTTTCCCACTTAACTCTGTTACTCAAAGGAATGCACCGCTGGATGGCAAAGGTAAACTGTGGACCCCATGGGGAAAGTTGATGAATGAGGCTGAGGTTTTATCTCTGGAGACCTGACTTGTCCATGGGGCACAGTGGAGATACAGTGGGGGCCTTGAACACTGTCCCAAAGGTCAGTGTGGGGTCCACAGTTTTAGAATAGGCACAGAACGAGCACCTGCTCCAAGGGGGGGGGGGGAGGGAATCTGAAGACTGTAACTGCCACAGGCAAAGAAGGTGAGGTTGGGAGAGGAGTAGGAGACAGAGCTGGTGCCAGTCAGCAACAGGTCTGAAGCCTGGGGAAGCACAGGTCTTTATCCTGAGTGTAACAGGTACTGCTGAGAGTGGCATTGTGGGCCAGGGAGAGACAAGAGGGCCCCTAGGGCAGTCTTGTAATTAGGTATTCCGTCAAACTGATATTCTTTAAATATTTCCTTAATATTTATTTAGTGAGGGTGGGGAGAAACTAATTTGCTCTGAATAAAAATGGCTAACGTTATGCTCCAAAATAAAAAATTTATTACAGATAATTTTTCAAGCCGTATAAGTTCCAAGGAGGCATATTAAACCACATAAAATTTCGATAATGAGATAAATCACTGTGCCACCAGAAATAGTATTATTCAGTTTCATGATTTTAGCTGCTCGTGGCTGCTGATTGCAAGAGACTGGCCTCAGGGTTGGTGGCTTGACTTATAGCTGCAACAAACGAGTTGCAGGCCTCAAAATTACTCAACAAAGGGCGGGGGTTGGTGCTGGTGAGATATGACTTTTATTTTCAATTTGAGTGGATTCTCTACTTTGATGGGTCTATAGCTCTAAAATGTGGCTGGTTATCTAAGAAGTTACCTGGGGAAAACTGAGCTGATTGGTTGCCATTTTTGTACAGTCTACATGCCAAGGAAGCATAATTTCTGGCTGCCTAGCTGATCTGCCCATGCCTGGGGACTCCTGTTCCCCATTTTTTAAGACTGAAAATATGGCTGAGCATTTGACGGCCTTTGCTTCTCCTGAACTTCTCATGAACAACCTGGGCAGAAGCTGACCTTGCATGTTTGGGGGAGATGCTTGGAATGTGTAGGGGTACTTGGGGTTGTCACAGTGCTGGGGTGACACCACTGGACACCAAATATCCTACAAACCTGCACAGCCCCTCCCTCCCAGAGCTAATAGTCAGTGCCCCATCCACCTTTCACAACAAAGGGAGACATTTCTCCAAGTGCTAATCTGGTTCTCAGAATCATCCACAGCAATGGGCTCTTAGCCAAGAATGGGAGTCAAGAGTGGGATCCTCCACAGAGAAACTCGAAGACACCCCATTTGAAATAATCAGAAAAGTTTTGTGGTAATCACACACCCTGAAGAGCCTTAGGAAACAATTTTTTCACAGCCTGCCTCATAAATTATTTAATTCCTCCTTGAATTGGATGAAAAGTTGAGTGGTGGGCCTCCCCGGTGGCGCAGCGGTTGAGCGCTGGGTTGCGAAGCTGCCCACAGCCTCTGCAGCGCCAGTTCGATCCCCGGCTGCTCCCCGGCCACTGGAGGAGAGTCCCACATGGCGCGCAGACCTCTCCTGCCGCCCGCTGCTCCCCTCAGCAGTGTACTTTGGTCCTTCTGCCTGATCTGCTCCCCGCTCTGGTGAACTCTCTTGCCCTCCCACACTTCTGACTGTACCCAGTGCTTGTATAAATAAATAAATAAATAAATAAATAAATCTTTAAAAAAAGAAAAGAAAAGTTGAGTGGTGCGGCCTCCCTGGTGGCACAAGGGGTTAAGCACAGCACTGTGAAGCTATCTGCAGCCTCTGCAGCCCCAAGTTTAATCCTTGGCCAGACTGGGAGCAACCCACATGGTGCAGCAGACCTCTCATGTCTTGCCCGCTGCTCCCCTCAGCATTGTGTTTCAGTCAGTCTGCCTATTCTGTTCCCCACTCTGTCTCTGATGAATCCTCTCACCCTCTGCACCTCTGGCCTGTACCCCAGTTCTTGTATGCATAAATAAATAAATCTTTAAAAAAGTTTAAAAAAAAAAGTTGAGCAGTGACTAAGGTGATGGTAACTTTTCTGTTTAGGCAAAGGAAGGGGGAGGGAGTAAAGCAAGGCCACCTGCCTTCCCACAGAGGCGTTTTCCCTGTCCTCATCAAGAATGGAAGACTTAACAACATACTTTACTTTACAACTTAACATATTTAATATTGGGATGTAGGGTACAGTTGTACCCTACAGTTGTTGATGGTAGGATATTGTTTGACCGGAAGCATTTTCTTCCTGGTGATACATACAATAGTGCATATTTATCATTTTATTAAGGTTCTATTAAGTATATCATCTTCATTCTGCAACGATGAAATAAAGTGGCATCAAAAAGCAGTGATACAGGGGCCTCCCTGGTGGCACAGTGGTTGAGCGCTGGGTTGAGAAGCTGCCTGCGGCCTCTGTGGTGCCGGTTCCATCCCCAGCTGCTCCCCGGCCACCAGAGGAGGGTCCCACATGGCGCGCAGACCTCTCCTGCCGCACCTGCTGCTCCCCTCAGCAGTGTATTTCATCAGTCTGCCTGTTCTGTTCCCTGCTCTGGCTCTGGTGAATTCTCACCCTCCTGCGCCTCTGATCTGTACCCTGGTTCTTGTATAAATAAATCAATCTTAAAAAAACAAAACAAGGGCCTCCCCGGTGGCGCAGCGGTTGAGCGCTGGGTTGCGAAGCTGCCCGCGGCCTCTGCGGCGCCGGTTCGATCCCCGGCTGCTCCCCGGCCACCGGAGGAGGGTCCCACATGGCGTGCAGACCTCTCCTGCCGCCCGCTGCTCCCCTCAGCAGTGTGCTTCGGTCCTTCTGCCTGCTCTGCTCCCCGCTCTGGCTCTGGTGAATTCTCTCACCCTCCCGTGCTTCTGACTGTACCCAGTGCATGTATAAACAAACAAACAAACAAACAAACAAATAAAACGCCTCTATAAAAAAATTAATAATAATAAAAAAAAGCAGTGGTACAGGCAAGGCTCGTAGCAGTCTGTCTGACTCAAAAATACACCCTCTCTCTACTGAACCATGGGCTGAATGATGTCCCTCAAAACTCCAATGTTGAGGTCCTCCTCCTCAGTACCTCAGAATGTGACCTCAGTGGAAATAGGGTCGTTACAGGAGTAGTTAGGATTAGGTCCTACTAGAGTAGGGGGGACCCTTGACCTGATGGGACTGATATTTTGTAAAAAGAGGAAATCCGGATTCAGACACGCAGATGGGGAGCCCACTGGAGCATGGCGGAAGAGTGGAGCACCAGAGACGGCCAGCAAACACTAGCAGACAGACCTGGCCCAGTTTGTCCCTGTGCCCACTGAGGGCACACAGTCTGGCAGCACCAAGATCTGGCACTTCCAGCCTCCCGGCTTTCACATAACAGGGCCCCTTGTGCCAGCAGGTTCTGTTTATGGTGCCCAGGGAGGAACTGCCTCGAGAGTCTCGAGCGAGACAGTCTTTCTTCCACCAGACAGAGCCCTGGGGGGTGCTGCTTCCAGTGGGAAGCAGACTCACTCGACGTGACTATTTATCAGAAATAGACACAAGGGCTGTCACCCTGCGGGGGCCTCCAGAGGGGTCTCTAGGCCTTGACGATGGGTCTCATTCTGTCTTGCTGCTGTCCCAGCCCCTCTAGATTGCTGGCTCTGTTAACAGGCTGGGCCAGTCCTAACTGGAGAGGCATGTGGTGGGGGTGTGGTGCTCAAATTTGTCTTCCTGAGCTGGAAGCCTATGCCCTCACCAGGGGCTCCTTCCCCTTTCTCTAGCACTTGGTTTCTGTGGCTCAGTTTCTTGATTTCTTATCTATGTCTCATTGCCTTGAGCCCCAGCCCACTTAGCTTGGGGGTCCTGTCACTGTATAGTGCTATACAATAGAACTTTCCATGATGATGAAAATGCTTTATAACTGCATTGTCCAAAATGGTAGCCACTAAGCAGATGTGGCTGTTGAGTACTTGAAATGTGGCTAGTGAGAGTGAAAAATTCAATTTTTAATTGTTTCTTGCCCCCTCCATGCCCCATGTTGCAATTTTGAGAGGGATCATGTGCCTCCCCCTACTGTCCCCTTCTAGAAGCTCTTCCTGCTAAACTGCAGTTCTCATGGGTTCCATTAACACTGCCACCTCTGCCTGTCCATCAAGGCCTGTGGTAGCACCCCACAATGGCTAGCCCAGAGTACCTCCACATCACTTGTTGTTTCCTCTAACTTTGCCCACACATTTCTAAGCAGCCCCTTCATTAACATCTCCTTTTCAGCCAGAACTCTGACTGATTCAAGAATGCTTATAAAAATGAACCAAGACACTGAAGATCTGAACGAGTCTTCCAAATCTCCAGGGCACAATTATATGAAATTGTGTCCAGTCTATTGGCTCATGATGTATGAATTATATGGTCTTTTAAGACTTTGAGAACTGGTGATCCACATGGGATTCATGTGCTAACTTCCTCTTAGCCACTGCATTCTATTCCTCAACCCAGTTCAGTAACTGATTATAAGGAACACTGAGTGGTTAATATGCCCCAGGCGTTGTTCTAAACACTTCACATACATTGTCCCATTTAATTGGCCCAACAACATCATTTCACCAGCATCACTATTTTGCACATGAGGAGACTTAAGGGTCAAAGAGGTTAACTTGCCAAGGTCACCCAGTTATGAAGTGATGGAGCCACACGGGCTATCACTTGTGGCTCCTCCCTGGGACATGGCCTCCCTTGGGCATAGGTGACCACAGTGGTCTCAAGCAAGGCTCTCTCCCACACTCAACACTCTGAGAACAATTTGAGAAGAAAACATTCTTTAGTGCTCTCACTGAATGACACCCTGAAAAGTCTTTTCAGTGACACTCTTTAGTGTCCAGCATCCCTTACTGGATCTTCAAATGTTCTCTTTCCCCTCTTTTTATATTTTTTTCTTCAAGCTCCTTCTACTTAGCCACAGCTCTTTAGAATGGCCCAGGAGAAATGTGGCTTCTCCAAGTCAAAAGGATAAAAAAAAAAAAGGTTCTTTTTAAGAGATGGCACTTTTCAGGCCTAAACCAACTGCTTCCTACCCCCACTCCAGCTGTAGGATGGCACATAAATATCAAGCAATCAGAAATTGCCTTATAGAATTCACGCCTGTCTGCTAAAAGCGGGCAGAGCCTGCCAGGATTGGGTGTGGGAAGGTGTTGGATTGCAGGTCACTCCAAGTTGCAGCTACTGGCGGATCCTCCTCGTACAGGAGCTTGGAGGCTAATCCAGCACAAGTGTAAAGCAATTTGCACTTCTCTCAGATGTTGGTTATTAACAGGATGTCCCCACCATCTCATCTCACCATCACAGCTGTGGAGTCCTCTAGAAAGGTCGTCCAAGACTGGGAAGCCTCAGCTTTCTTATTAATTGATGTTTGAAAATTGGAAAAGAAATTCATCTGCAAGATGCCGCCCTTGCTCTGCAGCCAGCAGTTCGTGAAGGTGGACTCGCCAGGGCCCACCCCGTCTCTCCTCCCAGCAGGTGTCCACGTGCAGGCATGAAGCTTTGGGGGGTTGTCTCCCTGCTTAGCATCTGCTTGCCTAGGTTCCAACTTCTCCCCTGACTGCTCCAGAGAACCAATATCCATTGGGTTTCTAAATCAATTCCCAATTGTCTGAGCTGTGAATGCCACATGGTCCAAGTGGACTTTCTCCAATGCCACTGGTTAGGGAGGAGCACCCTCCACTCTTTCCCATAGCACCCTCTCCTACATCAGGGGCGCCTGCCTCTCATTTGCTATCATTGATAGCAATAACCTTGCAGCTTAAATTCTCAGTTCCATCAAGTCTGGGAATGACCGCGGGTCTCACCCTGCCTCTCAGATGGGAATGATCGGTGAGAACATGTGCAGCGAGGCGCCGAGGCTACCTCTGTGCTTAGTGGGAAGATGGTGATGCAGCAATGCCTGCCCCGCACACGGGAGGAGGTCGGAGCAGTGCATGTGCTACAAAGATGCCATTTGTCTGCTATTCTGGCTATTCAATTTCCAGCAGGGGAAACTGAGGCCAGTGGAGATGAAAGTGACATTCTCAAAATTCTGTTACTCCACACGCGGTTGCAATGTGGATGCAGTTAGTTTCCCAGACTCCTGGGTCAGTGCTCCCTTTCACCACACCCAACTGCTCATGTTGCCACTTCCTGCACAGACACACAGGTGCTTACGCGATCCAGAACCCAGCATTTCAGTGTTCATGTTTAGCCAGAAAATGGACGCTGAGGAAATGGGCCTGCCCAGATGCCTCCCAGCATTAGCCTCAGTCAGAGAGCACCTGTCCCGAAGCCAGGCTGGGAAGGCTGTCCAGGAGAGCAGGGCACGACAGACGTGGCGGTGTGTGCCGAGAGGAATGACGTGAGCGGTATTCCCACAGATCGCTCCACGCACATGATGTCTGCCAGCAGCTCCTGAGAGACACTGTTCTTCAGTCAAATGAGATTTGGAAGCTCTGCCCACTATATCCTTTTCTTGGAAAACCACCATGCAGAATATAACAAATGAAGCTGTCTGAGTTCTGCAGCAGGCAGACTGAATACTAGAATGTTCTGGACTGATCTAGATGACAGCTCCCTCTCCACCCCAGAAGTTTCAAACTACTTCATATACCACAAACCTCTCCAAATGTATATACTTTTCCTCCTACTCCTATTTCTTTCCTTGTAAACATCAGAGTTTTTGATAAATGGAAAGGATTAGAAATCAGGAAATTAATCTCAATGAGTTTCCAGTTCACTGCTAACCACTTAGGTAGACGGATTCTGCCTGACTGGCAATTACCCTAAGACACTCATAAAATAATATATCAGAAAAGGTAAAAATCTGTCTTTCCTTTTCTCCTTTCTATTCTTAAACTTCCACTTCCCCCATTTTTTTAAACACTCATGTTGAAACAGCACTCAATAAAGCACTCAATGCTGCTTTATTGAAAAGTGTCTT
This sequence comes from Talpa europaea, assembly GCF_964194135.1. Lineage (NCBI taxonomy): Eukaryota > Metazoa > Chordata > Mammalia > Eulipotyphla > Talpidae > Talpa > Talpa europaea. Next base: position 94,177,595 of record NC_140078.1, read on the forward strand.
GTTTTGAGCAGCTCCCTCTGATGCTGTGGTGTTGCTCTTCCTTGCTTGTCATCCATTCTGTTGCTACTGAAGAGCTGACATTGCTGAATCCTTCACAAGGTACAAGCACAATTAGTGAGTGAGGAGATAAGCCTCTAAATGGTGAAATTTTCCATGTCACTATCACCACCATCAGCATCATTCAAATGATCATCAACGAGCAATATGTACTGTATACCTTCATTTTGTAAGCCTGGGGTAGGGGGTTCCCATGATTATAAATAAGCAAATCAGCAGTGCTGGAGTGTTCTGACAGCCTTCCATGGCTCCACAGTGAGCACCTGCTGCCCGCTCACTCCAAAGCTTCTATGCCAGCCCCTTGCTCCATGGGTCAGAGGGATCAAATATACGGCTTTCTTGTAACCTCAGTGATTTCAGTGCCCAACCTTGGCTTCCTGGGGGATTTCTTCCCCATCTAATAGCATTCCAAGCCTTTCCTTAAGTTGTATTGATTCAGCAAAATTCAGTGAATTATTCACAAATGCATCTGATTAGCAATCTGCACTCATTTCCATGCATTCTCTTCATTCAGCCAGTGAAGATTTAATGAGAGCCTGTGGTTTTTCCAGCACTGAGCTAGGCCCTAGGGATTCAGTATTAAACTAGATCTATCACCACCCATCTTAAAGGCCCCATTTATTCTGCGGAAAGTCTCCTGTGCACAGGAAGGACATTCTGTGTGGGGGTGCCTTGTCGGGGAGGCATTCCTGCCCAGCTCAGAAATAGAAAGACAGAAAGCCAAGTCCCAAAAGTAACATCTTTAAATGTGACAAATGCATGGTGTCCTCCATCATCCCATTATATACATTTTTCTGATCTGGCTGTTGTTCTGGGAGCTGGATTGAGGGTTTTTTACTATTAAATTTATACAGCAAGACATCAGGCTTCCAGGAATTAATAGATTGAGGCAAAATGAAGCAGGTTTGGCACCATAAAAGAAAAAATCTTTTTTATAACCAGAAATACCTCAAGAATGAATAGGATACCATCTCAGCAGGAATTAAGAAGAGGAGATTTAAGCAACAGATAAGGGGAGGAATGGATTAATAGATAAGGTATGGAATGGATTAATTCTTTAGGGTTCTACCCTTTTTTTTTTTCCAAAGTAGAATTGCTATCCTGGAATTCTAACAATATGACTGAATCCAAATATGGACTTTTTTTTAACACATAGTTTTTAACACATAGTTTTTAATTACCTACAAGATACATTGAGTGGTTATGGATTGTCCATAGTTCATCCCCTGATTTCGCTCGATCCAATGTAACGTCTTTTCTTGACCCCATACATGCACACAAACACATAAGCAAAACAGAATGTGTGTGTTAATCATGCCTTTTAATTTTCTATGCTTTTAATGCTTTGACATCTTAGGACCCTGCTGATTCTGGTGGGACAGGCCCTATGGGGCTAGCCCATTCTTACAGAGAGCGGTGCCCTTGGCACGCAAACAACTCTTCTAGCGCTCAGACCATAACCACCTCCTCTATCCAGCTCTTACACTCTGGGCCACATTTCTTCTATCTAAATCACCCCAGGGCCAGGAATCAGATAACTTGGACAGCCCCTATCCCCTGGAGCTCACTGATTATTCAAACCAGCCTCCCCTGGGATTGCTTATTCCTTCCCATGAACGCCACCATAAAAGCTCTTGCCCATTCTTCTTTCCTTTGCTGTGTCTGCCTCTGGACTGATCCAGGGCCTCCCCACATGACCCTGTGTGCTCCCGGTGCTTCCTGTTTCTATGTAACTGAGTATAATAAGGTTAAACTTAAAGGGATGACTGCACTAAAAAAATCTAAAGGAAGCAGGATTTGCAGTGTTAATAACAAACTGGGATCTAAGGTCAAAGTACATTAACAGGGCCAACGGAGGTGCTGAGTATTTGTAAGTTGCACAATTTGTGAAAAGGCATGCGCTGTAAGCAAGAATGTACACAAACACAAAGACCATCTATTCATATGAAGGAAAATCCATGCAAGTGACTTCTGGAAGAATACAATTAAATGGGGAGATTTCAACACATTTATCTCAGAATGGACTTATTAGATAAACAATAAATAAGGTCATACAGGAATAGGCTAGTATAGTAAGTGTGTATTTATCTGCATGTATGTTTGTGTATGTATGTACAGTCACATATATACACATAGATACCTTATACTCATTGAATAAGAGACTTTTTGCTTCACGTGTATGGAACATTATGTTGGTTTTATTATTAGTCACTAAGTGAAACTTAATACATTTAAACAGAGGTTTTCCTTTTACAAATTCTCCCCATCCCTTAGATCTCTTTAATACTTTCTTCCCTCCCCTCATCTCAGAAGCCTCATTTCATTGCTATTGTATTTTGTACAAGTATTTTGCTTTATTGAATTATTGGCTATGTGAAAGTTTAATGTTTGTCTTTGTCATTCTGGCTTGCTTTACTACAAATGATTCCCTCCAACTTCTTTCACGTTGCTGTAAATTGCAACAGTTTTTCTTTCCTTATGGATGAATAATATTCCATTGTGAATAAACCACATTTTAATTCAATCCTCTATTAGTGGGCACTTAGCTTGTTTCCAAGTCCAAGCTATTGAAAATGATCCTATTACAAACATTATAGACCTTATCATTTTTTAAGTTGATGGCTTCATGTTCTTTGAATATGTGGGAATATACGAATAGAGTGGAATTGCTGGGTCATACAGTATTTCCATTTTTAGGTTTTTTTTTTTTAAGGTAAATTCAGAGCACTTTCTAAAAGGGCTGTACCAGTTTCTATTCCCACCAACAGTATATTTAAACAACAGAGATTTTATATGATACATTCTTTAAACAAAAATAAAAAAAGAAATAATTAAGAGTGACCAAAAATCTTACTTTGAGATTTAAAAACAAAATTCATAGGTAATCTTCATGTTAAAGGGAAATAAAAAGAAATTTCAAACAACCTGGAAGCAACTTTATAGACACTGCTCATCAAAATTTTGGGGATGCAGTAAAAATTCTACTCTGGGAAAAGTAGGGCATCAAATGCTTTCATTATTAAAAAATGAAGCATGAAAATATAGAAAAATTGGTACTAATCTTTAGAAAATAGAAAAACAGTAAAATAAATCAGTAGACACTAGGAGGAGGAATACAAATAAAAGTTGAAATCAACAAAGTAGAAAGCATAGAAATACAAATATTGGAAAGTTTAAGTACATTTGGGAGGTGGTTCTCTGAAAAATAATGTAAAGAAAACACACAGTTTGATTATAGAGTTCAAAAAAATAAGTCATAAATGCAGGAATGATTAAGACTATTGCATACAAATTATTTCCCAAGGAGAAATGACTTTTTTTTCCAAAATATAAATTACTCAGACTTATTTAAGAAAAAGTGGAAAACTAGAATAGTCAAACAACTGTCAGTAGTATGTGAAGGTGATTAAAGATCTACTATGAAAAGTACACTGGCACCAGATGGTTTCACAGCTGAGATTTATCTAACCTTTATAGAAGAGATAATTATGATGTAACGTCGAGTGTTCTAGGCCATAGAAACAGCTAGACAGCTCTTCAATTTATCTTTTGGAACAGGCATATTTTGAATACCAAAATCTCATCAAGAATAGTAGAGGACCTCCCTGGTGGCGCAGCAGTTGAGCACTGGGTTTCGAAGCTGCCAGCAGCTTCTGCAGTGCTTGTTTGATCCCCGGCTGCTCCCCAGCCACCGGAGGAGGGTCCCACATGGCGCGCAGACCTCTCATGCTGCCCACTGCTCCCCTCAGCAGTGTACTTCAGTCCTTCTGCCTGCTCTGCTCCCCGCTCTGGCTCTGGTGAATTCTCTCACCCTCCCGCGCTTCTGACTATACCCAATGCTTGTATAAATAAATAAATAAATCTTAAAAAAAAAAAGAATAGTAGAAAAATAGGTAAGTATACATCAGTCTCATGTGGAAACACAGATATGAAAATTCTAAATAAAATACTGGCAAAAGAATCCAGCAGTGTATACCAAAATACACTATGGACAACTACAGTTTATTCCAGTAATGCAAATGAAATTAAATATCAGGAAAAATAATTAATCATATTAATATATTTATGGAAGGAAATCATGTGCATAAGCTGAAAATAATGCTAAGTAAAATAGTATCAGCAATTCAGTAAAGTGTCAGGATACAAAATCAACACGCAAAAGTCAGTAGCCTTCCTATACACAAACAATAAATCTGAAGAAGAAGAAATCAAAAAAACCATCCCTTTTATTATCAAAACAAAAAAAATCAAATATTTTGGAATAAATCTAACAAAAGAGGTAAAGGACCTATACAAAGAAAACTATAAAACACTGTTAAAAGAAATAAAAGAAGACACAAAGAAATGGAAAGACATCCCCTGCTCATGGATTGGAAGAATAAACATTATTAAAATGGCCATCCTACCAAAAGCAATATACAGATTCAATGCTATTCCAATCAAAATTTCAATGTCATTCTTCAAAGAAATAGAACAATTATTGATGAAATTCATATGGAATCACCAAAAACCCCGAATAGCCAAAGCTCTCCTGAAAAAAAAGAAGGGAATGGAGGCATCACACGCCCAAATTTCAAACTATACTACAAAGCCATAATAATCAAAACTGCATGGTATTGGAACAAGAACAGACTCACAGACCAATGGAATTGAATAGAAAATCCAGAAATAAACCCACAGATTTATGGTCCACTAATCTTTGACAAAGGAGCAAAGACTATGCATTGGAGCAAAGAAAGTTTGTTCAATAAATGGTGCTGGGAAAACTGGGTCGCTACATTCAAAAGAATGAAGCTTGACCACTACCTCACACCATACACAAAAATCAACTCAAAATGAATTAAAGAACTAGACATAAGACCTGAAACCATAAAATACATAGATAGAAGGAAATATAGGCGAAACACTACATGATAATATGAACATGAAAGACATCTTTACAGACACATCACCCAAAGCAGTGATAGTGAAGGCAATGATAAACAACTGGGACTACATCAAATTAAAGAGCTTCTGCACAGCAAAAGAGACAATAACAAAAACAAAGAGAAAACCCCACTGACTGGGAGAACATTTTTGCACACAACACTAATGATAAAGGACTGATCACAAAAATCTACACAGAGCTGATGAGACTCAACAACAACAAAGAAAATAATCCAGTCAAAAAATGGGCAGAAGAGGTAAAAAGAAACTTCTCTGAAGAGGAAATACAAATGGCCAACAGGCATATGAAAAAATGTTCAACATCACTTATCATCAGGGAAATGCAAATCAAAACTACTATGAGATACCATCTTACACCAGTGAGAATGGCACATATTAAAAAAACTAGCAACAACAAATGTTGGCGAGGTTGTGGAGAAAAAGGAACTCTCCTGCACTGTTAGTGGGAGTGCAAACTGGTCCAACCACTATGGAGAGCTGTGTGGAGATTTCTGGACCTACTAAACATAGAGCTTCCATAGGATCCAGCAATTCCACTCCTAGGTATTTACCCAAAGGACACAGAAACATCAACTCCAAAGAGCACCTGCATCCCTATACTATTTACAATAGCTAAGCTTTGGAATCAACCCAAATGCCCAAAAATAGATGACTGGATCAAGAAGATGTGGTACATATATACCATGGAATATTACTCAGCATTCAAAAAAGATAAACACATGCAATTTGCAGCAACATGGATGGCACTTGAAGGGATCATGCTCAGCAAAATAAGCCAGAAAGAAAAAGATAAATATCGGATGGTCTCACTCATAGCAGGAATCTAGAAAACTTAAATAAGGGACCAGGAAAATGAATATCTATAAGAAAGTGAAAATCATAATCAACAAACAACTATGAACCAGAGACACTTTATGAGGGGAGGGGGGTGGGGGGAAGGATTGGGGTCAAAATAAAGGGGTTGCAATTGCTTGGGGAATATAAAAATAAAAAAATTAAAATTAAAAAAAAAGAAAGTTAAAATGACTTTTTTTGTACTCATTACAAGAATGTATATCTATAAAGAGCCAAGACTTGCCACTAAATTTACCAGAAGTGATAAGAGAAGTTGATAAGGTGCCAGAAAATAAAATAGAATACAGAAAATTTAAAAACTATTGGCTTTTCTCTATCTTAAAAATAAGTACTCAGAAATGGAAATAGGGAAAATAGTCCACTTATAACAGTGATAAACATTTTTTTAAGATCTTGCATTCAAATTTTAAGTTAAATTTTTGATTGTTAATTAATTATAGATTCAAAGGCAATTTGTAAGAAATAATACAAAGAGATTCAGTCCTCCCAGTGGTAACATCTTACAAAGCTGTAGTACAATATCACACCTAGGATACTGATATTGATACAGAACATTCCACTCAACCCTCAAATTGCCCTTTCAGAGCCACACCTAGTCCCCTCATGTGCTCAACCTCTTCCTAACTGCTGGCACCTGCTAATTGGTTTTCCATTTCTATCATTTTGTCATTCAAGAATTCTATTTAAATGGACTAACACAGCATTATTATGCTTTTCAGATTGGCTTCTTAAAATCAGCACAATTCTCGGGAGGCTTATCCAGACAGTTGTATGAGATGTTTGGTCCCCTGTATTGGTAAGTTGGAGCCCATGCTAAAGACATACCACAGTTTGTTTAAACATTCACTTATATTAAAGAACATCTGGGTTGTTTCCAGGTTTTGGCTATTATAGATAAAGCCATTATAAACATTTGTATATATGGGTTTTGGTGTGAATGTAAACCTTCATTTTTCTGGGACATATGCCCAGGAATGCAATTACTGGGTGGTTTGGTTGTTGCATGTTAATTTCTTAAGCAACTGAAAAACTGTCTTCCAAAGCCAGACGTGCAGGGGGGTGAGAGGATTCGCCAGAGACAGAGTCGGGAGCAGAACAGGCAGATCTACCGAAATACACTGCTGAGGGGAGCAGCAGACAAGACAGGAGAGATCTGTGAGTTGCTGCCTTGTGGGGGACTGAATTCAGGCGATAGCAGTGATAGTGCTGAGACCTTACCCCGATGCCACCAGGAAGACCCCTGTATTGATATTTTTATTTGTACTGCTATTCAATAGTGGTTTCATTTGCACTTCCCTAGTAGTTAATGATATTGAATGTCTTTTCATATTTGCCATCTGTATTGCCTTCTTTGGTAAAATGTCTCTTCCATTCTTTTACCCATTTTGTCACTGGACAACATATTTCAGAATGTACAAGTTCAGTAGCACTCAAGAGACTGTAAATTGGAACAACAACAAGGTACCATTTGATTCCCCTCAGACTGGTTAAATTCCAGAGAGAAAACACCTCTTCTACCTGAGGTGCAGTGCAGGAGATCTTGCATCCGCTGTGAGTGGGCATGTGAACATTATGGCACTTGGGGAAAGCTAGTTAGCAATATCTATTAAAATTTTTCCCAAATAGTCATATGCCCTTCAACCCAGCAATTCTATACCTGAGAATGTTTCCCTTAAAAAATGCGAGAAAATATGAACAAGTATGTGAATTGTAGCCTTGATTTCAGTACCACAGAAACTGGAAACTAGGTAAATGCCCATAAAAATGAACATGGCTGAACTGTGGCTTATCTATACCATGGGATATTCTGCAGCCATTTGTAAGAATGAATTGTATCAATTAACTTTCATAAGGTGCTTTTTATGTAAAAATGTAAGGATACAAGGAACTATAATCTCCATCATGTAATCAACTGCCAGTGTCCATACTAGTATATATATCAATATCTGTGTACAATTATATGGACAAAGAGAAAAATCTAAAAGATTATATTCCAAGTTGCATACAATAGAGTGAGAATATATACTTGAAGAGAGAGGAACATTAAGGTGGAACCAGCAAAAAAGTACAAGAGGAGAGATTGCTGTTAGAAATGTGGTGATGGAATCACATGTAGGTATAAATATAAAAAATATGTATCTATAGAAATAAAAATAGATAGGATATTGAAAAGAAATTTAAATTTAAAAAATACCTAAATCATCCACCAAATAGAGACAAAAACTTTTAGTATATCCAAACTAACTTTTCCATGTTGGAACAGATTCTGATTCTTTGTAATGAGGGTGAATTGAATGAGTCAGTTTACATGTAGGGAGCAGGTAGTATAAAAAATACACAATTCTGAATATAAGAATAGCTTCTAGCATCAGAGTGTATGGTTGAATTTATGTTGGTTACATGCTGCTGTGACATGAAGTGACAAGTCACAGCTCCACACTGTGCACACCAAGGCACACCAGCACACCGCAGGGAGCTCAAGGTCAAGGCTGGATATTTTCAAGAGAAATAAGAGCTATTTGATATTTGCTGGCTAGCTTGCAAACTACTAGCTCAAAGCAGTTTGCATTTTCAACATTCATGATATCCTTGTGAAGCCAGATTTTTGACAGTTGATAAAATGTGGAACAGGAAACAAGAATGGTGTGGTCTAGTATGATTTCAAGGTTTGAGAAGTTGTGCCATGTCCAGCAGACACACTCATTCCGTCTAGTATCAAGTACCTCTAATTATTAAACAGCAAGATGTAAAATATTTTTCTTGTGTAAATCTTTTCCCAATGACTTCTTCAGTCATCTGGACTGAACTACTCAATAAATGCAATAGTTAGATATATTGTAAGAAAATTACTGAGCCACTAAAGGAGCTGTGAGTGAATCTCTGCTATCGGATGCTATGGACTAAGGCAACTGAAACCTCCAGAAGGCCGGGGGCAATAGTTGCAATAACAGTACTATGAAAATAACTACTATGACAGTGATCATCAATTAGATACAACAAAGTCTTCCCTCCTTTTGTAAATTTGTTTAAAAAAAGTTTTTTTCAGTCCCCCAAATGCTACCACTGGCTATATTCATATTTACCTCAAAGAGTTAATTGATATTCCACCCACTGACTCCATTACAACCTGCAGGATGAAAGAATACAAAGCAATCACAAATTGATTACTGTTATACTGGGTTTTCAGGAGTCATAAATCTGAGACCTGCCTTGCTAGGAAACAGTAAGTTTGACAAGTTTCTTACTGTTCAGAAGCCAGGCGTCAGATCCATTCAGAATCTGTACATTCTAGTGTTGATTACTTCTTTTGTGTGTTTTGTAATGGGATTTGTTAAATATGAAGTCCTCACATCTACCCTGTTATATCATTATTAAATAAATTACATTAGGATCATCTGTCCCATCACATTAGGTATTCTTATTCTGGAGACTGTCAGGGTTGCTGAATAGTGGAGCATTTTCCAGAGAGATTTTCCAAATCCATTTTCAAACTGCAATACTTGCCTGGAACATCAAAGAGAAGTTCTTGCTGATGTCCTTCCATTAAGTCTCCATTCTTGCCTGAGAGAGTATCGATAAACTCCACTAAGTCCTCCTGATCCAATAATTATCTGCCATCAATAATACAGCCAAGGGCAGGGCCTGGCATGCCAAGTATTAAGGGAGAGATTTATGGGTTACTCTAAAAAATGCCCAAAAACTCCAGTGTTCAAAACACTTGGGCATCTCTTCTGCCAAACACAAGAAGTGTTGATTACAGTCTTGTTGATTAGACCTCCAAATACTCATTAGTGCTAAAGTACAAATGACCTTATAAAATTAATGGTTCTATATTACACTTGCTCAGTCCTCCCTTATCAGAGGCTGAGAAAAGGCCAGGTTTTGCTCAAGTGGTTGTTCTTTGTTAGGCTCCCATTTTCACAAAGCCTCAACACCCACCAGACCCACACAGGGGCCCATCTGGCTGAAGCTCTCACCACTCAGAGCCTGGAAGGGCTGTGACAGGGGTGGCTCTTCTCTGATTTGGCCTCAAGCCCAGCTGTTCCAAAGTGCTTTCACATTGTAAGGTAAATTCCATGATCTTTCAACCACCCTATGCCTTTGAATGAGAAGGAGAGTGGAGGAAAGCAGGTGGTCCACCTGAGCTTCAGCTTGGAGATGGCAGGCGAGAGCCACTTCAGTGGAGATGGCTGACTTGTTTGGGACTGGGCCATCAATGACAATTCTTGGGGATTTCACAATTCAATACAAAGGCCAGTGGGAGTCTAGTCAGCTCTAATCAGATGACGGGATGGCAAAGTGGAAGGAGATAAACAAGAAGGAAGGAAGGAACCAGGAATCATAACCAGCCCTGGTCAATGATCAGGTCAGGTTGGTGCTAAAAAGCCCCTCAGCTTGGCAGGTTTAGGGGCAACAAGCTGGTTAGGGAGTCACAGGCTGAGGTCCCCATTTCTGTATCAGGGCAAGTTTGATAACCCACTCTGCCAAGGTGGGCTCTCAATAGAATCCTCAGTGGAAGATGGCCAACTGGCCAACTTAAGACAGCTTATCACTGAGAGTCAAGAAATTTGAGTTCTTGAAATCTTCTTCCATTCTCTTATTTACAGTGACCAACCAACTTTACCAATTCCTTCCCTTTCCCCCTCACATCAGTATCTAGTTTATAAGATGGGGATCCTAATTCCTAGCTGTTGGGAGCACCAACTATCCCTCCCCTGCCATTCAAAAGAGCAAATGGACACAGAACTATTGAATCAACAAGAAGAAAGTTGGATTGGATCCCAAAGAAGTCATTTTACAAGAAGAAAAAAAAAACTGAGATTAAGAGAAAAATATGGCACTATAATCAGGTGCTGATACTGTTGTGTTTTCCAGGCCATGTCAACTGCTTCATCACTGCTCAGATAATGAATAAAAATTTGCAGAAGGGCTTAGGAGAGTTTGTAGGTTTTTTAAGGCATATCTGCAGAGAAGTTCTTTAAGGAAGTTATTAGCTTTAATGAGAAATGAGAAAACATTAGCATTAACCCCCTCATACATACACACAAACACACCAATGTGAGTAAATCTACAAGGCACCTTGCTAGCTATTTGGAAACCTGTGCGCTAATGTATCCTCAGTGCTGAAGAGTGCAGAGGGTCATCAAGATCATGGTTTTATCAGATGTCCATTTTAGAAGACCAACCTCAGACAGCTTAGCCACTTCTGAAATGGTATTTCCTCCATTAGAAAGAAAATACCCTGTTACCGTGACCCTCTATGACACCCACTCATCAAAGAAACTTACTAGTAACTTTGATGCATTTTGTTCCCAGTGTAAATAGTGCAGATTTTGAAAGAGGGGTCAGTTCAATTAATACTGGAACTGCCATCATAGCTATTACTTTAGGAATGCTCTTATTGAATTAAAAAGCATGAAAATGAAGTCGAAGATATGACTGTTGAATTTTATCTGACTTATGGGAGGAAATGATAAGACTGGCATTTTAGAGACCTTCTTACATGTTTATACAATAACAACATCCATTTAATTAATAAGGGAATGTAGGTGGGCTCCCTTTTCCCTTATTTTACAGATGAGAAAAAAGAGGTTCAGGGAGGTTTGTTTCTAAGTGGAACTAAGCATGCTGCAACAATTAAGTTGCAGATACAACATTTGAAACTAACCCCTTTCTTAAAGTAAACTGTAAACAACAACAAAAAAACAAAAAACCCAAAACCTGTTGACAGTTCCCAATGTGATGTGTTTAAGATGCACTTTGGATGACCATTTTAATCCCAAACATAGCAGAAAGCCTGGACCTTTCTCCATCTGCATCCCCAAATGACGAGAGTCACCCTCAAGGTATGGGGTACCTGCTTATTTGCATATTTCATGAGATGGGATAAGTCATTTTGCCCTTGAAGACAATCGATTTGCCGAGCAAAGCTTTGTAAGTTCTCATCTGCACTTCATGAACAACCAGAAAGCTTTAAGCAAGTTTCAAAAGGGAAATTTGGAAATGTAGATAATAGCAGACTTTCTTCATAAAATGAGATTACTAGTTTGGTCTGTTCTCATGTTTTGAGACAGTGATTGGGAAAAGGGATGGTGAATGAGATGGGGGAAGTGACCTTGTCAGAGCAAGAAAAGGAGACTGAGGGAGACAGTTTAATTTTCCTAGCAGTTAGCTCAAGAAGTCCCCGAGGGAACAGACACTGCTTCCTTGTTGAGCCAATGTCTAAGTAAGTCCCTAGTGGGGTGCAATCTGAGCCTATAGAAAGTGGGTGAGGATAGACTTATTTAGCCTGAGACCTGGGTAGCAATTGCATTTTATTTCCTCCAAAGAGGAAGGAAATATAGTAAGGGAGAAGAAGACAGGGAAGGGAGAATACAGCAGGCAAAATGAGGAAAGCACCCTGGTATGTGAAGGAACCTCACTTCTCACCCCATTTCTAATCAGTTTCTCAAAGTCATAGGCACTTGATAAAAATGGAGTTTTTAAAGAAAAAAGTCATGAAAAATCGGGGCATGTTGTTTGGACTGATAGGTTGGTAGGTATCATAGGGAAAAATTGGGGGGGTCACAGATGCAGAGATCCACAAGAAAGTAAGTCTATTAATTGGTGGGAGGGTTGGGAGGAAGGTAGGTTAGACTCCCACAGGCCATGAAATGGTTCAGGGTAAGTTCAACCAGACACCTGCACACAGTATCTTTACAGTTCTGTGCTCTTGTTATTTCTCATTTCATTTGCCTCTTAGGACCCTACAACTTTCACTACCCCATAATGATGTCTTGGGTTAACAACAACTGTGAAGGGAAAGAAGCAAAAAATAGATGCAGAAATGGAAGCAGGTAGGATGTCTGGATGTTTCTAAGAAAAAAAAAAAAAAAAAAAAACAAGCAAACATGACTCTCCAGCAGAGAGGAGATGCAAATCTGCATGAGCGCATTACTCTAATGCTCAAATGCACAAATTAGGAGGCCCTTTGGAGTGGAAATAAATGACTGTATTCCTATTTATAGGCAATCAATTAAGGAGCAAATGGTAGCACTCAAATGAGGTTTCTTTGCTTAGTGAAATAAATAGTGACCTCATCACGATGCCCATTTCATTAAGGATCTTTCTAGCAACTTTGATGTTCACTTCCAAAGGAAACCCATTTTCAAAATGAATGAATCCTGCTCCTTCCATCAATCCTTTCTTTCTATCTGTGGTTAAAGTTCACTGTCCTAGAGAGTGAGACCTTAGTTGGCTTAAGTTTCCTCCATATGTCAGAATATTATGGGGGTGAGAGAGAAGAGAGTGTTTAAATATACTTTATGATCATTCTGAAATCCATTTAAGTGCACTCAGTGGCCACTCATATTAATAGTGACTAATTATTAGCCAGAGTCTATGCGAAATGCAGAAGTGATCTTTCATCCTTACTAGAACCATAGAATGAAGGTTAGTATATCCCCCATTTTTCAGATGAGGAAGAAACTACAGGCCACAATAATTAACTTGCCCAGGTTTCTTTCTTTCTTTCATTCATTCATTCATTCATTCATTCATTCATTCATTCAGCAGCTACTTATAAAGTGCCTATAATGTGTCATATACTATTCTAGTTGCTGAATATACAATAGCGAGGACCTCCCTGGTGGTGCAAAGGATTAAGACACCACCTATGAAGCTATTCACAGCCACTGCAGCATGAGTTCAATCCCTGGCCAGGGAGCTACCCACATGGCGCAGCAGACCTCTCCTGACTCACCCTGTTGCTCCCCTCAGCAGTGTATTTCAGTCAATCTCCCTGTTCTGTTCCCCACTCTGTCTCTTGTGAATCCTCTCACCCCCACACCCTCTGGCCTGTACCCCAGTTCTTGTATGCATAAATAAATCTTTAAAAACAATTTTAAAAAATGAATATACAATAGTGAATATAACAAAAACATCCTGGACTTATGGAATTTACATCCAGGTGGGAGATAGGAGCAGCCGTCATTAAATTTTTTTTAAAGATTTATTTATTTATTTGTTTGTTTGTTTGTTTGTTTGTTTGTTTATTCATTTATTTATGCAAGCACTGGGTGCAGTCAGAAGTGCAGGAGGGTGAGAGAATTCACCAGAGCCAGAGCGGGGAACAGAACAGGCAGAAAGATGAAATACACTGCTGAGGGGAGCAGCAGGCACAGCAGTAGAGGTCTGCGTGCCATGTGGGACCCTTGCCAGTGGCCAGGGATCAAACCGGTGCTGCAGAGGCTGCAGGCAGCTTCGCAGCCCAGCGCTCAACCACTGCACCACTGGGGAGGCCCCAGCCCTCATTAAATTTAAAGACACCAGAAGTTAAGTGATAGAGCTAGATATGGATGAGGGCTGCCTGCCTCAACCGAAGGCCATGCCCTTATTCACTGCACCATTCCGGGTCAAATTGGAGGCTGGTCAATATCTCTGTGACAATTGAGTGAGATGAATTAGGAAGAGCTTTGGCCTAGTATGGACAGGACGGACAACAACTCTACCTTGGAGTCCCTATGTGAGCCTGAGAAAGTCACCTAACTTCTCTGGGTCTGCAATATCTCACCAGTCCAATGAAGAGTATTTTCCACATGAGTTTAGAAAACATTAGACAACAATATATTTGATTAAAAGGGAACAACTGTATGATGAAGTCCAACTTGGACTGTCAGAGATGAATAATGTGATATATACACATCTTGATTTTTGATGATGCACATCTCATTATAAAATGTTATATAAAATACAATGCTACTTCAATAAAAAAATTAAATATATATCTGTTTTTTAAAAAAGCGTGTGTGTTGGGATGTGAGGTGTACATGTGTGTGGAGGGGTGGGGGAAAGTTGTGACAAATAAACTGGAAGTTTCTACATGTAATGTCCCCCTCTTGAAGATCCACAATACTAATTAGCAAGTTCAAGACCCTGATAAGCTCCACAATACACTTAGGGACTGCATATGACAGAGCCACCTCTGGTGTCTGCTGACCCCAAAGATGCATTTATATCGGCTGAGTCAGGTTACACACCAATCTTAGCTCATCATTGCAAACAGAGGTTAAATCATTTATCTAGTATTATGTCTAGTCTGCAGTTGATGCTCAATGTATGTCAGTTCCACCATCTTACCTTATCCCTTTGCTTTCTTACCTTAGTTAGAGCATGCAATTTTCTAGGTCTTTATATCTTGAATAATAATAGCAATGAATAAAACATACCCCGAGCGCTATAAGTGACAGGCAAATTGACTCCAGTGGTGCCACCTCATAAACAGGCACCTTCCCACCTGTGTGGTTTGGGATATGAATCAGGGCTAGAGGTCAGCCAGTCACCTCATATGAGCCAAGAGCTGCAACCCCCCTTTCCAAACATCCCCCTCCCAGTAACTTAAAAAGTGAGAGTATGACGGCATTCATGACTCAACATTTTCCTCAGGGATTCACAACACTCAGGCATATGGCCTGAAGGGGGTCATCAGAAAAGGAAAGGGCTGGCACCCCAACAATAGTAAGAACTAGATAAGCCCCCCTTATCAAATGTATTGATTTGATAAATGCAATTTCATTCATTTCAGCAGGAAGGCAATAGGTTGTGACAAAATATAGCAACTGTTTCCCCTTCCTTTAGATGTACATTTCTTTTCCTTCACCAGGTTACAGCAGACAGAGGTTTGAGGTCTTCTCAATATTACAATTAAATATATACATGCAAAGGCAGGGTGGGGGCGGAAAGCCATAGACACGCAGGAGTAATTAGGCCAATCCCACCGAAATTCCTATAAGGAAAGGTATATAGTGTATGTGCCAGAAAATGGCTTCCTTTAGAAAATGAAACTGTCTTTTTAACCCAGGACATGATGATCTAGAATCTCCTCTACATACCATAAAGTATACCCCCCTAAGAAATTCTAGGTTGCCTCATGTGCCCTTAATTATGATAGAGTAGCCAGCATTTGATTCTCTTGGACAGTGAGTTTTTTTCTCTTTCTACTGGACAATAAAGTATCATGATTAATGTGACTTAGCAACTGCCTTAATAACTGAGCTAACATGAAGCACAGCTGCCACACTCCCTCAGCCTTTGTTCAAGGCAGCAGATCGAAGTACCCCCTTCTGAAGGGCCAGTCACCAGGGACCTGTCCAGTGTTCTTGCACTCATGTGGAGTTACAATAAATTAGGTTGTTATTCCAGCAAATCTTCAATTTCTTTCTGGATATGTCTCACTATAATTTAGCTCAAGTTAATGATAACCCTAAATGTAATATTACCAGTTATTATTTCTCACTTTCAAATTGTGCCTAAGTGGCTAATGTTCCCTGGCAAAGATAAGCCCTCTACCAGCTAATGAGGAGATTATGACGGGCAGACAAAGAGGCTACAGGAAACTATGCCTCTGACTCTGAGATAGGATCATGTTTACCGCCCAGACCTCACCTCTCTTGGGCAGGCAAAGAATCTAAAAGAAATTGGTTGTTAACACTGAGGAAGAAATAACACTCTCCTACGCTGCTTAGGGGGTATACTTTTTGGAGGAAAATTTAGCAATCTGTAATGAAAGCTTTAAATAGTCTGTGTTCCTTGATTCAACAACTTCATTTTTAGGACTTTATTTTAAAAGTGTTCATAAAGCAGTTTTTCTGAACAGAAAAGGAATCAACTGAGATGTCCAATAATATGGGTTGGATTAATTAATTAGGACACACATACTACTGTTTCCAGCCAACACAAGGTATGCCAAGCTCTCTAAGTATTATGGGTTTTAACTTATTTATTCTAAACAACCACCCCACAGGCAGTACTATTATGATGCCATTTTACATGAGTAAACTGAGTCACAGAGATGTAAGTAACCAGCCCAAAGTCACAAGAATGGCTGACTTGGCATTTGAACCCAGCAGCAGGGCACCATGGTCTAGTGATACCTTCTCCATGTTGCCTCACAACAATGGAATAATGTTCCATCAGTACAACTGATTCAGTGATACATATTATTTCATGAAAAAATGATCGAAATATGTACGTGAGTGAAAAAAAAAAAAAGCAGATTACAAAATAGGTCGAACAGTGTGACCTCATTTTTATAGGGAAAAAAAAAAGGATGAATGTATTTCTAAGTTAAAAAAAAGAAATCTTGAAGGTTTTTCAAGCTATCTCCAACTCTAGTGACAGTGATTATTTTGCGAGTGGCATCTTCAGTCTTTAGTGCTTCAGAAATTTCCTTTTTTGCTTACCTCTTTGGTCTACTCATTGTTACCAAGACAATGTATTCAAATGTTAGGTGTCTGTACGCATCAAAGAAATGGAAATTTACTTACAAGGAAGAATAATATATTTTAATTAAAAATATTCTTATACATTAGTATATATTATATGTGTACATATATAATATATAAATAAGTGTGTGCATATATAATCAGACAACCTATTGCTACGCAGGTGGGGTAAAAACCCACACACTCACACATCACTACTGCATATACATGTCACAACCTACAGTAGAAAGCAAGCTGGCAATATAAATCCAGAGCCAAGAAAATGTTCATTTCCTCTTATCCCATGTCCCCACTTCTAGCAACTATCTTATGATCACAATTCAATGCTCTGTGCATTTGGTAAGAAACATACAACTGCAATATTTCATTTGTATGTCCGCTGGTAGAAAGGGGAGGCTGGGGAGCTTCCGATGAGACTTAAGAGGAAAAGACAAGGACTAGCATATTGAAGAGCTCCATGGTTGCTTAACAAAGGTCTCCTGTCAATGTACAGGGTGTCACTGAAGCCAGGCAGTGGACCCCCAGCAAGTACACCTAAATCTAGGAACACCTGTGGAGTGTGAGAGGGAAGGACCCCACGTGTGACGCCTGCGCTGTCCCTGGTGCTGTTTTCCTGCCCGTGGCTTGTTTGTTTCATGCCTGGAGGGCCTGTGAGAGGTAGCTGAAGGTGTCCTCCCTGTTTGGGAACGCCAGCATTCCTCCCGAGAACCAAAATACCCTACTTTCCTCTCTGTGTGAAAAACAATATGGATCCCAGTATTTTCTCTCTTGCTCTGATGACCTTACTGGAAACAGACAAGTGATTTAGTCAATCACTCCAGAAGATAGTTGCATGGAGAAGATAAGGCCAAGAGTGAACAGAATAGCTTGTTTATAAAGACTATCGAGTTGTCCGGGGACTGTGTCCACTAATCAAAACCTCCTAGCCTCACCCCAACCAGTTCTCTGCCTTACAAGAGCTGCCTTATATCACTCAGCCTAGACCCCCAAACCTTTCAAATATCCTCCCTTTACCTCCCCACTTCAAGACATGACTAAGGCTGTTGAGGTGGCACCCTTCTTCACAGCAATGCCTGTAACAAACGTCACTTTCTTAATCAATAGGCTTTCTGGTGGTCTTTGGCAGAGGCAGCAGTTGACTCCTCACAGATTAAGGAACAGGGCTGGAAATTGGAAGAGAGAGGGATCGATGAGGTGATGGAAGGGACATCGCTGAGGCAGAGGCAAACCCAAGAGCCCTGTGAAGGGCAGTCCATCACAAGGGAGACAGGGAAGAAGAGGCATGATGAGGGAAAAGTGCTAGAGACTCCAAGGATGGAGATACTTCATCAACTCACTGACCCCGGGAGTCCAATGGTGCAAGAGAACAGACACCCTGACAGGTCTGGTGCCAGCATCTCCAGCGTGGGCAGGAGACTAGTGGCTTCTGCTGGGCTTGTATCAGGAGCAGGAAAGACTTGACAAAAGGGGATGTCAGAGTTCATTTTGGAGGGCACAGAGCTCAAGTTCAAGGAATGCTGTTGACCAGGCTGTGGTTCAGGGGATGACCTCTGGAGCTAGACCACCTCCATTCAGACCCCACCCTGCCTCTCACCAGTTGAGTGACTCTGGATAAGATATTTGACTGTCCAATTATAGTAAGTCTCAGTTTTCTCACCTGTAAGATAAATTTATAGATAATAGTTTCTAGATTGTAGGGTAGTTCAAAGGATTAAATCAGGTGGATGACATAGTATCCGGCACATATTAAGTGTTGAAGAAGCGTGAGTCTTTATTTATTATTGCTTCATTATCATTACCCCCTTAGTGGAATTCATTCACACTTCAGAAGAGGAAAAATTGGGAAGCACAGTCAAAGACATGCATAATGGTAGCATATGAAACAGCCAAAATCTTAGAAATTTTAGAAAGAAGTTGTAGGGTGCTGGCAAATTTATAATATTTGCCAATTCTCATGGTGTAAATACTCCCATGGTTAGTTTCAAGTCACCACTAGGAAGTCACTGGACCCAAAATGGGAAAAGATAGGCACAGGGGTCCCCCAGGAACTGGTACAAGCTGGCTCAAGTATGCCCCTGGGAAGAGGCTTAAATATTTACTAAAGCAGAATGATCACTAGAACAGCCAGTGGTAACAGAATATGATGCTATGAAAACCAGAATTACAAGGACTACATACAGCCCTACAGAATGCTTATCATAATTTAAAAAGGATTGAAAATCATATCTATAATGAGACAGTAAATCATAGGTCTCTGATTCTACATACACAGTTTTCAGGTTTGCTGATTTTCTGAGCTCATGAGGCATTTCACAAACTGCAATTAATGTTGTTTCATTTTTTTTGTTGTTCTGAAAAGCAGTTAATAAATCAACGATGCCCTTCACAAACAATACTGCTCCAGCATCAGCGATAAATGGCAGCTAAATTGATGCCAGCATTGGAAGGGGGACAGGAAAAGAATACAGCAAAGTGAAAACAGCTTGATTTGTTGTTGGAGCAACACTGTAAGTGGCTTTTTCTTTCATTTGGATGCCTAGTAATGTGTATGCACAATAAATCATAACAAAACTTTAAAATAGAGTCTAAACATGGGCATAAACACACATGTGCAAAGAAAATTCCTTTCTTTCTCTCCCTTCAATCCCATCCTACTCCCCTCCTTTATCTCCCTCCCTCCCTTGATCTATTACATGTGGTTACAGGGCAGTAAAGACACATGGTGTGGAAGGTGCTAGTTGCCGCATGTATGATGTTTGTGTATATTGTCTTTAAATACTGAGTAAGAGGCCACCACCACTTCTCAACTGGGGTTAATTCTCTATCCCAGTGCTATAAGCCATATTGACACCTATATTTAGAGCAGGCCCTTTAAAGAAAACTGAAGAAAACCAGTTCAGACTGGTTATGAAAAATAAGCAGAGCTCTATAACGAAGGGCTGGACCAATCTGAGCTCAGTGAGCGGCAGTTTTTATACTAACAATGCATTTGGCTCCCTTCAGCTTGGCCAGGGGGTTTGGGGGGGACAGTCGAGAACCCTTTCTTTCTCCTTTAGGAAAGAAGAGAAAATTGTTCACGCTTTGAAGGACCTGAAAAAGGAAAAAACAATCACAGCCGCAATTTTCCCTTTGTGAATATTTTTTTCAAAACAAGAGCTTCAGATGCTATCTGTCTACCTAAAGGGTAACTTTGAGCCAGAAGGATTTCCTTTCAATTCCCCAAACCCCCTCTCTCCAAACACCCACACTCAAATTTCATGGTTTTAAGAGAAACATGTCTTGAGTGTATCCAGAAAGACAAGGACCCTTATTAAGCAGAGCCTACCCTATTATTCTATTTGGAAATTGAATCTCCAGTTCATGGATTATTTGGGTCTGAGGCTTATCTGTTCTCTTGCTTTATTTTCCTCCCAGATCTGGTTAAGGGGAAGACAGGGAAAGGAAAGTGGCTCACTGCAGTTATTGGCAAGGGCATCGGGGACCCCAGAGCTTGGTGGAAGAGGAGAGGAAGTTATGATTGCAATCAGGTTTCAGCATTTCACATGCATTGGAAGTTTAATAGTCTCCTGTTCCCACAATTCCTGCAGACAACCAAGAGCTGGTTTTGAGGAATGTTTCTATCCACTTATTCTAGAATTCAACTCTGACGCCTGGTGGATTTCCCAGGTCACTAAGGATGCCAAGAAAGAGAGGCCAGGAATTGCAATTTTTCATTTTGCATGCAGAGAGGGAAAGAAAAACAGTCTAGTTATTTGATCATTAGACAGACTAAACTGGGTACAGGAGAGACTTGGAAAAAATCCTATCATAAATGTAATATCCTGAGCCCAGAACGAACCCATCCATCGGGATAGAAATTGAATCAGAAATTCTCCTTTGTGTAAATGCCCTTCATGTTGATCTTTTCTTTCTACCCAGTGCTGTTTTGGTATCAAATAGAATCTCTCAATTTTAAGAAATTGTAGCATTTAAAGGACCTTGAACTGGTGGAGCCTCAGCTAACACTGTCTGTAAAAACCGCTTTGATCAGAAGGGTCCAGAGGGATGTTGCCTGAACAACTTCATCTTAAGCAGAATGGGGAATGGCTCCCTCTGATCAGCTGTTGAAAGACCTGGAAAAGAGAATTGATTTCCTTCTGCTGTCATAGATGATTTTGCCTTGTTTTTTTCCTCTGCACCATGAATTCAACGCCACACTTCCCCACAGTGCAACCAGATTGGAAATGAATACTGAATGAGTCCCCTGAAAAAAACCTCCAGCCCTTAAATAGGCCAGTTGCAGAGGAAAGCTACCTCCAGCCCTCTGAAAGTGATTTGCCTATTCAAGGGAAATTCTTGAATATGCTACAGAGGACATTTCAACTATGCCATGGACCTGATAAGTAGACAGAATAAATTGTTCCTAAAAGGTATATATTTTAGATATATGTTGGTATGAAAACCTACAAACCTTTACTTTATCCCAGCTGTGCCATCCATTGGTGCATTTTGTTACTCATGGAATTTTCCAGTGCTTATGGATTCCCTAGTGTTTGGTGAGGTAGCTTCTTTACTTCAACGAACATCTTCTTGAATATGCATCATCAAAAGGCACCCTCGGGGATGGGATTTGGGAAGCTCTGAAATCCATTTGCCACACATGTGAAAACAGACACATGATGGTGGGTGTTGCCCTCAGGGCTGTGGGGAGATGAGAAGAAAACTCAAGTGCCTGTTCCCTTCCTCTGATGAACCCCGAGACAGGGCCACTTGCAAAGGAAGGTGCTGCCTGTGCAAAGAATACATGGGTCTACATCGAAAAGCTGCTTTTGTAGGCAAGGTAACTGACCGCTGATGGGTCTGTGCCGGAAGGAAAGAGTCATTTTTTTTTTCTTTTGTTAAGTTTGTAAGAAGCCTAGATGTGAATTATATATACAAGGAATGGCTCCCTGACACCCCAAGCCACAGTGATGATGACAGCCTCTCTGGGGTGGGGGGACTCAGATCCCACTGCAGAGTGGTCTGGTCGTGGGGCACAGAAAAAGAATGTGGAACAAACAAGTGGCTCTACCTGCTCACTCCCTCTCACTAGATAGCCAGTCTTGCTGCCACTAGAATGGATATGACTTCAGGGGCCTGCCACTTGGCCACTGCTGGAAGGAAGTGAGTTCTCCCTCTCTCCTCTGTTTTGAGTTAAGCTATGAATATGCAATTATTCATCTGTCCTTTAAAGCAGCCCTCTGTAAAAGTCACACAATGAGGAGTGCATTATGCTATCAATTTTGCATATTTCCTCCTACCTATGTTTTTATTTTTTTGCCAAAAAGGGCCAAAGATAAAACTTCAATTTGTTCTCCAAGCTAACCTGCTTTTGGTCTGGGTTCCAAAACATTCAAGATGAGTTTGCATAGTTTGTAACACATTCACTGCAACAGCAAAGCCAAACCTTGAAATGTCTTTGAATGAACTCAAATTATTCAGTTTCTATATGTATGTGGTTTTTGTTTATGTGTACAACATCAAGTGTGTTCTGAGCACTGACCCAGTCACCTGGGGGTAGAGAGAGGCTACAGTGAAGTGCCTGGGAGCAAAGGCCCCAGGAGGCTTAACAGGTTTCTCATCCTGGATTACGTGTTCTGCAGCAGGTATTGGGCCATACTACGAGGACCATCTTCACTGAGCTCAAGAGAAAGAAATGACCAGGCAAACATGGTGACATGGCCCAGATCTATAGCACACCGAGAAGAGAGCCCGGTAGTGGGCATTCGATAAATGTATGAATGAATGGATGGAACACATTTCATTACAAGCATAAATTGGTATCAGCATGGAACTACAGAACAGGATCCCCAGAGCCCTCCCGCACTGAAGGTGTCTAGGGAGTGTGAGCTGCGAGATGTCATCGCCACCTCAGTCATGTGTGAGGAAATTCCTCCTTGGTTTCTTGCAGGACCTTCACAAGATGCATCTCGCCCCCTCGCAGGTTTATCAGAGAATCACAAATATAAGAAGACATAATTTTCCCTGAAATGCAAATTATTGATGTGAGGTCACCTGGTCTTTCCACTCAGCTTTGTGAAACACAGATGGCTCAGTATCAGCCTGTCAACAAAAAGCAATGGGGGCAGCAGAGAGGAGGGATGTTTATCCCACATCCTTACTGCATGTGACTTAATACTAGTCCCTTCCATCTCTGTTCCTGCTGGCATGTTGTTCCTTTTGAGAAGGGATGACTGGTGTGCATGGGGAAATCCTGGACGCGGGGCTGCCCGGTGAGCACTGTCTGCTGAAGGTTGGCCTTCCCTGGCCCCCTGTGCTCCCCAGATACACCAATAACACACACGCCGCGCCAGGGGAGATGGTGTGTCAGGTAATGACAATGTGCTTTGGAGGAAGGAGCAAAAGGATAAAAGAGCCTGGGTTTGTAGGAACATTAATAATTAAAAGTAATTAATAAACAGTTGAGTGTTCTATTACTTGCAGTCAAAAGCATTCGAGTATAGATTGACAGAGATGAGATTTATGCCCAGCCCTGACTGACTACAGTCCATATAATCAACAAGGGGATGTGATCCAGGAGCCCCTGGGGATCATTTTTTTTGGGGGGGTGCTCTAGGGGCTGCCACCAATACATCAGGAAAGCTAAGCTGAAGAGATCGCATGTTGCTCTCCACCGTGCCCCCACCTCACTCTTCAATACACAGAGGTTTGGAGTTAGACACTGCTCTGAAGGTTTTTTTCTTCTCATTCAAAATAATAGGAAACTGGGCCTCCCCTGGTGGCGCAGGTGGTTGAGCACCACACTGTGAAGCTGTCCGCAGCCTCTGCAGTGCCTATTTGATCCTGGCTAGCCAGCGGGGGTCCCACATGGCGCGCAGACCTCTCCTGTCTCGCCCGCTGCTCTCCTCAGCAGTGTATTTCGTCAGTTTGCCTCTTCTGCTCCCCACTCTGTCTCTGGTGAATCCTCTCACCCTCCCGCGCATCTCATCTGGCCTGTACCCTGGTTCTTGCATAAAATAAATAAATAAATCTTTAAAAAATAATAGGAAACCAAATCACAGCCCTATGCAACCTCTCTGAAGATGGATTTTTTTCCTTCAAAACACCCAGAAACCAGCATCGTCTTTTTCTTAAGAGGAACTCTCAACATTCTCAAGTTTCACTCAATTGTTTTGGCTGATGAGGGATGGGACAGTAAGGAAGGAAAGATGAAATCCAAAAGCAGCTCAGAAATGCTCCTTTAACTGTACTGCTAATTTTTTTCTTTGTTAACTAGCTCTTGTTTTCTCTAGGCTGCTAAATAGCCAGAAAACAAGTCAACTTGTTTCCTCTTCTAGCTTGTTTTGGTCTTTTCTCTTTTTCATTTCTCACCTCTAGGAGAGGTACTGACGGGTGGAATGTCTATGGGTCCTACAGACGACAGAAGAAAAAGGGGGGAGGTACTAGGAGGGGGGGTGAGGCAGTAAAATTTGATTGTACTGTGGCAAACAGCTCAGAGCTTAAGTATTTCCATAAAACCTTCGATTCTTCTTGAGACAGGTCTCAGTGATAAATTTCTTTGGTTCCAGAAAGTTATCCATCTCGCATGGGGTAGGATTTTAGTTCATAGACAATAAATCTCTAAAAAGATGATAGAGAAAGAGACTGGGGAGAGAAGGGGAAAAAAGGGGGGGTACAAAGAGGGGGTGTTCTGGCCTCTTCTTCCACTGTTAAGTGCCACAGAACGCAGACTTCTTGGGAGGCTCTAAACTGGATTCTCTAGACTTGTGGGATACAGGTAAAAATAAGAGATGGCAAATCATCCTGCAAAGCCCCCAATTTTCAGTTCTATTTTCTGTGGATCAGGGTTCCTACTGGAACTTGTGTGGGGCCAGAGAGCAAACTGAAGACAATCTGGAAATGTCCCAGCTGGAGAACAAGAGGCGTGCAAGGTGCTCCAGTTTCTTTTCTTCTTTATTTGTCTCAATGCATCCTCTGAGACCAGAACTAAAGGTGAAGGAAACTGCAAATGCCACAACCTCTCTGTGTTTGGGATGATCAGAATGTGCTGGTGGAACCCTCATGGGCACAGCACCTCATGAAAATATCCATATTATTAATGCAACAGCCTAAAGAGGCCGCGGGGCTTCCTAGGCCCTCGGGCACAGAGGGACCAGAGGTAACAACAGAGGCAGCGAAAGTCCCCACATGCCCAGGCTCCAGTCCCCAGGCCTTCCTCTGGGGTTGAGTCTCCTTTTCATGCACGCTTCTTCTCTCCTCCCTGGTTAGCCCTGGGTTCTCTTTCTGACTTGGCCATTGTGTCACTTCCACCCCAGCTCTTTATCGCCTTTCCAGGAACTAGCCAGGCATCTCGGTCAGATGACCGTACATCTTCCTCTTCAGGTGTTTGTCATGGGTCTGACATCAATGGTGGTGCTTCCACCTGTCTTAAAATTTTTTTTCTCCATTTTCATAGGTCAGGAAGGCAAGGCTCCAGGATCTTAGAAAATTTTCTGATTCTCTGACAGCAAGTGACAACATATGATTGCAACTGGGGGAGTCTGTGTTCTTTCCTTAGCCTCAAGACCTCCCAAACCCCTGATTGGAGGCTTGGAGCAACAAGTTTGAATCCGAGAGAGACAGCCAATAGCATCTTGTCCGTACACTCCTCCTCTCCTCAGCATCCTGCTGCCACCCACAAGCGAGGAGAGAGTGTGATGATGGGAACTTATTTTAGACAAAACCATCCAGTCAGCTTCAAATTCATTCACTGAAGCCAAGCTCTAGAGATACCAGAGAGATAAAGTGCTGCACAAAAGCATTTAGCCTGGAAGCAATCGGCCTCTCCAAAAGCCAACAGAGTTTACACAAAACATTGAACATGAGGCAACCTGGCTTAATACGCTGCATCTACTGCATCTTGCTGGACAATGGCCTCTGTCCACCAGGAGCTGACAGCTGATTAAGGACCTTTCTTTAGGGAGAAAGTAACTCGCCTCCTCATCTTCCACCTGTCATGCACATACTTAGGGAGACCTGTCAAAGAGGAAGATGTGCACTGAAGTAGGGGTAGAGACTGAATTAAAGTGAGACAAGTGATTCATTGCGCTTGAGACTGGTCACTGCTACTCCTGTGCCCTAGCATCTAGGAAAGTTGGTGAGGCAGTTGTGACTTTGAACTTTCTAACTGGAGGCACCATGCTTCTCCCATCTGCAGAGCACAGCCTGGAACTGCACTCCACCTGCAGACCATCTCATCCAAAATTCTAAAATGCACACATTAATCTTCCTGAATGCAGGCATCGTCCTGCAGTAAAGGTGCATCATAAGGCAGCAGTGGACACTTGGGTGGGAAGGGAGGGATATTCTTAGAGCGGCTCATCTGCCTCCTCCCTGCAATGGCTTGAAGCTCACCTCTCCCAGAAGTCAAAGCAAGAAGAGCTTTCAACACACCCTCCACTCAGGCAGGTCTACACATGTAGAAATGAAGGCAGGAAATAAATGAGATGTGTTCAGTTTGGACTTTTTAAGCAGACTTTGGAGACAATAGCATTTATATATATATGTATATATGTATGTATGCATGCATGCATTTATATATATATGTATGTATACACATACATATATAACTATTTTAGTTTCAAGAGTCCAGAAATTTCAAATAACAAAAGCAAAACTGATCCCCAAAGTAGAACTGGGGCAAGAGAGTTGAAGAGAAGCAACACCGCTCCAGAGGGCAGCTAAGGCTGTTTCGTTGGGGGATGGGTCACACGAGAGGCAGGTGGAGAGGAGCTCAGGCATCTTCCTCCTTGAGCAGGATGGCGGCTGCCTTCCCTGGGGGTCATATCTCATCAGGAGCAGCCTCAGAGGCTTGATGCATACCCCAAGACATTCTGCAACCCCATTTGTCCCACTTTTATTGGCAATGCCCTTTCCACATTCCAGAAGAATCTGAAGCCCCCACTCCCAGAACCAGGAGGGGTCCTTAGGCACGTGGAGTGGCAGTGAAGATGTTGCATGGGAAACACTGGCACCTCCCCTGGGCCAAGCTGGGAGAGACCATGGGGAGAACTGCCCCTGAGCAGACCTTGGAGGTGAGACGCACCCCTTATGGAAGCTGTGACTCAAAGATGGCGTGCTGAGGGAATTTCACAGCTGTGTCCTCAGGAGGGGTTTGCACTGATTCTGTATAACTCGACTCATCTGTCAACACTGAGTCCCTCGGCGGGGCTGTCACCGTGTTCTCCGCCTTACACAGGCAGCCTGCTTGGCCTTGCTCCTGTCCTCTGGGTTGGGGTCTGGCTGCTCTCCAACAGCAGGCCTATCCCCTGGGAACACAGGACATCTCTCTGGCAGTCTCTCTTGTCTACTGGCACTCCTCCCAGTGCCCTCTCCTACCTTAGGGACATGGTGCTGCCTTGCGGTGACAGCCCCTAAGGCCAGCTCCTTGCCAGAGTCACCTCTTGAACACCCTCCACCCCACTCCTAGCACGCGCCCCTCCCAAAAGTGATGCCACCTTCAGGTCTTGTGAGAAGCGGCCTATTCCAGACAGAGCATGGCTTTGAAGTCAAGTTCAACTCCTAGCACCTGCACAAGCTAAGAACTGGGCAAGCCAGACAGCCTCCTTGAGGGCCACCATCTGAGTGAAATGGGGACTAGAGCCACTGCCCATGTGAAGTGCAGGGTCTGACAGAGCAGTGGAGAGAGATCAAGGGTAGATAATATCTGCTCCCTCCACACTCAGCCTCCCTGTTCCAATTCTGTGGTGTGATTGGTCAGGAAACCTATTTCCTTTATAGAGCACCTGCATCAGAGCAAGCTGGGAAAATTGCAGGCCAGACTCTGTGGACAGCAGAGTGGTGTTTCTCTTTCTCCTGCGCAGCTCACCCTGCCTCTCAGGGGCTGAGGAGAGTGGGCAGGGGCCAGGCCAGAGCTTAGTGAGCTGGAGGGCCAAACAAAACCAGCGCCCAGGGAGGCGCGCCAAGGGGAGATCAGACAAGCTAAACCTGTTGGCAGGTCCAAAGGAGCAAGTGGGGAACCAGGAAGCAGAGGCACGGCCTGTCGCCAGTGTGGATGAAGTGGGAAGGGGAGGGCTGGAAAGAAGAGATGCTCACGGACCTTGGCCATGGTGAAAGCTGGTCTGCTCAGGGGTCCACGAGTAAGCCTGGCTGGATGCTTCTCTGAGGAAGAAAAAAGGAGGGAAGAAAACGCCCTCTGATTCAAGCTATCCTAGCCTGTGGGTAAATTCAGGTATGGAGAAAATGAAATTGGGTCTAATTTTGCCTCTATTCTTACCAAGAAATCAAAGCTCCTGAGATAACAGGAAACGATATTTTTTATATAAATTGCCTGGATATTGCTAGGAGCAGGCGGTTTTCAGGAACAATATGCTAAAAGAACCAAAGGCCTGTTGGAAGAGATGCTTCTGTCCCTGCCACCCATCAGGAGGGTGAGTCATAAATCTGGACCCCAGCTTTTGTCTACCAGAGTTCAAGCTTCAAACTTTATCCCAGTCATTCGAGTATCTTAAATGAAGATGTCAGCAACTGCTAAATATGCAAAGCCCATTCCAAATATTAGTAGCAGAGAAAGGTGCAAGGTCCTTCTAAATGAAAGACTGAAAAGTGACTTTAGTTCAAAGTGTTTGTGGCTAAAGTACACAAAGGAATCCAAACTTAAGTTAAAGAAAGTGAATGAAGTTAAAGAAAAATACTCACTGGGTGAAAACACAAAAATAAATTAATTGCACATATGCTTCTCCTAATATTTCTCCTCCGACTGACTTAAAAATCAACATTTGGGCCTCCCTGGTGGCGCAAGGGGTTAAGACACAACCTATGAGGCTGTCTGCAGCCTCTGCAGCACGAGTTCAATCCCCAGCCTGCCAGGGAGCAACGCAAGTGGTGCATCACACCACTCCTGACTCACACGCTGCTCCTCTCAGCGTGTGTTTCGGTCAGTCTGCCTGTTCTGTTCCCCACTCTGTCTCTGGTGAATCCTCTCACGCCCCACACCTCTGGCCTGTACTCCGGCTCTTGTATGCATAAATAAATAAATCTTTTAAAAAAATCAACATTTGAGGTCTATACACCAAGCTAAACCTGATTCATTGTAAGTATAAATTAAAAAACTAAAAATGACCTTTTCATGCAAACCAGGAGACTTGGTTGAAGTTCCAAAACTTTCAAAACACTATTGAGTAAACAGCTTAATCTTTTCTGGTCTCATTTTCCTCACTGTTAGAACATTTAGAGGGGCCTCACCGCCTATGCCATAAATCTGCTGTGGAAGTTTCTCGAAGCAGAGACAGGCTTTTCAAATCTCTAACCCCAAGTGCCTGCCACATACCCTCGCTTAGAGAGGTGTTCAGTCATTGTCCATTATGCTTGAGTAAATGAATGAATGAGGATACGAGAGAATTAATAGGGAAAAATGGTTAAATGAGTTAAAATTATGACTATTTCTACCATTCTTCATTCCGTCCCTTCAGTATGCTCTAAGCATTTTCAAAATCCTCAGGAGATGAGCACTTCAAACTGAGGAAGTCAAACTCCGCAGTCTATAAGGGGAAATATCAATTTGGTCAATTGTAAAGATGACAATTTCTAGAATTCATGATTTAAAATACAGTATTGACATTCATCATGAAAGATTTGCATGTACTATTACTGTCTTATACCTCTACTCAAACAGATTTAATGCTAACATGTCACAGCTTACGAATACTTTATGGTTCTATTGGAACATGTAATCATTTAATTCATACCCTCCCAGTATTCAATTCATTTTGAACTCATCTCTCATTTACTTAAAAAAACAGACACCATTCATTGATCCTAGTTATTTTGAAAAGATTAATTTTGCTCCCAAAAGGCCATATGTGATTTGGGAATTAGGCAACTTGATCTGAAATGTGCTAAAAGAGAATAGATTGTGAAATAGATGTGGCTAGAAAGCCAGAGATTCTAGTTCTCTCTGGGAGGAAACACTGAATGGAAATGTAGGCCCCTTGGTATTTCTTATACTGCTGAAATTTTCTCTAGAAGGAAGTGGCAAAACCCATTCTTCCTTCAGTGAGGTGAGTCCCCCCGGGTTTTACGAGCCGTATGCACCTCCTGATTTGGAGACTATTAGGTGTTTGGTCCCTTGCTGCTGACCTCAGCTAAACAGTTGGTAATAAGAAGCAGCTTGTGGCCAACTTTGAGTGCCTCAATTATAGTTGCCAAGGAGACAATCTGTTATCATGGTCTAAGGATGCTGACTAAATGCGAAAGTGGTGATCGGCCTGCACAGTGTAGCCTCCATCATCTTCCATGATGGTAAAGTCACCAGGGTGGGAACGGGTGAAGAGGACCGAGAAGTCACTTCACTAATGCTAATGAAGATTAAAGTGGAAAAGGCAGCCCTACAAATGAAGCCGTTTGCCTTCTCTCTGATCCCTGTGTTCTGAGATGAAGGTCTGTCACCTCCCCTCTCATAAGCAAGTAGTAATTTTCAATGTTTGTAGCATCACAGCTAATCCTCTCAACCACCCTCTGAGGGGGCACTTGTAGTGAATAATGGACATCCCTTTGGTTATGCCATACCTGGGCTTCCCTGCTGTGTCTAGGGACCTATAAATCTGGGGGTATCTTTGCAACTTCCCTTGAAGGTTAACAGCAGGCATGAGACCTGGGTTCTGCCCATCACATAGCCCCAGCTAGATTTTGACTTAGTGTAAAGTAGATATTAAATTCTGTGTCCGTGCCCTTAAAGTTCAGTATGGGCGGGAGGGGAGGGGCAAGCAGAAGTGGGGGTGAGGTTGTGATGGAAGGCGAGCTGAGTAGTTAGGAAAAGACATGTGTGGTCCCCAGCACAAGGCCAGGTGCTTGGGCCCTGGGACAACTTTAGTTGGTGCTGACATTTCAGGGAAAATTGTATGTGCTTAGTAAATACTTGAGGCCAACTTCTTAGGCTTGGAAGAGTTGGAATGTCTTAAAAGCAGGCTGGTCAATCTATTCAGCCACTGGTCAAGCTTCTGGCCAACGAGCCCCTGGTTCCACCTGACCCTTTCTCGAGTGGCTATAATATTACCTCCCAAGCCACTGGTTCATATTTGAACATTTCTGTCATGTAAATTCTACTGAGTCAGATAGATTTCCAGGTGATTCTCCCTCATTGTTCTTGTGCTGGTTGGGAGCAGAATCATTAAAGCTAGTTTTAGACATGGCAGCTACAGTGGACATGTTTGGTTCACCCCCACTTTTGGTGTCCGCTGTAACTGTGGTCGGCAGCCTCAAGCCCTTGCTGCATCTCTCTGCTTTCAGCTGCTGGACTTTCTCTGCAACTGTGGGAGTCTGTGTACAAGACAGCCTGAAGTAAGGGGAGTTAACACTCTCAGGGGTCACCTTTAACCAAAGAGGGTCAGGAATGGCGGGGTGACTGTCCCACCTGCTTACCCTTTGGAGGAACAATTCTGAGGTGCGCTATACGCAATTGGTCAGGAAGTCCTCAGTATGAGTGGACCCTACTGTGCACTCAGTGGGCCTCTATCTTTGTGGTCAACATATTTCACTTCTTCACATCAAACAATGTGAAAGTGCATGTCAAAAGCGGAGAATATAATGACTGACATATGTAAGAAGTTTCCTTTGTGACAGACAAAATGCTAGGGGCTTTATATTGCATTATCTCATTTAGTCATCCAGACAACTCTAAGGGACAGGCACCATTATGCCTATTTTAGAGAAGGAGAAACTGAGGTTGCAGTCATTTCCAGGGTCACACTGCTAACTCGTGGAGGACACAGCTTGACAAGAGTTGTGCTTGGGTATATATCCTAACTCTACCACTAGCACCATGCATGACTTGGGCAAAATATTTAAACTTTTGAAGGAAAATGGAGATGACATTAATAATGTTCAGTGTAAATATTGTGAGAATATCCTTAGAAAGTACCTGGTGTGGTGCCTGGCACACGGGAGATGCTGTGAGCACCAGGTATCACTGCACAGCACTCATTTACAAATCTTATTTGTATCGTGCAGGGAAAATAAAAATCTTCTCTTCAGATGTGAAGGGATGAAGCTGTGCTTCTTTCATCATAGCCTAAGAAATTAGCTCCAGCACATACTCTCTCTGACTGCCAGGCGCCTCCCTGCACACCTTCTGTGAACACATCAGTTATTACCAACTTGAACTTCTGCCTCTCTATTTGTATCTTCACACATTTTAAATTCATATTACTTGCTAATTGCTGTACCCATCATGTTCAACTTATGTCATAGCACGCCAAAGTCACTTGGAAGATTTCTCCCAGGTCCCTAGTTTCTGTAGAGGTCTCAGAAGGTCAAGTTCTCCAGAAACAGATGCTATGGTGGGCCTGAGGGGTATAGTTATTAGGGATTTGCACTTGAGTGAGAAAGGGGAGGAAGGAGAATCCAGCAAAGAGGGAACTTGAGCTGCAAAGTAGGACTGGTATTGTCTTGGTTAACCTGTGGGGACCTCTGGGCAAATACTGCTGGTCAGAACTGGTTATGCCTAAATGATGAGGTTACTTCACCCTCGCCCCTTTCAGTCACTGGGTGCCCCAAAGGGCATGACCTTGGGTGAGGTGTTCTGCAGTCGAGGCAGACCCTGGAAGATTCTCTGGTGGCCATACTTCTTGCTGCCAGGACATCAGCCTTCCTCACAGGAGGGAGCTCAGGGGGTTCATCTGCACATTCCACAGAGCAGATCAAAACTACACATGAGAGTTCATCAATATGCTGATGGAAACCCTGGGGCCATTAGTAAATGACTTTTCTCCTTCCTTCCTCTCTCCTGTGTGACTTAATTCAACAGACTGGCTTTCCCCATTCCCCGTGAGAAGTTCCTAGAGAGCAGAACCTTGGAATTATGCACATAGCACAGTGACCTTTATATGATGGGAGTAGAGATGATGTTTGTTAATTTTTTTTAAAGATTTATTTATGCAAGAACTGGGGTACAGACCAGAGGTGTGGGGGGGGGGTGAGAGGATTAACCAGAGGCAGAGTGGGGAACAGAACAGGCAGACTGACTGAAATACACTGCTGAGGGGAGCAGCGGGCAAGATAGGATAGGTTTGCTCACCATGTGGTTTGCTCCAAGGCAGGCGGGTATCAAACTGGCACTGCAGAGGCTGCGGACAGCTTCACAGCACCACGCTAAACCACCTGCACCACCAGGGAGGCCCCGAAGATGTTTGTTAATTTAAAAATCAGGGTAAAATTGGATGAAAAGCCACAGGGGAAAGGATGCTTAATGCATCACTTTTGTACAACTGTATAGTTGAGAAAAAGCAAAGATCAATTAGCACCTGTATCATGCCATATACCAAAATAATGACCCATGTATTAAAGTTTTGAATATGAAAATGGATATCTTGGGTTTAAGAAAACAGGTGAAAATGAGTCTGATTTTGGTGTATTCAAATTTTAGACACAGAGAAATTGCAAAATAAATTCAGGCTGAGCTTACATAATCTTAAAACAGTCCTATGTAAAAATTTTTAAAAGACAAATGAATAATTTGGAAAATATTTGTAGCAGATCAAATCTTCTTTTTAGCAAATAAAGATGTCATTAAATTGATTAATGAAAATTGATTAATAAAAAATACCTAGTATAAACAAGAACAAATGATAAGAAAGTACAATTTCCAAAAGAAGTACAAATGACCCAAAAATATATAGAAAAAGTCTAGCCACTTTAATGAACAAAAGATTACAATTTCAAAACTGAAGAGGAAGTCTTTTATCTGCCTCACTGACAAATTCTGAAAAGATAATATGATAAACAGAGATGGGAGAGATGTGATTTACATATAGGTTTGGTGGCAGTATAATTTCATTCCACTTTCCTTGAGGACATTGTGGCCATATGCATAAAATATCTTTGATCCAAACATTTTCCTTTTAAGAATTTTCCCTAAAGAAATTATCTGATATATAAATACTGATAAATATCTAACAGTAAATGAATCAGGATGAAAGAAATTGTGGTTTATTCCCTCACTGTGAAGTTATTAAAAAAATCCTGTCATTAAAGATATGGAATAAATTTAGAAAATGCTTATGTTATAATGCTAAGTTCAACAAAGTCAAACATACTATGAGTCTAAACACAAACACACACACACATACGAATAGAAATTAGCAGTGATTATTTCAGGAGGGTAAAGTGATGATAATTATGGCTTTTCCTTATTTATTCTTCTCTCTGTTTTCAAAATTTTTACCTCTTAATTTAATATTCAGAGAACTACACCAAAATCACCTTTTAAATCACCTTTTAAACAAGAAGCTAACAACAGAAGATGGTTCTACCTGCCCCCACTCTTCAACATCCCCCACCTTAGGCTACACACCCTACATCTTGAAAGAAAGGATAACTTAGCCCTCACAGCGTGCTCATTGTAATATGTAAGGTGATGACTCCAGTTTTGAGAATGTGCAGATTTCCCTGGACTGTACGAAACACGAACTTTAAATAGCACATGTTTGAATCTGAGTCCCAGGCCTGTCTTCTGCTCATACTTTCTTTCCTCATAGGCAGAACAGGGTTGTAAGATTATAAGTAGCCACCTGCTAGTTCTGTGGCTAAAACAGTATGGTAGGTCAGTTCAAAGCCCAGACTCAGGAGTCAGACTGCTTGGTTCAAATCCTAGCTCTGCTACCTTCCAGGGCCAACTTATTCAACCTGGATCTGACGCGGTTGCCCCAATTTAACGGGAGATGATACTAGTGCCTGCTTTACATGTTGTAGGGGAGCTTAGCAAGTGCTGAGAGCAGCCCAGGTCCGTGACACACACCATGACAGTCTTGCTGCAATTATTCCATGAGGCATCTAACATAGAACATTTAGAAATCTGAGGGCCGACAAGTGCCAACCTCTTGTTAGACTATCAAAGTATACGACTCTGCTTTTGAGAAAGTCATGGTGTTGAGGAAGAATACAGAAGGGAAAAAAATCCAGTGGAATAGGGTAAATCCTATTAGTGATCTGTAAGGGAAACCTGGAAGCACAGAGAAGGAGCCCAGTTCAAAGAAGGCGATGATATGGAGCAGCTGAAAGCACACAGTAGGCACTCAGCCCACTTCTCTTTTCTTCCTCTAGTCCACCCCCCCCTAACCACCTTCTCCTGTCAAATCCTTAAGTGGAGATTGGGTGGTGAGAAAGAGGAGAAAGAATAAGTGAGAATCATGCTCATCCTTCTAATTCCACTTACCCACACCCCATTAGGCAGCCTGACGACAGAATACCAACTCGCACCCATGCATGACACACTTCTGACATTTCAAGGTCCTTTCTCCTGTCCCTGCAGCCTGATAGGAGAGCAATATCCATCTCCTCCTCCATGGATTGGTCTGACCTTTAATGAAGGCCTGTGCTAAAGCCCTCCGTTCACAAAGTGCTAAATACCCATGTCTTGCATCACAGTTTTAAGAACACAGGGATACCTGAAAATTAAGTCACCTAGGCAAAAGCCCACCCTCCTCAGAGTGCTGTTTATTCCATAGGCCAAATAGCTCTTGTCTGGCTACCCCCACCCCAACTCCAAGCTGGGCTCTGAATGGCCCATTTCTTAGGCCTCTAGTCTGTAAGTTCAACTTTCTCCCATACAGGTCAAGACTGGGCCAGCCTGGGGAGGGGGTTGGGAAGGGCCCTGGCTGGGAAGCTTGCTCTCCTTCCTTCACCAGCCTGACTCCTGCCAATCTTCTAAGTCTCAGCTGTGCCTGTACTTGTCTGAAACTCTCGAACTCCACTTCTGGCTCAGGGAGGCGCTTCTTAGACATCAGCACCAGCACTTACTCCACTGAGGACTCTCAGAATTACTGTCTTACACTAAACCATGAGTTGTTGTGTTTTTCTGAGGGTGGTTATTATACCTCTAACCCAGAGCCCAGCATAGCTTGGTGATGACCTGACATAGCGGGTGGCCAATCAAGATTTGACGAATGAATGGTGAATGAGCGAGTGAACAAGTGAACTTCTCATACAGGTCAGGTGTATAACAGTATAAAGACAACAGATGAAATCTTAGGCAGAAGCAATGTCCTCACAGATCCCCTCCCGGACTGTGTCTCCCAGGGCTTCAACGTGGGACACTCTTAGTCACTTAGAGCTCAGCATGTAACCCACACCTCCCTTAGTAAAAGGCATTCAAACTTATCTTCTGGAGTTTTCTGTGTTTACCTTTTCTTTTCTTTGTATTTTCATGACATTGGAATGCATATTATCACCGGATTTTTAATGCACATAAATAAAACAAAGAGAGCAATTACCACCGTTAACATTTAAAAAATCAAGTTCTTTCAATGATCATAATGCTAAGGGAGATATTTATCACACACAGGGATGGAGACTGCACAAAATAAACAAAACTCTCAGTAGGGACTTATACAGGAAATGAGGTAAAAGGTTTCACAGGTCTGTTTTTTTGTCAGCAAACACCAATAAATTTCAGCAGATGGTGATTATTTGAGATGCTAAGTAGATTTTGAGAACATTTAGTTCCATGGTGGTGAAGGCTGCTTGACAGAGTGAGTGCACTTAAGTCCAGAACTGTGTACATACAGAGGGTTAAAACAGTAGATTTTATGCTGTGTATATTCTGCCTCAATTATATATCTGGAAATAGTGATGTAGATACATATATCGGTATGGACACATATTCTGCCCCAGTTGTCACTTTGGAGTTCTCCTGAAATGCAACACAGTGGCCCAAGTGTGGCCATCCAAGATGAAGCTGTGTGGCTTTGGCCTAAGAGGAACCTGCAGGGCCCTGGAGAAGGTCATCAGGCGCTCTAAACCAGTCATCCTCTAATGTTGTTTACTAGCACTTAAAAGAATTTTGAAAAGCTATGAACCCAATCAAACACTTCTAAGCTGGCACCTAGAATATTTCCATGTTTCAGTAGCTGCAAAGGATATAGTGCTCAGCATATTTATTTCTGTCATCATAGAACTGTTTGAAGCTAAAGAGTGGCCACATTAAAGAGTGGCCACTTAATGATATAATGTTATTAGCAATTGAGAAAAAAGTATAGGGATAACTCTTCTTTGACAAATTTTACATACTTCCTCTTCTCTCTGAAATTGCATTTTCATTTAATTTTCCTCATGGAATTTTATCCTAATGAAAAATAATTTTACACAGTAAAATGGTTTATCAATCAGTCTCTCACACCTCTCTGTGATGAATGTATGTGTAAAATGTAAATCTTTAAAAATTGTTCAGTAACCAAAAGTGCTAAACATTTCATTTGGGTCAAATTATTGTTACAATTAAGATAACAAAGTTGATTGATCAAAAAAATAAAATTTGTTCTTAATTTTGTTAATTATTGGAGTTAAAAATGTAATTCAAAAACGCATCTGGTAGTGAGCTGAATGGCTACTACTACTTCAGTTCCTTCGTGTATTCATGGGTAACACTATCAATTCCTCAAATAAGTGAGATTCAGCCTCAAGTACACGTCTCTTTCATTCTTATGTCTACTAAGAACTGAGAAACTTTTTCTTGTAAATAAATAGACACCATCAGGGGTTTTGCAATGGCAGTGCCACTCAATCTTCTGCACCACTTCCAGATTGCATGTCAAAATCACACAGTGATTTATCATCTAAATTATTTTTAACGATCCATCAACTGACAAGTCAATTAGGCCCACCTTCAATTTTATAGGAAAAAAAGAGCTTGAAAACTTCACTTCCAGGAAGATTTGTGGATCATCAAATCAGAAGAGTCATCCATTTCCTCAACACCTACACTGACATTGCAAATGGCCCCATATTTGGCACTTGGGGGACTTTTGTAAACCACAGGGCAAAGCACCAAAGACAGCGCAATGACCACAACCCTCTCATTTGATAAAATAGAAGGGTGTGTCATTAGGTAGTTAAACTAGGAAACAGTACAGATGGAACTTGAAATTCTGTAAATGAAGCCCAAACTGGACTGTTTGGAAAACCTTCATGATTCCCCAGGGTTGTGCCTTCCAGGCTTAAAGATAGTTGTCCTAAGTTAAGCAATCCCCAGGCCATATACAACTAGGAAAGGAGGCAAATTTCAGACAAGTGTCTAGGATGTCACCAGGAGTCTCTGGGGAGGTAGCCCTCTGCCCCACCCCCATCCCCACCCCCACGGCTGCTTGGCACCCTGGGACCATACTGGTGGCAGAGTTCACTTCTCTGAGGCCATCTGCAGCCAGATCATTTTCCTCCACTACTTCAGCCTTTCCCTAACAGCAGGACCAGTTTTCCCCAGTAAATGTAGTATTAAAGTTGTCAGAAGACACCTTTAACTTATTTAAGGTATTCAGTATAAATACTCAGTCTGAAAATGGGCAATTTTCTTTCTGTTTCAGAATTAAAGGAAATTAGTAACTGCAAGTGCCTACCTCTTTCATGGCAGGGGGTCCAGACTGGGATGAAGGGCAAGATAGGAATAGGCTACAGTGATTTTCCTGTGGCTGCTATTGTCACTGAAGAGTTTATTTCTGCAGGCCACCCCTACCGTCACCACACCTGTTTCATCCAATTTTTCTTGGGAGAGAAAAATGATCAAATAAGAGTTTATAGATAACAGACTCCGTAATTTCATTTTCTTCCACTTTGGGAAAGATATTTCAATACCAACACAAGGATGTTCATATACAGCCAGTATTCCCAGTTTTAATTCAGATCCCTAAGCATCACCATATCCTAATACTGTGTCTACATTGGCTTTCAAGGAAATCTCAAGCCATGACTTGAAATACTGCCAATATACCATGATGCTCTCAATTTTCTACGTGTAGACCTTATCTTTCTCTTATTTCCTCCTGTGAACATCCAGCTGGCTACCAGACATTGGCACTTGGGAACCTTAAATGTGCCCAACATCATATGCCAATATGCACTTTTTATGCCATTTCCAAACTCCCCAACCCTCACTCTCAACCTTGCTTCTCCTCAAATCCTCTGTTTTTGTAAAGGGTACCACAATACAACAAACAAATAAAAAAATATGTGGTCAGTCTTCTTTTCCCAAATGAGGCTCAAATCAAAATGTGTTGTGGATATTCATTTTTTACCCCCACATTCAACCTGCTGGCATAAAAACCCTTTAGGCATTTCCATGCTCCCCTTCTCTTTCCATTAGATCAAGACTCATTCTTGTCCCCTTTTGCTCTTCCAGCCCATTTTCTACATAGAAGCAAGAATGACACTTTAAACGTGGAGATTATATCACGTCACTTCCTTGCTTAAAACCTGTTGTGACATTCTATTGTTCTTAAAACTCAAATTTCTAGGGCCTCCCCGGTGACTCAGGCGGTTGAGCGCCGCTCTGTGAAGCTGCCCACAGCCTCTGCATCGCCAGTTCAATCCTGGCTGGCCGGCGAGGGTCCCACATGGCGCTGCAGACCTCTCCTGTCATGCCCACTGCTCCCCTCAGCAGTGTATTTCATCAGTCTGCCTGTTTTGTTTCCTGCTCTGTCTCTGGTAAATCCTCTTACCCTCCCGTGAATCTGGCCTGTACCCCGGCTCTTGTATAAATAATAAATAAAACTTTGAAAAAAACCTCAAATTTCTAGAGAAGGCCCTGTAGTTCACCACTTTGGGTATTTTAGTTAGGACTTATGTTAATAAGGCACATTACACCTTACAAGGAATTGCACACATGTTCCCCTTTATGGCCTCACAAAAGCCTAGGAGAGTTAAGACTGGTCTCAGACTTCTTGCACTCAAATGTGTATGTTGCTCCCAGCAAAAGCTGGCTAAGGGGTAATGAGGGAATAAAATCTAGCTCCTTGCCAAGCCATCCCTCACCATCCAGGCAAGTCAGTTCAGAGGAAAGTGTTGTGTTTTCTCAAATTCAACCACCAGAGGGAGCATTTTTTTCCCTCCTTTCTGCCAAGCTGCCCATATGTGGTGGTAGAGATCCTGGCAGTACTGTGTTTTTGCTGGTTGTTTGATCATTGTTTTATTCTATAGATGACAACTCTGTTATTCAAAGGGGTGATAAACCCTATGCCAGTAGAAAATTTTCCATTAAGTGAAAAATCTGCTACTGGGTTAACAAGAAATAGATAGCTCTACAATCCTTTGGATGTGTTCTTACTGTTACTTTGGCAGGTTCCCTGGCTTGTAGCTAATGCCTGGTGGGCAGCAGTTGGGTCTACCAGGTGACATTACAGAGCACGGAACATTCACGACAGCCTCCGAGTCCACAGGAGTCCTTTTCTCGGGATTCCTTTTCCTCCTTGGAAATTGAGGGGGTGGACTCAGAACCAAATAAGGTTCCTCTGGGCTCAACTGTCTTTAATTCCAGGAGAAGCAGAGCTTTGGTGAGTGGCGAACTTCATTTACAGCTGCCCAAGTTCCCTTGAATCAAAGCCATTTTGTAAGATGGTTTCTGCCACATTAAGTCATTCTGTAATCATCTTCAGCCTCATTAACTACTCACAGGAGCTGGTTTGGCCACTATACCTCCCTCTTTCACTCAATTTGCTATTGAAATGAATCACTAACTTGGAGGAAGCCAGGTGTCCTGTCCCCAGGAGCTTAATGACAGACCTGCTCATTTACTGGGCATGCTTCTTAGGTCAAGAGCACAGATACCCCTACTGCTTTCTTCTATGAAGACAATATTTTCCAAGCCTTGTCCATGCAGTCATTGGAGGAAGGATGCAAATAAATACCTTTTCTCTCAATCAGTTTAAACTAGAATACCTCATTCTAGGTATTCTAGGCCACACATCTGTCTGCATCTCCCTTCTCTGGCTCCCCCCTTCACCCTAGACCCTCCATCAGGAAGAGGATTTAACCTCATTTGCAGCCTACCAGGGAGAATGTATTCAGCCACAAGCTTCCCAAGGTGCTTCCTTCCTGGTACAAAAAGCTGAAAATGTCATCGCATTTGCAAATGAACAGAAACCTCCCACTCAAAGAGCACCCAGGAGCCACCAAGGCTCACCAACCCTGTAGGTGCCTTCCTCTGACTGCCATTGCTTTGTTGTTAGAATAATACGCACAGATTCTTTCACCTAATGACTTGAAGCAAGTTTAACTGCAAAGGTAAGGACTTTTGCTCCCAATGAGAAGACTCTTCTTTCTTTCTTTCTCTGGAAGGCAGAGTGGTTCCTATTCACTCCGGATACTGTCAGTCCCCTCAAGCCTCTGGCCCTGTGTGCGCTGAAGCTTCATGCCACTGGGGAAGTGAACATTGTAGTCAAGTGACTCTGCTATTCTTAAGCTATGGGAGTCTCAATTCTGGACTAAAATGCTGGCCATGTCAAGGCCATCTTCTTGGCATTCCCACCTGCCAAGGAGAGAGGGCTGAAATAGAACATCTCATACTCCTCATCATTTGCAAAGACCTTGTGCTTTAATCTACTTTTTTGGATTTAATATTTTGTAAGTTGCTGGCAGGTGAGGCATGTGCACATATGGAGGTATGAAGCTGTACTCCCCAAATTAGATAATTACATAAATGGCTGGCAAATCAATAGAGCTTGAAAAAAAATTCCTAGGCAAGTGTCCCCAAACTAGCAAGAGGGGTAGGGTGAAGATCTGCTCATGACTCCTTGAGAGTAAATGAACCACTCTGGTGATGGGGTTCAGGCTACTAGTGTAACAGGGTGGATGCCCTAAAGCTAATTCCATACAGGCTTTGTGGACTCCACCCCCACTCCAGACCAAAGCCATCAAGACACTGGGAACTACAAATCCCATCACCACCAAAGGGAACCTGGAACCTCCCCCTTTCCTGGGGACCACCCTGTTACAATAGCAGATCAAGACTCACTGGTTCATCCACCACAGAGACACCTTCCAGAGTGTGACCAAATTGACCAGAGACCCCATTAGAAACTTCTTGAGTGGATTATATTACATACTTATCAAAGGGGCATCCTAGAAGGCTCCAACACTCAGGACATCTATTATATTTCTTGTCCTATTCTATTAGGAACTGCTACATGGAAATGAAGGGGTTCTAGGTACAAAATTCATTAATCCTTCAGAGTCAATGGATACAGAAAGCTGGGTTAACTATTATACTCTAGCTAGGAATGGCGAGCTGGACAGTGGTAACTGTCTTTGTTCACTAGTATTTGAGTAGATATTCTGAGATAGACTGACTGCCCTGCTCAGCTGTAACACATCCAGCCTCATACATCCCGACTTGCTGAATGAGCTGTCTATAAGTATGCTCGGCAATGACACTGGCCAGTAAGTGGACATGTGGCTTCAGACAGTCTACTGTTAAACCTCTGCTATATCATGAGGAGAAAACTCCTCATAGTAGGTCTCATTCACACTTCTGGACCTATGGAGATGTACAGCATGATTTTTTTCATCACCATCAAGCACCTACTTGGAAAGCAATCTGGATTTACCTTAAAAAACTAATAGTGGGAATACTGTATGACCCAGCAATCGTATTTTGGGGCATCTATTCAAAATATGAAATCACTAACACAATGTTCCACAATGTTCATAGCAACATTATTTGCAGATGCCTCGAACATGGAAGCAGTCTAAATGCCCATGAAAAGATGCTGGAAAAAGAAGATATGGTGTAGCCATACTATGGAGTATTATATAGCCATTTAAAGGATGAAATGCAGTCACTTTAAACAAAATGGGAGAAATTTGAGAGAATTATGTGTAGCAAAGTAAATCAGAATGATAACAAATACTGGACATACATAGCAGACAATTTTGAAAGCATAAAAACTCTTTCAAAAACCAGTGGTTAAGGGGGGAGCGAGGGACAAGATCAAGAGGGCACAAGGGATGACAGTAGGAAAAATAAAAAGTAAATAAATAAATATTAAAAATATCATCTCAACTATCTCATAAAGGGTAAAAAGAAGGTGGTTCCTTAGAGAGGTAATCCTAAATCTAAGTGTGATGTGACAGT
Organism: Talpa europaea; assembly: GCF_964194135.1. Taxonomy (NCBI): domain Eukaryota; kingdom Metazoa; phylum Chordata; class Mammalia; order Eulipotyphla; family Talpidae; genus Talpa; species Talpa europaea. The sequence goes on from NC_140078.1 coordinate 94,220,585, forward strand.
TTTGTGGAGTCTAACCACATAATTTTCTCTCAATTAGGCAAGAGTTTGGAAGAAACATGACTTCTTTTCTTCTCAGCCTGGTCCAATAATTAGCTGAATGGGCCCACTAGCATGAACAGTGGCGTAGTGGGAGACTGGCAATGTTTTGTTAAATGCCATCAAATGCCCCTGACATCATGGCTTGAATTTCAACAAAAGTCACTGCATGGAAGTTTTTCTTTTTTCAAACCAAAAACCTAGAAGAAAATCAATAAGATAAAAGTTTTGCAAGGTTTAAGTCCATTACACTTTGAAATTTAAATTGAACTTGAGTGCCTCATAGTCAATTAAAGACACTTTGCTCCAAACTCTTCTGACGAGACATTTCCAAAGTGCTTGAGACATATTTGTTCATCTCGTGGAGCACTGAAAAGTGGCTCTGAAAGGAAAAAAGAGTCATGCATGCTATTGTGGATGTGCTTTTATCTTTTGTCGTTATCCTATGAGAGACCGCGTGCAATGGGAAAAGTCAGAAACAGCTGGGCCACGACTAGCTCTCAAGGTAAAAAAAAAGCCCAAGGCTGGAGGGTGAAGCACCACACAGCATCTCTGAGACTGTGCGAGCAGGGGGTCACAATCCCAAGCAGCACCAGAGTAAGAATCTCATTTGAGACAGGGCACCAGAGTTAGGTCAGGCCTGCATTCTTTCAGCCAGCCTGCAAGACATATTCAGTCTCACCTCACTAACCCCCAAGGGGGGTCCACAGGCATGTGATGCATGTCCTCAGGTGGCACTTGCAGGCAGCTTCCATGTTAAAGGGGCCTGGGAGAAACAACTGCTTCTATTAGCCATGCCCACAGCAGGCCAATCAGTGAGTATTCAGGCGGTGCCTGGAATTTTCTACAAAGTGCATGGCACTTTCCTGATTGAAATAGGGTCAAGTTTATTTTTGCACTTTGTTGCAATCCACAATAACTTGACTGTGTATAACTTGACTGAATCTTTAAGATTAAAGCAAAAAAGATGCCTTATGTTCATAAAAAGAGACGGAAGTAGAGTAAGACCTGAATGTTCTATATGTCCAGATTTCTGCCAAAGTTAAATGTCATCAAAAGAGACCCTGAGGGACAGAAAGCTACGGATTGTTATTCCTTACCAAAGAATCAACAAAGGGGCATCCACAGCGCAAATCGTTGTAGGATACAAAACCTAGTATAATTCACTAGTATGTTCCTACTCTTGTGAGCACTCTTAGGTGTTCAGAAAATGCTTGGTGTCTGGGATCACTGACAGTGGTGCTGAGCTTAGGCCCAGGATTCAAAAGACATAAGCCAGAGTCAGTGGGAATGCAGATATAAGGCCTTGCTGGGATCCCCAGTGGACGTGATCCTACGTCAGATGGGCATATCTTCCAGGTCAAGGAAATAGGGTGGGGACATTCAGGAATCAGTTTTATACCAAATCAAGTATGTATTTAAAGTAAGAGTGGAAAACAATAGCATAGAAACTGTCCTGGAAGGACTTCGGTCAGAATCAGGTTCCAGTCCCTGTCAAAGTAGAGTGCAAGGCTTCCTTTCCAATGCATGGGGCCATGGAAATATCAGCTCCCCCAAGCAGAAAATAGCCAGGAATACTATGGAAAATCAGATCATTCAAATTCTTCAGGCTTCTGGTCCCAGGCACAGAACAATAGACTATTAAGAACTCCTCTGGCTTGCACAAAAGAAAAAAGAAAAAAGAAATTGACAAATTGCCCAACTGATCCTTCTAGGTTCCAAAATTGAAGTGGTTTGAGACAGCCAGCAGATGCTGGGTATGCAGTGACCGTGGCTGGGATGTGGCCAGGACAGACCTGATGGGCACAGTAGATGGGAAGGCCCGAGTTGACTGTGCTGACTGTAGGAAGACCAGGAATGATGTCAAAGAACAGACTGCTTAGCAGAGGCCTCTCCAGCATACCCAAAGCACAGAGTGTTCACAGAGGGAAGCCCTGGAATCTCCCCAAGATCTGTTAATGTATCCAAAAGCTCAGACTGAATTAAACAGCCGAGGAGACTAAGTATTTGGCTTCATCGCACAGAGAAGGAAGCTGCTTTTTCCCTGACAATCTGCGCAGAGGGACCAGGTTATGATAACACCATCCAGAAGCCCAATAGAACTGGCCAGTAGCCCACAGACACCATCTTCCCTGAACAGGCACTGCAAGTCTTGGGTTTTAACAGCCTGGTTTTAGCTGAAACCTTTGATGAACACAAGACAAATTGAAAGGGATTTTTGGTTTTGTTGTTGCATTTTTGTTTATATTACTATAACATTGGCTTACCATACTGTATATGATTTGAGGGACCACGTTCACGCCTCTTCAGGTATATGACAGCACACCCAACAGCATAGCACCCATAGTCCTCGGTAGACCACTGAGTCCCTTCCTCTTTTGTTCCTCAGTCCCAGCCCCTCCAGTAGTCTCAATTCTATAGCTATATTTTTACAGTTTCTTTTGGTTTAATTTTGTCTGTCCCTTTGTATTGTTTCTCTATATTCCACATGGATGAATGAAATCCCCCATTAATTTTCTTTCTCCTTCTGACTTATTTAGCACAATCCTCTCTGGTTTGATTCATGTCTCAAATGGCAAGATTTAATCTTTTTTATAGCTGAGTAGTATTCCATTGTGTATTTATCTCCTTCCCCTTTATTCTTTTTATCCAAACATTTGTTGTTGGGCATTGGCATCGTTGACTTGGTTAACTATAAATAGTGCTGCACTGAACACAGGAGTACATGTATCTCTTCAAATTAATATTTTTGCATCCTTTAGGTAAATACCAAGGAATGAATTGTTTGATTATATGGGTGTATCATTTTTATTATTTGGGAAAACCTCCACATTGTTTTCTCCAGGGGCTGGACCAGTTCATATTCCCACCAACCGTGCACATAGCTTCCTTTTCTCTGCATCTTTGCCAACACTTGTTGTTTCTCATCTTTTTGATGTGGGTCATTCTCGCAGGTAGGAAGTAGTATCTCATTTTGCTTTTAGTTTGCATTTTCCTGATAATAAGTGATGATGAGCATTTTTTTTTCACATATCTGTTGGCCATCTGTATGTCTTCTTTGAAAAAGTGACTATTTAGCTCTTCCAACAATTTTTTTTTTTAATAAAAGAGCTGGGGTACAGGCCAGAGGCACGGGAGGGTGAGAAGATTCACCAGAGACAGAGTGGGGAGCAGAACAGGCAGATGACCGAAATACACTGCTGAGGAGAGCAGCGGACGCAACAGGAGAGGTCTGCCACGCCATGTGAGTTTCTCCCTGGCCGGCCAGGAATTGAACCCGCATTGCAGAGGCTGCGGACAGCTTCACATTACTGTGCTCAACCTGCTGTGCCACCAGGGAGGCCCTCTTCCAATGATTTTTGATTGGCTTACATGTATACTTGTTTTGAGTTGTATGAGTTCTTTGTAGAGCTTGGATATCAATTCCTTATCAGATGGATGACATGCAAATATTTTCTCCCACTTGGCAGGATGTCTTTTCATTTTAATAATAGCTCCTATCACTGTGCAAAAGCTTTTCAGTTTGATGTAGTTCCATTTATTTACTTTTGCTTGTTTTCCTTGTGTTGGAGATAAGTTCCCACACTGAAGTTAATGTTGTGAAGTGTTTTGCCTATGCTTTTTTCGAAGTATTTTATGGTTTCCTGTCTTATATACAAGGCTTTATAGTCCATTTTGAGTTAATTTTTGTGTGTGGTGTGAAAGTGATCTAGTTTCGTTTTTCTGCATGTGGCTGTCCAGTTTTTCCAGCACCATCTGTTGAAGATACTTTCTTGTCTCTATTGTATATGCCTGACTCCTTTGTTATAGATTAACTGTCCTTATAAATGTGGATTTATTTCCAGACTCTGAATTTATTTCATTGAATTTCATTACGACTGTTCTTAATCTAACCATTCTGTCTGGTTACTATAGCCTTGTAGTATAGTCTGAAATCTGAGAATGTGATTACCTCCAGGCCTCTCTTTTCTTGCCAAGATAGCTTTTTTTTCTTTTTCTTTCTTTCTTTTTTTTTTTTTTTTTTTTTTTTTTTTTAGGCTAGCTTGTTAGAGCATTTTCTAAGTGGGAAAGATGACATGAGAGGAAGACAGTAAAAGGCAGGTAAGAGAAAATACTGATTCTTTCCCCCTTCTCTGTCCGGTCAGTCCCAGTAAAATTTCAGTCCTTATTTTTTAACAAAGAACAAAAGTATAAGGAGGTATGACTGATAATTCTCTATTAAGTTTTCCACCTAGGAAGAAAAATTATGTCTGTGATTTGTTCCCTTAAAGGAAATACTTGCATAAGAACACTTTGAAGGCAGAGAAATCTAGGAATCTTTCCTAAGTGAAGAGTTTAAAATGTGAGGAATGATATTAAAAAACACCATTAGATACCTATTTTGTGCCAGGCACTGTCCTAAGCAGTGGCGACACACAAGACCATCAATGCTCCGCCCTCTGCAGCTTACACAGAAGTTGCAGAGAACACACTATGCTCAGAAGTGTTTGTTGCAGTGATGTTTGTGATAAGAAAGTAGACACAATATAAATATCTAAACTCAGGGAGATGGTTATGTAAATTCTGTAATTCTAATTGTGGAAACGATATGCAGTAATCAAATGATAGTTATGAAAATGACAGTGGTGGACAATCACCAAACAAGAACTAGCCTCTTACTAAATAAGAAATCAAAGTTCTAATTAAGGTTTGACTCCATCTCTAAGTCTCAGAGTTCATAAGGTATGGTTCCTGCAACAATAAATTTTAGTTCTTTTTCTCATATTCTATTTTTTGTGTGCCTCCTACTATTAGTCATATTCTCTTTCTCTCTCTCTCTCTCTCTCTCTCCCTCACACACACACACACACACACACACACACACACACACACACATCATTGCTTATTAATCTGTCCCATTATTTTAGTTTTGTTGCTTGAAATTCCCTCCTAGTGCTGAAGGTTTGAAATTCTGATTCTACCATCAAGGAAATTTCTGAGAACTGATAACACTTCTGCCTTTCTTATTCACCCATATTGGTTTTATCACCATTAACACTTGTATTTCTGTGGAACTCAGTTGGAGAAGAAGCCACATGAATTGGTCATAAGAAATCAGGGTGTGGAAGAGAAAATGTTTATATCAGGAGTGGGTAAGTATTACAAAAATAGAAGTAAATATCCATGGAATATATTTTTTGAAAACTACTTACAAATGGAGGTATATTTTACCTGTGTGTGACTTCTACCTTATGAATAAATGTCTAGCATGCAGCTCTGTTACTTCTTATATTGTCCTGTATAGCCTGATCCACAGAATTAGCACAAAGGTCAGCCAAGACCAGACTAAGTGGTTGAACAATGGATTTTTCTTATCCCTGCCTGGATCCAATGTCCTTTACAATGTGACTTTTTAGCTCGTCTCATCAAAATGTAGTTTATTTCTCCACCCTTTGTATCTAGGTTGAACTTATTGTGGCTTGCTTTAGCCAATGGAATATGGCAGAAATGCTTACATGTGTCTGCTCAGCTCTTTTTTTTTTTTTTTTTTTAGTGTTTTATTTTTTTTATTTTTTTTTTTATAAATTTTATTGTTATATTCCCCATACAATTGAATTGCAGCCCCCCCATTCTGACCCCAATCCCTCCCCTCCCGCCCCCCACCCCCCAAAAAGTGTCTCTGGTTCATAGTTTTTTGTTGATTTTGATTTTCACTTTCTTATAGTTATTCATTTTCCTGGTCCCTTATTTAAGTTTTCTAGATTCCTGCTATGAGTGAGACCATCCGGTATTTTTCTTTTTCTTTTTGGCTTATTTCGCTGTGTCTGCTCAGCTCTTGGAACATGCCACTGCCATGTGACTCATCCCAGGAGAGCCTGCTAGAGAACAGGGACATGTGGTCAATCACCTCCAGTGCCCTTGTCATCAGCCAGACCTTACTGGAGTTGAGCACAGACACCAAACTGTTGCCCACATAAGAGTGAGTTAAATACATGGTTGCTGTTTTATGCCACTGTATTTTGATGGTTTATTACTACTTAAAAAATACATTAAGTAACAATGGATCTTAACATTGCACAGGATTCGGGGGTACATTGTTAAAAAACCTAACATCTGTGTCCAGTATGGCAAGCTCACCCCTAAAATCTGAGTCCATACTTCACCATACTGTGGCTGCCTTTTGCCCCACTTACCCAGCCCCCTTCAGATAGTTTACTACTTAAGGGAAATACTCAGGAGCAGACAGATTGCAAAATGAACAGAATTCTGAGCACTTCTCAGATTCATCTGCTTTGAGCCCACAGCATGATTCTAGCTGCCCATTCTGAGTTTTCTCCATGCACTCTCATGGAATCAGCCCATGAATGAATCACACAGTACCCACTGCTATGCCGAGATGCGCGTTCCCACAGGAAGGCCATCTCTCACCTTCCTTGGAACCCTGGAGAATCACATTTATTCTGGATAGCTAGTTGAAAATAACTTTGCATGGATCTCTCAGGCTTTCTAAGTATTATGGCATGATAAAGGGGTGGATGGAAAAAAATTAGCAGCTGGAGCTACATCAAACCATAAGCAAGTGATTCCAACAACGTTGACATCTTTAGCCTGCCGCTGTTTCTGGCCCTGGGCTTCTGGGCTGTGCTAGTCTTTCGTCTGCATAAAAAAGCTACCCTGAAAAGGGCCCTCCCTAGTGGCTCAAAGGGTTAAGAGTCAGCACTATGAAGCAATCCGCAACCACTGCAAGCTGGCCAGGGGAGCTGACCCCCATGGCACAGACCACTCCAGCCTTGCCTGCTGCTCCCCTCAGCAGTGTATTTCAGTCAATACGCCTGCTCTGCTCCCTTCTCTGTCTCTGGTGAATCTTCTCACCCCCTGCACCTCTGACCTACACCCCAGCTCTTGTATGCATAAATAAATAAATCTTTAAAAAGCAAAAAGCTACCCTGAAAAACCAAAACATCATTTATTATTATTATTACCTCTCACAGTTCTGGCATTGAGTAACCTCAGCCACTTGCTTCTCATTCATGGTCTCCCATGAAGTTGCAGCCAGATTACAACTGCAGCCAAGTCACTGGAGGCTTCCCCACTAGCAGCTCTGGCTGGTGAGGCAGGTAGTCTGCCAGAACACCTGCAAATGGTCTTTTCGCATGGCCTGGATGTCCTCACAGCATGGTTGGCAGCAGAGCAACTGTTCTAAGAGAGAGCTAAGCAGAAGCTGCTGCTCTTTTAATGCCTCAAGAGGCATCGTGTTACCAACCAGACTCTCTTACCTACTGCACTGCATTCAGTGGAAAAGGTATGAGTAGGTGAAAGAAAAAGGAATATAGACTCTAATTCTCAAATCTGTGGCTATGGAAATCTCATCTGTAAAGAAAAGCGCATGGCATGGAAGGTATTATTATAGTCTTTGTTGGAAAATCCAGTCTGCCAGATATAATACAAATAATGGGAAGTCAGGAAATTCCAGAGTCACTATAGTTTTATGAACATGCAGCTAGAATCACACGAACTAATGACTTAGACCTTAAGTATGGTGATCATACTCCGCAGCTCTTGGATATAATTAGCTACTTGAAACTTTCCCTATCTGAGTCTTCCTAAAAGGATCTTGGAAATTAATGAGAACCTTTCTGTTGCCTGGATGCCATCCTTCCACATATAACTAAATGATATTTAATTTAAAACATGAACTTTGACTTGGAATATTAATCAGAACATAGTAATTTTACAGTTGTCGGCTGTTGCCTTGAGCAAGAAAGCTCAGCCAACTTGGTCAGCTGATGTTAAGTCCCAGGGACAGGGAAAAGATAAAAACTCAAAAAAAAACTTAGATACTTTGAGAAGCCACAAAACTATTCCTGCATTTTCTTGCTCTGGTTTGCACTAGGTGGTCTAGTTTGTGTCCTTTGCCACTGAAGAAACATGTTGTCAGGGGCAAGGGAGAGCGAACAGCTTGCAAGTCTTCCTGGATTTGTCACTAGAAGCCTGACATCCCTACAGGGAGATGGGTAAGGACAAGGCAAGTCTGTGGTCTTCACGAAATACTTAAATTGCAGCAGGCAGTAAAGGGGCTCTCCTTATTCATAGGTAGAGGCCTTGTCAAAGTTAAGCAGAGAAAAGAGAAGAGGAAAGTTATGTGCAACACTGGAGCAAGGAACACAACATTCCTTGCAAGGCTATGGATAGTCAGCGAATTCTGAGAACTTCTGTCCGGGTAGTTCTGGAAGGGGATCTTGTGCTGGAGAGAAGGGTGCAGGAGAGGAGGTGCAGGGAATGTACAGAGGGGAAATGGCTATGCATGGGGTGAGAGGGCGAGATGGACACTTAGAACAAACATTTCCTTGCCCCAAGCCAGACACTGAAGCCTTGTTAAGTCACAAGTCCTCAAGCTAGTGAGGTGAAGGATATCACTGGGATTTTGTTGATCTTATGTTCTCTGTTCCTTGTCTACCTCTGACACCACCTAGAAAGGGGGTGATGAGGGCTCAGGAAGGTTAAAGTTTTCTGTTTGCCTTGTGGGTCAAGAGTAGTAAATATTAAGTTGTATTCTGGAAAATAAAGCAAGTTCTATTTCATGCTCATGAGTTTCTGGTTTGAGAGCCATGACCATTGCATAATTTTTCAGGTAATCACTATTTTCTCAGGTTCAATGAAATCAACTTTACATTAGTGGAAAGAAAACTACGACTATAAAGAGGAACTACCTTTCATTGCAATTGATAGTTAGATAGTCTGGGGTTTAAACCTTGCTAACACCACTGACTAGATGTGTAATTATAAGCACTTAACTTTAGTGGTCAATGGCTTGACTACAATTCATTTGAAAGAAAAATAATGAAAAAAACCCTCCAAAGTGGTAGTGTTAGAAATCATTCTCATTCTTTAATCCAGTCCGGCCATCACTTGTTTTTAGTGCTGCCTAAAAATGGGTTGGAAAGTACCCCGTGATAGTTGGCTTCAAAGAAATTCCAGTGATTCCCAGCTGCTGGTAGCCACTTTCTTGTTTAGTTTCCACCCACATTGAAAACCATAGGATATAATGGAAATGATGAGGTGTGACCTGGAAGGATAGGTCAGATAAGACACTGAAGATTTCACCACCTTGCTCTCTCTGGATCATTTGCTCTAGAGGAAATAGGATGCCATTTAATGAGACACTCAGAAATAAAAGATCCACCTGGTGAGGCTCTGAGGCCACCCACCAACAGTCAGCCCCAACTCACCCTCCATGTGCCATCTTGGAAGTATATTCTCCAATCCCAGTCAAGCCTTCAGATGACTGCAGCCCTGGCCAATATTTGGACTGATTTCATAAAACCTTAGGGCCAAAACCACCCAGCAAAACTGCTCTCAAATTCCTGATCTACTGAAACAGAGTAAGAGTAGAAAAAAAAGTGCTTATTGCTTACTAAGATTCAAGGTAAGTCATTACATAACAGTAGATAAATTACAAAAGTCTCCAGAAAACCATTCACTCATTGCAGAGGCCATTTTATATTTTTCTCCTGTCCATTAGCTTTCTTTAGTCATAACATTTCCTGCTAGAACATTTCCTGTTGTACTTAGGTACTGAAGCTAAAAAAGCTTATTTGCTAATTTGAATAAGTTTGAAACACAAGTTCAAGTTTGCTTTGACTAGGATATTGTAATTCTAAGAGTTGAAAGACAGCTTCAAGTTATCTAGTGTAATTGTCTATATCTGCTCAATTCAGGAATTCAGGTTACTATTCAGTTTCCCAATAAATATTTATATAGTGGATTTTTAATGAAATATGCCTCTTCCTTCCCACACTATTGTCTCTAATTAGTTATTTCCACTATTCACCCTTTAGTGTTGCTAGATTACAAACTATCCCTATTTCACTCTCATTTATCAACTTATTCTTTAAAATTTATCTTATTAATAAAATTTCATGAACATCTGATCTAGTGATTAAGAAAGAAAACATCTAACGCTTTATAGAGAGAGATAAATGTATAGATAGATGTATACCTATGTATATTTTTTATTCACATAAAGTTCTTTACTTTTACTGCTCTCAGAGCTGATAATCCCCTGGGTGGAATGTCAGTTAAGTCAGTCGTTCTACTTACTATTATATATCCTTGCACCTCTCTCCTGGGACATAAAGTGGGGACTTCATGTTCATTGCTAGTCAATCTCATCTTGTTGATTCCATCTCAATGTTGTGATCTGAAGTGACCATTTTGATTTGGGATTACATCATTCATCCCTATCCATTCCTCAAAGCATTGAATTTTTTGAAATCCCAATATATGAGAAAAAAAAGTGAAAGAAGAAGAAAGAGGAGCAGGAAGAACAGGGAGAGAGGGGAGAGAAGAAAGAGGTGAGAGAGACATGAAGTGTATAAGTATTTTAATACCTGGAAATAACCTAAGTATGTTAGGTTGGAACACTGGGACATCGGAAGAGAAATGACAGAAAGACACTCCAGTGAATGGCTTCCCATCCAGCAGGATGGTCACCTGGTACAAACTAAAGTTCCTGTTTTGTGTGCAAAGCTCTCTTCCATGAGAGTCCACTTTCCATGTTTTCCTCCTGTCCTAGTCTGGTCTCTAATTCTTCCCCTGAGAATGTTATTCAAATGAGCCCTTATATAAAAATCCTTAAGTCTGTTGATTGTGTATGTGTGAAGCATTATGTAGATTTTCTCAAGTTAACAATTGTACAGTGAACCTAGAAGGACCCAATCCAATACTAAGAGAATAACACTACTCATGAAGGGCTGATGTCATGCTGGCTTTTGTGTTAAATATTAAATACATCAATTTATTTAACCCTATCTTCTTTATGCAGTAGCTATAGATATCCTGGTCCATCTTAGAGGAGTTATGGGTCTTGCCCAAGGTGACACAACTGGCAATTAGCATCAGTAGAGACATAGATTTTCAGAAAAACAGTATTGAAGGGTATTGCTTATATCCAGTATGAACTCCTCATGACAGAGGGCTCAAAAATCAATAGTCCTTGCTCAGAATTCCAGTGTGCTCCCTGCCTGGATGTCTTTGGGTCTATAAGAACAAATTAGAGCATTTTCTTTCCATGCTCTAACTTGTAGTCTAAATTATCCAGGACTATAATTAGGACCCACTGTTTGTGGTTCCCCAAGAGGAAATAAAGAAGATGGAAATTAAACAGACCAAATTGGGGGAAAAAATACACAGTCTAGAGAGCACAATTCTGTTCAAAGAGTCAATAAAGTTGAAGACATTACAATGAAAGTAAAGCATGGAGATTTGACTTGGGAAAGGAAAGAGGAGTTTAAAACAAATGCTCAGAAAGGGGGAAATGCATCTTAGCACGGTAAGATGCAAAGATATAGTCAAGACAGCAGCCAAGGTTCGGGCACAAAAGGCAAGATACTGGAGCTTACCTGGCTTAGAAGGGGGTTTCAGCTCGTTGGAATCACTCAAGGAATCAGATTACCACAGAAGGCACTCTTTTGAACAATTTTAGTGACTGTTCCAGAGTGAACACAGCATTTGGGGTCTTGCACTGGTCTGGAAGCAATTCATCACTCATAATCCACTTGCCAGAGTTAGTCGCCAGGCCCTACCAGTCCTAAGGGCACAGGAAGTGCAATCTTACTCTGCACTCAGAAGGCCGAGAACAGGAAGGACTTGACAAACCTCATTAATGATTATAACACAAATCTTCCCTTCTGTGTTTATTTTTACTAGGCAGGAGACATTGAGCTGTGATGCCAGCTCTGCCTTCCAACACATCTCCAAGAGTCACAGGGCATCAACAATCAGGAGGAGGTCTCAAGAAGGGCAACACAATTTTAAGAGATTGGTGGGTCTGGTGGATAAAGAAAGATTAGAAAAATTAAATATGTATAGCTTGGCTGAGCAGACCCAGTGGGGAGCAACAGTGGGTGGTAAGGTGGACATGGTAGCAATCTAAAAATATCCATAAGATGTAAAGAATCAGAAAGGAGAATTATTTAGCATGAAAATCACAATGTATCACTAGACAGTCTAGAGAAACAAATGAGGAAACAGACTTTAGGATTATGGAATTGGACAAACTGTGAGCCAAACGAATAAAGAGAAAGAGACAGAAACCTTCTTGAGTACTTTTTACATGAAAAGACGAGAAAAAGAAAACCCAAAGAATGATCACTGGAGTTGTGGAGGAACCCACATGATGATCCTGACCCCCTGGTTTCAAGCCAGAGACTCATGATTATAGGCCAGATACCTTGAGTGGGGAGCTCCATGCTCTGAGAGTTTAGAATAAGTAAAGCTGAAATGAATCCTGGAACACACTGTTCCACTGACAAAAGACTCCTGAACTTCCTATACACAAGATTCAGAGTACACGTGGACAAAAGTGTCAGACCCCCGGTAATTAGAATTACACAAGGCACCTCTGGAGGCACTTGAACACCTGCCGAAGTAGAAGCCCAGGTTTGTGTGTGCCCAGGTGGACACAAAGCTGCTACACTCAGAGGTTGTCTCAGATCTTCCGAGGACCCTCCTGGTGGGTGTTTCAGAGGAGGCAGAATTTAGATTATGTCTTTCTCTTTACTTCTCTGCACTTTCACATCAGAGATTTATCTAACTCATTTTGAAAAGTTTCAAGTTAAAATTTGGGGTGGGGTGGGAGTGGGCGCCTTGTGGGAAGCTGAGGGTGCACCTTTTGGGAGTCTGCCAGCTGCTTTCTTACTCGCCCATTCCTATACTATCGTAAGACAAGTTCAGTCACTTTTTGAAAAATAATTTTTTATTGTATTTTTATATTGAGGTGACGATGATTTACAACACTGTATGATTCTGAAGTATAGATTCACACCTCTTCAGATGAAAAGAGGCTCTTTTTCCTAGTTTATATTTTAAACAGGAAAGACGAAGGTTTTTGTTTAGTTGGTTTTGTTTTCCCAGACGAAAACTTGAGTATTTTGAGAATCAACAGATTCTAATCTACACCCCTATATAGGAGTGAAATAGGAATCAACTCACATCAGAACAACAGGAAACTAAAGTGACTCCCAAATGTCTGGTCTGTCAGTCTGACAGCAGAAGAGCCAGTAGGTGGGACTCGGGGTCACACAGAGACATTCAGGCCCAAGGTCAGAGGCGGCCTTACATGACACACTTGTACTCATTTCTTTGTTCACACTATTCTGAAGAGACATTTACTTCCTAAATGCCAACTACTACCCTCTACCTGGAATATCAGCCCACCTCACATCCACACACTCGTCAACTTTGACAGTTATAAGCCCTTTCTTTTTTTTTTTTTTTTTTTTTTTTTGTGGGACCCTCTCCAGTGGCCAGGAACGAACCAGCGCTCAACCGCTGCGCCACCAGGGGAGGCCCTAAGCTCTTTTTTAAGTCAGCTTTATTGGGGTGTTACTATAACAGGGAGGTGCCCAGGAAAAGGGGAGGTTCCTATTATTATGACTTTCATCATTATTATTACATACCACAAACAGCCTCCTTCCAGTGCCAGCAAGTATGAACCCACCACCCAAACTGACACACTATAGCCTCCCCTTATCCTGGGGAGTTACCTGGTTTTGAAGACTTAGAGTTGCCTAATGTGGGAGGAAAGGGCATTTTTAGTCCAAATCAGTAATGTTGGGGGTGGGGGGAGTAATTTCTACTAGCACTTCACTGCAGGGCATCAGAAGGTGAACAGCCCTAGGGAGAAAGTAGACAAAGTAGAGCAGGATGAAGGGCTTGGGAATGTAGGGTGGAGGTGGCTCTCATTTGCAGTTTGCAAAACAGAAGGATTAGTCAGGTCAGGGAAGCCTTCACTGAGAAGGTAAGACTTGAAGGAAGGAGGAAGTTGACCAGGCTGCTGTCAGCAGGAAGAGAGTTTCAGCAAAGGGGACAGTCAAAACACAGACCTTCATGCAGGAATGTTCCTACTGGACTCAAGAGGCCCAGGAAGGAAATTGCAGCTAGAGATTAGCACATGAGGGGACAACAGCAGGGCAGGGGTTCAGAGAGGTTATGGAGAATCAAACCACGTTGTGCCTTGTTAGCCATCAGGGGGCTCCAGTTCTTACTATTATCCTACCAGACACATGGCAGCATGGAGGAGAGCTTGGACCAGCAAGGTCATCAGCCAAGGGAGAGGTGACAGGTATGTATTAGCCTTGGTTCAAGATTTAAATAGAAGGAGCCACAAAGGCCAGCAAGGGAAGACTGGTTGGAAAGAGCAAGTCTGAAGAGTACAGAACTTCCAGGAAAGCAGCCAGGAGGCCCCGGAGGCCCCAGCTCAGCGTTGCTGAGCTCCAGCAGAAGTTAAGGAAGCACTCCCTTGTACTGCTATTATTATTTTTTTTATACTGATGTCTTATTTGGCTCCCCTATATTCCTGCTATAAGTGAAACCATCCAATATTTTTCTTTTTCTTTCTGGCTTATTTCACTGAGCATAATTCCTTCTAGTTCCATCCACATTGCTGTGAATGGCATGATTTTATCTTTTTTGATTGCTGAATAATATTCCATTGTGTATGTACCACATCTTCTTGATCCAGTCATCTATTTTGGGGCATTTGGGTTGTTTCAGGGTTTCACCTATTGTAAACAGTGCTGCAATAAACATAGGTGTACAATGAATCAATGTTTTTGTGTCCTTTGGGTAGATCCCTAGGAGTGGAATTGCCTGGTCATATGGTAGCTCCATTTTTAGTAGACTGAGGAAGCTCCAGACAGCTTTCTATAATGGTTGGACCAGTTTGCACTCCCACCAACAATGTAGGAGAGTTCCTTTTTCACCACATCCTCGCCAACATTTGTTGTTGCTTGTTTTTTTGATCTGTGCCATTCTCATTGGTATAAGGTGGTGTCTCAGTGTGGTTTTAATTTGCATTTCCCTGGTTATAAGGGATGTTGAACATTTTTTCCATGTGCCTGTTGGCTATTTGCATTTCTTCTTTGGAGAAATGTCTTTTAAGCTCTTCTGACCATTTCTTGACTGGATTGCTTATTTTGTTTTTGTTGAGTCCTGTGAGTTCTTTGCATATCTTTGTGATCAGTCCCTTATCAGTTGACTGGAGTGCAAAACACAACAAAGCAAAAATGGACAATTATAAAGCAGAGACATCCTGCAGGGGAGGAGGGAGAGGGATCGGAGGGAGGGAGGAGCACAGGGAACTGAGGTGATGGTGCACGGGTGCATTGGTGAAGGAAAGGCTATGGGGACTACACCTGAGGGGAGGGGGGGAAGCAAATATTGTTTAAAAATGAACAGTGATGTAAAAAAATTTAAAAAATTAATATAAAAAAAGGAAGCACTCCCTTGGGCCTGAAGATGGAAGGCAGAAAAGTCCTTTTCCAAGAAGCAGCATTTTACCATCTCCCCTGAATGAAAAGAGTATAAATAAAAGAAACACCACCCACCCACATCTGGAAGGTTGCCAGCTCCTGTTCTGTGAGCACCCCAGGATCTGTTCAGCAGGGGTGTATTCTGATCTTAAATGCACCACATTGTAGTTTCCAGCACAGGGGTCCCCTCCATATTGGAGATGCAGCTCCCTTTTCAAATGGGTACCTCAAATTCAATTTTTAAAGACTAGTCTTCTGATGAGTCAATCAAATGGAGCGACTTTCTCAAGGCCTCACAGTCAGTGAAGAAATTGGTTTCTTTTCAGTAAAACATGAAATTGTTTATAAGTGTATATATAAAAATGCCACAAGATTTATGTTTTTTCTTCACCACATGCTCGGGTAACTCCCATTAGTAGCAGTAGGAGCTGCAAAAGCCCACCCCAGGGAAGAATAGGAGTTTCACAGGGGAAGGCAATGAGGAGCAGAGAGATGCCCGGGAAGTCCTCCTGTTGAGGGTCGCTTGCTGATGCCTCCGTCTCTCCATCTGGCTAATGGGTATGAATTTAGGGCTTCCCTGTCCAAAGGGTATAAGGTAAGGACTAATGAAGGGCTTGTACTAATAGGTTCAAATGCATTGTGCTCATACCATGTGCTTGGCATTACTTTCATTCTCCCAAAGTGTGAACTGGTGACCAACAGCACAGGCATCAATGGGGACCCTGTTAGAATGCAAATCCTGGGGTCCCCTGCGTTTGACCTGCTGAATCAGAATCTGCATTTAATAAGATGTTCATCTTGCCTATGAAAGCAGGATAAGCATGGTGTTACATTTGTTTAAAACCTTATTTAATCTCTGCAGCAGCTCCATGTGGTAAATAAATCATCCCCATTTCATCCATTAAGGAACTGGGGTTCAGTCCTGATGTGACTTGCTTCAAGTCAATTAAATGGCAAAACCAAGTCAGACTCAGGTATAGCTGATCCCAAAAGATGCCTCATGCTGTTTCCAATAATGTTCCACTCTCTCAAGATACAGGTGACCAAGAAAACAAGGTTGAGGGAGGGAATGAGGGAGATCTTCATGCCTTGTATCACACTAACATTTAAAATAAAAAGAAAAAATCCACTATTAGCATGTAAGAGAGAAATAAGGTCTCAATATAGGGCAGTTTTAGCAGGAGAAAGAATTCAGGAAGAAAGTGAAAGCTTCCAGAAGATCACAAATCAAGACCCTTCCCCTATGTACCCTGTAGAGTAAAAAGACACACACACACACACACACACACACACACACACACACACACACACACGCCATTTCCTTAAGAAAACCAAACCCTGCTCAGCATGAATATGTATAATTAGATGTTCCCTGGGAGTGAGAAGTAGTAATTAATTCAGTGTTAAACATCACAATCTATTACTTGAACTCCATAGCAACAGTGGTTGCCAATAGAGAGAAAACAAAATTTCAGAGTCTATTTTTAAATGATTACATTGAAATTTTTGAAAATGTGTAAAA
Source organism: Talpa europaea (assembly GCF_964194135.1). Classification (NCBI taxonomy): domain Eukaryota; kingdom Metazoa; phylum Chordata; class Mammalia; order Eulipotyphla; family Talpidae; genus Talpa; species Talpa europaea. The sequence goes on from NC_140078.1 coordinate 94,237,436, forward strand.
GCAAATACTGGCTATTTTTAGGCTAAAACAATAGCCATTAACTCAGGGAGTAAAGAAAAGACACTAACAACACAGGCAGACACAGAGAGGAGCTCGCAGGAACCAACCTAACAGTTGATAGAAGGGTCCTGTCCCTGCCCAAATTCTCAGGCCAGTCCTCACTCCAGGAGAAGACATTATGTTCAGCCCAAGAAGATCAACATACAAGCTTTCTTGAAAAACTTACTCTTTGGAATCAAAGTGAACTAGGTTTGAATCCCAGCTTTGTCATGTAATGTGTTTCCTTTGACAAACTGCTCACTTCATTTCTTTCAATTCCTTCCACTGTGACAATGGGGGAAATAATAGCTATTGCCTAAGGTTCTTAAAAAGATTTGCTGTAAAACGTCTAAGCTGGGGTGTTGTGGGTTGAGTTCCTCAGGAAGCAGATTCTGAGTTTAGCATTCAGGGTAGCTATTACAGTGTCCCTGGGGTCAATAGCTGTGGAAGGCCAAGGAAGGAAGCAGGATTGGGCAGAAATGGCCAGGACATTTATCCCACCTCCATCAGGCAGTCACAAGGTGTGGGTTGCTCAGGGAGGGACATGTCCTTGGGTGAGGAGGCTCTCTGCACTGAGGCAATCCCTGAAGGGGTGGACTGTACTCTAGGTTGCTAGGCGGCAAGTCCTTTGAAGGGGGGACCTAGGGGCCCAACCTCTCCATCAGCACATCCTCTTTAAGTAGTGTTTGCTTTTTTTCTTTGCATATAGGTAATCCTTACAAATATCTCTTACTCATAGAGATTCTGGTGTGGAGGAAAACCCCATTATGACTAACATCATAACACTATCTTTTAAAAAACGACTTTTAATACCTTGTTGATAGAGCCTGGACTCTGAAACCCACAATCATGTCATTTAAAAATTTCTGAAAAATTCTAGGACGGAAAGTTCATCACCATTGTACAGTTGAAGAAATAAAGCAGAGAGTAATTAGAAATAGTTCTAACAAGCAGCTGATAGTGAAATGACACTATTTTGAACAATTTTCAATGATGCTTTTGGCTATACCATTGCTGTGCTTGTTAAACATCAATTTAATTCATTAACAATTGAACAAAAGATGTGTCGAGGGAACTGTGTTCCCTTTCTCCCCATTTGTTGAGGAAAGTGACTCATGTATTTTGCCAACTCACTTATTAAACTTTATACCCCAATGCTCCCACATTTTAAAGTTCAATCAACTCATGCTTCACCGCACCCCCCCTCACCCCCTCTACCCCAGCCCTAAAAAGAGAGAATAGTTGGATTCTAGGATCTCTAGAATCCCTTTCATCTTGAGAATTCTCTACTGACAATCCAACATATTATTTGATTGGGAGTAATGTACCTTGAGGCAAGCTTAAATAAAGGTCTAGATCAGTTACAGTTCCTTGGTTGCAAGCAATAGAAATTAGCTTTGGTTAACTTACACAAAAGGGCAACTGTTGACGACTACTAGGATTTAGAGAATCAATGGAAGGCAATAGGTGTGGGAACCTGCAGGACTATGCAGCCCTAGAGGGCTAGCAGCAAAGAAGCCAGTGGTTTCTTTTTTATAGGAAGTCTAAACAGATTCTGTTGACTCTGCTAGTGCAGCCACTGTGATGAAGGACTCCCAGATACTCTTCCCACCCTTCTTCACTCTCTCCAGATGGAAGTTCTGGAGAGAAATCATCAGCTCGAATGCCCTAAGGCTATACCAGGGAGAAGACAGAAGAGGAATGATTCTTGGGTTTCTATCATAGATGAAAGCATAGAATTTTTCTCTCTCCATGGCTACATGAACTGGGGGGAGATTTTCCTTCAGAAAAAGTAATAGGTAAACTTGAAAGGGTGGACATAGCTGTGCACTACAATGTGGATTCCCATGTGTTACTGCAGCTTGCTCACTCATTCTTTGTTAAAAAATCAAATCAACTTTTTCTTTATATTCAAATGGTCTCTGAATCCTTTCAGGCCCTTCCTTCCCAGATCTCTGGGTTTCTCCAGGGGTTCTTACGCCTTTGTTTATAATTGGAAAACAGGGAACTTGACAAGTCAACCCAGAGTGTCTCTTCAAGGATTTACCTATTTCTTCATTACCAAAAGAATTATGATGTTGAATACCATTTCCAGAAAGTGATAAAATACTAGTAAATACTCTAGTAATCTAGGTAAAATGCTATTTCACAAATACTACTTGTAACCAGAGTAGAGGAACCCAATTAATTTCTAAATCCTATAAATTCAGAGTAACTGGGTTTACAAAACAAAGTAAAAGCAATGGAGTTGACATATTGGCCAATTATGTGACATAAACCTTCCTTTTTTTAGGTTCTAAACTTAACTACTTAGATTTTTAACGTTCAGTCAGCTTACAACAAAAGGTATTCAGTCACACCTCTGTGGGAGTCCTAAGTGAATTCCTTTACAGGATTTGGAATTTGGTTCTTTGTCAAGAAATCTCAAAGAGTGATTTTTAGGTGTTCTTTATACCAGTTGTCCTAATCTTTAGACCAATGACTAATTCCAGTCTTAGCTCAAATGGATTGCTTTTCACAGTGATGAACTAGCAAGAGTTTGAAACAAATCAATATATTCCTCTTCTTAAACATTCACCCTACTCTCATAGTCCCATGTAATTCAGAATTCATTCATTTAGCAGGGTGAAGAGAATTTGACCATGAGTTTGCTATTCAGCCATCAAATTTGATGAGCTTGCCTGCCTTGGGGAGATGATTGCTTTTCTACTTGCTCAGGGAGCCAAATGCCAGACCAGAACCAATTTTACACAGTCAGTAGGTACTTTGCTCCAGTAAATGTAACACATATCCAGGTCACTCCTGCAACCCTACAAAAAAATCCATCAACCTAAGAAGTTATCTGGGAAGTATTCCTGTTTTGTATGCTTCATCTTTTTCCCCCCAACTAGTACTGGAGCTCCAAAGTATTTTTTTTCTCAAAAAAAAAAAGAGGCAGAAACAAGTGGCAATGTACATATTACAAGTTTTTTTTTTTTCTTTAAGATTGATTGATTGATTGATTTATACAAGCACTGGGTATAGTCAGAAGTGCAGAAGGATAAGAGAATTCACCAGAGCCAGAGCGAGGAGCAGAACAGACAGACTGATGAAATACACTGCTGAGGGGAGCAGCAGGCGCGGCAGGAGGGGTCTATATGCCATGTGGGACACTCAACTGGCACTACAGAGGCTGCAGGCAGCTTCATAGCCCAGTGCTCAACTGCTGCACCACCGGGGAGGCCCATATATTACAAGTTTTAACATGTAGAGAAAAGAAAGAAACTCATATTTGGTGAAAGCCTACTTGTGTGCCAAGCATTGTGTTGGGTGCTTCACATATTATTCAGGCCTCATTGCAATTCTGTTACAGGATGCTGGATTATTTTTACTGAGTGTACATTTGGAAATATTAGTAACTTTCCCGAGATCACATAACCTGCAACTGGTAGAACTTAAGTGACCTTGACCCCAAAGCTCTTGAGTCTTCCCCCAAGGCATTTCCAGCCAGTCACAATTTGGCAGTACCACCATTCCCAAGGCAGCCTTTGGGAGACTGTCATATCAACACAGACACCACCACCATGATTTGTTGGGATTGAAATATGCCATATGTTCTGAATAGAGACAGGGTCAAGACTTTCATTCTCGCTAAGCACATGGCAATTAAATAGCTCCCTGAAAGCAAATGATGGAGGCTGAGCTTCAAAGCATCACTGAGGCACTTTCTAATGAATGCAAAAAGTGGAGTTGTAAATTCATATTGCAATCACACCCTCCTCAAAGATTAGGTATGAAGGCCAAATTACTTTCATCAGACACATTGCAAAATATTTAAAGAGAAGCACATGCTGTGGGGTTTAAATAAGCCCATACATCAAAACTGCATTTTGTTTCCAGTCTGATCTCATGTGTAGCAAGCCAGATATTTCTTTTTTTTTTTCATTTATTTAAATAAGTACATATTGGAACCTGTAACTAGATTGAGTCTTTCAAGCTTTCATCTTCTAGTATAGAGACTATATACAACAAATTGGTGTTGACTGAATGAACAAATGAATGAATGAGAGAGAGTCTGTTTTCTTATTCAGAAGCCAGAGGACAAATCCAACACTGACTAATACTCTTTAATTTACTAGCTCTCCAAGAACTGAGAACACTAATGGGAAGGACAGAAAAACCTGTCTTCCACAGCCCGCTAGTTGAGAAGGTCATCCATACTCTCTGGCCCTTCACACTTTACCAAATGAAAGGGTGAAAGGCCACATCTCATACGATGACTCTATGATTCCATGAAATCAAAACTCAGTTATTCAGATCATTCTCACTCTCTGGTGTCTTTCTAGTTATCCAATAACAGGAATTTGACTTAGAAAGAATGTGGCTTAGAAAGAAATAAGGAATCTAAATTAAAAAAAAATAATAATAATAATAACGTGGCACAGGCCATGCTACTCATGCTGTCTGACAAGGTCTGGGCATGAGGAAAGTTTCTGAAAAGTCAGAAACTCCACAGCTGGCTCCTGCTACTTCCCTTCATTTGTTTGTGGCAGTTATTGAAACCATGGAAATTTTCTATAAGCTTTAGAATAACACAATGAGTGTTGGCATCAATGCCAGTTTCGGTATGCACACTTCAGTAGTTTGAGAAAAATACTTTCTAACATGATTGATAATGAAACGGTTTCCAATATTTCTCCACGTCCTCCAATTTGTAATTCAGTTACTATGAGTAACACTGAGTTTTTTAACAAACCACGCTTAATAGAACGGATGGAACGAGCCCGGTAAAAGTCCCCACTAGAGAAGACTCTGAGGTGCCCCAGAGATGAAGTAATCTGAGAAAAACACACCACATACTGTTCCCATGGCACCGGGACCCCTTAGTTCTATATAGAAAATAGGAAGCCGCCCTGGATCTTACAAAACCTGCTTAGCCTTGTCTTAGTTACCTAGCTTGACTGCATAAATCATGTGTGTAGCGCCTGTTTGTATTTTCTGAATAACATACATCACCTAGGGAAAGAATGTAACCAAGTGACCAAGTTAATCATAGACTGGGAAAATTAAAAAAAGGACTGTGCACTGTTAATGATCATTAATAATTTCTGAAACAATGTAAAAGTAAAATCACATGATTGCATGATGTAATGATCAAATAACAATTTCTGATGCATAAATAAAGACCCGCTGAGGCTACCAGCGGGAGAGTCTGCACCCTGATCAAGTGTCAGTGTCTCCTCACTACCTCATCTACCTCATCTCCCCTCTCCCCTCATCCCTCCATTCCACCGATGCCATCTCATCCTTGCGGGGACCCTGACACGTCATTTTGCTGGAGCTGGCCTCCAGCAATGACTTTAAAAGGCAGCAAACTTGCAGGTTCCTGAGTCTATCATCAAAAGGCAGAATTCAAATCTTCACTGGATGTCAGAGGCCTTTGGAACTGTGAAGTGACCGGCAGCTTGCCTTGTTCTTTTGTTGGGTGTGTGAGAAAGAGGGTGGAACTGCTGAGGTTGGGACTCTGATCAGGTCCTTGAATATCTCTAGGTCCCAGTTTTTACCCCTATTGAAGTAGGTATGTTGGTGCAAACTTCTTCACAGGAAAAACCACTAAGCGTTTTTCAAAAGGAAAATTTCCCCAGTTATTTAATATGTCTGCTTCCTTCTTCTATAGGTCAGAACTAGCGAAAAGGGGTAAACCAGGGAAGAAAATGCACACTTCTGCTCACTTCACGATACCTTGGACTTGAAGCATATCTTTGGTTAAGAGCAGGAAGTAAGATGAATTGATATTCCTGAAAATACTTCATGGCAGCATGGCATCTTAGTCTTAGAACCACTCAAGTGAGGCACTTGAACTTCTGCCACTAGTGGAAGAGAAAGGAGGTGACTCCCTTTGCTGATGAAGGACCCTATGAGGAGCTAAGAGATTTAGGGACCCACAAGGAATCTGTGATGAGATTCCTTGAATTTTGGTTGTTTTAGGATAATGAATTATCCCAAATGTAATTGGTAATTAGAAATAAAGACTGTGCGAAGGTTTATCACAGCATCTTCTACAAAATGATCTTCAGAAATTGCAGCTAACATTTGGCAAAACCATTTTCACTATTTTGACATCAGATCTATTACTCCTGTGAATAGTAATTTCTAAGGCAGAGCTTTGTCCCAAGAAGAAGGTGAAAAGGAACAAAAGCATGAGAAGGTAATCTTTTCCTACCACTCGAGCTGCTTCTTAGCCAACTCCTGGTTTGCCTTAAATGTAGTAATCTGGGTATTAGCACAGAGTTCAAGATAGGCAAGAAGGTATTTTCTCTGTAGAGGTTCAGGTTGAATTAGGCCATTATACCCTTCCCAAACTGATGACTGTGATTCAGGTCATTAGAAAGGGACCCAACTAAGTTCCCTGGGCTGCATGAAGACTAAAGCACAGAGTGAACTCTCATTCAATATTGCTCAGTCTCCAAAGGCAAAGGTGCAGTCATCTGTTCTTAGCATGGCCTTTGATAGCCAGTGCATGACTCAGAGCCCAGACCCTGGGCCCCCGGTCTTAGATGGGCGTTGTGTGAAGCCAGAAATAATCAAAAGAAAAATGAAAGTGACCCAGAGAGGGTCGTGATAAAAGCAGAAAACTCTGTGGAAACACTGGCAGAATCAGTGTTGGCTTATGTTCATTTCTGAAGGGAGAATCTAAGGGAACACTTGCGGATTTCTTTTTTTGTAAGATGAATGATTACAGAATACAAACTATGAGGACAGCTGGATGGACTGGAAAGAAGGTTCAAGGATTATTTCATTAAGGAGGAAGATTCAAATTAGACTCACAGAAAGTCAAGAGTGGACCAGAGAAGCTGAACAGGGAAAATTCCCATCCAGATTTGAGGTTCAATATGTCCTTAGGTTTTCCTAGCTCCCAAGTGGGATGAGTTCCTTTGTACCACGTCATTGAGAATTAAGGAAGGTGCAGTAAATGAAACAATTTGCCCTGTTCTTTCAGCTACATCCTTCCCTATACTTTTTCCTAAATACTGTTTTTTACCACGTCATTGAGAATTAAGGAAGGTGCAGTAAATGAAACAATTTGCCCTGATCTTTCAGCTACATCCTTCCCTATACTTTTTCCTAAATACAGTTTTCAGGCACATAGCCATCCACTGAGCTCTTAACAGCCACGCTCCCCTGCACATGGAATGCATACATGTCCTGTGTTCTCAACACACTAGGAGGTCCATGTGTCCTTTGCTTAGTTACCAGAAGCCAGTGCATTGTGTGTCTCCACAGGCAACCTGGGTTTCTCTGTCTTGCTATTAATTCTTGATCTTTGTCCTTTGAAGATTGCTCAATGTAATTTGAAGCTATAATATATCATATTTCACTTAAAAAGGGAAGAATCTTAATTATACTAAGGAATCCTCTCCTAGGACTCAAAAAGATGCAGCTAAAAATCTTAGTGTCAGAGGTATTTGTTGAGAGAACAAAGTAGAAAGCCTCAGGATGACCACATTATAATAAAACATATCAGGCCTATTCAACCTGGTTCTCAATTACTTCTGTAACCAACCACAGATGTTGATCTACCTCAAAGGTATTGTAGGAAGAAATCAGAGTCTGCATTTAAAAATGATCTATTTATTCTAAAGCTGCTTAGCTTTGTCAGACACACATATGGCAATACTCGGGTAAAACGAGACTCTGGTTAGCCAAGTAGGCAAAGTAATCCATGGCTGCCGGGACAGCCTCAAGGGCTCCTTGACAGCAGCACCCTCAAGTCTTATTTCATTTGTAAGTGTGGGGAATAAAAGCATGGGCAGATAGGATGCAACTGGTACTCACACAACATGAAACATTGTAATGTTTAAACACAACCACCACAACCAAAAAAGCTAAATAGAAAAGGGTGAATCAAATACACTAGCAAATTTCCAATTTTTCTACAATGACTACTATGTTTTAGACTATTTAATTTTCAGCCTCTAGCTTTGTTTCATTCTATCATAAAGAAGAATGTTAAGACATTAATAAAACAAGAGAATAAACATGGGATTGATCTAGATGGGGCAAGGCCTAAATAAACCAGCTCTAGAACAAACTTCACAGGAGCAAGATTGTCATCACTGGCATCTCGTATGGTTTTCCTAGGTTGAGCACATGACAAATTATAAGAAAATACTTTGTGATAGCATTATGCTACTCTTCCTTGTTGAGGTATAATCTCTCACGTTCACCTGGAATCCTGTACATGGAAGTAGGGATGACATCTTTCACCACTAAGATTCCACTGTCTGGCACATGGGTTAGTAAATATTGGTTTAATGAAATGTGGGCTTCCACTGGGTCACCCAAACTTACATTTCAGTGGGACAGCTTATCCACAATCCAACATTATCAGAACAATATGAAAAGCTACAAGAGGCAGGAATGAATATTCAAGTCCCAGATGGAGTTGATGAGGCAGCAAATATAAGAAAATATGCCCAGAACATTAATACTCAGTCCTATAAACATATCTTCAAAAACACTATATAAAAACAACAAATTAAGGAGTAAAAAATGTTATGAGATACTAAACTAAAATCAGAAGTGACACCCCTTCATAAGAGGATGGTGAGAAATTGGTTGGATTTGTGTGTCATCTGTTGTATAACTTGTGTACATCACTGCCATCAGGACTGTTTACCAACAGAACATGGTGCTGCATTTCAATAACATCACTAGGTGACAGTTCTTAGATTTTGAAGTTCACACCATCTTATGTGCATGCAAACACACACACTCCCCTCTAAAAGTCAACACTCAAAAATTCTGACTGCTTAAGTGGTGGCCATTGTTTACTTGGCTATACAGACAAAACCCAGGTATTTTATTAAGCATATCTCTTGAATTAACTATTTGGAATTTAGAAGATACATTAAGATATGGCTGCCCAAGGACCATATCACCATACCCTCCTCCAAATATGTGCCTTCACACAGTGATTACTTTCTGGGTACTCATTACAGCCCTCTGGTTGACAAGCTCTTTCACATTCTACGTGCAACTCATCTACCTTCAAAATATTCCCAGAATAGGACCACTTCTCTCTACTTCTGCCCTAGTTCAAGCTACCATCATCTTTCATCTGCATTACTATAATGCCTGGCTAACCTCTCTCCTTTCATCCTTATTCCTCTGCAGCTTATTCTCAGTCTGGCTGTCAGCAGGCTGACAGCATGAGTCTTCCCAAAGACAATATCTGATCACTGTTACTCTATTTCCCTCCACTTTACCTCCTGTAATTCCACTTCTTTATACCCTCCACCCCTGCCACTCACACCTCCCTGATATTCCCTGAACATTCTGGGTTACACTATGCTGGTAGCTTCCCTCCCTTCTCAATGCAGCTTGTTCCCTAATATACCAATCAAATCCCAACACCCTCCTGCCTTCCCAATTGTCCTTATCCTACAGCACTTAGTGTGTTTTTCCCATATACTTTCTTTTCTAACAAGCTCCACAAAGGCAAGCTCCATAATTCTTATCCATTTTGTTCAGTAGTATATTCCAAACATGCAATGCATAGCACATAGTAGGTTCTCCATAAACATTCATCTGGATGCCTGATGATGATTCTGGAAATGAAGGGCCTCCTTGAGGTTAACTTCAGAATGGAGAGTTGAGAAAATAAATACAAAGATACAGTTAGAATCATTGTTGTAGGTCAAATTTAAAAATACTATGTGGAGGGCCTCCCTGGTGGTGCAAGGGGTTAAGATGCAACCTATGAAGCTATCCACAGCCACTGCAGCACGAGTTCGATCCCCGGACGGCCAGGGAGCAACCCACATGGCGCAGCAGACCTCTGCTGACTCACCTTCTGCTCCCCTCAGCAGTGTATTTCAGTCAGTCAGTCAGTCTGCCTGTTCTGTTCCCCACTCTGTCTCTGGTGAATCCTCTCATCCCCCCACACCTCTGGCCTGTATCCCAGTTCTAGTATGCATAAATAAAATAAAAATACTATGTGGAACTGCAGATAAAAGTTCTCTTCTCTGGAAGTACAGGAAGAATTTTATTTATTTATTTTTTTTGATTGGCATCCTTAGGATGTATATAGTAATTTATTTTATTTTTTTTAAATTTTTTTATAAATAATAAATTTTATTTTTATATTCCCCATACAATTGCAGCCCCCCGCATTCTGACCCCAATCCCTCCCCTCCCGCCCCCGCCCCCCTAAAAGTGTCTCTGGTTCATAGTTGTTTGTTGATTTTGATTTTCACTTTCTTATAGTTAATCATTTTCCTGGTCCCTTATTTAAGTTTTCTAGATTCCTGCTATGAGTGAGACCATCCGATATTTTTCTTTTTCTTTCTGGCTTATTTCGCTGAGCATGATCCCTTCCAGCGCCATCCATGTTGCTGCAAATTGCATGTGTTTATCTTTTTTGAATGCTGAGTAATATTCCATGGTATATATGTACCACATCTTCTTGATCCAGTCATCTATTTTTGGGCATTTGGGTTGTTTCCAAAGCTTAGCTATTGTAAACAGTGCTGCTATAAACATAGGGGTGCAGGTGCTCTTTGGAATGGATGTTTCTGTGTCCTTTGGGTAAATACCTACGAGTGGAATTGCTGGATCCTATGGAAGCTCTATGTTTAGTAGGTCCAGAAATCTCCACACAGCTCTCCATAGTGGTTGGTCCAGTTTGCACTCCCACCAAAAGTGCAGAAGAGTTCCTTTTTCTCCACACCCTCGCCAACATTTGTTGTTGCTAGTTTTTTTAATATGTGCCATTCTCACTGGTGTAAGATGGTATCTCATGGTAGTTTTGATTTGCATTTCCCTGATGACAAGTGATGTTGAACATTTTTTCATATGCCTGTTGGCCATTTGCATTTCCTCGTCACAGAAGTTTCTTTTTAGCTCTTCTGCCCATTTTTTGACTGGATTCTTTTCTTTGTTGTTGTTGAGTCTCATCAGCTCTTTGCAGATTTTTGTGATCAGTCCTTTATCATTAGTGTTGGGTGCAAAAATGTTCTCCCAGTTGGTGGGGTTTCTCTTTGTTTTTGTTATTGTCTCTTTTGCTGTGCAGAAGCTCTTTAATTTGATGTAGTCCCAGCAGTACAGGAAGAATTTTAGAAAAAAAAATACCTATAATTTTTTGAGGTGATTCATATAGTATAAAACACCTTTAGAAATTCCTTAAAATTAGGAACAATATGTTTTTCTTTACCCCGCAAGAAAAGGCTGTCATGTTCTGGTGCTGGTATTTCTCAAATTCAGTGGCCCATGGGATGAATGTTGGGGGCCCTGGAGGGAGGGATTGTACATTGACAAGTATTGTTCAAGCATTGACATGGTTCTAAGAATTTCTAGCACTGTATCTAAAACAAAACATGTGCTTCCCACATGTTAGTCTTTCATATACCACTAATATTTGCATTTAGAATTTTTTTTTAAAAAAACTAACACATTAAAAATGTAGACCTACTAAACAACTGAAGCTTTATATCACTACCACTAATGGAAAGCTAGTACCATGTGTCATAGATGAGAAAAATAAAAAGACATTCAATGAAAACAAATAATTGTTTTCATTATGGTTAGATGCTATTGCTAGCCCAATGTCTTTCTACTCCTCATTGTTGTAGAGAAAATTAAATGTTAAAAAGATATAAAAATATGTAATGTCTACACATTCTTTTTTATCTCACCAGAAGAATATAAAGGGATAGCTGTCTCACTGTGTGATTCAGTATTACTTAACTCTGTTGTCAAGATTTCCCCTAAAATCACCTCTTCGTGACTAAGGCCATACATAGAGTGGTTGATGTGGGATTTTTAGTTCAAAATCTGGAATTAAATGAAGATCCATCACATACTGACTCTGCAGCTTTGAGCTATAAAGACATAATATCTCCAAGCTTCATTTTCCCTCATCAACAAAATGGGGCAACTAGTGCCTATTTTGTAGATTGATGTGACAATTAAATGGTAAACTATGCGAAACCGCCAACCAGGTGCTTTAAAATGTTCTAAGTCCCTTTTGGGTCAACAAAAATTCTTGGCCTTTAATTTCAACGGCCAAAATCCTCCCTGTTCAGGACACCCAAGAGTCCTAACTGGCTAGGGTTTACAGTACTGTTTTATGGTATATGGTTCATAGCTTGTAGTTGACATTTATATGAATAAGTAGCTTGGGGGAGGAAGGCTTGTCAAGGATGTTATTATACAGCATGTCTAGCCAGTTTTGAATGGAGAGAGGCAATAAACAATAGGTCAAATGAGGTCGCTTTGGGAACCAGGATGCGCTCTCAGTCTCTATAGCTAAAAATGTCATCTGTACCAGAAGATGGCTGGCCCAGAGTATCAGGATATAAAATTTGATTGGACTGACTTGCTCGGGAACAATTCATCAAAACTTGGGGAAATCGGCAAAGGTCACCACTGACTCATCAAGGAAATCCAACATTTCTAATTCTCTTCTTTTCCCCACTTTTTGCTGCCATTTCTCCCTCCACTGTGAGAATCACAGACATTCCAGCAGGATGAAATTGGCATTTGGAGTATATGCCCCCATCTGTACGATAGCAGGGCAACTGGGGGCCCATATATGGCTTGATATTCACACAGCTATTAAAAGAGCTAATTAAAATTATTTGAATAATTCAAAGAATTAAGCCAGAAAGCAAGAAATTTCTATTAATGGAGGAAGATACAATTACTTTACTTCTTCATAAAACACTACTTTTAATTCCACATCTTGAAAAGATAAGATGACAATAAATATTCATGTGTTTTCCATTTTTAAAAGACAAAAGCTTGCAAGGAAAAATGCAGACTACAGTGAAAGCCTGTGGTTTAAATTCCCTTGTTTAGGTTTTATAATAACCTTTATCTTGTTGCATTTTCTCCCCTTATTGGAATCATGGGACCTAACTATCTCAGTTTAACTTTTGCTTCTTATTTCTTTGGCTCATATACGTGTTTATGCCTTTGAATGTGAACGAAGAAGAAGGGGTAGAAAAGTGAAGACAGGGAGATTCTTTCAGTGTCAACTTTTATGAGAAAAGTTAAATTTTATTTTCTTATTTAGACTCTAAAATAGAGTTTGTTAGACTCGAAGGTGTGGGTGGCAAAGAAATTCTTCTTTGAAGGAAAACAGGCTTATTCATTCAATAATTATATCTGTTAGTAGATAAAGGAACACTAAATAAACAAGAATACTGGGACAATTAATTATTTGGAGAGAAAAAAATCAAGTTGTATCACTTCTTACCCTAGAGTAAAAATAAATCTAAGTTGAACTATGACTTAAATGTTTAAAGAAGTGAAACTGAAGAAAATGTTAACTACCTGATTTTAGTATGCAAAACAGAAGACATCACAATAGAAAACAATATAGATATATATTCATAATATGATAAAAATGCAAGAGTTGAAGTTATTTTACAGCAAATAAAATTATTATAAACAAATAATACCTATCAAGGGTTCGTATTAAACAAGAAAAAAATCTCATTTGACATTGGCTAAAGGACATGAACAAGTCATTCAAAGAAGAAACAAAATTAATAATACATATAGAAAATAAAAACTCCATCTCACTAATAATGAAAACAAAAACTCCATCTCACTAATAATGAAAACAAAGTGACAGCTTTTGGTCCTGGTGAAGAAGGAATAAGCATATTCCACCCTACGTCTGCTCATTACAAGGAAAACCTGGACCAAAATAAAGCAACCGTCAGAAGATTTCGAAAGGTCACACAAAGATGACCAGGCCAGTGACGAAGGAACTCGGCTGTGAGTTGAGTTGCCTGGGCTTACTTTGTCTCATGTATGTTGGTCTGAGTGCTGAGCTCTGGCAACTAGCAGTTGTCCGAAACTCAGAGCAACCACAGGGTACAGCAAAAAAAAGAAAAATCTCCAAAAAGCCTGCTGCCTCCATCCAGTGGCCAGAGAAGAGGGAGGTGCAGTAGGAGGGATTCCCACTAACCTGCTGCTCCCATTAACACCACAAAAGAAAGTGTATTTCTCCAGCAGTACAGCCTTGGCACACAGGCTATGCCCTTTCCTTGCCTCTCCCCTGTAAGTGCATCCACCAAAGTCTTAGAGTGGAACCCTGTCCATTTGTGCCCTTCCTACAGGGGGCAAATGCCAGTGAAGAGGTAGGGGTCACCTCTCCCTCTGGCCCATCTGCAGCAGAGAGAGGACCTTCTACACCCTCCCCCAGTGAAGAGAAGCAGAGCAGCATCCTCCTTGCCTTCCCTCCTCCCTCCGACTACAGTGGAGAGGATTGGTAAGAGGGGGCTAGAGAAAGGGATTCTTGAAAACTGTGTATAAAGCCCCAGATTCACCCTGAAGTGGCTCATGCAAGAAATCAACCAGAATCAATACAGCAAATACTTTTAGAACTGAGCTGTGGTATAAAATATCACCCAGTTTCAGGAGGCCCTTCAATGCGCACAAGTAGGGCAGACCAGAACAGACAGCGCTGTAAGGACTCTGAAAATGAACTGGCATTTGAACCACAGTCTACAGGATCACAAATACAAAAATTCTCAACCAAATATGAGTATTTATACACACACACGCACACGCACACATACACACGGAATAATATATCATGACCAAGTGGGTTTTTCCCCCTTGGATACACAGTTGGTTTGATAATCAAAAACATATTCATGCAATAGGCCATATTCATAGTCTAAAGGAGAAGATCCACATGATCATATGGATTGAGGCAAAAAAAAGGTCTTTGATAAAATTTAACACCCATTCATGCTCAAAACTCTCAGCAAAGTAGAAATAGAAGAAAAGTAGCTCAACGTTAAAAAAAAAAATCCACAAAAGCAACCTACAGCTTATATTGCATTTACTGTGACAGGCTGAATGCTTTCTCCCTAAGATCAAGAACAACATAAGAATGTTCTAGTTTGTGCAACTGGGGAAGCAAAAAAAAAAATACAATTTGCAAAGAAGGAATAAAAAATTTCCATTACCAGCGGCTAAGCAAAGAGTTCTTAGACATGACATCAAATAGACTGATGTGATTCATAGCAGACAGAATGGACAGATTAGACATGAAAATAAAAGTTTTGTTTTATTAAAGGCATTGTTAAGAGAAAAAAATAAAAAGACAAGCTACAGACTGGGAGAAAATATTTCTAAGCCACAAGTCCAACTAAGGACTTGTATCCAGAATCTATAAAGAGCTCTCTAAACAAGAGTAAGAAACTAAGCAATCTAATTTAAAAATGGGTACAATACTTGAACATACAATCCACCAAAGATAAACAAATGGCAAATAACTGAAGATCAAGATTTTCCAAATCACTAGATTAGGAACACGCAAAGTAAAGCTATGATGAGATACTATCATGTCTATTAGAAAGGCTAAAACAGCAAAGTCCTGGCAACATTAGCCCATACACGGCTGGTGGGAATGCAACAAGGACCCACCATTCTGGGAAATGGTTTGGAAAATTCTTATAAACAGCACTTAGTGACTGAATAACCCTCACTCCTGAGTGTTCAGTCTCAAGAAGAGAAAACATGTGCTGACACACAAATCTGAACAGAAATGTTCATAGCCTAAATCTGGAAACAACTATTGGATATTCACACTATGAAATACTATACAACACTACAAAAGGACAAAAGCTTGATACACTCAACAATTTGGTTGGTTTACAAAAGCACTATTCTAAGGAAAATAAGCCAGATTATATAGCGTGTGATTTGTTTTTTTGTAAGATTGTCAAATGACGAAGATAGTGATGGAGACAGATGAGTGGTGATGGATGGGAGAGGGTGACCATAAAGAGGCACAACAGTGCTTGTGGGAGGTGATGGAACAGCTCATATTCTAATTATGGTAGTGGTTATACAGACCTACACAGACAATAAAATTAGTAAAACTATACACTTCCTTTCTCTAAAAAACAAAGGGGGAAGTGCATGACAAAAACTGATGAAATCCAAATCACACCTTTCATTTAAGTGATACTACTGTATCAGTGTCAAATTCCTAGCCCGGATCATTACATTAAGGTTATTTATATATGATGTTATATTTGAGTACATGGTAACTCTGTACTATATTTTTTAAGAGCTTTTTGAGGGATCATGTACATACCATATTTAAAAAATAAAAATAAAATTGTTTAACCTAACACTTTATTGAAAAGGGTTATATAAGATAATGGAAAGTTATGTATCAGTGTAAAGTTTTTAAAAAAACAATCTTGAAATGTGCATTAAATTTTTAAAATAATTATTTGACTCAGATGTTAACTTTGTAGAGAAATGTGGGATGTGGACAAGAATAATGCGTAAAATAATCTTCATATTTTTATATCTTACTGGTGATTTTAGGAAAGAAAATATTTGCATTATAATGGGGAAAGTTTGAAAAATTTCTAAATCTACTACTAAATCATAAACGATGAGTTAAATAAATTGTGCCATTTTTAAGTAGTCTTTAAAGCTTGTATTTATGAAACAATAATACCATAAGAAAATGCCTATAACATAATATAAAATGAATTTTTAAAATTAGGGCACAAATACATATACATAAATCATGTAACATCTGTTCATTTTTTTAAATTATGCTGTTTAACATATATTTGATTAATAAATTGTTGATAAACATACTTTTATGTAAATTATATATCATACCACATATATCTTATGTCGATGTGGCCATACTGAAAATGTCCACTTTATGCATTCATTTATTTATATGTACGATATATATCTGATATAATGTTGACAGTGATTATTCTAATTAATGGAATTGTGAGTTACTTTATTTTATGCTTTATATTTTTGTCATCTATGAGAGCATGTTTATAAGTGTAACACATATAAACACTAATAATATAAATAGGAAAATACTATCGCCTTGAGAGGAGACCTGGGGTCTAGTTACTGTGTTCTATTAACCAGGGGGCCCTGGCAGGTAGTTAGACATCCCTGACCTCCCTCCTCTCACCTGTTAAAGGAGGAGTTAACTTATGTCATTTCAGAGTACCCACTAGCTCTAGCTCCATTATTTTAGAATTCCCTACCTAGCATGTGTGAGGTATTACGGAGGCAATGCAAGGTAGAGTAGCTAGACTAAACCGGAAGGATGTGAACATCTGGACAGGAGGAAGCAGCCATGTCAGCACACACCTGGGTACAGACCTAAATTTGGAATTTGGTGGCACCACAGGAGAAACCACATCTGGCGGGGTGAGGAGAGCTTTCGTGGAGGAGTTAACACCATCAGTCTTAGCTCCTCCACTCCCAGTTCAGCTGGTTTTGTCCTCTATAATTTTCTCAATTGGCTTCCAATTTTATTCCATTAGTTGTTTGGATCATTATTAGTTTTTATTTCAATTTCCTCCGCAGTGAGCCCTGTCAGCAGCCAAAGAGTGACACAGAACCAGGGAATTGGAATCCAAAAGAACAAGTTGCGGCTCAGTTAACAAATATGTTGGCGAGATGCCGGCTTCCGAAGGAAATAGTCAGCCAAAATATTTATCAACAGGATTTTAATTCTACAGTTTGATTTAAATTTCTGCTCAGCTGAGTGTGTGGTATATCTAACCGGTTAAATCTAGAATTCTAATCAAAGGGCCTTCAAAGCAGCAAGACAAATATTTGTGTTAGCATTTCAGAGTACCCACTAGCTTGCCTCAGAGGTACAGCTCTTGGCCATTCAGACCCCACCTGAGTCCTTGGCAGTCCTTTAAGAAGACTTTTAGGATGCTATTTATCTCACTTTCAGCATGATGTCAGTTGAATGTCCCTACATCCCCAGAGTGGCTTCGACAACACAAGTTCTGGCTTGTTAGTGACCTGATCTTGGTAGGAAATGGACCTGGAGTTGTGTTTCCAGTAGTAATAGTACAATAGCCATTCACACTATCTCAGGGGGACCAATGGGTGTGACCCCATCTGGGACTGCCTACAGTGACATCCTCTTGGGGAAACTGCTCAAGGAAGGGGGAGGGGTGTTCCTTCCAACTTTTCCTGCTGTTTTCATCTTGTCTATACCCACATTATAACAGAATTCATCCTCAATCTATCACCACCTCCCAAAGAGAAGGTCCTTCCATTTCCTGAAACAAGTGGAGAGAGACAGACAGACAGGCACAGGGACAAGTGTTCTGAAACACAAACTGAGACCCGCTCTCTGTTTAGGAGTATATGGAATGAAACCCACTAGGATAAGGGTCTTCTTAGCTACACCTGGCCAACTTGAGGTTTCCACGCTGGAGCAGAAGTGTGGAATGGCATCTTGAAGGACAGGAGAGGGTTGAGAAAGCGCAGTATCTATCTGTGCTTCGTAGATGTTTTTGAAGAGACTGGGAATACACCTTAGGGACCAAGGGACTGAGAAGAAATCTATAATTGGGACAAGGAGAATATACAGAGAAAGCCAACAGGAACCGTGAACATCAGTGGGCGCTGGAGCTTTACTAGCAGCCAAGTGGGTTCACTTCCAAGGGCACTTAATGTAATGACTACAGATGTCCACTTCAGGGATTCCACAGCCAGCTGAGATCTAAATAACTGAACAAGGACCAGACCTCCTTCCTCTGGGGCTGCTCAGTTACCTCCATAACAACCTCTGAAAATAGGAATCATATTGAAAAATGACAGGAAGAAGAGATTCCTTGAGAAGAAGAATCACCTGAATTTGAATTTTGAATTAACTGGATTTAAATTCCCAACTGACCATTTACACCACGATAATTGTATGAACTGAGATTCATTTTATAAGACAGAAATGGCAGTTACCTCCACTAGGCAAATTCAGACTCATTCCTAACACCACTAAACAGAAATGAGGGCTCAGAAGCAAATCATGTTCTGCTGTAGAAAAAAATGGTTCTGTCTTCTTACATCTGCATTGTCACAGAAAAATTTAAGCCTATGCTTACCTTCAAAACCACATGAAACACTGGATGAAATGAGATATACATTTGAAACATGCCCCACAATGCAAAGAATCAGGCACAGAATTGAATTTACTGACAGGGCACAGAAGGCCTGTGAGGACAAAGCACATACTCAGTATCTTAGTCTCAGACCTCCCCCTTCCACCACATTCATAGATGTTCTGGGCTGCCCTTAACTATCTCCACATCTCCATTTGCCTATTCGTAAAAGATAAGTAAAATCCAATAATATTAGTCATAAAACATATTGAAAAAAGAGCTAAATGATAATAATTAGATTCAGGAAAAAAATCTAATCTCTACCACCCCATCTCCCTACACCACACCCAGAGAGATTTCTGGAAGGAGTGGACATTTGCTGGCAGAAGTTCAGGGAATCTGCGAATTATTTACGCAGAAACTGAGTGGAACAGGCCTTGCTATTTGACGTATGCATTCATTCCTTTAATCAAATCCATTTCTCCTTTGCACATATTGTAGAAGTTGTCATCTCTTATTTACCTACTACAGATACATCGGATAAAGAGTATGAAGTGATATCATACACACAGAAAAGGGGGCTTCCATTGAAAGTTGGAGCATTTATTAATCAATTAGACACACGTTACATATGGTTATAAAAGATGAAGAATGTGTGTTGACACTGTCCATGGTGAAGATAAGTTGTTCCTCCCTCTGCTACTCAGCAGGCTATTGGAACAGGTAGCACTTTATTTCTGAACTAAAATTTCTAGTGAAATTTGCACTAGCATAAGCTTTTTGATCTCTCTCAGGTTCAGTTTTCTCCTCTGCAAAATGAGGATAATGAGGTCTCCCTTGTGGGACTGCTGTAAAGAAGAAATGTTATGCAGGACACACAGCACTTGGGGGGTGAGTTTAGTGCATTGTAAGAGACACTGCCACTTTGTCCCTGGGTCAACATTGTGACTCTCTGGCCTGGCTTCCCTAGCCCCCTGCACTGTTAAAGGAGAGTGAATGGACTTTCTGCCAGGAGGAAGAGTGTGGATTATTTTTCCCAAACCTAGTCTAAGTGTTTTTTCCCCTCTGTTTCCTTATTTTTGGTTATTGCCTCCACATACACATGCCCGGCACCAGGCTGTGTTCTAGTGGCAGTGAATACAGATGTCTCCTTACCCTCTAGGACCCCTGCGACATTTTCCTTGAGCACTCCCTTCTTCCTAGACAGATAAAAGTGACTCCTTCTCCAGTAGATCTTCCCAAGAATCTCTGTATGTTCTGTATATGCCATGTCCTTGTTACTCAGTTCAAATCCACTCTATTCACTAAAACTGCAATTCTTTAAGGTCAGGCTGATGCTGTAATAAAAATAACTGTTAACATGTCATCACTATTTACTACATGCCAGGCAAATAGCTGTAATAGATGCAACCTCATAAACTATTCCCATCAGCCACTGGTGAAGACACAGTTATCCCCTTTTAGTACATAAGTGGGTGGAGGCTCAGGGAGGATGAAGGACTGAAGGCTGTGGCCCTATGAAGGAGCAGAGTGAGCATGTGAATCCAGGCTGTCATGCCAGGAGCCTAAGCTCTCAGGTCTCATCCCTCCTTCTACACCTGAGGACCTCTGGGTGCCTGGCATAGAGCAGTGTTCAGTTCACACTGGCAGCCCAACACCAACACGAGGGCATGAAGCAAAACAGAACACGGGAAGACACTATCACTTCTCTACCACTTTTGATACGTTGGCTGCTGCCCCTAGGTGGGTAACCACCCTGCATCTCTACCTTCCTCTTTCTCTTTGGACATTCTTGAGAAATGGCCCGTGTGTTCTGTCCACAACTAAATGAGTAAATGAGGTCGCCTTGAGTAAATGAAGTCGCCCTGAGCCATAAGTTTCCTTTACTGGTTCTGGACTACTGCATTTCTACATCAGGTGAGATGAAAGGATGATTTGGGTGACATCCAACAGAAAGAAAAATAGACTCTTTCAATGCTTCGATTCCATTTAAAAATTTCTCTGGATTTAGAACTCACTGAAAAGCCATAGCAAATTGATTTAAAATCTTGACTCCTTACGATTCATGAGTGTTGCATCATCATAACCACCACCATCATCACTAATGTACATGGACACCAGGTACAAAGTTCAACCATTATGTACATTTCCCCCTTTCATCTTCATATCAACCTCGTGATGTATTATAAACTTCATTTCACAATGCAGAAATTCAGGTTTTAGAGAGGTAAGACTCTTCCCTGTGGCCACATCCAAGCAGCTGATGCAGGACTCAGACCCAGTGCCCTCTGACATCAGTCTTGGCTCTCTGCCAGGCAGTTCTGCCCACCAAACATGACACGCCCACCTACCTAGCGTTACAGCTTCTGAAGGATAAAGTTAACTGCTGCACAATTCTAACTGCCTGTTTAACTTAATCACTAGAAACACGCCATGCCTTTAAGGAACCACAATGGCCTAGAGGGACAGAGAAGGAACACAGCTTCAAGGCGATTAAAGCATGTCGAAGAAGGGCATTCCTGGTGGTGCAGTGGTTGAGTGCTGGACTGAGAGGCTGCCTGCAGCCTCCGCAGCGCCGCTTCATCCCCCGGCCGCCGGTGAGGGTCCCCCCCCCACCAAAAAAATGTCAAAGAAAATGTTTCTGCTGCTTTCACGTGCTTTCCTTAACAAACTAGGCACTTAGTATGTTGAATGAATGCATGACTGAATCAATGAAACAGTAACTTGAGTCAACATGAAATTGTGGTCCATATCCTTCTTGCTCAGAAACTATGTAGATATAGTGGCAGAAGTTGAACACTATCTTGATGTTGGTTCCCTTTGGGATATTTTTTAAAATTCTGGATATTTACAGCTTCATCTTCTAGTTTTGTAACAAAAAATCAGTCACAGTGATTTGAGGATTAAGTCTTTCTCCATTGCTTTTTACTGAAATGGGATAACCCTCTTCAGTTTGTACCTTTGATTCTGTTCTCAGTTCTAGAAGGTTAACTGGAATTAATTAAACACTTGAAACCTGATAGCACAGAGGTCAAGAGCACAGGGGGTAGAGCCAGAATTCCTAAATTCTAATTTATATGAGCTGTGCCATTTTAGGCAAGGCACTTAAACTTTCTGTGCCTATTTTCTATATGCAAAATAGGGGAAATAATGTACTTAACTCGTGGAGTTATTATGAGTTAATGCATGGGAATCACTAAGATGTGCTTGGCACTTAGTAAGCATGTATTCTTCAAGAATGTCTAGTATGATTTCCAGCATCCAAGAGGCATTCATTTAGCAAAGGTCCTGTGAAATGAGCTGATGTCTTCTCACCTCACTGCTTCGACTTCCAACACTTTTTTTTTTAAGATTTATTTATTTATTTATACAAGCACTGGGTACAGTCAGAAGCGTGGGAGGATGAGAGAATTCACCAGAGCCAGAGCCGAGAGCAGAACAGGCAGACTGATGAAGTACACTGCTGAGGGGAGCAGCGGGCGTGGCAGGAGAGGTCTGCGCGTCATGTGGGACCCTTGCCCGGTGGTCGGGGATTGAACTGGCGCTGCAGAGGCTGCGGGCAGCTTTGCAACCTAGCGCTCAACCGCTGTGCCACAGGGGAAGCCCAACTTCCAACAGTCTTGATGGAATAAATTAACAGGCCCTGCTACTCCCCTCTAACCCCTTGTGCTGGTGTCCAGCTACCTGAATTTCCTTTTTCCCTTCAGTTGCTGTTTTATTGTCAGAATTCTCTCAGGCCTCCCTGGTAGCACAGGCAATTTAGTGCAGTGTCGTGAAGCTGTTTGCAGCCTCTGCAGCGCAGGTTCGATTCCAGCCAGCCGGAGAGATACCCACATGCTGCGGCAGACCTCTCCTGTCTCACCCGCTGCTCCCCTCAGCAGTGTATTTCAGTCAGTCTGCCTGTTCTGCTCCCCACTCTGTCTCTGGTGAATCCTCTCCCCCTCCTGCACATCTGGCCTGTACCCTGGTTCTCGTATGCATGAATAAATTTTTTTTTTAAAAAAAGAATTCTCTCTCTTCCAGTTTCCCATCACTCCAGCTTCTCCAGCACTGCCAACTCCCTCTCACCTCATTCTAGGTGACAAGAAACTATCTCAGAACAAATGTAGTAAGAGAGGCACTGAAGAGATGGACAAAGGTAACAGATCATATTAGAACGTAGTAGGAACATGGAGAGAAGATCTGACCAGAACAGAATAAACTGTCTGCCTTATAAACTCATCTGAACACAATAAAAAGACGTTCAGCTTTCTGCCTGGTTAAGACCCAATAAGGAAGTGAGAAAGCATCTCCTCACTCCTTTCACACTGCTGAGTGGCCTTAGATGGCAGGCTGCCTACTGAGAATCTCAATTTTGCTTCGTCAAAGTGTGTGAAACCCTTCTAGAGCCATAATCTTTCTCAGTGTTTGGAGGTGTTGTAGATTTCCTTCTTCTGTGCTCTTAATGATATTGTAGCATGGAGTTACTATTGCTAAATGTCGTTTTTATTTTAGATGGCTTTTTTACCCTTCTTTAGCAATGTGATGTTAGCCTTAGGGATCCCGCCTTGTCTCTGTACCAAATCACCAGATTTTGACCCATTTATGCCCACATCTTCCTTACTCCAATTACTATGCTATTAAATAGGCTGTCCAAACTTGGAGGTGTAAAGCAACCATTTAATGTGCTCATGGATTCTGTGAGTCAGAAATTCAGGAAGGGTATAGAAAATATAACTTTGAGGCAATAGCTAAAAGCAACAAAGGTTGGGGGTGATGTGACATTTGGACACCAGAGTCATTTCAATCTTATTTACCTACATGCCTAGCAGCTGATGGTTGTTAATATATGGGACCTAAACAGGGGCTTTCAACCCAGGCGCCCTGTGTGGTTCCTAGGACTCCTCACAGCCTGAGAGCTGAATTTCAAAAGCAAATATCCTACCTTCCACCCCACCCCCACCCCAAATAAAAACACCAACCAGGCAGAAGCTGTACTTCCTCTCATGATCTAACCTCAGAAGTCACATCACATCATATTTGCTGTTTCTGCATCTGGAAGGGGGAAGTCAAAGTCCCTCTATGGGGGAAACATGAAAGCCCTATTGTTGTGGCTACATTTCCTCCCGAGACTCTACTTGGCCAGTGTGTGCCTTTCGAGCTCACTCTCTTCTCAGGTGTAATATCAGACAGTGGACAGAGGTGACAGCCAGCTCCTCACCAGGGGTTCCTCTATTCCTCTTCCAGAGCTGGGCTGATATCCCAAGGCTTCCCTCTCCTCCCCCTGTGGCCAGGCCTGGGTGGAGTCACCCTCCTGCACTTGGATTAGCTCATCACCACTATTTCTACTCACTGTTAGTTTTGTCTGCACTAAATTTTATATATATATATGGCCTATGCCTCTCTGCCTCTCCGCCAACCAAGATGCAAAGTGCTTTTATTTCATTCATTTCATTCCTTGGTCATAACTAGTATTGCAGTTTCCAAAAATTATGTTCTTAGTGATTTATTTTCCTGAAATCCTGGGCATATATGATTAAGTATAATTGAATGTATTGCAGGCTTTGTTTATCCAGAGAATAAAACTGATTATTTTTTGACTTGGGGCAGAAATGGGAAGTGAATCATGGATCAGTGGAGGTTGAAGTCCAGGCTATTGCTAGTCAGGTATTAAAATGTCAAAACAATAGTGTTTCATGCAAATCCCATATACAGGGCTTGTCTAGGTGGATAAAATGAGTGTTAATAACCAGAACAGGAATATGGAGCTATCAATCACTTTAGAGACCTAATTTTTCTTTCTAAAAAACAACTATTCAAGAGGGCACCAAAATATTCATATGGAGAGAGGAAACATAACAGTTTCCTGTTAACTGTAGCAGATGGGCTATGAGGCAAATTTTAAGGGAAAAAATGATTATCATGGATTAAAAAAATTTCACTCTATTTTCAAGACTACTTGGAATATACTAGCCAGAATAAATATAGAAAATTAGGGGCCTCCCTGGTGGCACAAAGGTTAAGATGCAGCCAGAGAAGCTGTCTGCAGCCTCTGTAGCATGAGTGCGATTCCCGGCTAGCCAGGGAGCAACCCACATGGCGCAGCAGACTTCTCCTGACTCACTCGCCGCTCCCCTCAGCAGTGTACTTTGGTCAATCTGCCTGTTCTGTTCCATGCTCTGTCTCTGGTGAATCCTCTCACTGCCCCCCACCCTCCCGCTGCCCACACACACACCTCTGGCCTTATACCCCAGCTCTTGCATGCATAATAAATAAATCTTTTTAAAAAATAAAAAGGAAAATTAAAAGCTCCCATTTACTCATAATCCAGAAATTTTTAAAAATGTATATTTTAGTGACACTTTTTTTTCTGGTAATTCTGTGTGTGTGTGTTTATATACATATTCCTAATTTTTTTTAAAGATTTATTTATTTATTTATTTATACAAGTACTGGGTACAGTCAGAAGCATGGGAGGGTGAGAGAATTCACCAGAGCCAGAGCAGGGAACAGAACAGACAGACTGACGAAATACACTGCTGAAGGGAGCAGCGGGCGCGGCAAGAGAGGTCTATCTGCCATGTGGGACCCTCCCCAGCGGCCAGGGATCAAACTGGCGCTGCAGAGGCTGTCAGCAGCTTCACAGTCCAGTGCTCAACTGCTGTGCCACCAGGGGAGGTCCCATATTCCTAATTTTTAACAGAAATTGGATCAAATTATCCCCACAGTTAAATATCCTTCTTTTAAAGCAGCATTATTTCATGATCTATGTCATAAATATTGTCTGATAATCTCATTATTAATGGCTGAACACTATTGAACTGTATGAACATAATTTATGTAATCACTTTCCTATTGCACATGTAGGCTGTTTTCTTATTTTCACTATGATAACAGTGTTACGAGGAGCAAAATCCTCTGTATATAAGGCTTACATATTACCAGACTCTACCTCCACTGACAACCAAAAAGTCACCCTCAATAATACTGAATTATCATTTTCAAAACTCTAATTATGATGATTGAAAACCTGGGTCTTATTTTAATTCACACTGATTTAACTAATAGAGTAAAATATTTGATGCAATTTTTAGCCATTTAAGAATCTTCTTTAGGAATTATCAGTCCATAGTCTCTGCAGATATTATCTATTAGGGTGTGAGAATAATATTTGAAGCATGGAGGATGTGTGTGTGTATGTGTGCGTAGTGTGTATCAAGGCTCTTAATTGCCAAGAAGGTGAACAAGACAGAGCAAGAAAAAGACAGAGAAGCAGAAGGAAAGGGAGGGGCGGTCGGAGAAGAGGGAGGAAGGAAGGGATCAGTGTATTGAAAGGATTTCAGGCCATACACAGGGGCCTTAGGCCGGCTTGAAAATCAAGCTACGTGGCCAGGAATTATGACTAACATCTCTCTTTTCTGATAAAGAAACTACTGCTCCTTTAGCAGAGGCTCCCAGGAAGGGACAAAATTCCCCTTCTCTATCACCACCTCTTGTACCCCTTTGGCACTTTCTCCCTCACCCTCCCTCTTAACTTCAGAAATCTTACTTTGTTTATTAGCATCTGCTGGTTCCTGTCCTCTGGCTTCTACTGGGCTCGGCCAAGGGAGAGCACCAGCAAGAGTGGAGGGAAAGGAGAACATGAGTCTGATTCTCTGGGACCCTCCCTACATTTTTCCAGATGGTGCTCTCCCCTTGCGCCCCTGCCCCCTTGGTGCCTGCCACCCAGGCATTGGTGCCCCATGGGCCTGGGCACTGCCCTGTGCTTTCCTTGTGAACTCTCCTCCAATTTACCCCTGTGACCTACCATCTCTTTCCTGCGATGACCTCAGATCCACCATCTCATAATCCAGGAGTACTCCACTGCTCAAAGAGGTTTAATGATTTTTAAATCTTATCACCCTGTCTGTAATCTACTGTGGAGTGCATTTTTTAAAAGATGGATTAAGAGGTAGAAATATGCTCAATCAAATCTAGCAAAGTGTTAATGGTAGAATCTTGGCACCAAGTTCATTGTCAAATCTTTCAGTATTTCTGAGCGTGTAGAAAAAATTCACAAAAAGTTGGGGGAAATGTTATCACCACAAAGATAGTAGACACTTAAGAAACTATAAAGGAATGTGACAAGTTGGTGAAATCAGCGATTAGTGAGAAAACATGAAGTATCAAAGCTGACACAGAAAAGGCAGACCCTTAGATTGTCTAATCACAATCACAGAAACCAGAAAACTTCTCAAAGTGTGGCCGCGTGAAGCATGCTAAGTTGGCATGACCTTGCAGGTCAGTTCTTTAACACACTGAAGGATTAATAAACCCCATACTCTATCACTTCACTGAAGTTTACCCTTTTTCATTATTTCCTTAAGAAAGAGATGGCGTGTCGGCGATGACAGGAGAGCATGTGCACCCTGGCTCTGGCATTACCACTGCACAGCCTGGCCTTGGCCACTCTGCATCACGTGTCCCCTTCACCCTCGTGGATTGCAGACAGTGCCACGTCATCCCTCCCAAGATCCGCTAACAGAGGGAGACACTCATACATCTTGGACATCTGTTGTTATATCCATTGCTAATTTGGGAGAAAAGTGGCAGTAAATACGGGTAATTCACAGAGAACAAGAATGCAGCGAGCAGTAGGACCCTATATAAAGCGGTGGTATAGCACTGCTTTGCAGGCGTGTTTCCTAAAATAAAGATATTATGAGAGGGAAGAACACCCCATCCCTTGATTTGTCTATTCTTTAAAACTTTTGATGAATAAGCAGCATTTTCAAATTCTCCCAGGTCTACCCACTCGAGGGAGGCATCGTAATAACTGCACACAATATTCTACTCAATCATTAAATTCACATGAGTTTCCACGAAAGAGAAGTTTGGGGGTGGGGGAATACCTGATACAATAAGAGGGAAAGTTCTACAGCTTTCATGTAAAAGCAGAACCTGCCAGATCAGGGCTATCATAAAGAACAGGGACAACAGTCCGAGGGGATTTGAACCCATGGCAAGTAGAGAGAAGACACCTGCGCCAATGTCACGTCCACCACAGTCAGCATCGGCTCACAGAAGGGCAGCTCCACAGCAGTGCCACCACTGCCACATGCCAGAATGAAAGTGGAGACCACGGTTCCTCCACAATCAGATGCTGAGGGATACCATTTGCCTCTGGGGGTGACCCCCTGCAATAGTGGGGGCCACCGAGAAAGCTCCAGTGAGTCCAGAGTTGTCAGCCTTCAGGGGCATATAGGATGGCAAAGAACAGACATGCCGATGCCTGGAGAGAAATATTTCCCAAGCAGCTGTAAAAGGTGGAAGTCAAGCAAGGGAAATAGCAATGAAGGACTTAGAAAAAGAAGGAACAGGGAAGGGATTGTATGCTGTTGACAAGAGTCTCAACATGCAAGCAGACCTTCTGGCAGAGGAGCAGATATGGATTGTGAAAGCCCATAAACCCTGGAAAAAGTCTGGGTTAGAACCCATGTGGGTTCCAGCTATTTGTATCGAGCAAGTTACTTTAAGTCTTTCAATTCTTTGGTTTCCATCTTTAAACTGAAATACCACCACCGAGAGCATCGGCTGCTCAATAAAAGTTACTTTAAATAATCCATTAAGTGTCGACACAATGCTTGGTACATAAAAAAAAAAAAAAGCTCAAATTCTTGGTACCCATTGTCACTCAACTAACAGCTGAGAGCTCAGTGCCCATTAAGATTAATGGCTCCAAATTCATACACTATTGAACGATAAAGACCCTTCCACACGTTCTAAATTCTCAGAAATGTATGTGTATTGGTAGAGAGGAGACAGCTTCATTTATTTTCTATTAATATTTTGATTTTGGAAGAAACTCACAATTAAAAGAAAAACTCTTACAAAATAAATTATAAAATAAGTAACACTCTTCATATTAAAATATGCTTTCTAGTTCCTTCCACCCCTTTGGGTAAGCACTCTGTTGATTCAAGTATCAAGTTCCCCGTCAAGGAAACACTCTCTCTCCTTCCTACAAGTCTGTCTGAGAGCAGGGGAAGATCATTCCTTCCCAGGGCAGGGGTGGGGTGTCTGGACTTCTGTTCTCCTTCCTTATACTCCCTGAAAAAATTCAGGCTGAGGACTGCTCACCCCATTCAGGATTTGGGGCCCCATTCTCAGTGTAACCGCAGCTTTCCCTAGCTGGGGTCCTCTGTGGTTAAGAACTGGGTTCTTCTTGCTCATCCTGTGCTTACCAGCTCTGGCAAACTCAGTTGATCTTCTCAGCTCTGACTGTAACTGCAGTTTCATCACCAGCTTCATTAGTCCTCTTGGAAGGTGCCAACCATAGGCTCACTTTGTCCAGAGCTTGTCAGAGAGCCCTTCAGATATGTACCACAATCTCACTGAACACAGAGGTAAAGTCTGGCCTTTTCTGTGTTGTCCATAGGCTCTGAGAATACTGTGGCGGCTGTGGGGGGTGTGGGGGGTACCGAGTCTTCATTCTACATTCTGCTATGCTGTTTCAATCCTACCATGATCACCACACGCCAACATGAGGTATCTCTGCCAGGTCTCTTCCCAGAGTCACAGACAGGAAGCAGCATCACAGTCTTTTTTTTTTTTTTAAAGATTTATTTATTTATGCATACAAGAACTGGGGTACAAGCTAGAGGTGTGAGGGGTGAGAGGATTCACCAGAGACAGAGTGGGGAACAGACAGATTGTGAAATACTCTGCTGAGGGGAGCAGTGAGCAAGTCAGGAGAGGTCTGCTGTGCCATGTGGGTAGCTCCCTGGTGGGGGATGGAACTTGTGCTGCAGTGGCTGTTGATAGCTTCATAGTGCTGAGACTTAACCCCTTGTGCCACCAGGGAGGCCCCTTGCACCACAGTCTTATCTCTAGGTTATATCTAGTAACAGGAAGCAGATACTACCTGTCACGGGTATTAGCTGTGGAATGTGAACAGGAAGCAGAAACTGCCCATGGCCTGTCTTGTGCCTCCGACCCCACCCCCTCGCCCTCCTCTCTACTTCACCCCCCTGTACTAGTCCCCATCCCAAATACTTCTCATTTGAAGAATATTAGTTTCAGACTGTCTTCCTTCAGGTTTACACCATGTGAGCAAAAAATAACAAGCACAGAGGCGAGGACTTCTTGTTGTTAAAAATAAGACAAGGGGAAAAATACCAAGCCAATGAGTTGGAGTTTGCCAGGGAGGCTTCTAAATTTGATCTACTGTGAATTCAAACTGGGACACTAGGAGCTTCATATCTTCACTACTTTATTAGGTGATTAGTAATTAAAATTGTCTCTGAAAAAAAAAAAGAGAGACTGAAGGAGATTTCTACCCAACCCCTACTTGGCTCATCTGAACACAGAAATACTTGAGAAATGTAAAACTCTTTAATCACTCCAAATTGCCCAAGCACAAACCAGGCCAAGAGCATCAATTGCTTCTAAAATAAGAGGCAGGTGTTCTGAAAAATCTAAAGCAACAAGCTCATTTTAAATTATTCTTCACTCCATGTGCCCATAGGGAAGGGGGGGTTGAAGGGGGCATTTTTTCCATCAAGCTCACTAGTTGGGAATGACAGTAGTGATTCCAAAAACGATAAAAAGAAAAACAAACAAATAGAGATACCATCCACCTCCTCTTTGTATGCACCTCCTCTTTCTGTTTTAACTGCCCACCCAAAGCTGAAGGCACAGATGTATATTCTCAGGGGAACACTCTGAAATCCTAGTGGTAGATGTATCACTGGTCTCAATTTTGACCTTTCCTGAATTTATAACCTTTGCCATGTGTTTTTTTTTTTTTTTAAGATTTATTTATTTATACAAGAACTGGGGTATAGGCCAGAGATGCGGAAGGGTGAGAAGATTCACCAGGGGCAGAGTGGGGAACAGAACAGGCAGATGGACTGAAGACACTGCTGAGGGGAGCAGTGGGCGAGACAGGAGAGGTCTGCCATGTCATGTGGGTATCTCCCTGGCCAGCCAGGAATCGAACCCACGCTGCAGAGGCTACAAACAGCTTCACAGTGCTGCACTCAACCCGCTGTGCCACTGGGGAGGCCTGCCATATGAATTTGAAGGTGCTCCTCCTAAAGGTACAGAGTATATTTCTATGCTGCTTTCTTTGGCCATAGAATGAGGCAGGAGTGGTGTTACTTCTCAGCTTAAGTAGCCTTGTGTGACGCGTCTTGATTTTGGGGCTCCCCCATCACCAGGATACAACATGCCTCAGCTAGCTCTCTGTGCCCAGGAAGAGGATGAGAAATTCATGCAAAATAGCTGTCCGAACAAAAACACAACAAGGAGGCTGGTCTGACTCTGCTGGCTCTCAGCCAGCCCATGCATGGACATCCAAGCTAAATAAAGTCCTATTTCTGGGCCATTGAGTTTCTGTGGTTTTTGTTCCACAGACTCATTGTGACCACAGAAATCTGAGAGCATGGAGCACATGGTCCTCTGCTGCTGTGCCTCTATCTTTTGAGAGGATACAGGCTAGATTCCAAGTGTATATAAAATGTGGGAGCCTCATTCCGGGCTGGATCAGGGGACTGATATTTCTCTAATATTGGGACTATCACTGAGGCTGCAGCAGCATGCACGAGTCATTATTTGCATTTTTCTGAATCTTAAAATACTTTTAGTTTTTGACGGGGATCCAGGACTCCTCTTATCTGCTCCATGTTAACGAGATCTTCAGATAGTGCCTGCTCTTAAAAAAAAAATGCTTTCAAAGAGTTCCTAATGTAGGGTTATGATACCTCCAGAAAAAGTAAACCTTCATGGGGGTGGGTCTATAGGAACTGAAGATAACCTGCTGGTTGTCCTGGGAAACACACCTTCACTGGATTAGAAAGCAGAAAACACTGAATTTGAATTGAAACTTGTTAGTTATGTGGTCCAGACTAGTTATTTACCCTCCCTGAGCCTCGATTATTTGATCTATAAAGTGAGATCACACAAGGCAGTTATGTCAGGGAAGGAATGCAGAGTAACTGACATACCCCAGTAGCAGATCCTCCATATGCATTTCTTTTTAAGATTAATTTATTTACGCATACAAGAACTGGGGTACAGGCCAGAGGTATGGGGGGTGAGAGGATTCACCAGAGGGAGTGGGGAGCAGAACAGGCAGATCGACTGAAATACTCTGCTGAGGGGAGCAGCAGGCAAATCAGGAGAGGTCTGCTGTGCCATGTGGATAGCTCCCTGACCGGGGATCGAACTTGTGCTGCAGAGGCCCTGGATAGCTTCATAGGTTGCGTCTTAACCCCTTGCGCCACCAGGGAGCCCTCCACACTCATTTCTTTCCCCCTCAGACTCCACTTCTTACATAGGAGCTGCCATGTCTACACAGAAGAATAGCTGTTTTGGTGTTAAATTAAAATTGGTCAATAAGGATCTCCTGCATTCTTAATATGTACCAAGTACAATGCTTTGCAGGAGATACAAGGGGAAGAAAAGGTCTCTGACTCCAGTGAACTAAAACGTAGTGGAAGCCATACATAACAGCTTAAGTATTTTGAATGTTTGATCTCACTTCACCCCAAACAATCCTTAGTCCCATTTTGCTGAGTAGTACCATCTACAAATCACACCAGCTAGCAAGCAGTAGCACAGGGACTCAAGCCTGTGCTCTTAACCCTCTCTAGGATGACTGCATCAAATGGAGTATGTACCTGCCCCATGGCGCAGCCGCTCCACTTCCTGCCACCTCTCTGTGCATCAAACACCATGTGTAAGAGCCATCACTGCAAAGCCTTTGTAATACAGATAAACTGATAGCAGCATAATGAGGGACCGCACTGAGCACTGTGTATTGCACGACACTGTTTACGTTACTATTTCAGCTTCTTTAGGTGCAGGCATTGTAGGCTACACATGGGAAGTCACTAAATGGGGAACCCCTTGGAAAGTGACTAGGAAAGAAGATGGGTGGGCGGCTCAGGAGGATTTTAGCATGATCTGTGTTTGAAGTTTCAAAAATGCCACTGCATTTGTATATTACTCATTCAATTAAAAATTAATATTTTTAATCCCTCCTAAATAAAACACTCATTGAGATACTCCAAAGGCTGGCTGGGAGAATATTCTGAGCTCGGCACCAGCTGTGTAACAGTTGGACAGGGGAAACAGAACAAGCTGAAAAAATTAAGACCAAAAAAAGCCATAAAACATAGATGGGACCATTAGTCTCCAAATAAATCTTATATCCAGAAATGCCCAAACCTTCTGAGAGGTTGCTATGTCAGCAAATTAGGATTTGAGTCTACTTTAAATATCTTACAATTTTATTTGTCAAATATATGTCGATAAAGCTGAAAAAAAAAAAAAAACAATGGTTTGAGTTGCACCCTTACAAGTAATAGAGACTAGGTGTAAAATACTTTATGGCATCCAGGACTTGGTGACAGGAGTGAGGGAGAATAGGCATTTCTTATGCTGAGCAATTTTAACATAAGCCTTCAAACAAACAGCATGAAGCAGTAATTATGAGGAAGAGAAAGGCAGAGCAATCCAGCGGAGAAAAAGTGAAGAGACTTGGTTCCTATTCCTGGCCTTCTCTCAACTTGCTGCTCCTGAACATATAGAATTTATACCCAGAAGTCTTGCAGGTCACGGAGCCTTCATACTCTATAGCTGAGGAGACAGAGACCCAGGAGAAGGGGATTCCTGAGTGTCTCCTGGTAGCAGCAGAGCCCAGAATAGGACCCCAGTCAGAGGCCTTTCCTGATATGGGCGAGGCTCTATTCATGGGTGAGAGTGGC
The DNA here is from genome assembly GCF_964194135.1 of Talpa europaea. Classification (NCBI taxonomy): domain Eukaryota; kingdom Metazoa; phylum Chordata; class Mammalia; order Eulipotyphla; family Talpidae; genus Talpa; species Talpa europaea. The sequence goes on from NC_140078.1 coordinate 94,271,106, forward strand.
ACCCTAGGGACATCGGTCCACGCCATGGCCATTGCAATGCACCCATCTGTATAAGGCATCCAGATGGCTGTGAAGGGAAAAACTTTAAGGCCAACCTTTTTATAAAGCCAGGCCACTTGACAGAGACAAGGGAGAACCAAGGCAAATTTCATTCATTAAATGATGAGTTCTTATATTCTTAAAATATTTTCTATGCATTTATTGGGCATCGTGAGTATGATGCAATGATGAGAGAGTGTCATGTCTGTATGCCCACTGCAAGATGAACAGTATGTAGCCATGTACAAAATCCAGCAATATATAAAAGGACAATACGTCACCACCAAGTGGGGTTCATCCCAAGAATACAGGTTGGTTGAACAATTGGAAAGGAATAAATATAACTTACTACGTTACTAGAATAAAGGAGAAAAATACATGATCATCACACTAGATGCAGAAAAATTATTTCACAAAATTCCAAAATTTATTATTAAAACTCCTGAGAATACTAGAGATGAAGGGAGCAGCCTGAGTGCAAGGAAGAAAAAGAAACTCTGTGACAAACCTAGAGCTAGTATCATATTTAACAGTGAAACACCACTTTCACCCAAGATCAGGAACAAGACAAAGATGTCTGCTCTCACTGTAACTACTCAACAGTGTACCGGAAGTTCTAGATGGTGCAAGAGAAAAAAATTGGCAAGGAGTACTATCACTATTCATCGATAATATTATTGTATACTCAGTAAGTCCAATGGAACCTAAAAGCTACTAATAAACTACATCAATAAATTAGTAAAGTCATAGGACACATTTATTCCACTGCATTTCAAGATGAATAACTAACCATTGCACTCTAATACAAGGAAAAATAACACTTTCTATTCCATGCTCCTTACCCAAATGGGCATTTAATGTCACTTAGACTCTGGGTGTCTATTTCTTTTATTCTTCCCTCTCTCCCTCTCCCACCTTCTTTTTTTCTTTTCTTCTTTTGAAGGTCCCTAGAAAATATTTATTTGAAGAATACAATTTCACTCAAACCAATAAGTCACATTTTCCATAACCAAAGTATAACAAGCACAGCCAATGCTTATTCATCAAACCTTTCTCCATGGGCCTGGACAAGCCCACAAACAAGGAATGGTATTTCTGTGATTCCTTTTGATAAGGAACCCCAAGAAAGGACAGGTTCAAGAGAAATTAGCTTTTCTTTCACATCAATGCATGTCTTATGAGCCTCTTTCTGGGTCTGAATTTCCAATATTCAAGAAATTCTCACATGGGCCTGACTGTACCCATCCATTGTGAGACTGGGATGAGGTCTCACGATGTCCTCATTGGACTAAGGCCGGCCTATGTGAAGACTCAGAGACATGGTCCTGGAACTAGTCCCTTGTCACCATAACAGTAATGGGGTTGTGCCCTCTGGGGTGGGATCCAATGAGCTGACAAAGAGAACAAATACCCAAGACTGCCCATCCGGAGTTTCGAGGCACAAGCAGGTATTTTTGGCTTTTGTTTTTTTTAAAATATTTTATTTTATATAATTCTTACATCATTTTTCATTTTTTGCACAATGTATGCATTATCATTTTGGTTATATTCCCCATACAATTGCACACCCCCCCTTATTTTGATTTTTGGCTTTTGATTTGCCAAGAGTGGTGCCATCTTTCACATCACTCTGACTACAAAGTTTACCCTGTCTTTGTTTCAGGAAGGTTGCTTCAGTGTTTAAACAGTACCTTCTCCCTCCTGCAGCTCTGTCCTCTTTTTCAAGAATTGGAATGGCTTCACAATCATCAATTTCATTGCTCAGCTCAAACTTGTTATTCCCTGAATGTCTTATTTGTACAGAGAAGTCATTTGTTCTCCCAGTTGTGCCTTGTGAGAAGTGTGTGTTTATGTGTGTGTGCGAGGTGAATGCTGCAACCATTTAATTTTGAAGAATTGTTTGAACCTCTGTTTATAAAGCCTTCCACTTTCAGAATCTGCTTTCTTAAATCTATCATTATCTATCTGGCAGTATCTGTCATCATTATCTCCAAAGCTGAGCCTGATTCTTTCTAATAAACAGATATTGAGTTCATATAAATAAAATTTATTCTAAGTTCCTTCCTGTAGTTGGACCCATATATCTGCCTTTTTCTGAGTCCTTCTCTGGCTGAAAAGTCACTGAAGCCAGAAATATATTTGAGATTCAAGCCAATGGATACCTTGCTTAGACCAGTCTCTCTCCTTGCCAAGATATTGTGTTTTTCTCTAACACAAGCCAGGAATGCTTGATAAGATAACATGATATGGATAAGAGGAAAATGATGAACCCTGTGGTTCTAGCTACAAAGTCTGTTCATTCAATAAACACCCTTGGAGTAACCACTGTGCTCAGAACCTCAGACACAAGAACATTTCCCTTTATGTGGTTTCTATGTGATTGCCTCTTGCATAATGATTATGTGCTCATTCTATGCAAGTTGTTTTAGGCATGTTTTCCAACATGCCTAACTGTTAATGAGCCAGGAATCACTACCATGATCTGTACTGAAAATTCTACAGATTTCTCCCAACTTTAACATTCTATGGTTGTACAGAACACAAGTCCATCCTGTTGTCTGAAAGACGAGAAGTTCACACTCAGTTTCTGCACTGAGGTATCAGCACAGGAAAAGAATACAATGTGAATAGGAGAAAGGAAAACCTACTGAGACATTTCCGTCATTATGGAACCTTGCAGATGTCTATAAAAGGATTTTGCAGGTATTGTCTTTCTTGTTTGGTAACAATGATTATTTATTAAATCCCTATATGTGTCAGGCATGGTTCTAAAGCTTTACATGCCTTAAAACATTTCATTCATCATGATGAATAACATCATGATATAGGTGTTATTTTCCCAATAAAATAAACAACCAAAATAAAGCACAGATGATTATCACCCGATTTCATATAGCTAATACATGGCAAAATTGGGGTTTCAACTCCGTCAGTTTCCAGAGCATGCTCTTCCCCATGACTTCATTCACTCAGTGGAACAAGAGGTTGTCATTATTTGTTTACAAGACACAGTGTTTTCAGTACAAATATCAACTTCGCAGGTAGAGAAAATCATTCCACCAGGTGTGGAATCTTTGCTTTCAAGGGGAAAAATACAAGTCATGCCTTTTACTCTCACTGAGGTTCCAGAACCTCTCCTGCTCTTGATGTTTCGTTTACTGAGAGAAACTGCACCAATCCCAGTGCCGGATTCTAGGGTTTCAGAACCATACTCCAGAATCTTACCCTTTAGGCAAATAGGTGTTTGATAGTTTTTAGGAAAAAACTGAAAAAGGAGGGGTTTCTTTCTCTACCCTAAAAGTTTATCTGTAACTTTGCAACATAAATCAGGTGGAGGTGCAAGCGGGGCTCCCAGCAAAGTCCCGCCCTCAGCGTTTAACAGGAAACGCTTCCCCGTTTGCATCGTCCCCAGAACAAGTCAGTGGAAGCCATGGGCTGGGAGACATTTGCTGGACAGTGGGGTACCCTGAAAAGTTAGAAAATGGGGGACATTTCTGTCTCTCATTTTATAGAAAAGAGCTAGTAACTAGAAATTCTCCAAGGCTGCAGACAGGATATTCTATAACTGTACCAAGTTGGGCTTGTTGGCTTCAGGACGGGAGTCTCTTTCTGGTCCCCACTTTCTGGAGAAGGGTCATGAAGGAAACGCCCCATGGAATGGCAGAAGGAAGCCCCACGACACCCCTCTGTGGCTGTCTCCCCACCTCTCTGCCGCTCCATCAGTCATACTCCTGACTATGTTGCAGGGTCCTCCGAGGAAGGCAATACCATCCTAATTTCTCCTAACAATGCAGCAATTTCAAGCAGGTGCTAGGTGGTTAAAAAAGAATGAAAGAAAGAGCAAAAAAACCTCGCACCAGATGTAACCCATATAAATACTACCACACAGGTGCTTGAAGGGGAATAAGTTCTTCAAATTATGCAAATAAGTCTTTTCTTGACAACTCAACTTTTCAGAACAGGTATACACATTTCTTAGGAAATTTTATTAATCTTTAAATATCAATTGTTCATGCGTGTGAGTTGAGCTCCTCTCAAATTCTTGAAGCCAAAAGAATTGAAGGCTTCACCATGATTTGTTCTCTGAGGACAAAGCAGTGAAAAAGAATGAATCGTATCACACATATAATTAAAAGGCTTCATGCCTTCTTTCATCCCTAGCTTCATGCTCTGTTCCCACCCACCCCTATCACCAGACCCCTTAATGGAAGTAGCTGCTGAGTTTGGTATCTCCTTTATAATATTCCTTCCTCTGATTGACTCTACTGAGCTACTGCTAAAAAATAATAACAATAAATTTTAAAGAGCAGCCACAGGGGAAAAGAGACTTTAGAAACACTGGTTCTCTACATAAAACCATAAATTAAAAAAAGAAAAAACTGGGCTATTCACAACATGGTAGCATTTTCTCCCCTTTCTGGAGATGTTTTTCCCCCTTTATCTGTCATCCATGAACATCCTATTCCAAGTGGGCATCCTAGGGTAACATCTAGCATTCTAGAAGTTTTATAAAAGAGGTTTTATACATTTTTCCTTTGAAGCCATCACATCAGTGAGACATTTGGAAATAATCACTGCCAAGGTCTTCACAAGTCCACAGCAACTTAAAGATCATGTGTTTCCAAACCATTAATGAAGGTCACACAATTTCTTTTTTTAAAAAGATTTATTTATTTATACATAGAAGAACAGGGGTACAGGCCAGAGTTGTAGGGAGTGAGAGGATTCACCAGAGACAGAGCGGGGAACAGAACAGGCAGATCAACTGAAATACACTGCTGAAGGGAGCAGTGGGCGAGTCAGGAGAGGTCTGCTGCACCACGTTGGTATCTGCCTGGCCAGAGATCAAACTCGTGCTTCAGTGGCTGCAGATAGCTTCATAGGTTGCATCTTAACCCCTTGTGCCACCTGGGAGGCCCAAGGCCACATAATTTCAACAGCAAATAGGACAATGTACATCTAGGATACGGCGCTACAGAGCAACAAGATTCACTACACAGACCAGCATAGTCAATCTTCCTAATATTGTCCCTTGTCATTGTTCAACACTTCATAAAGGAAGGCAAACGCCGAGTCTGAGCAGCCTCTTTCCCCTTAAGCAATGCTTCCTTACCATGGCACAAATCAGAACTATGTAGAGAAATCGAAAAGAAGAATTGTAATGTCTGCACTATAGCCATCAAAATCTGAACTTCTTGGGGATGAGGGCAAGGTACTAGGATATGTTTTTAGAAGTTCTAAGTGTTTCTAATGTGTAGCTAAATGTTGAGAACCACTATATAAAGATGTGGTAGAGCTGTGGAGATATTATCAGAGATGAAAAACATGGACCATTTTATACTGTACTCCAAAAAGACAAGGTTCTATTACCCAAAAGTTCTTAATGTCATGAATGAGACCCATGCTAGGGGTGACCACACATCTCAATTTGTCCAAGATAATCTTGGTTTATGACGGTTGTTTCATTGTAATTATTAATAGATCTCCTTTTAAAAATACATGGTTCTGATGCTAATTTTATATTCATATCCATGAAGTACCCCAAGAAAGCCCAGGGTTGGGGTACATGATATATTCAAATACAGAGCTTGGGTTCCTTATTTTGCTGCCCTTTGTCTGTTGGGTCCTCAGAGATCTTCCAGATATTTTTTTTTACCCAATATCACCGTTGAAAACCACCTGCAACTGACTTCCTTAAACTTAGCATATACCTCAGTGGTTCTTAACCTCTATCTGAATCATCCTCAAGCTTCACATTAGAAACTCTTGAGGTCTTGGGGATGTGTGATATATTAAAATACCTAGGCCTCTTGCAGGCCAATAAATATAGAATCAGTGGGCATTTGCATTTTTTAAAAGGTGATTTGAAAATGTAGACAAGATGAAAGCCAACATCATCAAGGTGATTCCAACAAGCAGCTGGTGTGGCCAACCACTGGTGTTTGCATAGTTCAGGTTACAGGCATCCCTGGATTCAGTCTCTGGTTCTGTTGATGCCCAAATTCCTTTTGTTTCTGAAGAATCATACATCAAAGGGCAGAACTAATGGCAGATGCTAATGGAAAAGATGCAAAGAAAAGGACTGACCCTACTTAAAGAAACTGTAATGATTCCGATCCAGTAGAACCGAGGCCATGGTGTGCAGAACTCCTCTACCACCCACTGCTCCCCTCAGCAGTGTACTTCGTCACTCTGCCTGTTCTACTCTCTGCTCTGGCTCTGGTGAATTCTCTCACTCTCCTGCACCTCTGACTGTACCCAGTGCTTGTATAAATAAATAAATAAATCTTTAAAAAAAAAAAAAAAAAGAACCGAGGCCAGAAACGAATTAAAGCAGAAAATGTCCATGCAATTTATCCACAGACTGATACCCATGCTTCTACACTTTCTCACTCAGCAATGATTTCTGCATTACTTTTCTTTACCTCAAACAAATAACCTTCTAGATTTCATCTATTTCTCATGTACACAGAATTATGATGACCAAAATTCATTAACTGTTTATTATCAGTAAGTCCTTCTGTCCATACCATTTGTTGGTGCATCACACAATGAAGCATGATAACAAGTGTCTCAAAAGTTATCTTTTGAGATAAAGATGGTCATAATAAAGAACTAATCCACAAGCTAAATCTAATGCTATATAGATGTACAAAAGTAAAATGTTATTAAATTGCAATGATAGTGTTCTGGAAACAGTTAACTGAGGATTTCTGGTTATATAGAACCCAAGGAGAAGTCAGAAACCAGCTGAGCTCTCTTTAATTGTGGCTATAAAACACAGAGAGAAATGTCAGGATCTGGAATGGGAAACAGTTGAGACAAAGTCTTCAAGTTCCCCCTGCATTTCCTGTCCCTGGGATGGATGACACACTAAGAGAATTAAGACATCTGAAAATTGTATTTACTTTCCTTTACTGAGACACTACATACATTTTTAACGAAGGAGTCAATGTAAACAGTGTAGAAATGCTTTAAAGTGTATAGAACTTTGACTCAGTTAAATCTAAGTGAAACTGGGATCAAGGCTATGTGACTAAGTCAATCAATCTTAAAGAATCTTGGTTTCTTGTAAATGGGGGTTATATTGTTTATATCCCAGAAGATGCTGGAAGGATAAAATATGGTAACTGTCACCCTCTGTGTGCCCAGCAATGCAAAACAACAATAGAAATAAACCACAGTACTTGAATATATTCACTAATGACAGTCTGTCTTTAAATAAATAACACTGTTTTGTGAGTCTGCCTTTAATATTTGAAAAGGAAAAAACCCTCCAATTTCTGGATATCAGTGCAAATGCTAGTCTCCTAAGCGGTGTCAGTGCCCAAATCCCAGGCCAGATGTCCTGCTTTTCTGTCATCACTGACTTGGAGCATTTCTAGTCACCTGCTATAAACTGAACATATCCTCTTCAGATCCTGATGTGGAAACCTAATCCCCAATGTGATGGTGTTTGGAGGTTGTGCCTTCTGGAGGTGATTAGGCCATGAGGACAGAGCTCTCATGAATGGGATTAGTGCCCTTTGTAAAGGGGACCCTAAAGAGCTCCCTTGCCCCATTCAACCAAGTGTAGACAAGCAAGAAGACAGCCATCTATGAAGCAAGAAACAGGTCCTCACCAGACATTGAATCCATTGGCACCAAGATCTCAGATTTCCAGCCTCTAAAAAGGTGAGAAATAAATTTGATACTTATAAGCTACCCAGTCTCTCATATTCTGTTAATAACTGCCTCAAAGGGCTAAGATATCTGATATAAGAGTGAGAACTGTGGAGAACACTACTTTCTCTACAATATGATAAAGACAATTCAAGGGCACAGAAAATGGGTAAACTCTGACCACTGAGTAAACAAAGGCATAAAGCCTTCCCCAGCCGAGAGTTTTCTAGGACACTGAAAGATGGTCTTATGCTGCATGGTAATAGAAAGTTGGAACACAAATATTTTAGTCATCGCCATCCTGTTCAGGATTCAGCAGTGTTTAGTCAAGTTCTACTAAACAATAGCTGTTTCCCTGGAACTCTGTCCTTGGCCATTTTTTCTCGTATTGTATATACTCTCTTTGCACACTATTACTCGAGTATAAAGCTTCAAATAACACAAATAGTCATTGCATTAGAAACCTACATTTGCAGCCAGGGTATGAGCTGTATATTAGAACTCTATTTCAAGTTGTCTTCTAGATGTCTTGGATACCTGAAATCATAATCTCTGTCCTAGCTCTTGAATGTATCATGACTATCTCACCAGCTAAAATTTACAGTCATTTTGACTCCTCCCTTTTCCTTATGACCCATATCAACCTAGACTCCAAGTCCTGTTAATTCTTCCACCAAGATTTCCTAAATCTAGTTTACTCTCTGTACCTAAAGTTCATGCCCTAGTTTAGTCTCCTATCATCTGTTACCTGGATACCCTCCCAGGCTTTTTACTGGTTTGTTCACATCCAGTCTCCACCTACCTAATCTACTTCTTACATGGCCAATGATTGGTCTGTTTACTCTCAAATTTTCATGTAACTTTCACTTTGGTCCAAATAAATACCAATAATTTCTCAAACACTTACAAAATGCTTTCCATGTCTGGCTTCCAAGCACCTTTCTAGGCTCATCTCCCCTCCTTTTCAATCATGACATGAGCTTTGAAATGCTTGTATTTTTTTAATGCATACTCTTCATTTATTAACTAATTGATTCATTTTTTAAATTTTAAATGTATTACTTTTTTTTCTTAGATCACTGTTAATTTTTGGACAATATATGGTTTCTTCCCTCAGGTGTGGTCACCATAATTCTCCCACCTCCAAAGCACCCAGTCTTCGTTTTTAATGCCTTTCACCTCCTACTTTATACAGTTAACAGTTCCGTATTCTTTAAAATTCCTCAGAAACCTCACATTCTCTATGAGGCCTACTCTGGTTCTTCCAGGCAGTTTTACAATGTTTCATATATTCCCATATAATCACTCCTATAATTGGATTCCTCACCCCAAATGAAAATTCTTTGTTTATCTATCTGACTTCTCCACTAGACTGCTGAATAAGGATAGTGTGTTTTTCATCCTTGTGCTCCTGACACCACCACCACCACCAATTTAAGGCAAGGCATGCAGACTGGTCCCCGGTAAGGTGACAACACACATCTGTAGACTGAAAAGCAGGTATCTCCAGTTAGGGCTCAGAGGCAGAGCCGACCACAGAGGTGTGTTTGAGAGTGCTCTTGGGACCAGAATCTGAGGAACAGAGGGAGAAGTCAGGTTGTGATGTGGGCTCAGTGACAGGTAAACGGCCCTCGGAGCAACATGGCCAGATCTTCACACACCCAGCTGATCATTCCACAAATGTAGAGCACTCCAAGAAGGGGAGTGGCCATGGGCAGGAAGATCCCGAAAACTGAGATGACCCCCAGCAGGCTGACAGCTGAGAGAAGTCTGTTCCCCAGGCTGTCAAGGACCAAGGAGATAAGCTCTCCTTGCATGGGATCTGGGTAGCACAGCACAATGTCTACCATGGAGACTCAATCCACTGCCTAATGAATGGGTCACTCTAGAATTGCATTTAGCTGAGAGGAGTGGTGTCCCAGATAGTGATGAAGACCCATCGGACACCCTGTTTTTCTTTTAACAAAGACTGGGGGAGGTAGGAGATTTGTTGGCACTAGTTCAGTGACCCAGAAATCTAGAGCTGAGGTCTCCTCAATCCTCTGTGTCTTTCTCTTGCGGTCAAAGGAGGGGCTGTGGCAGCTTCATCCATCATGTCCACATTCTAAGGGGCAGGAATGGGAAAGAACAAAGAAGAAAGGGCCAGCAACCATGGGAAGCCAATCTTTTCCAGAAACCCCCAGCTCAGACGTGTCTCTGCATCTTATTGGTGGGAACACTACCTCACGGCCACCCCTAAACAGCAAGGAGGCTGGAAATGATCATTTTTTCATCACACTTATCTTTATTAAACTTTCCCAATGTTTACTCCTATATTGGTTACAATGTGCAAGACATAATGCTAAGATTATAGAGATTTATATATAAGAAACATCATTCCATCCAGAGTTGAGAATTTTCATGAAGAACCAAAACATAGGCACAAAAGAAATATGAAGTTCAGAGCCACGGAAGGGTAAATTCATCCAAGTTTGGTCTTTTAATGTGGAAAAAAAATACATACTGTGGAAATGATCATGTTTCTAGCTGAGAGCAAATGCCCCTGGCCCTCCGACTCCCCCAAACAGAGTTGTGTCAGTGAAAAAGGAAGCATGGATGGGAGGCCACAGGACCCTCTGCCATGTAGACCCAGGTTTAAAGACCAGAAGGGAACACAAGAGACATGTGGTGAGATTAGATAACACGGAGACAGGCGAGGTTCCTCCGGTAATTGCTGTTTTGTAAAGTGTTTCCCTCTTAGCATAGCAAAGCTATATGAATTAATTAAGGCTGCCAGAGGATATTATGGAGTGCGAGTGGCGCACAGCTCCTGGCGGAGCAGAAGGCGGGTTGCTGGGGCAAAGACGCAGAGTCATCTTAGATTCAAGAGGGCGAAGACAAGAATAACAAAGAAAAGGGCACAACAGAAACAAGATGCCACCAAACATTAAAACCAAACGGCAAGAAAAAACACAAAGCACAAAGATCTCAGCGACTTGTCAGCAACACTCTTTAGAAATTCAAGTGAGAAGTCAAAAAGGCAGCTGGTGCGACTGGGCGTGTGTGAGGAGTTTGTTGCCAGTGTGCATAAAAGAAGCGAAAGGTCACATTTTGAAGATAGAAATAGATTTGCCTGATGTGAGGAGAGCAATGGAGAGCGGGCTGTGACACTTGGGAGGCGCTGACTGCCCTCTCCCCTCCCCCCAACACACACTCCTGGGGGTGCAGCTGCTGCAGGAGTGGGAGAGAGAAGCTACCAGGACCATAGGCACCGGGTACTGGAACCAAGAATCCTTGAATTCAGAATGCAGCACCTGGAGAACGAAACAGACTTCGGGTACCAGATAGGGATGCAGGCCCAGGGCAGCCACAAGGCAGCCACTGTCGACTCTGTGACTGAGGGTTGAAGGGAGACTGAGAAAATATTGAGTGAGCCACTGTAAATTTTAACTCCCATCCTCTGAGCAAATGCCAGTCCCTTCCATTTGCCAGAAATTCCAGCAGCTTCTCTACCAGAACTTCCTTTGATAGTTTAGTCAGCCCTCATTTTACAGTTGATTTTCATTTTGGGGGAGATAGGAACATGCAAAGGAAAGGATGTTGAATATTTTAATTTGAATTATTTTCATTTGAATTAACGGTCCTGCCACCCGTCAGCCGTAGGACCCTGGAAAATCCAACCGCGGCCCCTCTCTGACAAAGCAACAGGACGAAGCCCCTTGATGCCTCATGACTTGTGAATGTGCTTAACCAGGCTCTGGAAGTCTTCAAAGGTGAGGGAAATGTAAATGTCTATTTGGTTTAAATAATTATTACGTTTACTTATTTCACTTGCGATAACTTACACACGTTCAATACATCATCTCTAAGTTTTCCTTAAAACTTGTCTGCCAGGTAGCAACTGCGGCTGTAACTTCACTTCACTGATGCAAGTACAGGAACTATCCATCTTGTTCTACACACCTAACAATGAGCTGAAAACATTACTAGGGCCAACATTTGAATCCAGGATAATGGTGACACCTAAGCCCGAAGCACTTCCTACTTCTTTCTAAACAGATAAAAGCAACCATTTGTGGAAAAAAGCTGAAAGGCAAACCCTGTCAGAGGGGATTCACCTGAGACTAGGCCATCTCAGAAGCCGCTCATGTTGCTTCCACTTGAAAAACACTCCCGTGGCAAGTTAAAGGGGACTCGTCTCTCTAGAAGGAAGTAGGGCACAGTGGACACTGCCCCTTTGAAGTAAGAACTCAAATTAAGTAAGAACTAGGAAGAAACAAAAACACAGCATCAGAAATATTAGATAAATGGTCAAACTCAAAGAGGAACAACAGAACCCAAACACCTTACTCATGTGCATTTCAAAGGCTTTTGAGAACTAAGCCAAAGCATTAAGTAACTTTTTAGAAATAGAAAATGAGGTCCTACTTCTCCTCTCACTTCCGAAGCCTCCTCATCTAGTGCAGGCCCTCAAACAACCACAAGGCTAAACCTCATTATTTCCAGAAATTAAAGGATGAGGAGGCAAGCCTTGTACTTCCTTCATCTCAGTGAGACCACGAACCCTACTTTGCTGGCCTCCCTTGTAGTGCTGGGTTATGACAGCCCACAGCAGCAGGAAGGGCAGGAGATTTTATTCCAGAATGGGTTCTACTGGGACTACTCATTTCTTATCATTTTTAAGATAACACTACTCGGTGTCTCCCACAGCAGTTATGTTCTCCTCTGAGCAGGAGATGGATCGTGCTCCTGATGTGGAAACAGCTGGGGTGGCCCACTCACAGCACCCAGCAGAAGCAGCCGCAGCCATTATTAGCTCAGCTTCTCAATTGAAGGAAAATCTTCAGGCTAAGTATCCCGCCACTTCTGCATATTTTATAGTAATGGAATATTTTTAGATAAAAGCATAAATAAAAGATGCTGCTGGGCTTTTGTACGGTGCATTATATGTGTTATATCTTACTGTGGTTTTGTTTCTTCACAGAACATCATAATACTATACATGGTTCCAGTTCAATGGTGGAGGAAGAAGGGAGAGAAGGCCCTTTCAAGACCCACAGAGCCTGTTCTTATTAACCATGCATATATATTTTTTTTAATTCATATTCCCCGGAGCCTGCAGTGTGACTGGCACTTAACTTGGCATTAAGAATACAATGAGAGTGAGACACAGATGGAGCTTTCTTTCATGGGACCTGCAGCTTGAAGGTATGTTCAATGAGCTCATGGTAAAATATGGCATCCCTAGGATGAGAGAAGCATCAAGAAGCATATATAGGGGTCCCTTATTTGGTGAGGAAGAAAGGGAGAGTGATGTTTGCTAGGAGGGTGTTGGGGAAGGTCTCTCGAGGAGATGACAGCTAAGCTAGCACCTCCCCGCTGAGGATGGAAAAGAAGTATCCCGGTGACTGCCTCTTCAGGAAAGGTTGGCAACAGAAGGCAGAGTAGGGACAGCTGCCCAAGACCTTGTTCAGTGTCATGAATAAGGGCTCATGAACAAGGACCCTGTTGTAGGTCACTTGGCTGCTTCACCCAAATGGGCAAACCAACACTGCTTACTAACAGTTTGTTCATTGCATCAGCCACTAGATAGTCACGGAGCACTAATGTGTGCCATGCTCTGTGCCACAATTACAGAGCCGAAAGGATAAAAAAGCCAGAACTCCTACCCTCACGAAGCAATCAGTTTTGTCATCAGAGAGTCCTTGTATAAATTGGTTGCATGAGAGCCTCAGTTGGTACCAAGTAAGCATGGAAAGGACTCAGTATAGTCATTAAAAGACCAGAGCTATGCTTCTGAGGGGAGAAGAGGAGAAGGCAGTGCCCAGAGGACCAGGAGCAGCAAAGAGAGGCAGGAAGAAGAGAGGAGGTCGATAAGCTCTGCATGAACAGTTAACCACATGGGTTACACATATTTATTCTTAAAGCAGCCCATTTCAAAACTTGATTCACTTTGTTGGAAGTACATTGTTCTCCCAAATAGCTTCCTTTGGATGCTGTGAGAAAGAATGCTAAGTAATGACGGTGCGACCAGAAGGTTTTTATTTAGAAATCTATTTAGACACGATTTCACCCTGAGTCGCAGATGTCAGCCTGAACCATGGTAGAAAAGTACGAGGAGCCACCTGTGGGGAGGTGGGGTCATTCATTCTGGAGCAGAGAAGGTGAAGGAAAGTCAGTGAGCACCGTCTAAGCATCTGTTAATGCCCTCTGCAGGGGGTCCTAGCTGTTAGCTGTGTGTGCTGTGAAGACAGCAGGTTGAGAGACCTGCCATTAAGGCCCCTCTGTAGGGAAAAGTTTGAAGCGTCTGGAGTTGGGTATGAACATGTAGAGAAAGGAAGAAATATGGCTGATAAAAAAAGTGGACAAAGTAGGGAGGTAAGGGAGAGAGAACTAGTGACATCAAGATATTTATAACTGGCACTTGCAAGCTGATGATGGCCAAGTGCTATGTGACTTCACGGAATGTGGACAGAACAGGGGTGTCTCCCCTCTGCCCTAGGAGGTAATCTTGGCTACAAAATAACAATCAAATGGATATTTTTCCTAGTAAGAAAAGTTAAAGGGATTGAAATAAGATACACCCAGGAAGGCTGGCAAGTCTCCTTGGAGAGCTTAAACACAAGATTGTGCTCTCAGGTGTCAGCACTGAGAACATTCTTCGAAATGCTGAAAACGGACTATTGAGGATTTTGGAGTAGAGTTGCTGACACCTTGACATTTTCTTCCCTATCATTTCATTCCCAGACCCTGAAAAGAGATAAAATCTACAGCAATGGAGAAACTACCCAGAGAATCTCAACACTTTTTGTCATTGAGACCCAGCAGGAGGTGGAAGAGTGAGCAGAACAGTCACTCAGCACCAAACTCCACTTCTCCCAAATAAAAGATCTCAGTCTAATAGTAGAAACCATGCACATCTTATGAAAAGAGAAAGATTTGGTAAACTCAGACCCTTACCATCCAAAGAAAATTAAACACAATAAGCTACAGGCAATTTTCTAAACGTAAATCCAATTTATACCTAAGAGATTTTGACTGACTTTACCTTTTACCTGAAATAACCTCTGGCCAACTCCTGGACCTTTCAAATCCATCACCTCTAAGTCTGTTTTTCTAAGCACCACCTCCCCTAACTCCAGGTTTAGTTAGATGCTGTGAGAGATGACATTTTCCAAAGATGGCTACACCAATATATCTTGTCCCACAGGCCTTTCTCATATTATGACATTGGCATTTCTCCATCAAGAGGTGGTATCTTTGGGGCCTCCCTGGTGGTGCAGGCAGTTGAGCGCCGCACTGTGAAGCTGTCCGCAGTCTCTGCAGTGCTGGTTCCATCCTGGCCAGCCAGGGAGATTCCCACATGGCGAGGCAGACCTCTCCTGCCGTGCCCGCTGCTCCCCTTAGCAGTGTATTTCGTCAGTCTGCCTGTTCTGTTCCCCTCTCTGTCTCTGGTGAATCCTCTCACCCTCCCGCGCATCTGGCCTGTACCCTGGTTCTTGTATAAACAAACAAATCTTACAAAAAAAAAAAAAAAAGAGGTGGTATTTTTGTTCCCTTGCCTTAATTCAAATAACTGTCTCAAACAACACATTGTGATGAAAGAGCATGATTCTGAGGCCAGGTCATAAAAAACAATTTGGCTTCTGTCTGGCTCTCTGTTGGGATAATCCCAGCACCATGCTCTGAGGAAGCTCAGACTAGAAGAAGTCACATGGAAATCATATGCAAATGTTCTGAACAACACCCCCTATGAGGTCTGCAGCCGACACATCACAAGAGCCTTCAGATGATTTCAGTCCCTAGGCTTCAAGTTGTGAGCAGGACACACTTCTTAATTCCTGACCCACAGAAAATGTAAGAGATAATGATTTTTATTGATTTCAGCCACTATGACATGAAGTTTTGTACAGCGACAGAAAATGAATGGAGGTGCCATGTGGCATAGGTCTCCACTTCCCCTTATTAGTAACATCCCTGCTCTGGACACAGTATGTTGTTATCCATTTACTCTATCACAGGACTGGGACCTCCCAGCTGGCTGCAGCCATGTCTTTTCACTTGTATGTCTCTGGGACCTGGCATAAGGCAATAAATATTTGTTGGGCACAGATGAATGTTCAGAGGACCTACCTCACTCTCTCCTATCTGCCCCGATACCTTCCATGCTGTCCAACCCAAAGTCAACATAAATAATAAGAACTGATATTCTCTGAGCTACTAACCAGCAAATGTTCTGAGGATTTTATGGCTATAAATTTATTTGACGTCCACACTAGCCCTACCTACTGCTTGGAAAGAGGTTCTTTCATGAAAGAAACTGAAGGAACTGAGCCACAGGATGGCAAAGACTTTTGCCCAGATAGTCAATGGCTGAGTTGAGTTTCAAACTTCACATAGGAGTCAAACTTCCACTGCTTATTACAGCCTGGAGCATGACCACTTTCCAATATCCAAGATCACAGGGCAAAGTATGGTGAAGAATGGGAAACCTACTGTCACCTCCAGCACTGCTGGCATATGAAGATGAAATCTGATTAAGCATCAGGGAAAGCACAGGTAGGTGCTCAGCTGTCTTGTGGACTAACTGTAGACAGCTCATAACTGACAGCTTTTGGAAGGAAGCGGGTAGGCCAGCTATTAAAAGCTTGCATCTCGGTTTTAAGCCCAGCCTTCTATGAGACCTGGGGTTGCCGGCTCCTTTCTGCTTTGACAGCTGGACACCCGTTATGCTCTGTGAACAAGGGTCACAAGAGATAATTAATTACTGGGCTGGAGGGGGAAGAAGACACATCACTTTCCATTTCTTTTGCTTCTCGCCCCCGAGCAGTGTCCCCTCAGCAAGGCTTCTCAAGCTGGCGATGCCACTTTATTTCCTTGGCAGCTGCTGAGTCAGCTTAACAGTCTTTCCAGAACTCACAGAGCCAGCACCATCATCCCCTTGGAAGACACAGCTCAGTTGCCTCTTCAAAGGTCTGAGTTTTAGTCAATTTTTGCCTGTTATGTTCCTGGCTCCAAGGGCGAAAGCTGCTGCTTCCCACAGTTGCTGTCATTGATGCCTTAGTGTGTCCTGTATGCCTTTCAACACCTTTATTTGTAGTAAATAGTCTCTATATTAAATTCTTTTTCTTAAGATAATGTGTAGTTCCTTCCTTCTGACTGGCCCCTCACGGATACCACAGGGGAGGAAAAGTACCATTGCTCTTGCATAGCCAGGTTCTGAGATGTGACCAGAGAGCCCTGCCTTAGGACAGGGTGAGACCTCCTCCCTCTGCGACTCCCTAATAGTCAGAGATGATGAACACCTTTCCTGTGCCTGGTGATCATTTGTGTGCTTCTTGGAAGAAGTATCTATTCAGATCCTCTGCTCATTTTTAATTGGGTTATTTGTTTTGCTCTTGCTGAGTCACATTTGTTACATTCCTCTTTGGTTTCTTCCTTGACCCATTGGTTGTTTAGAGAATGTTGCTAAAATCAGACATATTGGCAAATTCTGCCATTTTTCTCCAGCTACTGATTTCTAGTTTCATATCACTGTTTGGAAAAGATACATGATAGGATTTCAGTCCTGTGTTTCCATACACTAACACCAAATTAACCAAAGAGAAACTACAGGGGAAATCCCATTCATAAGAGCAACCAAAAGATAAAATACTAGGGAATATATTTAACCAAGGAGGCGAAGTACCTGTCCACTGAAAATAATGACATATTAAAAAAGAACAGAAGAATAAATATCACTCAATGTCCATGTTACCCAAAGCAATCTATAAATTCAATGTAATCCCAGCCGATGGTCCAATGACTTTCTTCACAGAATTATAAAAGACAATTCTAAAATCCATATGGAATCATGAAAGACCCCAGAATAGTCAAATCAATTCTGAGAAAGAAGAACAAAGCTGGAGGGATACATCATCCTGATTTCAAACAATAAACAGCCATGAAACAGCATGGTACTGACGTAAGCATAGACATATAGACCAATGGGAAAGAATAAAGAGCCCGAAGTACATCTATCCCCAGTCAATTAATCTTTAACAAGAGTCCTACTAAAACCATGGGGGAAGGAGAATCTCTTCAATGCATGCAAAAAAAAAAAAAAAGAAAGAAAGAGAGAGAAAGAAATTGGACCCTCATCTTGCACCATACACAAGACTTAATTTGAAATGCATTAAAGACATATAAGACATGAGACCATAATACTTCTAGAAGAAAATATAGGAAAACCTCATTGACATTGATCTTAGCAATAATTTCTTGGATATGACACCAAAAACACAGGCAATAAAACAAAAATAAATCAATGGGACTATATCAAACTAAAAAGTTCTGTACAGCAAAGGAAACAATCAACAAAATTAAAAAGGTAAATGAGGTTGCCTATTCACCAATAACAAGCCAAAGCAAATAATATTTATCTGGTTTATTCAAAATTCTAACTACAGCTAAATGAAAGGCATGCCCTTAAGTTTATTGTGAGAGGTGTTTATTGCTATGACACACTCTCCCTTTCATGTTCAGTCGGTGTGTGTTTTATCATCAATTTTACTAAAGGTTAATCTATGTGGTAACTGAGAGTAGAATGTGGCAAGGTCTAATGGAGCGTGTGTATGACGTCACTAATCAGAAGGAACAGCCAGGGCGACACGCAAACGCTCCCTAAATCATGCTCTGGAACCAGGAATAAGGTGCACTGGTATTCAAATATCTATTTTTCAAAAGCCATTCTAAGTGCTATTTTCTCAAGACTAAAGAGGAGTGGATGGTCTCATGCTGTTTGTGGCTATTTTTCTCTAACGGTTTATAGTGCTTTTGACACCAAACCTTTGCCTTTCTTTGCTATAGTGGCTTACAAAGCCAACCACTAATATCCCAGCCTGTCTTCCAGCTGGCAGTGACCAATGCCACACTTACCATTAAGTGACCATATAATGGAAGTAGATCAGTATCCTGGGGACAAACTGTGTCCAATATAAAAAGGTTTCAGACATGGGCGGCACAGCCTTCTGTCTATACCCATTTTTCTTGTCTAAAATGTGGATATTATGTTTGGCAATTCAACAACCGTATTGTGTCCAAGAGGCAACAGCTCTGGTGGCTGGTGGGGGGCAGGGGAGGAAGGAGTAAGCTCACTGAGCACGGCACAAGGAACATGCAAAAGAATCTGTGCTCCTGCTGGTGATGTGAGCAGCTGACCAGCAGCTTCTTGTTGTATCAGGAAAACAAGCCCTGTGTTACAGCCCTCTAGCTTCATTTTCTCAGTGCTGAGGCATTCTTAGCTGGTAGAGAGACATAACATGGCTTAATATAAGGTCTGTGACATAACGTGGATGATGATTGCAACGACTATGAGTCAAGAAAAGCATTTTGAATAGAAATAATAAATATCAGTAACGTAACTAATAATTTCAAGTGTGTAGAGGTCCACGATAAAAGAATAATAGAATAAATGTGTGTAATTAAGAATTACCCTGGTTTTAATGTAATGGCCACTGAGATGTGACTTAGAAATAGGGTAAGAAGAGAACACCTGTTAGGTTTAAGAATGTTTATGCAGAATGGAAATATGATAAAAAAAATCTTCAAATATTCATCAGATAGAGGTATTTCACAAAATAGTCTAGCCAGAGCCCCGACAAATCTATGCAAGTGTTCATCTTCTTATTTATTGGGATATGCAGATCAAAATCCCAATGGTTACTACTACACACCCACCAGAATAGCTCTGAAAAAACAGATGAGAGCAAGTATTGGGGAGGACATGGGGTAATCAGAACTCTCCCACGCTGCTGATGGGGGTGCCCTTTTGTACAGCCATCTTAGAAAACTGTTTGGAACACATGCTCAAACTAACCAGATGCTCATCTTATGACACAGCAACCATACTCACAGGTATTTTTCCAAAAGAAACATATCTATACAAGCTTATCAAGAATCATCTAGAAAAACAATGATAGTAGCATTCTTTTCAAATGCCCTAAATTGGAAACTGCTCATTATGCCTATCAGCAGCTGAGTGGATAACTCAATTGTGGTCTATCCATATAACAGAACTGAATGAATTAACTGGACTCATGCAGTTAATCTCACAAATATAACATAAAATGAAAGAAGCCCAATACTAGAACTGCATACTGCATGCACCAAATGAATAAAAGTCTGAGAAAGGCCAAGTCAGTCTGTGCTGTTAGAAGCCAAGCTAGTGGCTTGGGCTGGCACAGGTTGGACGTTAGTATACAAAAGGATAAACTAGAGCAGCTTTGTGGTGCTGATGCTGTTCTGTTTCTTCATCTGGGTGCTAGTTTTACTGGGTTCACTTTCCAAAAATTTCTTGAGTGATACACTTATGATTTTAAAGTAGGAAGTATACCTAAAATAATTATCAGAGGATATTCCTCCAAAAATACACTTGAACAAAAGTTCACACCACTGAGATGATTCAAAGAACACAAAGGCATATCCTTAACCCATTTTCTTTCAAGAAACAAGATGTTCCATTCAGAACAGATGTGCCAGAACTAGACAGAGAACATCACCTCTACAGAAGAACTTGCAAATAATCCAACTCTGCACTGCCGAGACATCAACAACCTCTCCATGCAAGAGGAAACTTCATTTTTTGACACTTTCAAGTAATTGCTTCATGCCTACCAGGTTTGAGACACTCCTGTGGGAGCTAGCAGTTCAGTGATGAGCAAGAAGATAATCCCCTCGTGGGTCTTACCTTTCCCTACTCTAAGTTCCAGAATCAAGAATCGAGGAAATCAATTTGTTTATGAATATAATCAAGGCTGTGCTCTACAGCTTGAGTTTTTGAATCAGTTTTGTATGGTAAAACCATTAACCACAGTGAACAGAGAGAAAGGGGAAAATTGGGAGGTATAAAAAGACACAGGTCAACTCAGAGTGTTTGTCAGAGTCTGTGAGTGCGGGGAACACAACAGGAAAGTATATGAATAGGGTGTGTGTAATCAAGGCTGAAATCTTGAGACTAAAGTAACTCTATTTCCATTAATGAGTTTTCCTTAAGCTTCCCCGTTGCTTGCTAAGATCTCACGATGTGAACGGAGTCAGCTGTTTCATCTGGCATTACCGTATCCAGTCTCCTGTGGCACAGGAGCAATCTGATTCAAGCTCAGGGCTGCATCAGGGTTATTCTCTATTCAAAGGATTAAACCCTCAAAACTGGCCCCGGATCCCTCCTGGACGGTCTCTTCCTATCCCACTGCGAGCTGCTGAACACCATCTGTGCTAATAAGGCTCTGTAACTCAAACCCGTGGACCTCCTAGGATGACTGTGGACTCCCCCTCACAAAAGGTCTTTAAAAATGGAAGAGATATTCTCTTTGGGGGGTATAGCTTAGGCAGAGCTCTCACCAAGAAGATAATGGTCCTTTCATAAAGTTCTGTCAAGATCCATTTATCAGAATTACTGAGGTTTGCTGATTGGGAGGGTTTGGTCTCTGCTCTGGAAGCCAGTCTTTTGCACATAGCATAATATTCCCTTTTTAAAGCATGTGACTCCCCAACTTGCCTACCTGGCAAACTCATCAGCTAAGATCTAGTTCAAGAAGTATCCTCTCTATAAAACCTTCCCTGGTTACTCCTCCCCATCTTGAGTTGAATATGCTTTCCTCAGTCTCCTCTGACATTTTAAACAATATCTTGTGTCACACCTTGAGAAATATGAGTTTTATGAAGGTGAGAATAATTGCCCACTCTCATATCCAGTGGTAAGGAGCGTGCGAGTATTCTACAGCCATTCAGTGAATGAATGTCAGTGGCAGGTGTTGCTTAGAAAATGGAATATTTGGAAAATAACATTGCCAAACTACAACTGGGAGGTGGCTTAATAAGTGAGGCAGAAATTGGGTGATCTACCTGATCTTTAAAAAAATTATCCTGACCAGACTTCATGTGAAAATTCACTCCCTGTCTGGTGAGCCCTGGGTAGTTCCTTTTTTTAAAATATATTTTTAAAATTTTATTTTATATATATTTTACATCATTTTTCACTTTTGCACAATGAATGCATTTTCATCTTGGTTATAGTTCCCATACAATCCCCACCCCTCTTGTTTTGATCCTATTCCCTCCGCCCCGTTACTACCCCCACTGTAGTATGTCTCTGGTTTATAGTTGCTTGTTGATTTTGAGGGACCAGGAAAAAAACCTGGGTAGTTCTTAAATAACTTTCTATTGGTGAGATGAACAGAATTTGGGTGTCCAAAAGAGCTCGTGGGGATTTTCCCTCTAACTGACCAGGGGGATAAAGAGTAGATGGGAGATTGGTGGTTATACTGAAGAAGGAAAAAACAGCTTATAGGATTACCTACACTGAAAATCAAAACTCCCTTCTTGGGGTAATAAGCTGAGAACAGCTTAACTTGTGGCTGTCCCTGACACCAGGGGGCCGGCTCGTTGCTGCCTGGTTGCTGTCTGCTGGCCTTGGCGTTGCTAGGAGCTGGCCTGGCACATAAGCCGAGGCTTAATGTTCTGCTGAACACAGATTTTCACAGAGTGCTGACATGTCACAGGGCCACGATGGGCCCATGAGCGAGCAAGACAAAACCAGACTCCTCCGGGATCTCACTTGAACCACACAAGACAAACACTGTTCAAGCCACAAAATGACCAAACAGGCCCCCGTCCTGTTAAAGTGAGTAACTTCTTTATGGACGAGAGCTTTCTTGACAGCCTTCCCTCCTTCTAGGTGAGATTTACTAAGGTGCTCAGCTCAAGTGTGGTCCTGGTTTCCTGAAGCCCTGCAGTCCACAGCGAAGCTGAACATCTTTAACTCCCCCAAACCACTTGAAAACACCTAAACGACAGAACAAATTCTCTAAGCCCTTAAATTCTTTCTAAGATGCCTCACAGCACCCCATGGAGCGTGTTCTCCCTTGTGGCAACCAAATAAGACATCAGTGTAAAAAAACAAATAATAACAGTACAAAACACAACAAAGCAAAAACAGAGAATTATAAATCAGAGACATCCTGCAGGGGAGGAAGAGGGAGAGGGATCAGAGGGAGGGAGTGAGGAGCACAGGGGACTGAGGTGATGGTGCCCCGGCTGCCTTGGGGAAGGAAAATCTATGGGGACTCAAACTGAGGGGGTGGGGGGAAGCAAATATTGTTTAAAAAAATAAATAAAAAATAAATCAGTGAAAATAAATAAATAATAAAAATAATAGGCCTGACTCGGGGGGCTACGAGTGCACCGGTGCCTGGAGGGGGTGCTCGTCCCCCACATTATTCCTTCAGTAAAGAACAGACTGACTTCGCCAGGCTGCCAGATAAACACTGAGATATTCAATGCTCTTCATTAAACTTTGCAATTCTAACATATTATCACCATAATTTGTTTTTATTCTGCCCTAACTCAGTTACACAGAATATTTTGGAAACCCCCTAGCGGAAATGATGATGGAATAAATTGTTTTTAAGAAATGATTAAAAGAAAAAGAAGGAACAATTACAGCTTTTGTTTTCTCACTCCCTTTCTATGAGAGGGAATCAGCCTTCGATATTGCAGAGCTCTGTGGCACAGTGGTCAGATTTATTCCAGGGAAGCGTGGATTTCCCTGAGATGCTCAGCTCATCACCACAAATTCTACCCGTTCTCTCTGCACAAAGATTTCTCCATGGAGCTGTCACAATATTTTTCTTCCCACCAAGAATATCAGAGTGCTTTCTCTTCCCAAGTACTTCTTGTGTTGTATAATGTGACAGGTTATTAAATCAATTTCTCTACCTCTCTTTAAATAAAACACAGCATCAAGTACAGTGATCGCTCAGAATTAAAGATGACAACTGAGAGGTGTTTGGATTCTTCACTCCACTCCTGATACACAGACAGCTCACCTCTCTCCTGCACATGCTGTCACTCTCTGGCAAACTCACACATGCAGTTGTATTCATAAAATTATTCATGCTAATAATTAGGTATGTTTTAATTATATTAGTTTACCATTTTATCAGCTGTATTATGTTATTCTATCAGTAAATAATATACATATTAATATAAATTAATATAATTTTGGAAGGAGGACACAGTGTGATTAGAATTACTTAAGTGAGCTTAAGACCCACCACACCAGGGAAATCCTCCTTCTGTTGACTGGCGCAAGAGGGAATGGTAAAGGTCTGGGGAGTCTATATATGAAACTCTAAATATATAATATATTTTTCAGGGCCTCCCTGATGGTGCAAGGGGTTGAGCCGCAGCACTATGAAGCTATCCACAGCCACTGCAGCATGAGTTCGATCCCTGGCCGGCCAGGAAGCTACCCACATGGCGCAGCAGACCTCTCCTGACTCACCCGCTGCTCCCCTCAGCAGTGTATTTCAGTAGATTCGCCTGTTCTGCTCCCCACTCTGTCTCTGGTGAATCCTCTCACCCCCCCTACCTCTGGCCTGTACCCCAGTTCTTATATGCATAAATAAAAAAATCTTTTTTTTAAAGTTTAAAAAATATTTTTCAAAGGATTTCCTCCTTTGTGTGCCACAGTTTGCTGGTAGAAATACATTGCTATGAACCCTTTGAATAGGCACCTGGGTAATTGTAAAAACTTTCAAAATACAACTATCCTTTGATCCAATTATTTCCCCTAAGAAACCAATCATTAAAAAAGAAGACAATCCTAAGTATCCACAAGTTTATATTAATAGCATCAACAATTGATGGTTAGCACTTACATAGCCCTAAGAGCTAGATACCATTGTAGACTATGATGGAAGTACTTCAGTTCTCTGCATGGTACAGATGAGGAAAAGGAGCTAACTGAATTGTGCAAGTTCTTACAGTTGGTAAATAACAGAGCTGGGATTCAAATACAGACAGGCTGTTACAGTGCTGGTACCCGTACAAATACTGCCTCTCTCATGTTTGTTATGGAATTATTGGTACAAACTGCTCTTCTCTAGAAACACCCATCATCACTCACCCAGTTGTTCAGACCCTTGGGGTCATTCTTGATTCCTCTTTTCTCATACCCTACATCCAATTCATGAGCAAATTTTATAGTCTACTTTGTAAATACATTTCATTTCCAACCACCTTTCACCTTCTCCATGGTTACAACCTGACCCAAACTATTGTAGCTCTCACTTGGACAAGTGTAACGGGTCCTGAGTCATCTCCAGCATCTGCTCTTGTCTGTGTTCATTGTCTGGCACAAGTCAACAGCATCACTTGATAAAATCCTCATCATTTCCTGGCTAGAAGCCTTCCAATGACCCCCAACCCCCCTTCATAGTGGGAAGGAAATCCAGGATCCCGGCCACACTTGAGGAAGTATGGTGTTACACATGTTTACAATGGCCTCACCACATCTGGCTCCTGGCTGCCTCTTCCACATGAGTTCTCTCACTCTAACCTTCTAAGCCGACTGCCCTCCAGCCACCTCGTGGCCCTGCTCTTCCTGGGTAAGCCAAGCAAGTGCCTGGGATCACCGCCTCTGCTCATCCTTCTATAGGGACACTCTCCCTACACCAGAGGACTCACTTCCTTGTCCATGCCAATTTCTGTGCAAATTCCTCAGAGAAGTCTTAGTCTCCTATCATTCTCCAAATACTCTTCCCCACTTCATTTTTCTTCATATCACTTACCACTATCTGACAATAGAGTATATAGTGTTGTTTATTTTCTATTGTCCTCACCGGTGCAAAAGCCGGGGCCATGTATTGTCCCCTGCTGTATACCTAGCCAATGGAACAGCGCTTAACACACAGCAGGAACTCAATAAATGTTTGATGAATGAATCAAAAAATGAACTATTTACATGTACATACACCCCACTAGTGGGCTGATAGATGGGGTCACCCATAGGATGATGAACTTCTCTCTTACAGGAAATTTTTGTGGAAAACATTTATTTTAGGATTGGAAGATGTGATCGAGTCAAATTTTAAGGAAGCAGGTGGAGATAAGCAAGAAAAGGATCCGGTAGCAAAGAGAGGTCGACGATTGTGTGGCTGCCACAGGATGGACATGTTAGTTTCTAAAGGGGGCGGAACTACCTTAAGGGTACCAGCAGGAGACCCCTCGTGGTGTGACCGAAGGACCTGAAATGTAGAGTCAGATGATTCTAAACAGAAGGTTCCACCCATACTGACTATATGATTTTGGAAATGTTATTGTGACATTTCTGAATCTCAGTTTTCTCAAGATGAGAAAACAGGCAATAAAAATAATGTACTGATTCAATAGGCTATTGTGAGGAATTCATGGAGAAAATGAATTCCTCTCTTCCCCTCCTGTCTTTCTTATAGCTAGTGGTGCATTATTCTTAAAACTTGTGTTTAACACCAGGAAAGAGACTGCAATGTATATTTTCTTCCTATTATACTTCTTCAAGCTATGCATTTTCTAAGTTTAACATTCAGAGTAGAAAGACTTTTCTTTCACACATTCTATATTTATATCTTTCAAGTTTCTAAGACAGCACCCTAAATGGAAATTGGGATTATAAATATACCTACATTCATCCTATCCACACCCTTTGAGGTAATCATAGGATCATGTGATAATAAGACAGAGCTCCTTAGTTAATGCTTCCAGATAGAATAGTTTTACTGCCTGGCCAACATATGACACTCTTCCCATTAAGAGAAGTTGTCTGTGCCTGGCCCGATGCTCAGACTGGAAGTCCCAGCCTGCACTGGAATGACAGCGCCTGCAGATGATTTGGAAGCCCATCCTTAAATCACCCCTTGTCTTTGAGTCTCCCCAACTGGGGCCCCAGACTACTGTGCCAATGAGTTCTTCCCATTGTGCCCTGTCTGGGGTCCTGAATCACAAAATCCATGAGTTTAAAAATATATATGCAACAGTAGTAACTGGAACAAACTAGATAAAACAAACCTTCAATAAGGACAGGTTTAAATAGGCCCCTCCATGAGAAACCTGTTTCTCAGAAGTTGTTTTCAAAAGGTTAGAATTTAAAGGGAGTTAAAAAGGTGTCAAACTTTCTTACTGCAATACATAGTTCCAAAACTGTAATCTTTCATCAAGAAGAACTAGTCTTCACACTCAAGAAGAAAACATCTCAGAGTCAACTGACAGATGAGAGGAAGCTCTTGAAATATCAGGCATTTGAAAACCCAGTGGCCAAGATAGGGAGTTGAACATTTCCAAGCTTGGATCAAGATAAAATATTTAATTAGCCTATAAACTGACCCCGAGAACATCTAGAGTTTCCAGAAAGAATTTTCTTGTCACTTCTCTTATAAGACTGCCAAACAGGGCGGGGGAGAGGGTAGTGTTGGCACAGAAGCAAAGATGGGAAGGTAAGGTTATCAGCATGGCCCCTCTGATTCCCATCCACCGATTAGAGAATACGACAAGTGGAATGAAGTCTCCCCAAGTCTATTCATCTTCTTCAAAATGCACAGAGTGCAGGGGATAAGGAGGCTTAGATAATTCCCTACCAGGGGAGCCAAAACAGATCAAAGTGGTTAGTCAGACACTTGGCAGAAACTTAGAGACCTCCTGAATTTTCCTCCTGAAAGTTCTGTTATTTTTTACAGATAAATGGGACCAAGAATCCTCGAACTGGGAAGCAGACCAAAAACTTGACTCTGGCATTAAACACACTTCCATGGAGATGTTACCTGGCAATACCTTCTATAAGCAGAGCACTCAGGGATGTGTGCTAACCTCTCTGGCCTTGTAAAATCATCTCCCTTAACATAGTAACATAGTAATCCATTAAGCCCCAGGTACTAAGTTCAGCAATTCTTAAATATCATCTTTCATCCCTACAGACCCCTGGAATAGGTCTTATTATTGCTGCCACTTAGTGAATGTTGAGAACACTGGCCCATGGAAGGGGAAGCATTTGCACAAGGTCACAGGGATAACCCAGCTGTCTGATTCCAGCATCTGAGAGCTAACCACTTCACTCTCCTGCCAGCCGATGACATCATCCTGACAGTGACCATCCAGACAAGAGGTGTATGACAAGCTCAGAGAAGTAACTGTGCAAGGTCACACAGGCAGCCTGTGGTAGCCTGGACCTGGACCTTGTTTCCAAACCGACTTCAGATGGGGCCGGGCTGCTCGGACAGCATCCTGACTTGACAGGAGGCCTGATCTGAAGTTTCCTGAAGGCTGGTGAGTCACCCAATAAATAGTTCAGTTTGACTACAGCTCTGGAATTATTTTTCTTCTTTCCCTATGGTTTCAAATTTTATTAGTCAGGCAACTATATTTTCCCCTTTTAAACCAAAACCTTACACAGAACCCCAATATACTTAATAGTGGACAACGATTATTTTATCAACGTAAATTAACAACCTCCAATAGGTCGTCTTCAGGGCACATGAGAATTAACAATCAATCCAAGAATTGTTTTTTTTTTCCCTCACTGGCAGCTTGAAGTTTCCCATCTTTGTGATTCTGCTCTCAGATATTGGGACACTGACAATTTTGAGATTTCAAAAATGAGAAAGCCACTTTGTCACCTATTCTGCAAGGTCCATCCAAGTGCAGAGACTGCAGAGTGAACTCCATGTATTCACAGCTTCTGGCCACAGGACGTGACCTTGGCCAGCAGGGAGGAAACATTTTCGAACATATCTAGCTCTAGTATTTCACTTTATTTGCTTTTCTATGTAGTGTTCTGGGTAAGATTTCAAATATCACTAAAATCAACTTTCTTTTATTTCTTTTAAATAAATTATTTTTATTAAGGATGTGTTAAGGGGGAGGTGGAAAGCAGCATCAAAGTTTTCCCAAATGGGAGTTTGATGCGAAACCACAGTTGAAACTTGGTGAAGAGCTTAAGAAAACTGTTGTTTTTTATCATCCGTCATGCTAGGTGTTAGCCACCGAGATGCTGCAAGTCAGCAAAGTGTGAACAGAAAATCTTAGGAGAAAGGAGCTTGCTTGTGATATCCAGAGGGAATGCTTTAATTGACTTAATTTTCATTTTTCAGTCCTTGTCTGTATCCATAATTGAGAGGTTAACTGTGTGTCAGAGACATAGCCAGAGGGTGCAGAAGTGTAGTCTACACTCAAACACCTCCAGGGGGCAATGAAGGAAGGCAAGGCAGAGAGGCAGACAGGTCCGTCTGTAGGAAATGCAAAGACAGCCACACTCTGGGTTGGGGCAGCTGCAAACCATCTCCAGCTCATCGATGCACAAGGATCAAAGGGACCATGTGCTGGATTTTCTGGTTACTCGAAGAAACCAAATTATCTGGAGTTGTACAAAACATCACCTGATCTTTAAAATTTAACAGCCAGTGCAAAATTTGTTCGAACATGTAGGTCCAGCAAAATATGTCTGGAGACAAGATAGAGACCTCCACGTTCAAGTTCCCCGTCTCTGTTAAAGTGAAGAGAACACAGGCTTTGGACCCAACCAGATTCCAGCGGGACTATTTACTAGTTGTGGCCCTTGGATGACTCATTATCTGTCAAAGAGTCCGTTTTCTTACTTGACTATTAAAGTCTGCATTGCAGGGTAGTTGTGAGAATTAGAAAGAATATATATAAAGTGGCTAATACATTGCTGATATCATCTCACATAGACAGTGATTCTACTTTTTATCACTAAATGTTTGTATTGCTTGGCCCATTTTCATTAAAATTCTGGCACTCTGGAGCAATGGAAAATTGAATATCTCAGGTATGGGTGAAACTGCTATTTTGCATTTCATCCTCATGAACTGATACACAAAAAGGTGATGGGTCACTCGTGTCCCACGTATGAAAGAGACTTGTACCACAGAACTCGTCCATGAGCCCTCTAGCCAAGAAGGAATTGCTGAACAATTCCATAGTCTTTTGAGGAGTGAGCAAGTGCATGATCGTGGTGCATATGCCCTCTTCTGTGTTGCTAGTAGGGATGCTAGATCATAGGGTGACCAAACCCTACCTCTCTGTGAAAAGGGAGTGGGGAGAGAAGAGGTAAAGTAATGGAGAGTTGAAAATGTGATGGGTTTTTTTCATGCACATATAAAAGTAGTATACATATCTTTGAGATGGTTTACCATCTCAGAAAGGAAGAGATTTAAGACAGGACTTTGTTTGAAGCCCATTCTCAAGGTCAGGTGACCATCTGAGACTCTAACCTGCTTCCTCTAAGATGAGGTGACTTCTACTGGACTCTGTGGCCTTTGAGCACACAAACCATGTCCTTTCCTTGCAATTCAATGCATGCTGGGGTTAAGCTCAATGCCCCTGCCATCTTTTCACAGAGTTGTTATGTATGAGGAGCCAGTGAAATAATGTAAGTAGATGGGCTTTATAAAATGTTACATGAATATATTATTATTATAAACAATAATGTTTCATTAGAGTCCAGTGATAACTGATGCGTTAGCTATAGCTATACTAATTATTACAACTGATGTTATTACTAACAACCCACAAATGCCTATGACTCACCATAACATATCTTCATATGGAATTGACCCAAGGGTAATTAATCTTCAGAACTATTTAGAGCTTCTCATGGAGGAGCTAAATAATGGTGTTAAAATTGAATGGAAAATGGAATTAAAAGATGATGGAGCAACATCCTCATAGCATGGGGGAATAATTCAGTTTTTTTCAATGAAAACAAGTACTCTGCCATTTATAGGATCTCTGCCAAAGGGTATAACATCATGAGCTTAGTTCTGCTTTGCAGAGAACATCCAACATGCCCAGGGAATAGAACATATGTTGCAGGAAACGAAACACAAGTCTTTCATTCACAAGGGCCCTTGCCTTTTGAATCCCTGAGAAGTGTTAATTTATCCCACTTGGATATGATGTTTAGTTCCGACAGCTAGCATATACATCAGTACCACAGACAGGAGGAAATTATTTCCACTCTTCATTGGAAGATGAAATGTGCTCTAGATTATCATTGCACTGACCTGCACCATATACCATCATCATTAGATGGCCAGGAGTAGGTGCCGGGGATATTTTTTTTAAAAAGAAGCATAATTCTCAATCAGGGAAACTAAATAGTAGGTCTGAAGCTCTCAGTTTGGAATGTATTTCTAAGTTACAAGTTTTGTCTTGCTTCCTTTCTGACAGTTACAATCATACCCAATACAGATTTACTGAAAGTTTCACCTAATAAAAATACACTCCCAGCTCTAGGTTCTGGGGGAAACAAAAAACAAAAATTACCCTCTTTCTTCTCAGTCCTTACACATATATCCCAAATCCTGCTTGTCTGCAAAAAGCAACAATCTATTGTTAGGTCAGAATAATGATTCCCAATATCTCAAAGAAATGCAATTTATCTTTATTGATGCCTAATAGCATAGCAGCATGGAAGGTTAGATGGTAATACTTCTTTGAGTCTAAAAATCAGGCTTACATTTTTATGAACCAATTTAGAGATCTACAGCCAATTAGAAGAACAACAGTATAACCTCAAGATGGGCAGGTCATCTGAAGGAAGTTATAACTGTTGTGGTGGTAACTGGAAGTTGTGACGGGTCCTCATGCTGCTGGAATTCCATTTAAAAAAGCACAATCCAGAATCACAGTAATAATAAAATGTCAAACTCTAGTTACAGCTTCCCACTCCTACCCCACCAAAAGGCAAAATGAATAGCTTACCGTAACTTTTTTTTTTTTTTACAAGTTCCCTTTTCCTCTTCTTTCCAATCCAGTCAAATTCTCTACTACACCAAAAATATTCTGGAATTTCCCTAGTTGTTATCATATACCCTTACATGAAATAAAATTAAATAATTAAAAATTTCAGTCCCTCAGTTATACTATCCATCTTGTAAGTGCGCAGTAGCCACAAGTGGCTAGCCCCTCACTCACTGGACAGGACAGGGAACACTGCCATTACTGCGGTAGGTTCCACTGCACGTTGTTGATCTAGACAAAGCCTCTCTTTTGCTGAGGTTTATTTTGTATTAGTATTTATTTAACACTTTATAGTAACACTTGCTAACATCCCTATTTCTTAATTGAGGAAACACTGCATTGTGACATCGGTTTCAGATGCGCACCATTATAAGTCAACATATATAAACTACATTAAGTTTAGCACTAAAACCGAAATTCTATCCTACACTACACAAGTCACCCTTTGTCCCAGTTTATGCTCCCCTTATCCTTTTCTTTCTGATAACCACTAATTTGGTCTTACAATCTCATGTATGTGTTTGGTTTTTTTTTTTTTTTCATTTTGTTCATTCACTTGCTTAATTTCTCTATGTACCATACAGTGTTTTTCATTCCCCACCTGATGTATTTCACTTAGCATAATACCCTCCAGGTCCATTCATGTTGTTGCAAATGACAGGATTTCATCTTTTTTTATAGTTAAGTAGTATTCAATTGTATGTGTATATATGTGTGTGTGTGTGTGTATGTATATATCACACATTGTCTTTATCCAGTCATCTGTTGAGAGGTTGTTTCCAGCTCTTTCCTTTGCCAAACTTTAAAATTCTCTCTGAAAGATAAGTACCCCTTATTTATTTTATTCTCACTCTGACATCCCCCAACAATCTTTCATTATGCAAATCATTTAGTCTCTTAGTTGTTTTCTTTTCTCTCCACACTTAATGAAATAACAGATTTCACATAAAATAAGACACCCGAGGAACTGATAACAACAACATGGACTTTCTTTCAAGTCTGTAATTCAGACAGAAATCTCTTGTAAACCCAGACATATTCCAGGCCACAATGTAGAAGGCACACATTACTACAGCGCATGGTGGTGCGCTGTCCGTGGTGCTAGCGCTTGGCACCCAACGCAAACAGTAGTAGCCACCTGGTTTACAGACTCTCAGGTACTTCTAACTCATAGCATAGGACTAAAAGCATAGGATAAAATTCGTTCCCCCCAAATCAATGTGTACACTAAATAAATATGCATTACTTGAGATCTGTGTAAATGATTCTCCAAGTTAACTATGAGTTGTTAAGTTTGCGTGCTGGTCATTTATCTTTCTTCTCAGTATAAGCCCTGTGTAAGCCTGAAGCTAAGATCTGCAAATGGCCCATCTGTCATTTGTTCCCTGGGCACGTTGCCTCCTCATTTGAGTATCATCTGCTCACCAACCTCTAACCAACCTCCCTCTCAGAAAAGTGGCTTTTATCACATATGTACGGGTAAGCAAATGTGCTAGTTCTTTTGAGAACTTCTTTCTACTGTGCAGTGGAGTAATGTTCCCCCTAAAGAAGAACTCCCAAATATCTGCAGATAGGGGGTGAAGTAGTGAAGGCTCCAAGAGTTTGTCCTGAGGGATCCAACGCAAGTGGCTGTCTACTTCTGCTCTCCCCAGCATGGCTTCAAGCCCTTTTCCAAATCCTTCTGGATGCCTGGTTCCCTTTGGAAGGGTTATGGCTGCTTCCTCTGCTTCACCCACAGCTCCTCCCCATCCCACCATTCAGCATAAACCAGATTTTTAAAAGCATTTAAAGGATCTTAAGCTAAAGCCAAATCACACCAAAACCAAAAAACAAAACAAAAACAAAAAAGCAAAAAACCAAACAACTTAGAAAATGTCCTCATCCAATTTGTTTTAACTTTAAATATGCAAACAAAACACAAGTATAGAATTCAATCTGCAATATAGCCACACAAACCACCAAAGGCTACACCAGTAGCCACCATTAGTATCAAGTAGCAATGATGAGCCTGGGCTCTAGAGTCAACTGTCTGGTGCAAACATTTGAAGTTCCACATACAAGCTGAATCATCTTGGGCAAATCCTTAGCCTTTCTGCCTCTGTGTGCTCCTCTATCTGTGTTTCCTCACACTGCTGATGTGAGGATAAATTCATTATGTTGCATAGAGAAGCTACAACAGTGCCCAGCAGTTGATAAGTACAAGCTCAAGTTCAGCTAATATTATTTTAAGTTCTCACTCCAAATAAATGTTGTGTGATTGGGCCCCTCCACAGCAGACCTCCTTGTCCCTCCACAGGTGCCACTATGTCCACAATGAGCATTAGTCAGAGGAACATCGGGCCAAATACAGTGCAGTCAAAACAACCTCTTCCCTGCAAATCCCCACTGCTTTTCTCTAGGTCTGTGATAGGTTACAGCTTGGTAGACACAAAAAGGAGTAACTTTTTCCTAGAATAAAATTGAGAAAAGAATACCAAACCATTTCTTGACAACATGGAGATAGCTGGTCTTCAGAGAAGGAGTCACAGAATCTCTGCACCTAGCAAGCCGCCACGCACAGGCGCAGGGAGAAGGGTTTGTTCGACAATACTCTACACATAAGCAGATTCTTCACACACCACATGTGGAGATGCTTGAAGTGGTCTGACTACTTTGCGAAGTCAATTAAAATTATGAGCTTGCAGTCTCTCTTCTTCCCCCTTGTGTACCCAAGTCTTACTACTGAGACTATGGATGAGCTCCACCAGCAGGATTCAGCTTTGGGCAATCCCCAACCAACTCAGACTGCGGGCGCACTTCCAGCTAAGCCCTGTCCACCCTTGAGGTTTGGAATGGACACCTTCTCAGTCCCTCGGCTCCATTACCATGTACTGGGATCCCATGTGACTCTCTTGGACTCCTAGCTACTGGCAGACACTGTTTCTAGAACTCAGCTCCCCTCCTATCAACCTGTTTTGGGCTTGATCAAGGACAGGCCCACAGTCTTGTTCTCCACTCTTCAGTTCTAGTCAAGCCCCTGATAACAAGTAGTCCAGTTTAGCTCTCAGGACCGGAGCTGGCCTCCTGTGCGCACAGTGGCCAGGGTTCTGTGGGACTGGAAGGGTTCCCACCCACTGAGTTCCTTCTACCTGAGTGATCTTCCCCAATCCCCCAAAATGTAGTCCCTTGGAGTCACCAACCCCTGAATCCTAATTAATTCTAATCTACACTCTGGATTGGCTATTAGGCTTACTGTCTGGAACCATCTTTTGGAGTATCAGCTTTCTCACATTAGCACAAACTGGGGGCTGAGTTTATGCCTATCCCTGACCCTCTTGCTGTCTGTCCTTTGTCAACAACTGGGCATGAGTATTTCTTGGTAATTAATAAAAAGTGCTGAGAGTGAGACCCAGGGTATGATTTCTTGCCACATAAATTTCAGACTCACAAATTAAAAATGTCAAAATATCCACAGCATTAAAACAGCCACAGCAAAACACCATGGTATAAGCAGAAACGTGAACATATTCATTTCTAGAAGTTTCCACCTCATCAAAATAAACCACCTAAAGATGGGACATTCCCAAACATTTTCTGACCAACCCTCCAGCCATGCTTGTGTCCATTTCATTGCACACGCCTACCTCAAACCACTGCCCGTGGGACTGCATCTTGAGGATGACACAGGGGTCTGGCTTGGAAAGGGCGTCTCTGTCGGAAATGCCTTTGCACGCCACACGCAGCTCCACTTTGGTCAGGCAGGGACTGTTAAAGATCCCCAGTGTATTGGCAGCTGACTCATAAATGTTACTCATCTTCTTCATTCTGTTTTAGGCAAGAAAAAGAGGAAAAAGGACATGCCAATCACTACGAAATTTCTCAAAGGAGAAAGCCTCCCAACCACCCCTTAGAAAATTGTTCAGCCACAGTTTCAAATATTGAATGTATTTGTTATCTCACTTTCCACCCCAGTGGCACAGTTCCAGTAAAACAAACCAAAAACAAAAAAAGAAACCCAACAAGTGTTGGTGCACTTGGCTAAAAACACTATTTTCCTATAGATTTGCATATATTTGCATAGTAAAAACTTCAGTCTGTGAAATAAAATTAATGAATTAGTGCAATAGACTGCAAACAGTAATCCAGTTCTATATTAAGTACATGATTTGTATGAAATTTTACAGATTTGTTGGTTAATCAATTTAATCATATCCCAAGTTTCTGAGATTTTCTAAAAATCCAGCTCTCTTTTTCCTTCTATATGATGACACAGAATATACTGTCCTACCTGAAGAGACAGTTTAAATGTCCCTTCTCTGAAGCCTGGACCACCTTCTCAAGATGCCATCAGCTCCAAGTGAAACCAGGAAGTGATTTCCTCCCCCAGGTCCATTCTTGCTTTTCCCTTCCCTGCTCCTACCTGCCGCATCAGAATTCAGAATCAAAAATGGAAAGAAAAGGGGAGAGGGTGGGAGAGGAAGAGCACAACACCTCTGCCTCTGACCTAATAAAAACACCAACTGTAAGGGCCTCCCCTGGTGGCGCAGCAGTTGAGCGCTGGGCTGCGAAGCTGCCTGCAGCCTCTGCAGAGCCGGTTCCATCCCCGGCCGCCAGGCGAGAGTACCACATGACGCGCAGACCTCTCCTACCGCCCGCTGCACCCCTCAGCAGTGTACTTCGTCAGTCTGCCTGTTCTGTTCCCTGCTCTGGCTCTGGTAATTCTCTCACCCTCCTGTGCTTCTGACTGTACCCAGTGCTTGTATGTATGTATGTATAGATAGATAGATAGATAGATAGATAGATAGATAGATAGATAGATAGATAGATAGATAGATAAATCTTAAAAAAAAAAACACCAACTGCAAGAAAAGGGGGCCTGCAGCCCCCCTTTCAGCTCCCCGTGATAACCCTCACACACTGCTCAGGCATCAGACTAAAGGGTCCTCCAGACACCAGCAGAGACCCTTTCTAAGGAGGAGGACTGGACTGTAAGGATGCTGGAAAGTTCTCCTAGAGGCAAAATTTAATATCCTTCTCCAAGAATTCTGTTTCCTTGTGGATTCCACAGGGCAAACAGCTCTGACCTCCTCAGCCTTAGCAGCACTGGTGCCCCAGAGGGGAAATTCTTCATCCATAAAATGAGGATAATTCCTCTCCTCCTTTACTTCCCCCACAAATTCTCCTTGAGATTCCCTTTGGTAGCTGGCATCATAATAGGTTCAAGTGCCCAAGCTATCTCTTTCACAAGGTGATGGCTGTGTGTCAACACTATACATACACACAGCCTGTCTCTCCAAACACAGCTGTTAGCTTCATGCTAAAGGCCAGTCTTTTCCAATCTGACAATGCCTTGCCCTTATGGCAGATGTCACTGGAATTTTCTCTCCTCATGCTCTCTCACAAGGCTCTCTGCTCTTCAGTCTTCTTCCCCTTTCCTTCTTTCTGTCACATTCCAACCCTCCATGCCCTACTTATCTAATATCACAAACATATGTTATCCCTTATATATGCTGAAGGAAAATTACACTGGAAATTGCACTGAATACCAAACAGTCATGTGCCAGAACATGTGGACAAATGCTGGCCTGTGTGTCAAATCTGGCTTGCCAACTGCCATGGCGAATACAACCTTACTGGAAGACAGGCACGCTCACCCAGTGGCAAACTGTGTGTGGCTGCTTTCACTACAACTGCAGAGCTGAGTAGTTGCCAGACACTATGTGGCCTGCAAGGCCTAAAGAATTTACCCTCTGGCACTCTTCCAAAACTGTTTTCCAACCTCCATTCTAAAATATCAGATATGGGGAACTGGCAGCTAGGTTGAAGGTGAGCTTCTGTTTTGGTCCGTGTGTGGGATTAGTTTAAGGATGAGAGTGGTATCCATACCCCTTGGTATTTTTCTAACACCCTGAACATTAACAGGAACTCTGGGACATTTTTTTTCTAACATATGAGAAAACTTGAGGATTGGTGCCTTGTCTACCTCAACAGCTACTCTAATGGCAGAGTTGGGGCTGCAAAACCAGTTTTTTCTCTCCTACCCAGTGCTACTTTTACCACATATAAAATGTGTAGTGAAGAAAGGTTTGGATCTACCAAGGAAAGGGGCTACAATATCCTTGATTTCTTTCAACTCCATGCAAAATCAAGTTTTCCCTTCATTTTTAACTAAATGTCATCTTTACACAGAAAATGTACCCATTGTAAATGCACAGCTCAATCAATTATAGTTCCTCTACTCTTACAGATTGTGGCCAGACCAATTATTAAAGCAACATAGGAGACAGAGCATATATGAAATGTAACACTGAAAAGTGACCAGAAAGAAGGATTAGACTGGTGGGAAGCTGGCTCTGTGTTTGGACAGTGCCAGAAGTGTGTTGTGAATGATTCAAGTTTTTGATAAGAACAGTTTATTCCTTAATCAATGTTGTCTGAGCTCTGCATTTCCTGATGCATTAACCAGTTCCTTGGACTCCACACTGCTCTTCTGCCATTCTGGGAGCATTACTATCTCTTCTAGTTGTTCCTATCCTTATAGGCTCAAGCCCATGCCCACATCTTTTTATTTTTCATTAAGATCTTATTTCTTAAAGCAGTTTTAGATACATAGTAAAATTGAGGAGAAGATTTATAGACACCCATATGCTCCCTTTCTCCACATGCATATCCCTCCATTATTCTTCACTAGAGTGGTACCTTTCTAGCAACTGATGAATCTACCTTGACACTTCATTATCACCCAAAGTCCACAGTCTGCATGAAGGTTTGCTTTGGTGTGTACCTTCTATGGGTTTGTATGAATGTATAATAACATGCATCCGTCATTATAGTACCATACAGAGTAGTTCCAGTGCCCTAAAAATATTCCCTGGTTTTCCCCCCCCCTCCTTGGCAACCATTGTTCCCATAGTTTTTACTGTCTCCATGACTTGCCTTGTCCAGAATGTCATATAGTTGGAATCATACTCTATGTGGCTTTTTCAGATGAGCGTCTTCCACTGTTGCCTTCCTAAGCCACTAACTCCTACTACAGAGCGTGGGTCTTCCTACAGAAGGGAACATCTTCCCTAGTGCCTCAGTGGTGATGTGTGAAAGGAAGAGGACTCTGTCAAGGGGACATATAGTTTTGGGTTGAAATCTTGGCTTCTCCACTCACTCACTGTGACCTTGAGCAGGTTACTTAAGTTCTCTCAGAGTTATACTCACCCAACAGTTGCTATGGCAGGGAGAAGAAATGATATTTGTAATTAGCACCATGCCAGGCATATAGTAGGTGCTGCAAAAGTGGAGATCTTATTATTATTGTAATCTGACTACACTCAAGCTTCAATCATTCAGTGCCCTGCTGCCAACTAGAGCCATCGGAGAATTCCCAGAATTAATTTAAGATCAAACATCTATCAAACCCCTTAAAATGCATCCTGTCTTTGTAGCCTAGACAGTCTGGATATACCACTTTCTGCCTAAGAACACACGGCCGCATTAAATGGGTTGTTTGAGGTCTCATTCATGTTAGATGATCTCTCACAAGTTCATGTGGCAGGTAGCAAAACAATGGTGACAATCTAATCACATGAGCCAAAAGCTGTCTAGAATAATTTAAAATTATTAAGAAAGAGTCTTGAAAAATGGATTTATGCACTTAATCATTAACAGCATAGCCTATACTCTGAGGTATGCATTAGTTGATAGTAAACTTAAATAGTTTATAAAGGAATCAGAGATCAACGCTCATCAGGTATATAATCTGGAAATTTTATGGATGATTTCTTTAAGCAATAGGAAATACCTGAAAGATTTAGAGCTAGAAAAATGGACATGATAAAGATCAAGTGGGTACCAATATGATGGTTGAACAGAAAAATGTTTGTTAGGCTGGTCATGTAGTCCCTCCTTCCCGATTGATACTCCTCCCTACTGACCTAAGGGGAACCTAAGATACTGACCTCTCTTGCCTGCCAGCTCACTCTAAATGTCTGTGTGCCCCTCAAAATTCAAATTTTAAAATCCTAACCCTTGAAGGTGATGGTATTGTATGTGAGTCTTTGGGCGGTGATTTGGCCATGAGGGTGGAGCCTCACGAGTGGCATTACTATTGTTCTGAACGAGATCCCACAGCGTCCCCTGGGCTCCTCCACTGCATAAGGACACAAAAAGAAGCCAGTGACCCAGAAGAGGGTTCTCACTGACTCTGGTGGCTGCCGGCTCCTGGGCCTCTAGACAGCAGAACTGTGAGAAACACACTTCTGTTGTTTATAAGCCACCCAATCTGGGACGTGTTATTACAGCGGCCCGGATGCACCAAGATGCCTGTTAGGCTTCACTAAAAGGATAAACACCCAGGGGAGGGAGGAGAGAAAGGAGAGCACACTTCTTCCCACTCCTGCCCCGGCCTTTAGCAGTGGCCAAGTCCCTCCATGGCCTGTCCCATCAGGCAACCCCTTCCCCGGGGCTCCACTCCACTGGGCGCTGGTTTTTCTGTCTCCTCCATGGTCTCCATCAGGCTCACAGGTGCTAAGAGTTTCCTGCAAGTATTACTTGGCATCCTAGACACAGAGCCTGAAATAGGAACTCAAATGTACTTAATCTATTGGGAAGAGGATAGAAAGGAAGTTCAGGAAGCAAGGAGGAGGCCAGGAGGAGTCGTCAAGCTTCAGCATGACTCCAAGGAGAGCTCTGGAGCGCGAATCTCAGAATCAACACAGATGATTCTGTTGCCTGTCCAGGAGAGACAGGAACTGAAGTAATACAGCTGGAACAAAAGTCAGACTTTGTGTTGCTGATAGAGGCTACCACGACGCCTCCTAGTATATGTGGCCTTGTGTAACTGTCTGTCCTTGATGTGGGGTGGAGGAGCCTGTAACTTGCGTTTAACCAGTAAAACATGGCAAAAGTGGTAAGTTATCGACCTGCCATTACAATGCATATAAAAGTCACCATCTTGCTAAAGCCTTTCTCCCTTGCTGGTTTTGATAAAGTAGTTTGTTGCAGAGACAAAGAATTGAGGGTAACAAGCAACAACAAGAAATGGAGGTCCTCCTTCCAACAGACGGGAAGGAACTGAAGCATGCCAATGAGCAAGTAAGATTAGAAGTGGCTCATTCCCTGGTCAAACTTCAATCCTGGCAGACACCTTGATTGCAACCTTGTGAAACCTAAAACAGAGAATCCAGAGAGCCTGTGACCATATCCCTGAACCCACATAAACTATGGTAACAATCAGCTGTTGTTTTGAGCCGCTAAGTTTGTGCAAGTTGTAATGCAGCAATCGAGAACTAATAAAAATGGACTCAAGAGGCACTCCAAGACAGAAGTGCTTTAGGGCAGGTACTACATCTTGTACTTTACTGCATCTCTTAAAGTTCTCATCTTGTTAATTATTTTTGAACTTGTAATGAACCGACAGGAACCTTCATTTTAGCTAGGATCAGAAATCAGATACTGAACACACACCTCCAACTTTTCAGAATTATACCTAGAATCCTGGCTTACTTTCCTGTCCATACACAAATAAAAGCCATGACCAGATATATTAGTGTTCACGAGTTTCTCTGGCTGACCAGAGGTAACAGCAGTCCTGACCTTGACTTTGGAGGTAGTACATAGGCCAGTGAAGTCAAATTGTTTGGACCTGGCCCAGCTGAAGCTCACCGCTGAAAGGTGATCACAAAACATGGCTCTGTCAATGAGTGATCAGCTACCTCCAGCCCCAGATAAGTGAAGTAAACAAGTAATTTCACAGTCTGTTAGAGAACGGGATTAATATGGCCAGATTATCAATACATTTTCCATGGCCTATTTAAATCCTCTTTGTTGCCTTTCATACAATACCCTGGCTTTATGGAAACCAATGTCTGCTGAGAATTATTTTGATGAAAGCTGACTTTTGGCCAATTTTAGAAGCAAATTATAATTGTCCTTTCACTCAGATAATTTAAGTTATAAAAAAAAACCACCTCTTCAACATATCCGCACTCTCCAATAGGACTGACTGATCCTGAAACTTAATTAGTTTCTGAATGAGCTGCAAACAACACCAAGACAATAGCGAGCTCAAGAGGGAAGAGAAGCAGCTTGAGTTCACAGGGGAACCAGTTGAGCAGAGCTTGTCTTAAACCCGTGTGAAGAATAAGTGCATAATCACTGTTCTGCTTGCTTTGGCATTATTTGGCCTTTTTAAATGCCGCAGCACATCCAGGGAAGGCTGGTGTGCTGGATGTCTCTATTGCTAACATTTTCCATCTCAATTTAAGAAATATGTATGAGGTATCTGCTAGGTACCTGGCGCTGTGCTGGATTGCTGGAGGCGCTAAGCATCCATTCACTCCACTGAAGAAATCAAGTGCTAGTCCATGGGGACTTGTCAGTTGATTTCATATTCAACATTCCTTGATCTAATTTGGGATCAAGAGCGCACCTACTCATAGGTGGCGAGCACTGTGCTAGACACTGGAAAGGGCGGAGACATGACAACGACAGCACATCTGTGTAAAGGTTCAAATTCTGGAGCAATGCTTCTCAGACGTTAACATGATCAAGAATCACCTGGAAGCCTGTTAAAACACAGTTCCTGTTTCAAGAGTTTGGAGTGGGGCCTCAGCTTCTGCTCCCTGTTGCCTCTGATCCTGCTTGCTCGTGGGCCACATTTGAGTAGCGAGGGTGTTGAGTATAAACTAGGCCATCTATGAAATAAAGCCAACTGCTCCCAGAGGTTGCTTATTTTAAGATGGGAAGCTCACATATGAGGTGCCCAATGGTACAGGTGGATGTGATGCCAAGTGTGTGATGCCAAGACAAGCTAGACCACGGTTTTGTTGCATCACCTTGGGCAAGTTACTTAAATCCTGTCTCTCGGTTTTATCATGGGTAAAATAGGGATAATGATAGTTTCTCACTTGAGTTATTTTGAGAAATAAAAGAATGAATCCTCATAAAGTCCTCAGAAGACAGCCCATTCCATAGTGACTGTTGCATAAATGCAAACCATTATTAACCTTAAAAAAAAAAAATGCATCATCACTAAGTTCATGTAACATTTGCCAGTCTCTTATATAACTGCCAACAACTCAAGATTAGGTCATCTCAGAGTTATTCACTTGATCCTCAGAATAACCCAAGGGCCAGTTAGGATGCTTACCTCACAGCAAGACCACCTCAGCTTACAGCAAAACAAATATGCATTGCTACCCAGCCCTGGTGTGGTCATACAAGAATTTGGACCAGAACTCCAGGTCCCGAAGCTTTAGCCCTTAACCTCTCTGCCACATTTACCTCACAAGTTACCTAAAAAGATTCCAAAATGTAGACACTGGTGGCTCACAGCACAGAACACTCTCCAAGGTATTCTTGATCAGCCTGAATATCTCACGGCTGCTGCCTGCCCCTCCCACTTTCTAGCTGCCCCCCAAACTTCCAGTACCCTTTTCGTTCAGTCCTCTAGACTTTAAGATTCTTTATTATTTTTTCTTTCATAAGGTCCTTTATTTTGACAATTCGACTACCCAGTACTTTTCTTTCCTCTTCCAACCTTAATCATTAGTTAATCCTGCTCAGCTCCCCCCTCGGCTCCCAGTTTGGCACTACAAACACCGATCTTCCCAAGAGAGGAAAGAAGCTGTGAATATTTGTACTTTTTGTCCTCATCAAGACTGTAAGGCTCAATTGCTTGCTTTCCTAGCCACCAGTACTAACTCCACTCAAAGAACACTGTTTCATTTAATCCTTGAGAAGTGGCTTGAGGTAGGAAATGTTCATTCCATTTCATAGATGTAAAAAATGAGAGTGATAGTGGCTAAGTAAACTGCCGCAAAGTCATAACTGGCAAGTAAGAGAGTCAGGCATTAGACCTGGTTCTAATGAACTCTAAAGCCTGTGTTTATGGCCCATTTTCTATGGTCATTAACAATTTCTCTCTAGATCATGTAAAGGCAAATTTCAACCCTTAATAATGGAAAACCCTTAAAAATCCAAACTCTCTAAGGTATAATGTGTACATTAATGAGATTGTCTTTAAAAATTAATCTGAAAGGTGTGAATCGTAACAGTCTTATAAACCAATGCTATCTCAATAAAAATAAATAAATAAATAAAAAGGAAAGAAGGCAGACAAGAAGGAAAATATTTTTAAAATCCACTGTTCTTTCCCCCTTTGCTCTAGAAGCAGTGCACATGTCTGTTAGAACTTCTAACAGTAGCCTCATCAAGAAGTCTGGGACATCAGTGTGGCTATCTGATTGTCTCAAACTCAGATCGACTGAAACTGACCCACTTGATTGAAATTAATTAAATCTGATTCACTTGATTAGTTAAGATGGTGGAGTCACAACAGTTGTGAAACCCAGTGAGAGAAACATAAAAGGCAAGAGTTCTAATGAATAAGGTTGAAAACTGCCAATGTGTGTGTGTGAATGTTTTTCTGGAATACTCTACACCAACGCACTCAAGTGTAGTATTATTTCAGTCATTTCTTGAGCTTTCTGATTTGTGACCACAGAGAGACCAAGAGAAAAAATCCAGCAGAGATCCTATTTCCTGAAAAACAGCTTTCTTGGGAAAATGTGCATAAGGAATCACATAGAGTGATGTTCTAGGAACTTCCGGGCTCACATTTTTGTCTCAAACAGTGAGTCATAAAGATGAGATTTTTCTAGAAAGCAATTATGTCCATTGCATCACATTCATATTAATTTTACAACACTCAAATGTCACCCATTTTTAGGAGAACTGGATGTATAAATTTAACTGGATAATTATAAAGGCAGATAGAATCTTTTAGAGGAAAAATCTGAATAAAATACCAAAGGAAATTGTATGCATGACTATCACTGCCTCCCCTTTCCTACCACAGGCAACTCTAATTCCTGAATGAGAGTGCAAAAGCGAATTCAGATGATTTTTTTTTATTATTTTGGCACTGAAATAATTTCCTCCTGTTCCTCAGGCAACTAAATTTACCCAGTAGAAAGATCAAATCCCAGACTTCTTTTGTTCAGTTATTTTCCCTATTTAATATGATCACAGGCTGGATTCTTCCACTAATGTCATGTTAACAGGAAGCTGGGGGCTCAGAAAATGGACTTTGTCCCTCTGATCTCATATGTGTGTCTAAATTTAAAAGAAAAAGGGAGCAAGATTATTTTATGTTCGACAGGAGAAACGACAGCACAGCAAGCCAGCGCCAATTTCCTGGAGCAGGTACAGCTGTGGACTGATGGTTCTCACCCCGCTCCCCCACCTTCTCCTGTAGACCTGCTCCTCTGCCTTGCATGACATCCTAGCCTTGACATGATCCTGCTTAGTGGCCAGGGGACAGCAGGGGTGTTCCAGGAAAGAAGAGAGAGTTGAGAAGATGACAAAATATAAAAGAAAATACCTCCCAGGACATGGAACACATCCCTAGTTCGAGGCTGCTGCAGACACACATGGGACATTTGTTTCCACGCTGTCCGGCGCAGTGGCCACGGGCACAGATGGCTACTGAGCATGTGGACCGTCACTAGTGAACTGAGGAAATCCGTTTTTCATTTGATTTCATTGTAACTTAAACTGAGGCAGGTGGCTAGTGGCTACAACTTCAAGACAGGCGCTGGCCACCCTGCAGCAGGCCACTGCTCACAGCTTCCCATTCCTGCCCCTT
This sequence comes from Talpa europaea, assembly GCF_964194135.1. Classification (NCBI taxonomy): domain Eukaryota; kingdom Metazoa; phylum Chordata; class Mammalia; order Eulipotyphla; family Talpidae; genus Talpa; species Talpa europaea. Next base: position 94,316,017 of record NC_140078.1, read on the forward strand.
TGTTTCTCCTGAAGATGAAAGCTCCTGGGAGGTGATTCCCAAAAGCATTTTCCAATGTCAATACAATGTCTGGGGCCTCACCTCAAAGCAATTCATGAAAACAGGACTCTTTATAGGAGAAATCCAGCTTCCCAAGGCTCAGTAGACACTGAATACACAAGTGCTACAGGGACTGAGCAGCGTGGGCCTGGCTGAGGGGCAGGCCGGGGCCAGCGGGTCACAGGGACTTGCCCTTGGGGCTGCCTGGAAACAGACCGTGTGAGGAAGTATGTGCGACTCATCACTTGCATGGAAAGTGGCTGCTGGGGGCTGTGTTTGGCTGTTACTAGGAGACACCCTGAGGAAAATACTGAGTGAAGCTCTCCTTAGAGTGTCTTTCTAATGCGCCATTACCTTTATAGCCAATGTGTAAAAAAGTTTCTACTAAAGGTCTCAATATGGCAGAACATAAGCATTGAGGCACATGGCCTTCCTAGAGCAGCTTTGGGTGAAAACAAAGAGATGAGAATTTATAGGACTGGGTATGTTTTGAGGGGTGGAGAGAGGGGTGTCTGAAAGGAGCACATTTTGGAGGCTAGCATCGTGCCTTCCTCCCAGATCATCTCACCAGCCACCACGCGCATGGCTGATGCTTTGGGAAGAGGGAAGCTGTAGCAGAGGCGGAAGGAGTGGGCTCGACGTGTCAGCACTCCCGCGTGGACACACATTCATTCATTCTCTCATTCACATTTGTTCTATTTCTCTCTCACTTCAAGAGGACCAGAATAGGAAGTGGGATTTGCTTTTTTATAACAATGTGAGAAAAGTCTGAAAAGAAACAGCCTCCCTGCTAGCACTGAGAAACTTTCGGGGTTCTCTGGCAACAGGAGGAGATATTGGGCTGAATAGATCCTGTCTCTGTAACTGGGCAAGGCTTTGTAGGAGACTTTATTAGAAAGGAAGGAAATTTGGCCAATGCCACGTGTTCTGTTGTGGCTTTACCATCCTCACCTATGGGAGGAGAAGCTGAGCACGGGGAAAGTTGCAGTCCGCAAAGCGGGCAGAGACAGACCCCAGAGACAACCCCACAGGGAAAACAATTAACAACCATGATATACTACAGCAACTGCTTCTGGATGCTTATGTGCCCACACTGTGCTCAGGGCTTCCAGTTAGACTAGCACATTTCCTCTTTCAACAGTTATATAAGATCACTCAATATTATTCCAGTTTTACAGATGAGAAAGCTGAGAGTCAGAAAATTGAAGAAAATAGCAAGATCACATAACTGAAAATGGAGGGGGCAAGTTCGGAGTCTCCCCTGCTGTGGTCATCTGTCTCCTCATGTTCGCCTTAAGATCCTAGGTTGGGGCCCCAGTTCTACTTGAGTCCCTTAGTGCTGGCAGTCCTACGGGTTCTGTCACATTCATTCACTCATCAAGTATTTATTACCCACTTCAAGTTTGTGCCGAGAACCACGCTGGCTACTGGAAGATCAAAGATGAAAAGGCAGCGTCACTACCTTCACGGAGCTCGCTGGTAAGTGGGAAGATAAGTATTTACAATAGATGATTTTTTTCTTGTTTTTCCTTCTGCAATATTTCCCTTAAAAGAGCCCTGGAAAAACTCTGCAGCTGACAACAGCACTAGAAAGGAACAACCATCCGTGTGGAACTTCCTCCGGCTGTTTTCTCCACAGCGGTGCCCTCAGACCTATTGTTCTATTATTGTATGAGGTGCTAACAGATAGTTTCCAGAGAAGCAAAATGGCAGATTTTATAAAATAAAGCTGGGTTCTTTGCAGCAAAGTTTCAGTCATGAAGGTGCTCTGAAAATCTCCAAAGAGGAGGACTCTGTTTTACAAATATTTAATCACCGAAACGTTTTCATTGGGCAATTTGAAGATAAGTGACTAGCAAAACAAGACCCCTCAGAACAAATAAAACACTTTGGAAAAAGGTAGAGGTTAGAGGGACAACAAACCAAAGCAGGCTGCATTTGGGAGTAAATGCTGTTACTGGGGGCTTAGCAGGGGGTCCCAGAAGCCAGGGCAGAGTGGGAGGTGCTGTGGTTCAAGAACCAGAAGAGGGAGGTGCTGTGGTTCAAGAACCACGCCACACAGAAGAGCAGACTCTGCCATCTGGGGAAATCAGAGTCCAGCCACATCCAACCAGCCTGCTCTAGGTGAACACCTGCTGCACTCAGCAACCGGGTTACAAGTTGGTATCACACCTAGAGATCAAGGACCCGCATTCTTTTGTGTTCTTATACGTTCTCCAGCCACCACACTTCTCTGTCTAGAACCCCAAACTGACTTGTCCGACTGGTGTCCATTTGGAAACACTCTCTCTCCAGTCACTGTAAGTCGCTCTACTTTCGTTATTCTTTTTCACACTTTCAAGTCTCGTCCCTCTGCTAGAATGCCATGGAAAACTATGCGATGTTCTTCAAGGGACACATTTCTCCTCACTCACACCTTCTTCATAGACCCATTTTAATCCCCTCCTGTGAAAGCTTTCATGACAACCCTGTTTCCATTACTCACTCCATAGTGTTCCCATAGTTCTTGAAAGTCAGAATCTAGTTCAATTTAAAAACCTACTACAAATAACTTTGACTTTATCATAGTCCTCTTTCACACAATAGTAGGACCAAAGACACAGATGGGAAGGTGTGTGTGTGTGTGTGTGTTTGTGTGTGTGTGTAGACACTCTTCTCACCAAACACTATGTCTGCTCTCTGAACACTCAGTTGTTGACAGAAGTAACTCGTTTCATGAAGAACCACAGTGAACACCCTCTAGCAGTACCATCCCTGCCGTGTTGACCAAAGAAGACTTTAACAGAAAGAGTGGAGCAACATCAAAGCATCTAGAGTCACTGAGCCACCAATGAAAGACAGTGGCCAACAGAAACTATCTAGACTTTTCAAGGATCTTGTTAGTGAGAAGTAACCCTTCAGAGTATGAGATGGTGAGATCTGGGCTTGCTGCCACAGTATAACCTAACTGTTCTGATTGACTCAATGCCTGTGTTCGCTTCTTTTTCTTGAAGCAATCAAAAAGTATTTGTTCAGTGGGGTATGAGTGAGAGAAGATGGGGAGAAAAAATGTGGAGTGTGTGTTTTATCAGAGAAAAACGTCTAAGAAAAGCATCTTGCTCCATGAGAGAGCAGACGGGATGTGCTGGCTCTGACTGCTAGACCTGTCTCCTAGACTCGGGTGAAAGTCTTCCAGAGCAAGGTCTCTGTAGTGATGAAGGAATGTTCCGTCAAGGTCTATCACTGAATGGTGTGAGGCAGGTAGGTTCCTTGAAATCCAGTTCTTGTCCATCCCTCAAATTTGTCTTTGATCACTCTTAGGATTTTTTTCTAGAACCATCTACTAAGTACCCATTGTCCAGCATTGTTTATGACATCTCCTTGGGAACCATTCATTTCCTTGGGCATTTTCTCCTGTGCCTGACATGGATGGGCAAACAGTTCATAAAATGAAATGTTTTATATTTTAATTTTTTATAATATTTTTCTGAAATCAAAGAAATTCAAGTCATGGTTTAACAATGAACACTATATTACTGTGGTGGAAGAACCATGGGGCCTACAATGGCGCTGTTGCACAAGACTGGGATCGGCCCTAGCTTGAGCTGGTCTTCTGCAACAGCACCAAGGGCAAGGTTTTCCTCTGCCTGTGAATTTTCCTGTGAATTTCTCTTCATAAAGACATTTACTCTCAAAACCTGAAGATTCTTTTCTCCAGTCATCTATGATTTGCTTCAAGTCTCCCTCTCGCTTGCTCTCTCTTCCTCTCATTCTCGCTCTCCGTTTTCCTCTGCCCTCTTCCCTCCTCCTCCCTCTAGTCCCTCATCTGTAAATTCCCATTCACTGGCACATGACAGAAAAAGTAAATAATCTTGGGCCTCCCCAGTGCGGTGGCAGTGGTGCAGCAGTTGAGCACTGGGCTGCAATGCTGCCCACAGCCTCTGCAATGCCAGTTCCATCCCCAGCTGCCAGTGAGGGTCCCACATGGCGCTCAGACCTCTCCTGCCGCCCCGCTGCTCCCCTCAACAGTGTACTTCGGTCCTTCTGCCTGTTCTGTTCCCCGCTCTGCCTCTGGTGAGTTCTCTCACCCTCCTGTGCTTCTGACTGTACCCAGTGCTTGTATAAATAAATAAATCTTCAAAAAAAAAAAAAGAAAGAAAATTATCTAAAAATAACAAAAGGTAAATAATCTTTCTATTGGGAACAAAAAAGGTTCTGCTTAGGGAGAAAAAAAGATTTTTATCCTTCCACTTAAATGGCAAAATACAACTTTTGGGAGTAGGGAATCAAGGGGTGTCTGACATGTTTTCCAGCTGCCTAGTCAGGAAAGTGAGAAAGTCAGAAAAAGGGTTGATCCTTTCATGTCTGCAGATGGAATAAAGGAGCGACCAGGTGGAGTTATGGTCTTGGGGGGCCTGGGAAATTTCACCTCTAAGAGAACCCGCAGTGGTAGGGAGATTTGCTCACTTCTGGTGAGTTTCAAAAGCAAGTAAGCTATTTCAGGCAAGAGGGGAAATAATTAGGTATCATAGTAATTAAGGATCAGAGGAAAAAAAGTTCTGTCATCTATCTAATTGGGTTCTTTAACACACACACAGAGACAGCATTTAAAACTTATTATACCCATGTTAAAATAAAGTGTAACTTTTCAAGGTAAATAATAAGATGGCTAGCTAGCACAAACTGTAGGCTGAATCATGGAGAATCTACAGAAATCAGAAGCAGGTATGGATCAGGGGGATTAACCAAAAAGATGTAAGAAACCCCAAGAGGAAGGAATGTTGACAGTGAGAGGACAAGATGAGGAAAATCTTCTGTTTTTCCTGCTTCTCCCACAACTCAGCAGGTGACGAGCATGGTAAAGAAAGACAATTAGCTAGTAAATATTTGCTGATTCAAAGAAAACAAGAGGGTTTTTGATGGGGGGAGGGAGGAAGAGACTCCCAAAAGGAAGCAGACCCAGGGGCCTGGCCCACAGACGCACACCCAGATTGTAGGTGTGACTTTTAAGCAAGGATGAATTATTTTAAAGTTCGTATCTGCAAATCTCACTAGGCACACAGTCAGCCTATCCCATTCTTTAAACTTGGCCTCCTAATAAGGAGAGATTTTTCTATCTCCCCTGCCTCTAAAATTCTTTGAACATTCTGGAGAAGGGTGAATATTTGAGTTAGGTCTTGAAAGATGGCTCATAGTTCATTATATAGCCCAAAGGGAAGGTTTATTATGCAAATGGAGAAAAGGAAAAGGAAACTTGCATAGACACCAGCGGGCAGGAAGGGCTGCCCTGAGGAGGACAGGTTTGCTGAGAGAGGTCTGCATGGTCGCAGGCGGGCGGCCTTGGGAGAAGAGCTGCCTCTGCTGAGGGAGGTCAGTGCAGAGAAGCCCCGCATGATACAGGACCCAGTGGGCAGGAGGGCTGCTGCCCGGCAGAGGGAGAGAACTGGCGGCAAGGAGCTCCTGCCTGGGCACAGGCGGGCAGAAGGACCATGCCTCACAGTTCTCAAAGTAGGTAAGAGAAAGAAGCAGCACGCCAGGAAGATGGAGCGCTGTTGGGAAGGGCAGAGCAGACTGAGTGGCATGTGGGTCTGGAAAGTAGGATGGGAGTGCAGAGGAGGGAGTTGGACAGAGAGGAGGCTGAACCGATATTATGCCTTGCAACTAACATTAGCTTGTGCCACTTCCCAACAGATATTAGGTTTGAGTGATTTCTGCCTCTCAATTGGCTTTCATTCTCATTTAATCCTCACCCTGACATCACAGGCAGTTATTATTCCATTTCAGATGAGCAAACCGAGGGTCAGAGAACCTTGTTTATTCACTTATTTGCTTTTTAGTTATTTTGTTTGCTTGCTTTTCAAAGGATCATGCAGTTGCCTGGTGACAAAATCTTATTTTCTTTCACTTGTGCTGGCCCAAGTGTAAAAGGGATCATTCTCGTCTTCTCTCTATAATCCTTCAGTGAACACCAGGTACTTTCTGAGGAAAGAATCAACTCCCAAGAATGGCACACAGAGCCTGTCCCTGCCCCCTCCCAAGTGCCTTTCCCTCCAGCCACTGTCTGGCGAGTTCCCACACATTCAGGTGGCCCATTCACAAGTCGTCTGACATTTCCTTGTCCTCGATGAGCTATTCATCTGGTTGCCACCGCAGAGTGGGTGCTCTTGGAGGTCAAGGATGTGTCCTATTTGCATTTTTATACCATATGTAGAGTTCAAATAAGGGTTCAATCCATATTTATTGATGAATGAAAGAATGAATGAACGAATCATTCAATCAATCAAAATCATCTTTGTGTTCCCCTATGTAAAACAATCCCTGGCTCATCAGCAGTTTTATTTTCCTCTGCTTGTCCTCATTCCATCTTTCTGCCGTGGTTTCCTGGCTTTGTCTTTGCAGTGGGAGACAGAGGTCACCGAGTTACGTTTGAAAGAACACTCGTTCAAAGAGTGTTGCTTATTTGCAAGAAAAGGAATTTCATTTTCTTCTCTGTTTGCATTCTTGATGTCATTTATCTTCATATGCAAAAATCACTCAAAAACATATTAGGTGCATGTGCAGGATAAAAGCCCAGGAGGAAAAAACACTACAATGTTAATGCTCATCTATTTCAGAGTCAGAGTGTTATAGAGCAACCCCGATATTAAACGGGTTCCTGGCTGTGGGTCCTCACCCGCGCGCTTTAAAGGGACTTATGAATACTCTACTACAGACACACACAAAAGGGTTAATAAAAGGTTTATTTACAAGAGGAAAGGAAATAAGGAAAATGTACAACTCAGGGAGAAAATAGGGAAATAAAGTCTTTAATGCGTCCTACCCGATCCGACGACCTGGAAACCCCAAAGTCACTCTCAGAGCTGACCGGACGCTGCTGCTGGCCAAGAGCCCAAAATGGAGAGAGCGCCCCCAAAGCCCACGTGTCTGCCTTTTGTATCCACCTGGCTGCTTAACCCCACCCTCAGGTCCCAGCCACCTTCCCTTTGGTGGTGATGGGATGTGGAGTTCCCAGTGTCTTTGGCTTTGACCTGGGGTGGGGGTGGAGTCCACAAAGCCTGTATGGAATTTGCTTTGGGACCGCCTTTTCCCCCTAACAATTGGATTACAACTGACTTTAACTTTCAGTCTTGTGCAGTTTGGTGTTTCTTAAATTGTAATGAACATGCATATTACTTTTATAACAAAAACATTATAAGTATTGTTTTAAAGCATTATGCGAACTCGGTAGACATGAGCTCTTGTTGTGTCTTATTGATGTTCAAAATCTAGAATAAGCATGTATTAATTACCCATACCACATCAGCAAACTGAAGTACAGCAGCTGCTCCAATAGTATCGTTTTGTTCAACATCATTTTGTTATAACAGTAATGAGAGAAAAACAATTCTGGATGAATGGATAAAAAGATTTAGTCTATATGTACCATGGGCTAGAACTCAGCTATTAAGGTGAGATCTTGCCATTTGCGATAGCATGGAGGAATCTTCAGGGGATTATGCTAAATAAAAAGTCAGAAAGAGAAAGACAAATACTATATGATCTCATTGATACACAAAATATGAAGACGTGAGAAGCAAAACCAACCCCTTAGATTCTGACAACAGAATGGTGGGCAAGAGAAGAGAAGGGGATGGGCAGGACAGCTGGAGGGGCTCCCTGGGGTGTGGTGCATGGTCACTCGACCTTAGCTGGTGAGCATGGCATGGTGAGCTCATTTCCAGGTGTGAAGCTGTGCTCCTGGAACATACACAGTGTTGTAAACCAATGGTACTGCAATAACAAAAGAGTTCACAAAGAAAAAGCCAATTCCAGCCACTATTAGGAAAAAAAAACATTATTTAAGGATCTTCCTTCATTATATGTTTCTCTCCAAGTCACAGTTTCAAAGAACTTATCCATAGGGATCATGCTCAGCGAAATAAGCCAGAAAGAAAAAGAAAAATACCGGATGGTCTCACTCATAGCAGGAATCTAGAAAACTTAAATAAGGGACTGGGAAAAAGACTAATTATAATAAAGGAAAAATCAAAATCAACAAGCAACTATAAACCAGAGACACACTGGGGGCGGGGGGAGAGGAAGGATTGGGGTCAAAATAAGGGGGGTGCAATTGTATGGGGAATATAAAAAAAAACCTAAAAAAAAAGGCAAGCTAAAAACAAAAAAAAAATCCACAAAGAACCTATCCATGACGTTGCGTGAGGATGTACTGTATAGAGCATTTATAATAGTGCTTTTTAAAAAAGTTGCTTGCCAACAAAATTGGGATTGTATTTAACACAAAAGCTTTTTAATTCATGCTTTAAATCTATGAAATCCTACAATAAGAAAACAGCCCAAAGCTATTCAAAGGAATAAGCCTTTCAAGCCTGGGACACCCATTCCCCAAACCTCTGCCCTTCTTCCATCACTACGCTGCAAGAGGAGTCACCCATTTGCTATAGGCAGGGGCCCAAAAGGGTGACCACACCCCTGCAGCCACTGCAACCCTGAGCCCAAGTCAAGACCTGAATCTGTGTCCCTTCAGTCATGCCTGAGATGCATCCTGTCCAGGCCTGCACTTGGCCGTGCTCGCCAAGGCAAGCACCCTGCGCTGGTGCTCTGCTGCCCGCGCTCACTCCAGGCCAGATCGGAACAGATGGGAGAGTGTCAGGTCTCCCAGGCATGCGCCAGGGGAAGCTGTCATTTCAGAAGCTTTTGTTTCCCTGACACCTCTGTCAAGACGTGGAAAAAATTGAAGGGAATGAGCAGCATCTGGCCGCTCCAGCACTTGCGTCTGGTTTCGGGTACTGACAGTGAGTAATGAAGCTCTGGACAGAGCCCACTGGAGAAAGCCAGTCCCAGAATTAGCTGAGGGGAAGCTGAGCTAGAGGCTTCTAAAGAATGGCTGCAAAGTCAGTCATTCTGAATTCTGGTGTCCATTAAGCACATTTTGAGGAGATAGGAGAATCCCTCAGCTGCTGGCATGGTTAAGATTTTTTAGTTCCTTTTTCACACACTTCTATGTCATACATCTTGGCCCTCTCCTTTCTTCACCAATCACCAGCCCCCAATTTTTTCTCATTTTAAAAAAAGATATACCATGTTTGGAATATGAGAGTGAGCGGGTGGTAAATGGTGACCACACTCATTAGTTGTTCATTCATTCATCAGCACCAATACATCACCTTGTTACAAACAGCCAAGCCCACAAGTAAGCAGAGAGCCCCAGGGCAGACCAGAATTCAGATGACCCTTGCTATCACCTCCTTCTCCAATTTCCTGCTCATCACCACTTATCAGTCCACAGAGGCTGACAGAGAAGCAAGTGAAAGAAATCAAGTCTCTGGCCCAAATAAGTTTGGTTTTTTTTTTTTAAAGATTTATTTATTTATTTATACAAGCCCTGGGTACAGTCAGAAGTGCAGGAGGGTGAGAGAATTCACCAGAGCCAGAGAAGGGAGCAGAACAGACAGACTGACGAAATACACTGCTGAGGGGAGCAGCGGGCGCGCCATGTGGGACCTTCGCCGGCGGCTGGGGATTGAACCAATGCTGCAGAGGCTGTGGGCAGCTTCGCAGCCCAGTGCTCAACCACCAGGGAGGCCATCCGCCCCAACTAAGTTTTAAGCACCTAGTTCAAGGCTGCTATGGAGGCAGTGTTCAATAAATACTTATTAAGCTATCAGAAAAATAACTTTGACCTTGACTCTATTATTTAATGCATCATCTGATTCATTCAACTAAAAGGTTAGTCAACATCAATTGGCTTGACATTATTCCAAGCCAATTTAAATTTTCCACTCCCCTCGTCTGCCTCTCTGACTTCTCCATCTACTGCATCCCTAATGAAGCACATGCTAGCTGTATTGTGATCATCTCTTCACTGGTGTGTCTCTTCCACCCTCCGGTGAACCGAATGAGGGTAAAACTGTCCCCATTATAGACCCAAACCTCATGCACTGTTTAGCTTGTTGTAGAAATACAAGAATATTTGTTGAATTGGGTAAACAAATGATAAAAGGAATAAGCCGTTCAAGCCCGGGACACCTGTTCCCCCAACCACTGTCCTTCTTCTGTCACTACGCTGCAAGAGGAGTTGCCCATTTGCTATAGGCAGGGGCCCAAAAGGGTGACCACACCCTGGCCGTGACTGCAACCCTGAGCTCAGAGGATAGTTCTGAGGTACACAGTCTGTGCCAGTTCCAGTCAAGCACAAGAGTTGTCACATTTTCTAGCAACCCCTTACCAGCCGATTCCAGCTCTTTCCTCCCCTTCCCGCATATCAGTAGCAATAAACGTGATGGCTAACATAGATGGAACCCTCGTGTGTGCCAGGAATTGTGCTAAGCACTTTACTTGAATTAACGTCTTTAATTCCCACAACAATTACATCCATATCTGGGGGGGGGGGGGGAGGGAAGGACGGAGGGTTGACGGATGAATGATGATAATTACAGAGGAGGTAACTGAAGCTCAACCAGGTAATGCAACTTAGTCAAAATCACATTAAGTATCAGAGTCTGACATGAGAATTTGTAATTAACCACTAGCCTCCCTTCCGTCACGTTCCATTCCATGCACATCATCTCTCCCTCCCCTATCACTCCATCCATGGCATCCTGTTCAATCTGTGGCTGTGGAAGCTGGGGCAGACATGGCACTAGTATAGGTCCCAGAGGTTTGTGGGTGGTTCCTGCAACCCCTGGCATCTTTAGGGGGAACACAACTGAAGCATGGGCACCCTCCACCCCCAAATTTACCAACTCCTGTTCTTATGATTTCTTTCATAGACACTCTTCAATTTGTGACCCATCCATATACTTTTTGCTTTCAAACTTCTCCTTTTCTGGAAAACAAATAGAAAACCAGAGAGATTCTTCATGATGGGGTAGAAGACTTCAACTCTAAACCAGGAAGATGCTTCACAGAGATCCAGAACATCATCCAAGGACTGCGAGGAAAAAAACCATAGCAGGCAGGTGGAGATCCCAGCTTTGCCCATGTCTCATTTCTACCGCATCTCATGTCTTCTCGTCTCCTCCATCAGATGACCGTGGCCTTGGCTGCCAGGACTCCCTCACAACCCGGTGCCCTCCACAGGGACTTGGCCCTTCAGCAAAAACCCAAATGCTGTTCTGCACATTCTCCCTCCCTTATCCAAGTTGACTCTTTCCTGTGTCCCATTCTTTCTTGCCTGCCTATCTTGTTGGAAAGCTCCCCAACTAATTAGCCATTCTGTCAAAAGGGTGTACTCCTACTCCTCAAAGTGCTGTTTTTAATCTTTAACTGAACACTCCTGAAGATGCCAAACTGTAGTGCTATTGAATAAATCTGCGTTAATAGCTTTGGCTGCCTGACAAGCGTCTGAGAGCAGAGGAGCCCTTTTCACAGGGAGTGCTATTGTCTACTGTGTATGAATGGAGCCACCATTTGAGTACCATCTAGAAGGTGGTCATGCCAGGCAGGTCTTCTTGGCTACAATGGGCAGTGGAGATTTTGCAAGCAGGCACCACAGAACATGTGCCACTCTGGAGTTCCTTGCCAGTGGCTCCACTTGACTCAATAGTCATATTAAAGCACTGACACTTTCCAATAGGTGTTAAGAAATAGAGGAAAGGACTTAAACTTCCTTGTCAGATAGATTCCATCTTAAAATCTACTCTGTACCCCTAGCCAGAGTCCTGACAAGAAACAAATGACACATTCAAATCACAGTAAGTGCAGGAGAACTTCCAGGGACAGTGCACCTCACAGGTCACAGCTGTACCCCATAGGTCACCTCTTTTCCTCAGGTAGCAAAGAACTTACTGAACCATAGGAAGTTCTCAAATCTGACTTCTGTAACCACAGGATTTTCAGAAACAGGTGCTTTGAAACTTTCTGCTTCCCATCTTGTGCTCTCACATAGTGAGGTAAGGCAGATGAACTGTTGCAAGGTGAGAAAAAATGAGCTCACACACAGGAAACTAAGGGTGTTGATTAGAAATATTTCCAATCAACGCATAGGCCAATACTTCTTACAGGAAATATCACTACCTGATATTTTAGCACAGGCACCTTACACTTACTCATTCCTCATAAATTTCAGGGCAGTTTCAATCATGTTAGGAAGCACAGCCAATGAAATAAGCTCTACCAATTAGGCTGGTAGGATCTTTGCCATATGCTTCTGAAACCCAACTATCCCTGAACACAATCTTCGACATATGAGTAGTGAAAAATGTCCCAGGGAAGGAAATGAAAATAATTTCAGCGAAGGAGAAACTGGTAGACTCATTTAATTAAAAGGTCAGGGAGGAAGAAAGATATTCTCAGGTAAGAGAAAAGTTACCTTATCTTGACCAACACTCTTTTTAAAGGGAAGCACATCCCTAAGGGAGCAGCATCCATCCCTAAACACATCAATGGTGAGCACCACACTCATGGTCTGGTGACTGTGTTTGTAGGGCCTGCCCCCAGGTTTATGGCTTATGTGACTTCTGAGGTCCCCTTCAATCCTAAGGGGTGAAGAACTTGGGTAGTTCCCCCTGATCATGGAGACCTTCATGCACCTAACTGTCTCATCCCTACCTTCACTTTGCTCCATCCTTCCTTTCGACTCAAAAAAAATTCCAAGAAAGTAGATCTCAATGTAGCATGCACATATTTCGGTTACTTGGACAAATGCAAGTGGACACAGGGTTTACACAACTGTGTGGCCTTGGAAAATTACTTTTCTGTACTTCAAATTTCTTATCTGTAGAATGAAGTTTAGATTAGAGCTGTAAAGTAGTTTCCAATTCTGCCATCCTATGAACCTAAAAGAGAGGAGACAATCCCCTTGGCTCTTACATTGAAAAGTTTATTGCCTTTCAAAATGCTACTGTTTGTTTTCTACTTCTACCTTGGCACCATGGTATAAGTGAGCACCACTCAGGGATGGCAGCAACTAGCACAATGAAAAGGTAACATTCCCAATGCATCTAAGAGTCAGAGGTCAGGAAGGTTCAAGAGTCTCCCTAAAAGATGTGCTCTTGATAGCAGCTAATGGGTTTGGGCAGGAGGAGGGGAATCCAGGCAGAGAGCAGAGACTGATGCTGCAGGAGTCTGAGGGGAAACTGAGGAAAGCAAGACCTATGAGGATACGAGCAGGGATGGCACATCCATGGAGACACTGGCCTGTGGCGAGAGGAGGGAGGCCACTGAATGGGAAGAAAGTTGTAGGTAAGTCTGTGACCATGGTGGTGGAAAGAGGGGAGTTCCCATTGGATGGCTTCCATTTCTTCTGTCAATGGGAATATGTCATTTGATGAAGATTAGGAGTAAGGAGTTTAGGGATTTAAGGAGAGTGGAAGAGCTACAAAATGAATTTCATTGATGCACATCTGAGCATGCACTTTCCTCTGCATTATAGAGAGTGATGTAAACCAACGTCACCTCAAAAAATAAAATACTTTTCATGATGAAGAAAAAAACTACTAGGGAGATTGAAATAAGGTATTTGGGCATCGTTGAGGGCCAAGTTGGAGGGTGATGAGAAAATAATACCATTCTTTCCCACTGTGTGATGTTTCCCCAGAGACCGTGAGGTAGCCCCTTGGGTGAAAGTATCTGGTGTGGTTCAGTCAGGCTGAGATCAGACAGTTACAAGGATGAAAAGGAAGGTAAAGAAAGTGGGAATATTTGCATGAGGAAGATTAAAATGAAGGCTAATGAAAAATAATCTGGATAGGGCAGAAATGAAACAGGAAGAAGCTGACAAGAGAAACTGGAGGAACAGCCAAATTGCTGTAAGATCACAGAATCACTGTATAAAGACAACTGAACGAATGAACTAGAAAATGGGATGTTCAAGTAATGTCAAATTTTCTAAAATGATAAAAGGTGGGGGCCTCCCCTGGTGGCGCAGCGGTTGTGCTCTGGGCTGTGAAGCTGCCCGCAGCCTCTGCAGCACCGGTTCAATCCCCAGCCACCGGCGAGGGTCCCACATGGCACGCAGACCTCTCCTGCCATGCCCGCTGCTCCCCTCAGCAGTGTATTTCATCAGTCTGCCTGTTCTGTTCCCCGCTCTGGCGCTGGTGAATTCTCTCACCCTCCCACGCTTCTGACTATAGCCAGTGAAGAGCTGAGGAAAACTGATTGTGGTCCTCAGTGACTGAAAGAGTGTGATCGGGAAGTAAGGAAAAGACAACATCACTGTGTAAACCACACTTTGCTTGAGAAGGCTTCGGGAAAAGTGGTACCACAGGGGTCCGGCCAGAGTCAACCAAGACAGAATGTAAGAAGGAATGCTTCATTAGAAGAAAAAGATTTAAAGAAGTTCATTTCTTGGAAAATTCTAGAAAACACCAACTAGAGGTGCTTTCTGAGGGGGAGACAGTGTTTGGGGTCTGGATTGGTGAAATTAAGTATGGATTGGTGAATTTCCTTTTATGCAATAAGAAAAATCAGGAATGATTTAAGACTGGGACAGCCAATGGTCAATACAGGGTTCTGGGCTTTCTACTTTGCTTTGCTTTATTTTTATTTTGGTTTTGGCATAGTGTTCAGGATTTCTGGTAAGTTAATGGTTGCATAAATCAGCACTTTAACTTATTTTCTCATGAGAATCATATAAAAGTAATAAAGGAAAAAAAAAAAGAAAACGCTCAAACTCCACTTTTAGTGTGATCAGGAGGCAGATTTAACCCACGGAGTCTCAAAACACATAAGAGGACTGCCAAAAGCATCTGAGAGGAAGCAGAGCTGTTTGGGAGGAAGGGAAATGAATAAGCAGATGAGAGAAGTCAGCATCCACAGATTTCAGGAAAGATGGATAACATTCGCTTGAAGGTGAGGGTTTCACCTGAAATGCAAAAAGGTGTATCTCTGTTTTGCATTAGTGAGCTTGGATTGTGTGAGCAAGGCTGGTAGCAGTAGCCCTGCTGTACTAAGTCTGGTTCAGAGAAGATAAGAGGGGATTATGCAAGAAACACTAGGATGAGTCTGTCTCTGTAGCAACAAAAAAGAAAATCTTTCAGCTGGAATGCTTGTAAATTTACCCTGGATGCTTACCACTCAAAGAGCAACTTCCTACACATAACTAGTTCAGGAAAATCCCACTTACTTCCTGAAGAGCAATAGAATGTAAAACAGCACAGATATGATAGAAAGAAAATTCAAGAAAAATGAGGAAAAGGGTATGAAACACATACTCACAGACAAAGCATAGAAAATTTCATGGGGACATGAAAATTTTTACAAAAAAAATGTTCACCACAATGCTTAAAGCTTAATGATATGATCAACTCAATTAAGGAAGACCCCAGGACTGAGATATAAGAACTCAGGAAAGAGATGGAAAAACAAGAAAAAATGAGTTGACAGAACCTAGGAAATAAGCAGCAGAAAAATAAAATCACAAACATAAAAATCACATTTGAAAAGACACTCAAAGGGTAGACACCACAGAGAGCAAGGGGACGGTGAAACTATAAATGAGAAGATAAAGACAAAAGTGGGAAAGAAAAACACATAAATGAGTTAGGGACCAGATAGACAATGGAAAATAAGAGAAAAGCAAAGAAGATCCAAGCTATGAATACGCTGGTTTCCAGTCAATAAAACTAAAAGAAAACTAAACAAAAGAATAAAACAGAACAAATTAAAATATAACTGAAAAACCTTTACCAAAATAAAATTTTTGAGTGTATTTATTGAAAGGTACAACATGAGCCAACAAATTTATACAAAAATAGTCAATACTGAGACATATCCCAGTAAAGTTATCACACTTTAAATAATGATGTGGGCAACCATGAACACTCATGTAGGATAAATCAAGCTGTTGTAAGATTTCTCTAGAGAGAATTAAATATCAAGAGGCAATGCAGCAACACTTAAAGTTTTCAAAAATGGAAATTATGAGTTCAGTGGTCAAAGTGTACTTCAGACCATTGGTTGGCATTTTTAAACGTTTCATTTTTAAGGGTACATTGCATTTCTTAGACTTTCTTGAGAAAACACTAGAGGACTAACATAAGCCAATTATAAGATCATGGGAGGAATAATGCCAAAGGATTAGTGCACTGAAGACATTTGATTCTTCAACTAAACTAAGACAAAAGTGAACACTGAGCGGCCAGAACAGAATGTATGTATTAACATTGTGACCATGTAGACACAGTCAATATGTAAAGGACAGATGCAAATAACAAAAATATGGAGAAGAAATGAGGAAAGACTTTGGAGGTAAAGATTGTTATTCCCAACTGAAATGTAGCATCTAACAAAAAAAAGTTATTATTAAAACTGATAAATCAGATCCTTTTCCGGTTCATAAGCATGATGATTGGGTGTTCACGCGGCTGTGTGAAATGTGCCTCCCTTAAACCTTGTTACGACGTCGGCACATTACCCTTCTGAAGTGAAAAAAAAAAAAAATGATAAATCAAATAATAAAAGTAGTTACATTTAACAGTATAAAGTTAATCAATAGGAATGGCAATACTATTGATTAAAATCAAGGGTAAAAGAGAAAGAACCAGGAGGAGAAGAAGGACAATATGTTTACGTGTTGCTAGTGATTGATTCTGGTGAAGGAAATGAGGACTGAACAAGATGGCAGCATAGCGGATGCCTGGTTTTCCCTCTTCTCACAGAGGCACTGAATATGCAGCTACACGTGGATCAGTTTCCTCAGAGGACTCCAGACACTGGTTGAGTCACTCCTATACACCCTGCGTCTGGGAAAATGCCCACATGGAAACTGGTAGAAAAGAAGGAAACATAATTTCACCATAAATCTTCCCCTTGCCAAAATATTATACAATTGGGAGGGAATCCCTAACTCCAAGCTTCTCCCTGAGGGGCAAAGAGCTGACCCAACACATATAAAAAACCCAGCTTTTAAGGCTGCCCCCTAAAGTACAGGTCCCCAAATCACCTAGGTCTGAGAGCCAACAGGGCTTGAGTTCACAAGTCCCACAGGACCACAGCCAAGCAGCAGCTGTCAGATGCATGCACAAGCCTTCCCTGCAACTATGCACTTCTGGGTCAACACATAGGGAATAGGCAAACACAGCTGTGCACCAGTTTTTTCCTGGAAGAAGTCTGATTTTCTACTCTCCCAGCTGCTGCCTAAGGTCTAACTCTAATCAGTCTGCATTTCAGAGCTGACTGGGATCCTTCCAGGAGGAAGATTTTGAAAAACCTGGTGGGCACTGCTAGAGCTTTCTACCTCTGGCAACTCCCACAATAAAACCAAGTCACCAGTATTTCCTGGAAAAACTTGTCTACACACCTAATACCCCAACTTTTACATCTGCCACCAAAGGGGTGGATTCCCAAATCACCTAGCTCTGATAGCCATTGGGTTGCATTCACCAGTCTCCTGGGACTATAGCAAACAAAGCAGCAGCAATTAAACAGTGGGTAGCACCCCCTGTGGTTATACCAGCCCCCCTCACCAGCAGAAGGAGCAGGCAAAAATGCCCATCTCCCAGGAGAATATTTGACTGCACACTTTCTCAGCTGCTGTCTAAGGATCTGCGTGCTAATTAGCTTCCATGTGGGAGCTGAGTGGGACACTTTCAGAAGCTTGTAAGAGCTGGGAGGCATGTCCCCTACTGTCGTCCCCAGTTTGCTCCAACAGAAAAACCAAGTCGCCAGCTTCTTCCTTGGAGTTTGTCCACATAGCTATTGCCCCAAGTGTTATGGCTGCAGCCCAGGGACTACCTTTCAAACCACCTAGCTCTGGATGTTCATGGGGCCTGACATTTATCAGCCTCTCACCACATAAAACCAAGAGGTGGTGGGCCTCCCCGGTGGCGCAGCGGTTGAGCGCTGGGTTGCGAAGCTGCCTGCGGCCTCTGTGGCGCCAGTTCGACCCCCGGCTGCTCCCCGGCCACAGGAGGAGGGTCCCACATGGCGCGCAGACCTCTCCTGCCGCCCGCTGCTCCCCTCAGCAGTGTACTTTGGTCCTTCTGCCTGCTCTGCTCCCTGCTCTGACTCCGGTGAATTCTCTCACCCTCCCGTGCTTCTGACTGTACCCAGTGCATGTATAAATGAAACAAACAAACAAACAAACAAACAAACAAATAAATAAATGAATGAATAAATACATGCCTCTATTAAAAAAAAAAAAAACAAGAGGTGGTTCTACTGGGTGCACAAGAACTCCCAGTGACTATTTCCTCAGCTCAGCACAGAGAGAAGAGGCAAAAATACCCAGCTCTCAGTTTTCCCAAGAGGGCCAGACAGCATGTGTAAGGTGCTGACTACCATCGATCCAGCAGTCCTACTGCACGTCTAGCCAAAGGAAATAAAAGCACTACCTCAAAGAGATAGCTACATGCCTATGTTTATTGCAATATTGATAGTGAGGTATAGAGACAACCTAAACATCCATCAAAGAATAAATGGACAAAAAGATATATATTGTTTGCATCATACATATATAATGGAGTATTATTCAACCTTTAAAAGGAAAATTCTGCCACTTGTGACAACACGGAATATATTGCTCTAAGTGAAATAAGCCAGACAGAGACAAACACTGCTTAGAGTCAGTTATATGCAGAATAAGTATTTTTTTAAAAAGCAAATTCAGAAAAGAGAGAAAATGAAATGATGCATTAAGCATATTATGTGAATAATTATCGAAATATTAGAATAAAAATACAAATCATTCTAAACATCAAACTACAGGAAAATAAAAAAAAACACAGTAAATTTTTTTGAAAACCTGATAAAACATAAGTAAGAGTATGTGGATATTTAACATAAAAAAATAACTACGAAAGACGACATTAGTTTAAGCTTGGAGTGTAAACTTTGGGAAGGGTTTGGGAAAAGTCAGGTGGACAGGTAGCGTGGACCACAGATCTCATGTTGTCCAAGACTACCTGACTTGCCCCCAGTGCTGCTCGCCTACACCTGTGTCCCAATGTAATTATTAATAATGTTCCCTTTCACTGTCAAAACTGTCTCAATTTAGTTGTCAAATTATACCAGTTAACCATTAACTTGCACAAGAACTGACAGTAATCACACTTAACAGCATTTTCTCTGTGTTTGCCCAGTTCTAAGCCCTATACATATTTAATCCTCATAGCTCAGCCTCCATCCTCTGCTACTATAGTGAGTGACTTGTTCTACCTGGCTCCAAGCTGGAAGAACTGGACCAGTGAGAAATGAAGACAACAGAGCTGCCTCTCATACAGCACTTATTCCAGCCTAAGCACTTTACCTACATTATCTCATCATCTGTTCTGGTTAACCAGCCTTCCAGAAGTCATTTATATGATTCCCATTTTACATGTGTGGAAACTGAGGCACAGAGAGGTGAAATGACTTACCCAAAGTCACACAGCCAGCCAGTAACAAAGCTGGAATTTCACCCAGGTTCACCTGTGCCCAAAGTGTGTGTGTGTGTATGTGTGTGTATGTGTGTGTGTGTATTCTAACCTCATCCATGAAGCTGAGTATAAGTAATAACATTGGCGAGTTGAATGGGCAAGTTTAATTTCTCATAACTTAATCATGACATTAAGGCAGTATGACAGTTTACAGGAAAAAGGAGAACAGCTAAGTTTATGTTTTTTGATGAAACTTTGTTTCTAACAATGTTCATACATAATGTATGACTATTCTAGATTTATCTTGCCTATCAAAAAGCATCCATGCTGACTTCCAAATTTCATATACAGCCTGCTCCCAGTTATGTAACTCACTCAAACAGGGGGGAAAATATGTTCATCCAAAGAGAGTGGTGGCTCTCTGAGTTGCAGAATTATAATCTTGTTTTCATCTTTATATTTTTCTGTATTTCATGTTTTTTACACTGAGAATGTTTTATCTTTAATAATTTGGAAAGAATCATAAAACCTATTTATTCAGGAAAATATATGTGTTCTGATACGTATTATGGGCTTCAACTCACGCAGCTTAGAGATGGAAATAAAACAAAAACTGACAATGTTAAAATTAGTGGAGCGTGTATTTTTCCAACAAATAGTTGGAAACCTCTCCCAGAACTCTCACCTGAAGTTGAAACAAGTCACAAATTTGACTCTCTAATGAGATCACGTTCTCTTCTTGGTTAGTTCTAGAATGAGGAAAAAATGAAAAACTATTGATCCAGGGAAAAGGAGGCAGTGAGTGAATCCAGGCGTTGCAGGTTTTGTGAAGAGGAACAAATGTTTACAAGGAGAGATGAAGACATCAGTGTCTTGCTTTCTCGTTCCATGCTGACCCTTCTAAGAAGATTGACTGAGAGTATGTTGAGTCATGCTCACCAAGTTTTCCTGAACATTCTGAATAATGCATCAAGCTCATTTGTCTTTGGAGATGGTTTTTGAAAGGGAGGATGTCATGAACTTCAAGGAGGAGGACGGGACTTAATAAAACATGAAGGGGGTAGGAATTAAGATTTATGGAGGACCTATCCCAAGACATGATTAGGCAGTTTTGAAATGAATGACTTCCTTTTAATCTTCATAACACCTAGTGTGTGGTATGCTGGAGCTGCCTCACGCCGGCTCTAAGTGCCTAGAGTTACCTTTTCAGGAATTCTGTAAGCTGGTTGTTAAACACAGCTATTGTTTAAATTAAATCATATAAACTGAAAATTAAATTCTATTAGAAACAAAACTCACCCCTTACTATGTTACTGCATTTTTACCATTATCTGTGCTCTACAGTTACTTTTGTCTTATTGTACATGTAGAAAGGGAGGAAATTCCATCTAATGTGCTTTGTGTTATTTTGGCAGCTTGAGATCAGCCATGGTGGGGATATTTGCACAGGAATTAGCAAATGCTCCCAATCAGGGCACTTCCTCCTCTTTTCCTCTTCTTTTTTTTTTTTTATATTCCCCATACAATTACAACCCCCTTATTTTTACCCCAAGCCCTCCTTTCCCCGCCCCCCAACCCCCTTAGAGTGTCTCTGGTTCATAGTTATTTGTTGATTTTGATATTTTCTTTCTTATAGTTATTCTTTTTCCTGGTCCCTTATTGAAGTTCTCTAGATTCCTGCTATGAGTGAGACCATCCGGTATTTTTCTTTTTCTTTTTGGCTTATTTCGCTGAGCATGATCCCTTCCAGCGCCATCCAGGTTGCTGCAAATTGCATGTGCTTATCTTTTTGAATGCTGAGTAATATTCCATGGTGTATATGTACCACATCTTCTTGATCCAGTCATCTGTTTTTGGGCATTTGGGTTGTTTCCAAAGCTTAGCTATTGTAAACAGTGCTGCTATAAACATAGGGGTGCAGGTGTTCTTTGGAATTGATGTTTCTTTGTCCTCTGGGTAAATACCTAGGAGTGGAATTGCTGGATCCTATGGAAGCTCTATGTTTAGTAGGTCCAGAAATCTCCACACAGCTCTTAATAGTGGTTGGACCAGTTTGCACTCCCACCAACAGTGCAGGAGAGTTCCTTTTTCTCCACACCCTCACCAACATTTGTTGTTGCTAGTTTTTTTAATATGCGCCATTCTCACTGGTGTAAGATGGTATCTCATGGTAGTTTTGATTTGCATTTCCCTGATGACAAGTGATGTTGAACATTTTTTCATATGCCTGTTGGCCATTTGCATTTCCTCGTCACAGAAGTTTCTTTTTAGCTCTTCTGCCCATTTTTTGACTGGATTATTTTCTTTGTTGTTGTTGAGTCTCATCAGCTCTTTGTAGATTTTTGTGATCAGTCCTTTATCATTAGTGTTGTGTGCAAAAATGTTCTCCCAGTCAGTGGGGTTTCTCTTTGTTTTTGTTATTGTCTCTTTTGCTGTGCAGAAGCTCTTTAATTTGATGTAGTCCCAGCTGTTGATCTTTGCCTTCACTATCACTGCTTTGGGTGATGTGTCTGTAAAGATGTCTTTGATGGGCATATCATGTAGTGTTTCACCTATATAAGCCATAACCATCAAAACTGCATGGTATTGGAACAAGAACAGACACACAGACCAATGGAATCGAATAGAAAATCCAGAAATAAACCCAAAGATTTATGGTCAACTAATCTTTGACAAAGGAGCAAAGAATATGCATTGGAGCAAAGAAAGTTTGTTCAATAAATGGTGCTGGGAAAACTGGGTCACTACATGCAAAAGAATGAAGCTTGACTACTACCTCACACCATGCATAAAAACCAACTCAAAATGGATTAAAGAACTAGACATAAGATCTTCTTCTTTTTTAAGATGGTTTGTTAAACAGTTGCCAGCACATCACTGGTCACACAGCTGTAGATCTCAATGCCCCAACTACAGCCAGGAGACTAGAGGTTATTTTTAAAGAAATCACATAGTATGTCTGTTGCCATTTATGTTCCTTTAAGACAAAATATTATAAAGGTAATTTGATAAAAGGTGAAAGAAGGTTGAGTAGATATGTATTTGAAAGCCCAAGATGAGACCTATCACTTTCTTACAGTCCCTGGACCGATGCAAACAAGGTCCATAGTAACAAATTGCCGCCTGTGGTTTACAGACATTTTATTTACACTGAATATGTATAAAACGCCATAAAATAACACCTTCCTTGACAGGAAAAGACTTCTGTTCTCTTATGAAGACCTAACGTAATAAAATAGGTTTAAGTGGACTTCCAAAGATTGCCTAAATTCTTGAATGTGACTAGACTGCTTATTACATTAAGTATTACATAATTTCATCAAATAATTCATTATTGCCTACAAATATTTTTGTTCCTTGTAAAGTTTTTATTGCAGTAACATGAAGCAGCTTAGATTTAAAAAACTGAAGAACTGAAGCAATGCCAAGTAGTGAACAAAAATTCTACTTTTAAACTTCCCAGTGTGTAAAGGCCATTAGCAAGAATACATCTAGCAAGTGACACTACACCAAGAAAATAATCTATCAATTGACTCTATCAAGAAATAAGTTACTAAATGTCTCTTATTTGCAAGGCACTAATTGCTTTCTCTCTCCCGAAATGTCATTTGTAACCCAAAAATTAAAAGCCTATTTTCTTTTGCTTGTTTTTCAGTAAAAGTTACATGTAGACACAGAGAGGTTTTGAATATGAAATGACAGCAGTGAGTGCATTCATAGTAGCGGTGATAACTATTAGTTGCAGTGGTTGCTGTGACATGTATTGAGTCCTCACAGCTGCACCAGATCCTGAGAGAGGTAAGCTCTCTTCATGTACAACTTTATAAGGTATTAAAATTTCTAGAATCCCCAAAGGAGTTCACCCAGTTTGCCTATGTTGTTATTATTTAAAAGCTCTCTCATGCCCACCCCCTTCTCTCCTTTGCCATTGCCATTCGTGTTCTTCTGATCTTACTTCTCTCACCTCCAATCCTGCCTCCTAACCCATCTCCTGGTCCCATCCAGCCATCTTCCCTTGTAAGCACAGAATTACAGAACACCCATGTGACCACAAGTCTCCCCTACTCACTATGCTCGCTCGTTTCTGCCAACGACTCCATTAAATCAAAGCCTTTTAGTATAATCTGCAAAGCCACTTCTTGCTCTGGTCTGCACCTCTGGTGGCTGATTCATCTCCCACCGGGCCCCTCTTTGTATTGCCACTCCAGCAATACTACTTGAAGTTGGCTCAAACACACCACGCCTTTGTATTTCCTTCCCTGCCATGCTCATCTCCACGTGCCCCCATGAATCCATGCGTAGCTGTTGTGGCCCCCTGAGGGCAGGACCTCTTCCCTGTCTTCTTGATGTACAGATACCCCATCGCACATATCCCAAACCAGTCTCCTGCCTGTCGTCTGTCTGCCATGTTAATAACAAAATTTCACCACCTTTATTACTCGGGATCTGAACTTACCTGTTTTTATGTCTCCCTCTTTGAAGACAGAGACCAACTTTTCACCTTTAAATTTCTTGCTCCCAGCCATTCCAGAAGTTAATCCCAGGCCTAATGCTGTATTCCAAGGGACACTGGGCACCAAATGTTTATCTCCTAAGCATAGCAAAGCTGTATCTCTTTGTCTCTTTTTGCCAGAAAAGAATTGGGGTGGGGGAAGCCCAGAAGAGCTGCTTTGGGGCCATCCCCTCTGCAGTGGGAGCAGACCAATGACTTCAGGATGTGGCCAATTTGAGGTAGGAAGGGGCTGCAGTGTTCCTGAATAACATCCAGAAAAGCATGGAAGTGAGACAAATGGCTGTGCCATCTCAGGGTAATGGCTGACTCCAAGCTCTTCCCTGCCCAGAAGGTGCTTCTGGCGCCTGTCAGTATTGTTCTTATTCCACTTTTCACAGCAGCAGTAGCAGCAGGGGACATGCAGTGGCCAGAGCTCAGCTCAGGTCCTCTCTGGCTCCCTCCCATGCATACAGAGCCCCAGACAAAGAGCAGCAGCTACCCATCCACCGCCTCTCTGCAGCTGACATGAGAGAGGGAGCCATTTCCAGTCTGGCTGGATCAACCTGGTGGGGTTGTGTGGTAGAATGAGTGAGATTTAAATGGAACCAATTTACATCTTAATTTTTTTCCTCCTAAGATAGTGTTTATCAAAGATGAATATTTCAGTGCTGGAAATGTTATAATCCTTCCAAAAGCTCCAAATGCCAATATGCATCTAATGATGAGAGAATAAGATGCTTGGCACTTCTCAGAGATGTGCCAATGGGAAGTAAGACAGAAGGAAATTAAGCATATGTGCACCCCTAGGGCTGGCAGATGTTTCTCCACAGACAGCTTCACAGAACACACAGAGTGTGGCGTCCCCAGTTCCAAATACTGGGAATCAATTCTTAGGTAACTATGTGCTTGAATGGAACATGTGTGGGGCATGTGGTCAGGCCGGGGTTTAATCTTGCATATGCCACTATGAGCCATGTGGCCTCTGGGAAGGCGGTTTTTCTCCCTCTGAGACAGTTTGATCATATGTATAATGAGAGAAAGAATAAATGGTCAGTCACGTCTATTCATTCCAGAGACTATCCTAGGTACCTCTGCTATCTCATTTAGTTCTCTGAAAACCTGACAATGGAAAAGACATTTACTCCATTTTGTAAATGGGGTTCAGGTTCAGGGAGCTGATGAGACTTGCTATGACTACGGAGTGGACTGCTCAGGTTTTCTCTCAAGAAAACTTGCTGCGAGGGGTAGCTGGTGGAAGAGTCAGCTGCCTCCACTTTGACTCCACAGCAGCCACAGGAGGCCACAATCGTGGTGGAGAACGATTCAGGTGCCATAGAAGAGTCACTCTGGCCCAAAGCTGACGCCCTGGTGGGAAGCTTTGCTCTAGGCGCCCACACTGGCTGGTTGAGACTTTCTTAGGGTGTCACTAAACCCTGCCCTCTGCTTCCCATTTTCCTTTCACAGGTGTTAAACTTGAATGGCAATTTCAAAGGTCTTCCTACATAATCTGGTCTCTCCCCCCTTAATTGTCTGTGGCTATGCTTCCCAAATATCTTGCATATCATTTCAAACCTTAGCATCTTTTTATTTGAAGATCAAAACAGACTTAGACATATAGCATAAGACCCACTGAGTCAAAGCCTAAGAGGACTAAGCAGGAGCAGGGTAGTGGGATGATGCTTACAAAGCTCACGGGTGCCAAAGGTTTGCCACCCCTGGCCCACTGCTGAACCACTTGAACTTTCTTTTCCAAATAGACCTGGCGGTATCCATTTGAGACCACTAGAAGCCCTGGTGATTGGTCATGTTTTTTAAGTAATTTATTGAGATGAAATTCATATTACATAAAATTCTCCACTTTAAAGAGAGTAATTCAGGGGCCTCCCCAGTGGCGCAGCAGTTGAGCGCTGGGTTGCGAAGCTGCCCGCAGCCTCTGCAGCGCTGGTTCGATCCCGGGTCACCGGGAGAGGGTCCTACAAGGTGCGCAGAACTCTCCTGCCGCCCGCTGCTCCCCTCAGCAATGTACTTCATCAGTCTGCCTGCTCTGCTCTCCCCTCTGGCCTGGTGAATTCTCTCGCCCTCCTGTGCTTCCTGACTGTACCCAGTGCTTGTATAAATAAATAAATAAATAAATAAATAAATAAATAAATAAATAAATAAATAAATCTTAAAAAATAAATAAAGAGAGCAATTCAGCACCCTTTAGTAGCTTCATAGTGTTGTAAAACCATCTAGTTCCAACCCACCATTTAGTTCCAGAACATTTCCATCACTTATAAATAAAACCCTAAACTTATCCAGTGGATTCTTTGATCACTCCTCACCCTGAGGCTGGGCAGCCACCACTGTGCAGTCTGTCTCTATGATAGATTTCTCGACTCTGAACAGTTATACAAGGTGAACACACAAAAACCAGTTATGTTTTTATACACTAATGATCAACACTCTGAAAAGGAAATAAAGAAAACAATTTCTACATTTTAAATAGTCCCCAAAAGATTAAAATACCAGGAATAAATTTTACCAAAGATGTGAAAGACGGTGCACTGTAAAACTATAAAACAGATTTGTGGGATTTCTATATATAGGGATCATGTTATCTGTATGTAGAGATAATTTTACTTCTTCCTTTCCAATTCTAATGCTAGAATTCCCAGTATAATATGGAATAGCACAGTATAAAAAGGCATCCTTTCCTTGTTCCTGAAGTTCAGGGGAAAACTTTCAGTCTCTCACCAGCTTTCTCATGGAGATGCTGAGCACAAAATACAATGTAGAGAAAGTAAACAAAAATAAATGGTAGTTCTGATTGTGACTCTGGAACCAGCACTATCATGTAAGAAAAGAACCCAGATTTTGATGTTAGACCAACTGGGCTGGAATGCCAACTCTGCTATGATTGAGGTCGTGTGATATGAAGAGATTCAGGTAACCTGTTTGAAACTGTTTTCTTATCTACAAAGGAGAAATCATGTCAACCTTGCAGGGTTTTGTTATGATGATACGTAAAGGACTTCAGTCTGTGCCAGAACATTGCTGACTAAACACTAGTTCCCCTGATTAAGCCCATCCCTACCATTTGCTAGGCCCAGGACAAGAAAATAAAAGAGGTCTGGTTAGTAAATATCTGGTTGTTAGAAAATTACAAATCAAGCTAAAGATGGTACTCCCTTCACCCTTCTCAGCTTCTTCATGAATTCAATTTTTAAAGTATTTATTGAGCATTCACTCACGCCAGGCACAATACCTCATTTAGATTAAAATGTCAATCATGGCACTCCAGAGGAAAGTCATGAATTTCTAAAATACTTCTTCTAAGCTTCCAATTGAAACGATCATTAAAACATACAAAAAATATGCAGAGTTCCTAGAGCACCGAAATGTGGAAGTATTGGATGATAGCCAAAATCATATTTAAAGGTGAAACACTGGAGACATTCATTTTGCAAATATTTGTTCATCACCTATTATTTGCTAGGTTCAGAGTCAGGAATAAAATAGGAACATCTACTAATATAATTGCAATTTAATATATTCTATAAGTTCTAGTTGAGGATCTGATATTTTTAGGAGTCCCCTGTTGCTAGGTGTACAGAAGTATTAGGTTTCTGTGGAAGGAAACTTCAGCCAAGGTAAGCAAGAGTCAGGAGGAAGAGAGTGATCAGTTTACCCTGCTTTTGCCTTTCTCTGAACTGCTCCATGGAGCACTTGCCTCTGCAGACCTTTGGGAGTAGTTGCTGTGAGCTGCAGAAATGTTCTTGGACGTCTCTGCAAAGTGTTAGGGGGTAGGCGGAGACATGACAGGGACACAATTGCTTCACCTCTTTCCATGCCTGACATCACTTCTTTTCCTCACTCTCACTGCTGAGATTTGTAACCCTCAAAGTGTCAACACTGTCCTCGATGCCCCAGCAAAAATATACGCCATCTATTGAGACATTATAAACAGTTTTCTCTTTTAATCTCTTTCAGATATTAATAGGGTGACATATGTTGACACACAGGCATACAGATCCATCCTTCATTCCCAACATAAGTACTTACGATGTACTTTTAAAATATTGACTTTACATAAGACCTGAAACCATAAAATACATAGAAGGAAATATAGGCGAAACACTATATGATATGCACATCAAAGACATCTTTACAGACACATCACCCAAAGCAGTGATAGTGAAGTCAAAGATCAACAGCTGGGACTACATCAAATTAAAGAGCTTCTGCACAGCAAAAGAGACAATAACAAAAACAAAGAGAAACCCCACCGACTGGGAGAACATTTTTGCACACAACACTAATGATAAAGGACTGATCACAAAAATCTACAAAGAGCTGATGAGGGCCTCCCCGGTGGCGCAGCGGTTGAGCGCTGGGTTGCGAAGCTGCCCGCAGCCTCTGCAACACCGGTTCGATCCCCGGCTGCTCCCCGGCCACCGGAGGAGGGTCCCACATGGCGCGCAGACCTCTCCTGCCGCCCGCTGCTCCCCTCAGCAGTGTCCTTTGGTCCTTCTGCCTGCTCTGCTCCCCGCTCTGGCTCTGGTGAATTCTCTCACCCTCCCGCACTTCTGACTGTACCCAGTGCTTGTATAAATAAATAAATAAATCTTTAAAAAAAAAAAAAAGAGCTGATGAGACTCAACAACAACAACAAAGAAAATAATCCAGTCAAAAAATGGGCAGAAGAGCTAAAAAAGAAACTCCTCTGAAGAGGAAATGCAAATGGCCACCAGGCATATGAAAAAATGTTCACCATCACTTGTAATCAGGGAAACGCAAATCAAAACTACCATGAGATACCATCTCACACCAGTGAGAATGGCACATATTAAAAAAACTAGCAACAACAAATGTTGGCGAGGGTGTGGAGAAAAAGGAACTCTCCTGCACTGTTGGTGGGAGTGCAAACTGGTCCAACCACTATGGAGAGCTGTGTGGAGATTTCGGGACCTACTAAACATAGAGCTTCCATAGGATCCAGCAATTCCACTCCTAGGTATTTACCCAAAGGACACAGGAACATCCATTCCAAAGAACACCTGCACCCCTTTATAGCAGCACTGTTTACAATAGCTAAGCTTTGGAAACAGCCCAAATGCCCAAAAATAGATGACTGGATCAAGAAGATGTGGTACAAATACACCGTGGAATATTACTCAGCATTCAAAAAAGATAAACACATGCAATTTGCAGCAATACGGATGGCGCTGGAAGGGATCATGCTCAGCGAAATAAGCCAGAAAGAAAAAGAAAAATACTGGATGGTCTCACTCATAGCAGGAATCTAGAAAACTTAAATAAGGGACCAGGAAAATGAATAACTATAAGAAAGTGAAAATCAAAATCAACAAAAAACTATGAACCAGAGACACTCTATGGGGGGTGGGGTGTGGGGAGGGGAGGGATTGGGGTCAAAATAAGGGGGTTGCAATTGTATGGGGAATATAAAAATAAAATTTATTTTAAAAATAAAATAAAATAAAATATTGACTTTATATGCTAGTACTTTACTTAAGAATTATTCATTTGTGGCCCTAAGTAAGATTATAAATATTCTTTTCCTTTACTGTCAGTATCTGATTTGGGCATCAAGTAGGTATTTTCTATGAAAGAGGTTTATCAGCTTCTTTCTTTTTGCATTGTTTCAAATATGCATAAAATAGGGATTACCAGTTCATTGAAGCTTAATCATATGTTATTGGCCTGATATATATCTTATTTTTAAGAGATGTAGGATTGATGGGAGCCTGTTTTTAACTACCAAGCTTATCTCCTTAATGCATGTTGGTTCACTGAGGTTTTCTATGTCTCCATCAGACAATACAATTTTAAGTACTGAAATGGACAGCATAAAAGATGTCACTTGAAACTTCTGGAACAGAGAAGCCTACTCATGCCCTATGATCTAGTAAAATTCCATTTTCATATAGTTTTCCTACCAAAATCTTCATAAATAGACATTCAATAGTGTTTATTAACATCAATAATTATGGAAACAATGTGAATATTAAAAAACTGAGATTGTTTTAAGCAATGCGTTATATTCACCCAATTGAATACCATACAGCCAATGAAGGTTATATTCTTTTTTTTTTAAATAATAAATTTTATTTTTATATTCCCCCATACAATTGCAAACGCCCCATTCTGACCCCCATCCTTCCCCTCCCGCCCCGCACCCCCCAAAAAGTGTCTCTGGTTCATAGTTTTCTGTTGATTTTGATTTTCACTTTCTTATAGTCATTTTCCTGGTCCCTTATTTAAGTTCTCTAGATTCCTGCTATGAGTGAGACCATCCGGTATTTTTCTTTTTCTTTTTGGCTTATTTCGCTGAGCATGATCCCTTCCAGCGCCATCCATGTTGCTGCAAATTGCATGTTATATTCTTGAAGGATATTTAGAGCTGATGAGAAAACACTTTGTACTGGCAGGTAAGAAAAGACTATATATTCTATTAGCTAACTTTGTTTGGTGAAAGAGAGAGAATAAAAGAGGAGTAGCACATATCCCAAA
This sequence comes from Talpa europaea, assembly GCF_964194135.1. Lineage (NCBI taxonomy): Eukaryota > Metazoa > Chordata > Mammalia > Eulipotyphla > Talpidae > Talpa > Talpa europaea. Next base: position 94,346,338 of record NC_140078.1, read on the forward strand.
ATTCTAACCTTGCTATATTCTTCATTTAAATTTTGTATTTCTATAAATTTCATATCAATGTGATGACACTTTTGTTATCAAGAAGAAAACACGTTATAAGATAGCATAACATCTACTATTACAAAATACATTTGAAAGTCACTCACTTTCCATAGTAACACAATCCAAGATAGGATGTCCTGTCCTGTGTGTGAGGCATTCATCCCAATTCAATGTCATGTCTGACTTAAACTAAACTGAGATGCAGAATAACCCCACATCGGAACTTCATGAGAAACCGCCGACCTCTATAACTGCTGTCAGAACAGGACCCCACTAGATTCTTACTTTTGTCAGACTACATTCAACATATCAGCCATCCTTCAAAGTGTTAAAACAAACACACACACACACACAAAAAAAAAAAAAAAAAAAAAAAAACAAACTTGTTAAAGCAATCCTTACCAAAAGAAAATAATGTCTCCATGCCTGTTAGCCTGATCCCGGTACAGCTGTAATAGCTTTTTGAAATGAATCATAGGGATTCAGGAAGTCTCCATGGTACATGCTCACATGTCCTGTGTTTCATTCAGGCAAGGGTACACAGCAAGGACACCCCCAATGTACAACAGACTGAACAATATGCCCAGGACTTTTGGCTATCAGCATCGCATAGCTATCAAACTGCTAAACACAAAATATCCAACCTGAGGAGTTCCCAGGTGTAACAGAAAAGACATGTATTTAAGTTTTCTTTGATCTCATTCAAGCCTTTGATTGAGGATCACAAAACCCACCATGGGAATGTAACCCATGCCAGGTGGCATCTGACCTGTGCCTTCCAACTCCCTCCCCTTGTTACTCACTGCTCAGGTATCTGTCAGGTCGCTGCTACCTAGGAGATATGGTAGAGGATCGAAGATGTGTCACCTGAACAGCCAGCCCCTGTCTGCAAGGAGCTTATTCTAGGAGAGTTCTGAAATCAAACAATCTTCACTTTCAGTGTCAGAAGGTGAATGAGCCAGAGAACAGGTGGAGATAAAGTTGAGGTAGAGAAACTGCAAAGCCAAAGGGCTGGAAGTTTTATCCTATCAATGGATATGGCTCTCTGTGGGGGTAGATGCTTCTTTTTTTTTTTTTTGTGGGGGTAGATGCTTCTAAACACAGCACTTGAAGTTGGACGGGAAAACATGTGAGCTGGGGCAGCAGTTGCTGGAGAGACAACAACTCTTAGTGAGAGGACAAGAACGCCTCAGAGTTTGATGAGTGTGATAAGCAAATAATGGGACTTCAAAAGTGGACCCCAGGATCCCGCAGAACAAACTAGCAGAGGTCTGCCAGGTCATTTAGTAAGAATGGTAACAACAGGAAACTTTATAGAGTGACTTCTCCATTCCAGACACTCTATCAAGCATGTGAAATGCTCCATCTCAAGTAATCCTCACTGCAGAGATGTGAGGCAGGTGTACATGAGCAATTAGTGACTCAGAGACAAAGTGACCTTCCCCGGTTGTCGCCGTGGCCAGTACTTTCATCCAGGCAGACTGATTAGAAATCCATTTTTGTACACTGCACCTGTGGTTCTTAGTGTCAGCTTCACACCAGCTGCATCAGCATCACCAGAGAACTTGCTAGAAATGCAAACTTCCAGGCGCCCTACTCAGGCCTGCTGATTCAGAATTGAGGACTGAGGCCCAGGAAGCTCTTTTAACAAACACTCCAGGGGATTATGAAGCACTCGATGTCCAAGAGTCAATGCTACATCCTAGACTCTTCGAAATCAGAGATTTGGAGTAAAATTCCTGCCCTCCTATGTACCAGCTGGGTGACCTTTGACAATACATGTACCCAACTAAGCTACAATTCTCCTATATCTAAAATGGAGTTAATAATAAGTACCCCTGCATTCTCCCAGCCTGGAGGGTTTCATAATGAATAAAACGAGATAAATGCATGTAAAATGCCTAGGGGAGAGAAGGCTCCATAAATAAGCCCAAAGTTCAATTTTCTGGCTGAAAATAGCCCTTGGCTGTGAACCAGACAAGAGTCATTTGCTGAAACCAGAAGGCCAAAGAGTTAGGATGAAGATAGTAGGAATATGGGGTAACAAGTCCAGGGGCCCCGAGGTACTAGTCATTAATGGGCACTGAAGACATCAAAACCATCAAACAATAGGGAAGTAATTCAGTGAAATATTGCAACATGTCAGTAGTAAAGGGACCAGGAGGATGGGTGATAAAAGGCAGGCTGTTTCTAATGAAAACCTATGAAAGAAACACCACAAACTCAAATTGTGTTTTCAGAACAGATTCTCAGTCAGAGGCCCACACCCCTGAGCTGAACAGGGGCAAAGACAACAGCTGTGCCTTATCCTACCAAGGCACAGACAACAGCTTCCTAAATACTCACCCACAGACCACTGTGTATCAGTGGGATATGCCCCCAGATTATGAAAATGGAGAGAGTGAAAACCCAGATTAAATTAAAATCTCTCTTCCACCCAGGCCAGCTCACTTGCGTAGCTGCCTGTGACACTGAGGTGCCATAATGCTTCTCTGAATAATGATGGAAGTCTGCAAAGGATGTTTTCCACTCTCAGCTGCAATTCAGGGTGATCTCCTTTTGCTCCCCTTTATCTGGTCCCCCACCTACTCGCATGCCAAGCCACCTCAATGGAAACATCATGTAGCTACAATGATAGTGAGCTATGAATACGAATGCTTAACAAAACCTTTCTTTTGAATGACTAACCCCATTATTTTAAGAAATATTATCCTCTGAATACCAGAGCCCAATAGCAAATTCAAATAAGATGTCATACTATGTGATCCCTTTGAAAGATTCACGTCACTAAAATGACTCAAAAACAGTCTTGAAAAGAAAAGCATTGTGAGCCTAACAATACACTGTGTGAAGCATGAGACACACATACACGGAGAGAAAGCTGTTCGCGTCGAATAGCACAGTGTATAATCATATTATTTCAGAAACCCTCATTGCTTTGAAAGTGCTGATCATATCTTCTGACAGTATTTATTTTCACATTATACAGAGCTGATTTCCAAGAGTTTAGTCTCATTTTTACAATTCATATCGGAACAAGCAAGCAATGCAACTTATTATACCTCGTCACAACTTTAGAGATGGACAAGACCAGTTCAGAGAGAAGTCATAGGAAACAGGTGTGGACATGGTCCAGGAACGTTCGAAGGGCAGGAGGATCCTTAGGGGCAGACCTGACACTAAAATCTTGATCACCCAGATCTTCACTCAAGGCACTTTCTTTCATGTGAGGGTGCTTTTGTAGAGAGAGAACCAAATAAACCTCTTTAGAGTAACTATGACTCACAGTGTGAGTATTGTTCCCTTAAGGACACATTTCAGTGCTGCATGAGAAAGTAAACTTCCTTACATCTTAAAGAATAGAGTTTCAGTAGCTCCTCTGTGACCATAGGCAAGTAACTGAATCACTGGTTAACAGCAGTCACTCTGGTTAATAACCAGTGTTGCTGTGCAGAACAAATGTTTGATGTTGCCTGACCCAGGAACCCAACCACCAAGGCCAAAGAACATGGAGTCAGACCACTTCCACCAGGGACTGTGCTAAATTACCGTCCTTTCAATGACCTGCATGGCCAGCCAGGATCTGTGGCTGAAAGAAAACAGTCAATGCATCAACCCCTTACAAGCAAGCAAGTCATGTTTTCCCAAAAGTATCCTCCTGTCTCTCTGCTGTCTACACTTGACTCACAAGATCCAAACCTAGAAGACTGAAGGCAGAAGATGTAGGGCTGAAGACTGCTTATGGTCCCTCACTACAGTACTCACAACAAAGCTTTAAGGGAAGACAAGCAGATGAAAGAGACCACAGAGATGACATCACTGAGAGTCACACGAACTAAATATCTTAAAATGATTTTCCCCTTTGCTCTCTCTCCTTGCCCTTCTCCCTATCCAGACCCAGGTCTGCCACTGCACAACCATTACCAAGTCTTACCTATTCTACTTGCAAAGTGTTTCTCCCATCATTAAATTATCTCCATTCCAACTGGCCAAATCTAAATAGTCTCATTCATTAGTCATTCATTCACCCATTAAATGTGCCTCTTACATCCTAAGCATATGGCAAGGGGGAGTAAGGTAGGTAGAGCAGGCCCCTTGAAGGTCTCCCTAGCTCTCTGGGAAGATCTTCAATTTGATCTTTATCTACCCTCCTGGTTTCTCTTCTCACTGGATAGTGCAATCATTCCCCTACCAAAGGCCATTACTATCTTCCTATTCAAAACAACTAAAAGGCAAGATCTTCTTGAAGTTCTCAGCATTCCATGCATATACAAATGTCCATGACTTTGCTACTCCACTTGGATTAGACTTCCCTCCCAAGATGGCAAACTCCTAGTCCTTCTTCAAGTCACTGCCTTTTTCTTGGCTCCCACAGAAAGTTGCTTATGTAAAGATGCTGTTCTCACAAGCATTATGGGTAATTGTTTCCTTCCGTTTCATCCATTACACTAAGGGCCTCTCAAGATCAGATTTTCCCCTTTAATTTCTATTTCCCCCATGCCCAAAGTGCATTGGAATTTGTCACATGATTCAACAACCACTCTGAAGGCCTGCTCTGTCAGTTATACTTGCTTCCTTGCTCTGTTTTCACTCAATATTTGATCCTCTCTTCATTCCTCTGGACCCAATCCTCATGCTATGAATAAAAATATGTGCTCAGACACCCCAGAGTAAAATGAAAACCATCCTTTTGAGTGGCAGCTTCACGAAGAAGAGCATATATTACAGTTGTACCTCATATATTCCCTCCTCTTTACATTCATTCACACAACACTATTTAATGAGCAACTAATATATGAAAGGTGCTATTCTAGGAAGTTAATTATAAATTTATAATTTATTATAATTTATAAATTTTTACTATAAATTATAATTATTAAATTTATAATTTATAATTAAATATTGATCTCAACTGCGGGGTCTTAAACACATGAATAAGCATCTGGTAGAGACCCTGAAACTGTAAGAAAAAATATGTTAAATGTATAAATCCATTTCCCTGGGAGAGAAACATCATTTTCAGCAGATTCCTCAAGAGCACCTTATTCAGAAAACGGAAACATCATTGTTCTACACATTGCTCAGAATAATCTATATTCATACCCAAATGAGTGTGAAGACTTTGCTGCTTATGTATAAAGGAATCCTTATTCTTTTATAAAACACCTTGCTGAAGCTTCCAGGGATGAAGCCTGTGCAAACTTACAGGTGGACTCTCTGCACCCATAAGCCTTTTCTTAAAGGACATTTCTCTCTTCTTTTCTAGCATACAATAAACCCCACAAGGATGCAGGAGACTGAGTTCTGCTTCTCCTGTCTCCCCACAGCCCTGAACAGTGAGGACTACATAAGCAATCATCTCAGTGCAAGTTGGCACTCAGTCCTGAGGGGAAGCTAAGTGCCTTGCTAAGACGAATGCAAGCCAAACACCCCTGTGACTATTCAAATCTCCTCACCTCCCTGAGCTCTGTCTAGTTTCTAAATGATATGTATATGCTTGATGAGCACCATGCCGAAAGGGCCTTTTGGAATCAGGCCCAAGGACTTACATTCCAGGGTGTCCCCTCCCATTACTGGAGTGATCATGGACTAGGAGTTGCTTGACTTCTGCCAGCCTGTTTTCTACCTAGAAAGTTAACTTTGTTTAGAATTCAGGGAGATGTGCCTCTGAGAGTGTCTCCTTCATGGCAGAGGCTTGTGGATTTCCAGTTCCAAGGATTTCCAGTTCTTTCTTCTTCCAGGCAAACTTCCCTGCCCTCTTCGAAGTGGGGGTGGTCACATTCTTGCTCTGGCCAGTGAGCCGGTAATGAGTCATCTGTTTCAGTCCAATGGAGCTCTAAGGATCAGAATGCCAGCTGCCACCTCCTTTTCCAAAGCTCTTGAGATAGTGGAAGCACATGTTGAGGTGAAGCCTCAGTTACCATGTGTTTCTGAGTAACCTCAGAATGGAGGCACATACCTCTATCCTCCCTCACAACAAACCAACAAACACAAACTTATTTCTTGCAAGAGCAGGAAATAAGCTTTTCTTGCATTAAGTCAGGGGATTTGGAACTTGCAACAATGGCAGAATTCAGTACATTCTGACCAATACTGTGCTTAATAAACATTCATTGCTTTTCCCAGTTAAGTCTCATTAGCTGCACATTTCCTTGTTGATTTTTTTCCTTAGAAAGTGGCCTAATTTCGAAGTTCACTTTCAAGATGAAAAAAAAAAATTAAGTTTGCTTTCTTGATGGGGTATTTAGGCAAAGAGTATATGATTTATTTAGTTTCTTAAAATTAAACTTTTATTTAAGTAAATATTTAAAGATACTTCTTCCCCCATCTCCAGAGCTCAAACTCCAACTAGCATTCAGCAGCTTCACATTAGATGCTTTCACATCAATTATTAGATCACTTATCACAAAACTAGTGATAGTTGTGTGTGTGTGTGTATGTGTGTATAGGGGTAGATAGAGGGTTATTAATACCTCCCTTTATTAACATGGATATAGGATGAGTGGAAATCACCAATTTGAGGGGGCAGGATCATTTCCCAGTTATCTATTGCGATCCCTAAAACTTAGTGGACTGAAACAGTAACTATTTTGAAATCATAAGCTCATTAATTTTCACAAGTTATCAGAGCGTTAACTCAATATCTGTTATTGAAGTTTTCTTTAAAAAAAATTATTTACTTTAGTAGGTCAGGAATGTGGGGATGCATAAATGAGGCCACACAGTAGTGTTTACCTGGTGGTAAGTTTGGTCTATAGTGTACACAATGGCTTCACTCACATGTTCTGGCACTTTAATGGGGGAGAGCTGAAAAGGTGGGGTGAGGCTGGGGCTGTTAACTGGAGTTACTCCAGCATGTTAGCTCAAGGTAGTTGGATTTCTTACATGGTGGATCAAGTTTCCTAGAGAATATTGTGGAACAAGGCATAAGTATTCTTAGCCATTGCTTTGTCATTTTGTGTGTAACTGCCATTTTAGAATTTTAGGTTTTGCAGTCCCAGAATGATGACTGCATTCCAGAGATAGTTCTGACAGTTTCAACCCTCACTACACCCCCACGCTCCGGTCACAGTGAGGGTGAACTTGCCATAATTAGAGCTGCATCTCGGCCAGGCCAGTCAGCTTAGAATTATAGCCGGGCAAAGTTGAAGAATGCATCCTTATAGTCAATGAGTAACTGCCAACATGATTTAACCCTATAAAAAACCCTTGCTTCCTTTGTTCGATATTCTCGATATCTGCCACTGTGTTGGTAGGTGCCGTGAGCCCGGACTCAAGTCTAATAAACTCTCTTTTGTGTTTGCATCAGCTTTCTTTGGGTTCTTGGAGGCTATGCTCGCCGAGTCTGCTGATTTGGGCACAACAAATATTACAAGGCAAAATGTGCAAGGTTTCTTAGGACCTAGCCTTAGAAGTCCTCAAAACATCATTTCCACTGAAATTTATCATCAGAAAAGACCAGTTAGGTTATATCAAAATCACATGGAGGGGAATTAGATTTCATGTCTCCATGGGAGGACTAGAAAAGCCTTTGTAATCACCTTTATGATACCATGGAACAGTAATATCTTCACTGCTTCTTTAATTCCCTAATATATCATGGGATCTAAAAACCCCAGCCACCACATTAACTTTAATGAGCAAACAGTAATTTTAAATGCCTTCCATTTGGCCCCAAGGGTTATCTGGATTCATCTGCTAACATCCTTCTATGTGGGCTATTTCCTTGACCCTCCAGAGGCACTCTCTAACCTTGCCTCACCTGCCAGTAGCCCTTGGAAGTCTGACCTATGAACTAGGAGAAGGGCCCCTTGAGCTCTGGCTTCTCATTTGGGTAGTCACTGGGAGTCACTGGCAGGGGAGGGCTCAAGGCGAGTGAGCAAGGTTATTATCCCCCAGCACACTGTGGTGAGTCATGTTTCCCCAGCTAAGCTGAGGTCACAGCTCCTATCAGGCTTTCCAATATAGATGACAGATATTTTCTCTATCCCCTATAATGCTTCCCACTCCTTATTCCTTTGGGCCTAGGACTGATAGTAGCTTCAAGATAAATAAAAATAAAATATATTCCGGCTTGGTTAAAATAATTCAAAATTAAATCTATTTTATGCTTCTTTGCAGTAGTGTTAAATAAAAAGTATGTCCTTAAATTATTTTAACTATTTCTTTTAATATTTTTTTCTTTTTAATGCAAAATCATGAGGAAATTATTATTGAATTACATGCATTTTACTGATATGGAACATAAAATGTACAGATACTATAATTTGCCCATGGCCACCCCACTTGGAGTAGGAGTCAGGATCCAAACACAGATCTGACTCCAAAGTGTTATTCTTAACCACAAATTTACATACAAAAACTACTGCAAACTACCTTGAGTAATCAAATGACATTCAAGGATCAATAGAAACCAATTAAATCAGATGTCTATCAATTCCGAGAAATTACTAGAGTCAATGAAAAACTTGATGAGATGCAGGAATGAAGGCAGTCCCTGATTTCTGCTGCCCTGGTGGTGTACTAAGCTAAACACTGAGTTATGGTCTAAGTGCTATCAGTGACCTTGGAAGCCGGATTCTGGGGACTTCCAAGGAAGGTGGGCAGAAGAATCATGGTAATCGTTTCCATCTTTCTATTCTCCCAGAGGCGTGGACACACCGCCAACATCACTTAAACATATTATCAATCGCCAAATGGTACATAAGGGGCTGGCAAAAGCTTGAGGGATGACAGGAACAACCACTGTAAAACTACTTTGACTACAACAGCTGCATTTCCCTTAGGGGGGTGTGTGATGGTAAATCAGGTCTCCAGAAGGAGACCAGGAGGAAACAGAACCTGATTGGTGGTGTTTGCCCATTTCTGTGGTGTAAATACTCCCACGGTGGCCAATTTCAAGCTGCCCATGTGTTGTCATTGAATTCCTAATTGGGAAGTGAGACACAAAATCTGCCTTCACGAGACAGTAGGAGGCAGTTCCAGCACACCACTGCTCCTGTGGGATGATGAAACAGAAACCAAAAGGCACACGTATGTTGTCTCTAGGGAAGGCAAGACATGAAAAAAGCAGTAAACTGAGAAAGCCAGCAAAATCTGTACTGGTGAGATCCACTGCATTCTATGGGGTAATGGCTGCTTGCTAGCAGGGATTAGAGGAACAGGAGTGCTATGATAAGGACAGAAGGACAGAGCAGAGCAGTGTTTTTCAGTTTGGGCTGTATATTAGAGTCCCTTGAGGACGGTTTAGAGATATTGATGCGTAGGCCTCACCCAAGACCAATCCAATCAGACTCTCTGAGAGTGGGACTCAGCCATCAGTAGGTATCACTGTGCAGTCAGGCGTGGGAATGAATACTCCAAAGGAACACTTCTCAAATGACTGTGCAGGCACCTCACCGAGGTCTCTGTGAAAATGCAGATTCTAAAAATACTAGGTAAAAATATGGTACTTTGTCAGTTCCAGAACATGTAAGCTAATTAACTATAAAGTAAATTAGAAGTAAAACAAGGGCTTCCTCTGAGAGCATTGGTTGGAACAAGGAAGAAGGCAAGGAACCCACTTAGGTGCTGGAAATGTTCTACATTTGATCTGAAAAGAGGTAACGCATTTAAGTTGTACACTTAAGTTTAGGGCACTACACACAGTTTACTGTATATATGCTACACCTCAATAAAACAGCGGTCCTTAGGGCAGTGGCTGGGGGCAGAGGGGCAGAGAATGGGCAATCTGACTTAGTAGTTCTAAATAGGTCCTGAGATCTGAATTTCTAACAAGCTCCTAAGCAATGTTGATGGTGTTGATCTGACCACACTGTGAATTCAAATGCTTTAGAGTCAAGTCAGCAGTGACTCCCAAGTCAACCTGTTATAAATGTTTGCCCAGTGGCTAAAATGTGCCAGGCACTGGGTTGGCCCCGGCTGGGGCTGGATGTCAAACCCATGGATAAGCCTTGAACATGTGCTGCCCTTGAAGAAGTCAGTCTACAAAGGCCAAACAATCAGTATAAGAAATTCATTCACTGATTAAAGATACTCTCAGCTAGTCTATGCCATGTGCTATAAGCAGGTGACATAGACATGAACCAAACACTGAAGGTAGCCAGTTCCTCTATCCTCAGTGTTTACATAGATTAGACCAGGAAGTATACAAATATTTACCATCCCAACTGAGATCAGTGCTATAAGAGCAGGGTGGAAATGACTTGCTTTAAGAAGGCCAGTATGGTTGGATGGTAAGGGGTGACTCATCCAAGTAGGAGCCAAAGAAGCTCATCCTTACATGCCATGTTAAGGATTCTGGTCTTTATCTCAAGAGCACTGGGAAGCCTTTGAACAGTTTTAAGCAGGGGGGTGGCATAATCAGATTTGCATTTTTAAAAAGATCACTCTAACTGCAGTATGGAGAACCAATTGGAGGGGAGTTAGAAAGAAGGCCAGTCTGGTAGACCAAAGGAGAGATGCTGTTAGCTTGGACAAGGGTGACAGCTGCAGAGACAGAGATGGACATAGTTTACAGAGACTTCTGTGAGAACCTGAGCAGATCTTGATAATAGAATGACTGTGGCGGTGTCAAAGATGATGCTGAATCTTATTTGCACAACTGTAAAAAGGGAGGTGTCATTCACCCAGGTGGGGAACACTATCCTCGTTGCTTTCATATTTTTCATGGATGCTAGAAATACCAATTTCATGCAAATTTATTCTTTTCCAGTAAGCATAATTACTGAATGTATCTTTTCCTACAAATAAATCCACATATATACATATACATTTAAATATTTGGCAACCCTACTATTTCTTACCATCAACAGAGCTGTGGAAAAGGCAGACACACGCCATGGATCACTGTAATGCTGGCCAATGTTTCATAGTGACTATCAAGTCCCCAAAGTCAAAACCTGAATCCAAATGATCCTTCTCTTTAGACTTCCTCCCCTTTCCTCCCTCTTGTATGCATCAACCTATAGCCACATTCAACTACTGAATATGGAGAAACACGCTTAGCAAACTGCTTATAATTGTGTGTTCTGCTGGCTTCTGTGTATTGAATTTACTTCCCAGAATAATGTACTTTTTTGCATGTAACCATGGGGTTTTCCGAGTTTTAATGAAGTACGCTTGATAAACAGGAATTAAATATGCTTAAGATGGACAATATGCATTTTAAAAGTGCATTCCAACCCACCTGCCTGAATGACTGCAGGTAACTCACAAAAAGTGGCAGAAGGGGAGAATGACCCCTGGGAGAGGAGCAGCAGACCCAGACATACCGCTGAGCTCTAGGGAAATTAAATCCCCATTAGGTGGCACTGAGATCAGATGCAGCAGCAAAACACGGGAGTTGACAATTGACCGGGGCCTCTATAGGTCAACTAAATACCCCTAAAAACACTCAGGCTGGTTTCAGGCACAAAATGCTGCCACAGATTATAAACGGTTGAGTTTTCATCAATCACTGTGAGTAGATCATGACAGGTTTTGACTACAAATGCACTTATTTAAAAAACACATCTTTGGGCCTCCCTGGTGGCAGAGGGGTTAAGTCTCAGTGCTATCACCGCTGTGCTCTGAGTTTGAGCCCCGGCCAGGGAGATACCCACATGGCACAGCAGACCTCTCCTCTCTCACCTGCTGCTCCCCTCAGCAGTGTGTTTCACTAAATCTGCCTGCTCTGTACCCCCACCCCACTCTTGTCTCGGGTGAATCCTCTCACTCCTCACACCTCTGGTCTATACGCCAGGTTCCTCTACACATAAATAATCTTTTTTAAAAAAATAAAAATAGAAACCACATCTTTAGCACTAACAATGGCCAATAAGCAGTGCATCCAGGGACCTGTAAGCAAGAAGAGTTCTATCCTCCTAGAACTGTAATCTACTGAGAAGACAGATGGGAAAAGGATACCATATAATACAAACCGAATGAAATTACCGCTGAGAGAAGCAATTTTTGCGAAAAGTAGAGAAATTATATGTTTTCTCTTACTGGGAAGATAGGGAAGGTATTATGAAGACAATAAAATTTGTAGTGGTGGCTGAGAAATAAAGTATCAACGTGCAGAGAAAACATGTACAACCTAAGATAATATGGTGTCCAGTGCTTCAAGAAGCAAAACTGCATTTCAAGTTAGGGAAAGAGGTGAGGTCTAGAGAGAATGAAGTTCAGTTGCCCAAGAGTGGGTAGGATGGGAACCAATATGGTGGGTGCAGAATCCTGGACTAAAGAGACTGCAATGTAATGAATGGGGCTCTGGGAAGTCACAGAAGGTTCCAGAGCTGAAGGGTTCTTAGAGGATAAGGACAACGCAAGCACTGGATTGTTATTTTCAGTCAAAACCCACACCCGCTCCAAATGATTGTGATGCTCGTGATTTCACTGACAAGTTTGTGAATCAAAGCAACATTTAAAATCACATATCTTCATTGGTCATTTTCCATGTATCAAACAAGTCTCCTTAGACTTACATGATTCCATCAGCAAGAGACAGAAATTCAAATTTCCTAAAGAAAAGACACAGTCACTAGGTTTAATTTGGTGAAATAATAATTTGATATCTAAACTATGATTGTGTGTGCTAGAGAGTTTTTTTTTTTTCCCTAAAATTTCTTGGTTTCAGGACAGAATTGTTTTTAGTTTTAGCCAATTATTTTGGTGACTAAGTCCAAATAGTCATGGTTGGAGAGAGGAGGAATAAATGTTTTGGGTGTGGAATACATGTTGTTTTAGGTTCCTTTCCTCATTAAAGCCCCAGCAAACACAATACCAAGTGCACAAAGCTCTGCTAGGACATATCAATGAAACAGAAGAGAAATGTTACTTGATTCACAGCAATACCATGGGAGAATAGGATGAAATATGGAGAGAGTTGGGCTTCCTCAATTTTTTTAATCTTTTAAATAAAATACATATCTGATTGGAAATTTAGACAGCAAAATCTGATTTAAATAATCATTGGTGTCCCTTTCTCTTTTTGACCCAGTGTCATTTATTTTTCCAGGATATCCACTGATAGTGATGAAATGTAGGCTGACAAGGTATGCAGGATAAAGCACCGGCAGAGCTGGGAAGATTCCTTTGCAGGGGCGCTGGGGTGGGGGCATCAGGAATTGCATTGGGGCACAGCAGGTGAGTTAGTACAACAGCTCCCTAAAGTTTTAAAAGAAGAACTCACTTGCTGTTTCCTTTGCTATATGAAACTAAATAGACTGATCAGTGCTATCCATATCCAGAGCTTTTTTTAAAGGAAACTTGTGATTTTTAATTCATACTTGACATCCTTTTGAAAAAGCAAAAGACCATCACAGAGAAATGCCGTTAGCTAGAAGTCTTCAAGTGTAGGTTGCCTTCAAGTTTAGGAATGGCAGGAGACAGCTATGCTTAGAGAGTAGTGAGATCAGGTTCTGACAACCATGTGCAGCACACCTAGCCGAGAAAGGAGAGCTGGAGTTCATGCAGATATCCTAAAGTGTGGCAGAAGCAGAAATGAAATACTCAGGTAGAAGATAAGCTCTACAAAGGTCCATAACCCACAGACAAGATGCTTTCTTGGCAATACAGTAACTATGAAAAAAAAGGCTGAAGATATATTAGTGGCAATGGACCCTCAAAGACACCGCTTGTAGATTTGCTTTAATATTGGAAGCAATATTGGTTATTGGTTATTGGCTTTAATAAGGAACCAAAAAGTTACTCTTATTCAACACCATTCTGGCATAAATATGCCAGAGCAAAAATACAAGGAAAAATAAGTAAAAGGCACAGAGATTTAAAGGGGAGAAATAATGCAGGTTGTATCTCAGAAAAAATAACTATCTACAGAAAGTCCCAAAAGTCTACAAAAAACCGTTGGAACTAATAGTGAGCTTAGCAAATTCCATGGCACAAAGACAATTTACAAAAATCAATAGCATATCTATATTCTAGCCATGAAAAGTAAAATTAACATTTTTAAAAGTACTATTTACAGTGATCCATCAAGCTATGCCCATGATTTGTATGCCAGAAACTCCAAAATACTAAAGAGAGCAATCAAAGACCTAAACAAAAGGAGATGTACACATCCATTCTGTGGGTTGGAGGACAACACTGTGTAGCATAAATTTAATTCAATACTGATCAAAATATCAGCAAGGAGAATTTAACAGTTATATTTTATAAAGTATAACCTCACAGAGAAGAAATTAAAGATGACATCAAGCTTCAAGTGTAATGGAATTACAGCTGGAAACGCCAACTCTTGGCATCACAAAGTGTGGTTCATGGGCCAGCAGCAAGCAGCTGTACCACCTGGCAGCCACTGCAGAGCCAGAATCTGTATTTTTAACCAGATTCTCAGGCAATTCAATCTATATACACATGAAAGTTTGAGACGCTTTTGGTTCTTCCTCAAACAAAAGTCATTTAAAGTCATTTCCCTTATTTAGACAGAAAACACAGGTAAAGGGAATTAACTAAATTCTTTCAAAGATTTGTTTATTTCTTTGGGAGAGCCCTGTGTACTAGGCCCTAAAGTCAGCGCTAAGGTCTGAACAACTTAAAGCAAATAATTAGCTTAATTAACACTTACTCCTTCCAAAAGGCCCTGCACTTTTAGAGAGGAGCACGTGCACTAGAGGGTGGATACACAGATGAGTAAAATCTTTTCTACACTGAAACTGTCATGGAAAGCAGCTAATCAGTGTTGAAAGAAAAGAAGGACTTTCACCAAAGCATAGACTGTCAAATAATTTTTTAATAAAAATGTATGTCGTATTCCTTTTAAGGGAGGTAACTTCTAAGATGTTGCTCTTCTTTTTGCTCGTACCTCATCAAGTAGTTTTCTCTAAGGTCATTTCTATTTTATTTGATTTGTTCTCAAAGCAAAAACCTATCTCTATTTCTCTCCCCCTATCTGTCTCTCTCTCTCTGTATCTCTCTCTCTGTCTCTCTGTACCTCTCGCTCTCCCTTTCACTCACTTTCTCACACACACAAACATACCTACTTGTTCTTTTGAGAGAGTTCCAACACATGGCTATTAAATGGGCTGATCCAGGGCTTAGACATGTCTGTAAAGTGACTGATATTTTCTTTGCATATGTTTATTTTTTCATTTCTAAAGCTGAGTCTCAGGCCTTTTCTCCTTGTGGGACTCTAAATTATCTCCCCCCCCCCTTCAAGGTTCTGTGGAGGCCTTTAACTCCCATACAAAGGTTCTGTAGACTTCATCCACATTGAAATGCTTCTTCACTTTCCTTCAGAAAATCCATTCACAAAGCAGCAGACTTTGACAGTACAGATCAAGATATAGTGGACATGACACAGTAGATCCTGATACCTGTGTCTTCCTGGCCACCACAGCAGCAAGATGCCTCATGAGAGAAGATGTCATCAAATGAGACCACCAGGAAAGCAAACCAGCCAGTCTTCAGAAGACCTGAGAACTTGAAAAATGATGGTAGCTGCCGAGACCATCCAGCTAGGAGACGGCCAACCTCCTTTGTGGATGCCCATTCCTGAGACATCATCTCCAGAGAGCATGTTGACAAAGCACTTTCTGCTAAATATCTCACACATCCATCTTCTCGGCATGATCTCTAAAAGTCTCTCAATTCCTCACTTCACCAAACAGATCATTTCTAACAAATGATTCCCCATTGTAACACATTAGCAAACAAGAATCCAAAATTTGTAGTACTTGGTTATGTAAAACAGAGAAACACATAAAAACATTAGTTTTCTATATAAAACACTGGTCGTAAACACCACCATCACATATGTCGCATGTGGGATGGCACAGCTGATGCTGCTAGATTGGGGAGAAATGCCCCTCCTGTCCAACAGCTGGCTGACGTCACTATCATACTCCATTTTTTAAAAATACGCTGTTGATCAAGCCAAACCTAGCTTTTTTCCCTCTTGAAGTAATTGGCTGTGACTCATCCATTTGCACAGGACACCAAAAATGCTCTCTGTGTTTTGAAGAAATTAAGTGCCTGATTTAATCCATGTGTCTTCCTTTGGAGTTTTAATTATTCATTTCTCCACGAGCAAAAGGTTGGATGCCTTGGGTTATTTATAGCGGGGGGGGGGTGATTGTGAAAGAACACAGAGAGTAGGAGGAGAGAGGAGACAGGCAGAGGAGATAAGCCATGAAAAATAAAGTGAACTCAGGCAGGAAGGCAGAAAGGCTGGGGATGAAAAAGTCAACAAGGAGGAGGGCCAGGAGTCAGCACATGTGAGGAGACAGGAAAGACAAGAGCTAGAAAGAGAAACTCAATAGTGTCAGAGTGAAGCCAGGGACGTACTAGAAAGAGAAAAAGGAGAGGCCAGTGATGGGCACGTAAGAAACACCCCCATGCCGGCAAGCCTGGAGCAGCAGTGAGAGTTTAATGCGGTCTGGCACTTTAATCATCGCCTCTCAACTCAGCCTTCTGCTGCCCGCAGAGCCCAGATGTGATAGGATCAGATTTGTCTGATGGGGTGGGGGGGGGGGTGTTACATATGAGAGCCGATTTCATAGGTTCACAGCTACTGTGGAATCCCCAGTCTCCTGGGATGGTGTGATTTGGGTTTTTTAGTTAGGAGGAGATCATGAAAGAAGGGCCACACTGCTTTGAGAAAGTGTCTTCCTGTCCAGAAACAGTGCAGTGAATGCCAGGAAAAGCCTGCACAGCATTTCTCAAAATATTCCAAAATGAACAAAGCATCTGCTTCAAGAATAATGGAGACCTACATGTGGATGATGAGCATGACTTGGCTGTACTGAGAACTCTTACGAGGAAACAATAACACAGGGGTAGGGATGGGTGCAGGGGCCACAGTAAGTGCTGACCCGCCAGCATCAGTACTGGAAACACATCCCCCTAACTCAGGAATGGTCCAGAGTCCCTTTCTCCACCAGGGTCTTGATGTAACTTATTTTCATATAAAAGTCTCTGGATCCCGGGATCCCTCCAACTATCTATTCATCTGCCTGAAATAATATTTCCCAGGGTATTAAAAGTCTGTTTTTAACCAACAGTGTAAGGAGTAGGCCATTTGGGAAATTTTCAGACATTCCAGTAGCTACTGTTGTCCTAAACACAGAAATAAGTTTTATAGATCAAATTCCGTCCAGACGGTACACCCACCCTCACAGCACTGACTGGCACTCACAGCTAATTATGCTTAATGCTACAAGCAACAACAGGCCAGGGGTCTCCAGAGAAATGGCCTATTTGAAAATGCAGCATCTAATGTTCATTTAATTTCTTCAGTCCCATCTGGAAGTATGCGACCTTAATCAAGTCCTTAAAATTCTCTGTGCCTTGTTTTTATTTATCTGAATAAAATGAAAAGGGCTGACCTACAAGAGAGAAAAGGTACATGTTTTATAGATAAGAAAACTTAATAAACTTGAGTCAGTTCCTATTGAGAAAAGAGGAGTAAGTGCTGGGTTAATGTGAAAAGCACAATGGAGGATGACTACTTGGCTTTGGTGTCCAAGTTGGTGAATTCTCCATTGGGCACTGTGGTTGAGGACTAGGACTAACAGGTAAAATGTTGGTTTTTGGCTTACGCATCAATTATAACTTCTGCCTTGCCTCTTATTCATGCCTCTGCAATATTAAGGACATGTTCACAAGTGGCCAATGCAAAAAGAAGCTGAGGCTGCAAAGATTCTCTTCCACTATCCCCACTGGCTGTCCAATTCTTCCATGGAGTATTGGAAAATTCAAGGGTTCCTTCCCAGTTCACACTATGGAAAGTCAGGTCTTTGCTAATTGGTAGTACAAGGTCAGGAAGATTGGAAAAAAGAAAAAAAAAAAAAAGAACCTGGAAGTAGATAATGGCAGGTATCCTTTCCCCCTTGTCTCTCCCTACCACTCCAGGAACTCTAAGAACATAGAAATATTTTCCTGCCCTTGGACATCAAAGATCCCCTGTTGCTGTGACTGCAGGCCTCTGAATAACAATTCATGAGCAAGACAGGACAACCATGTACAACTGCAAGCCCTACACTGTGTGTAATAATTACCCTGTATGGTAAGTGCTTCCTCCTTCACCCTTACCCCCTTAATTAGGGTGGCCCCCAGGAACTAAATTTGGAGAAATACATTTTAGCACCACTAAACATCAGTTTAATGAGTCAATCTGTTCACATGACAGTTTACAAGTGTGTTTTCCAGTTCGCCACCAGCAATTTCTCCCTGGTTATCAGGGAACACAGAGCAGATGCCTCTCACCTCTAGCTGTGACCTATTACCAAGGTTTTGAACATGTTTAAGAAGTTGGATTAAGTGCCTTCATAGGACAAGATAGCAAAGAAGATATTTTCTATAGTAACATTTTCTCAAGAATTTCTGATCCATCAAGAAACTGTTCTCTTCTATTCATCCATCAAGTAATGAGTTTTGCTGTGGGTAGGGTATGGAAGATAAAATAATGAATAAGATCGATGACATTCTAGCAATTCAGAATTTAATTTATTCATTCTGGCATTCACGTCGCCATCAAATATTAATTGAGCACCTACTATATGCTGTGCTATTTCCCACCACAGAATAGTCTCAAACTATTTAAAACTAAACTATTATAAATCACTTTAGATTCATGAAAGAACAGCAAGGCACAAAGACTTTATTCCTAGCATATGTTATAATGGAGAGGGGACAAAATTAGCAGACGGTGAGAAGCGCCATGCAGGTAATTAAAATAGCCATGTGCTGAGGTGGGACTTTGTGATCACTTTAGAATGGGAGGTGAGGAAGGTTATAGTCTGAGTGACATGCAGGAGGCAGTTACATGATGACAAAGGACAAAGTATTCATACACAGAGCACAACACTGCAGACAAAGGAAAGAGCTAGTATAAAGGCTTTGAAGCAGGGAAAGACTTTGTATGTTTGGGGTCAAAAAGGAAGACAGTTCCTTCTAGGTTCATTCTAGACAGTTCATTCTGAGATTCCAGAAATCTAAACCTAGGTGAAAAAGACAGTCTTTGTACATACATGTATGTGGACAGCAGCCTCATTCATAATGTCCATCAATCGGTGCAAGGACAAAGCATGATCCATCCATGTAATCAAATACTACTCAGCAATGAAAAGAAAAAGGTGTGGAAGACATGGGTGAATCTCAGCAACACTGTGTCTACAGTGAATGAGTCTACAGCAAAGGCAGTGCATACTGCGTGTTTCCCTTGATATGAAGTCCTAGAAGAGGCAAAAGAAGTCTATGCTGGAAAAAATCAAAATAATGGGTGCAATATTGAACTCTAGTTCCATATAACCTATTGTAATTATGAGGGACTGTACTAATGTCTACAATTTGCTTTGAAATTCAAGAAAATATAAGGTGGATTAATAGACAGAAACTAGACAGGTATGTGCTAACACAATCAAACTACAATTTTAACAGAACCCAACTGGTGGGTGTACATGTGATGGTTGTAAAATTCTTTCAATTTTTCTGATATGTAAAATTTTCATAATGAAAGTTTGAGAAAGAAGGCCAGTGAAGAGTTTCCAAATGATATGAAGACAAGTATGGATCAAAGAATTTGCACATCTAAATGCATTTAATGGGAGAAAAATGTTTGTATTTCATACATCTGGCAAGGGGCTAATAGCCAAAATTTATAAAGAACTCATACAACTCAACAACAAAATAAATAAATAACCCAATCCAAAAAAAATTGGACAGAAGAGCTGAATTAATACTTTCCTAAGAATACATGCAGATGGCCAAGAAGTACATGAAAAAATGCTCATCACTTATCACCACAGAAATGCAAATCAAAACCACAATGAGGGCCTCCCCGGTGGCGCAGCGGTTGAGCGCTGGGTTGCGAAGCTGCCCGCGGCCTCTGTCGTGCCGGTTCGATCCCCGGCTGCTCCCCGGCCACAGGAGGAGGGTCCCACATGGCGCGCAGACCTCTCCTGCCGCCCGCTGCTCCCCTCAGCAGTGTACTTCGTCAGTCTGCCTGTTCTGCTCCCCGCTCTGGCTCTGGTAAATTCTCTCACCCTCCCGCGCTTCTGACTGTACCCAGCGCATGTATAAACAAAAACAAACAAACAAATAAATAAATAAATAAAACATGCCTCTATTAAAAAAAAAAAAATAAGAAAAAAAAATTAAAAAAAAAAAAAAAACCACAATGAGATACCACCTCGAACCTTTGAGAATGGCCTATATCAAAAAGACCAGAAACAGCGAGTGCTGATGAGAGTCTGGAGAAAAAGGAACCTCATATACTGTATGTAGGAATACAGACTGGAGTAGATCACATTGGATTAGATGGAGGGTTCTTAAAATATAAAAAAAAAAAAAAAAAAACCTACCAAATGATCCAGCAATTCCACTCCTAAGTATCTATCTGAAGAATATAGAAACACCAATTTGAAAAGACACACACACCCCCATGTTCACTGCACTATTTATAATGGTCAAGCTGTGGAAGCAAACTCAATGCCCAGCCATGCATAACTGAACAAAGAAGATGTGGCGTATACATATACTCAGTGGAATACTACTCAGATACATAAATAAAAAGATAAAACCTTGCCCTTTGCAACAACATGGATGGAACTGGAGGGAATTATGCTAAGTAAAATAAGTCAGAAGGAGAAAGGCAAATATCAGATGATTTCACTCAAATGTGGGATATAAAGGAACAAAGCAAAGAACAAAACCAAACCAGAACAAACCCTAAGATTCTGACTGTAGAATTGAGCTAAGCAGAGAGGGAGGAAGTGAGAGCATTAAGGTGTGAGGGGACCCAATGGGCTTTGGTGGAGGGTTATGGGTATTTTTGTTGTGGGTGTCATATAATAACATACACTCGAAAAATGTGAACTATACTCCTAAAATACAGTGTTATAAAACAACATCACCTCGATTAAAAAGAAACAAAAAACCCATGATATAGCCTTTACCAAAAATAAATAGTAAATGTATTTCACTAGTGTGTTTTTTTGGTTGAAAATGCTACGTGTTTTCATCTATTCAATTGGCTTCCTTGTTTCTAGTTAGTAAGTGATAAATTCTGTGGTCACACAGCATTTCTTCCAGGCAGACTGGTCCTGCAATGAACATTCTGCCGCAGGCACTATGCTAAGGAAATAGAAAAAACATACAGAGCTCTTAATTCCTGTTACCAAGAAACTTGCAAAAGCAGTTGGGGAGATTGGATCAACCAATATGAAATAATCAGAGATCAAGCTGGGAGAGATAAAAAGACAATGCTGTCATTAAAAAATGAAATTGAAAGAAGAAAGCAACTGGCAAAGATGGGCATCTGAGCTGGGTCCAGAAAGATAGACGAAATTGGATTCAGCTCTTGAATTCACATAACGAGTGGAGAGGCGGCAATGCAAGGTTTCCCAGTCACGATGTGACGTTTATTGAGTACTTCCTCTGTAAGCTGAGCAGCGCTGAATGTTACATCAACAATTCTGTGTTCTATTTCCAGGCGTTAGGGACCAAACGCCTGGGATGGAGCTTTTCCTTTACTGACTACCACATTCTAGTGGGTTGAGATCAGGTGTGGGAGGGAGTGACCATCAATAAACAAGATAAAAAATGAAATGCCCAATTTATTAGAGAGTAATAAGAGCTAAGACAAAGAATAAAGCTGGGAAGAAGGAAATAAAGTGTTGAAGGAGATTTAAAATTTTACATAAGGGGAATTCTCATCAAGAAGGAAATTCATGCGTTTGGTTCTGGGCTCTGGGGAAGGCAAAGTGCAACTTTCCCCGGGCGCCTAATCTGTTCACCTGACACCAGGTGCTACTACCTTACCACCTACATTCAACCCAGAGGAAATCACAGTCGAATACTTGAGGTGCAACACTGGGGAAGTCGGTGCCATATCTGTGGGCCCCCAAGATGGGCCCCTTGGGTCTGTCTCCCAAAGAGTTGGTGATTGCATTGCCAAGGCAACCAGCGATTGGAAGGGTCTGAGGATGACAGTGAAATTGACCATTCAGAACAGAGAGGCCCAGGATGAGGTGGTCCCTCTAGCCTCATCATCAAAGTCCCCCAGGAACCTCTAAGAGGCAGAAAGAAGCAGAAAAACAGTAAGCACGGTGGACATAATGCTTTTTTTTTAAAGATTAATTTTATTTATACAAGAACCGGGGTATAGGTCAAATGTGTGGGAGGGTGAGAGGATTTATCAGAGACACAGCAGAAACAGAACAGGCAGACTGACCAAAATACACTGCTGAGGGGAGCAGCGGACAAGACAGGAGCGGTCTGCCGTGCCATGTGAGTTGCTCTGTGGCCGGCGGGGATCAAACTGGCGCTGCAGAGGCTGCAGACAACTTCACAGCGCTGTACTCATCCACCTGCGCCACCAGGAAGGCCCCTGGACATAACACTTTTGACGAGATTGTCAATGTAGCCCAACAGATGCAGCACCGATCTTTAGCTGGAGAACTCTCTAGCACCATTCAAGAGCCCCTGGGGACGCTGGGTCTGAGGGCTCCATGCAGAAGGCCACCCTCATGACATCACAGATGAATCAACAGTGGTGTGATGGCTGCCCAGCCTGGAAGGAGCTAAAAAGGAAAATGTCTCCATAAAGGGTCATCACAAACAGGATGGAGGTTCTCAAGTAAAATCCTGAAGGAATTAGAGAGCTGGCAAATAGGCTCATCATGGAAGAAAGAACATTCCAGGCACACACAGAAGAAACAAGTGCAAAAATCTCAAGGCAGAAGCATTTCAAGTATATTAAACAAACATCAAAAATGGAGAAAACATTTTAGTATATCACTTTAATTCCCACAGCAACCAATCCTCCGAGCTATGTCCTATCATGAGACACACTTCACAAGGAGAAAAGTAAGGCACAGAAATGTTAAGACCACCTCAATCCAGTCAGTGAAACCCTCAATAAAACTAGTCATGACCATGTCAGGCCAAAGTTGCTTTAATGTACAGCTGGTCTTTTTGTTCAATGACATTCATTCATGAGAAAAATACAGCCTCAATATGGAACAAAAAGATGTATTTGAGGGTCTGCTTTCCTTATACGTCCTTTCACTTAAAATCCGTTTCCAAGAACCTACTGGCAATGTTAAGTGAGGACTTACTGTGCAAGTATAGTAGTCTTTTTGCTCTTTGCTTTGTACTTGCAAGTATCACCGGAAGAGAAAAACGTCTAAGGGTCTGAATATTATATCCTGATCAAGAAATCGAAGCAAAGCAAATGCAACTAGGTCCTGATTACCAAATGATTTAATTTGCAGGCTAGAGAACAAGAAGGTGAACTAGGTCAACCAAAAGATGACTTGATTTGCATCGATGAAGGTTATGATTAAACTTAATTCAGAAGAACTAAAATAAAATATTTTCATAAAGGGCCAGAGGGGAAATCTCCTGGCATGATGAGTAGGTAATGTCAGCAATGCGGTTGCTTTAATCAATATACAACAGATGAAATAAGGCAATCTGTCTGCAACTGAAAACTAAAAATACATCACAAATACCATGTAGCAACAGTTAAAAGCAGAAATTCAAAGACTGCTAGAGCTTGGACCATACATAATTCCTGGAGCCTTGCAGTTTTCAGCATTTAAAGAAAAAAGAAAGAAATCCATCCATACTGAGTCCTGGATGATTCAAAGAAACAATTCTTAACACTGCGGCCTGTGTGAAGTGGATGGAAGAGAGGCCTTAAGCCTTTCTCCTTCTATTCACTCCATGAACGAGGAGACCATCCAGAGACTCGAGGGCTGAATCTAAGCTAAAACTAATATCCCTGGGTCACAATACTCAGTCCCTCCAAATTACAGAAGGTCAGTGAAGACTTACCCAGTGCAAGAAATCACTGGACATTAAAGCTGGTTGCCTACATGTGACTGAATTCATTTTTTTCTAGTTTCTCTGGAGCAGGAACCACCAAGCACAATTTTTTCCCATTTGTGATGTTTTCTACTTTTATTTTCCTTAAACCGGTTATGTTGTTCCCGGTGAGTCCCCAGCTCCTCTCCAAAGGATGCTACCACTGCAGACACAGCAGGGCCAGACAATGCAAACCTGTTAGGCTGCCAGCCTTGCCACCACCTCTGGCACCCACACCCACTGAGGCAATAGCCTCCTGTGGCTGCTTTTGGGATTTCTCTTATTTGCCCATCTGTCATCTCAACAGCAAACCAAGCCGCTCAGAAAAGAGTCTCAAAAGGCCAGAAACCAACTGCAGCAGAGAGGGGGATATTGAATTAAACTCACGCCTTGGCAGAGAGCCCCCGAGGAAAGGAAGACAAGGTGAGTGGCAGGACCGAAGCGCTCGTTACCGCGGAGCTGACTTGTCATTTCCACGGGCCTCTTAGAAGGCACCGCACTGGTTTAAGCAGGGATTCAGGTAATGAAACTTCCGAGGGATGGCTCCGATCTTCCTTGCCACATTAACCCAAGCACCTAAGCCATGTTGTTTTTATGTTTGTGAAATTAGATCCTACTCCAAAAAAATGTAAACTAGGACAAGAAGATCTTCATTAAGCACCTGTCAGCATAAAGCACTGGCCCTTGTTCTCCAGAGGCTTACAGTTTAGGAAATCAGGGGTGTAGGGCTTAGGTAAGGATGAGGTCCAGACCTACTGAGACAGAATCTGGATGTTATTAAGATCCCAGGTGATGTGTGTGAGGCCAGGGTGGCAGTGGGGTGCGGGAGAAGCACTGGGTTCAGTGAATTGGTTGCAGTCCTTGCGTGGATCTCAGGAACTTGGAGGGAGACAATGTTGAGCGAAGGGCATGGAGAGCAGGGTGGGAGAGAGATGCCAGCACATTCTGCCTGCCTGCCCAGCTCTGGCACCGGGAGTTGAAAACACAAAAATCATGCTTAGTCAAGCATCTTTGAGTGTTGCACAGACCACACCATGGTTGCCGCTTGAGGGACTCAATTCAGTTAAGGGGGCAAGTGAGGGGACATCACAGAGAGCAACTTCTCAGTCTGCTGTGGCTGAAACTCTCTGGTCAGGGGACTTGACCTGTCACAAAGCCACCATCAGCCAGTTCACACTCAGAGGCCCAGCACCATGCCTAGATAATTCAGTCCTCAGGAGCAGAGAAGCAGGGCTCAGGGCTCCTTCCTCCTGTGACTCAGACAACAGGGTGTATGATGACCTCAACAGCCAAGGGCCCTTCTTTTTCCCCACTTTCAAAAGTCACCTTTATTAGCTGCTTCTGGGTGCCAGGTCTTCTGCTCCCCCTGACTGCTCTGTAATGTGGTGACCCAGCAGGTGCATCACCCTTGCATGGGATAAACCATCCTAATGCCATTGTTTTAGTGAACTTCTTGAAAGGCTCGTGATTAAGTTAAAATGCAACTGATGTTTCTCTTCTCCATCCAAGTTGACTGGGACTTGGGAAAATCAAAAGTTACTTGATGGAAGAGAGTAATAGAGGTCCTGATTAAAAAGACAAGGCTGCTGACAGCTAGGGGTGATGGAAATTGAGATGCCGAAACTTGCCAGCACCAGTATTTTAATTGCAAAATGACATTCATCAGAAGATACAGAATTAACTAACCTGGAAGAGCAGAAGGGGACAGTGACACAGAGACTGGCTGACCCTAATTAAATTGGATTTCATGATGGAAATGTCGGTCCCCTCTGCTCTGAATGGCATCTCGCTCCCATCCTGCTCTCCACGCCCTTCTCTCAACATTGTCTCCCTCCAAGTTCTGAATGACTTCAAACAGGAAAGAGAGCTTGGGAATATTCTATAATGGGCATCATTTAATTTCATTCCACTCTGAGAGATAGAATTACAAAAAATACACAAGCACTTTTAAATATCCATTCTATATCTACATCGACATATAAAATGTATTTTATAATATACATCAAAGCAAAACAAACTTAAGTTTTAAAGTGGGCATTTTACTTTAAATTTTTTTGTAAAATTCAAAAAAATATAGAGAGAAGAAAATAAAATAACTATTAGCCTCAGTAATTACAGCTGTCAACATTTTGATGTACTGATTTCTGGTATGATGTGGGGAGAGGAGAGAAATTTGAGATCATAATGCAGATAGTATTTTATCTGGTTAAGTTCACTTAGCATTGTTTTATAAAGGAGTTTAACAACCTGATGGAAAATATTTTACACTGACATTAAAAAAAAATGGTAAGAATGCTAATTAAGACAGCACTTAAAACAGTACCAACAGAACAATTTCCTGAACTAATTCTTGATGCTTTAGAATGAATACCTTATCCTTAAAAGGTGGGCAATTATAGGTGTAGCCCACCTACAGAAACTTCAGATCGTTAAAGCTGGACATGAGTCACTATGGTGAAACATATGAAGTTAAAATTCATACCACGTGCCTACAAATCCATGAAACTACTCTGAAGAAATACTGCAGGATTATAACAGTTACCTTGAATCCTTTCTATGACTCAGTAGTAGAAATAAACAAAAGAACCAGTTGGACTGGGGCAGTGTCTTCTGCAGTTCACTTATCTAATTTTCCTTGTCTTCCGGGTGCAAGGCAGAATTCCTCTTTCCCACCTTCTCTGCAATCTGGGGCAGGTGATGAATTTCAGCTAATGGAATGTGACCAGAGTGATGTGTGTCTCTTCAGTGACCAGCACAAGACAATCCCCGCACCCAGGTACCCTGCTGTGGTGACTATTTAGGGAGACTTGTGTTGAGCCAAAGATTTGGCAGTTATCTTAGAGCCTTGGGCACAGATACCTCAGAGCTGTTCAGCAGCACTAATCCATGAGGATTTGCCAAGTTAGCATAACCTTGCTTAATCTTGACGAGTAGAGTCACCCGCCCCCCAAAAAATGAATGAGTGAGCCATTCCTATCATATAGATGTGACAGTGTGGGCTGCTAGGCTTTGCAGAAGGAAGACAACAATCTGTTAATATACCTTCTTCCCTATCTCCCCACAAACCCTCTCAAACCAGAGGTTGGCGAGAACGTGTGAAGAGACCAGAGACACATATCAGGGTGGGCAGATTCCAGGGTCAGCTGACATTCACCCATTCACGTCTCTAGTGGTCATCCACTATGGGAAAATACTTGGCACGGATTTCCAGAGGTGATGAAATTAACCAGGGAAATCTCTGCCTCTAAAAGTTTAAAGTCTAAAGAGAAGAAAAACCAGAAGAGTACAAAGAAAGGGCACTCCAACAGCTGTGTGACTTTGGGGAAGTCATTTATCTCTCTGAGTCTCAGCTTCATCACCTGTCAAATACATCAGCATATGTCAAAACCAGCATCTCCTTTACTAAAGTACTGTGATAATATAACATACAGCCCAATGCTAGACACAGCGTAACTATTCACTGAATACCTATTACTGGTGTTTTTTATTTACCTATGGAGGATATTATTATCATTAACACAGAATTGTTTCTCGTTTTATTTAAGGAAAGAAATCCAGCATTGACTGTCAAGCTATATGATGTTACAGAAAGAGCACTGGGCTATATAGTGGCTAGTCTAGAGATGAAAAATGTGAAAACACCCCCTGGCATGTGACACCTGAAGACCTCAGAGTTACCATCAATAAACTGAGATAGTTATATCTTCCTTTCAAGATCCTTGGAAAGAATCAAACAGGGCCTCCCTGGTGGTGCAGCGGTTGAGCGCTGGGTTGCGAAGATGCCCGCGGCCTCTGCGGCACCGGTTCAATCCCTGGCTGCTCCCGGGCCACCAGAGGAGGGTCCCACATGGCGCGCAGACCTCTCCTGCTGCCCGCTGCTCCCCTCAGCAGTGTACTTGGGTCCTTCTGCCTGCTCTGCTCCCCGCTCTAGCTCTGGTGAATTCTCTCACCTTCCTGCGTTTCTGACTGTACCCAGTGCATGTATAAACAAAATGAACAAACAAACAAATAAATAAATAAAAACATGCCTCTATTAAAAAAAAAAGAAAAGAAAATCAAACGTATAACTCAGAAATATAAATCTCTTCCACACTCCTCCCATTCTTTCTTTAAGAATGACAAGAAGAACAAAAGATACAAAGCCTGTTTAAAACTGTAAGTAGATTGCCTGTAACTTTTCCACAGGTTCTGAAATTCAGAAAGACATTTATAGCACAAGGAGCAAAATGTTTCCAAAGCAGGTGCCCTGTGTTTCCCTTCCCAAGTCATGTAACACAATCCTTCATTTCCTGAAACTTCAAAGTCGTATTGTTATCCACAAGTTTTTTTGATCTGACATAAATCTTTCATCTTTTGTAGTTCTCTCAGCTGACCTGTTATATTAAAAAGTTGATTGAAAAATAAATTGTCTTTACGTACAACAAACAATCAGGAGCGTCCATCAACCCAACCTCCTATGGAATTCTGTGATCACAGGAGGGCACGGAGATCCAAGACTTTAGAGGGCAGAGCATGGCAGGACTTGATATTTCACAATCAACTGGTCTTAAGAAGACATGACAATGACATTGTATGATCTGGTTTACTGCTGACTCAGGGATGGAGTGATAACAAAATGAGTTATCAAAGAACTAGCACATCAGAGCAGGTTATTATATGACAACAACAACTTCTACAATAACATTTCCTTGCGACAGCTGGTCCAGGCTATTATCATTTATTTTTTGTTAATTATACATACACTGTGCCCAGCATACCAGGTAGGTTTTCCTGGGCTCTTTGATAGAGGCTTCTCCTGAGAAGAAGAGAGTGAAGAGCTAACAAGATGATACAGTCAAGTAGGAGAAAATAGGGCAAGGTTCTTAACAAAATTTATGAACTGAAGACAAGGACCCAGAAAAATAATCATTTCAGTGTCTTCATTTTTCCATTTTGACCCAGAGACTTAATCATTTAGGTTTAAAGAAAAGACAAAACCCACAGATAAAACCAAACTAACAAAAACCATCTGAGATACAAGAGCACAGAACAGGGAAAGGGGAGAAGCAAGAATAAAGTAGGGAGGGAGGCACAATGAACTGTGGAGATGGACTATGGGTGCTTTGGTGGTGGGCTGGTGTAGTAACAGCACCTGAAGGGGGATAGCCTATATTTCTAAAATACAAACAACTATGTAAACCAATATTACCAAAAAAAAAAAAGAAGAAGAAGAAGACGACAAGATCCAATCAAGCTTTTCATGAAGATTTTCAAGGAACTGTTTTCCCTATTCTCCAAGCAGTAACTCTGAAGTCAGAGGGGTCTGCATTCCAACTGTGAGCCCCCAAGCCCCACCCACCTACCCACTCACTTTGTGAGTTTAGGCTGGTAACAATCACACTGAGTCTAAACTCTGTGCCTGCAGAATGGAGAAAACGCTTCTTAAATAGTAGAATGTCAGGATTAAATGAGGTTGTGTGTGTGAAGTGTTTGGTAACGTGTGTGCAACACAAGTTGAACAGTGACTATCTCCACAATATGAATGACATGCCATGGAGTCATACAGTGTGGAACTTGCACAACCATCCATGGCAGTTCTTCCCTTCATTTAACAATTCAACCAAACATTCATACACTGTGTTGCAGACACAGTAACTACTTGTTAAATACCTACTACTGAACGTTTTTTATTTACCGGTGGAGGATATTATTATCAATTTTGTCTATCTGGTCAAAGAACCAGCTCTTGGTTTCATTGATCTTTTGTATTGTCTTTTGGGTTTCATTTATTCCCACTCTAATTTTTATTTATTTCCTTCCTTCTATTGACTGTTAACTTAATTTGTACTTCTTTGTCTAGCTCCTTCAGATATATGGTGAGATTGTTTACTTGAGACTTTTCTTATTTACTGATGTGGGCCTATGTTGCTATGAACTTCCCTCTTCGTGTTGCTTTTGCTACTTCGTATGGAATCTGATAGCTCATCGCTTCATTTTTGTTGGTCTATAGAAAACTTCCTCTGATTTCTTTGTTGACCCAAGAATTATTTAGAAGCATTTTGCTTAGTCTCCACGTGTTTGGGTTTTTTCCAGTTTTCTTTTTGTGATTGATTTCTAGCTTCATACTACAGTGATTGGAAAAAATGTTTTAATCTTCATGTATTTATTGAAATTTTTGTGTTATTATGTGATGAATGAAAATGTGGAGTCCTTAGAGGTGTAATGTGAAAATAACTCAGGTTCCTGAATTATTTCTTTCAAATGAAGATTGAAAGAAAGTATTCAAGAATAGAAAACATCCACATCTAGTCCCAAGAGTGAAATAAAGTAAATACCTGATGTAACAGCCTAGTGAAGAGTAATCTAAGAAAGTCAGCTCTATCAAAGACAGAACTGGTAAATATTTTTCTTAAGAGTTCATAAGAGAATATTGTGGTAATAATAGCAACATCATTTGTCAAGTGTCTTCTATGCTTTGCAGTTGCAAATATCTATCTCTGACCTTCACCACAGTGCTATGATATAGACACTACTATTCCTATTTTAAGAACAAGGAAATAGGCTCAGAGATCTTAAAGAATGGATCCATGCCATACATGAGAAGTGACTGAACTAGATTTTGGAACAATTTCATCTGGCTTCAAGCTACATGATCTTTCCATATGAAGAGTGTCTATGCATGTGTGCACACATGGCATGAAGGTACGGGCACATGCACACCTGTCTGGTTCAGGCTATGCTCATTAATTATTTCCTGTAGAAGAGTTCTACTATTTTAAAAATCCAGTATCAATTCCCATGATGACATCACCCATGGGAGAGATGTCTCACCCTAGGTATCATTATGAAAATTCATAGGCAGACACTTTTCTGGCAAAATAAAGCAATGACTTCTCTAACCTTTTGCATCCTGGGCTTTAAAAACTAGGCTGCTAAATAGCTCAGATACCTGCTCTGTTAATAAATACCCCAGGCTGTCTACTGACCTAGAGCTCATAGGGAGCTATGCACTCAAATGCAATGGGTCACTGCTGAGTTGCCCACATCCTCTTATCTAAGGCATTGCTCAGTAGGATGGCTGCCTGGAGCAAAAGCAGGGGCTGGCACTGGGCCATATGGCTGCTCTAGGTCTCTCTCTGTGGCAGATGTCAGGTCTGCAGGGAGTTTTATTAACAGAACAAAATGCAGTGGCTTCAAGACACCAGCCTTCTTCCCCACAAAGCCTTGTCCTCTGTGGTGTAAAGATTCCTGAGGTACCCCAGGCCAGCTGCTCCTACCAGAGGGGAGGTCTCTAGAGTTCAGCACAGATTTCCCCCCTCCCTTTTATGCTTGTTAGATGCCCAGCATGGCTTTCAGCAGCCATGTTGGTGCCATATGTTCATGCCACTGAAGCATTTTACTGCCTGAGCAGGAGCACTTAGCACAAGGAAGAGACATTGCTTTCATAGATGGCTGGCTCTTAATACTCCCCCAGGAAGTTCCAGGCCCAAAGAGAGGATGTCTAGGAAGTTTGGGAAAATGCCAGCAAGGTGAAGGGGTTCCCAGTGACATAGTTCAGGAAGTCAGCCAGGCAGAGAGAAGGGCCCAGGTTGTTAACAATAAAATTTTGGAGCAAAAGGAAAATGGAAGACATTAAAGAGATTATACATGCAGATGTTTTCCTTAATGGCAAATTAATATTAATTCATTTCAGTGATTCTCACTCCACCAGGGTTAATTTTGTCTCTTGGGGGATAACTGGTAAAATCTGGAGATATTTTGGGTTATCACACCTGGACAGAGATAAGAGTGGCAAGCAAGTGGGTTGAGACAAGGAGTGTTGCTAAACATCCTATGATATACAAGGAGAGTCCCCTCAACAAAGGGGGACTCAATAGCACTGAGGCTGAGAAATCCTGGGTTATGTTAGCTCTGAACAGGTACAAATGCTCCCCCTTGTCCTGTGGCCTCACTGCACTAGTGAGGTTGAATGAACCATATCTGAGGCAGTATGGAGATGAATACAGGCTAGCACTGAAAAGCACGGTCATCTGGGTGTCAGGTCTGGGTGTAGAACTTTCTGTCTCTGTACCCTGGGCAGGTTACCTAACTTCAGCAACCTTGGTTTTCTCTTCTGCCATAGGTAGCCAGAACATGCTGCAAACTTGGGAGGCTGGAATTACATGGGATGATTATAAGAAAGCATTTAGTACCGTGTCTGCCCATAGCTGTAAGTAATAGCACTGACTGCTACTTGACAAAGTGGAGTCAGAACAGAACAAGGTTCTTTTAAGGGAACTGTACTCAGTACTTTGGTGATCAGAGAGAAATTGGACTTTGAAGTTGACATGATCTCAAGGACATTCAGGCCGGTTGCCACTTTCCTCCAAGAGTTCATGTGCTCCGGCGAGCCTCATCACCCACAGATCACCTCACTGGCCACCCTCAATGGCTACTATCCCTTTGCTCAGCTTAGGGATCTGGTCACTCTGTGTCCAGGTCTCTGTTGTCAAAGGCCAAGCAGGACCCCAGTGATGGTCTGTACTGGGTACTTCAGCACATCACTGTTCTGGCCCAGGGAGCCCAGGGGGCCTCT
Organism: Talpa europaea; assembly: GCF_964194135.1. Taxonomy (NCBI): domain Eukaryota; kingdom Metazoa; phylum Chordata; class Mammalia; order Eulipotyphla; family Talpidae; genus Talpa; species Talpa europaea. The sequence continues at coordinate 94,378,745 of NC_140078.1, forward strand.
GGCCTCGCCCTGCTGCTTTAATGCTGAGCCAGCTCAGCCAGACTTGGCCACACCTGCCTTTGGTCTGACACATCTCTGACCCCTCACAGCTGATATTTGCCTCAACACTTTCCTTCAGTCCCAGGAGCCCCCGTCCTCGGTGCTATCCAGGCCTCTCCTTTCCCCGAGCCCCATGGATTTCCTGGCACACAGCTTTCCCAGCTGGTTTCAAAGGTACTCCAGGCAGGGGGGCCCACAGAGCGTGAGCAGAACTGCTTAGCCAGCCACACCAACCCCCTCAAAGGACTTCAAATCAAAGAACTAGGAGATGCCTCTGAAACCATCCAGCTCAGTTCCCCTAGCTGGCAAAACTTCAGGTTGGTGCCAGTTAGAAATGATGCCACCTGGATGGAGCAGTCCTGAGCTGGTGTGAGGCGCCTATGAAGGGAAGTGGCCTGGATACCCGGCCAGCAGACAGCCCTCCCGGTGCACCTGTCAATCCTGTCGTGCAGCCCGGTGCAGCATCTCTGAGAAAGGGAGTGCTCCAAATCACAAAAATGAGTTGTCAGAGAGCAGGGCTCAGATGGACACCCTTTTAGCAGAGTCAGAGTCACTCGTAGGTGGCAAATGAGCAACTCTTGAAATTCTCTTCTGACTCTGCAAAGCAAGATCTGCTGGTCCAAACGCCCAGACTTTACACTCCATCTTCCTCATGGCACCTTCACGACCCAGAGGAAAAAGCAGACAACTTGTGCAGGATCTTTCACAGGCTGTTGGAGGTGCAGAAAAACTCAGCACATTAAGAGTAAGGGGACTCTGGTGGCTGGGGAAGGGAAACCTAATCACCCAGTTTAGAATCAACACTCAGAAATGCAAGGTCAAATCCCAAAGGATGATTTTGTTTTGAAAGTGTAAACAGTCAGCGTGGCCCAGCTATGGGAGAACGGGATCACTTCAAAGAAACCCATTAAATCTCCCATCGCTGGAGTGTTTCACATGACTTGTGATGAGAGACCTCGCCTATTATTAGGGGCAACTTCAATTAAAATGAGAGGAACAACAAGCGCCTGTATCAGAACAGTTCCAGTCCACGTTTTGACCCCTTTGTTCTACAGGCAACTTGACTACTTTTATTTTTTCTCCTCCTGATTTTCCTGCCCTGCAGAGCCAGCCGAGGGTCTCTGCCTCCTCATATCGCCCTGGGAGGGTTCCCCTCTTCCTGCCATCTAATCTTTAGGTCAAGTATCAGCAACGCTTTTCTTGGCCAGATTCTGTATTTTTAGGTTGTGTGGGTGATACGGTCTCCATCACGACTACTCAACTCTGTCATAGCAGCATAAAAGCCCCAGAGGTGTGTGCGCTGACGGCTGTGGCTGTGTTCCTGTGGAGCTTCGGCTAGAGAAACCACGACAGGACAGACAGAGCTCCCTGGCCAGTTTTCTAACTCCTATAGTCGGTGGTGCTGGGCATGAGGTGGACAAAGCCGGAGGAGCCCTAGCTCAATGACATGGGCTGTGAAAGCCACCAAGAGGTTCGGCCCTGGACAAACAAAAATTGGGCACTAAGATGGCAATGGTGGAAAATTCCCTCTCGATTGTCCTGGAGCTGGGGGGGGAGGATTTAACTGAGGGTCCTGGCGTCATGCGGTCAGAGGAGGGACTTACCTGGAGCACAGATGCTTCATTCTAAGCTATGCCCCCAATGCTGGGTCCATGCCATCTGCCTGGGCATTGAGAGATTAATAAATTGGTGTGAGATCCTGCAAAGTATGCTAGTCTCTCCTCTACATTTTTGCAGGATACCAAAGGGACACAACCACCAAAAAGAGGGCCCTGACAATGGCAGAATATTTAAGAACTCATGTAGACTGTATTTCTTTATGCTTACATCTGCATCCCGGGACCTTTTTTTATTTTAAAGAGTGAATGAAACTCAGACGGGATTTCTCAGAGGCCTAAGACCTAAAATGTCTAGAGTTTTTACTCCCTCCTGGTAAGTATTCCTTACTCCTCCCTCTGGCCCTCCTGTGCTAACAGAGCGTGGAGAAGCGGCGATGCAGCCTCCACACCCACCACCTCAACCATTGATTGTGTCACTTCTACGTGGAAATTAAAAGAAACCAAAAAAGGGCCACATAAAGCCAAGCTAAGACCTAACCCCAGAAATCTGACTGAAGAACAGAGGCTGAGGGGAGGGGGTGAGAACAGGTTGGGGGGCGACTAGGATGGGGAACACAATGGACCAGGTCGGGGACTGTGGGGGCCGGTGATGGGTGCCATGTGGCAACAACACCTAAGTGGGGAGAACCTATACTTTGAATCGATAAACAACAATATAAACCAACATTACCGCAATAAAAAATTAATTTTTAAAAAACAAAGATAATTAAAAAAAAAAACCCTCACCATTTGTTAGGGATCAGAGCACAATACCAGTTTCCTCCTGCATAACTACAAAATGCTCAGTTTCTCAAGTCACCATCATCCCTCCATGGCAGGGTCTGTATTTTGTATTTCTTGATATTATCACACCCTTGCTCAGAGTCCCTAAGAGGTTAAAATAATAATAGTTGCTAACATTTGAGGCACAACTGTTCTGTACTGGGCACCATCCAAAGTGCTGCAAGACCCTGCTCACTCAACCTCTCAGCCAGCTATGGGTGGGGACGTATTCTTGCTTTTCCATATTGACAGACCATGGGAACTGGGGCACAGAGGGTAACGTGGCAGCTCGTTCTGTGCCCCTCTCCCCCAAGGGGGACGCTGTGCTGTCCTGAGGGCCCCCAGGGTGGGCGGGCGAGGTTCCAAGTCGTGGCTGCTATGGGGAGAACGGCAAGATGACATGTGTGCAGCTTGGCGAGGAGGGCCCCATCTTCAGTAGCCTCAGATTGGAAGGCCCTGGAAATGTTCCTATAGCTGGGAACAGTGCCCTCTCTGGGCACCCCTCCAGAACCTTCCTTAAAGGAACAGGTTAGAGGAAATGGCCCCAGGGGACCCCTACCCTCACCCACGACCCCTCCAAGAGCCTGCACCTCGGGTGTGCAGGTGTCAGGAATTCTGAACTTCCCAGGGACTGGGGTGAGGTGAGGGGCAGCTGAGGCTGAGGGCGGGGGACCAGAAACACCAGCTCTGTTCACTAGATCACTTGGTTTTTCTTTCCTCAATACTCAGCTTACTTTGATTTTTCTTCACTTTTTCCCCTTTTTTTTAGAATGTTTTTGGTTCAGAATCTATTTTAATCTCTCTTTTCTCCCTGACATTGGCATCTGGGAGTAGGAACCGCAGTCTAATTACAGTTTTGATTGCGCCCCATGATATAGGGGGAGGCGTACACTTCTATTGTCTTTTAATATATTGTGTTCTTGGCTTCTGTCTTTCACAAAACAGTTATTTAATAGTTTTTAAGCAACTGGATAGCTTTTAATTATCTTGGTAGTCCACACCTCCGTGGTTAGAGCATGCAAGATAATGGAGTGTGTGCAGTAGCTCTGACTGCTTTTTTTAACCAAGAATACTTTCCAAACAGACCCTTTGTATCTTTGTTAGAGGTCTCTGAGGTCTTGAAAAAAATATTTTTATCCTTATTTTTAAAGTTTTCTTCAAAACTCTGTTATAGCATTTCTAATGAGATATAGAACAAAACTGTTGGGTTTATTCTGCTGATGAAAGTTTTCGTTTACTCTTCACTGCTTTCTCTGCCTGATGTCCTTACATCATCGGGTGCAGCGCCTGTACGGGGAGTATCTCCAAGGGCCAGAGAACCTGTGCTCAGTCCTGGGTCTTCTCTAACCTGCTATATCACTTCGGCCCAAATCGCTTCCCACTGTGGGCCTGGGGTCCCCTGTTTATAACATGGGGAGTTGAATAAAATATTTCAAAATCGCCTTTTGGCAACACCACCCTAGGAGACCTCTAGCAAGGCCTACGTTCACCCCTGGGGTTCTCCTCCCTTGTCCCTTCTGCTACAAGATAAACCTTTCAAGCAGATTTCATCTGAGGAAGGAAGAGAAGGAAAACTCAAATATATGCTTAAGAGTCACCACACTGTTCTTGGAAAGGAAAGCGATCTTTTGTTCTAACTCCCAGACACACACACACACACACACACACACACACACACACACAACATATATGATGCCTGAATGTGAACTTTTCAATAATCGATAATGATGTACCAATGAGAAAATCTCTGTTCTGAGCAGCTAGCAAATATTTGATAAAGGGATTATTTACTTAAGGCCAAATACCAAAAGGCCACAAGCCGAGGGGACCCCAGCCACCCTCTATCTCCCATGCTGCCAATGAGGTTAAATCTTCGGAAGGATCAGATGCAACAATCACAGAGAAATGCCAGCCTCTGAGGGAATAAACTGAGACTGCAACTTCCACAGCGAGTGAGTCACCACAGCATATTGATCATATTTCATTCAAGTCACACCCACACAAGACTCAGCCACCAAACCAGAGGCAGGGCCCATTAGACACCTGATATAAAATATCCCTCATGGATTGGGGATGTTGGAATTAAATAATATGAATTGATTTCAGCTCATAACACTCATATCTACTATGAAAATATCCAAGAACACAGGTAAAATGTACATAGCAGTGAGCAAGATGAACAGAGAGCTCCTACCTACAGCATCAGACAAGGTAAGAGACAAAGCAACTGCTAAGATCCTTCAACCCTGAGGGGCTGCAACAAAAAGAAAACAAAAATCCAACAACATGGTTGGACACTCCATCTGGATGGGACTCTACCATCCTGGACCAACCATGCCACGGATGCCAACCGGACCCCCAGACTGCCTGAGATCCCTGACACGTCAGCCCACTAGCCCCAAGAGCGCTGCTTTGGGCCACCAACAGCCGACACAAATTAATAGTTGGGATTTCAACCACCAAACTGGAAGCTATGTTTCAACATCCTCTCTCCAATTCAGACTTCAAAGTAGCTTTTCAAGTGCAGCATAAAGCAACCGATCTGCTGAGCAAGGCAAGGTCTGAGAGAAAGTGGATGATTCTCCTGAGCCCATCCCCATTAGGACAATGGCATCCAGTTGGGGGTGGGGGGTGCAGAAGGGGGTGGAAACAAGAGAGGAGATGGCCAAGCCCAGGAGAGCAGAAGAAGTCACAGGAGCCTGAGAGAGGAAAACAGTTTCCCCTGGAATTTTCCCTTGGAAATGAAGGCAATCAAAAAAGAGAGAGACTATAGTCCCCATCAATTCCCACACCCCTGGACGAAAATGCATACATGGTGCAAAAATGAAAAATGATGTAAAAAATATATAAAGAAAAAAATAAAAGGTTTATATTGATATTTTAAAAATTTTAAAAAGAGAGGGGAAAAAGAGAGAGAGACTTAGAGACGGAGGGAACTCAACTTGAACCTCCCCCGCACCTTCCTGGACTGAAATTTTCTCTCCTCTCTCCAAATAGCAAAGTCCCACATGCAGACTTTCCTCAACCCACTTACGCCACCCAAACTTGCTCTGTTCCCTGAACCCCGAGGGCCCCTCGTTCCACGTCTCAGCAAGGATGATCGCGCTGTTCTGTCACCTCACGTTCTTGGCTTGTGACACGGTGTAGCTCATGGCTTTCTCACCCTTGTGCCTCTGGTCCCAACAGTGAAGTGCATAAATATTCTAGCTTTTTTTCTCTAAGTGCTGAATACATGCTCGTTGGTGAAGGGAAATCCAGGAAGGCGGAGCTGGGGCAGGTGAGGCAGGACCAGGGGCCCGTGGCAGCAGGAGACAGACCCGATGTGACGGAGAGGGGCCAGGCTGAGAACAGACAGCCCCTGACAGCACAGGGCGCCCGTTGGGCTGAACAGGGGGCGGAGGGGAGGAAGCTGGCTGGAGCAGGAGGAAGGGAAGAGGAAAGGAGATGACAAGAGGGAAGAAAGTGAGGAGCGAGAAGGAAGCAAGGAAGGGTTGGGGTCGAGGGAAGAGGAGAGACCCTCGCGTGGAGAGAGAGCTGGGAGGGAAGACAGAGAAGAGGCAGCGGGAGGAGGAGGGAAGGTGGACTCGAGGGGAGAGCAAGGGACGCGGGACAAGCGGGACAAGTCTTACCCTTGTCCTTCTGGATCTTCCATTTTTATATTTGTTCCCCTTCTAGTTCCAAACTATCTCTTGGTGTTTTATAGCGAGTTCCGGACCTGTTGGTGCAACTGCATAAGCTGTGTGTGAGCCACGTCCAATACCAACTTGCTTCACTGGTCAGTGCCCACCATCTCCTGTGAGGACAGCCAGGGTCCTGCAGAGTCAGGCCAGGGAAGGCTGCACCGCATGGCCCGGGCAGAGAGCTCTAGGGACTCCGGGCAGAACCCGAGGCACCACCGGCCCTCCACCAGGAGGAGCAGGTGCCCTGCTCCTCTTATTTGTGCCTGGGTGTCACGTGACATGCTCAGTCCACTGGCTTCCCGGGCAGCCCACCAGGGAATCAGGCTCCGAGGCATCTTTGGGTGGGGGTGAGGGAGAGCCTGGCAGACACTCATTGGCACACAGCCATTCCTCCCTCACTGCCACCCCCTGAGGCTCTGCCATCGCCCCTCCTACATCGACACCTGAGGACCCAGACACTCAACTCAAATACAGGAAGGTTGGAGCCTGAATCTTGGTGAAGACACAGCTCTTTGTGGTAACCCCCCAAAAGATGCCAGGCAGCTCTAGGCTTCCCAAGATATCTTCAGCTCTACTGCTCCTTTTCCCCTGAACAGAAATGCCACCATGTGATGAACGCACATCTGCATATATTGTGGTTTTAGAGAAATTTGTCGTGGAGAACACATCCACTGAAGAGACAATTAAGGGGTTCTTAAGGGGGAAAGAGGATGTCTATGCCTCAGAGAGGCCCATTAACCCCTGAAGTTGGATGCAGATTTTTTAATTCAATGAGGTGTGTGTTTCTCAAGTAAGAGAGTCTAAGGTTTCAGCAGATTCACCAAGAGAATTGTGACCCAAGTAAAATTAAAAACTACCACCCTATATAGGCTAATAGTCAGGGGCTTGTCAATCTGAAGTGGGCTTGGTTAGCTTGACAAAGGCAATGAATTTCATAAAAATGCATTTTCTAGAATTAACCTATTGAGCGAAGATGACATTAAATGTTAAAATAGGAAACTTCTGCTCCTTCCACTCCTCATCTCAGAGATGAATTTGTCTGTCGTCTCTCTGTTCCCACCCACCCTATAGACACGTCTGTTGGTGATGGCAGGGAAAGTCATTTAAACTTGTGACCCTTCATTAAGCACATGCCCACTGCCATGAGGCCGTAAATTAAAGTAAGCTTTGGACATGCTCGCCTTTCTTTCTGCCCATCCAAACACACTCCACAGAAATAAAATGAGCACTTCGACAAGGTTACAGTTTTCATATCTACCATATCATTGTTTCGAAACTTAAAATCTCGCTGGAAGAATAAGCAGGGATATATGTGAAATATTTAAGTAAACCTTGATGCAGAACTGCTGGGACATGAACAGTGATTCCATGGCACAAGAATAAAAGGAAGCCTAGAAAAATCAGGGCGATGCACTTGAGCAAGCACCGAAACACAAAATAATGGGAAAATCTGCTTTATCACGTTATTTTTAAAAAGCCGTTAGCAGACTCTGCAGCTGCTAATCACTGCTCACATATGGCGTGGCTGTCACCTTTATGAATCATGTTTTATCTTGAAAAGATTGTCCTTTATTACCTTTTCTTTTGCACGTTCCTAAGGAGTTGTGAAACAAGAAAATAGGAAAAGCTCTGAAGTTCACAGTGACAGGATCAACATTTACAAAGAAAACAAGCAAGAAAAGTGCGTTAAAGTTTTCATTTTTGTCCAAGTCTCTGAGCCGAATATTAGTATCTTCGCTCCCAAGCCTCAGAAACAGTGCCGCTCTGACTAGAAGAAACTTCCACTCTGAGGATTTGCCCCGATTGCAGAGAAATCTTAAGCCCGGAGTGGTGAGTAGCGAAAATAAGCACATAGCTATGGTTTGAGATGAAGGATTTAAATAAATTTGATTCAAAACAATAGGCATAGTATCGCATAGTTCTGAAACACAATGCATGTGAAAGTAAATCTGATGAATAAAGATATACATTCACTGGGACATATAAAGATGCACCTATAAAGGGGTAAGGAAGGATTTGTCCACTTACTTTACAAATCAGAATGACAGAGAAAAGCAACCTGAAGGGGAAATTTTGCCTTGTTCTCTCAATTGACACAACGAAGCTCCTGCCCTGAACTGCAACATTAGCCAAACTTCAGCAGATCAAAAAGCAATTCTCTGCCTCCAGTCCCAAGACTAATGGCTTTCAGGAGTTCTAAAAAATTAGATGCTCTCAGAAATGAAAAGCCTAAAAAGGAACAAATTCTTTTTGAATTTGTTCAAAAAGCTGGCAGGATCAAGCGGACTGTCCAGCCAACACACTTCCACTCGCTGGGCTTACAGCTACTAGTCAGAACGTGGCACCAACTGCATCGGGCCGGTGTCCACCCCGCCCTGTCCCTCCTACCCTCTCTTCCCAAGGGGAAAAAGTGGTCTGGGTCCAGCATGTGGAAGCCAAGAGTTTGGGAGCAGGCTTTCCCCCTCCTCAGCCCCAGGGCTGCTCCAGGTCCCGCCAGCTGTCAGCCCTCCGTCCTGCCACAGTAAGTCACTTACCACCATGGGAGGCAGGCAGGGCTCTGGTTGGAACCCCGGCTCCGAGGCTGGAGTGCCTGTGTGGAAAACTCAGGCACAGCCTGAGATGCGGAGGCTGAGGCTCTGCTCACATCTCAGCAGAGGCAGCGTGTCACCCTCCCAAATGAATGAATTAATAAATGATAACCCCATGGCCAAGTCTAGGCGGCTGAGCAGATGGAAGCCCTGGCTATCTCAGAAAGGGACGGTGGGAACTCCACTTCCTAAAGGGCACGTAGCTCATGCTCAGACATGCGGTGGGCACCCAGGGCAGGGCACCTCTCCAGGATGACACAGCTCCTATTTCTCCCCAGAGGTTGGAGGACAGGAAGAGCCAGGAAGCTCTCGTCAATGACCCCTCTCCATGCCCCACCAAGTAATCAAGCTACAGCTCTCCGCCCCCTGTAATTTAGAAACTAGGGAACTGTGATTTCCACCTATGATTTGGAACATCAGGTACATCTGGAACGTGCCCAAGATAATATCAAGAGCTGCTGAACACACACTGCAAACTTTTCAAGCCCTTTTCTATAAAGCAACTAAGGACAAGCAGCAAGCATGATTTTAATGCACTCAGCTCTTCAATCTCCTATTTCTCTCCACGTACAACACTTGATAACTCTGTGGCTGGAATGGTCATGCTTTCTGACCCCGCCTAATAATTCTAGCTGATGCTAAGTGAATATGACTGATGGTGACTCAAGAGGCTGCGGCTGTCACTTTGGCAGACTGGAGTGCAAGATACCCCTCCTTTCTCTCTAATAGCACATAGAAGAGTCATAGCAGAAGGAACCTTAGAGAGCAAATTAGGTATGCTGGTTTTACAAATGTACACCTGACCATAGATCATCTAGAAAGTCACAAGCATTCATTCCCACAAGCACCTACTGTGCACCATGCCCTCACAGTGCACAGCAACCAAATCCTAGCATTGAGATACCCGGACCCCAGTCTATATTTCAAAATGTTGAAGTCTCTGCAGGGCTCCTATATGGAGAGAGCCCCAAAGAAACACACCCCAACTGCAGGAGTTGGCAGGCTTTTTCTGTAAAGGGTTTTGCAGACCACATGATCTCTGTCACAAGAGGGTTCAGTTCTGCAAAAGCAGTGATGGACGATGAGACTATTCCAATAAAACTTTATTTATAGAAACATCTGCACACTGGATTCGGCCACAAAGGCTGTGACTGGCTGACCCTGGCCTTAGTGGCTCCCCACTGACAGTGACATTTTGGGGTTACACATCCCAAGTTTGTCCTAATCAGGCTTATTTCACTACAAAATTCCCTTAGATTCACAGAAGTTAAAGAAAAATTATAGGAGAAGGAGCTTAGAGAGTGAATCTTATAACTCGCTACTAGAATCACATAAAACATGGGAGGGAATAAGGATCATCCCCATGGAACATTGCAGGTTCCTACCCATTCAAGCAAAATGGGACAGAAGTTTCCGTGGAAACACTGAACACTGAGTCTCCCTAACTGAATAATATCCCCTCTCCCCAGCCTGGGGCAGATGATGCACCCATGCTATCAGGCATATCCCCAGCTGTTTAACCCCACAGAAAATAACTCCATCCATTCCTGCTGGGGGGGGAAGCTGGGCTGCTCAGTCTGTGTGTCAGGCCAGACACAGGGCAAAGGCAAAGGGTCAGTAAGCAGATCTGGTCTTCCCTGAGCCCATTCCCTGAGTGGGGTGGGTGGGTGAAAAGCAGGGATCCCAGCTTCCTTCCTGGCTGGACTGCTGAGAATCAGGGGTCCGCAGAACAGCGCAGGAGACTGCAAACCAGCAGGGCTCGCCCATCAGAGTGAGTGGTTGTGCATCATTCACGCTGTCCATCGAGTCAGAAGTTAGCATTTTGGGCAAGAAACTCACAGCTTGAAAAACAGCACAAGAAATTTGGCTACAAGGGTTTCTGGGCCCCTCATGGTCTTATTCCAGACTCTCCTTTGATGTGATGGTAAAAGAAGAGGTACCTGCAGTGACCTTACATGCCTCAGAAGCCCTCCGACACGAGGGCTTCTCCCAGCAGGGCATTTCCCTAGAAAGGTACAAGCGCCAGCCAAATGTGCCCTCACACACACATGTCACATGGAGCAGGCCACGCCGCCTCCTGTCAACCAAAGGGAGGCTTCAAGTGTCAGATTTTATGGCAGCTGATAAATAATCGAGCACCATGCTTGCTTCATTTGTTTGCCTGGAGTATGGGGCGTGTCTCTGAGACACCAAACATCCGGGTAACAAACAGTGTCTAACCTTGTTCAGGGAACCAGTGGTCCAGATGTTGGGAATCAAAAACACCAGAAGTCAGATGACTGTCAGATTTCTCTTTCCAGCTTCTCATCCAAGGATCCGATCCACTCTGCCCAAGTAACTGCACTAACCTACTACAGCACCCCTCTAAGTCCTCTGGTGTCTCTAAAGATAAAAGGAGGCTTGAGCTCATTGATCATCAGTTGAGAACCACACTGAGTTAAGTCAGCTCCGATTTGGTGGACTGTACTCAATAAAACTTAACACTGTCATGCAGCTTCCCGGCGAAACCTGGGCACAGCATGCAAGCAAGCAGGGACCACTGCACAGCAGAGGGAAGTTCTACCGGCATCTCTCTCCTTCCCACTAGAGAATGACAGAACAACGGGAAAAGGCAGTATTCCAGTCGTCAGCCTTCAGCTGCCAAGCGCACATAAAAGCCACAAATGCTCATTCATTTGTCTTAAATGTCACAAAGCATTCATTTATTTGTCTTACTGTCACCCAACAGCAGGCAGTGACCCCCCCCCCCAGCTTGCTTCCTTGGCCTTCCCTGGTGATGGCATGTGCCCTAGGTGCCCCTAAGGCAGTGCGTGTTGCCACCTTTTCTACGCTGTATCTTTTAAACGTTCTTGGCTGGCACTGAGTTCCTTGGAAGCATAATGAAGTCAGCACATCTTAATTCAGTGACACTTGACTGTTGCTTTTCCTTATCGTTAACGCACACATACATATACATACACATGTACGGGGATACATATTTAAGAAGGCAATTCCAAAGCAGGTCAGCATTTTCTTTAGAAAGTCACCATCACAAGAACTGGAGGGGATGATACTGAGGGAAGTAAGTCAGAAGGAGAAAGAGAAATACCAGATGATTTCACTCACATGCGGAATAAAAAGAAGGAAAAAAAAAAAGGAACAGAAAAAACTCAACCAAAACCAACCCTAGAAATCTGACTGCAGATGTGAGACCATGGGATGGGGGTAGGGAGTTGGACAAAGTGGGGAGGGGCCCACTGGGCTAGGGTGGGGGATCCTGGGGGCTTTGGTAGCTGGTGGTGGTTGTGGTGTGGTAACAGAATGTGAATCTATACGCCCAAATGATATACAATGCTGTAAACCAATTTTCTTTAAAAAGAAAACCACCATTCCTAGAAATATAGAGTAAGACCTGAGAGGTTCTCATGTTTAAAAAAAAAAATTGGGAGATGACAAATTTCTCACCTTTGATGGCTACACAGTCCTCAGAACAAATCGGGGCTCAGAATCAAAGAAAGATGGTTGAGCCCAGTGGTTCTCAGAGTGAATAGCTTTGTTTTAATGCAGTAAATGATAGATTTAAGCCAAATAAGCTCTGTGGGGCTTTTAAATCATTTATTTATTTATTTATTTTATGTATTTTTTTACATCATTTTTCATTTTTGCACAATGTATGCATTTTCATCTTGGTTCTAGTCCCCATACAATTCCCACCCCCCTTGCTTTGATCCCATCTCATTCATCGTAGGAATTTAGAAAACCTAAATAAGGGACCAGGAAAAAGACTAATTATAATAGAGTAAAAATCAAAATCAACAAGCAACTTTTAAGTCATTTTTAAGCATATAAAGGAACCTACAAGACCAAAAAGTTTGAGAACCTCTGGTTCAGGGGAGGGGCTGTGCCTTTGGAGTAAATGTTTTGAAATTTGTTTTGTCTCTTCTGTCTCCCACTAGCTGTGTGACCTCAGCCAAGCTACTTAGCGTCTCTGGTCTCCCATTCTCTAAGCATCTGGCTAATCATCCTTACGGTCACCCGCTCAAGAGGTGACCTATGTATGCCTATGTGTGTGGTGTTCACTCCAGATGCCCGGAACCAGCCCAGCACACTGCTCGATATGTAAGAGGGTCTCCATAAATAACCATGAATTGACAGGCAGGGCGGCTGTGAAGCTTTAACAGGATGATCTGCGTAAAGTGCCTGGGGGAGGCACCTGGCACATGGCAAATGTCATAGGTGCTCAGTAAATGTCACATCCCTTTCTTTCCCCGCTAATGCCGTCCTTGGTTGTACCACAGAGGAGAAAAAAAAAATGCAGTTTGTCTATATAAAGTGAATCTTTAAGACACTGGTTCTCAAAGTGTGGTCCCTGTACCAGCAGCATCAGTATCACGTGGGAAATTGTTCCAGACACAAATTGATGGTCCCGAGGTTAGATCCACTTGCCTCAGAAATTCTGGAGGAAGGCGCCTCTATTGGAGTTGAAACTGGGCCTCCAGGAGACTCTGATTTATGCTCGAGTGCAAGAACCATGACTTGAAGACATGCCTGGGGCCTCTGACTCCCTGAATAAAAGAATCTTTTATGCTAGTAGCATTTTGGACGTTGATAGCAGAGAATGCTCGATATGTTCTCTATTTCTGACTGCTAGACTGCTTTTTGGACAAAGGGAGGAGATGCATAAAGTCAAATGCAATAAATATCTGTTGCTGGGTCTTGCAGGGTAGACTGATTGCGTATTCTGACTGTGCACCTGGGGGCCAGAGCTAAACATACTTTGCATTTGAAATAAAGCTGGACCCAACAGGAATAGAGGGAGCTTTATCTTAAAGAAGCTCCAGCCATAACCCTGGAGTCATCTTTGTGGCCAGGCAGAAATTTGTGGGAGGGAAATGAGAAGGCAAGGGGGGAGGAGAGTAGGAAGGTAAATGGTGGTGTCCGTAGCTGTGGAAAGCACACATTCTACTGCTGGTTTCCATCACACCCTCATAAACTCGCTCCTAGTTTTCAAGCCCCCTGACAACACAGCAAACCACAACCATTAGGGTAATTACTCGTAAGCCCCAACCTTAGAGGGATGCCACCAGCCAATACTAGCTGCAACCTGAGTAAATTCCATGTGCTCGCACTGACATGGACATCCAGAAGGCTCCAGATCTGGACTGTTCCTCTCAGGGCTGACAGCTATCCCAGGACACGGTCACAACCATTATTTTCATTTTACATCTGAGGAAACTGAGTACAAGAGGTTGAGCAGAGTTAGGACTCAAACCCAGGAACGTGTGACTCAAAACGGAAGCCTTTCAGGGATGAGATATCTGCGGAATTATACAACACACGGCACAGAACGCAGCCCGCGAGGAGAACCGAGCGGGTCTCAGGGAAGGGTCATCCTCCAAAGTGAATGAGAAGGTGAAACTCACAAATGGTCAAAATGATCTGTGGCGGGAGGGACCCCCATCTATTGTTCACTGAGTACAATTTGCATTGTATGACACATGAAACACTGTCCAGTAGTATCTCTGCAATTTCACGCACTGACTTAGGCTACAGAACACAGAGCAAACAATCAGAAGATAGTAAGCATGTTGGTAATAAATGAAAGAGGGAGCAGAGTTGATTTTAAGTGAGTTGAACATACTTGAGTCACTCACGGACGTGGCCTGGATGCAGGATATACGCTAAGGGAACATCACTCACCCACGGGGACAGAGGGAGCATTCTGAGTACCAGAAAGTTCTAGGTATCCTGGAGGCATACCAAGAAAAGCCAGCCAGAGAAGGCTGTAGCACGCTGGGGGTGGGCACACCCAGGAACAGCCATGTCACTTGAGGGGACTAAAGCTGTGAGAACAAGGGAAAGAGAATGTGAGCCTTCTTCAGAGACGTGGACCACGGAGGACAGGTAACAAATGGGATCCTATGAAGCATGGACTTGAGAAATTGGGGTGGGGACACCCTAGATTTGAATCATCTTCCTCCCATTGCTAGTGCTTTGGCATTGGCCCAAATATTTATAAAATGGGATCATTAATATTAACCCCCAGGATATGTATCAACAGTGACTGGGTTTGTGTTTATGTGTAGATAGTGGAATTGTGCCCTTTCTGCAAGGTAAATGCTCATTATCCGAAATAAAAATAAAAACACTTTTGAAAAAGTGTACTAGACCCTCCCCGCCTTTCAATTTCTCTGGGAAGAACAGCAAGCAGGAGTAGGAAAAGAAAATCCACCACCTAGTGCACAACTATGATGCAGGCCCTCTGTGCCTTCTATAGTTTTAGCCCCATTTTTACAAATGTGGAGACAAGACTCAGAGAGGTTTAGTCATTTGCCCAAAGCCAAACAGCTATCGAGTGGAGGGGCAAGGATTAGAACCAAGTCTGTTTACCTTTACAGCCTAAGCTCTAAACATAACAAAACTTGGCAAATATTTGTCTTTATCCATCTGCAAGGCAACACAGTACTTTCTTGACACGTCTCCAAATAAGAATGAGTAAGAAACAACAACTACAGAGTTCATACAGTTAACATAAAATCTCTGGGCAACTATAGGGAACCTGGTCTGGTTTGGGGGTCAGCAGTGAGCAATGCAGGGAGTCCTGCCCTCATGAAGCATGCTGTGGGAGGAAGAGATGGGTAGAGTGTGGGCCAATCAAAAATACTAGACAAGGGGTGAAGAAACATCTGTCTTTCCCTTAATCAAGCACCCACCACTCAGTGTGGGTGAGCAATTTCACCTGCAAGGCCTCATCTGGGAAATAGGAGGACTGTGTCCATTTCATGGACTGCCTGGCTCTCACATTCCTGGTTCCATCAAAAGCGTTTATTTTCCTGTCTCTTTAAAATTAAATCAGATCATGAGCTGTCGTGAGTGTTACTCCCCCCAAAACCCACTCCATCCACCCCTTTCCTCTTATCAGGCCTCCCCTCCAACATAATTCACATCAATCAAATCACAGAATTTCCGGGGCACCCAGCAAGATTGTCAAGCACAGCTTCTCAGGAGCTCTGCCATCTATCTGGCCACATAAAATTAATCACGCAGCCCAAGATCCACCCCTGGCTTCACATTAGCACACTCTCAGGCACAAACCTCCTTGACATTCCCATTATGTCACCAGCATTTTTCCCCACTGCAAGCAAACAACTACACAAAACACACCAAAGCGTCAGACCTGGCATCCTGTGCCCTCCCGAGCCTCCTAAGAAATCTAAAGCTTTTCTGTCACTTTAATGATGATGATACACCATTTCTCTTACCCATTCTACTGTCCTTACTATTTATCCAATTTTTTGATATCCGTATTGAATCCATCTATCAATATTTTAAAGCAGAGTCCTTATTTAGGTTGCTTCAGACCCACCACTTAGCGGTAAGGGTTTGTCAATGTTGCCTTTGTTATATTTCTTTTTTTTTTTTTTTTTTTTTTTTTTTTTCTTTTTTTTTTTTTTTTTTTTTTAATAGAGGCATGTTTTTTTTTTTATTTATTTATTTGTTTGTTTGTTTGTTTATACATGCACTGGGTACAGTCAGAAGCGCGGGAGGGTGAGAGAATTCACCAGAGCCAGAGCGGGGAGCAGAGCAGGCAGAAGGACCGAAGTACACTGCTGAGGGGAGCAGCGGGCGGCAGGAGAGGTCTGCGCACCATGTGGGATCCTCCTCTGGTGGCCGGGGAGCAGCCGGGGATCGAACCGGCGCCGCAGAGGCCACAGGCAGCTTCACAACCCAGTGCTCAACCGCTGCGCCACCGGGGAGGCCCGCCTTTGTTATATTTCTATTATGCTTCCTTTAAAAATCATTTTCCTGTTTAAGTGGATTAAGTCAATGGCACGGGCACTTATGATATTGATGAAATTAATGTATACAAGGGCAGTGGTGCAAGTTGACTGGCACAGAAGTTCCGTTAGCACTGTTACATGTTAACATATATTTACACGCCCAAGTGCATGCTTACTGCAATCCCACCACCTACCCTCCCCCTTAGAATTACCCTCCAGAAATAGACAAAACTAAACCACAACCCCAGAAGTTTGACTGTAAAATCGAGGCTACCAGAGGGGGACAGTGGAGATGAGGAAACAAAGCGGGGATGAGGCCCATGGGCTGTGGTAGGTTATGGGGGCTTTGCCGATGCATGTGGTGCGATGACAAACATCTGAAGAGGTGTGAACCTATACCCCAAAATCATACACCGTGTTGTAAACCAATGTTACCTTGATTAAAAAAATAATTCAATTTAAAAAATGACTGTCCACAGACCCGGATCCTTGATAGACAAGAAGATTAAAATCACCAGAGTATAAAGGACTGGGGGCACCGAGCAGCTCTTCCCCCTCAGCACTGCCCACCTTTCCCACTGTGACCACCACCAGTGTCTCTTCTCACAGGTCCATCTGCACCTCAGGCCTGGAAGATCTAACAGTAGGAACTTGAGGTTCATCCGAGGACCTAACACTGCTTTAGGCATAATGGCCATCACCAGTTAGTATTCAACAGATGGATAAATGAGACCCTCCTGCTGAGGGGTGGGGTGGGCCTGGAGCCCAAGAAAAACTCAGATGGAAGGAAGGGATGGGGTTCGGGGAGAACTGTCAAGACAAAAGGCACAGGAACTAGCCCTGCCTGTCCGTGGAAGGTGGGACCCTTAGACACTTCACGTTCACAGTGGGGATGAGATGCTGACACTCAGGCAGGAGAAGGATTCCCTAAAAGGCCTGCAACTGGAAAACAGAAAGCTCCAAATTCAAACCAGAACTCTTCTGTGAGCAGAGACCCCATGACAGAAACAAAGGGCAGTCGAGACTCCAGACAACCAATCCTCCGAACAGTCAGTCCAGCCACAGAGCAACCCAAGCAGGCACTAGAAGTGCCCCCACCGACAACTGAAGTCCAGATCTTTTATCCCCGTTCTGCAGCGAGGCAATTTGGGCTAGAGAGTCCGAGGAGTCCAGAAACCCAGTACCTCATACCCCACACATCTCTGGGATTCAGTCAAACCCCATCCCTGGGCCTAGCAGTGCTGCGCCTGGTCCCTGGAGGTGGACTCTGCCGGTGCTCCGGCGCCCTCTAGCGACCATCCGCTCTAATGCAACTCCCTCCAGCCCTTCCCTCTTTTGTCATCAGCCCCTTGGGCAGTTCTAGCACGACCTTCCTGGCAGCCTGATCTGTTGCTCTTCTCCCCCAAGGAACATGAATTGTCCTACAGGGAGGGCTCTTTTGGATAAGGAATACTATGCACCTTAAATCTGAGAAAGGTTTCTAGAATTAACCTGAAGTACACTGTGTTTCCCCCAGATGCTTCCAAAGAGAAATTTCCAGTTTCTAAATAGTTAGAAATACAAAGAAACAGAAAATAAGAAATATGTTCTGAGCCAGAGATGTATAACCAGCATTTTAGAAAGTTTGTTCTTTTTGAATGGACCTTTAATTAAAAGAAAATAGTATTCCCCCATGAGTTCCTAGAACTGTAAACACTCATAAAATCGCTCTGTTTACTTTATTGACTCAATAGTGACATTTAAAATAGAATGCTAAGACTGCGCATGAGCGATTCTGCTTCGCAAAACATGCACATTAACAGAGATGGTTACAGACAACGACTTTGTACAAATTTAATCACATCTGCTGGGTAAATATTGCACTGGCTCCAAGAGAGAGCAATGTAATAAGTCCCAAGCCGGCTCCTCCAAACACCCCAGTGGAGGTGGGAGCCCTTCCACAACCCCCACCCCCTCAGTAAAGATTATCAGTACACATGGCGCCAGAGATTGGCGCCACCACAGTAATTATCTCCAAGGAACTTCGTGAGAGGAGTAATCAGGAGGGTTGCTGAATAGCTCGATCATGAGCCAGTCACCTCTTGGAGGGTCAGTTTCTACATCTGTCAAATTAAACAGCTAGAGTCAATAGATTATCCCCAAGTTCTCTTCCAGTTCTGAGAGTCACAGATGCAGAGTGGCAGTCAGTGCTCACAGTCTAGAGGTGAGCCCGCCAGGGCAATGGGCCTCCCCACCCACAAGAGTGCCCTAAAATTGGAGTTGCAGAACAAACCTTTCTAAATAAGGCATCCTTATCACTTTCTGCTTTTCAAGACTTGCCTTCAAGCCCTCGATACTTAGTGGGCAAAAAACTAATGGTTTTCAAGAGGTTTTCCCAAGAACACAGCAGTCAAATAAAGAACTTCCCAGGTTTTGCCAACTTAGGGAAAACAGATACTATATATCATATATATATGTATATATATAGCAGCTCATAGACTAAACAGAAAGCTCCCACGTCAATGAGATGTCTAGTACAGAAAAGACTGAAATTATATGAAGGCACGATTATGTTTTTATTGTGCAGTCACAGTTTTAACGGATCTCCACTGGCTGAATTTAACCTAACTGCTATCATCTTACTAGATGTTATCTATTTTAAACATAGAAAAGACAGCACATCTTGCCTGACCCATGTACTGAACTTGATTTTGGACTTACCACCAACCTCCACATAAACAAACACCTTATGCAAAGACTTGTAATTCCAACCCAGTTTATTTTTATAGCATGCTTCCCTAGAAAGAAAATCATTATAAAAATTTTCAGACTTCCTAAGAAGAAGTAAAGTCCTGTAATCTGTTTTTTATCATCTACATTCAATCAGGAGAAGGGCAGAGTTAATAGTGACTCTGTTATTATAATTAGGAAGGTCAGTTCAAATGCACTATAGGATGGTCTTGAACCAGGTGACATTTTATTTTAAATGCTTTTCAAATTTTCTCTCTTGATAGTTTGTGATTCCAGAGTACTGGCTACTGTTGCTAAGGAAATACACTTGGGTTACCATGTGGATCCATAGGGGCTTTTGTTGGTTTTGTTTTAAAATATTAACAAGACAAAAATGGAAAGATCAAATATAGAGAACAAATTTAGCCCTTTCTCACTTCAAAATGGGTGAAATAAAAGATCTGACCACATCTCTGATTGAAAAATACAAAGACTTGGAAGTGACTTCCCCAGCAAGTATCAAGACTTTTTCCCAGGGTGTCAGGATAATGCCATCAAATGCCCTTCTCCTTTCTCCTCTGGATTCAGACCCCTCAGAATGCAGGGGGCATTGATCACATACAACATGCACTGTTGACCTCCAACACCCTTCCCTCCAAGTGGAAAAAAACGCATTTTGATGTGAAAAAAGGCTCTAATGGAGCAGAGTAGTTCAAAGCACATGGAACACGAAGACAGAGAAAGGCTGGTGCAAACCATCTAAACACATTTAATTGGGTTCCAAAGGACCCAAAGACAGGTGAGGCTACACACTTGTCCATCAATCCGTGTTTTTCTCTGTGATCATTTTCCTTAGCTAGTATGATCTTAAGGTTTTCAGTCATGAATATATCTCAAATCAGGTGATGATGGGAAGAATATCATGTAAAACTTATGTGGAAACAGCTAACATCTTTGCTTCCTACTAAGAAGAAGGAGGCCATTTTTAAATCAGAAATTTACATGCAGATCAAGAAACATTGTAGTACAAGATAGCCTGGAATTAAAATCTCTAGAAGCAGGGTCTCCTTAAGATAAACAGATGATTTAAGCAAAAAGCCATGTTGCTACCAGAGACCTCGAGATAAACAGAAAGTCTTTGAGCACAATTTATAAACAATTTACAAACTTCAGAGCAACAATTTTTAAAGAAATATTTGGAAGACCTACTAAAGTGGTGATCTCATGCTGGGAAACTTGCTGGCCCCCACCTGGGTCTGCTCCCAATAAAGTATGCAGGAAGAGTCTGGAAGAACATTAGGGAGGGGAGCACTCTCAAAAAAGGGGTAAGCTTGATGGCCATGGGAGTTTTCATGTGAGGACACATCAGTAACCTTTGGTTCCAGTACAGGCAAGCCCTTCTCACCCAATTCATTAAAAATTGCCCAAGATTCAACATCCACTCCTGCATGCATGCTTTTATGTAATAGTCAGGGGAAATCACCTACTTTGATGTGATTTGATCCTGTGAAACCATCAGAATCTTCCCATCAGAAATAAGGGAGAAGATTGTGCCCTCTTGTACTATGCACATTAACACAGGTGTCCTCTCTGTATTTGCCAAGTCTCCTATGTTTATCCACCTCCCTACATGCACACACCTTTGACCTACTCTGAGCTCAACCCCTGATCTGCTAGAGTGACTTGTCATTTCTTTAAAAACGAACAGACAAATAAAATGAACTTAACCTAGAAGTGGTAGCTCAGCAAGAGAAATGAAAACATCAGAAGTTATCTAATCATAGACAGATAATTAGATAAGTTATCTAATCATAGCCTTTCTCTGTAGCCATACTGAGCTCTGTATTATCACCTGGGTGATAAAAAGAAATGGGACGTTCCTAAGTGTAAAGGGCATCACAAGTAAAATAGATAAACTTGTTGCTTGCCTTTGGCTCTTGAACAGAAGGTGCTCTGCACTTTAACCAGTGCAGACCAACTACAACACATTGTCATGGATTCAAAACACCTATCCTCTAGCAAAGAATTTTTTGGAGGTGGTTGGTAGGACATGCAGCAAAACATAAAATACAAATGTCTTTGTAAATACAGACTGTTGAAAGGACGGTAGAAGGAAGGATTATGAGAAAAGAACGTTTCACTTGTAATTTTCCCCCTCAAGAGTAAAGAACATTTTTAAGTACCTTGGACAGCTCTAAGTGCTGTTTAGGAAACTGAAAACCAAGTCAGCCAAGAACAGGCAGAGGAGTTTTGTTGGGCTTTAAAAATGCCTGGCAAAGCAGCAAAAGGATGAAGAGCTAGCTTTGCACATTTTTGAACATAAGCATAAAGAACAGGGGTAGGGTGGGGGTGGGGAGATCTGCCCCCCAAAGAGCACGGGTATCTGTGGCATCAAATCAGAGGGTCATGGGGGGGGGGGGATTGACCACTGTGTAGAATATTGCCCTTGCAAACTTTCCTTACACAAGCTCCCCTCCCAACTCCAGCCCCACTACTTTGCTCCTCTTTCCTCCTCCACCCCCAAAGCCCCCAAAGCATGCACTTCTGAAGCTGGTACCCCAGGGATCACCTCAGCAGCCAGTGATTTTTCCCAGAGCCTGGCAAGTTCTGGGACTGGATGCCAGTCCAGCAAGGCCTCAGGGGAGGGAGGGGGCAATCGGATCTGAAGGGCAGCCTGGGAACTGGAACCTTAAAGCCCACCCACTTGCTACAAGAGGAAGGAACGTATCTTTCTAAGAGTATTTCTCAGGGTTCAGCCTGCTCCCCACACTGACTTGACTGGGTGTAGACCACCTCCTAATTGTCTCCTCTGGATCCTGCCCTAAGAATCCTGAGGTGAATGTGATCCCACACGGAACCTTGACCTCTTTAATCAGCTGTGACTACCACTAACCAGTTTTTCAGGTCCAACCCTCCTTCCCCACTAGCCCCTGGCTACTTCATTTGAGAGGAAGGAGCGCTGAGGAACTTAGCTGCTTCAAGGGATTTGCATCTCAGGCTTAAAACCCAAGAGTCCCTCCGCATTGCAAGTGGGGTTGGGGGAGTAGGTTGAGAGGCTGAACCCAGGCGCAGCTAGGTCAAGTCTACGATAGATACCGCCACAGTTGCCCACAGCTTTCTCACCGTGACAGGGGAAGCTGCAACTTCAGACACACTCCCTCTCCTTCCCCAATTTCCAAAACAATAATGTCAGCCCCCCTGCAGGACTTCCCCACCCGCCCCACACTGGGCGCAGCAGGCCCCCCTCCACGGGCTTCCTCCCCACGCCACACACCCCACCCCACCTGGGCGAGCTGAGCTGGGCGAATGTCAGGCGAGATGTAGGGGGTGAAAGTTCCTTTGGATTAAAGACTATGCTTGCAGCCACAGCAGCAACGGTAAACAAGCAGATAGGAGCGAAACCCAGTGCATTCTCAAAAGTTGGTCTTGCTACGCAGCAGCCCCAACAGACTTTGCAATCACAGCACCCCGAGAACACAGGAATGCAGAGTTGGCATTTACTTACCTGGGTGTGCCAACCTCGAAGAGTGAAAGAGAATTCGGCCCGGGAAGAGGGCTGTCCCGCCCCCAGGACGCACAATCCGGCTTGGGAGTGGAGGCGGTGCAGTTGTGTAGTGGTGTGAAGGGGGTCGGCCTTCCCTCCCCCCTCGTCCTCTGAGGCCAGTTTAGCAACAGCAGATGGAAAAGATGCTGAGAGCAGAGTTTGGTCTCCCCGGAAACCCTGACTCCATTCTTGGCGAGGGGGCTGGGGAGAGGGTGAAATGTAGGAGGGAGCAGCCCGGCTCTCAGGAACTCCGAGTAAAGTGGCAGCAGCGTGGGGCCGGGGGCAGAGGCGCGAGCAGGGCGGGCGGCGGAAGGGCGGGCACGCGGGCGCTGGCGGGGAGATGGCAGCTGCTCAGAGATTTCCACCTTCTGACGAAGCCCGTGCGCCCCGCAACCCGCCAGATACTAGTTCGGAAACCTCCGCGCGAGCGCCCCCTGGGGGGTTCCGGGGGAGGCGCGCCCTGCCCCGGGAAGGCCGGCCAAGCCCCGCCCGGACAGGGGTGGTGGAGAGGTGGGGAGGTGGGCAGGTGGGCAGGTGGGGAGGTGGGCAGGTGGGGAGGTGGGGAGGTGGGCAGGTGGGGAGGTGGGCAGGTGGGGAGGTGGGTAGGTGGGGAGGTGGGCAGGTGGGCAGGTGGAGAGGTGGGGAGGTGGGCAGGTGGGCAGGTGGGGAGGTGGGGAGGTGGGCAGGTGGGCAGGTGGGGAGGTGAGGAGGTGGGGAGGTGGGCAGGTGGGCAGGTGGGGAGGTGGAGAGGTGGGGAGGTGGGCAGGTGGGGAGGTGGGGAGGTGGGCAGGTGGTGTGGTGGGGAGGTGGGGAGGTGGGGAAGTGGGCAGGTGGGGAGGTGGGCAGGTGGGCAGGTGGGGAGGTGGGGAGTTGGGCAGGTGGGGAGGTGGAGTGGTGGGGAGGTGGGGAGGTGGGCAGGTGGGGAGGTGGGGAGGTGGGCAGGTGGGGAGGTGGAGTGGTGGGGAGGTGGGCAGGTGGGCAGGTAGGCAGGTGGGGAGGTGGGCAGGTGGGGAGGTGGGCAGGTGGGCAGGTGGGCAGGTGGGCAGGTGGGGACTGCGCTCTCCATCCAATTCAGTTCTCTAAGTGCTGGGGCCTCACTTCTTGCCCTTCAGGAGGGGGTGGAAGTGATACTTCTTTCCGCACACATGAAGGAAACTTCTTGGACAGATGCTCAAGTGCCACCCGAATTTGTGTGGCTGCTGCTCACCTCCCTGGCCCCAAGTGTGGACAGGGGAAGGAGTCCCGTCATTATTTTTTTAGTAAATAAATGGACAAGAGGTCTTTCTTCATGGCCGTAATGTCTTCTTGACCATATCCACCTCACAAATAAGTATGTTTTAAATCTCGGGGAGTACCTATATTTAAAAATAGAAGCAAGTGATTTCTTATGTAAAGGGTAACCAGGGTGTGTGCTGTGGCGCACTTCAGAAAGCATGGCTTTCCTGTTCCCACCTTGGTCAAATTCAGTCAAATGAGCGGATGGAGGGTTCCGCTGCAAATTTGGTCTGCTTCTGCAACAGGTGATAAAGTGGACAACATTGTGCATATAAGTTTTGTCAAAATCACAAGATGGACTTGAAAATCTTTAAGGTCCAAAGAAGGATCTCGCTGGCATTGGGATGAGGTGGAGGATGCTGCATCTAGGCGGGGAGGGGCATTTCTATATTCTTGGGGCTCTATGATTGCAAAGTCTGTTGAGGCTGCTGCATCGCAAGACCAGCTTTTGAGAATGCACTGCGTTCCGCTCATATTTGCTTAGAGGGGGCCTTTCCTCCCTCCTAAGGCACCAGCTGTCACCACCGCTTTTCATATGCCGAGGTTACCAACCAGTAGCTTTTCATCAAGCACATAGCACTGAAATGCAAAGGCCAGAGAAGGAGAAACAACAGGGTGAGGAGCAGGCTCCCCAGGAATGGTTCCATGGAGGTAGTTAGGAAGATCTCTGAGAGACAATGGAAACGTTTTCAGAAAGAAAACAAATTAACATTTTTCTTCCCCCAGGCTGCCTCTCAAGACCTTCTGAAGTAAGATGACACTAAATATACCCCTAGACAAAATCTTAGGGAGCTGGCCTACTCCCTGAAGCTCCCCAGAAATCTTCCACTCACTTTGGATAAACTTAGGTCCCATGTTAAGCATAGGCCAATCACTGTGGCCTTCAGAGCTGAGGTCCCCCAATGGGTGAGGCCTCCAGGGTGTGGGGGCACTCCATCCACCTGCTCTCTAGCCCTCCAGAGCCAGGGTGGGGTCCCACCTGATCCACCACCAGAGAGTGAGACACAGCGATGGAAATCCGTGGGTCCCCAAGGAAATCCAGGTTCCCCAACCAGGAAAGGGGGATGTATGCTAGACAACAAAGTCAACATCTGTTTACTAAATGTGAAAATATTAACTCAGAAAATATACCTTCCAAGTTTAAGTAAGAAGTGTCCTCAGAGATGAACTTGGAGTATGAACTGGACTGAACTTTAAAAAAGTCATCATGAATTTTCTGCATGTTGATTGTGTTCTCTGAAATTTAAGTTCCACGAGGCTGGGGATGGTCTGTTTTGTTGTCTTGCTCGTGACTGTAACCCCAGTGCGGGGCACAACATCTGTCACTTGGCATAGTCAATAAACATTGGTTAAATGATATTTTAAAAAGTGCCTTCAAGACAAAACACACCTCTTGGTTTATAGCTGAGAGAAAAAAATTAAGATGTGCTAAGGATGACCGCGCTCCAGGCAATCTGCTAGCCACTGCACAACCACCTCTTCTCATCCTCTCAACAACCTGCCCAAGTACATTTTCTTACATGTACAAAAACAAAACCAGAAACCATCACGCAGTTTGGAAAGTGCAAATGGCCAGAGCAGAGAACACAACCAGCTGAGGGGAGGTCAGGGAGTGTGAACTCAAGGCTCTGAGGGACAGCTGAGAAAGGCTGGACCAATGAGCCTGGCAAAACGGAGGAGAAGAAACACTGTCCAGAGGGAAGAATCCAGTACAGTCAGCTCTAAAACCACCCCCCCCCATGTTAAAAGCATAGACACATAAACGAAACACAACTTGTGACGAATATGGTTTCCTCTGCCAGCAGGATCTGGCTCCGTAATTAGAAACAAACAGTCACCCGCAAGCCAGTGTGCAGAACACACGTGCAGCCGTGTGCCAGAAAGTTGGATTTTTTTCCTTAAGGCATGACACCGAAGGTGAACTCACAGAAGCGCTTTACATGGCACTGAACTCAGAATTCACCCTCCTCTCCTGTGAAATCAACAGCTCATCTCTCCAAATGGACATACAACCAGCTACGAACTCTGGTCACACGCTCGCTGCCCTGCTCTCCGGCCAGGGGCCCTGCTGCAACAATGACATCAAAATCGCCTTATCTGCATCACTCACCTCCTTATCTGCATCACTCACCTCCTTCCAATTCTCCTTTTCGTGGACTCTGAGATGCTGGGTTCTACAGCCATAGTCAGAATTATCTACAGCCAAGCCAGAGCCACCGAGCCACTGGTGTTCCCGAGCCGCAAGGGAGGCTCCTGCACTGGGTAGCTTCACTTGCTGGGTCTCTGATAACATAAGGGGAGGCATCGCTCACTGTCCTGTGCCAATATGAAAGGCACCCCACCCATCAGTGTGACAAGTGTGATGCTGGAAGGGAGCCAGGGAACAAAAGGGAAGAAATGTTGATTCTTACCAATGCAGTTGATACCATTTTTTTTTTTAAAGGGTGGCAGATGATGAAGGGAAAAAACAGAGTGAGTGCCCTGCATTAAAAACCTTGGATCCTTCCCGGAATGAGTCAGGGTGAGCATTTTGTTTTGAAATTGAATGTTTTCTTTTTTTTTCCCCCCCCTTTGAGCTGTGGGATGGCTACATACTCAACCAGTCGAAGGGAGTGCCATAAATAACAGGATTTATTTTTGAGGCTTTGGATCAAATAAAAGCCTTGAATCTCACCCCAGGGTTATTTATAGCTGAAAAATGTATTTTTTTTCCCTATTTCATGTGATTTTGAAATTTGACTGACTTGTCTTCCTCTGGTTTCTGCATTTGCCTGCCTGAGATGGGTTTATTACTGGAAAGCAGAGGGGAATGCACTGAGAAAGCCCTGCTGACGTGCTGAGTGTCCAGAGAGTTATCAACACCGTGCTCCAAGCTGAAGCAGGGGACACACCTTCCACTGCCAGCCATTCTACCTGGAGACCCTGCCTGACCTCCAGCCACCTCTGACATGGACAGCTCAGGTGCTCAGGGGCACTTTATACCCTTTTCTACCAGTAGGTGGCGTCACAGCCCCTCTAGCGTTCCTTCACTGCATTTCAAACAGCAGGGACAGAGCACTTGCTTTCTCAGTGTTCATTCACCCACAGGTGTTGTGATAAAGAACACTAAGGCAGCTATTATTTCTGAGCAGATTTATCCCATCTATCTTAATCCAGCCTCTCAGTCACCCCTCCTCAGTATCAGTTGCCTCACTGAACGCCAAGACTACTTAATGTTCATGCAGCTACACCATGCCTCAGTTTTGGCCATCACCCTCCTGGGACTGCATTCTTTGAGGGTTAAGGAATGTTAGCGTGCAGCGAGCAGCTGGGGAGACTGCCATTTGCCTCATCTTTATTCATTTCTCTTTGTTTTTCCTTGTGATAGGAAGAGCACAGTTATGTGGGAGGGAGGGAGCGCGGTGCTCAGCCCAAAGCCCACATTTCCCAGCCGTTCTTACAAGTGAGGTAGCCCCGTGACAGTGGTGTGGCAACTAGATACATGTGGCTACTTAGATGTATTA
This sequence comes from Talpa europaea, assembly GCF_964194135.1. Classification (NCBI taxonomy): domain Eukaryota; kingdom Metazoa; phylum Chordata; class Mammalia; order Eulipotyphla; family Talpidae; genus Talpa; species Talpa europaea. The sequence goes on from NC_140078.1 coordinate 94,406,224, forward strand.
AAATGAAGTAAACTTAGAAATTCATATCCCCAGTCACTCTAGCCACGTTTAAATGCGCTTTGTCATGAGTGGCTAGGAGCTGCCATCTTGTATAATTTAAATGCAGAAAACTTCCATTGTCACAGAAAGTTCTGTTGTGTTGTACAGCACTCGTGGAGCTAGTGGGTGGACATTATAGGGCATCTTCTAGGGTCTCATAAGGGATAGAAAAATTGACTGAGCTGGCATGTAACTTTATCCCATCAACCCCTTTCACCCCCCTTCTCTGAACCTGAAGGTGAAGATGGGTGAGCCATCAAGTGACTGTGAAGCAGCAAGCACCTGCCAGGGCAGGTTAAACAGAAAGAGAAAAGGAACCTGGGTTTTTGCTATCATGAAGGCAAATACTTTATTGCCCATTTTATTGGGAGAAAACTAAAACTATCAGTTGATTAAATCCACTATTTTCAGCTTTTTATTACTAACAGCCAAATATTATTTCTAACTGATATACCCTCAGAAGGTTACCTGGACACTTTTCTATTAATGGCCATGAAGAAACAGATTTCTTTCTAGTTTCTTTTGTTTTGGACAGAGTAGAGGACAAGATCCTGATAGAGAAACAAAACAAAGTATATACCCCACAAAGGGGTAGTAATCATTCACTTCAATATATCAAATAGGTCAAAGTGGGAGATGGGGCGCTCACAGTACCCAAAGTAAGTACCCCATTTTAGTTTGTCTGAAAACAGCTTTACATTTTCCTGGGGAACAAGCTGGTAGATGTGGAAAGAAAAGGAAAATAGTATTTGAGCCGATGCTGTGTTAGAAACTTGGCCGAATGAGTTAACATTGTCAAGTTTAAGTATCATGATAACCCCATAAGGTAAGCATCTGTAACCGCCTTTTTGGAGATAGCAAATGGAGGCTGAGAGAGGCTAAGTTTAGCTAGTTAGAGACAGAGAGAGACGGCAAATCCAGGTCTGCTTTACTCCTGCCACGACAGCGTGATAAAACTCTCCTGGGAGTGTCCTCAGATTCTTCTTACTTGCTTATTTAAAGGCTCTCATTCCGCCTTTTTGCACAGCTTTTTTTCTACCAAAAAAAACACCGCTGATATTTCATTTCATTTTCATTAAGCTGTAGAAATTGGTCAGGCAGGTTAGAACAAAAGACTTTCTAAACTAGGAAAGAGCAGAGTCAAAGTCTCCCAGTCAAGAGGAGGCATGATGTCATCAAGGACGTGCAAATAACTAAGCAGTCCACTGCATCTGGCACAGAAAAAGGGAGGCAGGAGCAAGGACTGAAGCCAACAGGCAAGTAGGAGCGTAAGTCCAAAGTGTCTTGTAAGATGTATTTAAGATCTGGTTTGATATCATGAGCCACTTATTCCCAAAGGCTGAGGGAGGATCCAGAATTGTCCTTAATCCTTAATGAAATGAGAAAAACAAGGTTTTTTTTTACAGCTAAATTAACTTTTTGAGAGTACCTCTAACTTCATTTTTTCATGTAAATATTAGTCACTGCATTCCTGTCATCAATTTCTCGTAGGGTTTTGTCATTTTTTTAAATATCCTTACTTGGTAAAAGTGCTTATGAATTAAAGATAACCCAAGAACTGTGTACTGAGGCCTGTTCTGTGAAATCTCAACATTTGGAAACATGAGCTGGAGGGACAACACTGTAGAGTTCTGAGGAGGTGGTTGATGACCAGATGTTGTTGCTCTTTAATAAAGGAGGGATTAGTGAGAGAAAATACTAGAGTTTGGGAAGTGAGTGAGGTATCTTGTCACCGAATTTATCACTGGATCATTACTGCAGATTAGAGCTACAACAATGGACCAGACAGGTAAGGTTTCTGCCCTTGCGAAGTTATCAGTCAAGGTAGGAAGATAGACTATGAACAAAGAAAGACAGAGAGACACCATATTTAAAAAAGCAAGGAAAGGGTCTCCCCTGGTGGCGCAGCGGTTGAGTGCTGGGTTGCGAAGCTGCCTGCAGCCTCTGCAGCGCCAGTTCGTTCCCCGGCTGCTCCCCGGCCACCAGAGGAGGCTCCCACATGGCACGCAGACCTCTCCTGCCGCCCGCTGCTCCCCTCAGCAGTGTACTTCGGTCCTTCTGCCTGCTCTGCTCCCCGCTCTGGCTCTGGTGAATTCTCTCACCCTCCCGCGCTTCTGACTGTACCCAGTGCTTGTATAAATAAATAAATAAATCTTTAAAAAAAAAAAAAAAAGCAAGGAAAGAGGGAGGAACCTGGAACATGAAAAAAAAAAAAAAAAGGACATGAAAAACCTGGGGAACTCCAAAAGTCTGGCATTTACTTAACCGTCATGCACCAACATTGGTTTTTTAGTTATGACAAATGTTATGGTAAGATGCTCCCTATAACATCAGGGAAAACAGGTGAGAAGTCTATGGAAATTCTCTGTACAATCTTTACAACTTTTTTTCTAAAGGTAAAATTATCCCAAATTGAAAGTTTGCTTTTAAACAACCCACAGGGCTTCCCCGGTGGCGCAGCGGTTGAGCGTGGGGTTGCGAAGCTGCCCGCAGCCTCTGCAGTGCCGGTTCGATCCCCGGCTGCTCCCCGGCCACCGGAGGAGGGTCCCACATGGCGCGCAGACCTTTCCTGCCACCCGCTGCTCCCCTCAGCAGTGTACTTCGGTCCTTCTGCCTGTTCTGCATCCTGCTCTGACTGGTGAATTCTCTCGCCCTCCCGCACTTCTGACTGTACCCAGTGCTTGTATGAATAAATAAATAAATAAATAGATCTTAAAAAAAATAAAAAAATAAAAAAACCACAACTTTTCCAACTGTTTCCTTGGGCTGACATTAGACAAACTGAAGTGAAGGTTTTTGAGACATCAATTTCAGGGTTTTGAGACATTTTGTGAAATGAGCAGGTGTGGGGCTGCTAGACTTAAGCGGCCTGCCAGCCACCATTACGGTTACCTGCAGTTCTGCATTCCTATACAAGGTCAGAACTGCCCTTCAGAACTAGTCAATCAGCCATATGAGCCAAACCTTGCAAGGTGCCTTTCATATCAATCAAGAGCAGAAAGCTTGCTCACTCTGGGAAGGGGATGCATCAAGAGGTATGACCGGGAATGCCCAAGGGGCCGAGGATCGATGTATGACAAGGGACCCCAGAAGCTGATCAGTGGAATTGTTGATAAGATTAGGACCATGGCCTGGGGCCTGGGGTGTAGTTTCGATGACAACACTTGGTCATCAAGCTGATAATATGGTCAGCAGACTCGTGTCCCCCCCAAGCCCTAGATGACATTCCTGAATTTCACCCATCATTTTCTCCTTGTCCTCCTAACGCACATAGCTGATGCTCTGTGATTATTCTATCAATAAAAATGGCCAGGATCTTGCTCTCAGCAGCATCCTGTCTTGTGCAGCCTGCTCCATGACTCCCATGTCTTTATCAGTGTGGTGTTGAGCAGGAGGTGGTTTAACTTGACCATCTTGTTTGCCTACTTGGTAAGTAAAAACCTTACTTTATCTGCTTGCTGTAGTTAAGTCAAATGTGTCTCCTCGGCAAATTCCACAGGCAGCCACTCCGCAGTTAACTCCTGGCAGAGTCAGAAAGAAGATTGACTATTGACTGTGACGCCAGAGGATTAGCACCCAGCCCACCTTCTCCAGCCAGGCTGGTTCTCAACAGGCAAAGGAATGAAGAAGTGCCCAATAAAGAGCCCTCTTGGGAAACAAGGCCAGAAAGCCAGAGGACGCCACTTCTACATAGTCATTTTTCTGGCAACTCTGTTTTCTGTGCTTCTTCCAGTGGTGCTGCCTTTAAAGTGAATCACTGGTGATCAGAGGCAGACCGAAATAACACATTGTTCCTCCAGAGAAGAGAAGTCCTATCATTCTGAGGGTATTCTTGGGGGAGAAAGAAGAGCAAGAGACAGACCACATTGCCTACTTTTTCTAAAAGCAAGACCTATAATTTTGCCATTTTGAAAATCTTTTTTAAAAACACTTGCCGGTTGGGAAGGCATCAGGCACTAACGCTGAGGCGTATATGAAAAGCTCATCTGTTCTATTTCACTCACCTCCTCCTCAGAGCAGTGCACAGAGGGTCATCTGCATTCCATCTGATGGGCATTTATAGGAAGGGAAAATGAACAACTGCTGAGCATCTATGTGCCAGGCACCAAACTGGGTTCCTTCAGGTATGTTCTTCTCAATTTCTCTCAACAGTGCAGTACAAGAGTGTGGGAGATTCCACAACAGTCACTTGTCTTGCACTCCCTGTCTCCACACCCTCTGTGATGTGTGTCTGCAGCTTTTCCCATCAGGGAGGGGGGCTGTTTCTCCACCCTCTTGAATCCGGGCCCTCCTGGTGATTTGCTTTGGTCAACAGAAAGCAGCAGCAGGGATGCGGTGTCAGTTCTGAACCCAGGCTTTTAAGAGGCCTGGCACATTTCCCCAAGCCATGGTGAAAACAGGCTGCCTGGATAGGGGATGGGCCAGCGATGAGCCACTGTGGCTGCAGCCCCATGTGCAACAGCCCAGGGCCGGCCAGCAGACCAGCCCCAGCCAACCCTCACTCGGCCGCAAACACATGAATGAGCCAGGCCCAAAACACCCAGGCCAGGCAGAATTGCAAGGTAATAAATGCCCACATTTTGGTAGTGATTTGTTCTATAGCAATAGCAAATCGAGAAAAGAAGATAATCTTAGTTCCTGTTAAGATGTAAGAAAAGAGAGATTTGAGAAGTTAAGCAATTTCCCCAAGTCCACACAGCTAGTAAGTGGGGACAGTCTGGATTCAACCTGAGGACTCAATAAATCTAGGATCTCTACTCCTTCTATTATAAACCCTGCCCACGGACAGAGACATGAAGAAAAACTAACACAACCCGATGTCGTAGCTGTTGAAATGCAATGAAACTAGTCACTTTCCCACTGTCTTCTAGACAGCACACGTGTGTGCCCGTGTAGCTGAGGAGCAACCTGTTCGGTGGAGAGTTAGATAACTAACTTTTAACTTCACCAAAATAACCTGTCACAAGTATTCATCCTGGTATTAATCCATAACTGTTTTTGACAAACTGACTTGTTTCTCCCTTAAAAGCAAAGTCAGTCTAAGGCTAACCTCTCAGCACCCCTTTACACCCTCCCGATGCCCGAGAACCCTACCTCCCCTCTGCCATCCCTCCTTTGTCCATGTCTCTTTCTAAGCTGGTTCCCTTTGATCTCTTTCTAACTTTCCCTATCAAAATCCACCTAACAGCAGTTAATGAATACCTGCTAGCCCCATCCCCAGTTTCGGAATTGCTTAATTTATTTTTTAAGTTGAGGTAATGTTGGTTTACATCATGTTTGTATTGGGGGAGCACAGGATCCCCCCCGTCAGGTGTGCCATAGTGCGCCCACCACCAGAGCACCCACAGTCCTCTGTCACAGTCCACTGCACCCCTTCCACTCAGTCCTACTTCTCTTGAGGACTGCATTAGGTTCTGATCCAACCCCACCCCGCATCAAGTACTGATGATGAAAGTGAAATAGTGTGGCACTAAGAGAACATACTGTAGCCATATGAGGGAAAGAAAGAGAGAGAGGAGAGACGTGCTAAAAACTGTTCAAAACCTAACAGAGACAACTAACTTTTCTGACAGTATTTCATGATATAATCTTTCTATGGAGTTCTATATAAAATGAAATCAATAAAATAAGACCATAAAGCAAAGGTAATGAAATAACTGGATGAGCTGAAAATTGAGATTGCAAAGATAAGGAAATGAGCCAAAGACCAAAACAACCCGTTATGGAACAAGGAATACAACAGACACAGCTGAAAACAATTATGAATATATAAGGAAGACAATCACAGTGAATGTAGAAGAAAAAAAGAGCCTAATACAAAAAGAAGAAAGATAATGGATGCAAAAAATAGATAGAAAAAAAAAAACCAAAGGCTTAATATAAAGCAAAGTATTATATTTCCTTTTCAGAAATAGAAAACTCAATAAAAGGGACATAAAATGTATTAAAAACTACAGAAGCGATTTTCCTTGAATGAAGGAAAAACAATCTATAGACTGGAAGAACACAAAGAGTCCGAGGAAAAATTAACAATTGAGAAAGAATTATTAAAATCTTAAATTATTGTACTCTGAGGCTTAAAAAAAAAGTTCTTTGAGTGTTTGGTACACCAAAAAGCAAGTCCTGAGGACAACATATAGGATTTGATTTCAGAAAGTTCTGAGTTCAAGAAACTGTGACACAAATCAGTCTTGCAAGGTCAAGTTGTTTTTCAAGAGCAGGAACCAAGAATGGCTTTTACCCGGAAGGAGAAGGCCTACTGCCCTAAGGACTGGAAAACACTCACAGGTCTTTAAATCAAACAAAAAAAAATTTAGTTGTTTTCTCTTCCTTGCAAGAAGAGAAAAACTATAGTAAAAAGGACTAGTTTTCAAATAATGAAATCGGGATTAAACGATTATGAAATAAAATGAAGTCAATGTTATAAATCTTGACTATCTAAAATGACATAGAGCTAGCTAAAGGAAATCCTAAAGTAAGAGATGAGAAAATAAGAGGAAATGCCACACGCCACTGTATCATTTTCCTTAGCACAAGCAGTATCGGGTAAGCACAGGACACGCTACCAACCACAGGGGCTTCTCCCTGCCCCTGATTCCACCAGCTCTCACCTCATCCAGAGGAAGTGGGTCTCAAGCTTCAGCGCGCAGGGTCGTGCCTGGAGAACTTGTTACAATACAGACAGCTGGACCCTGCCTCCCAGTTTCTGAGTCAGTGCTTGGGGCCTGAGAATCTGCATTTCTAGCAAGTTCTCAGGTGATTGCTGACTCTACTGATGCAGAAACCGCTGTTGCAGAAGGAGCTTTTCAGAACTAGATTCTCTGATAAAATCAGGGTTTGGTTTTGTTTTTTTTTTTTTTTTTTAGTTTAAATTGAAGGAAGTTTAATAAATGTCGTTTAAAGCGATATATAAAATATGACCTCTTAACATAATTATCATTTCCACTTAACCTACCCATTTTTCTATTTTTACATGTGTCTGTAGAGAGAAAGGGAATGGAGAGGAGGAAGGGAAGGGAAGAGATATGTTTAGAATATTTAGAATAATGTGCACTTAATGATAGTGTGACGATCTTATTTGCACTTTTTATATCCTTTGAATCTCTTATAATGAGCCTATGAAACGTTTTTTACAAAATAGTAAGGGCATTAACAATAATGAATTACAAGTCCAGAAATGACTTATTTGATCTATATTTCATTTTCTCAGAGTGCCCCCGAGAAATGTGTTTAGAGGGTCCTGATTGCCTCCAATGATATCTGTCATAAGAGGTTAGCAACTCAGCCCAAACACCCCTCTCTGCCCCTAATAACTTTGAATGGCTCTTTCACACATCAATACAGCCACTTCCTTTCAGAAAAACAGCGTTTTCAGCTCTGCTACCTCTTTTTACCAACCTCATATGCTTGCTGCCTGCCACATGAAATCATGCCTTTCAGAATGATCCTAGAATCAGCTCTTCTAATTTTTTTAGGAATTGTGGTGAACAAATTCATACTAAGAGTTTCTATAACCTTTGAGATTTTATAACCTCTTCACACCCTGCCTCAATTTCATTAAAGATGCTTCATGGATTTCTCCTTGTCCTGAAATCTATCTATTCCCCTGACTCATTTCTTTTTTTTTTTTTAAGATTTACTTATTTATTTATACAAGCACTGGGTACAGTCAGAAGTACAAGGAGGGTGAGAGAATTCACCAGAGCCAGAGTGGGGAACAGAACAGGCAGACTGATGAAATACACTGCTGAGGGGAGCAGCGGGCAGCAGGAGAGGTCTGTTGCGCCATGTGGGACCATTGCTGGCAGCTGGGAATTGAACTGGAGCTGCAGAGGCTGCAGGCAGCTTCACAGCCCAGCACTCAACCACTGTGCCACCAGGGGAGACCCATCACCTGACTCATTTCAATTCCTCTCCTATAGGCATGTTTTTGTGATATGCCCACCTTATATTATTGTAATACATTTAGCTATCAAACTTAAAATGTCTTCTCCCCCAGGATCAATGACTACTTCATACATCATTTCAGATCTGGAAATAAGGGTGGAGGGAACAAAAATAAAACATTACCAATTATGAACTACCAAATTACATCTCAACTTCAGAATAACTTCCCTCAGTGAAGGAAATGCAGCTGCTAGAAGCACCTCTGAAATGCATAAAGAAAAGCATTAACACCAGCGAGTCCAACCTCAGTGGTCAGAAACTTCTGTAGGATCTGAGACCTGGAACTCGGAATGTGTGGGAGGCAGGAAGGTCAGGAGAGCAGAGAAAAATGAGTAAGTGGATGAACCATTGAGGTTATTAAATCTGACAACAAAGCCAATACCCAATCAGAGCAACTGAAAAAGAAAAAGTAGGATTTATAATCTGATCATGAGGTGGTTTCCTTGAGGTACTGATCAAGATTGGGTGTGGCACCAACATCAATACACACAATTCCAACTCCTACTGAGTTGTGGCTCCTCCCAACTCTGACGTTTGACTCTTGAATCCTGTGTCTCCCTCTCCCCAGAAAACAGGCTGTCAAGAGAAAGAGATGCTCAGCCAGAAGCAGCAGCCATTCTCCTCAGCCATGCATGGCCGCTGGCTACTAACGAACCTTCCTCCACGGAGAGACCAAACTGCTCTCACCTGAGCTTCAGCTCCCCCCAAGAAGTGGGAGGGTGTGACAGCCACATCTGAGACAGCAGACACTTTCGTAGAAAGTTTTGCTGGAGGCTGACACACTGTTCCTTATTCATTTCTCCCAGCCCTGGACTTTGTGAATGTCACAAGGCAGCAAATCCTCTAAAATTATCTTTATTCACTATTCTACTGTGAGGAAGAGGATTTGATTTTGTTCTTGCCAGTACCTCAAGTCATCAGCCTCTCTTACTGACCCCTACTCCCAGTCTTGCTTGATTCTGGAAGTTTGATTTCGGATGCTTCATTTGCCTTTTCCTAACTTATCTGTTCATGTGACACACTAGTCCAATTTCATCTGCTACCCCCTGACAGGTTGCAAAGGGACTCCAGGGAAAGGCAGCCTGCAGTCCCAACTCTGACATCTTGAGAAGGTTACCATCTTCCTAGTATTTTTACTCCTTAAGTTTGCCAACCTTGATGAACTGAAGGATGTGTAAAGAGTGTTTTCCCTCGGCATGGTAAACCAAGATACACACTGGTTGGAAAGTGGAAGGTCCGGATTCCAGTGCTGTTTTCCATCTCTAAGCAGCTGTCTAATTGTAGGTATATGTAACCCTAGATTGAACCAAACCTCTTTAGGCTTCATCTTCCACATCTGCTAAATGCAAGAATACGAAAGCTGTGCTCTCACAGGACAGAGGAATGGTAGAGCAAGATAATGAATGCAGAGATGCTTCAATATCCATCATTTCCTCTGAAAATGAAAAGACTGTTAGGGCAGCAGACTAAAGAACAGTTAATGAGGAAACTGTGTTCTCCCCTACTATCTTTAGACTCTTTCATGTGAAGGAAGTGAGGAGGGAATTAAGTGGGCAGAAAGCCTTGCAACTTGACTTTAGATAAAAGGAATTTTATTCACTCAACATGAATTAAGCATCTAGTGTGTGTGGACACATATACCTATATATATATATATATATATATATTTATGTTATATGCTGCTAAGTACAGTAGATTCATATCTGAATAAAATTTTGGCCCTCCCTTAAGAAAAATTAAAATTTAGTATTAACATTTAATATTGATCTGGTTTCCGAAAATAATCCAAGTTCTTTTTTCTACCCTGTGCTGTTCTGTGTCTCTCCCAGGGGTTAGCAAAATGCATACAGCCCCAAAAGGTCCAGCTCACGATTAGAATCCAAACCAGTGCTTCCCAGTACTCTGAATGTAGATAGCTGGACTAGTCCAGCCCTTCTGGGGGACCCTAGTTTCAGTCAGACTTTTTTCTCTGGGACACATGAGCCATCAGATCAGCATAAAAATCTCCTTACCATTTTCATCAGGAACAAGAGCTGAGGAAAGGCTTTATGTAATCCAAATTCAAGTTTTTGAAATCACAAGGACATAACATTGGAAAATGTTCCTCCACCAGCATATTATAATTACACAGAGTCATGAAAATTGTCTTTTATTGGATTTTTTTTGTTCCTGTACATATGGAAATTGGAATAATTAAAATAATAAAGACACTATTGTTTGCATAATGCCACTAGTGCAGTTTTCTCCAAACAACAGGAAAAACTGACTTTTAGAAATAGCAATGAAGTAGGTAAATCAGTAATTCACTAATATTTTTCTACCACCTCAGGTCAGGAGAGAAACTTAAGGGTTCTTGGTCTGGTGGGCATCAATGAATCAATAGGCACTGAACTGAGGCCACTCTAAAGCCTGGAAGAAGAGGCCAAAGAAAGACACCCCCTGGACTCCTGAGAATCCAGGAGATTAGTTCCTGGGAGGGGAGAGAGGACCTGGGAAGGGAGACACAACCACAGTCAATTATGCAAAGCAATAGACAGTGGGGAAAAGGCAAAGTGGCAACAAGTAGATGAAGTTACACAGGCTTCTAAGGGAGCAAACAAATGACTGCTGACATTCCCTGTACCCATTTATTAAATACTTAGGGGAGTTCATGAGGTCAGGGATGACCATGGAGCTGAGGAAAATACAGAAGTAATAAGTAAATGTTAAAAGCAAGCCTCGTGGAGATGATGTTCTGGAGACTGCAAATTGGGAGGAGTATATTTACACTCAGGAAGTGGTAAATGATGTGGAGAAAAATAAAGCAGGGGAGAGAGATGAGGTGAATATGAGGGGGCTGCAGATCAAACAGGGTGTCAGAATAGGGGCCAATTGATGGAGGACCCAAAGTTTGTATGAAATTAAGCCAACTCGTAATCTAGAGGGAGAACATTCACAGGAGAGGAGAAATTTTGTTTAAAGACTCTAAGGCCCAGATGTTTAAGAAAAAATTAGGAGGTCAGTATAGCTATAATAGATAGCAAGGAGGAAGAGTATAGAGAGAGAAGTCCAGAGAGATGAAGGAACAAATCCCAGTGCTGTTCTAGACATTTCTGCAATGATTAAATCATTCTGTATCTGTACTGTCCAAAATGGTGGCCTCTTGCTCATGTGGCTACTGAACACTTGAAATGGGACCAGTGTGACTGAAAAACTAAATTCTTAATTTTAATATATTTAACTAGCCACAAGTGGCTACTGTATTGGACAGTGAAGATGATGAGCCTATAGACCACGGTGGAGATTTTGACTTTTATTTTGATTAAAATGGGAAGAGTCTGAAGGGGAAGAGTCTGACATGATCTGATTTAGGTTTTAAAAAGATCATTCTAGACCCTCCTCCTGGGTCAAGAGCAGAATCAGGGACAACAGAGATAATGGTGAGGTGACAGTGGATGCTGCATGATAACTCAGATGGGGAAGGGACAGAGGTGGAGATGGTGAGACAAGGTCAAATTCTAGATACGATTTGAAGGTTGAACCCGTAGATTGGCTGCCAGATTGGATGCAGGATTTGAGAGACAGAAGTTATGCATCCCTAGGCTGTTGCCAGAGCATTCATAGGAAATATTCTGAGAACTACATGCCAGGAAGTCTTATTTCTTCTATCCTTGGTAGCCTGGAAAATTCTAGATTGCAGGAGATGAAGCCTATGTTGCAGGTCATTTGAGATTCAGTGAGATGACACATGCAAAGTGTCTTAGTTGGGAACTGACACATTCCAGACATACCCTTGGTCCTAAAATGCTAGTTTTCTTTTCCAGGAAGCCAAAGTAAGACCCTTCTGGCAAGAACTGTATTGACTAGCAGGGTTATCACCCTTCCTATAAGAAGCCAGACAACAAATATTTTAGGTTTCACAGGCCACAGGGTCTCTGTCATAACTACTCAACTCTGTTGGAGGAAAAGCAGCCAGAGACCCAAAACAAACAGGCACAGCTATGTTCTAATAAAACTTTATTTATAAGAACAATTGGCTGGCTGTTTTTGAGCTGTGAGCCAGAGTTTGCCAACCCTTGGATTAGGGGAAATATTCATTTACTGTATGGGGCCATTGTGGAGAGACAAAGGAGATGACCTATAACTCTCACTTATCAGCAACAGCTCTACCATACAGGCACTGTCCCAGGCTAACTATTAATATAGCTTCCACTACCGAGAGTGTCCTGCTTTGAACAATAAACTATCTGATCTTAGGTATACACCCCTATGTTGTACAGAGAGAAGATAGGAAGTCATAATTACAGAACTCCTTTGGTAGTTACGCATTTTGTTTTAACTTATGAAACAAAATTAAGTTACACTGAGAGCCTGTCCTCAATGATGCTGTAAAACAGACCCAAAGCAAGACCGAATACATGGTATACCCCACGCTTTCACACCCATAGCAGGCATCACGAATTGATCATTGCCGTCCACTCCTGAAACAGCTGAAGTACAGCCCCACCATCTTCCACAACATACTGCTCTGGGCAGCCGCTTCAAGTCACACCGAGTTGGATCTCTGTGTCACCCCAGCCCTGGCGTGGAAAGCATGGCTCCTTTCCAGCACGACTCACACCCCAGCTGGGAAGATCAAGTTCCACTCCACGTAATTCTAGAGTAAGTCTGACTGTGATAAGTAGTGCAAACAATAGATATGAAAAGAGTTCTTATAGAAAATTTGATTTTCCAAGCCTTCCATGAAATAATGGTTTTATTTCCCCCGAGAAAAGCACAGGAACTTACCAACGGGATATGTCATGCAGTGTTTCTTGGTCTCTTTTTTTAGGAGTTGAGGAGACTCAAAAATGTCACCTCAAAAAGGACAGCATGATTGAGTTTAAAGGTTTGGCCAGTCAATAAGAATACTCTGAAGGGACATTGCTCAAAGGGCACCAAACTAATTACTAAAAGATACAAAAGAAGTGAAATAAAAAGAATAATGACAAGGAACTCACACACATTTTACCTCCCAAGCCCTGGCCCCCCAATTGCAGATGACACGCCCCTTCTCAAAGTGAGTGAAAGCTGATGTCAACGTCCGCCTCCCTGCACAGCAGCCCTGCAAAGGGCTCTACAGCACAGCTATGCATGGGGGATGGGGTGGTGGAGAGAATGTAACTGATGCGCTTTTATAAAAGGATGCCAGAGTTTACCTCCAGCCTGACTTGCCTGTCACTCTCCCAGGTTGCCACCAGTGTGCCGGTGAGTTTACTGTCAAGAGTCAGAACTACACACCCAGACTTCTGGGCCCCATTTTCAGCCCTGTCACTTATGAAGAACAGCTCTCTCAAGTATGAAGTGATAAGCACACACACACACACACACAGAACAGCTGCTGCTGGGGGATCCACATCTCCAAGCCTTTGGGGGCCAATATGTCCTTTAATTATCAAATAATCAAGTCCTGTTCTACTTTCTATGGGAAGCCCAGCACCCACACCCCTCCCATCCTACTGTCCCCTGCAATGTTTCTGGGGATTTCTGCAGAGCGTGGCCTATGCTCATCTCTTATGATCATTTTTCTGCAGCCCACCTCCTGCAGCTGCTCCTCCCTTCCTGCACACTATCAGCCTCTGGGGAATGCACGTGGGTCCTTCAATCCACACAAAGCTCCACTGTTTTAGGGCAGGTCCGTCTAATAAACTATCAGTTGAGGGTGAAGCAATAGAATGGGAACTGCAATTTTTATCATCTTGAAATTGAAAAATACAGACATTTTGCACTACAATGCAGTCTTCCCTCTCCCAAACTCTTGCTGTCTTTCCTTCCCTAGGCACTGGCTACCTGCCAGCTTCTGCATCTCTGATTCTCTGTTTCTCCGCTTCACCTGCCTCCCTTAGCCTAGACCTCTTGCCTCTCAAATACACCCATCCCTTCCTGGGTAACCCTTGGAAATTCAAATTTCCCCCCAATTTATTAAGATTATGGGTCAAAGCAACCCTGCTGTCTCTGTCTACCTGCCTCTCCTCTGAGCTGATGCCTTGGGAGGACAGGATCTCAAGGTTTGCCCTCGAAGAAGCCATCAAGGTAGAAGATATCACCACCTCCTGTGAGGTCAAACAAACTTTCCCAGCCTGCAAAATTGACTATCTTCCTTTTTTTGCTGCTTAAAATGGTAATTTTTCTTCCTGACATGCCAAGAAACAGAAAATTATTTCATGATTAATACGGCATCCTTCCATTAACTACACAATGAGATCTAGGGGATGCCCTTAAAGAGGAGCATTTTTTAAAATTTGTATAGTCCAGTTGACCAATTCTATATACCTGGGACAGCTGAATGCTTCTGATCACAAAGGTGCATTTTGGGGTAGGGAGGTTTTTTCACCTGTCTTCATCAGTGTAATTGTGCATGCCATTCTCTTCGGGTTTGAAAAAATTGAGTCCTAAAAATAACACAATTGAAAGAAAGCAAAGCATGAGGAACTGGTGCACAGAAGCTATAATCTGAGCACTGGTGCTGGCCTGGGGTTGCTGTGGGGTGCTGGGAGAGGTGTATCTGGCTATCTCAGTCTGAAGCAAGAACCACAAAAGGATGACATTAGGAAGTGTTTCCTCCTGTGTAAACTGGAGGATTTCCAGATCCTGCCACCCCACCCTCACTCCCAAGCTCAGCAATACAGAAAAAGCTGCACACAGAATTATCACATTTCACTGTCTACTCTTTGGAATGATCTGAACAAGTTTCATGGCCACAGACCAAACAATCTATGCAGGAAAATTTGAACAGCAACAAGGTTCTAGTTGTTCAATTTTCTGTAGTGTCAGATCGACAGGAGCAGGGACAACAGCTTAAGGGCTCTTGATTGGAAACCCAGGCCTGCTGAGTTGTGGAGATGTCACTAACAGAACAACTATGGATGGGGCCGATTTAGGGCTGTCGTGTCCTCTCTTCCTCACTCGCCAGAAAGACAATACATTTAAACCACCTGCTACTAGCCCAGCTGTGCTGTTGTATTTATATTATTTTAGTCATATTTATTTAGCTGTTATTAATAATTACTCACCTATTAGTAATTAATACTTCTTTTATTGAGGTAGCATCAGTTCACAAAATTTTTTTGTGTTTTAGAGGCACAGGACCCCCTCGGATGGAGATGTTATACCATACTCACAAAGATGGGAACAAAGTTAAAGGGCAGCCCCAGGAGGGCTCTGCCAGGAGGACAGCAGGGCCCTGGCATTTGTGTCCTAACCTGTCTGCTGATCTCAGGAAGATCCCCCGTCTGGGAGTGCCCTGGTTCTCCTCCCCCTTCGGATGGCACCAGCACCACCAGCCCCGCGTCTGTGCACAGGCTGGTGCTGCTCTGCCAGGGGGTCTCACGCAGAGCTGCAGGAGGGTGACCAGCTCCTTTCACCACCTGATTTGAAGAAATCACAACTCAGAGCTTTCGGGGTGAGGGGTGCACCTGTGAGTGTGTGTGAGTGTGTGTGTCTGTGTGTGTGTGTGTGTACATGTGGAGGTGGGCTTGGTCCCCTGAATTTCTGCTCTTTTGAACAGAACCTGGGAGTCATCTTGCAGGTCCACCAAGAGTCTGAACTGGCCTCTCCTCCCATGCTGAATGTTGGCATGGCCTCAGGTCAGAGGCAGAGACAACTCAAAAAATCTCAGAAGACAAGCAAGTCCTTTCAGTGAAAATACCACTCACACTCTCATACATCTGACTTTCCCTGCTCCTCAGAGAGGGGCAAGGATGGGTCCAAGGTCACACAGTTCCTAAAAGGAAAGGAGCAGGTCTCAGCTCAACATCGCCCATGTCAAGTATCAAGGCCTTTGCCACCTCGCCATACCTGTCCTCCCAAGAGGCACAGGAAAATAATGAAAGGGACATCAGTCATCCTAGAAAGGACTCTTCCCCCAAAGCTTTCCATGCACACTTTAAAAAATGAGAATCAGGCAGCATTCCCAGTAGCAACTGTTTGTCCCTCTCAAACTGATTTTTAAATACCAAGGACACCTATAAGAGAACAAATCCGTGAAAGCAGAACAGTACAGAGGACGAGCCATTTGTCAAAGAAACGCCTCTCTCCCTGTTGAGGGCCTGCAGGAAGTTAACTGTTTGTGGATGAGAAACTCTAAGACAACTCTGGTACCAACGCACACAACTGTGCTCAGACTCAGGCACACGAACGGAGATAAGGACGCAGGGGGTGGGTGGGCAGTGCTTTGTAAGGTTTATCGCTGCCTGTGAAGTGTAGTTGTGTATCTCTTCTCATTCATGCAATGAAAGGAGGGTGAAGACAGCAACCTCTGAGTCAGCCAGAAGGAAATGCAGTAACGGTTCCAAGGAGAGAAAGAGGCGTCCGAGGAGGGTCACACACTCACTAACCAGGTGGCAACAGGGCCACTACAAGACCAACAGATGGGAAGCAGTCTCAAGGGCAGGCAAGACCCCATGAACTGCATGTGAAAGCAGCCTAGTGAAGTGATAGCAAATGCAGGCAGAGCATCCAGTGAAGACCTGGTGGACTTGGTTCTGGGAGAGAGACACGGCAAGAGGAGTCAAAGGTAGAGAAAGCCACTGGAAGAAGGGATCAATTTGACTGGCAGGTAGAGACACAAGCTTCCCCTCTGTGTCGCTGAGTCTACTCAGCCTACAGGAGCTCTACACCATGAAAACATGCTCTCTAAGGAAATGTGCACACAATTCCTGTGTGGAGGGTTCATTCCAGTTCATTTTTAAGATAGATTGGATCAGCTTGTCAGATCAGACTGACATGAATCGGCACAAAGCAAGGAGAGGCTGGGGGGCTTTTAACACTTCCCACCTACCAAGTATTTTCTTGCTGCTTCAGGTCACACTCTAGGCCTAAACTGAGCTGTGAGTGTCTCCAAGATGTGTGCAATTCATGTCACTTACAAAGAGCAGGTCACCTGATGCATTAGTATGGTTTCCCCACCACCTTCTAGGGAGCTGTGACCTGCAAACTCAGAGACTATAGACACAAGAGGCTGTACAAGAGACTACACTCATCTCTTGGATTTAGGTTTGCTGGGACAAGAGACTATTCCATTACCTCTGGAAAAAATGTCATGACAATCTTGGGTAACACCGGACCCCTGGAGGCATGATAAAACTAAAATTAGCGTGTTCTTTTCCAAGCTAATTTGAAGTCAAGGGTCAAAATGCTCAGTGGGTAAGAAAGCCCTCATAATCTCCTTCCCCAGATCCTAATCACTGGCTCCAAGCATATCCTATCCCCAAATACCTTCTGACTTCATCAGCCAGAAGAGAGAAATCATCATATGATAAAGACAAGTATTGTGAGGGATGAAGGTGACGATCATGAATCAGTTATAAGGTCTCTTGACAGCAAAATGAAGATCGTCAGAGAATGCAGAAGGAATGGCGGCTCTCTGGACACCTGATTCACTCTCTTCATCCTCCTCAAGGAAACTGTCAGAAGAGGATAATAAACATGCAAATGTAACAAGAGACCTGGAAGAGTGTCTTTTTCCAATCACTTGCACACATTGCTGATGGGTGCATTTTGGTACTTTCAACGAGAAAAAAACATCCTTATTGTATGGAGCAAAAGCCTTAAAGAGTTAAAATCCCTAAATGTACTACTTCTTTTAAGAATCTGTCTAAAAGAAAAATCAGAGATGCAAACCAACAGCATTCACAGAGGTGCTATTTATAATAAAGACAAATTAAAATCAATCAAAATGGGTAAACAAACTGATACACCCAAATAATATGTGTAGCCATTATATTCTAAAAATATTTAGTGAGGAGGCCTCCCTGGTAGTGCAGGCGGTTGAGCGCAGAGCTGTGAAGCTGTCCGCAGCCTCTGCAGTGCCAGTTCGATCTCCGCTGGCTGCGGAGCAACCCACATGGTGCGGCAGACCTCTCCGGTCTCGCCCACTGCTCCCCTCAGCAGTGTATTTTGGTCGGTCTGCCTGTTCTGTTCCCTGCTCTGTCTCTGGTGAATCCTCACACCCTCCTGCACCTCTGGCCTGTACCCCAGTTCTTTTTTTTTTTTTAAGATTTATTTATTTATTTATTTATACATGCACTGGGTCCAGTCAGAAGCGCGGGAGGGTGAGAGAATTCACCAGAGCCAGAGCGGGGAGCAGAGCAGATAGAAGGACCGAAGTACACTGCTGAGGGGAGCAGCGGGCGGCAGGAGAGGTCTGCGCGCCATGTGGGACCCTCCTCCGGTGGCCGGGGAGCAGCCGGGGATTGAACCGGCGCTGCAGAGGCTGCGGGCAGCTTCACAATCCAGCGCTCAACCGCTGCGCCACCAGGGAGGCCCCGTACCCCAGTTCTTGTACGCATGAATAAATAAATCTTAAAAAAAAATAGTGAGGTAGGAAAATTTTCAAGACATAATGTTAGTGGGTAAAGTCTGATACAGACAGTACATGGGGCCTCCCTGGTGTCGCAGGGGGCTAAGACACAGCCTATGAACTTCACCACAGCCGCTGCAGCACAAGTAGTAAGGTGACCCATGTGGCGCAGCAGACCTCTCCTGACTCGCCCGATGCTCCCCTCAGCAGTGTATTTCAGTCAATCTGCCTGTTCTGTTCCCCACTCTGTCTCTGGTGAATCCTCTCCCACACCACACAACTCTGGTCTGTACCCCAGTTCTTATATGCATAAATAAAATCTTTAAAAAAAATAGTGTATTGTAATCTAGTTTCTATACAACTTTGTATCTGGAGAGTCAGATTAGAGACATATGACATTCTTCTTTACACTTTTCTGTATTTAATGAATATAGAGAATGACTCGAGACTGGTCAAGTCAGAGACTGGGCTCTCTACGCTGTCCTGTCATGTCTCCTCAGCAGGAAACTCCTTCCACAGGGCTCTGTTTTAAAGTGCTTCTGCTGTCTCCACAAGCGCTCAGTTTGCACCACACAGCCAACAGTTGGGAAAAAGAGCCAATCTAATTGTTCTGGTAATTTCTCAGCCACTAGCACAGCTGGAAAATGGGGCATTCCAGTTCACACCCTTGGCTTCACATCTGACTGTGATTTTCAATGCCTATTTGGGAAAACACAGTGGCTGCAGAATTTCATGGAAGCAGAGGAGATCTGTCGTTAGGCTAGGTGCCAGGCACATGGCAGGTACTTAATGAATGTGTTATAAACAAGAGAATGAATGACTGAACCAAGCAATCAATCAATTCATCAGTGATGCTGGATTCTTGCCAAACATCTAAGTTATTCAGGGTGTAGGATAAACCTCTAGCCTGTCAGACTTTCTTCCGTAGCCCGGAGAAGTCTCCAGTGATAGACCAGAATTCACTAGCCGTCACCAATCTCAGCATTCTGACTTTATGTCAGATCTGTTCCCTGCTTTCTCTGCAGTCCTTTTCAGCCATGGACTCACATGCAGGCTACTCTGTGTGGTGGCTCAGTCCCACCAGTGCCTGAAAGCCCCTTCCTCTTGCGAGGTCCTCTCACGAGGCACGGTGAACAGCCCAGCTGCAGCCACAGGCTAGCGGGCGGCATATGAATGGTCAGGGTATTACAGCAAATTCTGAAGGGGAAAGACAGGGTCAAGTACTACACAGCCCAGCTACAAAGCCCTAGCTCTGAACGCCAGAGGTCAAGTTCATGATGATGGAACCAAAATATTAGGGACTGAAGATCAAAAACTAAAGATCAAGAATAGGAAAATGCTAAGGGACAGAGTGGGAGCGGGGGCACATTTCAGAGTGGAGGCTACAACCGCATACAGTTGTTTTGTGTCGTTTTTTAAGTATTCATCTAAACCAGCCTGGGATTAAGGGTAAGAGGCAGAGTAGAAAATACACGATAGGGGAGGAGGAGCTGATCATTTACGAGGGCTCACTGCTTTGGTCCTCCAGGCAGCACACATAGCTCCACGCAACTAGGAACCCAGCCATCACGCATTCTCCGCAAAGCCTGCAAGTCAGAGGCCACTGTGCAAAAGTGAGAAGCTGTGAAGACAGAAGCCTGTGGCCCTGACAGCCTCCCAGCACAGGGCCTGGCTTTCGGTCTACACTCAGGAGAGGCTTGTAGATAGTGGTGTGTGTGTGTGTGTGTGCATGTGTGTAAGCAGGAATTCAGGGAAGAACTTAAATTATTTTATATTTGAATGAAAATACACAGTGTTGGGGACTAGGTGGCGATGTGTTTGAATTGGGACTGAAGAATTAACAGCACTTCATATATAATGTACCCTCTTCTCAATTCTCTCATTTAAGATGTCTCATAAATGGAGCCCCAAGGCCATGGTACCAGTTGCTGGGAGGCCTAGGGCTGCAGCAAAAAAGAAGCAAAGTCCTGTCAATGCAGGACTGTCAGGAGGATTTAAACACTATGACAGTGTGTCACGTGACCAGCACACACTGGGCATACAGACACTTGAGTTGCTTTCTCGTCTCTTTTCCTCTATCTTCAACCAAACTAAATTTGAAGTCTTTGTATTTTTCTTTGAACAGCGTTGCTAAGTCTAGCCATCTTGTGATGTTTATTATTGCCCGTGTCTCCCAAACTCCTTTCTAGGTGAAACCGTCCATCTAAAAGCCCATGAAGGGGCCTCCCTGGTGGCACAGCGGTTGAGCGCTGGGTTGCGAAGCTGCCTGCAGCCTCTGCAGCGCTGGTTCGATCCCTGGCTGCTCCCCGGCCACAGGAGGAGGGTCCCACATGGTGCGCAGACCTCTCCTGCCGCCCGCTGCTCCCCTCAGCAGCGTCCTTCGGTCCTTCTGCCTGCTCTGCTCCCCGCTCTAGCTCTGGTGAATTCTCTCACCCTCCTGCGCTTCTGACTGTACCCAGTGCTTGTATAAATAAAATAAATAAATCTTTAAAAAAAAAATAAATAAATAAAAAAAATAAAAGCCCATGAACAGAACCTCCGCCCCCATCTTTGCAGCTGTTCAGAAGATCAGTACCTGATCCACTTAAGGATGAGGAAATTGAGGTTGAGTGTTCCTGAGTCAGTAAATGCAGAGCCAGGACCCAGCTAAGCCAAGATCTTTGTTATTTTAATTGTGCCATGAGAAACTATCTTGAAGAGTGATAAAATGCTAATATTAGAGAGAGAAATTTCATCTATCCTGAACAAAAGAGCCAAACTAAAATAATCA
Organism: Talpa europaea; assembly: GCF_964194135.1. NCBI lineage: Eukaryota > Metazoa > Chordata > Mammalia > Eulipotyphla > Talpidae > Talpa > Talpa europaea. The sequence goes on from NC_140078.1 coordinate 94,427,298, forward strand.
AATCCCTTGTCAATAGATGTTTAAATTTGTATCCAGGGATATCTTTTGACAAGGTGACCACAGATCACAAGGGCCTCCAAGGGAAAGTTGTTGCCTGAAGCACGTGATGAAAAGACACATGACAAGTAGTGATAACAGAAATAGACCCAGATCGATGGCATGTGTTGCTGACTCTTGTCTATTTCAGCTTCTGAAACTGCAGAGTTTATAATGCATTATGTTCATGGGGAGAGTGGTTTAGAAAAGGAATCAAATAAGAACATTATTTGACTTAATATATTTCAGATGTCCTACTCCACTCACTACATTATAAAGACACATAAACCTTTAGTAAACAATCAAATTAGCCATTGTCTCATACTAGTTTCAGCAAATCAATTCAGTTTCTTTCCTTTTTGATACTGTTTCCTTAACCCGGGAACACACTGTCAGGCTCATTTTAGATCGTCTGCAATCTTCTCTAAGTGGTTTTTTAAATTATTATTTGAGATTATCTTAATCTAGTAATCTGATCATTGTGGTTGGAAAAAGAGTCACTGCAACCCAACAGATCTTTAAATATGTCCATGCCAGGCACCAAGTCTCAGCCCATCAATAATCCCTGGTCTAGTCTTATTACAAGAGGTTCTACAGCAATAACCATCAGTAAACCTGGAAAAAACAGAAGTTTATCACTTATAAGACCTAGAAGTTACACAGCACACCTGGGCCACAGTGAAGTGGCTGGGAAGAGAGACTGAGAGAGACAGAGATACACAGAGACACAGAGAGACAGAGACAGTAAGAGAGACAGGCAGAGGGAGGGGGAGATGAATCTGTAAAACAAGGAGGCTGAGTGGGGCTGGGGAGGCAGTCCAGTTCTTGTCTAGCTGTTACTGGCACACTTATTAGAACTAGCCTTCTTCGGGGTGGATGCCTCTTTGACAGGGTGCTTCAGCAATTGACGCTCAAGTCAAGCACTTGTATTACAAAACAGAAAGGTCAACGGTGGGAGCTTAAATACTGTTCAGAGAAAAAATTCTCAGTGTGCCAATGGCTCTGTAGCTATTCCCTTTCACCCACGTCTCGGGCAACTTAAGCAAAGGTGATACAAAAGGCATTCTCTGCCCCATTGCCTAAGAAGGCAGACCTGGAATGAAACAGACTTTACAGGAAAAAAGACTCCAAGGAGATAGGAGGTGATCCTTGTCATTTAGAAGGAAGGACAGAAGCAGCACTTGCCTCGCATATCTGGTGACGGGAGAGCAGAGTTTATTGCTGCATATAGACTATCAGCCTGGCTAAGGGAGCTAAGAGGAAATTCTGGCCATTCCACTACTTTCACCTGTTTGCAGTTCATGCAGTGTGTGACCATGAAGAACGCAGGAGCCTTGTATTGCTGTGACGCTGAGGCAGGAGAAGCTGTGCACAGACATAAGACTCAAGTTAGCGGTGCCGAGGGGACCATCTCTCCACTGAATTCTCCTCAGGAGAGGATTTTTGGCGATCATAACCTCAAGCCTGTTTACTGACATTTGGGGCCAGTAATTCTTTCTTTCTTTCTTTTTTTAAAGATTTATTTATTTATGCCTACAAGAGCAAGGGTACAGACCAGAGATGCAGGGGGTAAGAGGACTCACCAGAGACAGAGTGGGGAACAGAACAGGCAGACTGACTGAAGTACACTGCTGAGGGGAGCAGCAGGCGAGTCGGGAGAGGTCTGCTGTGCCGTGTGGGTTGCTCCCTGGCCGGCTGGGGATCGAACTCATGCTGCAGAGGGTGCGGATTGCTTCATAGTGTGGTGCTTAATCCCTTGCACCACCAGGGAGGCCCCAGTAATTCTTTCTTGGAGGGAGCTGTGCTGTAAGCCACTGAATATTTAGCAGCATCCCTGGCCCTACCCAACAGATGCCAGCAGCTCCCCTCTCCCTATCCTACTGAAACAATCCAAAATGTCTCCAACCACAGCCAAATGTCTCCCTGAGTGGAGAGTTTCCACTGGCTCAAAAATCGTTGGTTGAAAATTCATTGCTTTGACAATAATAATAACTGACATGTAGTGAGGCTATACTACATAGCAAGTATTAATTTAAGCACTTTATTTTTATATTTTGAATTGATCAAATGACTAAATACATATGGAGTAGCGTACACACAAAAGAATACTTAATAAGTTATCAAACAAGGAACATCCATGCAACCACCAGCTATCTGGGGGAGACAAGAAACATTGTCATTTTCAGCAGTTTCCACTGGACCTCCTCCCAATCTCTACCACTGCTTGACACCCAAGGGAACCATTACGTTCAACTCCCTTTTCTTACCTTGTAGTGTTACTACCTAAACTTGCATCTCTGAAACTATAGTTTATCTCTTTTACAACTTTTTGCAGGAATTTACTGGTGAATGTGTACTATCAAAAAAGAAAAAGACATTTGGGACTTAATTCAGGGAAAGGTACAGAGAAAACTATAAACAAGCAAACAAAGGCCGACTTCACTACGGAAAACAAAAAGCAGGGCAAAATCAGCGTTTCGACACACTACCTGACTCAGTTGTAAATTACTTACTTTGTTATAGTGTAAACCCAAGAGCTGACCTGATGTCATGATATACCTGGAGTAGTAGGTCAGAGACATGGGCAGTGTGGTGAGGGGTTAGGAATACTGAGTTAAATTCTCTAAAGTTAGGAAGTGGATGGATAGTGCCTAACAGAAGAAAGTTATTTAAAAACAGGGCAGGGCCTCCCTGGTGGCGCAAGAGGTTAAGACGCAACCTATGAAGCTTCCACAGCCTCTGCAGCATGAGTTTGATCTCCTGGCCAGCCAAGGAGCAACCCACATGGTGCAGCAGACCTCTCCTGACTCGCCCGCCGCTCCCCTAGCAGTGTGCTCCGGTCGATCTGCCTGTTCTGTTTCCCACTCTGTCTCTGGTGAATCCTTTCACACACACCCCATGCCTCTGGCCTGTACCCCAGTTCTTGTATGCATAAATAAATAAATCTTTAAAAAATAAAAATAGGGTGGTAAACATCAACAGACACGAAAATGGTTGCCTCTTAGGAGTGAAAAACAAAGGCAGAACAATGGCTTGCTACTGTTCTTCATAGCAAACCTGGTAACACAGCTCAACGCTTTACAGTGTGTGCATGGAATAAACCTGTGATGAAAATGAGTACTTAGAAGAATGAGTTAAAAAGACTTCCTTTTGATGAAAGTGAACCCATGAGTCATGCTTGAAGCAGAACGAGCAGGAAATACTCGCATGTTCATAAACCAGGACTGAATGTAGCTTTTCCTGGATAACCATTTGCAATAAGGAAGGAGGTGGTTTGCGATGCTTCAAGAATGAAATAGAGAGGCAGCCTCTTCACCTCTCTCCATTCAAGTAAAGATTCAAGACCCGGAGTACTAGCCTATGGGAAAATGAAAGGCTCAAGAAAAAGCTCTGCCCAAAAGAAGATTCACCCATTTTCTGTTTTAATATAATCCTTAGTTCTGTGTCAGGAGAACCAACAAGATCTTAGTCATCATTTCAATTATTTCAGCCCTAAAGATTCTTTACACCCCAAATCTCCAGATCTTTTATTTTCCCAAGGTGGCGGGGGAGAGGGAGCAGAGTGAGCACAGACTTTTGGATCGGCTCTATTTTGGCTTGAATCCCAGTTCTACTCTTGATAGGTGTGTGATCTTGGTAAAATTACCTCAACTTTCTTAATCACTGCTTTGACACCTAAAAATAGAAGCATAATAGTGCTTTGCTACCTTTTACTTTGTTCAATGGCTCTCGAGATCAGAGATAATTTTTCTAAAGTCCTTGATACATAGTTGGTTCTCTAGTAAATTTGCTAATATGATAATTATTATTGCTGTTATAATTACAATAATAATCATTATTACTACTGCCACCCCAATGGTGTTATACCCAACTGTGACTTTAAACAGCAGCTGCTGCTTCCTTCGTCTCACTCCCCATTGACTCAGACCTTGTGGAAGCCTCTGGAATTATCCACACTATTTTTGCCAGCTGGGGTCAGGGTCTGTCTCACCTTGTGACCAGTAGCTTAATGTTACTTCCTAGAATATTGTGTACTTACTTTTTTTAGTTTTCTCACTCCCCCCTCTTAATGAACTTGGATAACCATTCCTGAGGGCTGGGTCAGCTGGCACATAGCTGATCCCATTGATTTACATATTAAACACTGAGCTACTACAATGAAGCCAACACTTTTCTTTGTGCAAAACATGCAAAGACAGAGAAGCCAAGGCCTCTGATATTTAGAGACTCAAGTATGGGAGAGATTAGTCAAGACCTAGGTCAGCATTTACCTGTGTTGTTCTCTAAAATCCACCAGTGGTTTCCAGGTTTCTTAGTGGGGCACTGTGTCTCCAAGATGGCCACAAGACAATCTCTCACCCCCCAACTGCTTTCTACAATATGACGCTGACATTCCTGCCATCAAGAGTTTGGGTCTATGTTCCCTCCCTTTAAATCTGGGTGGGTCTGTGACCTTGGAGAAAGCGTTGTTATGTGGCTTCCAAAACTAGGTCATAAAAGGTGATAGATCTATGTGAAAACACACACACATGTGCATGCACAACCTCACATCCCTCTCCCCAAACTTACTGATTCAAAGCAGCAATGAACATTCTGTTCACGAATCTTCAATGTGAGCAGGACTTGAGGGGAACAGCTCATCTGGACTCTGCAGCATGGCGGCCTATGAAGAGGCAAGACTGGGCTGGTGGATCCACTTCCCAGCTGCTTCACTCACATGGCAGGCGATCTGGTACTGGGTGCCAGTGCTGCTCCGTGCGGCCTCTCAACGGCTTCCTCACAGACTGAGGGCCTTGCAATTTTACACAGCAGCTCAGGGCTCCAAAGGCAAGTCTCACACGAGAACAGGAAGCATGCTCCAGCCTCTGCAGCACCACTTCTGCTGCATTTTGTCCAGGCCTTCAGTCCACTTCTGCAGCATCCTGACACAGAGACCTGCACAGTTTCAAGGGAAAGAAGCATCAAGGGCTCTGTATCTCAACAGACAGAGTATCAACAACATATCGTGAGGAGAGGGTGTGAAAAGGCAGCTAGAGTTGTGAGAAAACACATGTACCACACTCACAAGAGCAAGCACCTTCATTCTCTTTGAGGGGGAAGGGACTCCCTCTGCCTAAATGACACCATTTTCCCTATGTGCCTGGGAGAATGCCAAGTGCCTGGGAATTGGTATTTACCCCACAGCCCTCAACTAGCTAATGGCAGGAGTAGGGGCATGAACACTCCAGCTCACGTGGCTTTTAATATGAGCAACTTTGAGGTGTGACTTGCACACTTTCCAGAGCTTCTCTGTAGATAGAGCCAAAAGCAACCTCTGAGAATCTTCCTCAATCTAAGGTCCTTCTTTGGATCCTTCCCATGTGAGCCCAGTTCCCCACTGTCCCGATGACTTTTCCTAAAAATACTTTCACATAAATTCTCATCTCAGAATCTTATTACATGATCCCATTTTAAGATGTTTTAGAAGTCTTGAAGGAAATTGGTCACTGTTCCCCAGAAACAGTGGTTATTATTTTCTTCAAATGACAAAACAACTTACACATACAGAGGTTAACAGAAATACATGTGGCAAAAAAGGGCTGCAATATTAGTTTTAGTCTGATCTCTGTATTTTTCCCTCCGCTCTCACTTCCAGTTCAAGAAAAAACCCCAGCCCCCTTGTACCTGGGGATTCTGCAAGGCAAAAAAACTGAAGTTTCTGGTGACCTGAGTGATGACACATAGTCGTCCCTCTGTGAAATCCCACACTCCTTGAGGAGATGTTACATGTCTCAGAAAAGAAAGGGAAGAGGGATATCTCTGAGGGCCCTGAAAGAGACTGTCTCATCTGGGAAACTAATGGAGGTTGTTGTCAGGACCTCAAAATTTGGAACTCCAGGATGACTCTTGTGGAAGGCCTTGAAGGAAAATTGTTTCATGAAGGACTTACGGCCTCACTGCCTGGGTCAAGAATTCTGGAGTCCCATCATATAAGGAGTGGGATTTCCTAAAAGTTGAGAGGCAAACTATAAACATGAATTTAAAAAAAGAAAAGGATCAGCTGTAAGAGGGTGTGGTAAGCATCTAAATACAGAGGGAAAAGATTAGGAACTGGAGGTGCTCCCAGAGAACCTCTTAAAAGAGTCTGATTTTTCTGCATTTTCCCTCAAAGATGGTAAAAAATCAAATGTAATACAATTTAACATTTCTTTGATCAACTCTTCAGTAAAGTGTAGCAGCCTCATGCAACTTGAGTGTCATACTTTGAAGGTATTGTAATGGTATTGAAGGTATTGTAATGGTAATGAAGGTATTGTATCTGCTCCACATTCATCCTTCTGAGGGACCCATAGTGAGGGAGCCTTGTCCCTTTGAGGGAGTTCTGTAAGAGCAAGAGACAACCCACGCCAATTAGCCATAATGCAGCTGGACGTCTGTTAGCAGCTCGGAGGAGTCCACACTTGAGCACAGCACACATTCAACAGAAATACAAGCACAAGCTGCCCCAGGATCTGCTGGCAAATGGAATGACACTGCTGCTGTGGTACCATCTCTATTATAGATACGATCTTAGCTCATTTTAAAAAATGATCTCCCCTAGAAATATAAGCAGTTCCTGCTAAGCCTTGAGAAATGCATTTCTAGTTCGAACGATGTATCTAACTTCAGCCAAACTTAAATATCTTAAGCAACTTTAGGTCCCTCAATCACTGGAACTCACTAAGATAAGAAGCTAGGGAGAGACCAATATAATGGAAATCAGAGTCAATATGCTGGGAAATACTAAAAATAACCTAGGTCATAAGGTTTGAAATAACCCTTAGACTCTTGAGAACAGAGAAAAGCTATTTAGAATACCTAGCCTATTTCTTACGAAGCTTTCAATTTCCCACTTGTAATTAAAACAATCTATAAACTATATTGCTCTGTCTTCTGCCCCTATGAATAAAGATAATGTCCAATCCATATTACATGTTCCAAGTATCTATCAGATATAGAGGGACCTACTGGTCCTTAAAGAAGATATATGGGCCAACAATCTTTAGCTAATTGAAATAATGAACTGCCTTGGCTTGCTTATATCCTGAAAACACCACATTATACCATGATGTTTTTAATTCATTCTAAGAACTAACCCAAATCAAATTGCCAATCAACTGACTTATGAGAACAGTCTCCTTGAATAATGAAATTTGAGAACCTGAGTGGGGGAATGAGACAAGGAGCTTTCCCTGCCTGTCGTTGGATCCCTACTCTCCTGTGGTCTCCCAGCTGGCAGTTGGCCCATTTGTCACCATCCTTCCCCGCCTGCCAGGGACAGCTGTGAAGACTGTGGGGTGGGCTTCAGGCCCTGGCCTATTCATTCACAAAACTGACTGGAAACAGGACTGTCTCTCCCTAGAGTTGACAGAAAAATGTGTGTCCCTTCACTTCGGATACCCAGTGTTTAGTGTACTATAGACATGTAAGAGGACGCTGCATTAAAGGAAGGAAAAAGGGAGCGAAGGACAGAGAGATCAGTGATACACAGACTACACAACCAAAGACTTCTTCCACACGGCTTTGTCAAATCAAGGTCACCAGATTTGCCACTCGAAGCCCCTGGTGAGGCTGTGGGAGCTGTACTTCTGCCTTTAACTCTATTCCCATCACCTCTCGTTTGCAGCATCATGTGAACACAGTCCCTGTTCAGTAGGCCATAAGCTGCTCTCTGGCCTCAACAGCAAAGGGCCTTATGACTCTTCTCTTGGGCACATAGTCCCTGGAATGGAAGCTGCCTCACCTGCCTTCCCCCCAACCCCCCAGAACAAATGAGATCTCCTGAGAGAAAGATAAAGGCTGACTGTAGGAAACACAGGCTCCTGGCCCTGTCGGACCTGGGCTCATGCAGAAAGACAAGATCAGCATCTACTGACTGATGCCATCTGTGACAGGACCAATGGAGAACTTACAGGGAGGGCACAGACACGGAGAAGTCAGGAAGATATTGGATCCTAGTGTAAGGTGTAGATGCTTCAGGGAGGCTTCTTAGCATTGCTCCAGGGACACCCAGGGAAAGAAATCTTTTAGCAACAATAAGGCTAAGGCCAAGATCTCACTTCCCTGGTCAAGCTTGAATCCCGCTGCTATAACATGGACCAAGTCACGGAATTCCTATGGACTGGTGAGCCAGGCCAAAGCATCAGGAGCTAGGCTATATATGTAATCTCTACCCAAAGTCAAGGAAGCATATCTTTTTCCTAAGAACAAGTGGGTCATTCCCAAAAGACTTGCCAAGCAGACCCAGAAAATGACTTATTCCTACAAGCTTGTCAACAATCAAGTTTTCTGTGGACAATGAAGACATTGCTGGTGGTATTTATAAAGCCCCCCTGCTTTTCCTATAAGAGGTAGACTGGGCCTTCTGCTCACAGTGTCCTCCATCTGCTTCTCCACCAAGAGAACTCCTACTCACCCTTCTACACCCAGATAAAATGTCCACTAGAAAAACTTCCCCAGTCCTTCCCCTACACACACACACACATATAAACACATACCCACATACACACACACACACCCCTTGACGTATCATAGACTTCACTGTCGACCCTATAATATCTCAATACTTAGTTTATAATTTGGTTAGTCAAACCACAAACAACTTGAAGAAATAGGCCTATCCCAAAAATGTTTAAATATATCTTCTTAGCCCATAATCAGATCTATATTATACAAATGAATGTTAGTGTCCAATGATGATCATGTGTATTATAATAAGAGTAACACACAGGTAGTTATTTCTTTTTGGCCCTCAAAACTAGCAATACTCATTAGCTTTCATGGGAGGACTTATAGTGCCTTCCACAAGAAACGAGTAAGAAAAATAAGCCAGAGTAACATGAGGTGACGCAACCTCATATTTCCCCCCTTACTTTCCTGCTTAGACAATATTCCACTATAACTCACACAGAAGCTGCCCACACTTGCCAGAAATATAGATAGGAGAGCTAGAGATGACAGTGACATCAGTGCTGAATTCTTAATTCAAAGTCAGTTTTCAAGCTTGAAATCCCATCTTCTGTCACTGCCATTTTGAAGATTAAAGACAGGGAAATGCAGGAATGTTCCGTCCAGCTGGGTGGGGGATAATGAGACAGCTAGTTCCTGCAGCATACTGACATTTGGTACCAATCTATCAATAGAGCTTCATTAGACACTGTGGGTTGAGCGGATGCTTAAGTGAATTTTCTCTGGTCTGGTCCTCACAGAAAGTAGCACAGTCTCTTTTCATGACAAAAATACTTCTAAGGAAAAAAGGACATGGATCATGGATGGGAACAAAGGGCAGTCCATGGAAACAGATAGAACCCCAATGGGGTGTGTTCCTCTAAGGCAGAGAGGTTAGCAAACATTTCTGTAAAAGTCCACATGTAAAATAGTTTCAGTTTTGTAGGACATAGGGTCTCGGACAACTACTCAACCCTGCCATTGTAGCGCCAAAGCAGCCAGAGACAATACAAAACTGAAAGGACTAGCTGTGTTCCAAGACAGCTTCACTTCAAACAGGCAACTAGCCCAAGTCTGCTGGCTCCTGCTCGACGCCAATGTCCCCCAAAGTATCTCACACATATGAACGAGAGCACTTGGGTATATTGGATGACACCATGTAACCAATATTCTAAACTTTAAGTTATGTTTGTGATTTAATGCTTACTAGAAACAAATACATAATTATCAAACACAACTTCATAATAATATTACTTATGATAAAGCTAAACTTTTATTTTTAAGTGAAAAGGTGAGTTAATTTCAAGAAAAATAATAAGAGGTTAGTGTTAGTGCAACAGCCTCGTAGGTGACATCTGAATAGCCTTTAAACCTTCCCCACTGACACAGGACCTCAGTTCATCCCTGTGGTCACTATCACCATTTATACTGAGCCAAACGAAAGGCCAGTAAGAGGCCACTGCACCAAGCTTTGGACTTGGTTTTCTTTCTAGGAAATGGCTAATACTCATGGCCTATGTCATAAGAGTAAACTATAGCTTGTCTTGAAGTCTTTCAACTATTCTATGACCAGATCTGTAATTTTAATTGGCATAACTGCTTGATTTTTAAGTTAAAGAAAAATACTCCATTCCTTCTAATCACAGAAACTTAAATAGAAATCAGAGATCTTTATGTAAATGGCTTTGAGGTATTTGGTGGAAGAGAGGGGAATAGCTTTTGGGTTTTATTTTTAACTCCTAATATGTTACCTATGAAAACCATGTTTCAGAACATCCTATGTCTCAAACCATAGAAAAAAAAATTAAAAGGTCAAAGAATACAAGGTTTCTCGCTCTCACCTCTTTTCTGGATAATTAAGCTTTTAGACAATTTACTCTCACAGTCCCTTTGGCTTCTGGGTAGAGCCTTAATTCCTACATTCAATAAGTCAAAGAGAAGATCAGCTTAGCGGATATCAGTCTCACGGTTTAATCTCCTTGACCCTGGTTATTTGGACTTCTATAGTTAGTGTAGAACAAGGAATATGCAAAGCAGAAGTGTAGACTCAAGAATGAGACACAGGGCCTCCCCTGGTGGCACAGCAGTTGAGCGCTGGGCTGCCTGCAGCCTCTGCAGTACCAGTTCGATCCCCGGCCACCAGCGAGGGTCCCACATGGCGTGCAGACCTCTCCTGCCGCCTGCTGCTCCCCTCAGCAGTGTACTTCGTCGTCTGCCTGTTCTGTTCCCCACTCTGGCTCTGGTAAATCCTCTCACCCTCCCGCGCTTCTGACTGTACCCAGTGCTTGCATAAATAAGTAAATAAATAAATCTTAAAAAAAAAAAAAGAATAAGACACAGCTGGATTCGAAGTCCAATTTGGCCATTATTTGTCCTACTTCTTAGAATTGTGATAAATATTCAAAATAAACTATGTAAAGTCATTATCATGGTTTCTAACTAGGGCTGCTGGATTTAACAAATAAAAATGAAGGCAATATATATATTATATAACAACTCTAATTTGGCACAGGGCATACTTACAGTAAATTTTAGAAATTGTTGTCTTTACTGGAAGCACATGACTTTCTGTCTCTTCATGGTGTTAGTTTCAGGAAAATGGGAACATGTCTTACCATGAGCACATAATCAATTTATTTCTTTTCTTAGAAACAAAAATTTGGTTTTTCATTTGGAAGGAAAGGCACCTCTGTAGTAAACAAAGTGGATATTGGAAAAAGACAAGTAAAGAAAAAGAGGAAAAAACATGCTTATTGCAAAAGTGGTCTCTGGGAAGGTAACATAGTAATATCCCGACTGCCAATTCCCTGACATTTTTTTTTTAAGATTTATTTATTTATTCATACAAGCACTGGGTACAGTCAGAAGCACGGGAGGGTGAGAGAATTCACCAGAGCCAGAGCGGGAAACAGAACAGGCAGACCGATGAAATACACTGCTGAGGGGAGCAGCGGGCACAGCAGGAGAGGTCTGTGTGCCATGTGGGACCCTCGCGGTGGCCAGGGATTGAACTGGCGCTGCAGAGGCTGTGGGCAGCTTCACAGCCCAGCGCTCAACCACTGCGCCACCAGGGGAGGCCCTTTCCTGACATTTTGCAGTGAGTCCACACTTGTATCTTGACAGCCCTCAGTGGTTCAGTTAAGAAGGGAAGACCCATTTTAGTAGAAGAGAAGTTTGGGAAGCAATTTTCCAGACTAGAGAAGAGGACCCGGGCTTTCCAGCCAACAACGCTCACCTCTCATGGGAGCCATGACCACAAGAGTCACAACTGCTTCTAGCCATGGACCAGAATGTACAGGTGAAGTTGATTGCTTTATATCATATCTTTTTTTTCCCCCAAATAACTGTACAAAGACTTAATGCTCTCAATCCCAAGGGAGCACTGACAACCAGCAATGCTCTGCCATTGGCTTGTTTTCTAAGAAATTTCGTCTTATAGGTTTTCTGAAGACGAATGACTGATCGTGCATTTAGACTCAACCTGTCAAGACAAGATGGCTTTGAAAAAGCATCTGGAGCAAAGGATGCTCTCGAGCCTACTTGGATGGTGAGCCTGCCATAGTGAGCTCTTGTTTTAACCCTAACAAAAATATTCAGATGTTACTTATCTGACCATTTCCAGACTCAGTATTAGAAAAGGAAATAAATAAGATTAAACAGGTCCCTGCTTTCTGCAATATGGTTAATAACAATTCTGAAAAGCGCACTTTTTGAAATATAACTAGATCCTGAAAGCATTACAAAATCAGCCCATAAGACTTTCCTCCTCCCTAGCTTCAGAGGCAGCTGCAAGCACCAGTCATCATGTGACTAGCAGGTATGTGTGTTTCTGACTGACCAGCGATAGACCAGGGTTTCTAAGCACATGTCTAAGCTGTTACCTGTACTTCTGACCAAGTGGCTACAAATCAGAGATTCCATGACCTTCTCCTCAGTTTCTATTAATTTGCTACTGTGATTCACAGACTTCAGGAGAATATTTTACTTCCTAGGTCACCAATTTACTATAAAAGGCTACAACCCAATAATAGCCAGAGGGGAGAGATGCACAGAGCAAGGCCTGGGGAAAAGGGCACGGGGCTTCCATGTTCTCTCTGAGCCACCCTCCTGGCACTCCTTGTGTTCACCAACCCAGGAGCTCACCAAACCAGTCTTCTTGGGGTTTTATGAAGGCTTCGCTATGTGGGCATGATTGATTAACTCAGTGATGGTTGGCAACTAATTCAACCTGCAGCTCCTTCTCTCTCCCCTGCCCCTGCCCCTGCCAGACTAGAAGTTTCAACCCTCTAATCACATGATTGGTTGCCCTGGCAACCAGCCCCCATCCAAAGGTACATTCCAAAAGGCACCTCATTTATATAACAAAAGATACTTTCACTTCTCTCATCTCTTAGGAAACTCCAAGCTTTTTAGGATCTCTGTGCCAGAAATGGGGATAAAGATCAAATCTGTATTTCTTAGTATAAATCACATTATCAGAGTGCTCAACATCTCCAGTCATCAGGGAAACGTAAATCAAAATCTCAACGAGCTATCTCCTCTCATCTGTAAAAACGACTGTCAGTGAGAGACAAGAGAGAACAAGGACTGACAAGAAGGTGACATAAAGGGGATCTTTGTGCACTTTGGTGGGAATGTGAGTGGGAGGAGACATTGTGACAAACAGCATGGTGTCTCCTCAAAAAAAATAAATAAAAGCAGGACTATCATATGATCCAGCAATTCCACTTCTGGGTACATCTCTAAAGGGAATGTAAAGGGGACAATAGTGAGAGAGCTACAGCCCCATATTCACTGGAGCATTGTTCACAACAGTAAGGACATAGAGGTTTCCACCCACAGAGGAAAGTGTAAAGAAAACGTGATGATATATCTATGGATATCCTGCCACTTACGACAATGTGGATGGAACTTGAGGCCATTAGAGCTAAGTGCATAAGTCAGACAGAAGGGGGCAAATACTACGTGATCTCACTAATGTGTCAAAACTGGTCAGGGCATGCAGCAGCTGTAGCGCATGTATTTTTGTTATCCACAGTCCCTAGTCCTCCCTTTTGTGTCTTCATTCTGAGACTGAGCAACAATTTCTGTTTATCTCCACACTTATTTTCATTAAAGAGTTAAAAGTAAGATTGTGTTTATCTATTTTCAAATTAAGTTGGGATATTAAAAAACAAACAAGGAAGCTATATGTTTTAAGAGAATGAGGAAAGCACATTTCCTTATTGGAGTGATTTCTTTCCCCATAGGTTCAATGTGTTTGAAAAATGATTCTGAGTTTGAAAATGTAATTTAAAGTGATTCACGAGACAAATTATAGCAAAGATTCAAATCTGCATAACTTCAGATATTTGAGTTTGTGTGTAACTCTGGATTAAAGGAATCTTTGAACATTTATCCCTAGTAATGATTTCTATAACAGTTTCTAAACTGTTACTAAAAATTTCTGTATTTGCTAGTCCAGAAACCCTTGCTATTTCACTCCTGCTATCTATTACTTGTTATATGACCAGGCTAAGAGCACATGTCATTTATGGAGCTGTAAGTACCAAATTCTCCAGTCACCCACTTGAATACAAAATTTCCGCAGGCATACGTGAAGAAAAAATGGAAAGGATTGCAATTACCTATTTCCTCAAGATTTTATGTCTCACTTTAGTCCTAGTCTTATTCTCTTCGGATTCTGGAAATATAATAGAGGCTCCTATATTGGCCTTGTATGCTACAACTGAAAAATATTTGAGCATTTTAGATGGAAATATTCCAGTGAAATACTCTGAGTGTTCAGAAAGGTTTTGGTTTTTTTTTTAAAGATTTATTTATGTATTTATACAAGCACAGGGTACAGTCAGAAGTGCAGGAGGGTGAGAGAATTCACCAGAGCCGGGAACAGAACAGGCAGACTGATGAAATACACTGCTGAGGGGAGCAGCGGGCGGCAGGAGAGGTCTGTGCACCATGTGGGACCCTCACCGGTGGCCCGGGATCGAACCAGCGCTGCAGAGGCTGCAGGCAGCTTCGCAGCCCAGCCCTCAACCACTGAGCCACCAGGGGAGGCCCCAGAAAGGTTTTTATTAAACTCACTAAAATGATGTCCTTTTAGAAATCTGTTAGATATTTACTTTCTTCAATTCTGCTTGTGAGATTACAGTAACTATCTACACAATAATCAATGATCTGATTTTTCTAGAACATTTCAAATGGAGGTAGGAAAGAACAAGGGACTAGGAAGTTAAGGTTGGTAAAATACCAGAGTGGGACACTGTAATAGTAAAATCTCACAGCAACCATCAGAAATACAGGCGTTTTTATCCCATTTTATGGGTAAGTAAACAAAGGCTTACGCTGTTGAAAAAAACTTGCCCCAAATCACATAAACAGTAAGTGACAGAGTCAGAATTTGAACTCACGCCTGTGGACAAAACCTCTGCTCCCTGCTCTGGGAGTGGGGCCCCTTCACCATCAGCACCACCCGGAAACTTTGTCACAAATGCAAATTCTCCCCTCTTACTCCAGACCTGAAAAAGAAACTCTGGAAGAAGGAGGCAGAAATCTGTGTTCAATAAATTTCCGGGTGATTCTGAAGCACATTCAAATTTGGAAACCATTGCACTATGTCCGTCCATTTCACAAAAAGTGAGGACTCAAGCGCCATGTTTAAAAGTGACCAGTGCTAAGCAGGGCTGACTCTCTTGACAGAAGGAACAGACATGGATGAACTCTGATTCATCCATGGGATCCTGGGAACAGCCTGGGAAAATAATTTCGAGAGTGAGACTTAAGAGGATAATAACAGGCAGGGCTGGTGCCTTAGAAAAAGATGAAATAATACAGCTGTACGTTTTTACACATTTTAAAACTGGAAAGAGACTGATCATTAGTCCAGTGAACGAAACTCAGAAAAGTGAATTCACTTGCTCCAAATCACACCACAGAGCCTGCAACAGAACACAGGTTTCCCAGGAGAGGTTCCCCCCCACCATCCAACAGCAGACTGTTCCCATGAAGGCTTTTGTAAGCCTAAGGGTATAAAGCAAACAAGAAATTTCCACCAATTTATATGGAAAGTTTTTGAGCATTCCCAGATGCCCAAATTAGCTACCAAACCATAACTACGCTGACACGAAGAGAGGCAGGGGTGGTGCGAGAGGCAGGGGTGGTGCGATCAGCATATAGCTTGTGTGTGGAGTTCCCAGGGCAGCGCACTGCTCAGAACACATGCTGCCTCGAGACAGCTGCTGCAAAACCAGTGCTAAACGCTATTTTCACTTCTTGCCTTTTGTCATAAAAGTAGAAATCCTCTTCAGATTTCCTGCATTTAATGAAAACAGGCAGTGACACAGGTCTTTCATAAAAGCCAAGTGGCAAAAAGTGAATTTCTGAACAGTGGGGATACTGTCACTACTTTGTGATCCTGCTATTGAGCCTCCAATTCTTTTGCTCCACTTCCCATTAACCATTAGATCTAGTCCTGCATTTTTTTCTCGTCTGAGTCACAACTTAGAGACTGAGATGATTTTAACTTTGAAATTCTGAAAAAGATACCAATTTTTCATTCAACTTTTCTACTTCCTGGCTCTGGGCCAAGAAAGCCAGCCACCTGTTCTTCATCCATTTTTATCAGCTGGAGAATAACTGAATGAGAGATGCCAGCAGTAACCTGGTCCAGAAACTCGGCGTGGGCCCCTGCTAAGGAAGCTCCAGTCAGCAGGGAAATAGTGGGACAGCTGGCAGGCAGAGATATACTCAAAGATGAAGACACAGTGACTGCCTGCTGTCATCTGGACCTTCTTTCCTTCCTAGGATGCCCTACTGGAGAAATTAAAATTTAGATATAAGGGGCCAGGAATGGTGTTTCCACTGACAAGAGCACAGAGGACTGGGAGAGAAACCAAGTCCAAGGTATCAGAAAAGAATAAACTAAAACCCTGCTGGATGAGGCCCCTGGCAAAAAAGGAAGAGAGAGAACAGAATTTAGTTTGCTACATAGGCTTTCTAACTGAAAAAGGATGGAGAACAGGGAACAGGTTCACGAAAATCTTAAGAGGTATAGGTGAATGTGAAAAGGGGACAGCTATCTAATAACCATAAAGCACAGGCAAGAGAATAGACGTGACTTCCTGCGTGGGCAGTTAGGAGAACAGCTGCAGGGGCCGGGGACCAGCTACACAGAAGTGGCAATGCTAGTCTGACGAGGTGGTTTTTACTACAGATCATCAAAAGTTGGAAGGGAAGTAGAATTCTGGTTGCGGTTTTATTTCAAACAGAACTGCACTGTGGCATGGAAGGTGGTATAAAGAGGAGGAGGCAAGTGGCACAAAGGCGACAGCATGGCTTTCTCCCCATAAGAGGTAGTGTGGGGGCAGATACCATGACTGGATGGGGTTCACTAAGGTCAAGAGGGGGGTCACACCAAGCTACCAACTCTGTTGGGACCCAGGTGCAAGATCAAGAAGGAAACTAAAAATGATCCCAAATATAATGAAGGTAGGAAGATGGTGGCATTTCTACCATTTGGGGCCTCTGTGCCTGTGTGTGTATGGCCTCTCTGCACCCGTGTGTGTGTGTAGGATTTGGATAAGGCACCCCTGTGTGACGGTCTTAAGACAATGGCTCACATCACGAGGCAGCCAGGGATGCCTAGGTAGCCGCTGATTGTGTGGCCATAGTCTCAGGGGTCTGGGGGTAGCTCAGAAATTACATCAAGCACCTGCACAGGAAGCCCTCCCTATATACGTTGCCAACATGTCCCCCCAGTTCCCCATAAAGTTGATCACTCTTTGTCTCCCCAGACCCTGCTCCCCCGCCATTGTCACATAATCAATCATGTTTGTTCATTACTACTAATAAATAGCTAGAGGGCTGCTCACTGAGCAACAGAGTCTTGCCTTGCAAACCTGCTCTATGACTCGTCCCTCAGCGTGTTCCCGGAGATGTGCTGGCACATGCCCAACCCAACAGAAGATGGGCAGAGTCCAAATAGGGATTCAGGGGGGAAAGATAATAGGACTGAGTATCAAATCACCAAAAATGTCCACTAGCCTTTCTGGCTTTCTAAATTAGGCACGAGGACCTCCCCTGATGGTGCAGGTGGTTGAGCGCAGCACTGTGAAGCTGTCCGCAGCCTCTGCAGCACGGGTTTGATCCCGGCCAGGCAAGGAGATACCCACATGGTGCGGCAGACCTCTCCTGTCTCACTGCTGCTCCCCCAGCAGTGTATTTCAGTTAGTCTGCCTGTTCTGTTCCCCGCTATCTCTGGTGAATCCTCTCACCCTCCCGTACATCTGTCTGGTACCCCAGTTCTTATATGCATGAATAAATAAATCTATAAATAAATAAATAAATTAGGCAGGGACTGTTTCCATAAGTGGGTTTCCTGGTTTAATGGGTCAGCAGTTGGGCAAATACCAAGTGGCTGACCTTAAGCTCTTCCCCAGCACCACTCTGCTTATCGAGAGATGACTGACATTTTTTTCCCTAGCACCACACCCCAACCCCACCAAGAAAGGGTGAAATCAAGTGCAAAGTGCTGTATGCAGAACAGGTGGGAGCACTGAAGGGACTCTTTCAATGCAAGGTGATATTATGACGTCTTCATTCCTCTGACTCTACTTAGGCATGCTGGTTCACAAAGAGAAGTGGTGTCTTTGTGAGCTGTTAGGTTACAAGTGGAAAACACCTGGGAATGACACTCTAAGGAAAGAGGGTAAGTCCAGGCAAACAATACAGTGGTCCCCTTATCAAAACCACCAACTGTTATTTTCCACCACAACAACATGAGGGTTGGTTTTTACTTGCAAGATGCAGCACTCACCCTAATTACTGTTTCTGACACTTAATGCAAAATGGATAAATATCTCCTTCTTAGAGATACTGCCATTCTTTAAGACACAGGAAAGGGCAGCAGAGTGCCTCGCTGACCTTCAGGACCCTTTGCTAAAGCTACCAGGAGGGTTATACACTCTGCTGCACTCATGTCTGTGTAGACACAAAACAGAGCAGTCTAAGCACGAGAACAGAAAACTATTGCTAAAACTATGTGATAAGTAAAATCCCTCCACAGGCACTGCGTCTCCCCAACAGTGTTCTCCCACCTTCCACTCCCCTACACTCACTTCAAGAAGCACCTTCTTCCTTACTCACCTGACTTGGTGAAGGTCGCAAGATGGCCAGCTAACATTATGTAACTTCCCAGCCTCCCCTGTGCACGGTGGTGGGCCTAAGGCACAAGTCTGACCAAAGAAATACCAGCAGGTCACTGAGATGGATAAAAAGGCTAAGTCTGGCTAAAAAAAGACACTCCTCCACCATTCACCCTTCTTCCTGCAATCGTGAGCCCAGAGACAGAGACGCCAAGCTTTCTTTGACCATGAGGTCACAGACATGGGATTGAGGCGGACCCAGTAAGTCCACAGAATGAGAAGCCACAGCCCAAGCACCACAGGGCACTGCTGGGTGCCTGCTCCAGCCTGTCTCTGCACGTTCCTCATTAAGTGAGGAAAGCAAGTCCCTTGTTCAAACTTCTCTCAGTTAGTCTGAACACTTTCCTAATTGACAAGAGATTCTTTTCCCTAAGGGATACTGCTATTTATGAGCCATATCTGGTAATGTGCGCCACTTACTGGGAAGACCATGAAGTCAGGCTGCAGACAAGAAAGACTGATGAGGAGATTCTGAAGAAACAACACAGAGGGACTGGTGTTTACTGATACATCATCATTTTGACATAAGTAGAAAGGCTAATGGCATTTTAAAGGCAGAAAACTGTGCACAGGACTCTTGCAGAGTCGCTCAATCTATTAACCTATGAATATTTACTAAGCCCTGTTCTGTACCCAGAGTCCCCTTCCTCCTGCTTTTGTCAATACTGGTCTTTGGATCATCAAGATTATTCGTGGTTTAAGAAAAAAAAGGGGAACCTCATCCCCAAGGATCTTCAGGTGCTCCAGCAATAGGTATAGAGTGCAAGGGCCCAGGCTGACATACTGAGAACTCCCACTATCCCACCTGCCTGGTGAGGGAGGTGGTGACAGAATCACGTCTGTGCTACTCTTTTTGAAATATCTATCAATTGTCATCCTATGGGGCAAGAAACTTCAAAAGTTGAGCAAAACTGAGCTGAGTTTCTAGCTCACTTAATAAAACAACACAGCTAATGCTAACCATGACCCTGTGCTGCTTGATAATTATACCTAATATGCATGAATGATGGTGGCTACTTGTATACAAACAAGCCACTCCTTCAGTCTCTCTCCTCATTTTGTCAGTTTTCCAATGTCTAGAACTAGCAGCAAAATCCACAGAATTACTATTTTGGCATCATCCTGTATGCACACACATGGGCACTCAGAAAAATAGAGAGACCAAAGACCCAGACCTTCTTGGGGCAAGAGAGTACCCCTTGTTTGTGGCGTGCCCTCCCAAGGCTGTCCCCTCACTGACCATCAGGGCTGAAGTCTGCCCTCCTCGACCACACATCAGGATTCTCTCAACTACTCCACTCCTCTACACCCACTTCAAAGTTGTTGAAACATCTGGGACACCTTTGTGGCAGATGGTTCAAAGCTTTAAAGAGCAAGATTTCTAGACCGTATCTGCTCTGTGCTATGTGCCCAATGTTCTTCCAAGTGTTCCATATGCATTCACTCATTTAATCTTCACAAAAGCACCCCCTGAGTCAGATACCAGCAGAGTAATGATGGTCCAGCTCCAGGAAGCAGCCAGAGGCTCAGCAGGTGGCAGAGGCACAGTCTGAACCTGGACAGCCTGGCTCCAGAATCTGCGGTCCCTCCTGGACATTAGCAGAACCCTGTTGCTTGTTCTCTGTCAATGCCCACAACCAGTTTCCACCCCCCCCCCACCCTGTTCTGTGCCCTGCCAGGCTAGACCCTACAGTCTTCATCACCCAGGCTCCCATGCCCTGGCTTCTGGCTGGATTTGGTCATTCGCAAGGGCTGAGAGGAGATACATGGTTGGGAGGGGCTATTTATCCCACCCCAGCCTTTCCCCCTCTCTCTGCTTATTTCACCATGGTTCTGGCCATGTCTATGGCTCCCAGGCAGCCACTCACCCATCACTCAGCTGTCAGTGGATTCTGGCTTTGGGGTTTATCTGCACATCTGCCTTCTGCCGTCTGCTATCCAGGAGGCCTTACACATTTCTTCACATGGGCCTCATCTTTCTCCTTTCCATCCTGGAACCATGCCCTCCCTACCTGTGGATGCTCTGATACATAGATCACAGGCAATTGAGCAGAAAGAGCCCTCACTACTGGCAAAGTAGGCCACTTTTGCATACCAGGCCTAATGAGCTAGTTAGCACTTTCCTTACACCAGGTTGCTATTTAATCCTCCTCCCTCAAAACTGCCAGCCCTGATGCCCTGGTATTCAAGCCCCAGCTCAGGTCTGCCTCCCAGAGCCATAAGCAAGCCACGCAACCTCTCACCTGCCCCTCTCTCCAGGCACTGGTCCAGAGATGCACGAGGAAGAGTCCCGCCTTGGCGAGCCCTTGAAACTCTTTGGTTTTAAAGCTTCCAGGCACTCCTGAGAGCTGGCACAGCAGTGGCAAAACCACACAGCAACAGTTGCCAGGGATGTGCTGTCTTCCTGACATGCATTCAGCAGCACCAGCCTGGGAAGGCTTCATTTGCACACTCGGTGTGGCTGGATCTGGGTCTTACAGATCCAGCCTGGCACCTGTCAAAATAAGAATGCACTTTAGAGGGCCTCCCTGGTGGCCCAAAGTGTTAAGCACCTCACTATGAAGCAATCCGCAGCCTCTGCAGCACGAGTTCAAGCCCCGGCCCACCAGGGAGCAACCCACATGGCGCAGCAGACCACTCTTGACTCGCCCATTGCTCCCTCCCCTCAGCAGTACATTTCAGTCAATCTGCCTGTTCTGTTCCCTACTCTGTCTCTGGTGAATCCTCTCACCCCCTGTATCTCTGGCCTGTACCCCAGCTCTTCTTGTATGTATAAATAAATAAATCTTTGTAAAATAAAAAACAAGAATGCACTTTAGAGTAGCTGAGAGTAATCTGAGAAGGGAGCCCTAGTTGGAATAGACACTGGCACACGTGGCTTTCAACTCACATAGCAACCTTTTTCCTGTGGATCAGGAAATCAGAAGAGCAACAAAATTTGCTGAAGATGTGCAATGTACCTGGCAAAGGACTTTGGATTTTCGCGCATTATCTCACTGTGTCCTTACAGCAGGCCTGCAAGGTCAGCATTTGTTTTTCCTTTTATAAATGATAAAATGAAGACTCAGAGATATTAAATAATTTACTAAAGGTCAGGTAAGTTTTGAAAGTGAGAATGCAAATCTGAACCTGGATCTATTCCACTATGTTCTTAGAAACCCAAAAGATGGGTGCCTCCCTGGCGACACAGGGGTTAAGTCTCAGCGCTATGACCACTCCAGCCTAACCCACATGGTGCAGCAGACCTCTCCTGTCTCGCCCGCTGCTCCCCCCAGCAGTGTATTTCAGTAGATTTACCTATTCTGCTCCCCACTGTCTCTGGTGAATCCTCCACCTCCCACACTTCTGACCTACACCCCAGTTCTTCTCTGCATAAATAAATCAATCTTTAAAAAAACAAAGATACCAAAAAGATGAAAGTGACTACAGAGAACATACATAAAATATGAAAACTGACATGTATTTTCAATAGTTCACAACTGCTTCAGCTGAATGCCAAAAGAAAGATACAAATCTGTCTCCAGAATCCAGGCTGGACCTTTCGGAGTCCATCAGGATAGGTCGTACTGAATGGACTTTCTTCAGACAGAAACCGGGAGCCCTCTTCCTGGTGGTGTCTGGAAACCCCCAGGACACTGTGTCACCACCTGAAGTTAGCGCCGTTGCTATCCTCTCCAGCCAGACAGCAGGGCCGGGACACTCTGAGGCAAACAGGACAGACATCCCTCTATCACAGAAAAAGGGTGGTGAATGTGGAGTTTCACCAAGACACATCTGAACACCAAGAAGAAAGCTTTGTAATGCTCGTGTGCATTCTGCTTCTCCCATTTTAGAAATAAATCTAGTTGTAGATAGTGAAGTTAGAGTGATGTCCCTGAAATCCCAGCACCCCACTCCTAGGGGTACGGCCTAAAGAAATCCTTGCCCAGGAAAAAGAATAACTATAAGAAAGAAAATATCAAAATCAACAAACAACTATGAACCAGAGACACTCTATGGGGGGGTGGGGGGCGGGGAAAGGAGGGATTGGTGTCAAAATAAGGGGGTTGCAATTGTATGGGGAAAATAAAAATAAAATTTAAAAAAAAAGAAAAAAAATTCCTTGCCCAGGATCCAGGATCAAGGATGCTCATCAAAGTTCTATTTGTGGAAGCAGGAAACTGGTTTGTTCATCATTAGGGAAATGGAGAAATAAAACATGGACTCAAACCATGGGATGCTCTGCTGACTGGAGAAGCAATGAACAAGATACTGAGCATGACAAGAGACCATGACCACGACCACATCTCAAGGAGTTAGTCTGAGTGATGAAAGTGAAAACCAGAATAAAGGCTGTAGTGCAATACCTATGTCCCAACTTGAAAACTATACACATGTTCTATTCTCTGAGAATCCATACCTATTCAAGAATATGCCTCTGACCCTTTTGGAAGTGTGTCAAGGAGGTACGGGGCCATGAGTAAAGAACGGAAGTGAAGATAAGGCATAAGGGAAGAAATGAAAATAAAAGGAGAGGCAATGGTGGTGAGTGTGGCATGGATGGAGAAGAAAGCCAGTCTTACCTCTGGGAACTGAGGACCAAACGAATAAAGTGTGGATTGTATGGAGAGGGGTAAGGGGCCTAGTAAAAGGGATAACAGAAGACACGCAGTGAACCACAATGCAGTCCATCAAGATCTGAAAACTGGGCTTGGTCAGCCTGATGTGGAAGAGAATGACACTTTCCAGGAGAACTGATGTTTCACATCGCTTTTTTCCCCTCACCGGTCAGCTGGCCATACCCTCAATTCCACTGAAAGATCTTCATTCCTTTAGCCTAAGGCTTTGCTTCTCAAAATATAACCACCCAAATTTAATCATATATGTTAATATTCATTAAAATGCTTATATCCTTCAATTTATCAACCCCAGAATAGGAATTTGGTCTGACAAAACAGACAGGAGAAAAGATTTCTGCACCAGAATGTTTATCACAGGATTGCTTATTTTATTTTTTAAAAATGGAACCAATGGAAATGCCCAAAAATAAAAATATGAAATAAATTTGGCACAGCCATATGATGGAGTATCAAATATTAAAAATGATATTTGCAACTCATATGCTAATAGTTAATAAAAAGAACAGATAAAAATCATATAGCAAGTCTGATCAAAATGATGTGTGTGTGTGCACACCCCACACAATATTACGCATAAAGAAAATTCTGGTAGCAAATGTTCAAAAATATTGACAGTATCTCTTCAGGTGGTGGGACTATGAGTGACTTCTTATTTTTTTAATTTCTGCAGTTCTATTTATTTCTCTATCAGTGAGCATATGTTCTTTTTCTGATGAAAACAAGACTTTTAAAAATAAAACTATGAAAATTCCACAATCCTCTAGAAAAGACAGAACTTTGTGATCCAGCTCTTGCAAAAGGTCTCCGGGAATTTCATCCATTATTTTATATCCACGGCATGTCCGTTTCCAATTTTCTAGGGAAGCAAGTTTCCTCAGGGAGGGGTGAAGACAAGGCACTGAGTGTTGAGTAGTACGGGAAAGAATGGAGAGCGGCCTTGGTAGCCTGGGATGAGACGAGAGGCAAACTCTTAATATACACCCAGCTCCCCCTACCTCAAGTGCCCCTTCTCAGAATACCTGTGAGCCTGGTACAGTGTTGAGAAATCTACAGACAGGCAGGCAGCGCATTGTAGTGAAGAGGACTGGATTAGAAGGACCAAGATCTTTCCAAAAGAAAAAAGCAGTCCCTGAAGTTGGCATGTTAGCTGACTGGCACTCACAGGTAGGCCCTGGCATTCTTTAGTTAACAGCTGTGCAGAACATGAACATTGGACGAGATCACTCTTGTCAAAGACATGGAGACCTCTCAAAAAATGAGTGCATCTTCATCAATTTCAGCTTTAGCTTCACTCCATTTCTCCCACCTCTTAAATAAAAATTAAGATGACAAATGTAGACTAGCCCGGCTTCCTTACAGCATTCAATTCCAAGGCTTCTTTGAAGGCTTCCCCCAGGTCCAAGCTGTAACATGTTTCCTCCTATAGCAATGCCCTGCCAATCACCGTGGTTGAGAGGACAGCTGAGCACCATGACCCCAACTGGTTCCACCACAGGTGTGCAGTGTTGGGCTCTGGCTGGTGAACATCGACATCTGATTTGCTCTCTTTGTTCTGCCACTTAGCAGACATGTGTTCTTGGACAGGCCAATTGTCCTGATTGAGTCTCTTTTTCCTTATTCTTAAAATGGTCACAATAACACCTCTTTCTCTCCAACCTCTCCTCTCTCTCTGATTTTGGTGCCAATAAAAGTAACAGATAAAACAAAACACCAAGTCTTGGCTGAAGACAAATTCTAAAGCAGTGAACAATATGATTGTAGTGAGGCAAGCAGGAGCAGGGTGGGCAGACTCGTGGGCCAGGAGGCTGGGGGGTGTAAGGGCCAGGACTGGGCGCAGTGCAGGTTTTCTGATCCCATGCAGACCGGGTAAAGGAGGAGTCAGAGTCCTCAGTAGTTTTGCAGGTTTTTTATTTGGGGTTCACCAGTCATGTGGCAGGCAGGGGTGCTGGACGGGGGGCTGGGAGGCTGGCAGACCTCCCAGCCCCCAGCAAGTCTTCAATCTATCTGGGCTCTCTGGCGTTCTCTGCTTCTGCTTCGGCTTCTCCTTCAGGTTCTGCTGCTGCTACTGGTGCTGCTGCTGGCATCCCCCCGTGACGCCGCCCTTAAAAGCGCAGTCTTAACTCAGCTGAATCCCTTCTACCTATGCCCACACCCTATTCCAGGTGCCCACCATCAGGCATGCATTCAGGACAAGGATCCATCATCTATCCTGATGGCGGAAGGGCAGAAAAGCCTGACATTCTCTTTACCCTACAGTCCACCCCCTCAGGGTTTTCTGCCATACAGTCTATACATATATATATACAATTTTCTAAACAAACAATGCAGCCATGGCCCACAAAAGCAAATACATCACAATATAACAAAATACAACAGAACACAAATAAGTCCAGGCAGGGCACCAACTTAGTGCAAAAGACAATTATTGGTACCAGCAGATAAGCCACCAAATCTGCTGCCGAAGGCACTGCTCATATGAGGGAGGGGAATCACTCACGGCATCTGCTATAACACACCAGGAGCCGTCAGGCTTCCTGGCCTTTTCTGGCTGTAGTCTCGGCTACAAGCCACACACAGCATCCACCCCCCCCAGGATGCACTAGCTCTGGGATTGGCAATTTTATTCTGTTGGGGGTAATCGCCAACCCTCAGGGTTTCTGTCTGCAGTCGCTCCAACACTCGGCCTTCACAGCCACCAGTGCGACTCACAGACCCCTGCACTCAAGCCAACCCACTGCACAATCACATGGGTCGGGGATCCAAACTCTGCATTCAGCTTAGGCTCCACTCCAAGCCACATTCCCCACCCGTCCCCCAAGGACAGGTTCCTCAGCTCCTCACCCTCACTCAAGAATGAGCAGGGCATCACCCACAGGTGATTTTACGAGACTCACAGGGCTTCAGCATACCCAGGCTGCTTAACAGCCGCTTAGGGCTTCTCAACTTAGCATCAGTACCAGCTTTTGCCTTCTTAGTTGGCTTTTCTCCTCCACTTGGCTGCTGGGCATGCACAGGCTGCTTTTGGCCATCTAGGCCCACTGGCCACCCCCAGATTCCCATCTCCTGGGGTTTACAAACAAAACTGTTCCACCCTCAGGGTCCCAAAACATATCAACCTGCAAGGTCCTCCGCCTTCTGGCGGGAATGTCAGTCCATCAGTTCAAGTCCATTGGCCTCTCCCTGCTTCAGCAACGGCCTGCTGCCTCAGGGGTCATTGGCTGGTCCTTTCCGGTGTCGTTGGCTGGTCCTATCCGGTGTCGTTGGCTGGTCCTTTCCGGTGTCGTTGGCTGGTCCTTTCCGGTGTCGTTGGCTGGTCCTTTCCGGTGTCGTTGGCTGGTCCTCTCGGGCGTCTCCTCCATGCGAGGTCTTGTCCCACAGCTCCGGACCGTATCCACCTTCTGTGCCGCCATGGCACCTCCAGCGTCATCACAGGCACACAGTCTGTTCTCCTTAGTCCCTCCAGGTCTTCGGAGGGCTCCAATACCCGTCTGCATGGATCTTGCTGACTTATGCCAATTGTAAAGGCAGGACTGGGCACAGTGCAGGTTTTCTGATCCCATGCAGACCGGGTAAAGGAGGAGTCAGAGTCCTCAGTAGTTTTGCAGGTTTTTTATTTGGGGTTCACCAGGCATGTGGCAGGCAGGGGTGCTGGACGGGGGGCTGGGAGGCTGGCAGACCTCCCAGCCCCCAGCAAGTCTTCAATCTATCTGGGCTCTCTGGCGTTCTCTGCTTCTGCTTCGGCTTCTCCTTCAGGTTCTGCTGCTGCTACTGGTGCTGCTGCTGGCGTCCCCCCGTGATGCCACCCTTAAAAGCGCAGTCTTAACTCAGCTGAATCCCATCTACCTATGCCCACACCCTATTCCAGGTGCCCACCATCAGGCATGCATTCAGGACAAGGATCCATCATCTATCCTGATGGCGGAAGGGCAGAAAAGCCTGACATTCTCTTTACCCTACAGGGGCCTCCCAGTTCCGGGCAAATCTGTACACGCTTTTATCTCTGAGCCCTCTCTGGCATCGTCTCACAGCCCTGCCTCTCGCTATAGTCACTCATCCTCCAGTGGCCATGCTCCGCCACAGAGTTTCTCTGTGTGACACCACCCTTATAGCCCCAGCCTCCAGACTCAGGTGTGCACACTTATGCACCCCACACCATACTCCAGTTGTCCTTAATCAGGCATGCGTGTGCATCCTGCAGTCACAGGTGATAGCCAGAGGCCATCGGCATAAAAGGCTGACCATTTCATGGAGGCCACAATGATGCAGTTTGTCAGTAGCAAAAATAAACCAGTGAGACTACATCAAATGCCTGGATAACTCAAAACCATAAAGGGGATAGTTTTAACCTTAAATTCTTGATATGGTGAATATACTAAATTGAGCAGAAAAGTTTTCCCTTATTTCCAAAACAGCATGTGAAGAATGTCTTTTGCAAACGTTTGAACACTGTTAACTAGTCACATGAGAAAAATTTCAGAACAATAAAGAGTTCTGAAACCAAACATGGGAGTTAATAAACTCTAGCACCTTCTGGAAAATTACCACTACTTCCACCAAATGGAACATCGATTGACTATAAATCAACTAAAGGTCATAACAATCAATTTGAAGAGGTGCATCCAATCACCTAGAGTCCTACTCTGAAGGTCTTTTATGTTACTCTCCACCCCCGCTTTTTTCTACCAGCCTTCTCCACCAAGCTTACAAATCCAAATGTCAAAACCCAGAGACAGTTTCTCAGCAATCCCACACTTAGCAATCAACGAAGCAAAATGACCAGTCAGCACTACTCCAGATGTAAACATAATGCAAGGCGTGAACTGCGAAGAGCTTGTCCCAGGGAAGAAGCACAAGCCAGGCTCTTAGCTGTGAGGAACAGAAAATTCAACTCTCAAAGGGCTGAAGAGAAGGAGGAGGGTATTTTTATCCCTTAACAAGAAATCTAGTAGTAAGTGATAACAGATATATTTAACAACGCAACACAGCTTACACACAGGCATGCTTATGTGCATACATTCTGCAATAAAATTTTGATGTAACAAATATACCACCAATGCACCCTCATATTTTCTATTCTAATTTAGCTCCATTTTACTAGGCTAGCAGTGACCACCAAACCAATTTTTATAAAATGTGCAAAATACTTGGACACTTTACAACACAAGATATACAAATGCCCAATAAGTACATGGAGAGGCAGGATGGGACAGAGCAGGATTTCTATGATCGAGCAGACAGGTTAAGGAGGAGTCCTGGAGTGGAGTCCTGGGTAGCTTTTGCAGGCTTTTGTTGGGATTTACTGAGTACATGGCAAGCAGGGGTGCTGGGAGGCCAGGAGGCTGGCAGGCTTCCCAGCCCCCAGCAAGTCTTCACTCTTTATGGCCTCTGCTTCTCTGCTGGGTCTCTTTAGCTCTGGTCTTCCTTTCACTCTGCTGGCGTCCCCATAACGCCGCCACCCTTATAAGGCCAGTCTCTCAGCCCAGGTGTACCCACTTACATATGCCCACACCCTACTCCAGGTGCCCGCCATCAGGTATGCATTCAGGTCCACAGGGATCCATCATCAACCCTAATGGTGGGGGGGCCGAAAAGCCTGATATTTTTTTACCCTACCCTACAGTACATTAAAAATGTGATAATAAGACAGAGAAATGCAATACTGTCTAAATGGCACACACTAGCACACATTTCAAAGACAGACAGTGTTGAGTGCTGCAGAGAAGGTGAAGCATCTGGGATGCAACAAACGTTGCTAATGAGAATGTAAAACAGCCTGCTTTGAAAAATCGCTTTGCAGCTTTTTAATTTAACTATAAACTTACCATAAGACCCAACAATTCATAATTTATACCCAAGAGAAATATATATTTTCCCACAAAGACTAGAATATGAGTATTCATGACAGCTGTACTCATAATCTCCCCCAAAGATGGAAGCAATCATGTCCTACCCATCAAGTAATGAACGGCTGGGGCCTCCCCTGGTGGCGAGGCAGTTGAGCACAGCACTCTGAAACTGTCTGCAGCCACTGCAGTGCGGGTTTGATTCCCGGCCCGCCAGGGAGAAACCCACATGATGCAGCAGACCTCTCCTGTCTCGCCTGCTGCTCCCCTCAGCAGGGTATTTCAGTCAGTTGGCCTCTGCTGCTCCCCACTCTGTTTCTGATGAATCCTCTCACGTTCCCGCGCCTCTGGCCTATACCCCACCTATTGTATAAATAAAAAAATAATAATAAATAAATCTTCAAAGGGACACAGGAACCTGAGGATGATAGAATATTCTATACCTTGATTATGGTGGTAGGTGCATGGGTGCCTACTTTTTTTTTTAAATACTGGATGGTAAGTGGTTTATTCTATACAACCAGCAGCGTATTATCTTGAAGGCAGTCTCATAGACAGAAACACATGGACTTTACAAACTCTTTAAGCTTACATAAGATACATCACTAAAGGCCAAGATTCTGAATTTTGCTTCCAGCAGGAACTCCTCATTTTTCCTCTTCGAGTCATATATCCCTTCAAGAAGCTGACAAAAGCTACAAATACTAACCTTCTTTAAAAATGCAACCACTTTAAAAAGAGATATGATAATTCTGAGGATAAAAAGATCTCCCTGTGAAAGAAAATATGTCCCAATAAAATTAACAATGAAAAAGCTTCCATGTCTCTGCCATGTTTTTTCACAGTAAGCAGAAATCCCCCAAATACTGGAATTAGAAAGTCTTGCTGTCTTCTGTGCCACCACACTATTTTAATCTTAGTAATAAAAGAGAAAAGTAAGCCATCTTCTGAAAGGAAGAAAGTGAACACAGGCCACAATTAACCAAGCACTTCCTGTAGTCATTTTCATTTTTAAGTGAATATGAGCAAGATGATCACCTGCAGTGCTTGTTAAAAACCAGATTTTGACTTTTATATAGGGAGAACTCATGGGACATATATCTTTAATACATTCTCCAACAAGGTTTTCTTCATCACAGCAGGTCCTGTATACCTTTGCAAATCACAGCTTCACATAGAGTGAACCTCACTACATGTGTTTTGTAAATGAATAAAAGCATGGGCTGAGGGGACTGAATATACTAGCCCAGAACACCAGGTTTTGGACTGGTGCTCCTTGCTGCTGGAGAATGGAGGCCAAGATTCTGAAGTTTTAGCCTCTCGTAGCAATTCTTCATTTCCCTCTTTGGGTCTATATCCCTTGGAGACACTGACAAAAGCTACATATACTAACCCTCTTTAAAAATGCATACACATGGGCCTCCCTGGTGGTGCAAAGGGTTAAGCACCACACTATGAAGCAATCCACAGACTCTGCAGCACGACTTAGATCCGGCCAGGGAGCTACCCACATGACGAGGCAGACCTCTCCGGTCTCGCCAGCTGCTCCCCTCAGCAATGTATTTCAGTCAGGCTGCCTGTTCTGTTCCCCACTCTGTCTCTGGTGAATCCTCTCACCTCCCACACCTCTGATCTGTACCCCAGCTCTTGTATGCATAAATAAATAAAATATTCTAAAAAAAAATACACAAAAAACCACACAATTTTACACACACTTCTGGAAGCTTTGGAATAGGACAAACACAAATTTCTACCATCTATGAATTTTTCAGGAAAAAATAAAACTGAAATAATAACTATATGCTTAAAAAGTTATCTTCAATTTCAAAAGACTAGGGTCAAAATGGGGTCCCTTGGGAAACCTTCAGGTTATGCAGGGTTTTCTGACCATTCCATGGACTCTGAGGTCTGATAGTGGAGAGTGAACTTTTGGCTTCCTTGGCGTTTTCTTTCAGGGTCTTTAAGAGCCTGTACGTGGAAAATTGCTTCCTCCTGATCTTTTCGACAATGGTAATCTGTTGCCATGGCAATACTGGCATAGCAAACTCTGGAACTGTGGTCCTTTTGATCCTCCCCCTAAGTGAGGAACACGAAATCTTCTGTCCAGGAGTTAAGATGAGGTCCTCGATGGTGACCATGGTCCCCACAGCTTCTCAGAGGTCTCCATGATGGGTGGTTTGGGGACAGAAGGCACAGTCGCTGGCATCTGGCACCCAACCGACTTGCAGCAGAAGGTCTGGGGCGTCGTGGCCATCCAGGGGAGGACAGAGAGGCCCCCAGCGGCCGGTCTGCCCTCTAAGGGAAGGACTGTGGTCACTGTGATAGGTGACAGCCCTTGTCCTTGAGAGCGAGACGCTGGTCAAAGCAGGCCTTTGGATGGCATGCTAGTCTGCCGCCTCCCGTGCTGCCAAGGAGGATGCCATCAACTCGCTTCAGCTCCCCCAAAATGCAGGCAGTAAAAGGCTTGTGGAATGGAGTAGCCACAGATGTTCCAGTTCTTCTAAGATTTCTGGCTCCTCCAGGCCTGTTCCAGGGACTACACCAAGTTCCAGGTTCGGGCATGTGGGGAGGAGACGCTACATTTATCAGAACACGGAACTGTAAACTTAAAACGAATAAGCTCAATCTGGCCCCATTCAAGGGCAGTGACTTACCGTTTAAAAATACGGCGTCCAGGGGCCTCCCTGGTGGCACAAGGGATTAAGCACCGCACTATGAAGCAATCCGCAGCCGCTGCAGCACGAGTTCGATCCCCGGCACCCAGAGAGCTACCCACATGGCGCAGCAGACCTCTCCTGTCTCGCCCGCTGCTCCCCTCAGCAGTGTATTTCAGTCAGTGTACCTGTTCTCCCCACTGTCTCTGGTGAATCCTCTCACCCCCACATCTCTGGCCTGTGCCCCAGCTCTTGTATGCATAAATAAATCTTTAAAAAAAAAAATGGTGTCCAGTAGGTACAGAAGCTGTCGGGGAGTTTCACAGTAAACATCTTCCCGTGAGAAGTTTCGCCGCCTGCACTTTCGCCACAAGCAGTTTGCTGTAAGCATTTTCGCCACAGAGATTTCTGCCGAGAAATTCGTCTGCTGTAAGGCAAATTTGCTTTAAAAGAGGAAAGAATAAGAAATTTTAAAAAAGGGACATTCACCAGGCCATCATGAAAGATGACTTTTCTCACGTGTGTACATTCATGACAATCCTGTGCAAAGAACTGATTTTCTTTTCTTTTTTTAAGATTTATTTGTTTATGCATACAAGAGCTGGGGTACAGGCCAGAGGTCGGGGAGGGGGGTGAGAGGATTCACCAGAGACAGATCGGGGAACAGAACAGGCAGAATGACTGAAATACACTGCTGAGGGGAGCAGTGGGTGAGTCAGGAGAGGTCTGCCGCACCATGTGTGTTGCTCCCTGGCAGGGGATCGAACTCGTGCTGCAGTGGCTGCGGATAGCTTCATAGGTTGTGTCTTAACCCTTGCGCCACCAGGGAGGCCCAGAACTGATTTTCTTTTGAGGATGGCACCTGCCCCACTTGCCTTCCAAGTCTTCCCTTTGTTCATGGTACTATATTGTACTTTTCAATTTTATTTTTTGCTATTTTTCAGCGGTCAAATTTACTGAAATAAGAGAGGGTAAAACCAGATCGTATATACTATTATATCAGAATATGATAATCTATCAGTTTGCAGAAAATATTTGGTTTCTTGTTTTCATCCATGGAGGTATGAAAACAGCTGTCAACTAGTTCTTTTCTCTTTTAGGGCAAAATTGCCTTAAGGACAATTGCTCAACCTGGGTTGGACTGCCAGTTTTCAGGATCGACCAGGCTTGCACAAATTTAAGTTGACCCCTAAAATGACCCTCGTTTATTCCCCTGTCCACTTATGTGCCCTGTATCAGGGCAATAACCAAACGTCTGTAACTGCTTAGTGCAGAGATTTCCCTAAAGAGTCAGGCTCCCGCACGATCCAATAGAGGTGCAGAGAACAGGGATACAGAATATATATTTGATTGCTCAATCAGCTGCTGTCTTTCTCTAGAGTAGCTCTGGCTGATTTAAAATCAGGCAGGGACTGAAATGATAATCAGACTTGATTTTTCATCCCAGCTCCACTGGCAACTAATGTACAACCTTGGACAAGTCTGTTCCCCTCTCTGCACTGAGCTTCTTTCCCTGTGATGTGAGGGGCTTGTTCTTTAGACTATGTCCAAGGTCTCTCCCAGCCTGATAGGTCCTTTTCACCTCTTTGCTAAGTTCTCACAGAATAATCAACTGCAGGGTGAGAATCATCAAGGATTTTTTCATGTGGGCATCTGGCTGTGACTGGTGAGTTGGGAGGAGTGTTCTGGGATGGATGAGTCTCAGCTGGGCTCTCAGGTCAAGTTCACTACATTGAAGCTGGAATATGCATCTTGGTCAGGCATGGTTTGCTAAAAGAAGCAGAGTCCCTTATGCACTTTTCCAGCAAATGGGAAGTTTTCTAGCCACTGCAGGGATTTCGTAGAACTGAAATGGATAAAGCACAGCTAGATCACCAAAGACTGAAACCGGAGACCTTAAAATCGTGAACAGTGTTATTCATTCTGTTACAGGGCAGGGAGAGGGGCAGCCCAGACCCCGCAAACCTGCCTGCTCTAAACAGGTTCTGCCATCCGCCGCATCAACACAAAACATATGAGACTTTAATGAAAAGGAACTTTACTACAATTTGGAAACAATACAGGAAAGGCAAAGAATATAGTTTCTAAATCAAACACCCAAAGTTACTCGTCCCCTCGTGGGTAAAAGTCCACCCAAGCGGGATTGGCCCAGAACAAGGCCCTAAGCCTGCCACCAGTCTAAAGCATCTTCCAGTGGGGACCCACAGAAAAGGATCAGAAACAACCAGACAAGTCTGGAAGGAAAAGAGCAAAATCAAAATCAAGACAAAAACCACCATGGTCACCTCCCCACGGGTCTTTCACCCACATCTGTGTCACCCCGTCCACGACCAAAAGGCAAGCACAGTTTCTTCACGTGTCTCTCTGCTTCATGTGCCTCCTCCAGGTCTCCCTCTGGCTCCATCCTGCTTCCTTCCTTCCTCAGTCTCCTCTGCAGTTTCTTCTCCTCCCTGCTCAGCTCCACCCTCCCTTGGGTGGGACAGGAAACCCGGAACCCCCCTCCCCCCACCACCCTGTTACAAATCCACTCCTGGGCTTCCATGGCATGTGGTGGGAAACCACTCAACATGAACTTCTGCTCCAACACTAGACAGCCTCTCTCATTAGCCCCTTCTTTAAAGTTCCAGATTCCCAGGAGGGGAACACCAGCAGAGGCAGCCTAGGTTAGGTGGTTCCCTGGTACACACAGCAGAGGCAGCGACCACCTTGAGAGCATCTGAGCTTCTGTTTTCAGTCATTCCTGACCCTCCATGGTTTGATGACATGAATAAACTCCTCTTTTCTCCTAAGTGGGACTAAGTTGCCCTCAAACACTAGCAACCGAGGGTCTGACGACACCATCAACAGCAGAGAACATCTTTTGCAATGCAGCTTGGAAGAATATTTAGCAACCAACCCTCAAATGGGAGAAAGGTTAGTTACATGTGGCATGCACGGAGAAGGGCCACTCCCATCCGCTCCTGCAGATTCAACAGAGTCCTTGCAAGAGAGAGCTTGCTGCCAAACTGGAAGGATGTGGTTAGCTGACAGCCTACAGCTATAAGCACTCTCAAGGTGGGCTCCACTTTCAAGCCAAGGGCATGCTCTCCTGCAGGGGGTGGGGGTGGGGTAGCACTCAGTCAAAGACTGAGCAAAGTAATAGTACTTGAGATCTTGCAAACACCCCTCCCCAGTGCTGCAAGAATTAACCTTCTCCTCAGGTGGCATGGACACTCCCCACCACTCCAATTCCCAAATCCCCCACTAGGGTAGCAAGGGCGTGGCCACGTCAGCATCACAGTTTAGATTCTCTCTGTGCAATCCCACTGAATTAATCTTTGCTACTTCTACATGTCCAAACATTTTTTTTTCTATTTTTTTTTTTATAGAGGCATGCTTTATTTATTTGTTTGCTGGTTTGTTTGTTTGTTTTGTTTATACAAGCACTGGGTACAGTCAGAAGCGCGGGAGGGTGAGAGAATTCACCAGAGCCAGAGCGGGGAGCAGAGCAGGCAGAAGAACCGAAGTACACTGCTGAGGGGAGCAGCGGGCGGCAGGAGAGGTCTGCACGCCATGTGGGACCCTCCTCTGGTGGCCAGGGAGCAGCCGGGGATCGAACCGGCGCCGCAGAGGCCGCGCGCAGTTTCGCAACCCAGCGCTCAACCGCTGCGCCACCGGGGAGGCCCATGTCCAAACATTTTTTTAAAGATTTATTTATTTATTTATACAAGCACTGGGTACAGTCAGAAGCGTGGGAGGGTGAGAAAATTCACCGGAGCCAGAGCAGAGAGCAAAACAGGCAGACCAAAGAAGTACACTGCTGAGGGGAGCAGCGGGCAGCAGGAGAGGTCTGCGCACCATGTGGGACCCTCACCTGGGGCCAGAGATTGAACAGGCACTGCAGAGGCTGCAGGCAGCTTTGCAAACCAGCGCTCAACCGCTGCACCACCGGGGAGGCCCCATGTCCCAACATTTTATGAAACCATAAATTTGGCACTCAGGGGCCTTCCTCCAACAAATTTAAAATAAAATAAGACCTGAATATTTCATAGACATTCATAGACATCTTCTCTATAATAGACAGATAGAGAGGGTCCTTTCCAGGATGACCCTTTCCAAGAATAGGTGGAAAAGACAAGTAGCTCCTTCTTCCTCTATTAGCCCAAATTCTGGTTCCCTGTCTCTGGTTCCTGTCTCTTCCCACCATTCCAGGCACCACACTTCAATGCTTTAGCCATATCAAAACCACAGACCAGGAAAGCCTTTCCTATGTATCTGTTATATTTGCAGTATCAATGGACCCACATCCAAGTCCCTCCCTTCCGCCCTCCTAAAACCCCTTCTCTCACTCCATCGCTAGAGCAGAAGATTAATTAATGAACTGTCACTCTGAATAACGCAGACCTTGAACATGCCTGAGCCATTTATTTTGAATGCTTCCATCATATCTATCCTTGAAGCTCACAAACACATGATAGATAGCTGGAAATGAACCTCAACCTGAGCTGTTATTTTCTTTTCTACCTGTAGATATAGAAATTACAGCTTGTTCACACCTTGACTTACATAGTCACCAGCAAGATGACTGACCTTCAAGCTAAAAGTTTTCCTGGCAGAACTTCATATTCTCCCACTTGGTTAGCACAAAGTACATTGCCTTCATAAGCAAGAATCAAACACTTTAAGCTCTACTGGTGTAGTGCAAGTTTTGCAGATACTATTTCTTCAACTTCATTGAAATTCAAAGACATTACTGTGCCTTTGAACTTGAACTGCATCACAAGTCTTTAAAGATGACCACCAGTAATTTCCAAGTCCTTTTACCCTTCCCTTGAACCTGGGCTGGTCCTGTGGTGCTTTGACCCACAAGGGGGAAATGTTCTGAGACTTTAGAACCCACATATTAAAAGCACTGGCAGCTTTTGCTTTCTCTCCAGGAGCCCAGGCACCTGTGAGAAGTCCAGCCCACAGAGAGAGGACACATACAGGAGACAACCAGCAGCAATGGGCAGCCACCTAAATGGGCCATTTCACAGAGTCTGGGCGAGTTGAGATCCCAGATAATTGCAGCTTCTGCCCAATTGCAGTGAAACTGTGGAATCTTGAGAAATTATAAAATGTTGTCCTTTCAAACCATTACATTTTAGGGTAGTTTGTGGCCACCCTAAGAAAGATTTTTAGATAGCCTTACTTAAGAAGTAACTGGAAGGTGTGGGGAATGGGCACTCTCACACATTGCTGGTAAGAGTACAAATTTGGTTTATACTGAATGCAAGAACAAAAAAAGCACCAAAATCCTATACAAGAAGAGTTCATTAATATCTGAAATGCTGATGCCCTGTAATGCAGCAATTCCACTTGTCAGTATCTATTCTTAAAATAATCATCTGCCCGTGTACCCAGGAACAGGCACACATATGCTTTTTTCAGTACCATTTTACTTCCAATATGTTCAACGTTATAGCTATTACCACAGTGCACAGGAATGTGATCAACTGAAAGTCTCCTCACGTTTATACATCACCTTACAGCTTCAAACACATTTCACCTGCATTGTCTCAGTTAAAGCTACCTAAAAATTTCATAGGATGCATAGGTTAGATATAATTCTCCCCGTGTTGCAAATAGGAAATTGAGAATCTTGACCAAGGTCTCAAGGCTGTAAAAGAGCTGAGATTCCAAATGAAAGCTGTGATGTTTTCAGTCCAGTTCTCTTTTCATTAGAGACATGCCAATCAGCTCTCTGCCCTGCATTGTAGCTGTTAAGATGCCCTCAGTGTAAGTGAATAAAAGGAACTTAACCAGAGAACAGATAAGGACTTTAAGGATATGAAAGAAATAGCTGCTTCAGGAATGTGAGTCAGACTCATTTTGAAAAATGTTTGCATCCATGTCTTTCTCTCTGATCAGAGGGTGACTTTCTAAATTGGACCAGGTCATCTTCACCTCCACAGTACCAATGTCTAAAACGGGCCTTGACCATGATGAGCGCCAGAATACTTCTTATTGGTGAATGAATGAATGATGACAAAGATATGTCTTCTATATCATCTACCTTAAAACCATAGTCTTTTTGATCTTGAAGAGATTTAGACCCTTGCTACTCAAATTGCTCCTGAGAGCAGGTATGAATCAGAAGCTCCATTTAACAAGATTTCAAGATAAATCATGAGCATTTAAAGCTTCTAAACTAAAATGCCCTGGTCTTGAGAAAACTCTTCTGCTGTAGAGAAAGAGAAATTCTGCAAATGCTCCAAACCAGGCCTGCAAGCCAAGTTGGACCTAACTGACCTGGTTCATACACATACCCTCTCCCCAACAAAGAAGAAATGTACAATAAATGGAGTTGGCTTCAATCCAATATACTGTCTGTGCAGTGTTGGAGGAGGCAAGGCAGTCTAGAGTGAGAAATCCAGTACATTGTACTCGTAGAACATTTTAAAAACACAGACGGTTGAGTGAATTTCAGGAAACAGAATCCCAATATTGTAGGGGAATCTTCCTTTTTTCACCTGACCTAGTGTTCCCTTCTATCCTCCAAGACCTCCCCTCCAAGACCAGTCCTAGTTGTCATGCTTTCCCATTATTGCTTAAAGTCACTTGGAAAGAGCATATTAAGAACAGCCCAGGGGTACATTGCACAGGAAAAGAAACTAATGCTAACTCTGCTCGATGTTTTCATACAGATGGTCTCCACAAATCGATATATGACCTAATAAAGCTGATATTATGTGCCCTTCATAGAGAGGAGAAATGAAGCTCAAAGAAGGTAAGCAACTTAAGTCACTTTTATAAATGCAGAATCTGCTCACAAGACCTAAGATGACCCATGATCAACCCTCCTAGGCTGGCTCAGGTGGGAAAGATGCAATGGAGTCATCGCTGAAATGGTGTCAGCGATCTCCATATCAGGATGATGCAATGGGGCAGATGTCAGCTGGCTCTAGGACAGTATCTAGGCCATTTTGTAAATGCTGGCAGGAGCTGGTGGAGAACTGCCTGATTCTAGTCTTCTGGCCACACGCCAGTCAACCTCAGAGGCCTGGGACCCTGAATGTCTGTTCTGAACTCAAGACTGCAGAAAACTTTCCCCTGCTGGAGATAAAGCTACTCACCACAACATCGATGCAAGTGATGACACATAGCAAGCATCCCCATGGGTTCCATGCTAACAGCACAAGGGGGAACATTACCATCCAAGAAGCTAGGAGCCTTTAGAAGGGCTCGGTGATCCTAGTAGCATTGCCATCAGGCAAGGACTTTCACTAGAACCCCAACATTTATTTATATTCTTTGATACACAAAACTGGGCGAAGATTTCAAGTGAGAATAAATGGTATCCTCCAAACAGAAGTAACTCATACTTTGATAAGGAATAAGAAACTTGATTTGGTAAGCAATCATTGTTTAGATCAGAGACTAAACATCAAAGATTTTTTTTGTCTCTATATCTTAAACATACCGACCTAATTCCAGACAAGTTCTTCCCTTCCCAGATCCTTAGGTATGCCCCTCCCACCACTCAGATCTATTCACAGAAGTCCCTCCAGAAGAACCCCCCAGGATCCCAAGTAGATCCCCTATCCCTCCCCCTTCTCTAGCACATGTCTCTACTTTGCTTGCTTTATAGCACTTAGCAGTGTATTTCATATTTGTTTACCTGCTTTTTATCTCTCTCTCCAGGACTGCATCCCTTTCCAGAGAAGTTAGCTCATCAAGGTCATGGACCACTGTGACTTCACTCATGAGGAGACTATAAATGGCTTTACAGGTCAGCTCTGTTGCAACCACTGAACTCTGTTAATGCACCATGAAAGTAGACCTGTACACAGAAGAATGATATGTAAATGAAGAAGCATGGCTGTGTGCCAATAAAACTTTATTTACAAAAACAGGCAGAGGACTGGATTTCACGGATGGACCAGTTTGCTGTCTGTTATCTGGAGGAGCACTTCACATGTAGAAGATGCTCAGTCAATATTTATCAAATGCATAAATGAATGAGAGCACAAAACACAAAACTCTCTGGGAGGAAAGCTTTAAAAGAGCAAGTGAGAAAAAAATCCTCAGCAGGAACACTCTTGAATTCATCTGACAATAGCCTAGTATTAACCGAGCCTATTGTTGCCTATGTACCTAAGACTCAAATGTAATACTTCTGTCCCTCTGAAATTTGGAAGAGAGTTAGAATATACTTTATACTAAGATCATACTGATCAGCAGGAGAGCAGTTAAGACCAACCTAAGGACCTCATTCTGCACAGACCACACGGGTCTGAATATAGAAGGTGTGGCCTGTTCCACCAGCTGATTATGAAAGTGACCCACAGTTTCTAAAAGATTTTTGATGAATTACTATCATCAAAGTTTTCCTGTGAGTCTGTGGCTTTGGAACTAACATTTTAGTCCCTGCCACTCCACTGAGAAGAGAACTTAGAACTCATTTTCTATAGAAACAACAGCCTACAAGCACCTAGGTTTACTGAAAGTGTTGAGAACTCTGAACTTCAGGGATTGAGAACCCACGTGTAGTGACCTCGACACCATTTCTAAAATCACCTATTTTTTTTCTTTTTTTGTGCATAGAAGAACTGGGGTGTAGGCCAGAGGTATGGGGTCGTGAGAGGATTCACCAGAGTCAGAGTGGGGAGCAGAACAGGTGGATCTATTGAAATGCACTGCAGAAGGGAGCAGCGGGTCAGACAGGAGAGGTCTGCATCGGCATGTGGGCTGCTTTCAGGCTGGGGATCCACCTCAGGCCATAGCAGTGATAGTGCTGAGACGTAACCCCTACTCCACCTGGGAGGCCCTAAAACCACCTGTTTCAAGAAGTAGGTGACTGAGTTCTCAGCAAATGACTTCCAAACAAATACTCTCAATGTACAATGGGGTCAGCACAAGGCACATTCTAAGTGGGAAAGAAAACAAACTGGGGTCCAGTGGGAGAACAGTCACTCTCTCATTGCTTCCTCCCTCCACCCCAAACCATGAAAGTACTGGAGTTAACACAAATTTTATAAACTAAAGGTAACAACTTTAAAAGTAAAAGGAAATCATCTTTCTCTCCCACCCTTTGAATTCTGATTTCTCAAAGAATAGATGATGAATCAGGAAATGAGCAAAAATATATCTTCTCCAAAACTTCGGGTTTCCACAAGGCTCTAACCTCTAATAAAACCATTTTTCTGGAACTTTTGTAAAAGTTAAAGCTCTGCCTTGGGCTGAAAGTTGCAGGGGAGCACCATCTACTGGTAAATACCCAAACTCTAGCTTGGGAAATTTCCATATGAATTTAGAGATGAAATTCAGGACTCATTTTGCACAATGACCTCTTGGCATATACAGGGAAACTTCTGGAACCTCCAGTGGCCATTAGGGTTTATCTGGAAATCTTGTTTTGGTTCTTTGCATAAATACTAGGATAAAATTAAGGGTTCCATTTCCAGGGAAAATAGATACAAAATGAGCCTCTCATTAAATGAAGGCTCCAGAATCTCTAGAAGACTGCTAAGGACTAGGGGTGGGGTCTCTTGGGGATGGGGGAACTGCCAAGAAAACCATCCCTTCCTCTCACTGATTTCAGGTGACTTGAAAGAAAGGTCCAATCCTCTAAATATCACACTGCCCTCAAATTTTTTTTCCTCTTATCAACAAAATGGAATCATGAATATTCAATCTGAATACTCAATTTGACAATGATCATTGGTTTAAAAACAAATATACATACACACATATGTGAAACTACAATTTGAGTTCTTAATTTCGTAACAAATTATATCTGATTGGATCCACCACTAAAAATACCACAATCATTGTAATCTGTGGATTTCCTCGCCTCAGAGTCAGAGCATCTTCTGTGCGGTTCTAAAATTTTTGCACCATCACTTCTGTTCTCCTCATCAATTCTTTATAATGTTATTATTGGGCCCTGAGGTGTTCTTCTGAAGTAAGCAGAAAATTGGTCTCTCACACACACAAAAAAAAAAATAGTTTCCATATAAAAGGGTAGTAATCAGGTCATCTTCCCAAGGACAAGAAGATGATAGAGGATGAAGTTCCACTAAGAAGGGGACAGTAATATGGTGGAAAGAGCGTGGATTTTAATTCCAGCTCTGACTCTTACCACTGGGATTACTTTGATCATACCCTAATCTCTTCTCCAGTTCTTACTCTGTGGAATGGGCCACAGGCCTGATAACTAGTTAGGAGGATTAAAATGAGATCTTGTTGTGTAATTCACTGGGCATGTATTAAGTATCAACTAATCTCTCTTTTTCCTTTTTCTCTTTGATAAGGTCTTTGTACACAGGAGATGTGAGAGCTCTTCCCAGGACGTCTCTCTCATCAGCATTCAAGGAGGTTACCTTTGCCTTTTACTCCAGGAAGTTCTGCAATGTACTATTGCAGAGTCAGCTCATTAAGTATGTATGAACTCACTCCAAACTGGTGTTTTTAACCAAGAAATAAACCACTTTGCTGTGAGCACCTATAAATAAAAAGAGAAGGTTTCCAATCACATTTTTGCCTGTGCCAAAATAAACAGCTGCATTTCTCAAGGGACTCACTGAAAAGATATTAAGAGAAAAACTTACCTATCCAGAGAAATCTAAAATCCTCAAATGCCACCCTAACAAAATCAATTTCTAAAAAATTGGCAAAGGTTTAAGAAAGTCTTTTTTTTTTCTTACCACAGCATTCCTTTTCTTGATTCATGAATTACAACCCTAAAGAACTCTAGCTCATACCAGAAAATATGCAAAAAATGCCACTATATAGATTGGCAGTTTGGTTAGGTAAACCTTGACAAACAATCTAAGCTTTCAATATCAACATGTTGAAATTTCAATGGTAATGAAATACTTTCCATTGTTCATTCATTTATAAATTCATAAACTACTTATTGAATACATAAGGCACACAGGTGGTGTTCCAGGTTCTGGGAACAAAACAATGAATCAGACAGGCAAATCGTTCCTACGCAAAAGGATTTTAATATTCTAGTGAGAGGAGACAGATATACCGAACAAGTAAATGAAAAAGTAAATGATATATAATTTCATAGAATAATAAATATCATGAGCAAATATAATAGCAAATTATATAAATATAATACAATTTCCCTAAGAGTCAGCATTCTTACACTCTGAGGGAATATTGCTTGGGCTGAAATCTGAACAAAACAGAGCCATGAAAAAATTGGGGACAAAGCAGTCAATTAAAGGGACATCACAAGCAAAGGCCCTGAGGTAGGAACCAGGAGGCAAAAAAGAAAGCTACTGTGACTGAGCAATAAGAGCAAAGGGGTTATGCTTCTCAAAACGGAATGTGACTACAGATTACCAGGGGATCTTGTTAAAATGCGGTCTATTTCAGTAGGTTGAGGCAGAACTTGAGATTCACATTTCTAATAATGAACCCCCAGATGATCCTGATATTGCTGGTCCATGCACCCTACTTTGGATACAGGAGCTTGTAAGCCATGGGCAAATGTTTGCATTCCTGGCTACTTGCAATGGAAAATCACATTTGTCTTCACCTACACTTCTAGTTACACAAAGGCCTCCTACCCTGTTGGTATTTTCCCTCCAGCACAAATCTGAGTACCTGGTAGATGCATAAGAAAGGTCTATGTTAAAAGCTAGGGCTGGAAATGTAGACCCTGCTTTGTGATTTGCTTGGGGCTAGAAAGAGTAACAAAAATAATGTTGGAATGGAGTGAAACAAAGTTAGTGAATGGAAAGGTTGCAGATGGATTTAGAATCACATATACAGGTTCAAATCCTACTTTCTCACCAGTAAGATCTGAGGCAAACTACTCAACTTCTGTGAGCCTTGGTTCTCTCATGTATAAGCATAGAAATAATATCCACCTTATGGGAGAGACATGAAAATTACATCCAATAGGAAATTGTAAGTGCCAGCTTTACCTGACCTCAGATAGCATCGCAATCTGTACATTTTCTAGAATAAAGCCAATTGCCAAGATAAGAATTCAAGGCCTACATCCATGTGAAGTTATTGACTATAGTCCCAGAACATTTGTTCATTGCTGCTTTAAAGACAATGTGCCCCATTTTCTAGCCCTACTTCTATTACTCACTTGCTTGACAATCTTCAGTTCAGTTCCTTAACCATCTGGTAGTCTTCACCTGTGAAATGGGAGCGTCAAAGTACTATTCCCACCCACCCTTGGCATCTTCTAACTATAATTGCACAGCGAGACTGCTGAGAGTGGGTATGTCTCCCAGGAAACATGGCAGAAGCCTCATAGCTGAGATACTTGGGTGATGAGCTCCATGTCCAT
The DNA here is from genome assembly GCF_964194135.1 of Talpa europaea. Classification (NCBI taxonomy): domain Eukaryota; kingdom Metazoa; phylum Chordata; class Mammalia; order Eulipotyphla; family Talpidae; genus Talpa; species Talpa europaea. The sequence goes on from NC_140078.1 coordinate 94,471,401, forward strand.
CAAGAAGACAAGTGAAAGCTTTGTCCATTAACCTTGGCCGACAAATAGCCTTACTCCCTTCTCTCCAATCCCATTATTCCAGAAACTAGAATGCCAGAAATATGATCTCATCCTCACTGGATCTTTAATATTTATAAAAGCAACTGACCTCACAGGAAAAACTCAAGAACAAGACTTGCTGGAAGCAAATGTATACACTTCTCTGTGTTGTCGTTTTTTTTAAAATTTGCTCACACAATAATGTAATGTTATAATCCTTTGTTTCCAAAAATGCCTTTTCAATGAAAAGAAATCTACAGAAATTATAATATTTAAAACATGTTAAAAAATTGAAGGGGGATGTTTACTGGTTTTGATCTAGTCTGATCTCCACACCTCCATTCATTCCTTACCTCAGCTTGGGATCTCCATGGACTTTGTCTGCTTGCTTTTTTGTTGTGGCCATTATTATTTTACAATTAAACACAATAAAAATTTAAAACAACTTCAGCAGCAAGTGCCCCTGTCACTAGAGAATTTCATTGTTCTGAGGGGCTTAGGCTGAAAAAGGAACTTAATTATCTTATCTAAAGGTGTTTATTTCAGGGAAATGGCTTTTCATTGGAGATATTGAAATAAAAAGACCATTTCTTGGGCCTCCCTGGTGGCGCAAGGGGTTAAGCACAGCACTCTGAGGAAATCCACAGCCTCTGCAGCACAAGTTTGATCCCAGCCAGCCAGGGAGCAGCCCACATGGCGAGGCAGACCTCTCCTATCTCGTCCGCTGCTCCCCTCAGCAGTGTATTTCAGTCAATCCGCCTGTTCTGTGCCCCACTCTATCTCTGGTGAATCCTCTCACCCCCCTGCATCTCTGGCCTGTACCCCAGCTCTTGTATGCATAAATAAATAAATCTTTTTAAAAAAATAAGATAAAAAGAACATTTCTTGAAAGGCCAGATGCTTCACCCCATGATATTTTCCCATGTCCCTTGGAGAAGACCAGTTCCCTTCAGATATATCAACAGACGTGCCCATTCCCTCAGACACAGCCAACACCAGACCCCCTTTTCAGCCTTATTTACTCTTCGCCTTTGACAATCTTGCCATTTACCATCTTTATCACCGTCATTTGAAGATGTAGGATGCTGAATTAAATGGAGCAGGGATCTAAGAAATGATGACTCCAGATAATTGCTGAGAGTTCACGTTGGCCACAGATCACACCAAGTTGAAGAGGTAAAATTACGTGTACTATAGGTAGACACAAAATCTCCCAAATTATGTGTGTCTCCCACATCCGCGGGTCTATGGAGCAGGCCCAGGAGCAGGTGCTGCTTACCCAAAACATTGGATCCCTTGGTATCATCTCTGCTCTTTCCTGGCCAAGGGCCCCCATAATTACCTTCCATAAACTGAACCCGCAACCCTGCCACCCTCCACACATACCCGCTGCTGAAAATTGTATTGGCAATTAATTTGTCAGGAAAATGCTAGGGAATGCGAACACTGGTAATTTTATACCATAGATATTCAAATTAAACCTCTAGCCTGAGTGTTTTCAGTGTCAAATTGTAGAATAGTTGCAGAAAAAGAGAGAAACACCACCTTCCTCCTGTTATCTTCTGATGAGGGGTGATAAAGAAGGTTTCAAGTGGATTTAATAACCTGGCTCTATCTGTAGGCTTGACTTGAGAACATTAAGAACAAAAACACACTAATTATGGGTGACATTCCTTGTGTTCCTCTGGGAGTGAAAGGAGATGGGGTATTGTTTATTCTGTACCATTCCTCGATCTTTTTAATGAAGAACAATAGTGTCACATATAGTAACTGGCAGGTCTGCTTCAATTCCGCACCTCATTTTCCCAGGATGACCATGGTTGACCACAAAGGAATCACAAAGACTGCTATGCATCAGCATAACAGTCACTGGATCATCTCCTGGTACCCCATGTAAAGAGGGCAAGCCTCTGGTGGTTCACCTGAATCAAAGGGGAACACTTCAAGCTTCAGGACCTCTTGTGGTTACAGTCTTCAGGAGTCACTTCATGAATTCTTTAAAGGAAGGAAGAAAACTAGTATTGTCTACTTCCAAACAAGATTAAATCATTCAACCTTTATATGAAACCCTCTAGGGGTATGGTGGCCATCATCATTTTAAGAGGAAACTGAGACAAAAGGGTTAAGTAGCCATATAACACGGCCAGGCTGTCCTTGGTGGAATTCACACTCGAGTCTTCATGAGCTTTGCCCTATCCCAAAGAACACTTATGGAAGGGTGGGGATCACATGGGTTGGTTTATGGAATCCTTTCATTGGGATTTTTTAATCCATTACACATAGATTAAAGAGTATCTTCATTAATGCACACATATAAGCATTAATATTTTTGACTGTGCATGGATGCTGGGGGTGACTTAAATGCATTTAAAGGTGTTACCGGATATCTAGCATTTCTCATGGTTGCATCTGTTTTCCTTCATTAGATAGAAAAAGCACAATATTATCACATGGGTCTATGACTATTCCTGCCATTTAGGGTTATCCTACTCAAAGACTACTGCTATTCACCAGACAGCTTCTTGACTCTATTCTTAAATATATGATGCAAACTGAGAGCAACAGAGCTAAATTACAGCACCCTGTGGCTAACCTACACAAACAGTGGAGGTTGTCAAAACCCAGCTTTAAATGCAGTGAAGAGCCATCTTGTTAGAACAAAGACAACTGCCCCTCAATGATGATCTCAATTTGATCTAAGTACTATGTGGGACTTGATAAAATGATTTCCTAAGCACTACCTTAGACCTATTAAGTCAGACTCTGGAGATGGAGCCCAAGCAATCGTACTCTTTGAAAGCCCCTAGGAGAATCAGATACTCATAAAGACAGACGCACAAGTGAAAACCAATGCCTGAAATGCATGTTGCACAGTGCTACAATGCTGCCTCAAAATGAGAGTCATGGACTTCGCCTCATAGTAGCATATAGGATTTACTGCCTTGAACATGGAGATTCTTTACCTGGAGAAGATTGATTATGGCTTATACTGTTCATCATTTTATATCAAGCAAAGAAAACGTCTTCTGTATTCAAATCAGCAGCACAGAATAGCTAACCCATTATGAGCCAAAGATTCCCCCCCTTTTCTGAGATGTAAGGATGTTTTGCCAAACTAGAGTCGGGATATTTTTTCTTTAATTCTCTGTCTCTCCTACTTCTATAGCACAAACACCTTTCATTAATATAGGTATAGCCTGTCTTTACTGTTCCTGTTTATTTTAGTTCATTTATTTTCACATTCAGACACCCCTTCTTTGATGTTTGCCAAAAATTAGGAATGGTAGGTTAGTGAGTCTGGTAAGATGCCTGTTGTTGTGAACAACTAACTAGCTTTGGGAGCTGTTAGGAAAATGGAAACTGCAATGTGAACAGAGATGTGGAAACTTGAGCTTTCATGTGTCTAGGATAGCAAGACAGTTCCATCTTGAAGGCCAACTTTCACCCATTGGTGGTGGCCTCCTGGGGCACTATGTTGAGACAGATTTTGAATGTTGCTGATGGGTGATAAGGCAGCAAAGTGCCAATCATTTGGAATTCATGCTCTTAGTGATTCAGTATTTGCCCTGGACATGATCACCGGTTTTAACAAAGTCAGAGAATTCTAGAAACTTTCCCCTTCAAATCTCACATGTAATATAAGAGAATCAAAGGATGTATTTCCCAGAGCCATACGTATCACTATGCAGAAATGCAAGAACAATGCTACAACTCAGTTTTCTTTTCTCCCCATCCAGTTTTCTTTAGTACCCACCGTGAAGTCTCACAAGGAGACAAATTACCTTGAACCTTAGCTGTATCTGTTACATCACATTTGGAAAGAAAGCTGAGAAACCTCCATTGTTTTAGGCCAGTGGGCAGTGATCCCAAGCAGACGATAGTGACCTCTTGCCCTCATACCCACAAGCTACCAAGAAATAATCTGATTGAGTCTAACCTAGAAGAATCAAAATGAATATCAATGGTTCCGCTTTCCTACATAGGAATATACTCCAGGAAATTTTAAATATACTTAAATTTATAAATAAATACTTAAATATATAAATTTAAAATATATATTTAAATATATAAATTAAAAATATATATTTAAAATACAATTTCCAGGAAAGTTGCAGAACAAAGGGGATTCTCTGGGATAAGGCCAGCTCCATGAACAGGACAGAACTGAGTGAATGTCATGTGTTGCAATGTGCTCTCTTCCTGCAACCTACTGGGTTGAGGGACATTGTCTAGCCCTACAGGGGTGTGGTTATAGATTCTCCATCCCAAGTGCACTCTGAGATGCATCACGTTAGACTAGTCAATAACCAGAGAGCAGCATTCCTCCTGATGGACTCACACACAGAGATACTCCCAGCTTTATGGATCACTCACAGTTAGATAGACTCTGCCAGTCCAGACAATTGGGCCTAAAAGGAAAATTAGCATCACAAGCATCTCAGCACTTCCCTTCTCTTGGAACCACTAAATAGTTCCCTTTCATTTCTTTGTTCTTTCCTTTAGTGGTCTTAAATGGCTTTCTGCTTTTTAAATATGCTGCATACAAACTACCTAAAATCCCCAGGGATGTGCCAGTGTTGTCTATTAAGAAACTGATACTCACCATAATGCTTTAAACAGATTCATCCTATGGTCTCACTCATAGCAGGAATCTAGAAAACTTAAATAAGGGACCAGGAAAAAGAATAACAATAGGAAAGAAAATATCAAAATCAACAAACAACTATGAACCAGAGAGACACTATGGGGGGTGGGGGCGGGGAAAGGAGTGATTGGGGTCAAAATAAGGGGGTTGTAATTGTATGGGGAATATAAAAATAAAATTTAAATTAAAAAAAATTAAAAAAAAAAAAACAGATTCATCCTAAAGGACAAGTGTCATCTACAGGTGAATTACAGAAAGCAAGGGAATGAGACCAGAGCTCAAGGACTGAAGGAGCAGGAGTGGGGAGTCCCTGCAACTGTAGCCTGTGATGCTTGGCAACAAGAAATAATCGAGAGGAAATGAGTCTCATTTCCCCATGCGTGAGGCTTTTCCTACTTTACCACATTTTCACTGACCTGGTCAGATATAATTAACTACAAGGATAAGGGGTGCTAGAATGGGGGCGAGATGCTACAACTAGACTCTCCTGCTAGATTTGCAGCAGATCCCACTGGCAGCCCAGATACTAGCTTACATGGGGATTTTGTGTAAACTAGAAAAAAGCAACCATTGCTCAAAACACTTTACTGCCATCTGCTGGTGTGTTGTCAAAATAACTAGTCACATCTAGAGTGACTGCCAGTCACCCTAAATGTTGCCCCAGGAAATATGCCCTGTTACTGCACAACCAAAACAGCTAAATTGAGGCAGACTTAGTAGGAGATTGGATCTGGTAAATAGAACAGGAAGCCCCAAGACTGCAAATGTGATGTGGAGACCAGTCTACACACCCCCACCCCCCAGGAGCCAGGGCGTGGAAATCAAGGTAAGGCATAATAATGCAAGGTGGTGCAATCCAGAGGAACTGGCTCAGAAGTCAGTGGTGCCGGTGATTTGGGTCATCTAGCTAGCTGTTGGATGTTGGAGGTGGGGGGAACCTGGCAAGCTCAGAAGAGGCCCCAGAACCAAGCAGGCTCAGGAAGCAGGGCAGGCTCCTGCTCAGATCTTCAGAATGTAACCCTAAGTCTCAGACTAAAGAGAAGCTTAGGCTTCAGCTCTGAAGCCAGACTCAGCTCTGAAGACAGAAGGGCTGCAGAGCCTAGGATTGTCACAGGGTCTAGCAGTCATTCAACAAACATTTATTGAGTATTTACTATGTAGTAAGATTATGCATGATGAAAGGGCTACAGAGGAAAGTCACAGCCCCTATCTTTAAGGAACTCTTGGTCTGATATAAGCTCCCAAAACCACTTTTTAAATAAATTTAACAATTCATTAAAAATAAAAGAAAAAATAATAACTACTTAACGAGTGCCTCTGACATTCCTCACCCTGTACGATGCCCAGGACCTATGACAGAGAAGCACAAACAGTTCTTGCTTACCAGGAGTCTGTGGGCAAATAGGTAATTGCAACAATGGGTGTGCAAGCACCTGCAGCGGCCTGCAACTTAGTCATGAGGGTCCAAGAAAGGTTGCAGGAGGAGGCAGAGACTAAGGTGAAACCTGCATAAAATTCCTGCTCTCAGAGGGTTCAGAGCATAGGTCTGATCTACCCAATGTAGCTGTGGAGCACTTAAATGAGACGGGTATAATAAAATAATTTTAATTAATTTAAAGCTTAAAACTGAAGCAATGCAACATATTGTTTTCCATTAAGCACATTTTAATGTTCTCATAGGAAAGGATTCCATTTTACTCTAGCCATTGTATTGCCTAAGATATTACTGTTGTATATAATCTGCATGTACTTTTTTTCCTTTTAGAAAATTTGAAATTATGTATGGGGCTATAGTTATATTTCTATTAGATAACATTGGCTTAGACCAAGGAAATAGTTGTATAATCAGAAAAATGAAGCAAAGTATTTATTATAATTGCTGAGCTAAAAGTAGTCTTCCCTACTACCTACTGTTGCCTGGGTGTATGAAGACAAAATGCTGAGACAATCCTAGATAGCAGAGAAAAGAACACAGATTAAATGCAAATTAGTGTAAGCTGAATTTGTTTAAAAAAATGAGTGACACATGTTTAGCTAGAGGTTAAAAAAAACAAAAACAATACATTTTAGAGAAGCACCTCAAAATCTGGGCAGAGAGATTTTGGGCAGTGACTTCCATCTGCTACAGATATAGAAATAGGATGTTGGCTGTATTTTTTGTTGCAAGTAACAAAAAAAGTCTAACAGATAATAAAGAGCAAAATAGACATTTACTATTGACTGAACACACCCAGAGGTGTGTTCAGTAAATAGCAACCCAGCAGCTAATCCAGCAGCTCCAAAGTGTCTTCAAGGATCCAGTGATTCCTGTCCATTCTGCCGCATCCTAAGGATCTGCTTTTTTATCCTTCAGATCTGTCCATCAAGGTCCCAAGGCAAAAAGCAATGGGATGGAAGCAGTCAAACTAGAGAATCTTCCCGTTTGTTCATGGACACTCAAATTTCTATCCCAGTTCTACTCTGTCTCTACTTCCAGGGAGACAGAGAAAGAAAGCATCTGGAAAAGGAGAGTCTGAAAGCCAAATGCATTTGTATTTTATAGTATTTGTATTGTATTTGTATTTGTATTTTATAGTATTTTATACTAGTTACAAGTGTCCTCTTGAGGCTGACATGATGCTGCTGGTAATGAACTGGGTGTTCTGTTAGCAAGGACTAAGGGAAAGCAACTCGTGGTGTCAACAACCCAGTGATACTCATTATATGATATTTGATTATTCCATAGTTGATTTCTTAGAGGATAATTGCCTAAAAGATATTTCCTTAACTGAAAGCATGGGAAAGATTTATTAAGCAGATCTGAAGGAACAGAGATCAGAAAACTATAGCCAAAGCAGAGCTGTAGTGACTCAATGGCAACTTGCCTATGATTCTCTTACTGTCACTTAAGATACATACTGTCCTCCCAGACCATTATCTTCACTGAGCAGGCCAAGTGTGCGGCTCACAATGACTGAGAAATTGTTTTTACTGAAAAAATAGTCTTTCGAACTGCTGTAAAGAGATGAGAAAATGGAAACATGTCCAGCATTCTTGGGCCAAGAACAACGCATTTTTCAAATTTCTCCAAGTAATGAGGGCGATGAAAGAGAACTTGTATACGGTCATTGTTAAGGCAAATTTTATAGAAAACTATACTAATTGGGAGCTGTGGACTGAAGACAAGAGAGTGGCGTGTAACAACAAATACCAATAAACTTGGCCACTGAAGAAAAAGAATCTCACTGTGAGGAGCACATGGAAATTAAAATTCTCCTTCATGGGCTACGGAGGCAGCCCATCAGTCACAGGAGCTGCTACATCAAGACAAGCCAAGACAAGCCAACAGCTTGTCCTCTGCAGGAAGGACAGTTGGGGGTTTCTAATAATGTCCATACAATGGAATGACACATTCACAAATAGAATAAAATTTAATTATGCTTAACAATTACAAGTACATATGGGCCTTTCATTGCAAAAGACATTTTTTAAGCATCTGCTCAGTTCCTGACACTGAGGGAAGTCCTGGCAATAGGAAGCAAAGACCACCAGGTCCTATCCTGCTTCTGTTCCCAGTCGTAGAGAGGCAAATGGGAAAAGAGATGTGTTCATCTAATGTGTTCATTAGAACAGAAGGGCTGGGGCCTCCCTGGTGGTGCAAGGGGTTAAGCACCACACTGTGAAGCAATCCACAGCCTCTGCAGCACGAGTTCAATCCCGGGCTGGCCAAGGAGCAACCCACATGGCGCAGTAGACCTCTCCTGTCTCGCCCTGCTGCTCCCCTCAGCAGTGTATTTCAGTCAGTCTGCCTGTTCTGTTCCCCACTCTGTCTCCAGTGAGTCCTCTCACCCCCTGCATCTCTGGCCTGTACCCCAGCTCTTACATGCATAAATAAATAAATCTTTAAAAAAAAAAAAAAAAAGAACAGCAGGGCTGTTTCTAATGAAGGAGATACTGAATGAAAACACAAAGGCAGCAATTGGAGAAGCAGAATGGTGTTTGGAGAACTAGCATGTAGTTCCATGTGAGCAGAACAAAGCAGGTTAAGATGGTTCTGGAAGAAGAAGGAAAGCAAGGGGTTGTACTATGATAGCGGGAGGAGTAAGTATGCAGCTGGACAAAGTGGGTGGATTCCTGGCCTGGGGCCAACAGTGAAGCCAACAGGGGAGCAGGAGAGAGGTAGTCCCTGGAGTTACTCCTCCCCAATGAAGAAGTGCTGGTGTTAGTGTGTCTGCGGCATGTGTGCACCTGAGTCTGCACAGAGGGGACAGTGGGAGCAAATGGAACCCAGTGAGGGCAGAGGAACTGCTGGATGAAGTCGCCAGTTATGAAACATTTTCTACAAAGGCACCATCAGGAAACCTAAAGACTTTGGTCTCTATCTATACCTTTTTTTTTTTTTGTGGGACTCTCGCCAGTGGCCATGGAATGAACCGGCGCTGCAGAGGCAGCCTCGCAGCCCAGTGCTCAACCGCTGCGCCACCAGGGGAGGCCCACTATCTATAGCTTTTGCAGTCCCTTCCAACTCTAGGGCCACACAGTTCCATGAGAAGGCCCCATGTGTTCCTTGAGAAGGCCCCAATTATTACCCATGTGGTCCTTCTTCCATTTCCTTCCCTACACTCAGGGCACACTTATTTGGTGAGGACATTCCTTACTCTGCAGCAGACACCACGTTAGTTCCATCAGGGTCTTTGGATGCAGACCAGCACCCATGGAACGGCAACCACCCCTGAGGAGAGGAGCTTGGAGAAATCAGCTCCAGGGGCAGAGTGTGAGAGGAAAACGTTAAAAAGCAGATTCACTGCAGAGGCTGAGAGCTCCTGAGAGACCTGCCCCAAGGACTTCTAGAACATTCTGAGGGGAACCAAATTCCCACCATGCAGGTGAGGGCAGAGGCAAGAACACACTGATTTGGGGTTATTTTTATACACTGTTCTTAGCCCCTGGCTGATGCTGCCTGGAGTAATTAGGGTACCTTGAAGACAATGGAAGCTTCACTCTTTTTACATTGCTTTTCAGTTCAAAAATAGTGTTCTCCCTCAACCCCAGTAAGATACTGAGAAAGAAAAAGTAAGGAATAATTAGTGTGAATTGTCTCAAAATGTACGCTGTAGAATGCCTATTGACATACAAGCCTGTACTCATATAGACACCTTAAGTTTTCCTTATATCGTTCAAAGTTATTAATTTTGCAGAAGATCTAATACTAAGTTCTGTTAATGTTTAATCCTGCTAAGTATTTTGTAACTTTAGTAGGAACCAATTAACCAAAATGCTTTTATTCCTGTCTACCATTTCTTTCTCCTATTTCTTTGAAAATCATGAATACAAGTCTTAACAAGGAATTTTTCCCCTTGTACTTGTTTTGTGTTTTGCAGGTTATCAAGAACCCACAGGATTATTTTCTGTCTTGATTTCATGTAAACCTTTTGGGGTGCTCAGAGTTGTATGTCAGTAGTAGTGATGAGGTACCATTTATTGAGCCTCCATTAAGGGTAGACAACATAAAAGTAATGAACAACAACGGTTAACATTTGCTGAGGGTTTATTAACCCAGAACTCTGTTGTAAACCCTCCCTATGTATTCATTTTATCTAAATAGCTTCTGATATAGACCATAAAGCCAGACTTATCTGCTGCAGGAGGCCTTGATGCCCCAGCCAAATAAGACACTGACAAGCAGTGAAGCCCAAAGGGCCTCACACCGTGGGGCCAAAGCCAAAGGGCCTCACACCGTGGGGCTGAAGATTCCTTGTGCCTCACACTGTGAGGATGAAGATCTAATATTTTTTTACTTTTTGTTTTTGGTCATAAATAAAAAAAAAAATTCCCAAAAAAGTACATTAGGCACTATATTATATGCATCAGTATATTACAAATAAACGGCATGGAAAATTAGAAACTAATTATTAAACAATTTGGCCTACTTGACAATGGAAGACAACTTATTGAGCATGCCTGACAAGCATTACAATACAATAATCATAGTAGGTCCTTCTATTTTGTTTTCTCTTGAAGTTTCTTGGGAAAGTTTTTAATATGAAGCTATTTGAGTTAAGAAATTTCTAGGTAAAAAAAGTTCTGATAGCTGAACTGCAGCTGGTCTCCGGCTGAAGGTCATGTGAATAGAATAGTCCTTTGATGCTTAGGCTTTAGCTAATAGGAATGCACTGGCGGTTATTCACTGTTTTTAATAATTGTCTAAATAAAAAAATAAGTAACTTTAATGTTAGGTTTAGTTTATTATCTGTTAACCTTGAGAGCTGCTGTCTAGCTGAGACCTGTAGGGGCCAGTAGTCTATAAAAAACATAATACACTAATTGTTTATGCTTTACACTTAATAATGTACTTTCTTATTATTATTACTAATAATAAATAAATAAAGACCTGCTGAGTCTCTCGGCAGAAGATACTAACACCTCACCAAGTGTCGGTGTCTCCTCATTCCCTTCCCCTCAGCCCTTAAGTTTTCAGCCCTTTCGTTTTCGCCTAGGCCATCTCATCCTTTCAGGAACCCTGACACAACGTTTTGCCGGAGGCTGGTCCCCGGCACTTATCCATCAAGTTGCCCTGCTTATTGGGGTCAAGAGCCTCTGAAAGATGCATCATTTCCCTGGGAAGAATCAAATCCACCCATCGGCTTGCACGCTCCTGCGGAACCCCATCCCTTGACAGATCCTGCCTGGAAGCTGACCCAGAACCCACTGGCACAAGCTCTGAGGGAGTCTGTGTGGCTACTGACTGGTATAAATAGATACTGAGGCATAATGGAGAAGAGTTTAGCCCTCCTGTCTCTTGGGTGGCCAAACCTTTACTGACCCATGGAGGCAATAAAGAGAGACCACATCTTTAGCTGTACAGAATCAATCTCTGAGGCCTAAGCCAAGGGAGAGGAATAAATCAGGATCTTGGATTTCATCTCATTAAGAATTTCCAAAGGGGCAATTCACATATGGAATCCTGGGCCAAGCCAAAGTTGACTTAGCCAGACAAGATGCAAGGAATGAGTTGCCAACTGGGAACTGGAGTTGTGTGGCTGGGAACTGAAGAAAAACACTGTATTAATTGTATTTTGATTCTCTGTGTTTTATGATGCCTTCACATTTTGTGGACCTGCAGAGGGACTGTGCAAATTTCTAGACATAGAGAATAACTTTCCTGAGAGCACAATCTTGACATGCAAACCAACTGATCCAAAGTCATACCCCCATCTGCATTCCTTTATCAGGATCCAGACAAGCCAGGGATTCGACAAGTAGGGGCAGAGTTGACTGAAATTATTAAAACTAGCCAGTCCTAAACCTGTCTACCCTGTTCACTCTGCCTCGTCCATTCCTTCACACAAAAACCATGATAAAGGCTCTTGGCCATGCTTTCCCCACACCTCCTCTGCCTCCTGACTGACCCTGGGGCTTCCCCACATAGCCCTGCACGGTGTGAGTGTCTCTTGATTCTGGGCATCTGTAAGAGTGTTTTCTCTCATGACAATCATTTCTGTGTCTGCGCTCTCACCACACCTAATTTAAACAAACTTTAGGCCTCCCTGGTGGCGCAGGTTGAGTCTCAGCACTCTGAGGCTATCTGCGTGAATCCCCTCATCTCCGTACCTCTGGCCTCCACTCCAGCTCTGTATGCATAAATAAATAAATCTTTTAAAAAAATAAAGCAAACTCTAGGTATATTTTATGACTCAGATAGGCAAAAAATACCAAAATTGGAGGGAATGGAAGTTGAAGGGAAAAGTTAGAGTTTTCCACAAGAAACAGGTGGCAGATGAGGAAAGTGTGGGGGCAGTAAGGGATCGTTCACCACAGAGTGACTCGTGGATCCCTGTCAGGTTGGAGGAACTGCTGCTAAGAGGTAGAACCACTGGTGATGAGACAAGACATGGTAGAATGTGACTGGATTGCACCATCTTGCTCATACCCCCAACAATAAGGTGTGAGTCTTCCAACTTCATTGTTTTTTCAGGATTATTTGACTATTCTGGGTCCCTTCAATTTCCACATGAATTGAGGATTATATCAGAATTCAATTGAATTTAGGATACCCAGCTTGTGTCAGAGAATTGATTGGTACTGGAAAAAACCACACACAACTGGGATCAGAAGAATTGTGAGTATGAGTAGAGGTTGGTACCACTTTTCCCTACACTTATACCCAATCATGTCTATAGCTGTTTATTCCATACAAGGGAAAGTCATCTTATAACAAGAACCAACCCCACAATCAAATCTTCATATTCAGTGTTATCTCGACACTCTTCATGGACATTTGCCTGTTGACTCTGTGCTGCCAAAATTCCACTCCCACTAATCTCACATAACAACCACCAAGTAGCACAAAGAGTAGCAGCATTGGGTTGTATCAGACACAAGAGAATTCTAGGGATGAAATGGGGTACCCAAAGTCATGCTCCAACAGGACTTAGCCAGCCGATTCCTGCCCCTGTCCTTCCCATGATGTTGTAAGAAGCAGCACATGGGATTCTAGAACCCAACTAACACTGGCCAAAGACCACAGTCATCCTGTAGTTAGTCACATGACCCTGAATCACATAATCTCCTTGAACTTCAGGATACCCAACTGTAAAATGGATTTCAGATTTTCCCAGAGTAACAAGTGAGCACGGGGCCTACATGAGCTTCACTGACTGTGGCACATTATAGGATATTAGTAGTTGTTGTCTTGTGTCTCATAGACCTACTACCTTGACCTTAGCCAGTGAGGAGATGATACACTTAATGAGTTCAGGGAGAACTAAACAATCACCTAGACCTTTCATCAACTCTACTTCTATGAGGAAAAATTAATCAAACCTGTCTTGAGCATCAAATCTTTTATTATGCTTAAAAAGTGAAAAGTCAGCCTCAAAGTACACCCCTCCCATTTCAGCATGAATCATGTTGCTAATCACTGATAGTAAAACCAAGCTCAAAGGGAGGAATGCTTGGTGATTTTTTTCACCTTTGAAAGATGGAGCACTTAATTATGCATTCTGCAATTAGTTTGTAATTCTCACAAAAGGCACATGAAGAATGTTAATGGTGGCTGCAAGCTGTGTGGAGCAGGAGCAGCCTACCTGACATTCAAGCGCTATCCCTTAGAAGGGGTTCACTGAGTGCATTGGAAATATCCTCAGCTTTGTTTAACTACAAAGAAGCCCAAATGGCAGCTCCCATCAGCACATGGATGGTGGAGGAGGAAGGCAAGATTCTTTACATATTCATGTTGGCCAAGGTCATCACCTAGGCAGCTTACAGCCTAATTATATCAGTGTGCGGTACTGTTGTCATCTCCTGAGAAGGAGATCAGGGAGTGTATGGAGGTGACATTTTTGTGTTGGACATTCCCAGAAGTCATGGTGCTTGATTGCCTCTTTTGTATTGTTCATTTCTGCTAGTGTTAGACATTCTTCCCAGAACTGGTTCCTTTGGTTAGCAAGTCATTACTGAAAGCATCTCAAGTTTGAAGGCACAGAAAATGTTGGAGATAATCTGGACCACGAAGCCTGCTCCCAGGTCTACAAACCACCAGTGGAGTTATAATTACTGTGCTGCCATCATTATTTAAGGGGGTGCCTAGATAAGCCACTGGGGTGAGGAGTTGACTTTTGATGGAAAGTGACTTATGTTCCATTATGGTGGGTTCTGCTGCTCGCAGAAGCAGGACAATTGGATAGATTATTTGTAAAAGTGGCCCCAATAACTCCCCTCCCTGCATCTGATCTATTTGCAGTATGGTTTTACCCTTCCTCCCGTCAATATTCATTTCCTGATCCTTTGAGTCTGAGCTGGCTTTGGATTTGTATTGGCCAAGATAATGCAACAGAAATGACATGGGGCCAGTTTTAAAACTGTAAGAGATCTTGCACTCTTTTTCTTGGAACCTCACCAAGCCTGGGCCAGGCCGCTGGATGAAGAGAGACCCATGGTTCCAATTGCCTGCCCTTAGCCTCAGGCAACAACCAGCCAAAGCCCACAGGTGAAGCCCAGAGGCAAAGTCCAGAGGAAAGTCTCCTAGCTGACCAGTAGCTGAACACAAACACAAACCTCAGTGCAGCTGGACACATCTAACCCTTAGCACTGTGTGTGAACTAAACAGTAACTATTGAAACCAATAAATCACATGGTGGTTTGGTGTGCAGTAAAAGCCCTGGAGAGATGTGCCCCATGCCTAGCCCATCCTAAGGCAAGATAATTCCCTAGAAAGAGAAAGCAGAAAGCTGAGAGACAGGTGTGAATATTAATCAAGGGTTGGTTCTAGAAAGAGAGGCTGCTTAAGGCCCACCCCAACGTGGGTGAGAGCAAACAACAGCCTCTGGCATCATTCTGCATCTGTGCAAATACCCTCTGCTCCCGGTGTGACACCCCACTCCTGTGCCCAATTTCCCCATTTCTTTGGTTGAGCTTTGCTCCCTACCTCAGTTCCCAGCGTCTGGTAGTTTAACTATAAACAGGGCCACATGGTTAATGAGCTGTAAGGTTTGAATGTCACTTTGAATGTCACTGTTGAGCGACATTCAAAGGACATCGTGAAAGGTGAGGTAACAGCTAGGGCTGGGGTTGGGGTCTTTTCTCTTTTGTAGCAAAACTGCCTCACAGCCCATTAGCTATGCAGCAAAAATGTTTGCAGTGAAATGCATGTGAGGTGGATGCTAGTGGCAAAACTAGAACCAAGTTCCCACCATTTCCCACTGCCATTTACCCTGGTGGATCTGACCGAGCTCAGCGTGAGTCTCTGCTCCTCGCTCAGCACCCACTCACGCCCCTGCTTTCTAGCCTTGGGCCATACCACTGGATGGAAGCTGCTCATTTCAGAGTCACTCATGGGCTGCAAGTCCCACGTGCAATGCCTTATGTCCATTTTCCTCCTATTCAACATCGCTTCTGCACTTGGCATTGTTCTCCATCAACTCCTTCTTAGAGAATTTACTTAGAAAAGTTTCCCCCCAAAAAAAAACTCCATTTAAAGAATCCTTTCAATGTGTGACACAATGTGTCATCTGTGGGATGTATATAGTTGCCAGACTGTGAGCTACTTGAGGGTAGGGGTTCTTTTTATACCTCTCGAACAGTCTAGCACTTTTTCACCATGTAGGTGGTCAATAAACACTTCAGTGTATGATGACTACATTTTGAAGGAATAAATGAAAGCCCTGTGGGTGGTATACATACAATCCTAAGTGCCACTGACACCACCACATCCCTAAATGTCCAAGCCCAACAGGATACAAGTCCCATATTATGACTTTAACCCTTACGATTCTGCTCTCGATGGTCATGTAAGCATTTCCCCTGGATGTGATGGGCAGCAGTGAGCTACTCATTGGTCCTTAGACTTGAGGGCCTCTGAATAATCACCTGAAGAGCTTTTTTTTTTGAAAGTCTGGGTTCTTGGGTCTCTCTCTCATAGACTCCGACTTGAAAGGATATGTCTGGGACCCAGGCAGTTCTCTCTGTTTTCAATAATCAAGCTCTCCCAGTGATTCTGATGCAGAAGATGATCCTTTGTTGTAAGTGAAGGCAGCCCCCCCCTTACTCTCCATCCTGCTCCTTCCCTCCTACCTGCCCTGAAGAAGCATTTGTGGGCATCATCCCTGCTGCTAACGTCTTTTAACTGTCTCCGCTCAGACCCAAGTGTTCAAATGCCTCTAACTGCACTGCTTTGCAGAGAGAATTGGGTTTCTGGCCTCTGCAGGTGGCTGGGTTCTGCCCCAAAATAGTAATTCAGAGCTCATGGAAATGAGCTCAGTTCCTATGAAGTTCCCTATGAAGTTATGAGTCAGAACATCTTTTTCAGTACAGAACAGTCTTTAAAACATTGTTTTCCTCCATAACAAAGAGATGAGCATGCATCTATTTAAGTTAGGACTGTCGTTATAGAAACTACCTATTTTAAGGGAAGGATGAAGAAGTACCGCATACTCCATTGAAATGAACAAGCTCTTTCTGGAGTTTGGGAGCTCTTACTGGTTCTAAATGCACTCAAAACTAGCAATTAAATAGACCAGGAGCAGCAGGAAACTCTTCTTGCATGTGTTTCTCTCTAGCCATGGAAAACAGGGGCTCACTGGAGCACCCCCCATCCAATCTCCCTCTCCCTATCTCCCCCCTCTCCAATAGGCCTAGGGTGACAGGATTTGTAAACCTGTATTTCGCGCACCCTTCATAAACTTTGCAAGATGTTGAGTTGACCTCTCTCTTTTCCTATAGAAAATGCATTCTATAGAAATTATTAAAATATGAGCCATTCCTGAATGGCATCTCTTCACTGAATATTTAGATCCTGTCTGCTTGCAAATAACAGAAAATAATCCAGTGGTTAAAACCAGATGGGCATTATTATTTTTATATAATTGAAAAATCTGTGCAGAAATCATGTATAGATTGACTAGTGGTGGAGGATCTAGTGGTGTTCCCAGAAGCCTTTTTTCCTCTTTATTACCTGGCTCTGCCTTCTAGAGGTTGAACTCATGTTAACACCCACGTGAGAGCAACATGGTTGCCACAGCTCAGAGAGCTATATCGCCTTCTAGTTAAATCCAATGGGAAGAATACTTGCCTCTATTCCATAGGTCTTAGCTATAGCTGAAAGAGATTTTGTTGGCTGAGAAATCAGCTGATGACCCCATTAAAACTTATATTGGTAGCCAAAGACATGAGATGATTTAGTTGACTTAGTGGCAAAGAGTTGGGTAACTATGGAGCTAGAGAGTGGAATTTTGTCAACAAGGAGAAGGTAGGTCCCTCCTCCCGCCCCCACCTACCCAAACACCCCAAAGAATGATAGTAAAATTGAAATGGGCAGACACTGGGTGCCAAATTAAAGGCAAACAAAATCTGACCTTGGGACTTCATTAGACACATTGTGCAATATTCACACAAGGAATTACTCTCCTAAAAATGCAATAGAAGAAAAAGTAATAGCAGTCTAATTTGTGAAGGCATTTCCAAAGCCTTCCAGACTGCATCTTCTTATTTTTGTTTTCTATCAGAAAGCCTACCTGTCCTAGGTAATGAAAACAAAAATTAATTCAAAACCAATAGAACCCAGGCTACTGCTTTGGGTTCTTTTAAAAGAAAGTTACTCACATTCTCCTAATTGGACTATTACCCATGATTTTTCACTTTGGAAATGGCTTTGCAGACATCACGACCAGCTGATAAGCTTGAGCCCAATCCCACTCATTAGGCATCAAAATGAGAAGAATCAAAGGCATATATGTTCTAAGGAGAAAATCAGACAGAAAAATGTCTAATTAGATTTTGAACATTTCAAGAGAACCAATAGGATAGAATTTAAGTAGAACATTTTTTAATTAACATCCAGAATTCTCTGCTTGCATTGTTCATACTCCCAGAAACTGCTTGCTGTGGCACTAAGGGACGCAGGTGCCTAAGACCTATTTGCCTTTGCAGTTCTGAAAATGAATCTGTTGGTGCCCAAGGACAGAAAAATGCAGCCACACACTGGCAACTGTCAAATCTCCCACCCACCTCCTCCCTTGATTTCGGTTCTATTTCTTTAGAAAACTTTTGGGGTTAGCTGATGGGTAATGTAGCAAAACTAGCAATTAAATAGACCAGGAGCAGCAGGAAACTCTTCTTGTATAACTCTCAGCTGGTTTAACCACATGACCAGCCGTTACCCCATAAGTAGTGGGGCCACAAAACTTAGGAGATTCACTAAAGGTAATAAATCTGGGGCATGTTTTATGGTAGTGTCCACTTTTCCAGCATCTAGAAATGCAGGGTGGGTACTGTGCAGATGACCTGGTCTCATTAGAATGGGGTTGAAGCCATAGTTTTATCCCAGCTGACCTCCCATAATGCTGTAATAAATATGCTGATGCCCCTTCTCCTACACAATTGATCACCAGTGTCTTATGGTTCATGATGGGTGCCTTGCAAATTTAACAAACCTTTGTGCAATTCATCAAGTTACCATATTTGATTTGCTGCACTTCATTTTGCTCTTAAACTTTTTTTAACATGTCTTTTGTAGAAAATTTAAAAGTAAATATAGAGCATCTGCAAAATAGGGGCAAAATGATTATGGGTGGAGCTTGCCTCACAAGGTGTGTGTGTGGCAGGGGGGGTTCATGGGTGGGTGGGTGGATGTGTATGTATGTGTTTCCACCAGATTTGTAAAAAAGAGATAGAGAAAGCTGACATAAACCCAGCATCTGAAAATCTCTTCATGCCACTAGTTCATTGAGATAAGCAATGGGGAAACCTCAGGACAATTTTTATTAAAATTCATGTTGATTGGCTTCAAGCACACTGACATAGCAGCGACTATTGACATAGTAGAAATCATTTTGCAAGGCAGAGGTCAGGAAACTATGACCTCCAGGCTAAATTCCTCCTACCACCTGTTTTTATAAGCAGAGCTTGATCAGAACCCGCCACATCCACTCACTGGAGTACGACCCATCGTTGCTTCACACATGTCGACGGCACAGACCATGTGGCCTGCAAAGACCAAAATGCTTACTAAGTGGTGCTGGAAAAACAGGAAGCCTTTTTTCCATCCCTATGCAAAAGGCGAGAAGCAAATGGTTTCCTCGTCTCCTTGTCTTAGCATCTGGGCGCATCATTCAGATGGCAAGAGTGGGCAAGGAAAGAAAGCTCCAAGAGCAGGTACACCCTGGAGGAAAATGGCACCACTCCTCTAGCCCACAGTCCAGGATTTCTCAAGGCAGGAGGGTCCCCATAATCAGGTGGAGTCAGCCCTCTTAAAAGAAAACGAGGGCCTCCCCTAGTGGCACAGCGGTTGAGTTCTGGGCTGCGAAGCTTCCTGCAGCCTCTCCAGCGCTGGTTCGATCCCCAGCTGCCAGCAAGGGTCCCACATGGCGCGCAGACCTCTCCTGCCACGCCCGCTGCTCCCCTCAGCAGTGTATTTCAGTCAGTCTGCCTGTTCTGCTCCCCACTCTGTCTCTGGTGAATTCTATCACCCCATCACACACACCTCTGGCATGTACCCAAGCTCTTGCATGCATAAATAATCTTTTTTTTAAAAAAAAGGAAATGATGCACTGTAAAGTCTTAGAAAGGAGCCACACCCTGGTATCATAATTCACTGGATTTCTTTACTGTAACAGCTCATAGTTCCATTGTTAACTCCACAGTGGACATCTCCCCCAACTTATACAGATTATATATTTCCCCCAATTAATTACTGTCCTTTATGTCCGTCTCCCAAAGAATGAATGCCCATTCTAGATATGTTTACAGCTGTGTCCATGAAGACAAGATATGGAATAAGTTGTGGGTGGGAGATGTCATCTTCTTTATCATCTCTTCAGTTCTCAATTCCTAGCATCTCAAATCAACTTTGGGAGGCAAGCAGACAACCCATGGTGTGAACTGAACTGACTAGTTAGATAGGCATATGACAAGGACTAGAGGCAGAGGCAGAGTCTAGGGCAGGGAGCCAGAACAGAGGGAAAGAAGAGGCACTGCCTCGACAGAGTCCTGCAGATCCTGATGCCCTTGGCCTTGCTGGTGAGTGAAAGGAATCCAGGGCAGTTTGGACCAGTCCCGAGACACCAGATGGGTCTTGGAGACACTACAAGCTAGACTTTACACTCACTGCATATTTAAAATAAAGGGCTTATTTTAGGTTAGAATATTCTAAAAAGTGCTCCAAAGAACACAAGATCGTGATATACTCATGGAAATTACATGAAGCAGATTTATGGGCAAATAAGCTTTAGAAATCCCTGCTAGATACGGTGAGAGGGATTTTTTGGCAGGACATCGTAGCACCTTTATAATAATACCATGTCATTATATTTTAATTACATAATTTATAGTTTAAGTACATAATTCACAGCATTTTGCAAATTGATTAATAACCCACCCTTTTCTAGCATTTTGGTAAAACACACTTTAGGAAGCACGGATATAGCCACACAAATGCTTTCTTAAAAGAATGCACATCTCCATTTGGGCATTAAATTATTAAATTTAATACTCTCTCTGAGCTCCCTGGAAACTTATGCTACCAGGAAGAAATACAGTAATATAAAGGTGTTTGTCTGAGAATCATCCTTGGTTCTCCCTAACGAGGAAGGTTCTTTTTTTATTTTTTCAATTTATTTATTTATTTATTTGTTTGTTTGTTTGTTTGTTTGTTTACTTGTTTTTTATTTATACAAGCACTGGGTACAGTCAGAAGCGCGGGAGGGTGAGAGAATTCACCAGAGCCAGAGCGGGGAACAGAACAGGCAGACTGATGAAGTACACTGCTGAGGGGAGCAGCGGGCGAGGCAGGAGAGGTCTGCGCGCCATGCGGGACCCTCCTCCAGTGGCCGGGGTGCAGCCGGGCATCGAACCGGCACTGCAGAGGCTGCGGGCAGCTTCACAACCCAGCGCTCAACCACTGCGCCACCGGGGAGGTCCAAGAGGAAGGTTCTTTCAGGATTTGACCTGCCGGGGAGATCACCAAAAGGATGTTCACACTTCAAACCAACAACAAATAGAGACTACTAATTACTGCAAACACCTCTAAATGTGCGCGCGCGCACACACACACACACACACACACACACACACACACTCACCATAGTATCCTAGGTCCTGAAGTTATAGAATGCCCCTAGAAGTACCACAAGGGGTAGAGAGAGGATTTCTGAGGTCTCTGCAATGTTCCCCTTAGTGATAGGTGACAATGGTCTTTCCTGCGTCCCCCCCCAAATCCCATCTACCTCTCCATGTGAATCACTGCCACAGGGAGCCTCTATTACTGATGGAAAGTGTTTTACCTTTCATGTTGCTCAGTCTACATGGGATACACATGAATGTAGGCTACTGCTTTACACAGTGTATTGGAGAAACATGAAGTTCTTATAAAAATTCATGGAAAATGGGATAGTATTTTAAACAAGTGTGGAAGCAAAGTAATTAGGAAAAAATGCAAGAGGCTAACATCCCAGGAAAGATGCTTCATTACTACTCTCTGGACCACGGTTGTAAGGGACAATGGTCAGGCCATTCGTAAGTGGAAGGAGGACCTGGGTGTCCTTTATGTGTAATGTTCACTGTACCTGGTCCTCAGCACAGATTACAGTTTCAGGAATTCTCCATGAAACCCTTTCTCATCTCTATAAAAATTCTGGAAATACTCTAATATCTCCAGACATGTCCAAAGCAGATCATACCTGTCCATAGAGTTCAAGATTATGGTGCTCCCTCTGGAAGAAATGAGGCCTCATCTCCTCCCTGACAAACTGTATTCTCATGAGCTCTCCAAATGCATATAACGTCCTTATTTCCTTAGAGTGACTGATACACTCCCACTGTTTGTACGACCTGGATCGTGTTCCTTCAGAACATGCAGGAAGCTATCATACAACACAAAGTTTAATGGAAGTCAAGCCAGTGGCTTTGTGCCCAAGCCCACTGTTATGTTTTGAGTACCCCTTACAGAGGGTGTTCACCTCACAGTCCTGCAGAAGACCAAGTTTCTCTCCCTTGGCCCACTGTGTGTTTGCCTTGCCTTTCTAATTCCTTTCACCCACTAAGGCTCAGATCAAATTTCACTTCCTTAAAGAAGCCACTCATTGATCTTCCCCTTCACTGAAACTCCTTGAGCAAGCATTGACTGTAACATAATGCCACTATTTAATCATCTGCTGTCTTATATTCCTAAAGTTTTCTTTTTAATACTAGGGCATTCTCCAAAAAAAAAGAAATTGAAGATCTCACTACCAAAGATTTCTCAAATAAAGGTTTAGATTACAGGTTTTTCAATGATGCTCTTCATCTGGAGCCCTAGTGTTCCCTGACCTTACCAGGGCAGATGACTCTAAAATACTGTAAATCAAAATAACTACCTCAGAAGAAGCTGTGCCCCCTGACAGCCATGATCTTCCTGATCCCCTACCGTTCCCCTGTGATACACCCACCACTTACCCTATTCCCCACTCACCCAGCTTGCCTTTCTCATTGCAGCTCTTCCCAACCACCTACTAGCCTAGGCAGGGCCTTTTTTCCTAAGAGGTACCAGCCTCCACCACAGATCCAGACCTCTTCGTTTAGGGTTAAGCTTCAGCCTGTCCAGTTTAGATGTGTCCTCAGCAGACACTCCTGGGATTGAAGCTTTGGGCAGATAGTCTAAGGTCCTCCTAATTGATCACCTTGGCTCACCATGTCACTGTGGGCCATTTGGCAGCTCTCTGCTGTCCCCTCCTGGCAATTTGTGGCATTATTAGATGGTTTGAGGATTTCTAACAATGGCTTTAACTCTAAATTCTAGTAAAATCCTATGGATTTGGCATGCCTGGTATAATGGTCACTAAACATATTAACATAAAAGATGTTTTTAAGTTTAACTACTCTGTATTTAGCACTTACTTTCTATTCTCACATTCAGTCATTCATAATCACATAATCCTGTCTTCACTGGATTCTAATAAACCTAAAAAACACTTCTAAAAAGCCAGTTATCCACCCTCTCGCACTTCTGACCTGTACCCCAGTTCTTGTATAAATAAATAAATAAATAATCTTTTTAAAAAAAGCCAGTCATCTAGGAGATTACTGAAAAATTAGGCAAATCAATATATTGTTCTCCTTTTCGATTCTTCATGCAATAACACAGTAAGATCTTATAAGTATACAGTGGTAGTTCTTAAAGATTAAGATTATTAAAGATGTAAGAATTTCAGGAAAGCTAAATAAAGCTAATTAAATTTAAGTAAATTAAAATTTCCAAATACCACCCTTAGAGACTATAATTTTCCAGGTAGTGCACAAAGATTTATATTTTAACCTGCACCAGGCAATGCTAATGCCAATGGAACTTGAAAAACACTAGTCTAGGGATTATTTTCTGCATCTGTCTATTTTCTTCCTTGTTCAGCCCAAACCAGGCACTCTGAGGCTTTGAAATACAATCCCAGCCTAACTAGGACCGAGAGTACAAAAGGGCCTCTGTGAATAAGCATCTTTTAAAAGCACAATAATCATGATTCTCAACTTGCTTAGTGATGATTAAGTGCCCAAAATATGCCAGACACCAGCATCTGATGTCAGAGAGCTGTGCTTTAATAGCTCCCTTTCATAGTTCATCACCTGGACCCCGTAGCATGCAGAGATGACAAGTAACTGAGTCAGCAATTACTTTGGCACCAAGGAGGTAAGAAACTGCAATTTGGAGTGCTTGGTGGTGTTCTTCCTGGGGCCTAGACACGGAGGAGGAACATGGAGGAGAGGTTTTGTTTTTCATTGTTCTGATTTGCTTACTCAAATGAAGACTTATCAGACTGACTGGACTCCTAATACTATGAAAATAAACAGCAAAGACAGCTTTCTCTACCAGCTTCCCAGCCGAGGCCGGGTCCTGCCTCTGCATTTCCCTGGAATGCTTGCTGGCTGCTACCCCAATATTAACATGCACTTGAATCACCAGGCTCTTGTTAAACTGCAGATTCAGATTCAGCAGGTGTTTAAACACAAAACAGGCCCAACATGGAGTCATTCACACCAGGCCCATCAAGACCTAGTACCCAAAACAATTGCAGTTTCAACCTCTCCCAAAAGTGGAATTTAAACCGGTCATTCTGGGGTCAGCATAGTGAGGCGCCCGCAGGCTAAGAACTGCCTCCCTCCCCCTAATAGAAAGAAGGTGGCTTAGTCTAAACCTTTGAATCTTTTGCTGATGCCCTTGCCCCTGCCTCCTTCAGAGGATAAAATCTTCCATTGATAGTTATTTTCTTCAAAATGCTATTGATTTGTCATCATTTGCATAATGCAATAAGTTGAGTTACGCACCCCTCAATGTGAGCACAGATTCCTCTCATCCTCCACCACAGCTCTGGGGCACTCACTGCACCCTCACCTCGGTCCCCCCCTCCTCCCTGTGCACCCCTGCTCCTGGTAACCACCACAGTTTACCTAGAGGTTTACCTTGAGTCGATGAGCTGTTTTGTTGTGGGGGGAAAAGTTTCCATTTTGAAGAACTTCTGTAGCCCCTCTCTGCTCGTTAGACAGGGTGTGGGTGGATTCATGAATCATTTAATAAAAACAATTCGATCTTGAAAGTGAACTGGGCTGCATTTTTATCACTTAACACAGTGGGGGGAGCTGAAGAGGAGGCGTGTGAACCCAGGAACAGGGGTGACTCAGGCTGCTCCTCAGGCCACACGAGCTGCCGGAGGCCTCTGCCTGGTGGTCATCCTGGGCTTCCTTCTTAATGACTCTGGGGCCTTGGGCAAGTTGAACTTTGAACTTTAGTTTTTTCAAGGGTGAAATAGCACCTTCCTCAGGGTCAGTGCAGCTGGGCCACACTGGGCTGCTGGAGACCTCCCAACAAATATTCATGACTTCTGTCATGCGACCCCACAACCAACATCTTGAAAAACCTCCAACAAATAGTAAGCACGGCTTTCAGGCATCGTTTCCATTCCTTCTGGATCGTCTTCCACCCTACCTCTCTAGTCTTCACTGCCCCCAAACTATCTTCAGTTATTGATATAATAGCAGGAAAAGGAGGACGCGATGAAGGCAGAGAGGTTTGAAGGTGTCACGCTGCTGACTTTGATGATGCAGGATGAGACCATGAACTAAGGAATGCAGCTCTGGAAGCTGGAGGAAACAGTGTTATAGGGCAGGGAGAGGGGCAACCCAGACCCCGCAAACCTGCCTGCTCTAAATAGGTTCTGCCATCCGCTGCATCAACACAAAACATATGAGACTTCGATGGAAGGAACTTTAATACAATTAGGAAACAAGACAGGAAAGGCAAAGAGACTAGTTTCTATTTTTTTTTTTTTTTTTTTTTTTATTTTTTTTTAATTAATAAATTTTATTTTTATATTCCCCATACAATTGCAATCCCCCCATTCTGACCCCAATCCCTCCCCTCCCGCCCCCCACCCCCCAAAAAGTGTCTCTGGTTCATAGTTTTTGTTGATTTTGATTTTCACTTTCTTATAGTTATTCATTTTCCTGGTCCCTTATTTAAGTTTTCTAGATCCCTGCTATGAGTGAGACCATCCGGTATTTTTCTTTTTCTTTTTGGCTTATTTCACTGAGCATGATCCCTTCCAGCGTCATCCATGTTGCTGCAAATTGCATGTGTTTATCTTTTTTGAATGCTGAGTAATATTCCATGGTATATATGTACCACATCTTCTTGATCCAGTCATCTATTTTTGGGCATTTGGGCTGTTTCCAAAGCTTAGCTATTGTAAACAGTGCTGCTATAAACATAGGGGTGCAGGTGTTCTTTGGAATTGATGTTTCTGTGTTCTTTGGGTAAATACCTAGGAGTGGAATTGCTGGATCCTGTGGAAGCTCTATGTTTAGTAGGTCCAGAAATCTCCACACAGCTCTCCATAGTGGTTGGACCAGTTTGCACTCCCACCAACAGTGCAGGAGAGTTCCTTTTTCTCCACAACCTCGCCAACATTTGTTGTTGCTAGTTTTTTTAATATGTGCCATTCTCACTGGTGTAAGATGGTATCTCATGGTAGTTTTGATTTGCATTTCCCTGATTGCAAGTGATGTTGAACATTTTTTCATATGCCTGTTGGCCATTCGCATTTCCTCTTCAGAGAAGTTTCTTTTTAGTTCCTCTGTCCATTTTTTGACTGGATTATTTTCTTTGTTGTTGTTGAGTCTCATCAGCTCTTTGCAGATTTTTGTGATCAGTCCTTTATCATTAGTGTTGTGTGCAAAAATGTTCTCCCAGTTGGTGGGGTTTCTCTTTGTCAACTAATCTTTGACAAAGGAGCAAAGACTATGCATTGGAGCAAAGAAAGTTTGTTCAATAAATGGTGCTGGGAAAACTGGGTCGCTACATGCAAAAGAATGAAGCTTGACCACTACCTCACACCATATACAAAAATCAACTCAAAATGGATTAAAGAACTAGACATAAGACCTGAAACCATAAAATACATAGAAGGAAATATAGGCGAAACACTACGTGATTTGCATATCAAAGACATCTTTACAGACACATCACCCAAAGCAGTGATAGTGAAGGCAAAGATCAACAGTTGGGACTACATCAAATTAAAGAGCTTCTGCACAGCAAAAGAGACAATAACAGAGACTAGTTTCTAAATCAAGCACCCAAAGTTACCCATCCCCTCGTAGGTAAAAAGTCCATCCAAATGGGATTGACCCAGAGCAAGGCCCCAAAGCCTGCCACAAATCTAAAGCATCTTCCAGTGGGGACCCACAGAAAAGAATCAGAAACATGGGCCCTCCCTGGTGGCGCAAGGGGTTAAGATGCAACCTATGAAGCTGTCTGCAACCACTGCAACACGAGTTCGATCTCCAGCCCCAAAACAACCCACATGGTGCAGCAGACCTCTCCTGCCTTGCCTGCTGCTCCCCTCAGCGGGAGGGGAGATTTCAGTCAGTCTGTTCTGTTCCCCACTCTGTCTCTGGTGAATCCTCTCACTCCCACACCTCTGGCCTGTACCCCAGTTCTTATATGCATAAATAAATCTTTCAAAAAAAAGAAAAAGAAAGAAAAGGATCAGAAACAACCAGACAATTATGGAAGGAAAAAAGCAAAACTAAATCAAGACAAAAACCGCCACTGTCACCTCCCCACGGGTCTCTCACCCACATCTGTGTCACCCAGTCCACTACCAAAAGGCAAGCGCAGTTTCTTCACATGTCTCTTGCCTCCATGTGCCTCCTCCAGGTCTCCCTCTGGCTATCTCCATCTTGCTTCCTTCCTTCCTCAGTCTCCTCTGCAACTTTTTCTCCTCCTGCTCAGCTCCAACCTCCTTTTGGGTGGGGCAGGGAATCTGGAACCCCCTCCCCTTCCCTGGGGACCACCCTGTTACAACTGGAGCAGGATGCTCCCCCAGCCAGCCTCTTCCCTTCAGTGCAGAGAACCTAGTTGCCTTTCAGCTCTGACCTTCAAAGGTGTGAGAATAAGTTGTTATCAGACTGATGCATCACTGCATTTTTCCTACTTCCTTAAGTCCCCACCAAGATAGTTCCCTTTTCACTCCACTAGAATGCAGATTCCCTGAGGAACATGATGCTACTGTGGACCAAGAAAACTCTGTTTTCTGCTCTGTTGGAAAATGTCTGTGCTCTGACATCACCACCTCAAGAGGTTGGAGTCAGCAGAACGATAGCTCCCGGTCACCATGAAGAACCCCCCAGCAGGAAACAAAGGATATGGC
Source organism: Talpa europaea (assembly GCF_964194135.1). Lineage (NCBI taxonomy): Eukaryota > Metazoa > Chordata > Mammalia > Eulipotyphla > Talpidae > Talpa > Talpa europaea. Next base: position 94,499,232 of record NC_140078.1, read on the forward strand.
CAAAGAGTCCACTTCAAATTCACATGATTTGCTGAATCTGACAATTCTGCCAATAGTCTATTATCTCATCAAAATTTGACTCCATGGTCAGAGGTTAATCCAAGTGTATTTTCTACTTCATTCCATCTTGCCCACCTCTCCTCTCTGCTCATTCTTTTCTTCTTTCCCAGTACATTTCCCCCTCCCTTTTCTGTTCCTGTCTGTAGAGTACGGTTCATCTCCCCCACAACATGTCTCCTCCTTGACTCCCACAATCAATGGGCCGTTTCCTCAAAATGGTGTCAGTTGGAGCGACATCCAGACTCAAAGCAAAGTCAAGTCAACATCTTCCTGGAATTGGCATATTTATGAATAACCACATTTGTTTCTAGTACTGGGAACCTAAAAGTCAAAAAATTAGGAAGATCCAGAAAGAAAAAACAGAGAACGAGAAAGAGCAAGGCGTCTGGCCCCGCACTCTCTGCTTCCTACCACAGAGAGGGATATTTTTAGTTGAGCCGCTTACACCTTGAGAAGTGAATCTAGATCGTTGCTCATTTTTTTCTACGTAAAGGCAAATTTTCTTTTGCAGAAGTTTTTTGTCAAAAGGCAGGAAAATCAAGATTAAGTGTATTAATGCACAGTGCTCCTTTGTTCACATTTTGTAAAAACAAAGAGTTTCACAAGTGTTCTAATTAGTCCTCAAACAGATTTGCTGAGAGAAGAGCCCAGCAGGGTGGAGAAAACCTGCAAGTGTGAAGCTCGGGCTCAGTGTGTCAGAGAACGAGGCTCTGGGTGGAAGGGTAGCCCAGGCCTCCTTGGATCCCTGTAATGGCCAGAGAAGCCTGGCATCAGGATGCGCTCAGGAGAAATCTTTGGTCTGCGGATAAGAGAAAACCTGACAGAAAGGACTTTACAGCATCTCCTGACTGAAAGGTCCAGGAATAGTCCAGCCTCTCGTTTGACTTGCTCTGCGGCCTGAGCCATGTCTCCATATCTTGGTATTTTTCTCTCCATCCCTTAGCTCTACCTTCCTCTGTTCTGGAAGCTCTGTTCTCAGAAAACGATATCTCTTCTAGTTTTCAGTTGACACAAAAAGCTACAGCTTATATACTCTCAGGTTCAAGGCCTGCAGGAAGGTAACAAACAAAAAAAGATTCTTTTGTCAAAAGAACTGGTGATAGAAAAGTCTCTTTGGGAAGCAGCTGTTATGTTTCGGTTGTGATTCTATTCCCTAACTATTCATTGTCAATGAACTATTCATTGTGCAATCCTGGGATTAGCTTAGGACCCTGAACCACGAATGTAATGACCTAAAATAGGACAAACTCCTCAAGTGACTGTTTCCCACTTTGCTGTCCAACCATCAGGTCTGTGAGGCAGCACAGAACTGGCATCTTTCAACCTCTGGAGTTCCAGGCTCCCTCCTGTTGCTTTCCCCATGACTCAAGCTGCCATCATCGTCGAAGGCAATGCTCCTTGGTCTCCCTTCTGAAGAGTTCCTACCTGTCCATATCAGCTCCCGCTGTTCAGAAGCAAACTCAAGTGAGGCAGCTTGGGAGCAAGAAAGGAAAACGCTTGTGACATCCAGGAGTGATGCGTACAAAGCCCCGCTCCAGAACCGGATGGAAAACAAAATGGAGTGAGATTGTTATAGAGCAACCCCGATATTAAACGGGTTCCTGGCTGTGGGTCCTCACCCGCGCACTTTAAAGGGACTTATGAATACTCTACTACAGACACACACAAAAGGTTAATAAAAGGTTTATTTACAAGAAAAAATAAAAATAAAAAAAATGTACAACTCAGGGAGAAAATAGGGAAATAAAGTCTTTAATGCGTCCTACCCGATCCGACGACCTGGAAACCCAAAGTCACTCTCAGAGCTGGCCAGACGCTGCGAGCTGGCCGAGGGCCAAAAATGGGGGATCCCCAAAGCCCACGTGTCTGCCTTTTATATCCACCTGGCTGCTTAACCCCACCCTCAGGTCCCAGCCACCTTCCCTTTGGTGGTGATGGGATTTGGAGTTCCCAGTGTCTTTGGCTTTGCCCTGGGGTGGGGGCGGAGTCCACAAAGCCTGTATGGAATTAGCTTTGGGACATCCTTTTCCCCCTAACTAGATCAGAGGCAAAGTAAGATGGCCCAGCTCTATTGTTGACCTGGCAAGACCAGGCTGAGCTCCGTGTGACCCTTTCAGATCCCTGTGTAGAGAACCTGTCCATAACCTGAGGGAACTCTGTGCTGCCACAGAATTATGGGTAAAACCCAAGCTTTGTTTTTATGACTTTCTCAGTTCCCTTTCTGCAATGCAAATCTAAGAAGATGTGAAAATGACTATGCGGAAATCCCATTTAACAGGTCAGGTTACAAGAGAGTGCCCATGCATGTGTAATCAGCTAACTACAGAACCCAGCGTGCCTTGCATCTCCAAAGGAGGTGACATTGCCTCTGCACAGTGGAAAGGGTGTACTTTGTGCAGTAAGGGACCTCGGAAGGCCATGGGAGGGGGCGCTGGGTTTAGCTTAAGGGGGAAGTACTGTGTCTCACCATGAGACTGTACTATCCAAATTGCACTTTCCCTATTTCCAATAAACTTATTTGGTTGATGAAATCACTGGTTTTTGTAAGAGGTCAACAAGCGCACATTATAACAAAGGATGACTCCAGTGAGTAAATGTAGCAGCTGTGATTGCTTTTAATCCACCCAAGGTCTGATTCCCTCTTTTTTTCCTGGTAAAAGCATGCAATTTTCCTTTAGGTAACCACCCACTCCCAATTTTAGTGTGATTTGAATGGGGATGGAAACATCTCCTGACTCTAGAAAGGGGAAAAGTTTTGAAGGCCTGGTCAAATAAGAGAATTTCACAGCCATTGCCACATAACTGGTTTAGAAACAGACCTAATTGTAGGAATTTTTGCTAGAAGTATCCAGAAGACAAACCTTCTTTTGTCTTGAATGGTTAAGAGAGAAGGATGTAAACTTGATTTGACACCATTTGCAGAGAATTTGAAAATAATGTTAGCACAGAGAAGAAGCAGAGTTAAGAAAATGAAGGCAATCCATTCCTGGTAACATGACTTGGGTACCTGCCTATAGCCTTGCTTGAAGCCAAATATGAAAACTAGAATTTTTTTTTTTTTCATTTCAACTACTGTTTTCTAAAAACCAATTTGAGTGGAGTATCTGCTGTGTGTGACAAAAGGAAACCCAAACAGGAGCTCACCTAGCTCACATGTACCTGTGGAAAATTAGGAAGACATACCCAACCTGGTGGGCAAAACCCTAAGGGCTTGAAACTCTGCAAATGAATGGTAAGTCTGTGCACAGAAAAATGCCTCCCTTTTCCTGCAGACACAGACCAGAATGGTTTGGCGGGTGGAATGTGGGCTGGATTTCAGCTTCTATTCACCCTTACAGCAGAGTAACATTGTAGAGTGGTCTTACTGCCTGTCTTTCTCCCACACCCCTGAGCCTGGTTAGTACACAAGAAGTCTGAACTTGTGAACTTAATCTCTTCTGGACAAAGGCTTCAGTTATATTAGGATATATCAGTTAGAAGCAGGTAATAAGAGAATAAGTGAATATGTAACAGGGTGGTCCCCAGGAAAGGGGGAGGTTCCCTGCCCCACCCAAGGGAGGGTGGAGCTGAGCAGGAAGAGAAGAAGCTGGAGAAGAGACTAAGGAAGGAAGCAGGATGGAGCCAGGAGACCTGGAGGAGGCGCATGGAGCCTAGAGACACGTGAAGAAACTGCACTTGTCTTTTGGTCGTGGACTGGGTGACACAGATGTGGGTGAGACCCGTGGGGAGGTGACAATGGCAGCTTTTATCTTGATGTTGATTTTGCTCTTTTCCTTCCGGGCTTGTCCGGTTGTTTGTGACCCTTTTCTGTGGGTCCCCACTGGAAGATGCTTTAGACTTGCAGCAGGCTTTGGGGCCTTGTTCTGGGCCAATCCCATTTGGATGGACTTTTACCCACGAGGGGACAGGTAACTCTGGATGCTTCATTTAGAAACTAGACTCTTTGCCTTACCTGTATTGTTTCCTAGTTTTATTAAAGTTCCTTCCCATTAAAGTCTCCTATGTTTTGTGTTGATGCGGCGGATGGCAGAACCCATTTAGAATAGGCAGGTTTGCGGAGCTTGGGCTACCCCTCTCCCTGTCCTATAACAAATACACCATTATCAATTCACATAGTAGATGTTTAGTAAGTGGCTGAATCTTGTCCTTATAAGGATCAAACCCCCTGGACATTGATATCAGTCTGGATTGAGTACTGGAAATCAATAAGAAGGGCTATCCATCTGGTTGATGGTACAAGACAACTGGCCAAAGACAAAAGTCAGCCTCAGGAATCTTCTAGAATGGGCCAGCAGAGCGGAGTAGCTTAAGAACTGGGTGGCATGGTATAGGAAGTGTTTCTCAAAGACTGATCCTGGTGGTTTGAAAATATGCCCACAAATTCTTTGACATACCTCCCTTCAGAACCTGAGCCTAATTCCTGTCCCCCTGAGTGTGGCATATTCTTACTGACTTGCTTCTCAAAAACAAAATGTGACAGAAATGATGACTATTCCTCAGGGAATAGATTAGAAAAAGCATACCTTTCTCTCTCTTGGGTCACTCCTGGTAGGGTAGGCTGCCTACATCATGAGGACATTCAAGCTGCCCTATGAGGAAGTCTAGATGGCAGAAGCTGAGTGAGGCCTCCCTCTCATCACAGCAGCTTTAATTGAGCAACTGTGTGAATGAGACTCCTCAAAAACCACATGTCCACTGGCAGTAAAGACTTCATCCAGTCCATAACTTGAGTGTAACCTCCTAAGAGTCCCCAGCCATGACCAATCTAGATCCCTGGATCTAATAAGACATCCGTATGTCCCAGACCCAAACTCCTTTGTCTTTTTTTTTTAAAAAAATTTATTTATTTATGCATACAAGAACTGGGGTACAGGCCAGAGATGTGGGGGGTGAGAGGATTCACCAGAGAGTAGGGAATAGAACAGGACGACTGAGTGAAATATACTGCTGAGGGGAGCAGCGGGCGAGACAGGAGAGGTCTGCCGTGCCATGTGGGTTGCTCCTTGACCAGCCGGGGAATCGAACCCATGCTCATGCTACAGAGGCTGCGGATTGCTTCCTAGTGCAATGCTTAACACCTTGCACCACCAGGGAGGCCCTCCTTTGTCTTTCTTAAGCCCATACTTAGCTCTGTGACTGCTTTCACCACTGGAAATGAGGCTACTGTGAACTAATGGCTGTCATTTATTGACCATAGCCTATTACGTTAATTGTATTATAAAATTCTGACACCAAACTTAGTAAGGGGAGTGCTATTATTATCCCCAATGTACAAATAAAAAAAATAACCCAGAGCTTACAGAGGTCAGTTTGTAACAGGGTGGTCCCCAGGAAAGGGGGAGGTTCCACGTTCCCTGCCCCACCCAAGGAAGGATGGAGCTGAGCAGGAGGAGAAGCTGCAGAGGAGACTGAGGAAGGAAGCAGGATGGAGCAAGGAGACCTGGAGGAGGCACATGGAGCCTAGAGACACGTGAAGAAATTGCGCTTGTCTTTTGGTCGTGGACTAGGTGACACAGATGTGGGTGAGACCTGTGGGGAGGGGACAATGGCAGCTTTTATCTTGATGTTGATTTTGCTCTTTTCCTTCCGGGCTTGTCCAGTTGTTTGTGACCCTTTTCTGTGGGTCCCCACTGGAAGATGCTTTAGACCTGTGGCAGGCTTTGGGGCCTTGTTCTGGGCCAATCCCATTTGGATGGACTTTTACCCACGAGGGGACGGGTAACTCTGGATGCTTCATTTAGAAACCAGACTCTTTGCCTTACCTGTATTGTTTCCTAGTTTTATTAAAGTTCCTTCCCATTAAAGTCTCCTATGTTTTGTGTTGATGCGGCAGATGGCAGAACCCATGTAGAATAGGCAGGTTTGTGGGGTTTGGGCTACCCCTCTTCCTGTCCTATAACAAGTTAACTGGTTCCAAATCACTTGGGGAGCTGGAATAAGACTTTAGAAATTATCCAAACTATAGGTGAGGTATATCCCTTTATAAGCAGGAAGCCAAATTCACCCCAGAGTAAAACAAAATCCATCAGGTGGCCAAATACCACATCATGAGCTGTAGCTGTCACTTCTTTTCAAAAAAGAAATGAGCCCTAGATGGCACTTTGTTTAATGAAAGCCTGGATGCAATTCATTTTCTTTTGAAGTAGAATACAATTAAGATTCCTTTGCTTTTTTCCCCCCTAAGAATCCCTGATATATAGCAACCTTCAAAAAACATCAAACAGAAGTCAGGAAATCTCTACAGGGATTATTTCCTTCCTACCATGTGCACTAATAATCCATCTGTGGCTTATTTATTCAAAACTCTGACCCCAAAGACAAAGCCTGTCTAGCTCTGTTTAGTGCCAGGTTGATTACAGTTGGGTGGGAAAACTGGAAGCAACTAAAATAACAGCATATTATTATTTTTATAATCCAGATGATAAATACCATGCAACATTTAAAGCTCATATATTTTTAAAAAGTTTTAGAATATTTAATATCAATTTTGGAATACATTATGAAATTTTAAAAATCATCTCAATAGGTTTCAAAATTATGTCTTCGGCTGATGTTAAAATCACAGACCCCAAAGTGGAGAAACTGTACTAAACCCACCAAGATTCAGTCCCTATCCTCACTGCAATTTCAACCTCCCCCAGGAATGCAGTCTCATCTGACTGGTGTGGAATTTTCTGATCAGTACCAAAGAGATGATCTTTTCCATCCCCCAAAGGAAAATGAGATAATCTGTCACAAAATCTTTTTCTACTTCCCATGGGTAGGTTACCTGAATCTGAAATAATTCCCTCTTCCTTTCTCTTGCCCTCTGTTGCATATAAAAGCTTTTGTCGTGTACAGCTTTTTGAGCCCCTTTTGCTTACTAGAGGCGATGCTGCCTGATTCATGAATCGATAAATAAAGTCAATTTGTTATAGGGCAACCCGTTGGTGGTGCAGGAGTTAAAGACAGCACTACCAAGAAATAAGCAGCCAGTGCAGCACAAGTTCCATCCCAGCCCGGCCAGGGAGCAACCCACATGGCGCAGCAGACCTCTCCTGTCTTGCCCGCTGCTCCCCTCAGCAGTGCATTTCAGTAGATCCACCTGGTCTGCTCCCCACTCTCTCTGGTGAATTCTCTCATCCCTGTACCTCTGGCCTGTACCCCAGTTCTTGTATGCATAAATAAAATAAATCTTTAAAAATAAATAAATAAAATAAAGTCAATTCGATCTTTAAAATTAACTCAGTTGCATTTTTGTTATTTGACAATGTCTTGGTTTGGGTTCCCACAGAAGGGGACTGTGAGTCTAGAACTCCAGTTCCAGGAGCTCATTGGGAAGATGAGCACAGGTCAGTGGTGGGGGCTGGGAGAGGGAGGGAGACAGCAAAGGGAAAGCAGCAGATAAAGGCTGCCTTCTTATGCAAATTACAACTGAGGGGCAACTCACCTTCATCCCTTGGGGAACCCTGGGGCCCAGGCAGGAGGCACTGTGGCTCACTTATCCACAGTAGGGTAAGGAATCTTGGTAAACAGCAACTTCTGTCAGTCATTGTTCTAGGATTGCCCTCAGGGAACCATTCATTCTCTGGCACTTCCAACTTGCCATAAACAAAAGATGTAGAATAGGCTCCAGCTGAAAACAACAACAAAAAAAGTTGGAAGAAAGGTAGAAAGGTTAGCAAGATTGAAAGTAGACAAAGGAGAATAAAAGGTACCTGTAGAAAGCACATGAGTATGTGTGGGTGTGGGGAGGTGTGAATGTGGTCAGGGTGCGTGTGTGTGTGTGTGTGTGTGTAGGTGTGTGCATGTGGGGGGGGGGTTGCTGGGGGAGGGTGAGTTTGTGTGAGCACATAGCTCTACTGTGAGGGATGGAATGATCCATAGTGCTTGCTTCAATCTGAGTGTGAGGTCTTACATTTTGAGCCCTTCGACGCCTTGCTTGTCTCATATCCTAAGCCCAGTTGCTTAATGAAACCTCTAAGAGAAGCAAAATAGGAAGGGGGCACCTGGATTTGAACCAGGGACCTCTTGATCTGCAGTCAAATGCTCTACCCCTGAGCTATACCCCCATCACAATAATGTGCCTCCTATAAATGCTTATTCTACTTTTATGAGCTAAGTCACATTTCATAAACCTTTTACGGCCGAGATCATCCTAGAGTTAAACTTCTCCCTGTTTCCTGTCCAGCCACGCCGCCTCCTGCTCTTCCCAGGCCTGTATTCTTATTCTCTCCCCAGCACCCAAAACTCAGTGCTGTATTCTCAGTCTAATTCTCTAGTTTTAAAATACACCACCATTTGCTCATAAAACTCTGGACACATCTCTGAATGTTTTAAGTATTGTGGCCCCCAACAAGCATTACACATGCTTAGTATTAGCAGACCTTCATTGGGTTTCTACAATTGGACTTCAGAGGTTTGTAAACAACTCTGGAAAATAGGTTGGGATGTGCATGTACTGTTTATTGTACATGGTGTCATTAGATAGTCAAGCAGGACCCATCCAGGATGAATCACCCCATTTTATAATTTAAAAAATCTGGCTGTCTCAGAGCCCAAAAATCGCCTTTGAACACCTCTGAAACTGGTGGGATGATGCCTGGGCCAGCACCCGGCTTGGTAAACCCACATCTTTTGCCCCCAGGCAACCCAGCCAGGCCAGTTCAGCAGGACCCCTCCCCTCCAAGCACCTCTAGCCTCAACCTGGGTCTGGAAGGAAGATACCCAAATTGGGGTGCTCAGCTGCAGGAAGTGAATTGGGAGTAGAAATGTAATGGACCATCCTGAAGTCTGAGAGCAGGGAAAGAGGGCTGATCACTGAACTTCAGGCCGATCCTGAAGTTAACGCCAAGCGATGTTCTGTGAATAAAGACTCTCTGCCCTGACTCCCCAGGCGCCTTGCCAAGCGTGGGCACAGTCACTCAGTTGCTGTGTTGGCCTTGCAGAGTTTTAAAACTCAGATGATCTTAGCACCTTGTAAGCATCACTAATTGGAATTTTGTCACAAAGCTTTTAACACCAGATAAGTGAGTGATAGAATGACATCATGGAGAGAGTATGGGTTCAAATCCTAAACCTGCCCTTTGCAGCCTTTTGACCCTGAACCAATTCCTGAGCATCTCCAAGTCTCAGTCTCCTCTTGTAAAATGGAGACACTCTGTAAAATGGAATATCTTGTAAAGGTATAGTGAGAAATGGAGGAGATAACTAATGCCAAGATCCTGGGTTAGTGCTCAGGGTATACACCTGGAATATTAGTTACTAGTCAACCAGGTTTGAGCTACAGGTGACAGCATCAAGCCATATTCTTTTAAAGCAAAAGCAGGGGGCACCTGGATTTGAACCAGGGACCTCTTGATCTGCAGTCAAATGCTCTACCCCTGAGCTATACCCCCACATGGATAATAATTCTTTTTACAGACTATCTCTCTCTATACATGCCCTTCTACATGCCCTCCAATGGCTCAGAAAGCTATAATTAAAGAGACTGTGGCCTGGAAGAAGTATAGGCAATACCAGTCCTAGGAGAAGTTTATTATGGAAATAAAAAACAGGACTTCTGTCAACTGACTTCTATAGGTCAGGAAACTCTTCTTAGAGCTTACACTGGTGGCACAAGGGGTTAAGCACAGCACGGTGAAGTTATCCACAGACTTTGCAGCAAGAGTTCAATCCCCTGCTAGGGAGCTACCCACATGGCACAGCAGACCTCTCCTGTTTTGCCCACTGCTCCCCTCAGCAGCGTATTTCAGCAGATCTGCCTGTTCCCCACTCTGTCTCTGGTGAATCCTCTCACCTCCCCCCACACACACACCTCTGGCCTATACCCCAGTTCTTGTATGCATAAATAAAACTTTTTAAAAAAAGAAAAAGAAAGAAACTCTTCTTATACTTCTCAAAACCCAAAGCTCGGGCCTCCCCGGTGGCGCAGCGGTTGAGCGCTGGGTTACCAAGCTGCCCGCGGCCTCTGCGGCGCCGGTTCGATCCCCAGCTGCTCCCCGGCCACCGGAGGAGGGTCCCGCATGGCGCGCAGACCTCTCCTGCCGCCCACTGCTCCCCTCAGCAGTGTGTTTCAGTCCTTCTGCCTGTTCTGCTCCCCGCTCTGGCGAATTCTCTCACCCTCCTGTGCTTCTGACTGTACCCAGTGCATGTATAAACAAAACAAACAAACAAATAAATAAAAAACATGCCTCTATAAAAAAAAAAAATTAAAAATAAATAAATAAATAGAAAACTCAAAGCTCTCCTGGCTAGCATATCTCTCATAAAGCAAGCATCAGTTCTAGTTAAAATTCACCAGGCGTTCCACAATTGGCAACATCAATATAATGTGGGTGATGAGGCGACTTCCATGCTTCCCTTAATCAGGCCTCTCAGCCACTGAGTTGTTCATTCCTCTTCATGACGAGTCAGATCTGTGCTCATAACTGGCATTCAATAGATAGTTGTGTTAAATTGATTCTGGAAAAAAAGTGTATAAATAATGATTTGTGTGAGATAGTTTTTCCAAGCCACAACTGTAAGATAATTTTAGTCATACCAAAACAGATGGTCAGTGAGTTACACTCTTATGTAACATGACTTGCCTGAAACTTGAAATATTGTCAACTCCAAAAGGTCATTGAATAAGAGAAGCTAAATTCTAAACAAGAGTCTCTTAATCAAGCAAGTAAATTATTTATCCTGTTCCTTCCACCAAAAGCTCCTTTCCAGCATCCAAACACCACCGTAATTGGAACAACCTGTGTTTCTTGGCTCATAAACATGTCCTGTCATCTTAATAAATTGTTCTGATGCTTCTTATGGAAATCCTACATGTTTAAACTTGTTGGAAAGTCTCTCTTCTGCCGATTTCCCAGACCACACACAGCATTCAGGTTATTCCAAGGAATCCTGAGTTTGGGATGGTCATATTGTATTTAGGTTGTGGTTGATTAGGAGTCCAGGGCAAGGAGGACACTCCATTCCATCCTTATTTCTTCCCTACCCCAGATTGGAATTAAAAGCTAAGAAAAGAAGCACAGGGTTTCCCTGGTGGCACATGGGGTTAAGATGCAACCTATGAAGCTATCTGCAGCTTCTGCAGCACGAGTTCGATCCCCCACCAAGAGGTGGGGATGGACAGGAATGGACACAGGGCAGGCTTTCTGGTCCAGTAGACCGGGTAAAGGAGGAATCAGAATCCTCAGTGGCTTTTGCAGGTCTCTTATTTAGATTTACCAGGCCTACGGCAGGTGGGGGTGTTGGGGGGCCAGGAGGCTGGCAGTCCTCCTGTTATAGAGCAGCCCCGATATTGAACGGGTTCCTGGCTGTGGGTCCTCACCCGCGCGCTTAAAAGGGACTTATGAATACTCCACTGCAGGCACACACAAAAGGTTCATAAAAGGTTTATTTACAAGGGAAAAGGAAATAAGGAAAATGTACAACTCAGGGAGAAAATAGGGAAATAAAGTCTTTAATGTGTCCTACCCGATCCGACGACCTGGAAACCCAAAGGCACTCTCAGAGCTGGCCGGACGCTGCGAGCTGGCCGAGAGCCAAAAATGGGGGACCCCCAAAGCCCACGTGTCTGCCTTTATATCAACCTGCCTGCTTAACCCCACCCTCAGGTCCCAGCCACCTTCCCTTTGGTGGTGATGGGATTTGGAGTTCCCAGTGTCTTTGGCTTTGGCCTGGGGTGGGGGTGGAGTCCACAAAGCCTATATGGAATTAGCTTTAGGACATCCTGTTCCCCCTAACACTCCCAGCCCCCAGCAAATCCTCACTCTGTCTGGGCTCTCCGGCCTTCTCTCTGCTTCTCTTCTTCTCTCGGCTTTCTTTCATTCTTGGCTTCTGCTGGCGTCCCCGTGACGCCGCCCTTATAAACTCACTCTCTCAGCCCAGGTGTGTCCACTTCAGGTGCCCGCCCTCGGGCATGCATTCAGGACCACAGGGTTCCCTCATCTGTCCTAATGGCGGGAGGGCAGAAAAGCCTGATACCTTTTACCCTACCCTACAGTGACACACATGGCATCTCCTGTCTCACCCGCTGCTCCCCTCAGCAGTGTATTTCAGCAGATCTGCCTGCTCTGTTCCCCACTCTGTCTCTGGTAAATCCTCTCCCCCCACACACACACACCTCTAGCCTGTACCCCAGTTCTCATAGGCATAAATAAATAAATAAATAAATAAATAAATAAATAAATCTTTAAAAAAGAAAAGAAACACAAAGCAATCTTTGCTCATTGTTCTTTTCTCTCCCTGGACATCAGTGGGAGTTGAGACTTTAGCAGTAGCAGATGTGCTTGTGCCTCATATCAAAGAACCTCAGCGCTGGAAGGGATTTACAGATCATTTATGCCAAACACTTCTTCTGCCAGACCAAGACACACAGATGGAGGGAATCTGAAGAACTTGCTTAAAGTCACAGATATATCGGTAGCAGAATGAGACCAGGGGTCCTGTCTGAGAGGAGGCTCCCATTGGAGTGCCTGGAACAATGCAGGTGGTCAATAAATGTGTGGGATGTGCATCAAACTGTCATTATGTTACAGGGCAGCCGGGATACAAAATGGGTTGCCTGACTGTAGGTCTTCTTTCCCCCTAACAATTATATGTAGCTGGATTGACTGTCCTAGTTTGCTGGGGATTCTTGTGCTCTTAGCACAGAAAGTTTTGTGTTCCAGGAAATCCCTCTTTTCAGGAAATCTCTCAGGAAACTGAATTGTAGGGCAAGTTAGGGAGATTTAGGCAGCCTCAAGGACAGTGCAGGTGGGGACCTCCAGAGAGTTTAGGAAGGCTTCAGAGATAAGGACAACTAGAGGAATGTAACTAATTCTGCTGGGAATAATAAACATCCCAGGACTAAGGTCAACATTGTTACCAAACAGCGGCCTCAGTTTCCCTCAGCTAATAAAGGGAGCCGGAGTTTGGGAAAAGGAGAGTGGTTTAATTTATTGACAAATGAGAAGGGCAGCAGACTCCTGTCTGCTGAAAGACAACCGTCCTGCCCTTTGACAGAGTGCAGGGAAATTTATGCAAGGGGGAGATGAGAAGGGTCAGTAGTGAGACCGGTGGGCACCAGCCTGTTTTTCCTCAATAGCTGATGTTTGACTTTCTCTTCCTTGAGGTGCAGCGATGCTCATCTGGGACACTGGGCCATAAAGATAAATCTGTCAAACAAGAGGGAAAATAAGATTCCCGACCCCACCTACCCACACACACACACACACACACACACACACACACACACACACATCACCCCACCTCCCACCCAGTAGCAGATTAGGTGACACAGCCGAGAACTTAACCAATCACAAAGAGACTGGTGGAGCTTTAGAATAATGAGGGAAAGAAGGTCTATATTCCCTGAGCCATGACTCCACTTGGGCTTCCTTGCCCCTCCCTGGCCTGGTTTCATGGCCTGGGAGTCCCGCTTTATTTCTGTTCCTTTTCTCCTCAATAAACTTTTTCTTTCTCTAAACAAACCTGCCTCTTCTCGCTTGCTTGCCTGAGCGTCTGCAAAGTTCTGCTGCGGCTTCATGAGACACCAACCCTAGGGGCTCTAGTGGCTGGGACTCAGCACTGCCCCTGCAGCCTGGGATCTGTTCCTGGCTGGGAGACTAGGCCTGAAAACCTACAATTCCGGTATCAAAACCAGGTTGGGGTTGGTTGATCACCCTAGATATTGCCTTATTTTTTTCTCCTCCAAGGTATTTCCCAAACCTTATCATTCACTTTCCACTGTTATATTTTTTTAACATTTAAGAATACTTCCTTTACTAGTGTTTACTAAGTGTTTGTCTGGAAAGCAACCCACTGGTTTTTTTATTCAGCTTCATCCTGAGTAAAATTATCTTGAAATCATGCCAATTGTATTTCTTTCTACTGCTCATCAAAATAAATAGCTATTGAAATGTTAAAATTGTATTTAACACAAATTGCTCTTAGAGCTTACCTTGCAAGAGTCTAAGCTCTTTACAAATGTTAACTTGTTGAATCCTTACTACAACCCAGTGAGAATGGAACTCTTATCTTTGCTTTACAATAAGGAAACTGAGGTGTGGTGAGGTTAAATAACTGGCCCAAGGTCACACAGCTGGTACATTTGTCCACATGTCCCCAAAGTCATCTTGGAACCCCTCAGAGGCAATCACAATGTGATGGTTAATTTTAGTGCTAACTTAACTGGACCACAGGGCACCTGGACACTTGGTGTCATTATTCTGGATGTGTCTATGGAGATGTTTCTGGATGAGATTAACATTTGAATGAGTAGACTAAGTAAAGCAGAGTGATCCTTTTTTCTTTTTTTGAGGGGCACATCTAATCCTCTGAAGACCTGACAGGAACAAAACTGTTCCTGTCTGTGAGTAAGAGGGATGACCGCCCCCATAAGGCTGCTGTGAGCCGGGACATCAGTCTTTTCCTGCTTTTGTTAGGGGGAAAAGGATGTCCCAAAGCTAATTCCACACAGGCTTTGTGGACTCCACCCCCACCCCAGGTTAAAGCCAAAGACACTGGGAACTCCAAATCCCATCACCACCCAAGGGAAGGTGGCTGGGACCAGAGGGTGGGGTTAAGCAGCCAGGTGGATAAAAAAGGCAGACACGTGGGCTTTGGGGGACCCCATTTTGGGCTCTCCACCAGCTCGCAGCGTCCGGCCAGCTCTGAGAGTGACTTTGGGTTTCCAGGTCGGCGGATCGGGTAGGACGCATTAAAGGCTTTATTTCCCTATTTTCTCCCTGAGTTGTACATTTTCCTTATTTCCTTTCCTCTTGTAAATAAACCTTTTATTAACCTTTTTGTGTGTGTCTGTAGTAGAGTATTCATAAGTCCCTTTAAAGCGGGCGGGTGAGGACCCACAGCCAGGAACCCGTTTAATATCGGGGTTGCTCTATAACACTTTCAGAATCAAATTAAAACATCAGTACTTCTGGGTCTCCAACTTGCTGACTGCAGATCTTGCAGTTTTTCAGCCTCTCTGATAGTGTGAGTGTATTCTTTACCATGTGCGTGTATGTGTGTGTATGTATATAAATATATGTATAACATTACAGGATGTGTCACCACCCCAGGGCGGAGCATTGCTGTGGCAGTGGGAATGGTTCCATTTTCCCTGGCCCCACGTCCATGCTACCAACATCTGAGAAGCCTCGGATTGCAACTGCCAGCATGCTGTGAACTGGACATCCTGAATGGAGCTCCTGAGAAAGAGGAAGGAATGAAGAAGGCTGCTCCTGGTCTCTGCTCTTGGCAACTTTAGTGCTTTAGGACAGGTGGGCTCTTCAAAGACAATGGCAGTCTTCCTCTCGACAGTGTGGTGGATTATCCAGTTTGGATGGGACGCTGTGAATTTCAGTTGTCTCCCAGTCTCTGAGCCCTGCCCAACCTATTGCTTGTTTGCTCTACTGAGGAGTGCTTAAACTTATCCTCCTGGCAGCTCAGCTCTAGGACCTGCCTGATCAACTGGGTATTTGCCCAAGAGGGGACGGGTGCTTTCAGAGTTTGATCTGGGAGTCTGTTATTTGAAATCCTTCTGTCTCTCTCTCTCAACCTCTCTCTCTCTCCCTTCAACTTCTCACCATTTAAAAATATCTGAGCACATTAAGAATCTGTTTTCTTTGCCTTTATGTGGACAGATGGCATGGGCAACAAATCCCTCACTTTTGCCTAGTACCATATGTATTTCACATGTATGATACATATCATATTGTATGTATATGTATACAATACTTGTGCTATATGTATATTCATGTGTATGTATAAAAATATATATATATAGATGTATATCTATATCTCCTATACTTTTCAAGACCACAGAATTTACCATAAACCTTATACTCTAATTTCCCCCCATTTTATCCTGCACTGGGTATTTTGGTTTTATAAATACCTATGCTCTATGAAAAGATGTTCAACATCACTAAACATAGGGAAAGTGCAAAAGCCACAATGAGATATCACCTCAAACCAGTAGGATAGCTACTATCACAGATACAGAAACTGATGTTGGCCAGGATGCAAAGAAATTGGAACCCTGTGCACTGTGGGTAGCAATGTAAAATGGTGCCGCCATTATGGAAAGCAATATAGCGATTGCTCAAAATTTTAAAAATAGAGCTACTATGTGATCCAGCAATTCTGGGTATATATTCTAATAGAATTCAGAGCAGGATCTCAAGGAGATATTTTTACAGCTATGTTCCTTGTAGCCAAGAGGTGGAAGCAACCCAAATATCCATTGACAGAAGAAGGGGGTGGGTTTATACATTCAATGGAAGATTAGTAAGTCTTTTAGAAGAGTAGAAAGGCCTGGTGGACATTGTGCTAAGTGAAATAAATCAGACACAAAAGGGCAAATATTGTCTGATTGCATTTTAATGAGTTGCTTAAAAATGTGAAACTCATAGGAGATGAAACGGGGTGTTAAGATCAAAGGGCAGTGGTTTTAGTTTTGCCAGATGAATAATTTCTGGAGACCTACTGTACAACACTGCGTGTCATAGCAACTCCATGTCGTATACTTAAACATTTCCTAAGAGGGCATATCTTACATTAAATGCTCTTAAAACCAAAGAGAAAAAGTTAAAATAAAAAAACAATAATTTAAAAATAAAAGGAGAAGGAGACAACTTTTAGAAGTGATGGAGAAATTTATGGTCTTGGATGTAGCGATGGTTTTATGGGTTAGACTTTATTTCCAAACTTATCAAATTGTTTACATTAAATATGTGCACTCTTTGTATATTGATTATGCCTCATTAAAATGTTTTCTTAAATAAGAAGAAAAGAAAATGTTTGCCAAGGCTGAGGGGAGAAGGGAATCAGTGCTAAATAGATATAGTTTCAAGTTTGCAAGATAAAAAATATCTAGAAAGTTATTGCACAACAATGTGAATTTCAACAAAGTGAATATACTTAGCACTATTGAACTGTATATTTTAAAATGATTCGGACAGTTAATTTACAGCTAATTTTTTTCCAAAATTAAAAAAATTCCTACTCTCTAATATTAGAAAGTTGAGTAATATAACAAGCCACCTCAAAAAACCATATTGTAGGGCCTCCCTGGTGGCGCAAGGGATTAAGCACAGCACTGTAAAGTGATCCAAGCCACTGCAGCACCAGTTCGATCCCCGGCTGGCCAGGGAGCTACCCACATGGTGCAGCAGACCTCTCCTGCCTTGCCCATTGCTCCCCTCAGCAGTGTATTTCAGTAGATCTGCCTGTTCTGTTCCCCATTCTGTCTCTGGTGAATCCTCTCACCCTCCCCCATCTCACCTCCGCCTACCCTGGTTCTTGTATGCATAAATAAATAAATCTTTAAAAAAATGTTGTAGACACACATAAGTACTTAGCTCATTGACAGCTAAGCTACACTGCAACTTAATGAAGAAATTTTTAATGAAGAAATGAATTTAATGAAATTTTTATTGATTCACAGGTGAAGACAAATTCTTACTTTTACTTGATAGTAAATCCAAAACTTCTCCCTGTCCCCAACCCCACCTGGCAGTCTTTGTTCCTCAGATGGTCCCTGTGTCATAAAATTCAGCCCATTTCATTACCACTTAACTGCAAGACCAAATGAAACGATTTAGCCCTATTTTTTATTTTTTAATACACTGCTGAGGGGAGCAGTGGGCGTGGCAGGAGAGGTCTGTCGCACCATGTGGGACCCTCGCTGGTGGCCCCGGGATTGAACCGGCGCTGCAGAGGCTGCAGGCAGCTTCACAGCCCAGCGCTCAACTACTGCGCCACCATGGGAGGCCAAAGATTTAGCCCTATTATCAAATCTCAAAGTCTGCCTGCCCTGTGCCATGTTTCCCACCCCATCAGTTGGCCATCTGGGAAGTCTTTCAAGTTTTTGTTATGCTTCCAGCCAGGTGAGAATGTTGGGACAGTCACATTGGATTTTGTTTTGTTTTGTTTTAAAGATTTATTTATTTATGCATGCAAGAGCTGGGGTATAGGCCAGAGGTGTGGAGGGTGAGAGGATTCACCAGAGACAGAGTGGGGAGCAGAACAGGCAGATTGACTGAAATACACTGCTGAGGGGAGCAGTGGGCGAGTCAGGGGAGGTCTGCTGCGCCATGTGGGTTGCTCCTGTCTGGGGGGGAATCAAATTTATGCTGCAGTGGCTGTGACTTGCTTCATAGGCTGTGTCCTGGCGCCTTGTGCCACCAGGGAGGCCCAGAGTCACGTTAGTTTTATTAAAATGGGTGGTAAATGAGGGTGAGGAAAAAGGTAAAGGGCACCCAAAAGGATGGTCAGAGGGAAGATGGGACGAATGGTATTTTCAGTAATTACTTTGTAGTTTACAGCTCAAACGACTTCAAGGGAAACCATTTGCTCTGCTGTAGCAAACATGTACACTTAACATTTCTCATTAAACTCTACTGCACAGTAACTCTGGAAACTTCAGATCCACGAATAATGTCAGAGAACACTGGGCTAGAAATCACCCCTGACTCTGCTTAATTATTCTGACCTCTGGGTAAATCCCTGAATTTCTTTGGATGTTCCATCTTTCATGTGCAAAAAGACAGAACTAGAAGTGATGATCTCTTCAGACTCCTCCACCTTCAAGCATTTCGTTTGAAATAAATCTTCTAAGTAACATTCTAAATACCCTAAGGGAAGCTTTATCTTAAAGGAGTTGGAAGTACATATTCCCAGAAGCAAGACTTAGACTTTTGTCTTAGACATTTTCAAAGCTATGTCAAACATAGAGAAGACTGGGGCCTGCCCTGGTGGCGCAGTGGTTGAGCGCTGGGTTGCGAGGCTGCCCGCAGCCTCTGCAGCGCCAGTTCAATCCTCAGCCACCGGCGAGGGTCCCACAAAAAAAAAAAAAAAAAAAAACATGGACAAGACTGTAGGACAGTAAATTCCAGAATGAAGCTCTGAGCAAATGTACTATTCATTCATTGTCACTAAATTAATTTTAATATTCAGAATACTTATTTACATAGTTTTTGGTCCTCTTTTAATTTTTCCATTTTTTAAAAATGTATAATGCCTCAATCCCACATGGAAGTCTGTGGAATATAAACCGAAAGGAAATAATCAAATATTTAACAGCTCTGTAAGAAGCCTATTTCAGTTTAACCCCCCTTTATTCTATCACCTGGGCACAGCAAGTCAGTGCATTATAGGATGAATGTTGCTAGGAAGAATACAATCCTCAAAGGACCCTGATTTGCTTCTAGGAAGTGAATTTGAAAGGGAAAAAGCAAGTGTAAAGTTTTTGCTGACTTGATCAAGCTCATGTGGAGTGAGACAGATTCAACCTTTGCTTATAGGAAATCTCCATCACTGACTTGGGAGCTGGATACTAACTGCAGACGACCCCCCCCCCCCCAACAAGGCCCAAGGCTGTATTCCTCACTTTTTAGCCAGTCTTTCTGAAGAGAGTGGAGCTGGCAGCAATACTTTGCTGCTCAGCACCTACCACTCCTCCTACATCCCCTGTCTCAGCCTCCTGTGGGTCTGAGATCCCAAGGCTTCAAGGAAGTTAAATGTTCTCCTTGGCATCTGGCACACAGCTCCTGCCTCATTCTGCCAGCCGATGCCATCAACACTCCTTTTACCCCCAAACCATGCATTGTACATGTGCTAATGGTCCTTCAAATAACAACAGTAATAATAACAAGAGGAAGATCCAGGGCCTGCAGCATTCGATCAAACAAGTACTAGATTCACTAAGCTGCCAGCTGTTAGGGGAGGAGGCAGCAATTCCTTTCCACTGGTCTGAGATCATATTTTGGATGTCATGTGCTAAAATCAGGTGACAAGGCATCTGTGGAGGGTAATGTGGCCATTCAGGCAGTGGGTGGTGAGCCTAGGAAGAAAAAAATGGAAATCGACAGATGGTAGATCCTACAGCTGAGAACTGATTCTTCAGTTTGACAGGGTTGGCATTCAAATTTTAAATGAAACTTGGTAAAATCAGGTGATGCTACCATAGACCCTCAAGCCCTTGGTCTCTATAAGGTCTCGAATGTTTATCTACTTTTTTATTTTTCTCTCAGTGACTTTTCTTTGCTTTCTAGGAACTTCGAAAAGAGCTAGGGAGTGAGTAGAGGGAGAGAGTGGCTGATCAAGGAGGATTTAAATTCTAGATGTAAATTTTACAATCCCAAAATATTTTCAGTTATAAAAAGGTGCCCCACTTTCAAACGCCCAGTTCTGTAAATAGTCTCCAGAAGTCAGGGGACTTGCAGAGATTGAATTCAGCTGACAAAACGTTCATTTGCCTTTTCCATGTTCCGTAGTGCCACCCTCTAGTGTACCTGAAATCCTAAAGCAGCGCAGACATCTGCGTCTAGCAAATGGTCAGAGATGTCCTGAAACCTGTGTGCAATCATAGGGGCCTACCTAGTGGCCTAGGGGTTAAGTCTCTGCACTATCACTGTAGAGCCTGAGTTCAACTGCAGCCCTGAGTTCAATCACATGGCGCAGCAGACCTCTCCTGTCTCACCCGCTGCTCCCCTCAGCAGTGTATTTCAATGGATCCACCTGTTCTGCTCCCCATTGTGTTTCTGGTGAGTCTGTCACTCTCCACAACCCCCGCACTTCTGGCCTACACCCTAGTTCTTCTACAAATAAAAACATCAAAAGAAGCAGAAGTGACAAAGAAATGGACAGATCTTCTCAGAGCCAAGACCTTTCCCAGCTCATTCCTCTGAAAGGTTTTCAATTTTGTAGACTTTTGTCTTTAGCTATGGCGAGTGGCAGGTGAACAAATCTTTGTCCATTAGGGACACAATGAAGGTCACAGGAAGGAACATGTGAGCTGGTCAGTGGAGGCAGGAAGAACCAAGGTTTGTTCCCCCTCAGGGTAGCATCGGCAGGGACTTGCATAAAGGGACACCACCGAAGAAGGGAGCAGGAGGAAGGTGCTGGCAGCGGGAGGCAGTGGGAGGCAGGTCTGCTGGGCACCACCTCCAGCTGAGGGGAACCACCGCCCTGGCAAAGGGTGAGCAGGGAGGCCCCAGCTGTGATGGCGGCACAGCAGGTGAGGTTGCCTCTCTGGAGCTACTCCACACTCTTTTCTTCTTCTTCCCTGTCCAAGAATGGTACAAACTATCTGCAAATCCCCTTTTACGAAACTCTGATTTTGAAGTTGCAAGCAACTTCCCAATTTGTAATGACTTTTCCTTACTATTAAAATTGCTTTTATTTTTGTACTAATAGCTCTTGCAAGGTGTGAGAGAGAGCAGCCCTCAGTGTGTTCAGTTGAAGCCAAGTTGAGGCGGGTGGAGAACATGCACCACCCCCCCATTCCTAAAGTTCCAAAATTTAAACCAACTTTAAGCTGGCTAATGCTGAGGGGTGAGGTTTAGGAACTCTGGGGGAAGGCGCTTTTTTTT
Source organism: Talpa europaea (assembly GCF_964194135.1). Lineage (NCBI taxonomy): Eukaryota > Metazoa > Chordata > Mammalia > Eulipotyphla > Talpidae > Talpa > Talpa europaea. The sequence continues at coordinate 94,520,627 of NC_140078.1, forward strand.
TTTTCAGATGTGCCAGGTGTCAGTCCCTTGTGAGGTTTGCAGGTAAGACCCAGGGTCTGATTCAGTAGGTGGGGTGGGTGCAGGGATTTTCATTTCTAATCACTTCCCAGCTGATGTTAACACTGTGCTGGTCCAGGGATCACACTATGAGAACCACTAGCCATAGCTAGTGAGAGTTTCCGTGGGATAGAAATAGTCCCTGTTGAGATTTTTTATTCTGGCCTATGGATAGAGTTTACTCCAGAAACCCAGAGAACATAAGCTGCCCAGGGCCTCCCCTGGTGGCACAGCGGTTGAGCGCTGGGCTGTAAAGCTGCCCACAGCCTCTGCAACGCCGGTTCGATTCCTGGCCACCGGCAAGGGTCCCACATGGCGCGCAGACCTCTCCTGTTTTGCCCGCTGCTCCCCTTAGCAGTGTATTTCGTCAGTCTGCCTGTTCTGTTCCCTGCTCTGGCTCTGGTGAATTCTCTTACCCTCCCGCGCTTCTGACTGTACCCAGTGCTTGTATAAATAAACAAACAAACAAACAAACAAATAAATAAATCTTTAAAAAAAAAAAAAAAAAGAACATAAACTGCCCAGTCGTGGGCCTGCAAGGCCTGGGTGACCCTGCTGTTGAGTGAGGTGAGTTTTCATATGAGTCACACGATTTATTAGGCGCTGTGGAGGTAGGAGGAGGAAGTGTCTCAAAGGTAAGCTTTGAGAACAGGTATTCCAAGTGAGGGCTTCCCACCCCCTGGTCTTCCTCCTCCACCCTCCGTCATCCATTCTACTTCCTCCTACTCAGTCCTCAATGGCCCTAGTCTGGCCCTGTCACTGCCAACCCTAGCCTGGGTCACAGGAGAGCTGCCTTTCTCAATTGAACCTAAAGACTATTGTACCCCAAAACTTCACTTTCGGATACAGGAAGCCCTTTGTACTCCTTTCCTGAGGATGGTGAGATGGGGACCCCCTAAGCAGCCACATCTTCAGTTGCCGGGACTAAGTTGTTGCTTTCTGTCTAGTAGGAGAGAGGGCCAACATATTAGTTCCAGGCAAATGAGGAAGACAGAGCTCCACACAGGGCAATAACAACGAGGCTCCTGGTGAGATTTTCCGCATTTATAAGAGATATTTCCATGTTCTAATGTCTCCTGAGGTAACACCTCTCTCTACATCAACCTGACCTTTTCTTCCCAGCAGGCCTCTGGACGGCCTGCCTGTTATCCATTCCTCTTTAGTAATATCATCCTTTAGAACTCTCTCCAAGACTCCCTGTCTCCCCAGGTCCCTCTTGCACATGCCACCCACCCAATAGGGAACAAATACGATTCATTTATGAACTGAATGACTAAATCAAATGGAGTTGTGAGGGATGTCCTAGATCAAGCAGACGGAGGCCACGGAGATTCAAAACACCTGACCTCTTGTAGCCTCTGCCTCTGTTCCATTCTAAGAACCCAGAGGCCCTGTCTGCTCTCTTTCATCCCCAGAGATACAGAACCTGAAGCTACGCCAGCCATCCTGTGGCCATCTTTTGTCCAGAAGGCTACTCTTCCATGAAGATCCCTTGACACAGAGTCCTTCATTTCAGCCAGAAAGGAAGTTTATCACAGCCCAGGAATCGTGAAGTTAGGAGGACACCAAGTTGCCTGTTCATCTCAAGTGGGACTCATCCCTCAAGGGAACTTGAAAAGGGTCTTTGAGAACCACTGAAGAGGCGACATACTGGCTGCAACAGAAAGAGGATTTCCATTCAGTTCCACTCAGGACTGTGGCTGAATGAGTCCTACTTGTGCACCAATCTCCAACTGGAGAACTAAACAAATTATTGCTGATAAATGTCTTGCAAATTCAATAAAATTTAAAGCACAAACTATTATTTTCCTCTTAGGCAGTATTCTCAATGAAGTCAGCACATTTTCCCCTGTAGAGGCTAATTTCTGGAATCCATTTGCAATTTGCCTTTAATGCAAATTTCTCTGAATATTAGAAATATAAGCCAATATTTGTTTTGCATATTCTCTTTCTTCTTTTGAAAGGGGACTGACAAATAAAACTTCCATTGACCTGATTTCTTCCTTCCCCATTCCATTGTTCTGATCAATCAGTATTTTTCAAATATTGGTTAATAGGCTCACCTACGTCAGAAATATCTGGGATGCTTGTTAAAAATGCAAATTCTTGGCCTCATCACAAATCTACTGGGGTTGGGTGGGGACTCGCCCAGGAGATCTTTAATGATAACAAACTTCTTTAAAAACTTTTATGCTCACTATAATTTGGGAACCATTGCAATAATTATCATTTGTATTTAGCCTCAAGGCATTTTATAGGCATTGGGAATCTATAAGACAGGGGTCTGACAAGACTATTCCCCCTCTGGGACCCCAGTTACTCTGCTGTTGTAGTTATGGCAAAAGCACTAGCTTATTCTACATAGGATTCAACATGGGGTGAACAAAGACCCCTCCTCACCGCCCCCAGTCTGTTTGTCTCTTTATTGTTTCTTCCACACTTCCCTACTTAGTAAGCCATTGTCCCCAATAGATTCAACACCTCTTTACCTTTCATGTCTTGATTCAACATTCATGTCACCTTTTTTTATTGTTACCAAACCCACATGTCACTAAATAATAACTTCCCACCAAATATACAAACTCTGTGATATTAACTCAGCTGACATCCCCAGCTCCACCAAGCTAATTTATCTTCTAGTTTAGCTACAGTAATGTTTGATGTACTTAAGGATGAAGCTCACTGTTTCCCCTAGACCAGGTACTATTCATTTCGCTTATTCTTCTTTTACAATGGTGTACATGGAATTGATTCTTGTAAGCAAATCATTTTATATCTTCATTTCTCCAATTAAATTCCTATATTGCCTTTTCCCTCACAACTTCCTCCCACCTTCAAGGTAAAGATAGTTTATATAATCTTCTTTGGTGTTCGACTCGATAACACTTCAATAATGACACATATCATACTTTGACAATGAACTCCTCCTAGGCAGAATCTGACTGATTATTTTGCTATCTCTAATACATAACACATTTCTGGTACATAGCAGACATTCAATAATATTTATGTTGAGTTGAACTTTTGTGGGTAGAGAGACAGATCTCATTTAATACTGTCCCACAAACAGTGATTTGTTATGTCACTGTTCATTTCAGAAATAAAATAATATATGTAATAGACAAAATAATATTTATAATGCATATTATATGTGAGCATGTGCAGTTAATACAGGTTTTCATATGATCAGACCTATACTGATATAGTTGAGAAACTCTAATAGAACTTTCTCTAACGATGGGAATATTGTATGTCTACACTGTTCAGTGGGGTAGCCATTAATTACATAGAGCTGATGAACTCTTGGCACAGGACTAGTAAGACGGAAGAAGCAAATTTTTAATGTTATTTTGTGTTCATTGATTTAAATGTCAATAGCACAGGTAGCTAGTAACTACCTTATTGGACAACAAAGGTCTATTCAATGTTATGCTCCTACTCTCATCCAGAATATACTAATGCACCAAACTGTGCTTCCGTCTTGTAGAAAAAACTTAGAATCTGGTCCTTGCTGGGCTGGGATGTTCCAAATGGGAAGGGCGGGAGATTGGTCAGCCAAGCCATGGAGAAAAATTTTATCACTGACATTGGTTATCCAAATCCTTCAATTATTGTGTATATGTTGCAAGGTACTTTATCTGTCAGCTCTCAGATTCTTAGACTTGAGTAGCAGTTTTTTATATGTTTGGCTTGGTTTGATTTGATTTATGGAAGCTACTTTTACATGTGCTGTGCTCAGATATAAGTGGTTTTCCCAAGCCAATATAAAGATTCATGCTCATTTTTCTCCTGAGTAGCTTTCGGTTATTAAACACTTGTTTAATAACATCAGTCAGGTCACAAATTGGATGCATTTCCTTGTCACAAAACTGCTCTCAAATCTTTCATTTCATTTAGGATGATCTGAAACCATGGTTCTTGAATCTTTACGGATTCAGAGACAGGCAAAATCTCTACAGTCTGCAATTTCTCTGTCTGCTTCTCCCTTCTAGACAATGGCTATTTGGCATTGTTTTCAACTAGATGCCAATAAAGGGAAAAGGCCTTTTTCTTAATTATATATCAAATGGAATTATTATTTCAGACCCCTTGTGAAAACATAGTCCCTGTTGTAACAATGCTGCCTAAAAGAGCCAGCTTAATGAGTCTCAGCATCATCTGGGCCCCACAGAATATGCTGATGACCTGGAGAACCTTTTCCAGGAGGGGTGGATGGGGAAGTCAGCTACATCCTGCATTCTAAATTGATATCTAATGCATATGAAAACAAATCTCTGAATTTTAAATTAGCTATAATGTGATTTCTGCATATAAATAGTAAGAAGCCAGTCCTGCTTGATCAGATGGCTACGCTTGCATAACAAAATAGCCCACATAGACCAGAGCCCTGAATGAGGCCATTCCGGAATCTATCGGGTTGAGATGCTAAGCTTCTGTGTTGACTCGTACCGGGAAAGCTAGCTGATCTCCTTGAAACTCGACTTCTTTATTAAAAATACTGATATTACTACCTACCTCCCAGATTTTTTTGGAAAACTAAATGAGTATATGTGAAGTACAAATAGGAGGGATTTTTACACTCAATGCTTATGTATTCATTTACTCTACTGGGTTTGGGGAGGCAGGATAGGTAAAGGGGCATTCTTGGTCAGCTGTCCTGAATAGAGTGTTTCATTATTAATATTAGTGACAGGTAAGAAAAAACTTTTACTGTATTAAGGAGATAGCAAATGGATAGGTGTTCCCCTAAGATGTATATTACCACTTGGGAGTCACAGACATTGAATCACCTGTTGATTCACCCTTGCTGATTGGCTCAAAGTGAGCCTTCAAACCTTCCTAAGGGACTGACTTCAGTTATCACAATGAAAAAAAAAATCAAAGAAAGACAGAATGCAGGGAGGTGGGAAGGGAAATGGCAGGAGAGGGAAATTGTTAAGGAGCTTAATCTTCAGGACAATAGTAAAAAATAAGAAAAGCCAGCTAAGAAAGGCAATGTGTGCAACAGAGAAGGGAAATCAGGATAAGAATTTACAATCCCAGGGGCCTCCCTGGTGGTACAGGGGGTTAAGTCTCAGCACTATGAAGCTATCAGCAGCCACTGTAGCACGAGTTTGATCCCCAGCCAGGGAGCTACCCCCATGGTGCAGCAGACCTCTCCTGTCTCACCCGCTGCTCCCCTCAGCAGTGTATTTCAATCATTCCACCTGTTCTGCTCCCCACTCTGTCTCTGATGAGTCCTCTCACCCCCTGAACCTCTGGCCTGTACCCCAGTTCTTGTATACATAAATAAATCTTTTTCAAAAAGGAATTTATAGTCCCTCCTCTCTCACACTTTACAATTTGTTAGCCCATGTCTATTTCTCTAGAGTAAAGGAGGAAAATGGCAACAAAAACCTTGAGTTATTACGGAAATAAATACAACTAAATTTAAATGTTGCAGGCTCAAAAAAACCTTCATTAATACTAAAGTAAAACAACAACATAAGTCTTTGTTGTTCTCAACGACATCAAGAGCTGGTAAGCTGAGAGGATGACGTCCTACTCATCAAGAGATCAGACAGGAACTGAATCTACTAGCTTGAAGAAAGGGGAAAACAGGAAACTGGCACGCTCTGTGGAAGAGAAGGTATGAGAATAATCTAGATTCAATCCAGACTGTACCATTTCCAAGTTTTGCGATCTTGGACAGGATATTGAAATTCTCCAGGGCTGATGTCACCACTGTCGGAAAAAAAAAACAAAACAGAGTTAAGAAAATTAACAACAACCAAAATAAACCCTACTATGGGCTCAATTTGGTCCTCTCCCAATTCATATTATAAAGTCCTAAGCCCCTAGTTCCTCGGAATGTGATTATATTTGGAGATGGGGGTCTTTGGAGAGATTATTAAGGTTAAATGAAGTCATTGGGTGGGCCCTGGGTGGGCCCTGGCTCAATAGGATGGTGTCCTTAGGATAACAGAAAGGGACATGCCAGATGTGTGAACAGAGACATGACAGATGTGGGGACAAAGGAAAGGCTGTGGAATGACACAGTAGGAAGACAGAGTCTGCACCCCGAGAACCTCAGAAGAAACCAACCCTGTGGCACCTTGACCTGGGACTTCCAGCCTCCTGAGGAAAATACATTTTCGTTGTTTAAGCTTCCTGGTCTGCAGTACATGTCCTGGCATCTCTAGCAAACTAATGGGAATACCGACAAGACAGATGTTTATGAGGATTACATGAGAAAAGGTAAAGAGCCAGGGAAATATAGACCCCTAGTGGTTGTCTTTCCACCCTCTTCCTGATTAAAACGGTGCTTAACCTGCAGACTATCATTGTTACAGATTTCAAAGAACATAAGAAATCTTAAGAAACCATTAATGCAGAGTCACTTCAGGAAAAAAAAATTTCTAAAGTCAAAAGTACTTTATAGTAGAACATGTGTGACTCTCCAAATTGTTGATTTGCTAAAGTCTATTCAAAAACATAAAAGTACACATATGTTAATTGTTTCTACAAATGAAGAAATCATAAGTTTTGAACTGTGCTAACCAGTGTGACTTGATATCAACACTTTGGTACCCATGAGGTTTGCAATAGTTGCTTCTTGTCCACAAAATCACACATTTGTTTTCATTCATGAAAGTTTAGTTTACTATTTTTTAAAAGATTTATTTATCTATGCATGCAAGGGCTGGGGTACAGGCCAGAAATGGGGGGAGGGTGTGTGAGAGGACTCACCAGAGACAGACTGGGGAGCAGAACAGGTGGACTGGCTGAAATACACTGCTGAGGTGAGACAGGAGAGGTCTGCTGCACCGCGTTTAGATAGTATTAACAGCTGACCAGATCTTGTGCTAAGCTCTCTGCGCCTGTGAAAGAAACATGGAAAAATGCAGAAAGTTTATATTCCCTACCCTCTGACCGCAAAGGTAGCAGCATACCCATGAGCACCCATGCCTGTGTCTTCCAAGTAACTGAGTAGCATCAACAGTTCAATAATCTCCAACTCTCCAATATCTCCAAGCATCAATAGTTCACCTCTTAGTTATTCTGCAGCCTGCTTTTAAGTCCTTCAGGGTTTCCTCCCTGAAAGGACAGTTCCCACGGATAACCCATAGATGGCACTAATTTGCTATCATGAAATAAAGTTTCTTAAATAAAATGAAATACATTTCAAGATGGAAATTTTCAAACAAACCAAAGTAGGAATGATGTTATAATAAATGCCCTGTACCCATCACCCAATGAGTCAGGGCCCTGGAGAAAATATTGCCATAAATTTAAACACTTCAGATGCCATAGTTATAGGGTGACCCCAGGGGAAATGCAGGTGACCCAGGTTTTGAGTCGTCACCCATGTGCTTAAAAAGTTGGGACAGGGCCTTCCCAGGGGGTGCAGCGGTTGAGCGCTGGTTTGCGAAGCTGCCCGCAGCCTCTGCAGCGCTGGTTCGATCCCCGCCTGCTCCCCGGCCACTGGAGGAGGGTCCCACATGGGGTGCAGACCTCTCCTGCTGCCCACTGCTCCCCTCAGCAGTGTACTTCGTCAGTCTGCCTGTTCTGTTTCCTGCTCTGGCTCTGGTGAGTTCTCTCACCCTCCCGTGCTTCTGACTGTACCCAATGCTTATATAAATAACCTAACAAATAAATAAATAAATCTTTAAAAAAAAAAAAAGAAAGAAGTTGGGACAGGGCCCAAAAGCAGACACAAAGAGACAAGTTTTTCAATAGGTTGATTTACAAAAGGAGGGAGAAGAGGGAGAGAAAGAGGGTAATTCGCCACCACATCCTACACTAGGGTGCAAGTTGAACCCAGAAAAGTAAGAGAGTAAGAGCCTGCCTGTGTCCATCTAACACCAGCATGGCTGCAAAATTCCTCCCCTAGTTCCTGTGGGGGGCCCCTTTTGGTAAGTCAGGTCCATGGCACACTGGGAAGTGTGATTCTTGGCACCTGAGACCTTGTCAGAAGGCAGATGGGGGTGGGGCTCATCCAGGACACCACTCACTGGCTTGGAATTTTGCTCTTCACAGCTCCTCTGACAATACCAACATTCCAACCAGCCCTTCTGACATCCTCTCAATGCCGAAGATGGGACTCCAAGGGCCTCCAGGAGCTCTTCCTAATCCTCCCTCTTAACTGACTCAGAGACAACTCTCCAGACTGGCAGATTCTCTGCCCTTAATGACACTAGAGCCACACTGCCAGGGCACAACCCCACAGCTGGAGAGCAGCCCCTACTTTGGAGTTTTAAAACAGTATAAATAGTGGGGATTTCTAATAAACTTCAAAAAACGTTCCTTTCTCTGAACATAGTCTCTTTTATTTTGGTCCTTTAAGAGCTACCCAAGTATTTCTCCTTCACTCCTCAACCACTCATTTATTAAGCCAGGGTTTCTTAGAAAAGTGTGCTAGGTTCCTTTTTTCCTAAAGAGGGAAATAATTCTAGGCATCAACAGTAATAATCAAAATAGTCAACCAAATGAATAAATGAAACTGTAACATATTTTATTTGCTCTGTCTCAGTACTAGAGCTGATTCTGGGATGCTGATTATTTTTTCCTATTGAATCCACTACCATCCTACTTATGGGTAAATTGTAGTCTGATGTTGGCAAAATTCACAGCCCATCTTCCATCAATATTCAAATAGGTCCCTTGAAATCCCTCCCCAGAATTAATCAATACCCTGTTAAAAGAATCCATGGAGGCATAAAGCCTGTAGTAGAACATTACAAGGCCAGAGCCAGGCCTCATTATTCCTTGCACTAGCCCATGTGATACTCCTATTTTAGCCCTGAGAAAACCTAGGACCTAAGGTGGAGGTTCACCTAGATCATCCAGACAATAAATAACATTGTCATTTCTCTACATTCAGTCACTTCTAACCCTCTTACCCTACTAACATCCAGCCCAACTGAAAGTAAATTCTTCCTGCCATTAACTTGTGCTCTGCATATTTCAGCATTTCAGTTCATGAAGGTAGTTAATATCTATCTGTCTTTACCTGGTAACCAAAACAATTCACCTAGATGGCAAATGACTCAGGGTTTTACTGAAACCCTTAATTGGCAAAATCCTGATGTCTGATCTACATGATATAGAATTTCCTAGGGGCTCTGCCTTGTTGCAACATGTGGGTGATTTTCTTCTTTGCTCTCCTTCCCATGATTCTTTTTGCTAAAGCTTGTGTCCCTTTAAGGCTGAAATTTGTTCAAGCCCAGGTTCAATATTTAGGGCATCTAACATCTGAACTTGGGCTACTTCTTGATTCAGATAGGCTCCATGGCAACCTAGGTTACCCCAAACCCAAAAAACAAAATGGCAGCTTTGAGGTTGTCCTGATTAGCTGGTTATTGCTGAAATTAAACTCCAAATGGCTCTCTGAGGGTAAAAATTCTGTATGGAAAGAAGAATAATGTTCCTCTTTGTGAACAACAGCTCAGTCAAAGAGAGAACGCCCTAAATAAAGAATAAAAACCCACCACCGCTACTTCCAGTTTCCTGCAATGAACTCTCTGGTTACAGCAATCCCTGTAAGATCTCTGTCCACTGGTCTGGACTTCTGTTTTATGTGTCACGCCACGAAACTGCCTTTTCCAAATTGCCATTTTGTTGTTTCCAAATAAACCCACTTTGGTGATGAAATAACTGGTTGCTTTTTGTTTAAGGTCGACAGAAGATTTTAGGCATTGTTTAAGAACCACAAAAATAATGTTATTTTCCTAACAACTTTGTGTTTATAAATCCATAAATAATTGGGTTCCAACTCAACCTCACACTCACCTCAAGCCTGACCATGCCTTCAGAGTATAAAAGAAAGCAGCAGCTAGAAAACATCAGATTTCCAAGAGCAGCAAGGCAGTGAGAAGAAACTGGATTCGAAACTATGTGAACTAAACCCAGGCCTTGATCCCAACTCATCACAATGGGACCTTAGGCAAGTCATTCAACCCTCTGTGCCTCAGTTTCCTTTTTGCAACAGGGGAATAATTATACCTCTTCAATTGGTCTTATGCAAATAGAGCTGATAGAGGGAGAAGTGCCTTTCCATTCACGAAATACCGCACACACATGAAGTTAGGAGCACGGCACAGGTTCAGAGCGGAGGCTGGGGTGTCAGCTCTGGGTGTGAGCCCCAACAATGCTTGAGCTTGAGCAGGTGGTTTAATCCTTTCTGATCCTCAGTTTCAATATCTATACAAACAAAGATAATTACAGAACCCACATTATAGGGTGACTTTACAGATGAAAAGCCACAACCCATGTAAAGCACTTGGAGAATTAAATACGCAGTAAGCAATCTTATTCAGCTATTATTCGTATTACTCTGTTCCCAAGTCCAATTACCCTAGAATCATAGAAGTCAAAGGGACTCTAGAGAATGTTTCTTAGATGAACACTTTCAGACTTTTCACTAAAGTGCACATGTCTGTTTCCTGGATCAAGTTCACCCCAGAGCGTCCCTGAAATTCTCAGTCAGTTCCTTGTCTCCCTGGTTCCTGTAGAACACGGCTCGCCTCCTTGGGGGCAGAGAGAGTGTAATTCTGATCAGAACTGTCATTCTAGACCTAAAACAAAGGGAAATTGAGCTCCCAGGTTGAGAGAGGGGAAGTCATGTTCTTTCCTCGGCCTTCTTGTTACTCCATAGTAGAGTCCCAGGAGTCCTGTCCAGGTGTTGCTGCTTAAGAGCATGACTAGTGCTGGCCTGTCACAGGTAGTGACGAGCTATGATGCCAACATGCAGTGACTCACTTGCTCCTGAAGAACACTCACCTAAATGCTGACATCTCCCTGTCCAGGAAGGCCATAGTCACCAGACTGGGGGTTTCCCCAGCCAATTTGTCTCTTTACTCTTAAGTAGGAAGGGCTTGGGAAGGAGTACATGCTTTAGAATAAGTCTTCTCTCGGTTATCACAAGAAACTGGGGGATTGATTAACTGTAAGGGAATTAACATCAATCTAATTTTATTCTCTCAGCTGTCATTTTTAAATCAAACTTGCACTCAGGAGTGATTTTTTAAAAAAGATTTATTTATTTATGCATACAACAGCTAGGGTGCAGGCTAGAGGTGTGGGGGGTAAAAGGATTCATCAGAGACAGAGTGGGGAACAGAACAGGCAGATCATGAAATACACTGCTGAGGGGAGCAGCGGGCGAGTCAGGAGAGGTCTGCTGCACCATGTGGGTAGCTCCCTGGCCAGGGATCAAACTTGTGCTGCAGTGGCTGCGGAGAGCTTCATAGATTGCGTCTTAACCCCTGCACAATCAGGGAGGTCTGGGAGTGATATTTTATACATACGGAAGCTATAGGGGCAGAAAATTTTCCCCTTTCTCTTTGGCTGGTCTAACAATTAATTTGACAGAAGACAGATTTTTAGGAGAAAATCAAATTTAATTCCATGTGTACAGGACCCCACAGAGTCATGAGAGGCTTGATGGCAAGTTGGGCAATGAAAGGTTATGTGCCTCCCAGAGCCCAGCAATGGGATAGGGAACTATGGCTTCACAGGGGAGGTGGGAAGATATTGAGGGGCCTCCCTGGTGAAGCAAAGTGTTAAGCACAGCACTATGAAGTTATCCGCAGCCTCTGCAGCACAAATTCAATCCCCAGCCAGGGAGCTGACCCACATGGTGCAGCAGACCTCTCCTGCCTCGCCCGCTGCTCCCCTCAGGAGTGTATTTCAGTAGACCTGCCTATTCTGCTTCCCACTCTGTCTCTGGCGAATCCTCTCACACACCTCTCTGGCCTATACCCCAGTTCTTGTATGTATAAATAAACAAATCTTTTTTTTTTTTTAAAAAGAGTTTAGCATATGGGCCTCCCTGGTGGCGCAAGGGTTAGGACGCAACCTATGAAGCTGTCCGCAGCCACTGCAGCATGAGTTCAATTCCCGGCCAGGGAGCAGCCCACATGGCGCAGTAGACCTCTCCTGACTCGCCTACTGCTCGCATCAGCAATGTCTTTGGTCAATCTGCCTGTTCTGTTCCCCACTCTGTCTCTGGTGAATCCTCTCACACCCCGCGTCTTTGGCCTGTACCCCAGCTCTTGTATGCATAAATAAATAAATCTTTTTAAAAAAATTAAAAAATAAAAGAGTTTAGCATAAACTCTTTGGTGTCCAAACAAATAAAGAATGAATAAAAAAAAAATCACAGGACAAAATCACTCATGACTGCAGTGGGGAGAAATAGCAGGGGTGAGGCTAGAGGCATGGAGATAAAAGAATTCACTAATAAAGGGGAGAACACAAAAGGTGGATTCACTGAAATACCCTACTAAGAGAGGAAGCAAGGGAGAAAGGAGCAGTCTGAGCACAAAGGAGGATTCGAGGGTCCCTTTTATAGTCTGTTTTTGCAGACTTTCTAACTTGGGGCACCATTTATCTGCTAAGATTTCTGGTCTCTGGAGCTGGTCTTTGACACAGAAACATGTCCTGGACTCTGTTTCTATATTCCTGGAGTGGGGCTGGTTTCTCTGGTCATGGTGATCAGTCATATGGCATATTCCCATGGCAACCTTATCATTCCCCTTATGTATTCAAGCGTCCCAAACCTACCTGCTGGGCAGGGAGCAGTGGCTTAGTTTTTAGCCTTATTATATTGTACCTAGACAATGACTACAGAAGCAAAAATGATGACCAAGATGCTAGCAAGCAAGCCTAATAATGTATAAAAAGGATAATGAAACAAAATGAATTTTCCCCAGAAATGCAAAGATGGTTTAACTTTCGAAACTCCTTTCATTAATCCTCTACCTCAACAAACTTGATGAGAAAAGTATATCATCATTTCAATGGAGAAAATGGAACTATTGATGACCATCAATAATATTCATAATTTTATAAAAAAAGAAATAATAAAGAGAACCCCCTCCCTCTAGAAATAGAGCAAATGTGTTAGTATATTGAAATCATTTCTTGTAAAATCAGGAACAACTCGAGGGTGATTGATTGCTTTCAACACCTCTAGGTAGCTTGTATTGCTGGTGCTAGCTAACACTTTAAGGCTTAGGGAAGAAATGACCTGTATAAAATTGACAAAGCTTGTTGAAAGGGGGGAATTATTAGGGGGAAAGGATGTCCTAAAGCTAATTCCATACAGGCTTTGTGGACTCCACCCCCACCCCAGGCCAAAGCCAAAGACACTGGGAACTCCAAATCCCATCACCACCAAAGGGAAGGTGGCTGGGACCTGAGGGTGGGGTTAAGCAGCCAGGTTGGTATAAAGCCAGACACGTGGGCTTTGGAGGGGTCCCCCATTTTGACTCTCCGCCAGCTCGCAGCATCCGGCCATCTCGGAGAGTGACTTTGGGTTTTCCAGGTCGTCGGATCGGGTAGGACGCATTAAAGACTTTATTTCCCTATTTTCTCCCTGAGTTGTACATTTTCCTTATTTCCTTTTTACTTGTAAATAAACCTTTTATTAACCTTTTGTGTGTGCCTGTAGTGGAGTATTAATAAGTCCCTTGTAAGCGCGCAGATGAGGACCCACAGCCAGGCAACCCGTTCAATATCGGGGCTGCCCTATAACAAGGCTATACTGTAATCAAGAAAGTGTTTATTGGATAATGGGGATCACAATTGGGCTACACAATCTGGGTGTGTTCCAGCAGGATCAGGGTATGGGGAAATTCTAAAAGATCAAGCAAGGTAATTCATTTTGAAATTTTGTATTGGTTCTTAAATACATTTATCTTTTTACAATTGGTTGACAGGAGTCGTCAGACAGAAGGTTGCAATGTGGGGTCTTTTGTGACCATCAGCCTCTTTGTTTCATAGTGGCAGTAAGGAGAAGACAGTTCATTGCTCAGCAACTACCCAAGGTCCCAACAGTGCGGTTAGGCTTGCTGCAAAGTAAGTTCCAACTTCAGTACAAATAGAGTGTGGGAGAAGGTGGCTGGCACTTCTCTCAAGAGGAAGTTTCAAGTCAATATTTGTATCACAGAGGCAGAGAGAAAAGCGTTCTAGAGAAGACCCATGAAGCTGGAAGACAGTTCTTTCCTTGCTCTTCCCTAATGATTGGACTAACACATGAAATCACCACCGCCAGGCAATTATTACGGATCTCCAAATCTCCCCACCTTCCCAAGGACTACAGGCTCTGGAGGTCTAGTGGGCAGTGAAGTGCCTTTCCATCTCAACCCACTCCAGCCTCCCATAACCAGCAAGAGCCCAGGGTGAAGCAATCCCTCCTTCCCCCACCAGGACACCAGTCCCCACTCACTGGCCATCCTGCATGGCTGGTAATTCCAGATTTCACTAACTGCTGGTGAAATGTAAAATACAAGACAAACGAACAGTCAAAAACAACTAGTTCTTTCCCTGGAGCACTTTTTAAAGTCTGATTGTCCAAGTGTATTTAAATACACCTCAGCAGTGTATTTCAGTCCGTGTCTGTCTGTTCTGTTTAATAAGGTGTAGACCTTATTAAATCAAAGCCTCTTGGGTGGCACCAAGCAAATTTTTTAACCCATGATCTTCCAGTTTGCAAGCAAATTGGAGTCTTTCTACTAAGTGTGTCTAAGGATCAGCTACCTTGGCATCCCTGGGGAGCTCTTTAGAGCTACAGAAATTTAAAGCCCAGTATTTGCATTTCAACAAGGAGATCTGTATAGTTTTACTAGCCCTAGAAACAGGTTGGGGAGAGGTCTGCCTTCCCCCCTTTATTGCTTTTCCCTTCCCTTGGGCTATTTTCCCCTACCTGTAGATTGGGGATAACCTCCCCTCTAGGTGCTTCTTGGCTCTCCCTTGCCTTTATTGACTCAGTCAAGTGTCTTCCTGGGAAGAGCTGGCCTTTGAATTTTCTGTAGCGTTGCCTTCCCTGTCTAGCAACTTGACTGTTCTGTCCTCTGTTCCCACCCAGCAAATACTTGAAACTGACAAGGCAATGGGAATTAGATTATAGAACTTCATTTTCTGAAAAACTATCAAGAATTAAAAATTATATTAAAACACTTATAAACCATATCATGGGGCGGTTTTCTAATATAGTCATGCTCATCATTCACATTGCATGGGCCCCGCACAACTGAATTAGTGAATATGGAACCATTGCTCCCAGGGGAAATGCAAGCTGGGGTTCCTGCAAGCCCCTGATCACCCCTTCCCAGGCTTGTTCTGTGTGGTCTGTCTGTTTCTGAAGGACCTCTTCCGTACTGTTGATTCATCAGCACTGAATGCACAGCCAGCAGCTCTGTAACTCTTGTGTGAGCGAAGCTCTTCCACACTAGCATTTTCTTTGTAAGGCGCTTCCCCCACACTTGGGGACAAAGGCAGCTCTTCAGCGCGGTGCCCTAGAGCCACTTTAAACAGTGGAGTCACCAACAGGAAGCAGAAAAATGCCCCAACACTGTGAAACTGAATAACTTGGAACTGTGAAGAGGACAGTTGTTTGCAGTTTGAGAGCTGAGAAGGTGGAGCTGAGACCATGCATGTTGGGCAAGTCCAATTTCTCCCCACTGGGCACATAGCCACAGATGACCATAAAAGCATTGTGAGCATCAGTTTGGGTTTACAAGTGAATTTAAGCACATTCACAAATGTAGAACTTGTAAATTGTATCTAACAAGCCTTAGCATTGGGACACCAACATATCAGGAGAAATGCATGCCCATGAAGAATGTCCTGAGCACCCCAAATAGGCCAGGAAAGACCACTTTGATTGCTGTGTGCTGGGTCCTGAGTCAGAAGAACCTAGAGGGAGACCCAGGTAGCCAGAGGGGACATAGACACAACATCAACTTATCCACTGGAGACAGAACAGGAATTTTTAAAAAATATTTAGTTATTTATGCCTGCAAGAACAGGGGTACAGGCTAAGGGTGCCGGGGGTGAGAGGATCACCAGAGACAGAGTGGGGAACAGAACAGACAGACGGACTGAAATACACTGCTGAGGGGAACAGCAGGTGAGACAGGAGAGGTCTGCTGCGCCATGTGGGTAGCTCCCTGGCCGGTGATGGAACTTGCTGCAGTGGCTGCAGATAGCTTCATAGTGCTGTACTTAATCCCTTCGCCACCAGGGAGGTCCCGGAACAGGTATAAGGCACCTACCTCCCCCTTCCAGTATTTTTAAAAAACAGCTGTGCACATTTCAGAACCAAGTGACTCAAACCCTACTCGTTTGATACTCACCTCGTTAGTTGATCTCACACAAGGGCACCACTAGCTATAAAACTTCTATCTTATCTAACTAAGGGGAGGTGAGGTCTGGTGGTTTTGTTAAACAAATTAGCCAAATCTTAATATCCCTACCTGTAAATTCCCGCCCCTTTCGTTAAGCAAAAATTGTCAAAACCCATCTGTGAGCCTCTGCCCCCTGAAACTAAGCCTATTTATAAGGGTAGCCTTATGATCCAAGATGTGATTCTCCTGTGGCTCTGCCCACACTCATGCTGGAGTGTATTCCTCACCTGCAGCAAAGCTTCATTTCTAACCCACCAGGACTGGCTCCCCATGAGTTCTTTCCTGTGTAGAAGACAGGAGCCTCAGGGTCCCCCAGTACCCTTGGGCCTCATCATACTCATCATGAAAGAGTAACGATATTTTACTAATCAGTTTGGCTGTCTTGGTCCTTCCGAATGTCAAGGTAATACCAGGCTAAGAAAGCCCTAATCCCCCCCATTTCTCATTCTGTTGTAAGTCTGCTAGATGCACTTACACTGGAAGTTTTATTATCTTTCCTCAAACACACACACACACACACACACACACAACTTATGGTACCTTACAAAAGGGGGAAATCTGATAATTTTACTAGCAATCTGATGCCTACTGGCAAACTTACTATGTTTCCAGTGGCACTGCCCTCGGTCTTTGTGGACAGGAGCTGAGCCTGCTCTGTGGAAAACCCTGGTGCTGTCCAAGTTTGCAAAATGTCAGTTCATAAGAGCATCACAGGAGCAGAGTGGGGTGGGAGGGAGCAATCTGTCTCCTGCTTCAGAGACCTGATGATCTAGAGGGGAGAAGTCAGAGCTGGTGCTGGCTCCCTGCTCCAGTAAGGTAGAAGCTGGCCTTCAGCAGCGCTTTGCGGATGGCAAATGTCACATGCATTTGGGTCACCTGGGAGTTTTGATTCAGATCTGGAGTGGTGCCCAAATTCCTCACTTCTAATAAGCTCCTAGGGATGCGGTTGAGGCTGGGCTGTGGACCACACTTTGACCATCCAGGAGCTGGGCAGCGCAGTGGTCCCATCCCACCTCACCTGCACTAGAATCTCACAGAGGCTGGCAAGGCATCAACTGGTGTCTCAGAGGCCCCCACAGTTTCAGACTCAGTAGCCCTGAGTTAGGGCCCAAGTATTTGCCTTTTCAACAAGTTCCCAAATGAAAATAATGCTACTGTCCTTGGATTCACACTTTGAGAATTCACAGCCCAGACAAAGCCAGTCATATTCCTGAGACCTTGTTTCGTCCCGCTTATGATTATAGGCATCATAACGCTAACCTTTTATCATGTTGGCAAAGAACTTGAGATTCTCATAAAAGATACTGATGAGATACTTTTCTACATTTGTGAAAAGATTCTGATTTCATCTAATGATGAAATTTCTGAAGGCAGAGACCACATCTTATATTCATTTGCCAAATATGAATCTGGTAAGGACAAATTAATAAAATCTGGATGTACTGCAATGAAATAATGAATTTCACTATCTGATGGGAACTTTTATCCTAAGTGCTTTCTGTTTCAACTGGCACAAAACTAATCACTAACTGCCAGCTTGCCTTCTCTATCCCTTTTTACAAATTCTAAACTATAATTTTATAAATTTCTTCTTTCTCTTTTTGTAAATCAACACCTAGAAAAAAAGAATCCACTTGTATCTCCTTTGCCTAAAACAGGACTGTTAAAATGTAAGTATGGGGGCCTCCCCGGTGGCACAGCGGTTGAGTGCTGGGTTGCGAAGCTGCCCGAGGCCTCTGCAGCGCCAGTTCGATCCCCAGCTGCTCCCCGGCCACCGGAGGAGGGTCCCACATGGCGCGCAGACCTCTTCTGCCGCCCGCTGCTCCCCTCAGCAGTGTACTTCGGTCCTTCTGCCTGCTCTGCTCCCCGCTCTGGCTCTGGTGAATTCTCTCACCTCCCGCGCTTCTGACTGTACCCAGTGCATGTATAAACAAAACAAACAAACAAATAAATAAATAAAACATGCCTCTATTAAAAAAAAATGTAAGTATGGGCCTCCCTGGTGGTGCAAGAGGTTAAGTCTCAGCACTATGAAGATATCTATCAGCAGCCACCGAAGCACGAGTTTGATCCCCAGCCAGGGAGCTACCCACATGGCAGAGCAGACCTCTCCTGACTCGCCCACTGCTCCCCTCAGCAGTGTATTTCAGTAGATCTGGGTGTTCTGCTCCCCACTCTGTCTCTGGTGAGTCCTCTCGCCCCCCACACTGCTGGCTACACCTCACTCCTTGCATGCATAAATAAATAAAAAATAAATCTTAAAAAAATATAAGTACTCAATACCTACTTAGAGAAAGAGAGGGAGGGAAGGAGAATGGGAGGAAGAAGGAAAAAAAGGAGGGAGAGAATATGTACCCTTAGTTCAACATACAGTTTGCTGTTGACAAGCCTTCAAAATGACAAAACTGAATACCTTTTTTTTTTTAAAGATGTATTTATTTATGCATACAAGAGCTGGGGTACAGGCCAGAGGTGTGGGGGTGAGAGACAGAGCGGGGAACAGAACAGGCAGACTGACGAAATACACTGCTGAGGAGAGCAGCGGACGAGTCAGTAGAGGTCTGCTGCAACTTGTGGGTAGCTCCTGGGCTGGGGATTGAACTTGTGCTTCAGTGGCTGTGGACAGTTTCACAGGTTGCGCCTCAACCCCCTGTGCCACAAAGGAGGTCCTGAATACCTTTTTTTTTTTTTTGTGGGACCCTCGCCGGTGACCGGGGAGCAAACCGGCACTGCAGAGGCTGCAGGCTGCCCCGCAGCCCAGCGCTCAACTGCTGACCACCAGGGGAGGCCCCTGAATACCTTTTTTAAGGCAGAATTTTATGTTTCCTTTTAATTGCATCTTTGCTCTAGATGGAGTCCTTCTAGCTATAAAGATTCAACTGATTTGATGATGATGATGATCTATTTTAAAAGTGAGTGTGTTACAATAGCACCAGCTGTGCAAAGCAGTTGGCAATTAAGTCACGGGGAGGAGATTATTAAGGTCTAGTCATCAAGTGAGAAGAACAAGCTTCTTCTAACCGGACTGAGAGATTGGCAGATCCAATCTCCTGTAACAAAGATGGTGGCTACCAACCAGAGACCATCATGGTCTGTTCACTCAGCTAAACAGTTAAGGTCAGGTGTTTGTCCACAGCAAGTTGGACTGTCCCTTCACTGTGAATTGGAGAAGCATGGCTGCCTTTCTAGGGAATGAGACTCCTGCGTGCAAGCATTGGCCAGGTGACCACTATGTGGGGGTGACTTAGGAGAAGCAAGTACAGTCTATCTCTCTTAAGGCAGGTGTGGAAGTGAACTCAGAGCCAGCTGAAGGCGCAGGCAGAAAAGAGCATGTGCAGACAGATTGTGAAACGTTTGCCACTGTCCCATCTTCCAGCACCTGTCACCTGGTCCCCCAGACCTGATCACTATAACAATATTGTCATGGTTCAGTGACAATAGCAAACTATTTGTTCAGAATATCTGAGCCCAAACTATAGAATGAGAACCTCATCCAATGCACAACTACACAGGAGCTTGAACAACATATCTGCAGAGAAAGGGCTGATATTAATTTCCAATTTTCCATCACAAACGGAATCGTAAGAGTCCTCAGCCACTGGGACTCTTACTCCAGATTTCTCATCTTCTTTCATTGTTTCACCTGATTCCCTTTCCTACATCACATGCTGTATCCCATGGGGGTACAATCAGTGTTTGTCAGGGATCAGATATGGGATCAGGACCCATTTTACAGAGCTGGCCTCAGTAGAGTCAGGGAGTGTTTTCATTTTCCTTTTTTAAAAGATTTATTTATTTATGCACACAAGAACTGGGGTGTAGGCCAGAGGTGCAGGGTGTGAGAGGATTCACCAGAGAGTGTGGAGCAGAACAGGCAGATTCACTGAAACACACTGCTGAGGGGAGCAGCGGGCGATGCAGGAGAGGTCTGCTGCACCATTTGGGTTAGCTGGGTTAGCTCCCAGGCAGGCCGGGGATTGAACTCACACTGCAGTGGCTGGAGACAGCCTAACAGCACTGTCTTTAATGACTGCTCCACCAGAGAAGCCCAAGGTGTGTTTTCATAACCCAGACTTTGGCAACAGTTTTGCCTTGAGGAAGTCTCCTGTGTACTATGTGAATTATTGGTGAACAAATGGCTTCTCTGTTTGGTGACTGAACAAGACTGCAGCTCACTCTCTTTCTCTCTCTCTCTCACTTGAATATCTGAGTAGTTTCCTGAATTATTTGAGCTGAAAGTGCATGTCAGCTACACTTTCACAAAGACAGCTGCGATTGTTTGTCAATGTTTCTCCTGGGGCCATTCAACCCAATCTGCTCATCAACAAGTATTACCCTGTAAAATAAGCCCCCATGAGGTCCAGTCTAGACCCACAGTCTAAAAGCACAAAGTTCAACAGGAAACACAGAATGAAAAAATAAAATCTTTTTCACTCTTCTCTAGATAATCTTCCTCCAAAACTACTCTTTGCTCTTCTACTAAGCTGGGCTCTTCTCCCGAACAACCATGTGTCATTCTTATTTTATTCAGGTCTCTGTTCTGGTGTGGGCCATGCTACTCATGCTGTCTGAGAAGGTCCGGGCATGGGGGAAATTTCTGAAAAGTCAGAAAGCGCCATAGCTGGCTCCTGCTACTTCCTTTCATTTGTTTGTGGCAGTTATTGAAATCATGGAAATTTTCTTTTTTTTCTTTTTTTAGATTTTATTTATTTATTTATACAAGCACTGGGTACAGTCAGAAGCACGGGAGGATAAGAGAATTCACCAGAGCCAGAGCGGGGAACAGAACAGGCAGACCAAAGAAGTACACTGCTGAGGGTAGCAGCGGGCAAGACAGGAGAGGTCTGTCGCGCCATGTGGGACCCTCACCGGCAGCCGGGGATCGAACCAGCTCTGCAGAGGCTGTGGGCAGCTTCGCAGTCCAGCGCTCAACCACTGAGCCACCGGGGGAGGCCCTAAGGAAATTTTCTATAAGCTTTAGAATAACACAATAAATGTTGGCATCAATGCCAGTTTCGGTATGCACACTTCAGTAGTTTGAGAAATGTACCTTCCAACATGATTGATAATCAAACGATTCCCAATATTTCTCCATGTCCTCCAATTTGTAAGTCAGATACCATGAGTAACACTGAGTTTTCTAACAAACCACGCTTGATAAAACTGATGGAATGAGCCTGGTAAAAGTCCCCACTAGAGAAGGCCCTGAGGCACCCTGGGAGGCGAAATCGTCCGAGAGAAACACCCCATGTACTGTTCCCATGGCACCGGGACCCCTTGGTTCTATATAGGAAATAGGAAGCCACCCTCGATTTTACAATGCCTGCTTAGCTTTGTTTTAGTTACCTAGCTTGAACGTATAGTTGTGTATAGCACCTGTTTCTATTTTCTGAATAACGTACATCACCTAGGAAAATATGTAACCAAGTTAATGTAACCAAGTGACCAAGTTAATCATAGACTAGGAAAATTTAAAAAAAAAAAGGACTGGGCCTCCCCGGTGGCACATCAGTTGATCGCTGGGTTGCGAAGCTCCCGGCAGCCTCTGCAGTGCTGGTTTGATCCCTGCCTCTGCAGAGCAGGTTCAATCCCTGGCCACTGGGCGAGAGTCCCACAGGGCGCACAGACCTCTCCTGCTGCCCGCTGCTCCCCTCAGCAGTGTACTTTGTCAGTCTGCCTGCTCTGCTCTCCCCTCTGGCTCTGGTGAATTATCTCGCCCTCCTGTGCTTCTGACTGTACCCAGTGCTTGTATAAATAAATCTTTAAAAAAAAAAAAAGGACTATGCACTGTTAATGATCATTAATAATTTCTGAAACAATGTACATCATGATTGCATGATGTAATGATCAAATAACAACTTCTGATGTATAAATAAAGCTCCGCTGAGACAATCAGCGGGAGAGTCTGCACCCTGATCAAGTGTCAGTGTCTCCTCACTACCTCATCTACCTCATCTCCCCTCTCCCCTCATCCCTCCACTTAACCGATGCCATCTCGTCCTTCTGGAAACCCAGCCCCGGTCGGAGCTGGACTCCGGCACTGCTCAGTTGTCATCTCTTCAAAAAGACTTTCCTGGTGTCTTCATATAATAGCATCTCCTATTTCTTTCCCTATATCCTGCTTACTTTTCATCATAGAACTTATTCTTCTCTGAAATTACTTGATAGATTTATGTTTCAGTTTTACTGTTTCTTCCACTCTCATAGAAGCTCTAAAAAGACAAGGTCTTGCTCTGCTTTATTATGTTGTTATCATAATTCACTGCGATATTCCTAGCAGGTCAAAGCTGATCTGGGCACATAGTAGATGCTCAATAAATTTTTGTTGACTGAATATAAAAAGAGATCCATTGTTTAGGATAATAACATATATTATTTACATGACTTATTGATTAAAGCCACCCAAATTCTATGATTTCAGCACTATTATTACCTCCCCATTTTATAGGTAATAGACTAAGTTTTCATGAGCTCAAAGGGCTTGCTGAGAGACACAAAGATTGCATGCAGTGGGAGCAGGAGTAAAATCTACACACCTCCCCTTAATCCCACACCACATCCCCTCTCTGGAGAGATGGACAATGGACAAATGATTAGACTAACAGGTCTTTAAGGCCATTTCCAAATCTATGGTGATGCAAAAATAGTCAGAAAAACATGCGAAGTTGTAAACAAATAAAGCAATTGAACTCTTAATAATTAAGTTTGCCAGTCCATTGCTGGATGAACGTCCCTGGAGCATCAGTAGGGAGTGGATACATAACTAGGAGCAAGGAGCAAGCATGTGTTACAGGGGCCATGTATTCTTTTCACTCAAACTTCGGAACCAACATAGATTATTTGGGCATGAGAAACTCCCTCTACTCCAGACCACAGGTTCTGTTCCTGTCCAAAAGCTGCACAGAAGATTCATCGCTCAGAACAGTGAGTTTGTATTGAGAATAGAGAGAGTGGAAGACAAACAGTAGTTTGTGTGATGATAAGAAGCAAATAACTGGAATCAAACAAAGCCTTGAGGTTATGTGAACAAGGTAACTACAAGCTCTGGGGTAGGTTTGCTCAAGAGTGACTTAGGTTTTCAGAGATAAGGGAAGAATGTCTGTGAAGTCCAGGGCAAGACTTACTCACAGCATCAAGTCCTCTCTTCCTGAGCACTTCAAGTCTACCATATACTAGGTGATCATTAGCATCTGGGATTTCACTTGCCTCACTTGGAAATACTTCCCCAAAGTGAATGTGCTTTGTTTATCTCTGTAATTTAGAATTATTTTTTATTATAGTAAATAGATCACATAAAATGAAGACATTATATTAATTTTTCGGATCAACCGTAACAATCAAAAATGTCTCCTAAGGATTTAATAATCCTACTGAATTAAAAAATGAGCTATGCTGGAAACTGCTATGCCTTTCAGACCCACCTTCTGTAACTATACCAACAGTCAAGAGAAAAATAGCATGCAGTTAATATTAGACATTTTGACAGATTTTTTATTTAAATAAAAATATCTGTTCATTGTAAGAAATTTGGACAGTAGGAAAAGCAGAAGGAGAAACTGAAACAGCCTATAATCATATCACCCAGCAAAATTTGCCATCAAAGTGCACATCTCCATACAATCTTTCCTTCAATATACACTTCTACAAAATGAGATAGGTTAATAATTTCGTACGCTGTGAGCTTTTACCTTTACCTTTGAAATACAATCGAACCAACACAGCATTCAATCTGCACGGCTGTATTAAAGGTGAAGCAGTGATGGGACAATACGTCGTTAGTAATTAGAAACTGGGAGCACATTTATGACAAACACTTGTCCCCTAGTTTTCCGACCAGTCCCTAGACAATCGAGACTTGTTCCAAACTGTCTCTGTACTGGAGAGTTCCTTTTCAGGAGTCACTATCAGTTCTGTTCTCTCGGGTTAGTTAATCCTGAATGTGAAAAAAGGAGCATTATGTCAAGCAGGAAGGCTTACGTGGCAGCCTGTGCATGCAGTTATGGTCCAATGAGTAGCTGGAGGTCAGCTCTTTTCAGTCCAACAGATAAAGACTCTTAATTCCATATAATTCTCCAGGCCTCAGTACCAACATCCAACCCAATTTCATAACACCCAAGTTTTCATCTCCTTATAGAGAAAACCAGAGTAAGTTGGATACTTCAAATAAAAAGGAATGTAAAATAATTTATGATTAAAAATCAGAATTTTAAGGGCCTCTCTGGGGGCGCAGGGGTTAAAGACACAGCACTATCAAGCTATCGCCAGCCACTGCAGCATGAGTTCCATCCCTGGCTGGCCAGGGAGGTAACCCACATGGCGCAGCAGACCTCTCCTGTCTCGCCCGCTGCTCCCCTCAGCAGTGTATTTCAGTCAATCTGCTTGTTCTATTCCCCACTCTGTCTCTGGTGAATCCTCTCACCCTCCCACACACACCTCTGGCCTGTACCCCAGCTCTTGTATGCATAAATAAATAAATCTTAAAAAAAAAAAGAAAGACATGGAGGTGAGACAAGTAGAGCAGAGCTACTTGGAAGAGATATGTGGGTGAGAGACATTGGCAGACATTGGTGAGAGACATTGCTATGGTGTATTGTGAGTCTTTCCTGTCCCAGCTCTCTGGGACCTGCTTAATGTCTTTTCTCATGGTTCCCTGCCAGAAGGTACTTTATTGTTTTTTAAAGATCTATTTATTCATGCATACAAGAACTGGGGTACAAGTCAGAGGTGTGGGGGTGGGGTGTGTGTGAGAAGATTCGGCAGAGACAGAGTGGTCTGTAACAGACCACTGAAATAGTCTGCACGCACAGACCTACTGAAATACACTGCTGAGGGGAACAGGCAAGACAGGAGTGCTCTGCTGCATCATGTGGGTTACCTCCCTGGCCGGGGATTGAACTCATGCCGCGATAACTTGATAGTGCTGAGACCTAACGCCTTGTACCACCAGGGTGGCCCAGACGGTACTTTAAACTTATGGCAAGCTTTCAGGCCTCAGTAGCCCGGCTTCAGGTCAAGCTGTTTTGGAGGGGTAATATTCAGAGTTTTATTAGGAATATCCTCTGTTCTCTTCTTTCTCTATGTAAACTAATTCTATTAAAAATCTTTCACAAGAACAGTATGCTTCCTTTGCTTTTGTGCACATGGCTAGCTTGGACCCCTTTTGAGAGTGTACACCCTTTAACAGTTTGGGGTCTCCAAGTACCTCTCAGTCATGTGCTAACAAACTTATTATAAATTTTGTCTCAAAACAGCTGACAATGTGTTAAGGCTCTGATGCAACAATTTGCCTTGATATTGACTATTGACACATCAACATTATTGACACATCAACCGGGGTGTAAGCCAGAGGTGCGTGGCGGAGGTGGGGTGGTTGGCACAAGAGAGACACTGAGAGCCAAACAATAGAGTGGTGAAGATGCGTTAAGTCAGAATTTAATAGTCTTCCCACCTGGTGAAGCGTTCTGGGTAGTTTCATCGTGTTCCTTGTGGCAAACATTTTGCTGCATAAGTAATTGACTGAAAAGCAGTTTTGCGTAACAGATGAAATGCTGGTGGAGGCATTTTTTTTTTTTTTTTGAACTGGAGGATTCGCTTCCACCAGCTATCAGGAATATGCTGACATCACTCAGCTGTCAACTCCTTGACCAGAAGTATGTACATTTCTCATGCACCTTTCACACTCCCTCCCAGGACTTTCATTGACTACCTCAGGCAGGCAAAAGTCCTGGCTCCCTGGTCCCAATTCAATTCCAAAAGGGCTCCCCCAGCTACAGAGCCTCTGGTAGCATCTCTGAGTTCTTCCTTCCTCTTCCCCACCCTATTTATTTCTCTCCCTCTTCTGTTGTCTATCCTGAGAGCCTCCCTACTATGTTTCTTACATACAAATTTCACTCTGGGAGTGTGCTTTCCTACAAAACCAGCCTGCTCCACTTACAGAATGTCCTGACCTGATGCTAATTAGAGGTTGAACACTTGACACATGAAGGAAGAAGTACCACAGGGGAATAAAAGTGATTCAACCAAAAGTTCTGCTGATCACGTCAAAGTGTTCATGTCTATGATTAGGATGCCACAGCTTCCTTTCACAGGTGGCCTGGCACATACAGGAATGGTAAGTGTGGCAACTCCGTCTCTGCTCTGGACTGGACATCCTCTATATTCACACCCCTTTTCCTCAAAATCTCACCCATTAAAACTGAAAGTGTGGGGGGCCTCCGTGGTGGCACAAAGGGTTAAGATGCAACCTATGAAGCTGCCCGAAGCCACTGCAGCACGACTTCAATCCCCAGCCAGGGAGCAACCCACATGGTGCAGCAGACCTCTCCTGACTCACCCGCTGCTCCCTTCAGCAGTGTATTTCAGTACATCTGCCTGTTCTGTTCCCCACTCTGTCTCTGGTAGATCCTCTCACCCCCCACATCTCTGGCTTGTATCCCAGTTCTTATATGCATAAATAAATAAATCTTTAAAAAAAACCTGAAAGTGGGGACTGGCAGGTGGAGAACGTGATGGTGAATCAAGGGTCACAAGCACCCTTCAATATTTAACCACATGCGTTCTTCCCACACATTTCCCCACACCAGAAGAAGTAACATCTCTCCCACACACCACAATCTAGGGCACCCTGTGATCACATAACAGAACCCTCCTGTCACAGGTAAGTCAATGCCCCAAAGAGGGAGTTGTGGCGAAACCACTGTTCTCCCTCTGCTGGAGGGGCAGAAGTCCTGCATGGGAATCCTGTGCTCAGTAGCCTGGGATGGGGCTGGCAGGGTGGGAAAAATGGAAAGCTCCATTCCCTCGGTCAGGGTTGTACTTCTTGTGCGGCGTCCCCGATGAGATCACGGCTGGAGAGGGGTGACTCACACGGAATAGAAGGCTTCTGACCAACGTTGGTGACTGACATGACAGGGAGTTAAGTTCTTTATTGTTCTTGTGCTTAAGCTGTGTCAGGGTAGAAAAGGTACTTCTAATTTTGACATACCACAGATGAGCCCTAGATATTTCAAGGTGTGACTAAAAATGTTCCAAATAAAAGTGCTTACTTTATGTCACCTTTAAAATATCTCCATAGGTCACATGAGAGTTTAGGAAAAAAGGAGCCATGTTTGAGCAGGGGATTGGACCCCCCCAAAAAATACACCAGTACCTACAACCCTTCCCTATTTCTTTCCCTATAATTCTGGATGTCCAAAAGATTAGGAGTGGCTGGCCTGCAGTTTCCAGCTTGGGGATAGCTCTCTTTCCCTAATACTAGCCGCAAAGCAACACTGTATCATACCCCATCTAAGTGACAAAGGTAAACTCAAAATGAAAGGTCTATTAAATGCTCTGTGACCTTCAGCCAAAGCTCTCCCCCATCCTGGGTTTTAGTGTTCTAACTTAAGCCAGGAAGCTGTGATCTCCAACACCCAGTCCCAAATTTATCTGACCAGGCACTTGCCAAGCCCCACCCCAAGCCACCTGGAGATTTTACTATTTGAGTCTAGTCCCTCCCACATCCTCCTTCCGTTCGATGCTTTGATTAAATAGCTTCCCAACCGATGCCTTGGCACAGGGAGCAACACCTCCTAACTCCTGCCTCAAACAGGTCTTCCCAGGATGAGAGCTGCCCCCCAAGGCTGGGTGAGGGCTGCAAGGTTTCACCTCAGCATCTTGCTTCTGCTTTTCCTCTGGCTCAACCGAACTGTGGTAGCTAAGGAGCTCAAGTTTGCGACCTTGGTGAGTAGCTTGTTTGTCTGCCCTTAAAACTGTTCTCAGCATGGCCTGAAAACCAACTGTGGTGGTTTCATTTCACTCTTGTGTTATCTCTCGGAGCCCAAACTCAGAAAGTGAATAATCAAGTTTTGCAAGTTCTTCTAATGAAGACTTAACATGTCCTGACAAAAAGATGGGGTGGTGGGGGCGTTTGCTTTGCCCATATTATTTGTTGACTTATTTTACAACTACTTTGAATGCAGATTCTTCCAGACAGAGGCCAGGAGAAGCCTCTGCTGTATGTTTAGCACCAGGCGCTAAATTGGCACCATCCTGTTTAATGATACCATTTTGCAAAACAAAAAACAGTCATTTTCTGTATTTAACTAGTCCTTCCCTCTGGTTTATCAGGGAATTGGGAAATATATTTGTATACAGTTTCTAAAGTATAAAGGTGAGACTATCCTAGGCTCTTAGTGAGCACACTGGGCTGACTTCTGATACATAGATTTCGCTAACCATTAAAATCATGTTTTTTCCCCACCTACGGTGTAAGTGGCAAGTTATGAAAAAAGGTGGAAGGGTGGTCAGTATCTGTCAGGGAAAAAAATCATACTGATGGCATTGTTTTAAAATCAGGTAGAGGATTTACAAAGTAAAGGGGGATTTACCACTTGACATATGTGTCCTGGAATTAATCCTGCTGTATCTCTTAACTTCTGTCTTTATCTTTTATTTTCTTTGAATCTCTTTCTTCTTTTACCTTCACTTAGTATCTCTCTTTGCCTCTGACCAGCTCCTTGTGTTTGGGTCTCCTCCAGTCTTCCTCACAATTTTTATTTGACATCGTGAAAATATGTTGATAAATAGATAAATTTTCTTCCTGTAAAAACACTCAGAATTTATTTTTATAGTTTGGAGGGAGCTCACCTTTTTCTTAAAAGTTAAACATGAAGTAACTATTTTCTCAGCATGGTGTATTCAGAACTCCTTTTTCCCTTCTATGGAAATATTTTATAACCATGTTTATGCAAAGCATTATTTTTAATCTAGTATATCTTTATTTTTTAATTTTTTAAAAAAGATTTATTTATTTTTACAAGAACTGGGGTACAGGTCAGAGGCATGGGAGGGTGAGAGAATTCACCAGAGACAGAGCAGGGAGTAGAACAGGCAGACAGACGGAAGACATTGCTGAGGGGAGCAGCAGGCGAGGTAGGAGAGGTCTACTGCACCATGTAGGAATCTCCCTGGTCAGCCAGGAATCGAACCTGCGCTGCAGAGGCTGCGGACAGCTTCACAGCGCTGTGCTCAACCCGCTGCGCCACCGGGGAGGCCCAGTCTAGTAAATCCTTAGCAGATCAAGAGTCAATTATTTTACAACTGATTCACCAGCTGTCAGACTTCTGTGCTGAAATAAACAAAACATATTATACTCTTGTCATTTTCTAGGCAACCTATTGAGTTAGACTTTGACTTATCTTCATGGGTTCTTCACCAACATGAACTTTAAGTAGTTGTAGGGACTCTGCAGAGATTGCTCTGCCCACACATAAACCTGGGACTACCTGATTGAGTGGTGAGCCTCTCTGAGGATTAACTGAGAACTCTCAGTTAACCACACGCGGTTGATTCTCTCCTTCGTGATTTACAAGGTCCAGGTTAACTTTCCTCAGCTACCAGAGTATGGTGAGTTCCTTCCTTCCCCTCCACATGTATTCAGGAACTGTAAGAAATATGTCTCTGAAAAAAAAACAAGTAATAAAGGAAGGTGTCTCTGACTGACACAGTACTATTAATGACACTATCCAGCAGTTCCCTGAGCAGGTCCTGTGTGCCAGGCACTGAGAGTTCAGCATGGATTATATCACATCATCCCCCAACAATGTTATGAAGTAGAGTTTGCCAGAACAACACAGGATGCCCAGTTAAATTTGAATTTCAGATAAACAGTGATCACTGTTTAGTGTACATACATTCCAGGCAAATTTTGTTTGCTCAATTTAGCAACCGCTCTACATGATTTTGTAAGAACCTTATCCTTCCTCTTTTGCAGATGAAGAAAGAGGGCTCACTTGCCCATGGCCATATGGCTAAAATTTGAACCCAAGCTGTGTAACTCCAGAACCAGGCCCTTAAATGCTAGACATAATCTGTCCCTACTGTGTGCATACAGTCTAGCACATGGCCCTGAAGTCACCCCACAGGTGCTCAGCGTGTGCCTCAGTCAGTAGGTGGTTCCCTTGCTCTTTCTTAGTGATCCAAGAAAAAGAAATTGTCCCCATTTTTGAAAAGCTTTTCTTGGCAGAAAGAGCAGGAAAATATTGTTGGTTCTTGTTCTTGCTCAGGGACAGTCACCATTTGATCTTTTAGAGCAGGTTTGCCAAGAGCCTCCTGTGGAATGCTCGTTTAAAAGTTCTTACCAGCACTGCTCGGTTAAAAATAAAATTTCGATCGCCAAATGAGCTTTGGCAACAGAAGGTAGATTGAACTGTGTTTTTTCCCCCAAACTCTTATTTCTTTATCTTTTAAATATGTCTCCTGTTGTAAACTGTGTTCAATGGTCTCGTAGGTACAGAACTCCTAGATGTTTTTAATGTTCGCATATGTATTTAGTTTTCAAGGCGTTCAAAATTGTCTTTATAAATATCAAAATTGTCTTTCCTAACCTTTGACTATAGAATCCAGATCCTCTTTTTTCCCCCAGTTTTGCACAGAAAACCCATAGAGAATTTTTTTAACTTTAGAGAGAGAGAATAATAAGTATGGTGGGTCCCATTGTCCCCACCAACCAGCTTCTACAGTTACCCATTAAGGCCAATCTTGTTTTATCTAAATGATCACACACAACTACTGAACTACTAGGGATTACGACTGTAATCCCCTACATCATTATTCCACCCATAATTCAGTAAAAGCCATTTTAAAGCATTTTCTCTCCCCTAACTTAGGGGTAAACACATGTTCATCTCAGGTTCATCTCAGGTCATCTCAGACAGAGAGGAAAATCCTTTCTTGTTACACCAGAGTTTTACACACAAATGTTGGGTGTTGGGTCTGGAAGTATAAGCTTTTCTCACTCTTCAAGACTAATCATGCAGTCAAAGATAGTCTGGATGGAAATCACCTCCAAATCTCAAGCACACCATGTCTACACTAGGATGGGTAAATTCCAGAGTGTGGAAGGCAAATTCATTCATTAAAACAAGCATTTCGTGGGGGGTGGGAATTGTACAGGGATTGTAACTAACATGAAAATGCATACATTGTGCAAAAATGAAAAATGATGTAAAAATACATTTAAAAAAACAAGCATTTTGTGTGTGTGTTGCTATAGGACAGGCACTGTTGGGGTATGGCGGCACCACGACAGCAAGGATTCTGCTTTCAGGGAGTTTATGGGGAAAGAAGATGCCATATACTTACACACACACACACACACACACACACACACACACACACACAAAACTCAGGGATAAAAATAAAACTATGCAGTGCGAGAAAGCCCCAGCAGGAGCTACTTTGTACTGGTCAAGGGAGGCCTCTGGCAGATGTGGCCTGTCAAGACAGGCCTGACTTTAGCCACTGAATAAATATGCACCAACAGAAGCAAGATATTCCAGGCAGGATACGAAGGCCTGGAGGCTGGATCAAAAATGTTTTGGATGGAACAACAGGAGGGCCCCTGTGGCTAACAAGCATGTTTAGCAAGAATATAAGATAAGAACATTGAGGTGGGCAGGCCAGAGCTGGTAGGGCCTTGCAGGCCATGGGAAGGACTAGGCATTTTATGCAGAAAGCAGTGGGAAGGCCGCAGTATCTAGAGTGACAAGGTCAACAAGCACCAACACTCCCCACACTCGAGTAGATCATGTTTGGAGCAAGAGGTGGCCTCCTGGGGCCTCATTATGAACTTCTCTGCTCTTGTGTAGCTGTCAGTTCTTCCACAGAGAAGAAGGTTTAATAGGGTGAGAGGACACTCCAGAGTTCTAAGCAATCAATAGAGCTATTTCCGCTGACGGTTTTGCAAAGAGCACCTGACCACTGTGTGGAGAGGGGGACCGGACAGGCCCCCCCCCAACACCTGCTCACCAGAGCCGCCACTGTGCATGCTCCACCTCTGGTCAGCTGACTCCCCAGAGAAGGACACTTCATGGGGATATGAACCCTGATTCCTTTTTTTAAAAGCTCCTTCTGATTAAAAGGGGGAAGAAAATGTGAAGAGGTAGGGGAGGGGGTGCTAACTATCATGAAAATGAGGCGATCTGGGCTCTTTACACATCATTGAGTGTGGCTGGACCTGTCCTCACGGGGCTTGGGAGAAGCAACAGATGGCAGGAGACAGGCGTCTGTAAAACAAGAGAGGGTTGCAGAGACATCAGGCCTGTCATCATCCTGGATGTCTTCCTACAGTGATCACCACCTAGGCTGGCAACTGACAATAGTCCTGCTGCTCATCCTGTCCTTTTAGTTTCTAAAGAATTTCATTGAACACGATCACCAGACTGAGAACAGAGGATATAAATCTGGCAGAGCAGCACTTAAGAAAATTGCCCTACCACAGACTTCAAAGAGCCTGGGCCAATGCTCCAGCCCAATTGGCCAAACTCCAGAAGTTTCAAAATGCCCTGTGTGCTAGAGGGCACTCATATATGTGCAAACACACACACACTCACACACACACACACACACAGTCTGTTTTCCAGCACTTGGGGTAGGGGTGGTTTTATGCAGTTTCTATGAATTCACAGAGTGCTGAGCCACTGCCTTGGAAACCCTTGAAACCTGCTGAAATGTAGGGGACTTCAATTGATTCGACGTTTAAGACAGAGTAAGAATGTAAGAAAGCTCACAGCCCGTGGTAAGGTCCCAGTCCCTGCTCCTTAAAACACACGTCTGTAAATGCATCGCCTTTGTTTCTCCACAGGCCATCTGTTCCTCAGTTGCATACACTAAAATCTTTGGTTTTATTTTTTAAGTGATGTTTGGGATTGTTTCTTACATCAGGCTTTTGTTTCTTTGATGCAACACTACCCCACTCCCCTACACACACACACACACACACACACACACACACACACACACACACAGAGTGAACTTCCAGTCTTAGAGGAGAAGAGCACTTGGAATAGAGCTGACATAGACACTCTCCAAACCCCAGATTATCCATCTTCAGTGGACAGGATGTTAAGGAATGTGTTTTCATCTAGAGATGAGCCCCTCAGATGGGATTAAACCGCTGGCGCTGGAGACCCTGGCCTGTGTTGGGATCTTTGTTCTACCATGTATGTGCTGTGCGACCTTGAGCTGGTTGCTTTCCTAAGGTTAATTTACTCATTTGTGAAACGCAGATAATAACAGTACATGCTCTGTAGAATTGATGAGAGGATTAAATATGAGAAGCACTTAGCACAACTTCTAGGATAAAGCAAGTGTTCCAAAAATACTGAGTTGTGTTTGTGTTTATATAGGCTGGGAGGAAGCATTGTAAATTACTTTACTAAAGGGGCCTCCCTGGTGGCGCAAGGGGTTAAGCACTGCACTGTGAAGCAATCTGCAGCCTCTGCAGCCCGAGTTCGATCCCCGGCCCACCAGGGAGCAACCCACATGGCAAGGCAGACCTCTCCTGTCTCTCCTGCTGTTCCCCTCAGCAGTGTATTTCAGCCAGTCTGTCTGTTCTGTTCCCCACTCTGTCTCTGGTGAACGCTCTCACCCCCCTTCTGACATCTCTTTGCCTAACCCAGTGGCTCTTGTATCTAGGGAATATTTGGAAGCATCTGGAGACCTTTTTGGGTCTCACGGTTGGATAATGATGTTGGTCTCTATTGGGCAAAGGCCAGGGCTGCCACTGAACATCCCGCCAGACACAGGGCAGCCTCTCACAGGAACTGTCCAGCCCAAGATGTTGACAGCGCTATTGGGAGAGGCCAGCAAGAAAGCGTGACCACAGGTTGATTCTCAAACTGAACCCAGGCAATCGGAGGTGCCTTACACTCCCTGTCCCTCTCCCTTAATCTTCTCCCCACAGTGTACATTCTGCTTCCTTCCCCTGCCTCCAGGAGTGCTCCGAGGACATTGTTGGGTGGTAATATAGCATTGAGACCAACTGGATAGTATGTGACTGAGCACAATTGAGACCTCTGTATAAACTTTGAAGATTTAGCAGGGCCTGGTGTAGAAACTGAGTTCCTTTGCTCATTAAAATGGCCACCCATCCATCCAGAGTGTTCTGCCTCTTTCTTGAGTGTCTCTCCACCCTCCTTATAAGGGAGCTGGTTTCAGATTCTACCTGGGAAGCTCTGGAGGTTGGGCTCCAACAAGTACTGGGTTTGAGAAACCCTGGAAACTAAACAAGGTAGATTTATGATCTATTGAGACCATGTAACAACTTTAGTTACTGAAGCAGCAGGAGGGGCACAGTGCAGGAGCTCTATGACCCAAGCAGATAGGTGAAGGAGGGTCCTGGAGCCCTCGGTGGCTTTTGCAGGCTTTTATTGGGTTTTATCAGGTATGCGCAGGCAGGGGTGCCAGGGGGCCCAGGAGGCTGGCAGGCCACTCAGCCCCCGACCAGTCTTCACTCTTTCTGGGCTCTCCAGCCTTCTCTCGTGGCCTCTGCTTCTCTCTCTTGTTCTCTGCTGGTGGTCTGGTCCACTCTCTGGCATCCCGTGATGCCGCCCTATGAGCGCAGTCTCAGCCCAGGTGTACCCACCTATGCAAGCCCACACCCCACTCCAGGTGTCCGCCATCAGGCATCATTTAATCTAATGGCAGGAGGGCAGAAAAGCCTGATACTTTACTTACCCTACAGTTACTCAGATCTGGGAAAGTAGTTTGCACAATTGCCTGGAGTCTAAAAAAAATCTGATGTGTTTCAGTTACAAAAAGAGAAAGCTGAGAACCAGTGGTTTAGAGGAAAAGCTATTATGATGAGCAGAGGCAAAACATCTAGTGAAGTTTTAATATACAGCCGCGATCTGTCTGCAGGTGTTCAGACATGGAGACCGAAGTCCCATCCAGACCTTCCCAAACGACCCCATTAAGGAATCCTCATGGCCGCAAGGATTTGGCCAGCTCACGCAGGTAACGATTGATGATGAATCTCAGGGGAACGGAGCACTATGGGGCTTGTAATCCCTTGAAACCACATAACTACTTTCGTTACTGACATCTGACAAAGCGTTCTGAACATCTACCTGGAATCTTAAGTTTAAAATGCCTTTTGATTATGAAACGAGAGGTACCCAGGGTTACTTTTGATCAGTTCTGATCTGGACCAAGTCACCTCTCCGACTGGGAAGTGTAGGAAAAACTGGATGGAGTTGCCTGTTTTGCTCTTTTTTTTACCCTGTTGACTTTACTAAAGCCTAAGAGATGAGCATAGACCACAGAAGAATAAAGGAACTTAGAGATGCTGAAGAAAGACAAGAGATATTCATAAGCCAGTCCTGGAGTTGCTCAGGCTTCACCTGAGGACAAAAAAATAATTTTGTAATCAGTAAACTGAACCAGCAAGATCAGGAAAGCTTGATTTCTCGGGAAGTGCTGATACCCAATTTGATTTCTTTCCAGCTGGATGTATCTGGTAGAGAATCCATGATAGCAAGAGGTCATGGGCACGAGGAGATCACGAGTTTGAGAGGTGAAATGCCCTCGTGGGAAGAACTAAGTACCGAGCCCCTTAAATATGTTGAGTTAAAACTGCTTAAACAGAGACTCTAGCCTTTTCTCCTGGAGCAACACACAGACCCTGTCCCTGATGCTGACTCCCTTATGCTAAACTGCATCCGTTTTCATAAAACCTTGCTTGGTGCCTGCAGGACTAGAATCTCCATTATTTCTATTTCTCGGAGAACTCAAGAACCCAGAATGCATAATACCAGGACACCCACATCAAATTCCATTAAATTGTAGAATGGACACACAGAACTCAAGAAATCTGTTTACTCACCAGCTCACCAGTTTATTACAAAGGATATGAATGAACATCCTGGTGGAAGAAATGCATAGGACAAGGTATGGGGGAGAGGCTGGAGCTACCATCCAGGCTCCACTCACCCCAAATCTCCAAAAGTTCACCGACCTGGAGGCCCTCCAATGCACCTTCCTCTTGGGCTTTTACAGAGGCTTTATTCCATAAGTGTGAATGTTCAACTCATTCGCCTTTAGCAACTAAACTCAACCTCTAGCCCTCAGGCCTCCCAGGAAATCAGGGAGAATCCTAGGCTCTGTCCCCAAAGATTCTAGTAGGTCAGTAGGTCAAGGGTAGGACCAAAGAATTTGAATTGTAATCTCCTCCCAGGTGATCCTAATACTGCTAAACCAAAGACCACACTTCAAGTAACAAGTTTTGTTATTATTTTTTTTAATGAACCAGGCATAAGTAAACTGGGCAAATAATAAATCATTGCACCCAGAGTTTGAAAATGACCTGCTGATTCCTCATGCCCCACCTCTATCAGAGGGTTGAATTTCTTAGACAAAACCCCCAAGTGGTCGACCAGCTCAGTGACTGCTCTTCCAGCAAAGATGAAGCCCTGAAATCTCTACTACAGCAAAGAGGAAGCACTCATTTAGATCAGTCACTGGCTGTGCACTGGGCACGACTCGATGTTAAGTACTGATCAAGATGAGGGCATTTTCTCTGGGAGTCAAGACTCCAGATCATAGCTCTTTCTCATTTCCGTTTTAATATGTGTTGTCATGGATCTCTTAAAGTACACCACTGTTCACGCTGCACGTTCTTGAGAGATGACACCCTTGGATAAGATTCACAGAACTCCCTAGTTTTTGCTTCTACTTGTTTCCGCAGGTGGGCATGCAGCAGCAATATGAACTTGGAGAGCATCTGAGGAAAAGATATGGCGTTTTCTTGAATGAGTCCTACAAACGTGAACAGGCAAGTTGGGAAGTGTAGAGTGTGCATGTTGTCCCTTGGAAGATTTTAACATAATGTTACATTTGGAAAAGGGCTCTTTGCCTGTTTCCTGAGTCAGGCAAGTCAGAGATTGTGTTTACAAATGTACTCCTTTTGGGCCTCCTCTGGTGGCGCAGCGGTTGAGCGCTGGGCTGCAAGGCTGCCCACAGCCTCTGCAGCGCCAACTTGTTCCCTGGCCACTGGCGAAGGTCCCACAAAAAACAAACAAAAAAAAAAACCAAATGTACTCCTTTTGCAATGATTTTGTTCCCCAAAGCTTATGAATATGACTAAATTCAAATTTTATGGACGCCAAGCATAAATATTTTGGCAAGGCAAGTAATCACCATGTAACTAGTCTCTTGTCCATTCAGTGCACGGCAGACTAGGTTATTTGATTTCTTGGCATGCTCGTAATACTGCCTCTCCTATAACATGTTATGATTACGAAGCTTCCATAGCGTCTGCTAATCTTTTCTGGTGGGTGTCTTCCCTTTTCTCAAATATGCTATTAACTCCACAGGAAAAAACCCACAGATCCTCTCAGCTGGATTCTGCTTTGATTTTCCTGCTCTAGGTTTATGTCCGAAGCACAGATGTCGACCGGACTTTGATGAGTGTTATGGCAAACCTTGCAGGCTTATTTCCCCCCAAAGACAGCAGCATCTGGAATCCCCACCTACTCTGGCAGCCCATCCCGGTGCACACAGTGCCACTTGCTGAAGATCGGGTCAGTATTCTCGAAAAAATGGGAGATGCACCAGGCCTGGTAGGAGGGTAGGCTGCTGGCACTTGTGGATTTGGAGATTCGGACACTGGGCTCTGCAGTTTTGACTCTTTGCTAAATACATGTGCAAAGGACAATGTGGAATTTCTGGGCCAGAGAGAGCAGGCCTGGGATTTCTCTTTGGATCTTTATCCTCCACTTTGTTTCTTCACTCAGCTGCTGGCAGTTTGTCTCCATGTGTACATACACACACACTTCCCAGTTTCCTGCCTCTAGTTCATTGGCTTTTGCTGTCCCACACAAGTTTTTCCTCCTTTCAGAATATTCTAAGAGCTTGTTATCTGCAAAATTCCCCTCCCCCTGGAGATCCCCACTCCTAGGTAGAGGAAAAAAATGATTTGAGAGCATTGTTACTACCTAGCACTTTCAATGCACTTTCAATGTACTGCCCTTTCCAACAACCTTAACTAAACAATATTATCACAGCCAGGGAGTTAAGGGCTCAGAGAAGTCAAATAAGCAAAATGGGCCGAAGCCCCAGAACTGGGGAGCATCACCCCTGGGGTCTCTACCAGAGCAGGTCCCTGCCCTATAAACTTGTGGTTCTCAAAATTACCTCCATAGTTGAATCACCTGGTGCAGTTTTTTTAAATCGCTGCCCAAGGCGCCCCCAACACATCAGAATCTCAGAGGATGGGATCCAGGCATCAGTATTTTACAATAAGCCAAAGCAGGGATTCCAGCAGAGAGCCAGTGCCATAAAACAAGCTGCCCAAATACAGTGCCTGGTACAGAGAAAGTCTGAAATTCATTATGCTAGGTGGGACTGACCAAGAACTCTTTACCCTTTTCAGAGGAACTGGTGTTTTTTTTAAATAGCAATAAATACTTGTCTCAGATGTGGAACCTAAGACTACAAGAAGGACCAAGGGGCCTTCCCAGAGCCCCTGCAGTCACATTGTGAGCATCTCATCAGTCTGTGGTTGAGGCTGAGCGTGACCACCGGACCCCAGCTACTGCCCAGTGGCCTCCGGGGTAGACCACTGTCTCTTTGCCTTGCCAGTACTCTAGAACTTTGTTTTGTTGTTTTTTTTTTAAGATTTATTTTATTTATGCATACAAGAGCTGAAGTATAGGCCAGAGGTGTGGAGAGGGTGAGAGGATTTGCCAGAGACAGAGTGGGGAGCAGAACAGGCAGATTGACTGAAATACACTGCTGAGGGGAGCAGCCGCGCCATGTGAGCCAGCTCCCTCACTTGGGATTGAACTCATACCTCAGTGGCTGCCAATAGCTTCATAGAGCTGAGACTTAACCCCTTGCACCACCAGGGAGGCCCACTCCTAGAACTTTGACTTAACTTGCAGATGGCAATTTGAGAATTTTTCCTAAATGCTTTATAGAAATAGTCCAAACCTGTTCACCTCACTCTCCATAAATCTACCCAGACCATTTTTTTGGTGTTTCCCAAAAAGATAAGATGATATATTTATGTCTCTTTCCTTCATAGAATCAATAGTGTAGTATTTTGGTTGGCAGTGTTCTTAGGAAAGGAGTTTGTGAATATTTTTTTAACCAAAAGAAAAAAACATCAGGGCCTCCCCGGTGGCTCAGAGGTTGAACGCTGGGTTGAGAAGCTGCCTGCGGCCTCTGCGGCGCTGGTTCGATCCCTGGCTGCTCCCCGGCCACAGGAGGAGGGTCCCACATGGCGCGCAGACCTCTCCTGCCGCCGGCTGCTCCCCTCAGCAGTGTACTTCGGTCCTTCTGCCTGCTCTGCTCCCCGCTCTGGCTCTGGTGAATTCTCTCACCCTCCCGTGCTTCTGATTGTACCCAGTGCATGTATAAACAAAACAAACAAACAAACAAATAAATAAAACATGCCTCTATTAAAAAAAAAAAGAAAAAAAAAGAGAAAAAAACATCACCCCAACCGCAACCTTTTCTGAGAGCTAGAGAGTGCCAACAAGTTTAGCTGATGGAGACTCAGGAACTGTTTAACGCCTTTTTTTTGGGGGGGTGGGGACCCTCACCAGCAGCCTGGGATCGAACCGGCGCTGCGGAGGCTGCGGCTGCGGCGCTGCGGAGGCTGCGGGCAGCCCCGCAGCCCTGCAGCCCAGCGCTCAACCGCTGCGCCACCAGGGGAGGCCCCTGTTTAACCCTTAATCTTGAAACATATAAAGTTAGGTAGTAAAGCAATCAGCTTTGTAAGAAGAGAAAGAGAAGAGGCAGGAGAGAGAGAGAAGCAGGGAGGCAAAATGACCTACCTGTGGCTTGCAGTCACCTGCCACTAAGATAAAAACAGTTCTAACATCCTTCCCAACTCTAGCAAAATCAGTTAACACAAAGTCATTCCTGGAGCTGGACTAAGTGCTATAGAGAGAAAGGAGAAATAGGAGGTCAAGTCTCTTCCCTAGTTTGTAATCTGTTTGATGAGAGAGGATTTGCATGTGTGAGTGGGTAGAACAATACAGGGCGATTTCAACTACACGCAGAAAAGTACAGGAGGAGTTCAGAGAATGAGACCCCCCAGGGCCAGCCTTCAGGTCTTCATGGAGAGAGGGAACTTGACCCAGACCTCAGAGGACAGGAGGAAAGGAAGCAGCCTGGAAACAGGGCAGAGCGTGACCAAGCAGAGTGCTAGTCCTTCTGTGTCCAAATGCCATATTCAGAAAGAATGAAAATAAAACTGAAAAGCTGTGTTGGGCACAGATGAGAGAATCCAGATATGATAGAGAAATCTGGAGATTGCAAGTGTGATGTAGAAGAGGGTGGGGTTTGAAGTTGGAAAGCCTAGGGCTGAGAGCCAACTACTGCTTCAGAAACAAATTTCCCTGCACCCCAATTTCCACCTAGCATCCACCTAACTCCTTCCTAGGGATGCATGAAAGCCAGGTTCATTCAGAAATGCTGAAGATTCTGTTACTGCAAAATGCCAAGCAGGTGTTTAGATGATCACTCTGTTTTCAGTCTGACTCAACAGGTGGATTAGAGAGGGCTGACAAAGCCCAAGTCCAGAAAGGGGACATTTGAAAGCCACGCAGGGAAGTTTAGAATAAAGCGGTGGACAGAAACCTGTATATTATATTCAGCAGATTGCACACGTGGTGAGTAAGGTGTTGCGGCATCTGTCTGAAGATGTCTCCGAAGGAAAAGACAGCCCCAGAGAGTAACTGTTGAAGCTTTTGGAGAATGAGGAAACAAAGGCCTGAAATTAGATGGTGAAAGATGTGAGAGTAAGGAAAGTAAAGCAAGACACAGTGACACTTGGCCCCTGAAATGGCAGGCAGGAAGCAACTTGGGTTTCTAAATGCTTCCTGTGTGGCTACTAATATGCCAGACCCTATTTTGGGCACCGACAATATAGCAGTGAGCACGATAGACAAGCTCCTGGCTGTCCTTGAGTTTCTATTTTCTAGGACATGCATGGAAAAGAAGTGAATACTAAATAAAATCATTTCAGATTGTGATGAGTCCCCTAGAGGAAACAAAGCAAGATGGGATGCTGTGGGGGGAGTGTCCCAGTCAGGGGACAATCTGGCAGAGCCCCCAAGCTTGTACCTTGAGAGGCCAGTGAGGAGGCCCCCGTGCTGCTGGAGAGGTGTGAGCAGGAGGGACAGCAGAGGGAAAACAGGGCTGAGAGGGTCCTTGGGGGCTCACTGTGAGTTTGGACTTTATTCCCGGTAAGCTGGAAACCAGTGCAGGTTTAAAGGACAGAATGCATGGTCTGGTTGATGCTTTCAAAAGATTAGTGTTGTGTAAGAGTAACATAAAAAGGATTGGTGTCGCTGCTGTGCGGAAAGTGAATGGTGAAGGTAGAAAGAGCAGATGCCAAGGATCCACTTAGTGGAAGCACAGGTTATGGTGGCCCAGAGGGGAGGGGACTATGAAGATAAAGAAAAGGGGTCTGTTTGGGATATATTTTGAAAATAAGCAAACCAAAGTCAGAGGTCCATGTTGTGGGATGATAAATATTGCTGTTAACAAAAGGAAAAAGAGAGGACACGGGAAATGATTAAAAATGAAATTAAGTTCAGCTTCATGTTAAATTTGAGGAAGAAGAGAAACCAGCATGAAGTGATATTCACCAAGGGTCAGAAACTCAGGACTAGCCGCAGATGGAAAAGAGAGCAACAAAAATAAACTTGGCAGTCACTGAGCAGCAGATTATACTTACAACTATAGAAGATTGTCACTTTTTTTAAAGGTCTGCTGCGCCATGTGGGTAGCTCCCTGGCCCAGGGATCGAACTCATGCTGCAGTGGCTGTGGATAGCTTCATAGTGCTGTGTCTTAACTTACCCTTATAAGTTAAGGGAGGCCCGACTATCACATTTAAACTTGCTTTAAAGTGATTGCTTTGTCCTCATAATAGGTTTTTAAATATATACTTCTATTCAGTGAACAGGTGCTGTTATTTTAACAAGCTGAAAATTTGCAAAAATAAAGCAACAAATGGTTAATTGATCTCTTAAGATTCTTTCCAGAACTTCTAACTCATTTCTCTGTACTGGGGGGGGGTGTGTGTGTAGGGGGGGCAGGGGTTACATGTACACATATATATCCGTGAATACACATGCATATTGCTGCAAATCCATTGCAAGAAGTGAAAGGAGCAGGAGGAACCGTAATCATATTGCATGGAAAGCCAGGAAGTGTGATTGTTGATCAACAGCACAGTCCTACTCAGACGAATACACAAAAGAAAATAAAATGGTATTCACTTCTGGGTACATATCCTACTATTTTAAGACCTACAGACCATCTATCTATTTCCCCTTCATTTTAGAATTTCCATTTGACTCAAGGCACATATGAATCTTTTATTCAGGTCACTTTTTACCTCATGAGCCTAAAATATGGCTGCAGCTTCTTTAGCAAAAAAAAAAAAAAAAAAGTCCTCCTTCTGACTAATCAAGGATTTATGGTTTTTCTTTTGCCCTCAGTTGTTATACCTGCCTTTCAAGCACTGTCCTCGTTTTGAAGAACTTGAGAAAGAGACTCTGACCTCGATGGAATTCCAGGAGAGGCTAGTTCCTTATAAGGTTAAAAAATAGTGTGATTTGGGGATGTGCAGGGTTGTGGGAGCTCCAGCCTCCTAAGTGTGTGGAGAGGGGAGGAGGAGTCTGTTGGTTGGTTATAAATGTTTCAATGAGCATCATTCATCTACCAGGTCCCCTTTCCTATGCTGGGGGCACCAGCCAGAGAGAAGCCAGTCCCTTAGATCTGATACCCAGTTCCCTAGAGGAACCAGGGAGAGTGTGTGCCTGGATTAGCGTCAGTGCAAGTCTAAAATGACCTGGCCTTATTCACACTGAGCACCTGGGACTATTGTCTTTGCATAAGAAAGATAGTCTTTCTTATTTAATACTTCTACTTTATAAAATTCCCATTTTCAAAAGTCCACAGAGGTAGGCACAATGCCTTGTACTTTTAAAAATAATAATTTGAGGACCTCCCTGGTGGTGCAGGGGTTAAAGACAGTGCTCTCAAGCTATGGCCAGCCACTACAGCAGGAGTTCAATCCCCAGCGGGCCAGGGAGCTACCCACATTGCACAGCAGACCTCTCTGCCTTGCCGCCTGCTCCCCTCAGCAGTGTATTTCAGTAGATCTGCTGTTCTGCTCCGAATCCAATTACTCCCTGTACCTCTGGCCTACACCCCAGTTCTTATATGCATAAATAAATGAATCTTTTTTAAAAAAGATTAAAATAATAGTTTGAATCTATAATATCTATTCACATGATCAAAAGTCAAAATATGTGTCCCAAGATGCCCCAAGTAACCAACCCCTTGCGGTATTTTCTTATGTTGTCTTCCAGTTTCTATTTGCATATGCAAATAAATATGAATATATTCTGGTAGTTTTCCCTTTAGTTACACAAGCCAGGTATACTATTCATAGGGTTGGACATCTTGAGTTTTTTCATTTAAAAAAAAAAATCTTGGAAATAATTTCTCTATCAGTACATAAAGTTTCCTCATTTTTTATAACTGGTATTTGAATCTATGGATTTATCATAATTTATTTAACTGATCTGTCTCCATGGAAATGTGGGTCATTGCCAATCTTTTACACTGTCTGTGTGAATAGCTTATATCTAAATCATTTAAGAATCTGTGGAATAATATCCCAGAAGTAGAAATTCTGGGGCAATTGAAATTTTATCAAATTATGTTCAAAAAGATTATTAAACATGCAGACTTTTGGCTGAAATAGAAAAAGTTTTATAAGTTAAGGAACAAACCATCAATCTTATTTTCTTGAGAGTTTTATTAATATTGTTGCTTAGTTTTTTGAAAGGTTGGCATTTTAATAAGGTTGGCATTTTGTCCTTGAATCAGTTAATAACTAAGATTAATTATGTTTATAGATTTACTATTGCTGATCTTTTATTTCTAGAATCAAGCCACTTTCTTTTAACATGATATTGAATTGTTTGCCATTATTTTATGTGGACCTTTTGCATTGTCATTCAAAGTGAATTGGACTATAGTTTTCTTTCCTGACCACTCTTTGTCAGTATCAGTATTATACTTAGTTCTTATAAGAATTTCAGAAGTTCCTTTTTTGATGCCCCAGAAAAGTTAAAACAGCATTAGAAAGATTGGCTCTTGAAAAACTTGGTAGAATTTGCCCATAAAATCATCTATCCCTGCAGCTCTTGTTTTGTTTTAGAGGGGTGGTCTTCAATAATTATTCTATTTCTTTAATGGAAATCTATTAGTGTTACTATTGGCAGTTTATATTTTCCTAGAAAATTTACCCATCAGACAAACAGTATCTTCAAACCATTTCCCAGAAACTGCTGTCATTTTCATCAGGCAGACAGCTGAGTAGCAGATCTGGTCCTTGGTCCAGAACCTGAGGGGCATTTGCATCCAAATGTCACACTATCAG
Source organism: Talpa europaea (assembly GCF_964194135.1). Taxonomy (NCBI): domain Eukaryota; kingdom Metazoa; phylum Chordata; class Mammalia; order Eulipotyphla; family Talpidae; genus Talpa; species Talpa europaea. The sequence continues at coordinate 94,565,089 of NC_140078.1, forward strand.
TCACCAAGTCCTCTTTCTATTGCTTTCCTGGGATACCTTAGCTGGAGGCAAGCTTTCCTTGCTCATTTATTTCAATGTGAATTACCCTTCATCTGCTCCCAAAAATAATTGGAGGCAGTGCACTTAGGTCTAGCTCCAGGGAAAACCAGGGACTCCTGGCAGTAAGCCAGCCTTTGCCCACATTTTTAATGTAATTATGAGAAATGATCCATTCTTCAGTTTAATATTATCCCTAAATTATTTGGGCTTTTCTATAAACTGGGATTCTTTATGAAGGGCCAGTTTATATCTCAGGGAACTTTGGGCGCAAAGTTTGTGGATTATCACAACTGAGGGACTAGAGATGAAGCTGGTGCTGGTGGGGAGAGGCCAGGAGTACTGCTCACACCCCACAATGCACAAGGCAAGCCCCCCCCCCACAACAAAGAATGATCCAGCCCAAAATATCAATAATGATGAAGTTGAGAACCCGACTAAAAAATTATTTATTCTTCTGTGTGTGTTTCAGGATTTTATGGAAACCTTGCCCAAACTTTCAGGATATCATGGCCAGGACCTTTTTGGAATTTGGAGTAAAATCTACGACCCTTTGTTTTGTGAGGTAAGAGGGAAAAAAATATCAAAAATTAGCTTGCAGTTGATTTTATAACTGACGCTGTTGGGGGGAAAGTATGTCTTGAACAAACTCAACAAACAGGCTTAATGGACCCCCTCCCACCCCAGACCGAAGAGATCCAACCCACCAAGGGCTATAAATCCCATAATGTCATCACCACCGAAGGGAGGGCAGCTGGGAACTGAGGGTGGAGTTAAGCAGCCAGGTGTGGTGTATAACCAGACATGTGGGCTTTGGGGTTCCCTGGTTTTTCACCGGCATTCAGCATGCTGTGAGGGTTCCAGCTCAGCAGAACTGGTAGAACACATTCACCCATTTATCTCTCCTGCTCCCTGAGTTATTCATTTCTTTATTTCCACTTTTTGTGAATAAACCCTATGTTACCCCTTTGTGTGTACCTACAGTTGAGTCTCATTATAAGTCCCTTTCAAGTGCACGGGTGAGGACCCACAGTCAGGTAACACATTTCCATTGGGGTTGCCCAGTAACAACACCAATTTTGAAACATGAATACATTTTCTTTTGCTTTTTTGCAGCTGTATTACTTATACTTTCTTTGACATTGAAACATCCTTCAAGACTTCATGTTATCTTGAAAATTCCAACTTCTATTACCTAAGTTTTCACCCTTTGGAAAATTGCAAGCAAAAAAAGAAAATGCTTTTCTTTCTGTGTCTTGCTGCTTACTTATTGTTCAGTCACTCAGGAATGCTGGGTTCTTGTCATGGATTTTAATGGAAAAAGTAATGGTATTGTGCAAAAAGAGAAAAGAAAATTGCCTGCTTTCAGGATATATATAGAAATAAGCAAGCCAACTTTAAGCCAGGCTATTGAAATTGGCTTGTCAGGAAAGACTGTCTTCCTTGCTGTGCAATGCATGCGGAATAACCTTGTGGCTAAATTGCTATTGAGTTTTTCAAAGCCACAAACGTGGTTTTCACTCACCACGCTCCACCTTGTGGCTGAAAAGAGCTCGCTGTAGTTCTGTTTTCTCAACCACCTTGCTGAGTCCAGGGGCAACAGCTACGCACACAGGGACCTCATATGCTCTTTTCTGATTCTGAGATCAGGGGGAATTATGCAATTATGTTCCTAGTTCCTTCCCAGTAACAAATAACGGTTTGCCACCCTAGATGACACAGTAATTCAGCACAAGCTACATTGCCAATATTTCCATTTTATCATTGTATATGTTTCTCAGAAAATCTGTTAGCCTTGTAGGTACTCAGTGGACACAAGAACTCATATTGGGTGTGTCTTGACTTTTTTCTTCCTTCCTTCCTACAGTCATCTCCAAGTTCTTCCATAATGTGGCCAGAGTGCGTGGTATCTTTTTAACTCTCCCCTCTACATCACTTGGCTTCAGTCTCCTCTTCATGATCTCCCTCTCTGAATTCTGCCTTTGAAACTGAAAGAATCTTAATTTTCATAGCAGATATTAAAGAGTAGCAGAAGCTCTCTACCTACCCTGCTGTCTAGCTCTTCATCCATTTAACAAATATTTACCAAGTGCCTGCTATGTACAAGGTACAGATTCTTCCCAAGAGCTAGCAACCTAGAAGTTGATAGAAGGTTCAGAAATATATTACCTTTCCCAGTTGTTTTTCAAGCTGTTTATTTGGCTTTTAAGGAAATATCCACACACCTGTCAGCTTTTGCCTTCCCCCAGGGTTAATAGAAAGATTTCACAAAGAAATGAGGTGCCTTCTTGCCACACTGCATCCTTACTCTGAAAATACAGGTTACTCTAGAGTTAAATCACAAGCTATGAACTTGGTAGGAAGTGGCAAATTGGTGTTTCTGAAACTCAATACCTCTCCTTATTACCATGTAAAGTTTTCCTAGAAAGCAATGGCAGGACAAGAAAGATTTGGCTCTAGTCATCCCTCTGAGATCAAAGAGGTTAGGACACTGAGAAATAAACACACAAATACACATTGGCTTTCTTTTTCTTTGCTACAGGGTGTTCACAATTTTACTTTACCCTCCTGGGCCACCAAGGACGCCATGATTAAGTTGAAAGAATTATCAGAATTGTCCCTCCTGTCCCTCTATGGAGTTTACAAGCAGAAAGAGAAATCTAGACTTCAAGGGGGTAAGTATTCCAAGGATGTCTTCAGTGATCTGGGTCTATGTCCTGGTCCCATCACTCATCAGCTATGTGATCTTGGACAAGTCCTTGAATCATTCCTGCCCCAGTTTCCATTCTGCAAAATGGAGAAGAGAATGACACTCATTTCACAGACAATGAGGATTAAAGTGATTGTGTGTTTTAAGACTAAGGATAACACTACCTTGTACATAATGCATGGTCAATGAACATTTTGTGATTTTAGAATCATCAATATTATTCACTCTGGGCCTTTGTTTTCCCACCTGGAAAATAAAAGCTTAAGGCAAAGTTGAATATTACTTTTCATCCTTTCCAGATCAAAGTATCAAGGTTTTGCATCTGAGCATCATGAAAATGTGCCTAGTGGCCTATAGGATGAATTTCATAAGTGGGGGGTATCACAGAAGTCAACAGTTTTCCCAAAACCCTGGGTGGTGGCTATTGCTAACATTGATTAAACATCATTTGAAATTCAGTTATCCCCTAAAAACTAATGCATGTGGCAATTGGCAAGTTGATGGCACAAATCAGTTTTCCCATTGATGTTCAAAGACGTTCATTTCTCAATGATGCCCCTTCTCAGCTGGGTTTGGCCCTTTGGTATACAGGACACCCTAGACCCAGGCAAGAGGACGCCCAACCCTTGCATCTCAATAGGTGGGTGGAAGAGAGAAATCAGGACCAGGCAGGATGGGGAAGATACCAAAGTCTGCTAGGGCAGGTGGGTGGGCAGATCAGGACTGCAGAGCTTGTCGGCTTCAGAGGGGTGAGTGAGGATGTTAAAACTAAGGATGAAGAGCAAAAGGCAGTCCCTTATGTCAGGTTGATGTCACTATGACACATTTCTTTTTATTTTTTAAGATTTATTTATTTATGCATACAAGAGCTGGGGTACAGGCCAGAGGTGTGGAGGTAAGAGGATTCACCAGAGACAGAGTGGGGAACATTACAGGCAGTGTGACCAAAATACACTGCTGAGGGGAGCAGCAGGCGAGACAGGAGAGGTCTGCTGCACCACATGGGTTGCTCCCTGGCTAGGGATAGAACTTGTGCCGCAGCAGCTGAGGATAGCTTCATAGGTTGCATCTTAACCCCCTGTGCCACCAGGGAGGCCCACTATGACATATTTCTAAGCCACACGAGGGCTTTCAAGTCGGGATTCTAGCTTGAGGAAATCAGTACAATCCCATCGGGACCCAAACCATTGCCAGACCCTGTTCATGACCGCATCAGGACAAGTTTCATAGAAACCCAGAAGGCAAAACACCCTGGGGACTGAACTAGGCTTGGAGGATGTTCTCTCAGGGCAGCAGAGTGGAGAAAGAGCTCAAACCCGCAATCGGAAGGGAGTCAGTGATCGTCACAAACGCAGCCAACAGAGAGCGGGACGAGCTGTAGCTGCAGAACAAGTGAGGTGTGAAGTCAGAGGGTTGGGAACAGGCAGAGCATCCAGGGCGAGCCCAGATGGAACCTGTGTCGGGGGGAGCTAGAGCAGGAGACAGGCTGTGCGTAGGGCCAAGCCCTACCTTGCGTGCTACACAGCAGAGGCTACAGGGTGGACATTGGGCCTCACCAGCTCCAAACCCCTTTAGATGGTGGAGGCGGGGCTCTCCATTTAGTCTCCCAACCTAGTCACATGGGCTCAGGAGTTCAGTCTCTTGTTACTCAAAATACAATCCAGGTGCCAGCAGTGTCCACATCACCCAGCATCTGGCTAGAAAAAAAGGTCAGTTCCCACCTCAGACCAGGGGAATCAGAACCTGCATTTTAGTCAAATCCCAAGATAACTTCATAAATATATCTAAGCTTACAAAGCACTTCTCTAAATGCAAGAGCTAGTAAAGAAAAGGATGAGGAGAGCCAGGTGGAAGCTGACAATGGTCTAACACTAGATGAGCAGGTCTGTATATAGTAAAATGTGGGGTTTGTTCTAGCAACTTGCTCGTGCTTCCTCCTTATACTTCCTTTGGTTACTAGAGACTGTAGTAAGAGGAAGTCACTTCCCCTTTCTGTGTCTCAGTTTCCCCATCTGATGAGTACACTAAACTAGTTTCTATCCATCAGTATTCCCTAACGTGTCCTCTTGGGTCTTGGATTCAAAGACTGGCACCTGTGTGAACATACCTGTTTTCTGGAGAAGTCCACAGCTATTGATAAGACTGGAGATTATTTCCTGAGTGATTCTTGCCAAATCACAAGCTCAGCCTGTTGTTCAGATCTGGCTAGATAAAGAGATGTGCCAACTGCGTGCCTGATAAGTGATGAAGTGTGGAACACAATCCTGCAGAGAAAACACAGTCTAGGAGATCTTCCAGACCTGACCAGCGTCTCTCTGCCCTTTGCCAAAACCTCTGTCTCCTCCATTGCTTTTAGGGGTGACCCTGTTCATTAATATTCTCTTCTCAGCCACCTGCTACACACACACACATACATGAGCATGCACATAAGAAAACCCCGAATGCTATTTTAGAACTATCATCACAGTCAGAAAAATGGTCCCCAGATTAATCCACAGCCTACACTGACATCCAGAGAGCTGTGTCCCCCACGGCCTCCCACAAGGGTGGAGAGAGAGGCGCCTGCTGTCATATCAGGCCACCCTTAGAGAAGGGCATTGACTGACACAGTCTGAGAAAAGCCTTGTGAAGTCATGTCCAAGTTCTGAGCCTCTAACTTGAGCTTTTGGAGTCCCATGTGTGAATGCAGCTCCCTGGCCTCCCTAGCTCACGGCAGGTATGGACAAAATTAGTTCTTTTCCTCTCTTCTTAATTCTTGAGAATTATGGCAGAAAGACTTGCTCCGTAGGATGAACAAAAAGCTTGTGAACTAAAAATAAGCTCATCTTGGGTTCAGCTCATGACTGATTTGTCCTTCTTTAAGGCGTCCTGGTCAAGGAAATCATCAACCAAATGAAGAGGGCCACTGAGCCAGCAAACCGCCGAAAACTTGTGATCTATTCTGCTGTAAGTATCTCTGGCTCCATTCTGCCTCCTTTGTCCAAGTGTGTGAGTACTTTGAGGACAGGAGACGGCCTCTTCTTCATCATCATCTCCTGATCACCCAGTAGATGGCAGATAAAACTTTTAAAATGAAGTACATAGTTCTGCACCTCAAGCAGTTTATCATCCAATACTGACAAGAAGCTAGGTAAACAGGAATGCCATACAAAGCAAGGTGGGAAGAATTTAGAGAAGGGAAAATCACTCTGTACCAAACTTAAGCCAGGAGAGAAGAGGACAAGTCAAGTGTGCAGGGTGTGGGGGCAAATTGGAAAGTGGGTGTAGGGCAGAGCCGTGGAAGGAACTGTCAGCTGAAGGAGATGTGTCAGGTCTCCATGGATGGAGGAGGCAGGGCCACTAGCACAGGTGGTCTTGGAACAGGCAGGTGACTGTGAGACAATTAGGTTTGACATGCCAAGAGGCATCTGAGCAGGAAACTCCAGATGGGACAGGGGATAGAAGAGGCAAAGGGAGCTACAACTTGAAGGTGGAGCTACATTTGGGAGCAGAAAGAACAGAGCGAGATCTTGGAGAAGACTTCCATCTGGGACAGAAGCAGGGAGAGAGACACAGGTGGGGGAGAAGGCCTGGGCGGATCATGTACTGGGCGGCCATCCGCGGAGGCTGGGGTGTGCAGGGGAGGGGCTGAGTGTGCCAGCTCACGTCCCACCCACTCTCCATGATAGAGGATTTCTCAGATGTGGTTTGTCTGCAGAGAGCCTTGTTTCCAATCCATAAGGAGATGGGAGAGATAGTTAAAGTTTGGTTTTTATGTGGAATGCTAAGAGGTATAGACTGGAGGAGGGAAGAGAGTAGAGTGCTTCCTGGAGAGACAGAGGTCTAGAATGAGTTGACTGCCAATTTTTCTAGTTATAATCTAGCTTCTGATTCTGGTAAGTCATCAACCTGAAACTCTTCTTTCTCTGGTAAATTGGTTCTAACCTCTTTCTGAATATGTGTACATGATCTTATAGTTTTTTTTTTTAAGATTTCATTATTGCATAGAAGAACTGGGGTGTAGGCCGGAGGTGCAAGAGGTGAGAGGATTTACCAGAAACAGAATGGGGAGCAGAACAGGCAGATCTACTGACATACATTACTGAGGAGGGCAGCAGGCAAGACAGGAGAGGTCTGCTGTGCCATGTGTGTCACCTCCCTGGCCAGGAATCGAACTCAGGCCACAGTGATGCTAGCATGATAGTGCTGAGACTAAGCCCCTAGGCCACCAGGGAGGGCCCTGCCTTATAGTTTGTTTATTTATTTATTTATTTATTTTTTATTTTTTTATTTTTATTTTTATAGAGGCATGTTTTATTTATTTGTTCGTTTGTTTCGTTTATACATGCACTGGGTACAGTCAGAAGCACGGGAGGGTGAGAGAATTCACCAGAGCCAGAGCGGGGAGCAGAGCAGGCAGAAGGACCGAAGTACACTGCTGAGGGGAGCAGCGGGCGGCAGGAGAGGTCTGCGCGCCATGTGGGACCCTCCTCTGGTGGCCGGGGAGCAGCCGGGAATCGAACCGGCGCTGCAGAGGCTGCGGGCAGCTTTGCAACCCAGCGCTCAACCGCTGTGCCACTAGGGAGGCCCCCTGCCTTATAGTTTGGACACACAAATGTAACATTCATCTTGTAGCTATAGAGGTTGGGGACTTTCTAAAAGTAGGTGGCTAACTGGTGGCAAAACTGGCAAAGCCAGTCCTCTGTGTCTTCCAGCCAGTTAGAGATAAAGATCTAACAACCATGTTTAAGTCACACTCTCTACTGCCAAACATTTTGTCCTCTCTATGCCTTTATAGCCTCATCTATTCTCCAATTGAAAATCACAGATGACTGTAAACTATAGGAAAAAAAAATCTAATTTTAATGTGTTCTAACATTTTAAAATGTAATGAAAATCAAGCTAAAACAGAGAGCTGTTCTACTGGGAAAAGGCAGGGGACAAAATCAGAAGACTTGGCTCAAATTTACCTTCTGCCATTTTGTGGTTATATGACATTAAGTAAATTACTGAATTTCTCTGAGTTTCCATTTCTTCAGCATTTAAAAGGAAATAATGATATGTTTATAAATCTCACTGCCTTTCACACAGCAGAAACTCAACCAAAATTAGTTCTTCCCTCTCTGTTTAATTCACTGGGGTATGGGAAATTTAATTGAGTCAGAAGCCTCCTGGTGTTCTACAAATGCTTAGTACACACCTGTTGAATGTAAATCTGAACCCAGTAAAGATCAAAAACGATTTTGTGTCAAATCCCTGCAGCATGACACTACTGTGAGTGGCCTGCAGATGGCGCTAGAGGTTTACAACGGACTCATCCCTCCCTATGCTTCCTGCCACATAATGGAGTTGTATCTTCACAAGGGGTGAGTGTCTAAGAGGTACTTTTCAAAATTAGGATCAGTAGATGGAGATCGTAGATTTTATTATTGTCATTGTTGACTTAAGGGTTGTTGTGTCTACCTACCTGGCTGGTTTTATGTTCGGGGCAAGGTGGTAGCATGTAATACCTTTGCCAGTTTTTCCTTTGTTTTCTTTTTAAATATTTATTTATTCATGCATACAAGAGCTGGGGTACAGGCCAGAGGTGTGGGGGGTCAGAGGATTCACCAGAGACAGAGTGGGGAACAGAACAGGCAGATTGACCGAAATACACTGCTGAGGGGAGCAGTGGGCAAGACAGGAGAGGTCTGCTGCGCCATGTTGGTACTCTCTGGCCAACGGGGGATTGAACTCGTGCTGCAGAGGCTGAAGACAGCTACACAGTGCTATGCTTAACCCCTTGCGCCATCAGGGAGGCCCTGTTTTCATAAGACTTTTACTGGGAAGAGTACTTAGACATTAGATGCAAATTTGAAAACCTCCCTGCGTGACAGAAATTACATTTTAAAAAATGAAGGTGTTTAAGAAGTATGCAGACATCATCCTGTTCTCTTAAAACAAAAACTAACAGAAGCCGCCGTGGGAAAAATTAAGTTTTGTTAATGGTTATAAAATAATGTTCTTTTAGTTAAAGAGTTCAGACAGATCCATGAAGCTTCTGGTGATTCCTACCTAGCAGTTCAGGTATTTTAAGCACAACTTCTGAGCAGGGTTGACTCTGTGGCCTGGCGTGGTCCTTCCCAGCTGACCAAGGTTCAGCTTGAATGCTCCAGAAGGACAGCAGTGAGAGTGACCCAATGTCCTCGTTAGTCTATAACATCAGGGGTTGCTAGGCCTGGGCAGACCTGGCCACCATAGCCGAGGTCATAGTAGAAATGCGTACCTGTTGTGACATGGTATTCTCACTGGGAGGAGGAGAAGGATTTATTTCTGGTGAACCACCTTGCAGGTTTAATTGATGGAATAAGAGCCAGGAAGGAGCCAAGTTAGGGCCATGGCCCCAGAATCTTATTTCTGGGTTAATTGGGGAGGTTCCTTTTGCCCTCTTGTCAAGGGGTCACAACAGCCCAGGCTGAGCCCACTTACCTCTGCAGTCCCCAGGACCCTGTGCCAGAACAGCCCATGTTTGGTTTAATGTTCTGCTGTCAACATCCTGAAATGCATAATGATTTTTATTTTTTTAAAGATTTATTTATTTATGCATACAAGAACTGGGGTATAGGCCAGAGGTGTGGGGTGTGAGAGGATGCACCAGAGACAGAGTGGGGAACAGAACAGGCAGACTGACTGAAATACACTGCTGAGGAGAGCAGCGGGCAAGTCAGGAGAGGTCTGCTGCACCATGTGGGTAGCTCCCTGGCCAGCCGGGGATCAAACTCGTGCTGCAGAGGCTGTGGATTGCTTCATAGTCCGGTGTTTAACCCCTTGCGCCACCAGGGAGGCCCAAAATGCATCATAATTTTTAAACATGAGTCCCTGTATTTCTTTTTGAAAATTTTGTATCCCTGGCTGTATATTTCTGGCCCTTTGAGCATGCAGAGCGGGAAAACAGCAGCACAGAGGCCTCATTCTAACCAGCGCTGTCAACATTTACAGAGAAAGTGAGTCTTGGGAGTTAGGCAAGGGTGGGGTCGTATTTATTGACCCTCTGACCCTGCGCCAGGCATGGTGGGGTGGAACTAAAATGAGGTCATGGCGAGCCTTGCTCTCGAAAGTCTAGAGTCAGAGCAGAGAAACCATAGCCACAGCGTGGAGAGTGGCCTGGCAGAACAGAAAAGTGAAGGCGAGATAATAGACATGTAGTGCTCTCTGCATCACAATTATGTCTGCTTCTTGGAAAGCTGCTCCCGCCCGGAGGTAATGATCCAGCCAAAATTCCAGGATCAGCTCCAGGAGCAAACACTGTATCTTTGGGGACAGGATAAAGAGGCTTCCCCCTTCACTGGCACCTCCCGCCTCTCTGAGGTCTCTGATCTTGAGTAGGCTTCATTTAGGATGATGCAGCATTTGTCCCACAGCCTCCCTTTCCCCACCCCCTTGAGTAAAACCATGTGATGAATCCAGAGGGGGGATTTTCAAGGGAGAGATGTAAACAGACAAAAAACAAAGAAAGTAACCAAAAGTCACTCATAGGTAGGATATTGGAATTTTTTTAACAGTCCAGAGAAATATCAAAAGTTTAAGTTGCATTGCTTTCATTATCTTTTTCTTTTAAATTCTTTGTTTTCAATTACAGACAAGTATACATAGCATAAAATTTTAACCAGTGTTGAGTGTACAGTTGAGTAGATTTAAGTACATTCTCATTGTTGGACAAACACCACCACCAAGTCTCCAGAACTTTTTTCGACTTGCAAAACTGAAACTCTCCATCCATTAAAGATGAACTCCTTTGTCTCCCCTCCCCCAGTGCCAGGCAGTCAATATTCTACTTTATTTATGTCTTTGTGGGGTTATATTTAATATCCTAAAATGATCACACTTATTTGAATGTATGCCAGCTTAACTACCGTCTTTCAGTTACTGATGTCACAGACATCTTTTTAAACTTACTTGCTTTTAAATTAGGAACAAGGGGTATTTAAATTAACAAATACTGTAGATGTCTGCGTATTAGGTGACCATGAGTAAGATGATCCCACTCTCCCCTGGAAGAAAAGAAAGAGAGCATAGAAATAGAGGAGTTTTAGATTCATTTTTATTTATGTATGCATACAAGAACTGGGGTATAGGCCAGAGATGGGGGTGGTGAGAGGATTTACCAGAGACAAAGTGGGGAGCAGAACAGGCAGACTGACTGAAATACGCTGCTGTGTATTTCAAAGTGGGGAGCAGCGGGCAAGGCAGGAGAGGTCTGCTGTGCCATGTGGGTCAGATCCCTGGCCAGGCATCGAACTTAAGCTGCAGTGGGTGGCAATAGCTTGATAGTGCTGAGACTTAACCCCTTGCAGCACCAGGGAGGCCCGAGTTTTAGATTTTTGCCACCTAAAGTACATAAACCTTTAATGTTGTGGATAAGATCAATGAAAACATTCTTAATGTATTTAATTTTTAGTTAAGTACAAATTTTTAGTTAAGTGCAAATGTTTAAAATAATATGCTAGGGGCCTCCCCGGTGGCGCAGCAGTTGAGAGCTGGGTTGCGAAGCTGCCAGCAGCCTCTGCAGCGCCGGTTCGATCCCCGGCTGCTCCCCGGCCACCGGAGGAGGGTCCCACATGGCGCGCAGACCTCTCCTGCCGCCCGCTGCTCCCCTCAGCAGTGTACTTCGGTCCTTCTGCCTGCTCTGCTCCCTGCTCTGGCTCTGGTGAATTCTCTCACCCTCCCGTGCTTCTGACTGTACCCAGTGCTTGTATAAATAAATAAATTAATTAATTAATTTAAAAAAATAATATGCTATATAAAAGAATTCCCCAAGTCAAAAATATTGCTTCTCTCCACTTTTGCATTTCATGAAACACTGTTATCCCAAGTCTTTATATGCATCTTAATTTGTATCTTCATCATTGCAGCTAATTTTGAGTTCCCTAAAACTGTTTTCCCAATATATTAATTAATAAAGGCAATTTTGGCTACTGTACGAATGAACCTCAAATTTCTCCCAATGGAGAATCATTTCTCGCTCATCTAATAGATGGCCCTTCCCCAAACAGTCCATGGTCTTTTGAAATTATGTACTGAAAGATTCCTCTTTAATGTAAGTGCTTGGATATACACCTATCCCTCTTTCAGAGGTATAATGTTGAAAAAGTCTTGCTCTATATTCAAGTACATGTGCTATATTTTATTCAGTTCCATGCTCTGACCAGGTTAAGGAGGGGGAGACACATTCATTCAGGGGGACCCTGAAAGAAATCTCAAGAGAGGTAAAAATGGAGCAAATGAGAAGCATAAATCGACAGAACAGAAGAAAACCCAACACTCCATCTGTCCCCACTCCTTACTCACAGATTCATCCATCACCCCCAACCCCCAAAACCCCCAACCATGGCCTCTCAACCCCTCTGATTAAATATCTTGGCACCCACATTTGATGCCCCCAGTCATCTAGCAAACCAGCCCTTCCTTGTGGTGAAATTTCACATTGGAATTCCACCCTCCTGGGCCTCCCTGGCGGTGCAGCAGTTGAGTGCTGGGTTGCGAAGCTGCCCGCGGCCTCTGCAGCTCCGGTTCGATCCCCGGCTGCTCCCCGGCCACCAGAGGAGGGTCCCACATGGCGCGCAGACCTCTTCTGCCGCCCGCTGCTCCCCTCAGCAGTGTACTTCGGTCCTTCTGCCTGCCCTGCTCCCCGCTCTGGCTCTGGTGAATTCACTCACCCTCCCAGTGCCTGTATAAACTGTACCCAGTGCCTGTATAAACAAAAACAAACAAATAAATAAATAATAAATAATAAAAAAAAAGAAATTCCACCCTCCTGTTCTGTCCATCCTGCTCCAGTCTCCTCATGCCCGTAAGTAAATTGGCTAATGTTTACTCGTTCATAAATTCTTCCATGGGTCCTTCAACAGACATGTTACAGGCAAGTGGAAAATTCAGGGACAACCTGACAAACCCAGAACTAACAGAGCTCTCTCCTCTGCTCTCCTCTCCTCCTCTCTCCAGGAGCTACTCGGTAGAGATGTACTATCTGAATGAGACACGGCACGAGCCATATCCCCTCACACTGCCGGGCTGCACCCACAGCTGTCCTCTGACCAAGTTCGCTGATCTTGTTGCCTCTGTGATCCCACAAGACTGGTCCACAGAGTGTATGCCCAGGAACAAGCACCAAGGTACTCGGAAGGCTATGGATTAGCATGCAGGCAGAGTTCTGCAGAAAGAGCAGGATGCTCTCAGAGCAGAGGGTGCTGTCCTAGTAAAACATGGCCGTGTCCTCTGGCTTTGAGAAAATAGGGTTTTGGGTGATAATTGTATGTTTCAGGGACCCCAACTTCAGGTAACTCCTACCTCTCGTGTGGCCCTGCCTCTACTTGCTGTATACCTTGACTTGGTTTCTTCATTGCTAAGATACACTCAGAGCTCAGACTTAAGTTGATAGCGATGCTACTCAGGACCTTTTGTTGTTCGAGGATGCTCAGATTTTGTGTGAGCAGGGTTGGGTGAAGTGATTCTTCAAGTGTCCGAACTGAAAGAGATTTCAAACAAAATACAGAACTGAGAGTGAGAGCAAGGAAGAGAAGACTTTAACCCTAGGCTAGTGGGCCAAGGACAACTTATTTGTTCCCACCTTCTCACAAGGGAAGGCAAAGAAACTAGCTACTTTGGAGCAAACTAGAGAAACCATCTACCCTGGGAAGCTGAGCAAAATGCTCATCACACTGAATATCAGGGAAACGCAAATCAAAACTACAATGAAATACCACTGCCACTCTGAGAATGACCACAGCCATAAAGGAACTCTCATACCCTCTCTTTGTATCCTAATGGTACCACATATTGACTGGCAGAGCTGGGGAGAAAAAAAATATCCCTTTGTACTCTTTGGTCCTGGAAAATTCATGTGATTTATGAAGAAACAAAAATCAAACTTGCCAAAACACTGTCTATGATACATAACAGCTCTTGGAGCACATGCTTGTTAGCAATAAGTAATTTGATGAGAGCAAGAGATTCAGGCATGACATGGCAGAGCTGAGAGCCCCATGTGGGCTTTCTCTTGAAGTTAATGGCTAGAGACGTTGGATTTGAAATTGACTTGAGAGGGGAAGAGCACAGCAATACTCATCAAGCAGGAACAACATAAGAAAGATGGGATGGTTCTGAATGCCTCCGAGAGATGTTGGATTATTGCAAGTGTAGCTATGTTATCTGTTCTAAGGACAGAGGAATCCAGAAGGCTTTGATGCTGTTCTTTTTAGAAACCTTAAGCAAGCTCATAGGCCCTGTTGAAACTACCCTCTGTACCAGAAGAAATTATGTTCCAATGGCTCTCTTTTGAGTCTTGTCAATATAACACGTCTAGAAACAGTGTGCGGAGTTGCCATTGTGGATAAAGATGAAATGGTTCCCGGAGTTGATTTCTGCTGGATGGCACTGCCTCACTTAGTTGGTCATGGGAAAATTGACACATCGACTGATGTGTTTATTTGTATCATTTTTTCATAAGTAAATATTTGGCCTTGGATCCATCATCTAATAATTCTTTTTATTTCCATGCATGGAATTTTCCTCCAGCAGTGATCCAAATGTAAAATATTGAATAATGTCACCACTAGGAAATTCAAAAACATTACCTCTCTAATGAATTTTGAAACGTGTGTGTTTAATTAGAATAATGTTCCTAGAGGACAGGTTTCAGAGCCTCTATTTTGCTATACGTTTTTTTTTTTTTTAAGTAACAAGAGGGAAAATATAAATATAAAGTAAAATGACTTGATTGGTTTAAATAAATATTTTACATTGTAAGTGTTTTTAGTTTGTGGAGATAGCCACATGCAAAAGAGTGAAACTGGACCACTCTCTGACACCGTGCATAAACATTAATTCAAGATGGATTAAAGACTTGGATGCAAGACCTAAAACCATAAAATACATAGAAGAAAACAGGCAAAACACTCCTCAACATTGGCTTCAGTGATGTTTTTAGGGACTTGACTACAATGGCCAGGAAAACAAAAGTAAAAATAAGTAAATGGAATGACATTAAATGAAAAAGCTTCTGCACAATGAAAGCAATTACCGTTAAAATAACAAGACACCTTACTGAATAGGAGAAAATATTTGCAAATCACACAAGACAAGGGACTAATAGCCAAGGTCTACAGAGAACTCATATGGTTTAATAAGAAGGCAAATAATCCAATCCAAAAAAAATGGGCATAAAATCTAAATAGACTCTAAAAAAGACAAACAGAAGGCCAACCAGCACAAGAAAAATGTTCATCCCCGCTTAGCACCTGAGAAATACAAATCAAAACCACAATGAGGCACCACCTCAAGCCTGTGAGAATGGCCCATATCAAAAAGACCAAAAACAAAAAGCGATGGTGAGAGTGTGGGGAAAAAAAGAACTCTCATACACCCTTGGAGGGAATATGGACGGTCGCACCCCAATGGGAAACAGTATGGGTGCTTCTCAAAATATTAAAAATAGATCTTCCATGTGATCCAGAGATTCCGCTCTTAGGCACTAGCTGAAGATTATAAAAGTACTAATCTTCCATATGATCCAGCAATTCCACTCCTAGGTATTTACCCAAAGGACACAGAAACATCAATTCCAAAGAGCACCTGCACCCCTATGTTTATAGCAGCACTGTTTACAATAGGTAAGCTATGGAAACAACCCAAATGCCCAAAAATAGATGACTGGATCAAGAAGATGTGGTACATATATACCATGGAATATTACTCAGCATTCAAAAAAGATAAACACATGCAATTTGCAGCAACATGGATGGCGCTGGAAGGGATCATGCTCAGCGAAATAAGCCAAAAAGAAAAAGAAAAATACCGGATGGTCTCACTCATAGCAGGAATCTAGAAAACTTAAATAAGGGATCAGGAAAATGAATAACTATAAGAAAGTGAAAATCAAAATCAACAAAAAACTATGAACCAGAGACACTTTTTGGGGGGGTGGGGGCCGGGAGGGGAGGGATTGGGGTCAGAATGGGGCATGTGCAGTTGTATGGGGGAATATAAAAATAAAATTTATTATAAAAAAAAAGTACTAATATGAAGGATATTTGCACTCCTATGTCCATTGTAGCACTGCTTACAACAGCTAACTCTGGAAACAGCCGAAGTGCCCAGTGACAGATAAATAGAAAATGAAGATGTGGTGTATATACTCAGTGGTTTGCTGCTCAGCTATCAAAAAAGAAAGATGAAATCTTGCCATTCTCAACAATATGGGTGGAACTGAAGTGGATTATAGTAAACTAAAGAAGTCAGAAGGAGAAAGACAAATATCAGATGGTTTCACTCAGATGTGAAATAGAAAGACACAAAACAAAGGAAAGAACAAAACTATACTGAAACAAACCCTCGAAAGCTGCCTGCAGAATTGAGGCCACCAGAGGGAGAGTGTGGGGGATGGGGAGCAAAAGGGGAGGTGATCCAGGGGACTATGGTGGAGGATTAGGGTGCTTTTGTGGGTATGTTGTGGTGACATATATCTGAAGATATGCCCTTACATCATATACAGTGTTGTAAATCAATGTAACCTTAATAAAAATAATGCAATTTTTTTTAAAAAGTGAGAAAGGAAAAATGTATTTAGTTTGGATTTTACTACTTTAGATTGAGACTAATTTGATGGATGACTGTTTCATCTGCTTAAGGCAGTACTTAGTCAGAAAATGCCCTTGGGAAATTTACAATGTAGTGAGGAAGCAAAGAGATAAGAGATCAATATTGTACAGAATAACAAGAATTATGTCCTATGACTATAAGGATTGCCATTTGGATGGCTGTTTCTAGTAGTGTGGTACAATGTACTAGAAAGGCTTTTGTCAGATGTCCTAGTGGCTTGAAGCTGGAAAGGATAGGATAGAGTAGTTACTCAGCAGAAATACAGAATCCAAAGATATTCCTACAGATTTTACTTACGGAGCCAGTTCTTTTTTTTTTTTTTAATTTATTTATTTATGCATATGAAAGCTGGGGTATAGGCCAGAGGCATGGGAGGGTGAGAGGATTCACCAGAGACGGAGTGGGGAACAGAACAGGCAGATTGACTGAAATACACTGCTGAGGGGAGCAGCGGGTGGGTCAGGAGAGATCTGCTGCCCCATGTGGGTAGTTCCTTGGCCAGGGATTGAACTTGTGCTGTAGAGGCTGCAGACAGCTTCATATGTTGTGTCTTAACCTCTTGCACCACCAGGGAGGCCCCTTACAGAGCCAGTTCTAATAAAAGAAAATGTCATCTCCATAAAAGGAAGGATTTGACCCATTGTGTTCCCTGTTATATCTGTCCTCCTCATTGAAATACACTTGTGTCTGGCATGAATTGGTTCTCAGTAATTGTTCAATGAATGTATAGTTACATTTTTCTCCCTGCACCTACTCTTTTCTATCTTGATTAGCAGCAATATCCAGTAACCTGGGAATCATTTCTCATCCCACCTACTCCTTCATCCTCCACAGCCAGTGTGTCACCTCCTCTTATCAAATCTACCTGTAGTGTGTTTATAGAAATCTTGTCCACACAATATCAGTATCAACAATTCATCATCCATATACAGCACATATATATTTAAGCAGCAAAATGTTAATAAAAAGAAAACGTAGGAATTGGTGTCCCAGAGTAGAATGTGTGTATTGCTTCCCAATTCTGAGTTCAGTGACTTCCCTTTGGTAGCTTGCAATTAATCATGGTATCCTGGTGGGAATATTTTTACCTCAGAAATCAGCATATGCTACCAACCAAGAGGTTTGACTTTTTGTTTTCTAGATCCACTGTACTGACAAATCAATGTTTTTCACTCCTAGAAAGTTTGTTAAGGGTCCCCAAGAAAGTGAATTCAAGACTTGAACTTTAAAGAAAAAAGGATTAGATTTGACATGTATGCTATGAAGGAATGATGCTAAGGGCAGCAGATAAACAGTTTAAGAAAAGAGACTGTGTTCTGAGAAATTTCTGGGACAAGAAGTGACCGCTGGGATGGAAGATCGCTCACCTTGGCAGGGACACCATAGAGCTGCATGAAGCTGGGAAGGTGGTAGGGTTGAATGACTCCTTTGTGGGGCTGCCAAGTTTAATGAATTAGAGTATAGGATGCCCAAATAAATGTGATAAATAGCTCTAACTAGTGCAGTTTTGTAATTTGTTGAAAAATAGCTGAATTCAAGACATTTAGAGGGTCATGAGGAAGTCAATACAGGAAGCAGGACAAAACCACAAGTACAGGACATGTCATATATACCAAGCAACATTACTCCTTAGGGTATTGCTACCCCCAGAGTCCTACCCATCCCTATAAGCAATGTTAGCAGCTAGTGCTAGTACACACAATTAATTTAATTCTCATATCAATTAAATATAACAGAACCTTTGCTGGAAAATTCATTATAAGACTAAGGTCTATACCATGTTAACTAGAAAAGAATACAATTCTACTTTTTTTTTAAAGATTTATTTATTTATGCATACAAAAGCTGGGGTACTGGCCAGAGGTGTGGGGGGTAAGAGGATTCACCAGAGACAGAGTGGGGAACAGAACAGGCAGACTGACCAAAACACACTGCTGAGGGGAGCAACGGGCGAGACAGGAGAGGCCTGCTGCGCCATGTGGGTTGCTCCCTGGCTGGCCGGGAATCAAACTCATGCTGCAGAGGCCGCAGACAGCTTCATAGTGCAGTGCTTAACCCCTTGCACCACCAGGGAGGCCCCAATACAATTCTACTTTTTAGAAAATGCTTATTTCTAAAATTTTACTAACAGAGCCATACTAGCTTCTCCAGGACTCTCCCAACCCCTAACCTCAATCTCCAACTGCAATTTTTTTAGGAGGGAGATTTGGGTGGAAAGTTCTAGATTCCCTTTATAACCTTTATAAAGTTGAGACTCCTGGGCCTCCTTGGTGGCGCTGGGTTGCGAAGCTGCCAGCAGCCTCTGCAGCGCCGGTTTGATCCCCGGCTGCTCCCCGGCCACCAGAGGAGGGTCCAACATGGCGCACAGACCTCTCCTGCCGCCCGCTGCTCCCCTGAGCAGTGTGCTTCGGTCCTTCTGCCTGCTCTGCTCCCCACTCTGGCTCTGGTGAATTCTCTCACCCTCCTGCACTTCTGACTGTACCCAGTGCATGGATAAACAAAACAAACAAACAAATAAATGAATAAATAAAACATGCCTCTATTAAAAAAAATTAAAAAAAAATAAAGTTGAGAATCCACGTGATGTATACACATGCCCAATATTCAACCATGAGTTTCTGAAAGGCACACAATTCATACCATTTTCCTCCTTGAACCTTTAGCCAGTAGGACATAATACAAAAAAGAATTTTTCTTTCCTAATTGAATAAATGTTCAGCCCTCCTCACTTAGTCTGATTTCCTCAAGGTGGAGTCCAGATGTCAGAAACCTAGAACTCAATTATTCAATAAATAGGAGAGAGAGAAAGCTATGAATGAACCCCAAATGTGACTGTACTATAAGACCCACTCATTGACATCTACATATGTTTATACCAACATGTCTGTTATTTGGCCTCTGTATTCAGAAAAGTCACCTTGTCCCACCATTGCTATTTAGAGCCCACATGACACCTGTTTCTCACCTCTCTTTCCTCAGAGATGAGTCTGATTTTAATAGCTTCTACTCATCCTTGTTGCCATTATTGTCAGTTTCCCTTTGGTATATGCTGGTCCACTCTTGCACTTCCACCTGCCCTCATCCTAGACAATTCAGGCAGCATAATAAGGGTCCACCTCAAGAACTGCCCACCACACCAATATCCCACTCTAGATCAGATCAACCTCATGGTCTTCCACTCTGATATGCCGAGTGGAGAGGAAACTTACCATCACCATTTCCAACTAGGAAAGTCGAACTTTCTATTTCAGTCTTGGCAGGACTTTTCAGCACTGTCCGGTCAGTGCATTCATCCTTCCTGGGGTCTGTTTTTTATAGGAAGATCTTGTTATTTTCCCCAGTCTTCTAATTCCATCTGGCTTTTTTTATTCTCATGAGATGTCCAGAGAAGAGCAAGACAGTTGACCAAAAACTCTCAAGTTTTCCAGTCACAACTTCAAAATACAGCTTTAACCTGCTTTTTCTGCCTCCACTTGTTCCTCTCTGAGTGACCAAGCTCCTTCTCTCATGTGTGTGAGAGACTTCGTGTATCTAGTCCTGAAACTTAGGACTAAGTGTTAGTTAAAGCTCCAAAACGTGGCTTTGCTTT
Source organism: Talpa europaea (assembly GCF_964194135.1). Classification (NCBI taxonomy): domain Eukaryota; kingdom Metazoa; phylum Chordata; class Mammalia; order Eulipotyphla; family Talpidae; genus Talpa; species Talpa europaea. The sequence continues at coordinate 94,585,038 of NC_140078.1, forward strand.
CTTCTTTGCACCATCCCCTCTGTTGTGAAAGTGTCCAAATCTTCTCTCATCAGAAAGCATCCTCGGGCCTCCCCAGTGGCGCAGCGGTTGAGCACTGGGTTGCAAAGCTACCCGCAGCCTCTGTAGCACCGGTTCAATCCCTGGCCACCAGCGAGGGTCCCGCATGGTGTGCAGACCTCTCCTGCCGCGCCCGCTGCTCCTCTCAGCAGTGTATTTCGTCAGTCTGCCTGTTCTGTTCCCCTCTCTGGCTCTGGTGAATTCTCTCACCCTCCTGCGCTTCTGACTGTACCCAGTGCTTGTATAAATAAATAAATAAATATTTAAAAAAAAAAAAAGCATCCTCAGTGCCTGTGCCATCTCATGCTCTTCAATTCTGATTTTCTTAAACCAATAATGTACATTTGCTATTTCCTCGTCTCCCTCTTCCTCCTGAACTATTCTGCAAAGTGATGTTCATCCTTCATCTCTTTATGACATGTCCCTTTTGAAAGTCATCAGAAGCTAGTTCAGTGGACTCTTCCTTTTCCTGTGAAGTAGCTATAAATGGCCCCATTTTACAGAGATGAAAACTAAACTGGGAGAGTGACAAGCCATAAGCAAGAGAGTGAGGCCTCAAACCCAACCTTCCCAATGCCCTAATTCCCAGATATCCTATTCCCTTTCCAACCTGCATTATCTTGTGAACTATTTCCTTAGGACAAATTCCCCAAAACAGGATTCGTGCATCTAAGTATATGAATATTTACTAAACGATAGATACGCATTGACTACCTATTATGCACTCACTATGCCTATGCAGCAGGTGAGGAAAAAGAGGCCAGAAGATTACACTGGTGTGACCATAGACCTTGGCAGGGGGTGGGGAGCATGCCAGGAGAACAGGAGCTAAACGGGACCTGGCAGTTAAGTCTGGTGTGTTTCTGGACACACAGAGCCAGAAAACATTCAGCATAGGCTGTTAGCCTAAGGCCAAGGGTCAGAGAAGGCTGCTAAAGGGGGTGATGTTTAAACAAAACCTGAAGAAAAAAAGGAATTAACCAGGCAAATGAAGGTGAGGAGAGGAAAGAATTACAAGCAAGAGAAAAGGTACAAAGGCAGAGAGGTTAAAGACAGCATGGACATTTAGGAAACGGAAAAGTCTGTCTGTGCGAATGCAAAGGGGCCCGAGAGGCAGCATTAAGTGTCTCCTAGGTCAGGTTGAGTGGTTCTGGCCATTAACAATGTGGGCAGAGGACAGACAAGGTGACTGGCTTGTTGTTTTAGAAAGACCCCTTTGGCTTCAGTGGGGAGAGTGGGCTGGAAAGCAGTAGGACTGACAGCAAGGAAAACAGTTGGGGGGCAGTTCTAATAGCCCAAGGACTAGGGTAAGTGAATGAGAAAAGAAGAGTAGACAGGACTTAAGGGTTAATGGCAAGAGGAAGAGGCTTCAGAAATGGATGGCCAGAATTGTTTTCAGAAAAGTAGGATCAATTCTCGCCGCCTGTAGCAGCTCACGTGTTCCCAGGCAGTAGATGGTTCCTGCACTAGACCACTTAGCTGTAAGATGCAACCAATTACTCACCCTCAGATCTAGAAAGTTATTTTGTCAAACTCACGAAATCTTTTACAGTGCAAGGAAGCATATAGTTTAAAAACTGAGAGTGAGGGCCTCCCCAGTGGCCCAGCGGTTGAGCGCTGGGTTGCGAAGCTGCCCGCAGCCTCTGCAGCAGAGGTTCGATCCCCGGCCGCTGGGTGAGGGTCCCACATGGCGCGCAGACATCTCCTGCTGTGCCCGCTGCTCCCCTCAGCAGTATATTTCGTCAGTCTGCCTGTTCTGTTCCCCGCTCTAGCTCTGGTGAATTCTCTCGCCCTCCCGCGCTTATGACTGTACCCAGTGCTTGTATAAATAAATAAATAAATAAATCTTAAAAAAAAAAAAAAAGAATAAAACTTAGAAAATTAAAAAAAAAACATAAAAAAAAAAAACTGAGAGCAAGAGAGAGAGAGAGAGAGAAAGAGAGAGAGAGAGAGATTGATTTCCTACCAGCCCCCAAGTGATTGTGTCCCAGGGTCCTGTTGGTTTCCTCCTTCCACACTCACCAAGAGCCAGTATTACCCAGGCTCCGTTTTCTGTTTCCATAGCCCTTATTTCCACATCTACATATAGAATTCTAGGCCTGTTTTTTTTTCCCCCAGTTGCCCACTGATTATATATGAATAAAAATTCATCACAATCCTATATTTGAATCAATCTTTTGGACTCCTCTACTCTAAATTGACCCTTTTTTTAATGTACAGTCTCAATTCACAGCCTGTTTATCTTCTCGTTCACTCAAGCTAGAGCCCATGGGGTATCCTTGACCTTTGCCAATATATGTAGTCCGTCAGAAACCCTATCAAGTCTATTTCTGGAGAATCTTAAATCCTCTCATCTGTAATCTCAGGACCAGAGTTCCAATGCAATCTTATCGAAGGCATTTTTTTTTTAATTTTAAGGATTTATTTATTTATGTATACAAGCGCTGGGATGTAGGCCAGAGGTGTGAGTTATGAGAAGATTTGCCAAAGACAAAGTGGGTAACAGAACAGGCAGATCCCCCAAAACACACAGCTGAGGGAAGTGGCAGGCGAGACAGGAGAGGTCTGCTGCACCTTGGCTGGCAGGGGAATCAAACTTGTGCTCAGTAGCTGGTGATAGCTTGATAGCGCTGTCTTTAATCCCTGTGCCACAAGGGAGGCTCCTTGAAGGCATTTTAATACCTCCCTATCAGATCTATCACTACCATGCTATCTTTTCCCACAGTTTTGGGTTGTTGGTGTTTGGGTTGGTTGTTTGTATTATTGTTTAGCATAAACAGTTCATGTCACTTCCACGTGTGGTAACTGCTGAGGACTTCCGTTTGTACCAGGAGAAAACAGACCCGATAAAACTCAGGCCCCAACACATATCTGGTCTCACCTCATCGTAACCCATACTCCAACCTCATCCAGGTGCTAATATCCCAAACCTATCTCGTTCTGTCTCAAGGAAAAAAATCTTAAACTCTTGTTCACCTTAAAGACCATTCAAATCTTTTCATTTTCTCAGAAGACTTTTCAAATGCTCTTCCAAATGGAACACCCTGTGTTAATTGCAGCTTTTTTCCTGTTCCAATCTTCACACCTCTATTTTGCTATTGTCTATCTGCTTCTCCCACTAGATTATGAACTTCTCAAGAGCAGGGTTCTGTGGATCTCTGGAACCCAGCACACATTGGCCTGGATGTGCACACTGTCTAGGCAAGAAAAAGAGTAGGAACTCATGACAACATAGCCAATTAAAATACTGAAAAAAAAAATCATTGAAAATAAATTCCAAATGCAGAAAGTCAGCATAAAAGAACCTAATTGTTAAGAATCATCATCTCGGCCTTCTCCTTTCATTTCTAATTTACTTCTTTTCTTCCTTCCTCGATTCTGTTTATTTCCCTCCAACTTTACATTAACTCTGTATGCTAGGGCATCCAGCCACCAGGATCGAATTTTATTAATATTCACTAACTCATAATGCTGAGAGGCATTCTGAAATAATAGATAAGAGTTGTAACACGGTTTTATCATTAATTTTTTAATTTATTAAAATTTATTAAGTGCCTGCTCTGTGCCAGATACTATTGTAAATGCTTGGGTTACATTCATGAGCAAAACCACAAAGGTTCCTGCTTTCCTGAAGCTTACATTCTATTAGAGGGAAGGTGGGAAAATAAGAAACATAATAAATAAGTTCTTTGGAAGGCAAGGGTAACAAGTGCCAAGCTGGGGGTGGGTGGAGGATAGGTATTGCACTTTTAAGTAGACTGTCCTCATGGAGAGGATAAGCCTTGAGCAGAGGTGATGGAGTTACCTGAGGCAGAGATCCTGGCCATGGTTAGGAAGGGGGAATGTGCTGGCATGTTCGAGCATCAGCAAGAAGGCACATGTGGCCAAAAGGCAATAACTGAAGGGAGAGTGGTCGGTGAAGAAATCCAGGGGGTTAACAAGGCCAAATGACAAAGAACCTCAGAAGCTGTTATCATCAGGACTCGGGCATTTATTCTGAGTGAAATGAGTATTTATTGAGGACTTACTTAGAGAAATGGCATGGCTTGACTTGAAGTTATTTGACTGCTGTATTGAAACTGTAGGAGGTTAGGATAGAAGTGGGAAGCAAGTCAGGAGGGTGTTGGTGTAACCCTAGCACAGCATGATTGGGGAGAGTGAGGCCAAAGAAGGAGAGTAGTCAGTGGTCTCTGGATACAGTTTTTGGTAGGACCAACAGGGTTTCCTGACAGATTAGGTAAAGGATGTGAGAGAGAGAGAGAGAGAGAGAGAGAAGAGTCAGGTGAGTTTTCACCTGAGCCACTAGAATAAGGAAGTTTCATCAGTTGCCCAGAGAGCAGATTTGAAGTAGTGATGGGACTTGTTGGGACTTGTTGCGATTGCAATGCTCATTGGCCATCCAAGGGTTGAGTACACAGTGGACTGTAAGAGTATTGAGTTTGGGGAGATTTTGATTTGAAAGTCATTCGTGAATAGGTGGGTGGTTTTAAAACCTTGAAACTGATAAGACCTCATGTGCGCCATGGGGCCAAGGTTAATCTGCTTAACTTTAGCCAAATTATATAAGCTCTCTGCTTCTCACATTACTCCTTTTGACTCCTTTTGTGATAGTTGAGACTGTATCAGTGACTTTCAACTGTGTTCCATGGAGCAATAGTGTTGTGTAGACAAAACTTCCTAGGTTAGAGAGATATTTGCTCCCAGGCACCTAAGCCAACAAGCAACCCCATATTTTTTTTTTTTTTAAAGATTTATTTATTTATTTATTTATTTATTTATACAAGCACTGGGTACAGTCAGAAGCGTGGGAAGGTGAGAGAATTCACCAGAGCCAGAGCGGGGAGCAGAGCAGGCAGAAGGACTGAAGTACACTGCTGAGGGGAGCAGCTGGCGAGGCAGGAGAGGTCTGCGCGCCATGCGGGACCCTCCTCCGGTGGCCGGGGAGCAGCCGGGGATAGAACTGGCACTGCCGAGGCTGCAGGCAGCTTCACAACCCAGTGCTCAACCACTGCTCAACCGCTGCACCACCGGGGAGGCCCGCAACACCATATTCTTGAAATGAAGATGAGACATTCATGTAGAGGTGAGACAATGATGTGACACTACAGTGGACTAGTCTGTATGGGCATAGTAATATTTCTGGTGACATAATGAATAGCATCTCATAGAAAACAGCCCCATAGATCTGTTTCATAACTGGTGAGCTAGCCGGCAGAAAGGTACAGGGTAACAATAGTCCATTATTATCCTAAAAAACGCTTACCCTCGCTAATATACACTCCAAGTTTCCTCTCTAAAGATATTTACAAAAACCAGATTCAAAGATGATACTCCATTTCTTCTAAACCCAATTAGTGACTGCAGTCAAGGCCTCAGAATCTTCTTTGACCCTGAAATCATGAACAATGGATTGTTTTAAGTGTAGAAAAATGCATGAAGGCAATGCTGCAAGAGGGCCTTAGAAATACCTCAATCGATTACCTTCCCTTTACAGTGGAAGCTCTGAGGCCCTAAGGTCAAAGGTCATGCTGGAATCAGAACCGAGTCCAGTGCTCTTTGCCACCACACTGTGCTGATTTCAAGGTTGCTTCAGAAATACTGCTGATATTTACAATTAGTGCTGAAAGCAGCACTGATGTGTGACCTTCCTATTTTCTTAATGGACTACTTTTACATTAATGCATTTCTTCTTTTTCCACAGTTCTAAAGATCATCCTTGCCGTTGCCTTTGGCATGGTGTCCGGTGTCCTCGTGCTGCTGCTATTTACCTTCATTCGCTGTGGGCCCTGCTATCAGAGAGAATCCTATCAGAACATTTGAACAGATGGCTGAATAAGGGCAGACAAGCCAGGCCGGCCTCCTGCGATGCAGCGTCTCTCAGTGGTACAGCACTCATAGGACAGGCTTTCCCATGTGGGCATCACCCCACCCCTCCACCAACCTCTGCTCTTGAGTCTGGCTAAAGCAAGATCTATGGCACTGTGACCCAGGGACCGTGCTTGACTGACTGATAGATGAGCACCCAGGCAATTTAGACAGGTCTTCTCGTCCTTGAACTTCTTCACAGGCTTCTCAAGCAGCTAGAATGTAGCTCTTCTGCAAAGAGAGAGATAAGAAGCTAAATGCCAATCAGCCTTCTGCCTGCAAAGAAGAAAAGAAGTTACAAGGTGTGACAAAGACATAGATTAAAGAAAACTGGATAGTAGGGGAAACTAGACTAGAAGTCGTATCATGTAGAATGATTCCTAAGAACTAACACCCAATCAGAAGGTATAAATAAACCTCTTCTTTGGCTATGAAGTAGGTTAATACAAACACACATTTTCCTGAAAAGAAATTTCTACCCTGTGTTTGGTTGCTAGCTAGCAGTTTGTTGGATATATGTCCATATACTAGCAAATACACATATACTTATCTCATTTGAAAAAGCCTTAGGAGGCGACATTTAATTTTCAGAAGGTGTAATTAATGTCAGGTGTTCCACTGCATCTCAGACCTCTTTCCCCACAATTACTTGAATGGAGTGTAACTAGAAAATCCATAGAGCTTGGTTTTGTTTTTATCCCCTCTATTAGAGCTGGATATTTTTATGGTTCTGATTTCTTCTTTTTTTTTAAGATTTATTTATTTATGCATACAGGAACTGGGGCACAGGTCTGAGATGTGGAGGGTGAAAGGATCCACCAGAGACAGAGTGTAGAGCAGAACAGGCGGATCGACTGAAAATACACTGCTGAGGGGAGCAGCGGGCGAGACAATTGAGGTCTGCTGCGCCATGTGGGTAGCTCTCTAGCGTGGATTGAACTTGTGCTGATGAGGCTGTGGATAGCTTTATTGTGCTGCATCTTAACCCCTTGCACCACCAGGGAGGCCCTGATTTCTTTATTTCATTTTAAAAGTAAGAACATTAACTATAACAAGACTTATAGCCACAATGAAATAATAATGTATTTCAATTGCTACATATAGAGCTGAACATTTCAAGCGCTAAGGTAGAAGGGAAAGTAGCTGAAAGACCATGGCCCACAGCCTCTACTCTGCTGACTTTATGCAAACAACCTGGAACAAGTTCTTTTAAATCTTAAACCTTGACTTCATATCCTAGACATGAAGAATTTCAGCTAGATGTTCAGAATAGAAGTCACATCTAGGTCTCATATTCTGTAAAAGTTATTTTTTTTTTCATTTTATGCTATGGATTGTTCCTTGCCCAAGGAGACACCTTCATGAATGGTACCATTGTTGGCAGCCTGAAATCTACTGTAAATAATTTTATTCTGCACTTAGCCTCCAGCCATCTGGATGGTAAAGAATTCAATCTCATTAATTGATAGCATTCCTCACCCACTTGGGTACTATTAAAGGTTCCAGAATGTACTGGATGGGAAAAGTCAGATAGGGGTCCTTTTGGCTGCTGTCATTGGTGGCCCCCAATAAGCTCACTGTCCATTCCCACGTGGTCTTCTGAAGGTGGATAGGGGTCAACCCTATCATTGGCCATTGGTCCCACATTTGGAGTTTACAAACTAGTCTACTTGAGTCTCCTACCTGTGGGGTGATATCTGCAAGCAAACCTGGACTCTTTGCCCAGCATTGAATCACCACTTAGCCCTACCCCATTTCTTAGTCTCAGGAATCTTCCTTTCCTCTTATATCCCACAGCTTCCACCTGTTTAAGTCTAAGCATTTACCTCTCACGAGCCAAGGCAATAGCAAAAAAAAAAAAAAGCCTATTAGTTGTATTTCTTTTTTTTTTAAGATTTTTTTTTTTTAGATTTTAAATATTTTTTTAAAGATTTATTTATTTATGCATACAAGACTTGGGGTACAGGCCAAAGGTGCAGGGTTGAAAGGATTCAGAACAGGCAGATTGACTGAAAACATATTGCTGAGGGGAGCAGCAGGCACAGGAGAGGTCTGTTGCACCATGTGGATAGCTCCCTGGCTGACTGGGGATCAAACTAGTGCTGCAGAGGCAGTGGATAGCTTCACAGCACTGTGCTTAACCCCTTGCGCCACCAGGGAGGCCCTATAAATTGTCTCTCTTGCCTGGCAACTTCCTGCTATAAGGCACACAAGCGAAGAATTTCAAGAACTGACTACATTCTCAGCATGAGAAAGAGAAAAACATCTAAGAGCAAAGGACAAATTACCGTCTCCCTAAAGCAGCCCATTCTGTCATTAATGAAACTACAATAACATATGCTAGTAAGTGATGAGATTTTAAAGTAGAACTATGTAGTCCTTGTTATAATTTGTAAGATCCATTTCCAGATTATTGTGAAGAAATAAAAATCATCTTTTTATGTGTCTACATCTTACTATATTTGTGTGTGTGCTGAACTGATAAAATATTTTTCTGAAACATCTGGAGTATAAACCTGTCTGAACAGCATCTCCCAAGACTTTTTCCAGAATGATCCTAAACTGTATAGACAGGTACTCTTATTAAATGTCTTAAGATGGAATTTGAGAACACACAACAGAGGGGGTGTCTTGTAATTTTTTATTAATATTTTTGTTGTAAGTAATTGTTTTCAAAACAAAAATACAGATAATACAGAAGAGCATAAAATACAGAGTAATAGTCCTTTCTACCCACTTCTAATCATTAGTGTCATCCTGGTCTTAATTCTGGTAGTAATTAGCATGAATTTTATGAACTATCCCAAAATTTACATCTTTCAATGCTCTTAAATCCCATGATTTCCCCTTATATTTTTTGTTCACCATCTTGAAGTAATGTTTTTAAAAATGATGCATGAGCAGTAAGTTTCTGATCCAAGCTTATCCAAATATGTCTATAGTTTGCCCTCACACTTTCTACCAATAGGCTTGGTATCAATTTTTGGGCTGAAAATCACTTCCCCAGAACTTAAATGCAGTATTCTGTTGTCTCCTAGCCTACAGGACTATTGGTGCGAAGTCTGGTATCAGTCTGATTCTCATTCCAATGTAAGTAATCCACCATTGCTTGTTTTATTTACTTATTACTAAATCTTTTAGGATATTCTTTTTAATCTCAGAGTCCTGAAATTTCACTAGGATGTATTTCATGCCCTGGGCTTATCTCAAATTCTTGTGAGTCCATAAACAGGGTTTTGTGGATGAGAAGGGGTGGCCAGCCCAGTTATCAATAGCATTTTGCCCAACAAACATCTTGATAATTGCATTAAATGTCCTTTTAATAATTGCAGCATTGTGGTCATCTCAGGCCCATTCTTGATTGTCTGCTCCCTCCTTCCCCCCCCAACAGGAAACTGTTTGTTTTTCTGTTTTTTTAATCTGTAAAAGAAAGATAGTTAAGCATTCAGTGAAAGGAAAAACAAACACACCAGACATAACACTAGGGATACCATTTAACTTAATCTCACAAACATTTGCTATATTTGCAACTCTTGGCCCGAAGTAGGGTCCTTAGTTTCCCTCATATTTTTCAAAACAATTTTTAAGAAATATATTTTTCAGTTTCAAAAATTATTTTTCAAGAAATCAGTTCTGTAGCATGGTTCCATTACTTGACACAAGGAGTGTGGTCCTGAGTTACTTAGAGAACTACCTTCTTGGGCTCACACTACAACATTTCCTTAACTGGGTTTTCATTTTTCACTAGTTTCTATCATTTTCCCTTCAGAGTGCCTCAAAGATTTGGCTCTTGCTTCCTACCGTCACCACCAGCATTTTCCCTTCAGCATCACGTTGCTAGTTTAAAGCCCTTGCTTCCAGTAAATTTCACACAATATTCCTGACTCATATCTGGCCCTTGTTCAAGACTATGCATTGGGCTGATTCAAAATAGACCCTCAATAAATACCTGTTGATCGACCCACCCAATGTCCTGTTGGTGCTAACCAGACCTGCTTTTACTAGTTTCAAGCTGGAGGGGTTTTCCGAAGCCCCACCTCAAATTCAGTGGTTACAGAGAGTCTACTGGAAGTAGGGCTAAACCAGCAAATCTCAAATTTCAGTGTGCAGAAGAATCTACTCGGATGCTTGTTAAAGATTCGAATTTCCAAGCCTGAAGCCCAGATAGTCTGATTCAGCATGCCGGGACTGGATTTCACCCATCGAAGAGCGGACAGCCAGGATCCCCCTGTAGTTCCTCCTGACTTGGTTCTGAGCAATCCTGCTCTGAGCAGTGCGGTCACCCTCGGGAAGAGAACACTCAACCTATGCCTCGGGTTTATCTAGGTTATGAAGTCTGTGCAGCAGCTCAAAGGTCCCAACCTGCCTTGTTAGGTAGGTATTCCAGGTGTATTTTCAAAGGAAGACTCGTAGAAGATATTTGAAATGAGCTCACATTTTAAAATGTTTTATTAAGTCTCGCCTGAAGAACGGAGGCGATAAAAGAATTAATAAAGCCTGTTAAAAATGATGATGTTGAGAACAAAGAGAAATAGCTCCTCCAAAAGACCAACAATTCACAATTTGTTGTTCCCCAAACAACTAATTTTATTATTAAATGAACAGAAGTACATTTGCCAGGATGTTTGCTAGGCCCAAACATAGGGAAAATAAACTTACTCTATAATGAAATATTTGAAGCATAAAATTCTCGAAAATCAGAGATATAAGTGTAATTTTAGCATGTTGTAGAAAGTTTAGTCAATTTTTAATATATAACTCTTTGTTGTTACATCTTCCAAAGTTACTAGTTAACTGTCACTTCTTCCTGTCTGTCTTCCATCCCTCTTACAGTGTTGTGTAAAGTAAATCATATTTAAATTAAAATCGATGGGAGATGGTACAATTTGTCTCCCCTACAATCACGAAACTGTACTTTTGCTTCTATTCCCCACTTTTTTGGCTGTATCTTCTTACATATATATGTTTGTTTATAAATTACTTTTGAGTTTTATAAAAGAAGAACCAAATCTTTTAAACCAAAATTTTGCCAAGTACTTGTGTGTTAGAAGTTACTATTCTTAGTGGATATTACTTTTTTTTTTTTTTTGTGGGACCCTCGCCAGTGGCTGGGGAACAAACTGGCACTGCAGAGCTGCGGGCAGCCTCGCAGCCCAGCGCTCAACCGCTGCACCACGAGGGGAGGCCCACGGATATTACTCTTAAGGACTGATGGAATATTATTCAATACCTTAGCTCTATGTTTGAGTTACCAACCATTGTCAAACATGGAGAACAAAAGAGAATAGGGTAGTAGTGTCAAATCACATGAGTTCAAATCCCAGCTCTACCACTGATTTAGCTACATGATCCAGGACAAGTTATTTAATTTCTCTAAGCTTCAGTTTCCTCATCTGTAAATGTTAGTAATGATGGAACCTACCTCAGAGAATTGTTATAAGAATATAGCAATTGTTATAAGAATAAATGGTTAATATTGGTAAAGTGCCAGGAACACAGCCTGGCACATAGCAAATATCATATCAGTATCTATTAATTAAAATAATGAATAGAAAAGACAGGAATGTATCCTTCCCAGCTAAAAACATCATTGAGTTTTATGAAGTTTAAAGAAACAACCATACAATGTCATTTTTCATTCATTTTCTGTATAGTCTGGAATGTATACAGTGGGTTTCTTTCAGTCTTCTTATGCCACATCATAAAATGACAACTATTATTAAAATGATAGAAGTTTTCATCTGGTGGATCAACAAGAATACTTGAGAATACTTTAAAGAATACTTGAAACACTTACTTTGATTGAGGATTTCTGTCTAAGAGAACACAGTATTCTCAATAGTATTTTATTTTATTTTTTATAAGATTTTTATTTCTTTATTTCTTTATTTATTTCTTTATACAAGCACTGGGTACAGTCAGAAGCGTGGGAGGGTGAGAGAATTCACCAGAGCCAGAGCGGGGAGCAGAGCAGGCAGAAGGACCGAAGTACACTGCTGAGGGGAGCAGCAGGCGGCAGGAGAGGTCTGCGCGCCATGTGGGACCCTCCTCTGGTGGCTGGGGAGCAGCAGGGATTGAACCGGCGCTGCAGAGGCCGCGGGCAGCTTCGCAACCCAACACTGAACCGCTGCGCCACCGGGGAGGCCCATCTCAACAGTATTTTAAAAAGTCAAAGCAACTAGATTTTAGCAAAAGGTCCACTGTAGTAGGATGTTTAGAAAAGTCATTAAAATGGATACAGATAATGAGTAGAGCAGCTTAAATTATGACCAATTTGATATGAAGACAGATTGCAGAAAGAATGCAAACACAAAGTTTTGGTTTTCTGAAGATTTGCTATCTTGTTAATGATAAAGCAGAATATTATTAAATGTAGGTGGTTGGTACCTTTTTCACTTCTTTAGTTTTGGGCGATAGCTCAACTTCTTTCTTATAACTATGGAAGTAAGCTGCCTCCCTTGTGCCCAGGTTTCACCAACCCCAAAGAAACACACAGGATGCTGTCTCCAAAATTGAACAGGCTGCTGGTGAACAGGTGTCCTTCAATAACTGGATAATTCCCAAGGGGTCTGGCCACCCCCATGATCACATCATGAAGCAACTTTTCCAGTTAGTAAACATGCTTTCTCTCTACCACAAACCAGCAGAAAATCATGACTGTTCCTTTTTAAAAGCTCTTGAGACCTGGGTAAGGTGGACTAGGAAACTGCCCAAGTTACTAAAACAGTCACTTTGTTCATTTTCTTTCTTTGTTCTACACATCTCCTGGCCTCTTGAGGGTGCCATTAGCTCATGTCATTCACAACACACATTTACCTCCATTGGTTTTCTAAAAGATTGACAGAGACAGAGATGAGAACAGAATTTAAAATACTTTTAATGAGATAAATTTCCAGAAAACATATTAAGAAACTGGTATTTTCATAATTTAAACATTTTGTATGTCTATATAGATGATTCCTAAGCAGTTCTATTGTTCATTAGAATGTGGGTGGAAGTTTGTGAAACTTACCCTGATTTCATTAAAGCAATTGATGAGACATTCCTACAGTCAACAAACAAATTTTGTATATTTTATTCATGTAATAAGCACTTGCAGCACACTTTCTACATGCTAGACCTATATAAGGCACACACTAATAGTAACATTCCCATTTTACAGATGGGAAGACTGAGGTTAAGTAACCTCCCTACAGTCACAGAGCTGAAAGGTGAGAAGGATGGGATTTGAACCTAAACTCTTCTTATAAATACTGCACTTTATTTATTTATTTATTAATAATAAATTTTATTTTTATATTCCCCCATACAACTGCACATGCCCCATTCTTACCCCAATCCCTCCCCTCCCGGCCCCCACCCCCCAAAAAAGTGTCTCTGGTTCATAGTTTTTTGTTGATTTTGATTTTCACTTTCTTATAGTTATTCTAAATACTGCACTTTAAATCACTAAGCTATACTGCCTTCTTCTGAAGAAAACTACTTTGGTAAGATCCTCTGAAAATCACATCTCATTCTTTTATTACTTTGTTGTCATTTCTTCCATAAAACCCAAAATGGGTCTCACTTGGGATATATTAATGCCTTGAAGGAAAGTGCTTGCTAATTATGTGAGTCCATCCAAGTGGGATGTCATTTTATTTTGATAATTTCAAACTTAATGCCCTTTAATAAAGTGAGTGGTTTTTTTTCCTCACTTTATTCAGGAAAATAACGTTCTGTTTGGCTGCTTTAAAATCTCTGAAAGACTTGGACATGACCTCAAGCTTGCAGTTTTTATGCAGAGGCAAGAGGATGTGAAGATTTGATATGCTCATCATTTTATGAACAATTTGGGCCTAAAATATCCAGGCTAATGATTTAATATGTTGATAAAATTAGGAGATATTAATGACTCATGTTCTCCCTTAGATCCACTCAGCAAAAGAGTGTGCAGGTCTCGCTCTCATTTTTGTGCTGAAAAGTCATTGTCAAATCATGTGATCACAACTGACTGATACTGAAAGTCCCTTATAAACTCCTCGAAGAGTGCTTTAACCTTGACACCAGAAAAAAAATGAGGATAAGATTCCAGAAATCACAGCACGTGACAATGAACTTAATGAATCTAGTGATAACTTGCTTTTATAAAAGTGACATAATAATGTTGTAGACCAATGTCTTATAGACCACAATCATGATCCATAACAGGGGACCAGGCTGAAATAAAAATATAGCTCACCCCATTAAAGTTCATTGTCCTTTGGGAGAGATAGATTTTAAATAATGTTGACCATTTTAGGGTGATGAAATGTGAAATAAAATAGACTGAGGCAAAAAATTGCTGACATTTGATACTGTTTGAGAGAATGTGAATAAATTACCCCATTTTATTCCTCTCTCCTTTGCAAGCTTCAAGATGTTATTCTTACATGCCTATTTTCAGCATTTTTATTTCATCTTCACCTTTTGTGCCATTGCTATTCTATTTATGACTTAATGTATCTTTTAATTGACCTCTTTTAAAATGTTATCCTGGGCCTCCCCGGTAGCGCAGCGGTTGAGCGCTGGGTTGCGAAGCTGCCCGCGGCCTCTGCGGTGACGGTTCGATCCCCGGCTGGATCCCCGGCTGCTCCCCGGCCACCGGAGGAGGGTCCCACATGGCGCGCAGACCTCTCCTGCCGCCCGCTGCTCCCCTCAGCAGTGTACTTCTGTCCTTCTGCCTGCTCTGCTCCCCGCTCTGGCTCTGGTGAATTCTCTCACCCTCCCGCGCTTCTGACTGTACCCAGTGCATGTGTAAACAAAACAAACAAATAAACAAATAAATAAATAAAACATGCCTCTATTTTTTAAAAAAAATAAATAAATAAAATGTTATCCTATCCTATGTGTGAACTCAGAAGCACTGGTTATAAATTTTCCAATATATTTAATACATTACACTGACATAACAATTGATCTCTATCTACAATAATATGTGGCACAAATGCATCTTAGGAACTGCCTGGATAATTCAAGAGTCACTGAACATAATCCCAGAAAGAGACCTACTTGGTCTCAGTGGATACCAGATGTACCAAGAAATGTTTTTGTTTGTTTGTTTAAAAGATTTTATTTATTTTTGCATAGAAGAACTAGGGTATAGGCCAGAGGTGTGGGGACAAAGTGAGGAGCAGAAGAGGCAGATTTGCTGAAATACACTGCTAAGGGTAGCAGTGGGTGAAAGAGGAGAGGTCTGCTGCACCATGTGTGGGTTAGCTCCCTGGCTGGGGATTGAACTCAGACCTATTGATGATAGAGCTGAGACTTAACCCCTAGGCCACAACCAGGGAGGCCTTGTACCCTACGATGGATCAAACTCCCAAATACAAAGGGTGACCAATAAATGGGTAACTGAATATGAATGAAAGTAGTTAGAAATGAATTTAAGAAGATCACTTTGGATGGATCATCTACACCATTGAAAATCTACAAATAATAGAAGGAACTAAGAAGTTCCAGGGACTTGAACTTGACAGCTGTTGCCATTGTCAGAAAAGTCATCAGATGGTACAGAGAAGGCAACAGTGAGCAAGGCAGACTTGCTGGGACTGGGAGCCCTGGGCCTTGCAAGGTCATGGTGTCTAGGATGTCAAGGTGGAATTAAACTGAAGACCCTCAAGTTCCTGGTAGTTTACAGATAATACTTATATTATTCATTTCATACTTATAATATCCATTTCATAAGGCTATTGTGACAACCTAAAACGATGACATAGCTAAACAATCTGGCACATCTAGTATTATAATTAGTATAATTAGCCTTATTATACACTTCTGGGAGCAGAGATTTAATTAATCACATCTCACATTTTCATTTGGGAGATGGTTTGCTGGAAAGCAGAATAAGGGACCCCGCTGGGTCATGCCACCAATCTGTGCTAGGTCTAGCTTCTGGAACAGGTTTCTCACTCCCAATACTAAGTTCAGTTCATTCCGAACAAAACATGGTGCAGTTTTTAAATCTCCCTAAATGAATAGGGGCAAAGAGAACTCTGCTGTCAGGTTCACAGGGACCATAAGGCCATGCTTCCAAGTCTGTGAAAGGGTTCTTGAGACCCTCTGGTCAAGATTAAAAAGAGGACTCTTTAGGCACTGAGGAGGGCAGGCAAGAGTTTATTGAATAGGGAAAGAGCAAGAAAAGAGAGGTCCAGAGAGGCTTCCCTGGGTGCGAGAGACTCCCTGAGATGCCAGGGCTGTCTAGGTTTTAGGGTGGGAGTATTGAGAATTAAGGAGTTAAACTTTGCTGGCCGAGAAGGGAAGGAGAGTGACTTGGCTAACATCCAGGTGTCTGTCCGAGCGTGGTCCACTTATTGGTGCTAATTGCGAGCATGAATCAGTGCAGCTCGGTGATCACGCAGGGCTCGTGATCATCCCCTGGGCGAGCATCTCATGGAGGCTGTGTGCCTGCAGCTCTAGTCTGAACCGGTCTGGTCCCAGGGTCTGTGACGTCTTTCTTCTGCAGCAGCCAACTTGATAAGCTGTAAAGAGATAGCTCAGGAATGCACAGGCTGGAGAACAAGTAATAATAAAAACAATGGGTGGAGAGACTTTACAGCAGCAGGTGTCTGCCTGGAGTCACGGGTGTGTTTAACCTCCATTACTAGCTTTGGGGGGCGGGGGACAGCAAAGTCCTGTCCTTGAACACCATCCTGCTTGTCATATGATCTAAATGTACATATAGGTAGCATCAGTATATATTTAGGTAAAAGTAACAAGATCAGAAGCAACCTCCCCCCAGAATAATCACATTTTTTATGTTAATGACTCACTATTCCTATCTCATCCTGGGACCCTTCCTGTCTCTAATGGAACCTCTCGCCATAGAAATATATGTCTATCCACCTTACAGATATTCCCTTAGAATCAAAATCTGATCAAGTGGAAAGGTAAGTTACAGACAGTGTGGTTTTCCATTGAAGTGCAAAATTTTTTCTACAGGTTGCTTCAAGTTTATTCTTGCCTTTTAAAACTTGTTCAATCTCTTCTAGTTTTATTTTTTGTGGTTGTTGTTGCTTTTTCATATAAATGTTAGAATCAGTTTGTCCATATCTGCAAAAGATTCTGCTTGGTTGTGGATTGGTATTGCATTCAATCTACAGCTCAGTTGGGGAAGAACTGATATCTTTGCCTTCATGGTTCTTCCAATTCAGAAATATGGTATATTTCTCCATTCTTTAAGTCTTCTTTGGTGTCTTTTTTCAGAATTTTTAGTTTTTAGCATACAGATCCCAAAAATATCTTTTCTAGATCTAGACCAAAGTATTTCCTTTTGGACCTATTGTAAATTATATTTTAAAAATATTTTGCTTTCTAATTCTATACTAATTATAGTATAGAGAAATATAATTGATTTTTAAATATTAACCTTATAAATTGCAACCCTGCTAAACTTAATTTTAGGAGCTCTTTTGGAGATTGAAATTTTCTAGAAAAACAAATATGTCATCTGAAAATAGGAATAGTTTTGCTTCTCCTTTCCCATCTGCATATCTGTTTTTTAACCTCGCTTCATTGCACTGACTAAAATTCCCAATACAATGTTGAGTAAGGGTGGTTGAGAATGGAGACCTTTGATATTCCTGAGCTTGGGGTATGAGATTAGTTGGAGATATATATTCTGTCGATACTTGCTAGCAGGTTGAGGAAATTCTTTCCATTTCCTACTGTGAACATTTTGCAAAATGTTCTCAAAACACCCCCCTCCCTGATCCTGCAGACAAGAAAACAAAGCCATCTGCATAGACTTGAAGGCAGCTATGCAAAAAATCTGCTGCTCCAGGGTAACCAGCCTTTCAACTCCCAGTAATGTCCAAGGATACAGAAGATTTAAACAATGGGTACCAGTCTTTGAGTCTGCATAGTGCATTCTTTAGACATCAGGGAAGTGATTATACCCTAATATTTGTTTCCTCCTACATATAGGTAGCATCAGTATATATTAAGGTAAAAGTAACTTAGGATCAAAAGCAACCTTCCTCTAGAACAATTACATTTTTTTATGTTAATGACTCACTATTCCTATCTCTATAAACTAAACTCAAACTTGTGACTGTGGTATGATTTGATGGGATCAGTCATCTCTCTATTGCATACTAATTGATTAAATTTCTTTCCTGTTGAAGGTTTTACACACTTAAGGGTATGGTCATCTTTATACAGCGGATGGCAGGACCCATTTAGAGCAGGCAGGTTTGGGGGTTCTGGGGTATTCATCAGCCTGCCCACTAACAGTTGAAAAGGCTGCTAGAAAACTAATCTCTGCAGACTCATAAGGGAGGGAGCATCATAGTGGTCTTTTTTTAAGACCAACCAAACAGAATCACTAGCCCAGCAGATGACTGATGCCATCAAATCATACCATTTATAAAAGTGCCATATTTGAAGGTCTTACTGCCTTTTTCTACTACACTGCTTGAGTATACCACACATTGTCTTTTTTTTTAAATTTTTTTAAAGATTCATTTATTTATTTATACAAGCAGTGGGTACAGTCAGAAGCGCGGGAGGGTGAGAGAATTCACCAGAGCCAGAGCAGGGAGCAGAAGAGGCAGACTGACCAAGTACACTGCTGAGGGGAGCAGCGGGCGGCAGGAGACATCTGCGCGCCATGTGGGACCCTCGCCTGGTGGCTGGGGATCGAACCAGCACTGCAGAGGCTGCGGGCAGCTTCGCAACCCAGTGCTCAACCGCTGCGCCACCAGGGAGGCCCGAACACATTGTCTTTTAATCCAGAGAGTGCTAAGGACTTCAAAGACCTTCACTTCACCCATCTTCTAAAATCCCTAATCAAAAACAAATGCCAATCTCTGTAAGATTCACATGGGTACCTCAATAGGATTGAGTCTGGAATGTATTAATCACTAAAATATTATTTTATTATTTCTTATGGCCCAGAGCCTCTTAACCATGTAGTTATAATAAGGAGGTAATTCAGTGGTATCAGAATACAGAAACTTGAAATTGTTCCAACACTTGCATATGTCCTTGATAAGTGCTTGTCATATGATCTAATTATTGTGACGCAAGAAGCTGGGGTCCATCTCCTTCCCCAGATTTTTGTGAGATTGCACAAAGGACTCAACCACTAGTTTGTAGGTATAATCTGCCATCTATTGTCCATAAATAGTCTTTGCATGCTTGCTTTCTCATTTAAAGTATGATTCACAATACAAATGATATATTTTTGAGGTTTTTTTAATGAATTAGATGCAATATGGATTTTTAAAATCTTCAATCTAATGATTTGCCTCCTTTATTCTCTTTTTTTAAAGATTTATTTTTTTATTTATACAAGAACTGGGGTACAGGCCAGAGGCACGGGAGGGTGAGAGAATTCACCAGAGACAGAGCAGGGAGTATAACAGGCAGACCGACAGAAACACTCTGCTGAAGGGAGCAGCTGGAGAGACAGGAGAGGTCTGCCACACCATGTGGGTATCTCCCTGGCTGGCTGGGAATCGAACCCACACAGCAGAGGGTGCGGACAGCTTCACAGCACTGCGTTCAACTGCCTGAACCACCAGGGAGGCCCCTGCCTCCTTCATTCTAAACATTCTATCTAGCAGAACATTCACTATCCTGGTCCCCTTCAAATTGGGTCAGAACTTGGGCTTTCTTTGATCTGCAGAAAAAAATACTACTGGGGTGGTAGATTAATTCAAATTAAAATTCTGGAGTTGCTTACTGCCTGTGCGTAGTTTGAGGTTCCCTTGAAGCACAACCTGGGACAATCTTAAAAAAATTTTTGTGCTGATGAGATACCATCTTACACCAGTGAGAATGTAACATCTTAAAAAAATTAGCTACAACAAATGTTGGGAAGGATGTGGAGAAAAAGGAACTGTCCTGCGCTGCTGGTGGGAGTGCAAACTGGTCCAACCACTATGGAGAGCTGTGTGGAGATTCCTCAACCTGCTAAAGATATGGAGCTTCCATAGATCCAGCAATTCCACTTCTAGGTATTTACCCAAAAATACACAGAATCATTAATTCAAAAGGGCACCTGCACCCCTATGTTTATGGCAGCACTATTTACAAAAGCTAAGCTATGGAAACAACCCAAATGCCCAAAAATAGATGACTGGATCAAGAAAATGTGGTACATACACAATGGAATATTACTCAGCAATCAAAAAAGATAAACTCAAGCAATTTGCAGCAACATGGATGGAGCTGGAAGGGATCATGCTCAGTGGAATAAGCCAGAAAGAAAAAGAAAAATACCGGATGGTCTCACTCATAGCAGGAATTTAGAAGACCTAAATAAGGGACCAGGAAAAAGACTAATTATAATAAAGTAAAAATCAAAATCAATAAGCAACTGCAGACCAGAAACACACTAAGGGGGGCAAGGAGGGGAGGAGGGATCAGGATCAAAATAAGGGGGGGTGGGAATTGTATGGGGAATATAACCAAGATGAAAATGCATACATTGAGCATAAATGAAAAATGATGTAAAAAATATAAAATAAAATTTAAAAAAATTCTGTGCTAAGAAAAACAAAAGATAATGTAGGAAGAGGTAGACTAAGCCTTTGCAATTTCATTTCTCTTTTGCTGGAAATTTTTACCCTCTATATCTTCCCCAGGTTTCAGCCTGTCTCAACTCAAATGTCACATCCTAAGGAGCGTTTCCCAGCCACCTGTTTAAAGTAGTCACTCCGCCCGCCCCACTCCATCACTTTCTGGCCCACAACCTGTCTATCTCTTCATAGTCCTTAGCACTAACTGACTTGGATTCATTCATCTGTCTGTGTTCACTGTCTTTCTTTCCCTCTCCCCTCTCCCCTAGGACTCTTCTTGACTGCTACATCTCTAAGACTTAAAACAGGATCTGACTCATAATATTTGTTGAAAAGATGATAAATAGAATTGTTCTGTGGTATCAGAGATACTACATCTAGAGATTCTGTTTGATGTGGTCTTAGGAGATGAGTCTACACCGTAAATGCCAGCTCAAGTACTTCTATACTTCTGGGAACTTCTGAGTCTGCAAAGTTGAGTTGGAAAGAGTGTTAAGTAGGCCCTGGGAATCCTTGAAAGCATTTTTTTCATTGCTGGAGGAAAATGCTTACATAAGTAGGTTGGATTCATGACAAATTTGAGATTCTGGGATCTGACAGAAATATTAATGTGACCATCAGAAACTTGGAATTTGCCCCTTATATGCAAGGAAAGCTCTAAAAATAACTACTTCAAGTGTTCCCATTTCAGGTAAATGGAGTCCAAGTCTGTTTTACACCTTCTTGAATATAACTAGAAAATCCGGACTGATGAATGAATTACTATGTGAAGACTCTGGAAAGCAAATATCAACAAAAGATTGGGAAAGAATGCCAAAATTTGGCATACCATCAATCTAAATCTAAGAGTATCAATAATAACATTAACACAAATTATATGAATAAAATTTAAAAACAGGGATTGTCAGATGGATTAAAAAACATGACCCATCTCTAGGTCATCTAAGACACACTCAGTTCAAATATGGGATAGAGAGATAGAGAGATATACAGTTCCAATATAGTATATATAGATTAATATATAGATATATACAGATATACATACAGTCATCCTTGTAGGAGAACAAATGTATATCCCACATCAAGCAACTATCCCATCATTCATGTGTGCATTTGTTCATCAGGTTTACTGGAAGTACACAGACTTAAGATATTCTGCTACATACTTTGAGGCACTAACTCATAATCTTAAGAGCCATATTTAAGAGTGAATAACACATTAGTTAGCACCCAAGATGATGCTATTTGGATCAGAGTGGAATAAATAGCAATGGCAAAGCAAACTAACAAAGCCCCTGCAAACCAATACTTGAAATAGTCTTTGATCCATAAAGCCAACATTTCTACCCATTTACCAAAATTTCCAGGCAAAATAGTTAAGTGATAAATAAAATGAAGAGAGCAAAATGAGTTCAGTAAGGACACAACTATATCCTTCATTGGGTTGTGCATACTCCTTTTAAATAAGCATATTTAACAAAACTAAAGTAGCACATACACTAATTGATCTACCCTTATCACCTAAGAAATAGTGCTGCAATCAGAAAGGAAGACAAGATAAGGTGAGGAATGCTCACTGATGAGGGGTATTTTTTTTAAAGATGCATTTATTTATGCATACAAGAACTGGGGTACAGGCCAGAGGTGTGGGGGGTGAGAGTTATCACCAGAGACAGTGGGGAGCAGAACAGGGGGATTGACTGAAATACACTGCTTAGGGGAGCAGCAGTTGAGTCAGGAGAAGTCTGCTGCACCATGTGGGTCAGCTCCCTGGCTGGGGAATCAAACTTGTGCTGCAGTGGCTGCGGCTAGCTTCAAAGTGTGTGTCTTAACCCCTTGTGCCACCAGAGAGGACCTGATGAAGGATATTATGTGAATTCCCCATTCTGTTTTTGGTTAAACACATACTCTTTAATGTAGGGATTTTGATATTTCAGTTTTTTGTCCGTTTTTACAATTTCTACCCATGCCAACCTGATTCAGGAAGCATTATCTGGCCTACTAATTACTATAATGCTCCCTTACATGTGTCCTTTAAGATTGTGAGTTAGAACCTAAAAATGTACTGAACATGAAATCATGCCTTAAACTTAGCAGATTTTCAATAATGTTTGATGAATGAATGCATAAATGAATATGATAATTGTTTGATGTGAGATACATATCTGTTCCCCTATTGGGATTTTCAGATTACAGCAACAGTAAGTAGATATTGCTACAGTCCTAGAAGGAGAGTAACAGGAAGCACTCAGAGTATTTATCATGTGCCACCTATTTGTTCTAGATATTAGCTGGTTTAGTCTCAACAAACACGAAAAGAGTGGCTACCCCCATTTTTCATGAGGAAACTGAGGCACAGAGAGGTTTATTAACTGCTTAAATTCAATTTTTTGAAGAGCTAACAAATAAGGGCTCCCTGGAGGCGCAAGGAGTTACATCTCAGCACTATGAAGCTACATTGGCAGCCACTGCATCATGAGTTCCATCCCTCGCCAGGGAGCTAACACACATGGCATAGCAGACCTCTCCTGTCTTGCCTGCTGCTCACCACAACAGTGTATTTCAGTAGAGCCGCCTGTTCTGCTCCTCACTCTGTCTCTGGTGAATCCTCTTACCACCACCCCCTCCCTCACACCTCTGGCCATCACCCCAGCTCTTGTATGTGTAAATAAATAAATCTTTATTTAAAAAAAAAAGAGCTAACAAATGAGAGAGATGAGATTCATATCCATGTAGATTGACCCAATGGGTCTTAAAGCTGAGAGTATGTGAGACTCACCCAGAAAGGTTGGTACAACAGATTGCTGGGCACCACGCACGGAGACTTTAATTTATTGGGTCTAGGGAAAGAGCCTAAATTTGTCTCTCACAAGTTCCCAGATGATGCCGATTCTTTTGGTCTAAGGGATATACCTCTAAAGACATTGCTAAATACATTTGAGAAGGAAATAAATTGTACCTATGGACATTTCAATCTACTCTGAGTGAAGAGGTTCCTGGTCCTGAACAGACATTACCCAATCTTGTGATAAAAACTGAGTACCAGTGGACTGGATAAAACTAAGCGCAATTTAGTCTTCTTTCTCTCTACTATTTGATCTTACAAAGTATTTTCTTATTTGTGGTGATAACGAAGTCAACTCTAGATTCTAGAACTTAACTCCAAATGAAGTGATACCATGGGCTGATGACCATTGGAACTTTCTTTGGATTTCTCCCTCATTACCCACTACTTGCAATTTTATTGAAAATCTGCAGTAACTAGAAAATGATAATCTGAGAAAAAAATATTTCTCACTCTTGTTCAATATCAAAATTCTTGAAAACATAAAAAGCACAGTGAAATTAAGAAATATTTTTTGTAATACCTCCACCAAGTAGTAATTGATTAGGATATATTTGGTTCTAGTCATTTTTATCCTTTGTGAGCTCTTTAAGATGAGGCAAGTCATATTTAGGCAAATATATTCCTTAAATTAAAAATTGGTAAAGTCTTTTTTTAAAGATTTATTTATTTATTTATTTATTTATGCACACAAGAGTTGGGGTACAGGCCAGAGATGTGGGGTGGTGAAGGATTCATCAGAGAGAGAGCAGGGAGCAGAACAGGTGGATCTACTGAAATACACTGCTGAGGGGAGCAGCGGGCAAGACAGGAGAGGTCTGCTGCGCCATGTGGGTCGCCTCCCAGACAGGCCCAGGAATACAACACATGCTTCCGTGGCTGGCGATAGCTTGATAGCGTCTTTAACCCCTGCACAACCAGGGAGGCCCCCAAATTGGTAAAGTCTTAATAAAGAATCTTAGAAAGAGGGACATATGTTTGAAAAACCTAACTGGAGACAAAGGTGAGCTGACTTGGAGCTGTCCCAGGCCAAGCACGGAACCTCGTGTGCTCCATGAAGAGTGCTCAGGATGTGTCTGGGCTACCAGCTGCATTCCCAGCATTCACTGAACTAAGCCCCATCAACAAAAGCCCAAGGTGTTTACCTGTGACTTCAGGAATTCCTTCCTTGTCAAACAGAGGGCAAGAATTGTGCCGATGGCCACACTCAGCCACAAAAAATCACTCCTATTCTCAGTTCTTATATGATAAGCCACTCAATTCTGAAGAAAAAGTGAAACATAGAACATTGAATGGGGCCAGGCTTCCTATTAAGACATGGCTAATGTCTAAGTTATTGTGTTACTTTAAGCATCCAAGTTATAGTCTTGTATTACCTAATTTAGCTATCTGTAGTGATTAACTTAATGGGCAAATTTCCATTCCATTTCATAGTGACAAATAGAGCGTACAATTTCTTCTGATACAATGGTTGAGGACCACGCTTTTCAAAGATTTTTCACTATTCTTGGGGAGTTAATGCTCAATGAAACAATTTTAATTCCAACAGTAGGACTAGCAGTAGCAGCTGCATTTACTGAGCTCTTACTATGTTCTGGGTACTTTTTCATTCACTTTAGATGTACACAGAAATCTTCACAATAATTCTCTTTTTTAATGATTTATTTATGCATAATAAATAATAAATATAAATAAAGAACTGGGGTACAGGCCAGAGGTGGGGGGGGGTGAGAGGATTAACCAGAGACAGAGTGGGGAACAGAACAGGTGGATTGACTGAAATACACTGCTGAGGGGAGCAGGGGATGACACAGAAGAGGTCGACTGTGTCATGTGGGCCAGCTCCCTGGCCAGGGTTCAAACTCATGCTGCAGTGGCTGATGATAGCTTCGTACAGCTTAGACTTTAACTCCTTGCGCCACCAGGGAGGCCCATCTTCACAATAATTCTAGGAAGTATATATTATTTTCATTCATTGTAAAATGAGGAAACTGAAGCAAAAAGAGAGTAACTTGCTTAACTTTTTCCCTCCTTATGTGAAGTGTGGATGGTGGCAATTTACCCATCAAAGATGAGGCATCCAGAAATTTTTACTACAAAAGTTCTCATCTGATTTCAGCTGCATCTCTGCCAGGTTTCGACATAGCTAGAAATGCTGGTCAGATGATCAAAATATTTCCCCCAAACACAGCAAACAGACAATCTCCTGCCCCCTGGAGCAACCTGTCCCCCAGAGAACGAAGAGGTTGTATCTGAGGTTGTGTCTGAGATGCACAGCAGCAGAGGGAGACTCAGGCAGCACAGCATCAACCACAACAGGGCAGCCTGTGTCTGAGAGAACTGATCACTCGATCCTGGTTCCTCAGCACTCAAATGTAAGCCAAAATGCCGCCGATGGCAGCAGGCAGGTCACCAAGCATTAAACATCTTTCCTCTCTGACTGGTCTGGCTTATCAAGAGAGTCCTTGTATTGAGTAGATAACAAGGCGGAACAGAGCTGGAAGCCAAGGGTCTGGAGGAGAACAGGGTCAGAAGGGTAGCCCTGGGGAAAGACAATGATTTATTTTTATGGCTTTTGTTCTTAAGCCTTTGCCGTCAGAGAGGTGGACCATGTTCTTGGCCTGGCGACTGAAGATGTCCTGATGCCAGAAAAGAGTGAAAAAGAGACCCCCCCCCCACCTGCCTGCCAAGCCATTTGCACTAGAAACAGAAATGTCAGCAAAAGGTAAAGGTATTGGTTTGTCTTCTTTGTTCTTTTAATCAAGCTAGCCAGTGTGCTGTTGCTATTTGCTGGCCTAACAAAAATGAAACAAGGCTTTCCCTGAACAGTTTTCTATCCTGCCAAATGCTGAGTCAACAGCCTGGCTTTTGCAACAGCTGGCTGTACTGATCTTAAGACAGTTTCTGTTCACATCATGCAGCGGTCACAAAGAGGAAAGAGAGGTTAACGGGAAGCAGAGTGAGACCAAAACGAAATCAGGGCTTTAAGGGTTATCTGGGTGGGTATCACTTCATTTCCTGGGGGAGGCATAACTCCAGTGATTTATTAGCTTTGTACTACATGATATTTCATATGTTGTGGTAAAAAATTCAAGTTTTGTAAAAATCTCCATCCTTCTCATTCAACAGAGTGCGTTTGGATATCCTCACAAAGCCTTCTGCAATCCTCATGATGTCTCTGGGAATTTTTATTAGTTGGCTTTTAAAACTGGGGTGACTCTACCAAAGAAGCACAGTTAGGGTTTTGATGCAAAATGAGATTGACAGCTCTGATCCTGAGGCCTGTGAGGTCTTAGGGGGTCACATGAGTCATGCCTGCTCCTCAACTGCCAGAACAGAAGTTCAGCCTCCACCCCCTACAATCCCCCCCCCATCAGTGGGAGTCACAGAGGCAGGGGGTGGCCCCAAGGGCTATGAGTTGACAGTGCTGACTTACAACAACCACGTGGCCTTCTGATTCGGCCCACAGGGAACCAGCAGAGGGAGTCAGGCTTCTTGGGGGACACTGAAGTCACCTCTTCCTGTCTGCTTTGTGGCACTGGAGTTTCCAGCTTCTGGCAAATTTTTAGTGACAACAGGAATGGTCAGTTGCCTTATTCTAATAATCTGAAATGGTGTCATCCAAATGCTGCCAAACCAAACAGATTCTTCCACACAATGTTAATCAGGGCCTTGTGTAGTAACTGCAGTCCATGCAGGAGGCCTCTGTTAGTGGCTGAATGACTTCTAGTCATTTTTTAAATATATAAAAAAGTTCCTATGAGTGCAATTGGGAAAGTGATAAAAAAAAAGTGAGGCAAAAAGGAAAGAATTAAAGCTGGGGGGAGGTGGGAGGAGAGGTCAATCAATCACTTCTGGTGAGTAAAGCCATCCTTGCTTGAGTTTGCCACTCTCACCTGCTCATGAGGTACTAGAACCTTCTGCTTGCTTCTTAAACTACTCGGACTATTAGGAACCCAATGTTGAACTTTTCCCAAGACAACTTTTAGCACATGGAAGAGCAGGCGATTGCATGAGGAAGTGAAAGGCAGGGAACCTGAAGAGTTAGCTTCCAGGGCCTGTTTTCTTTTCTTTTCTTTTCTTTTCTTTTTTTTTTAAAAGATTTTTTATTTATGCATACAAGAACTAGGGTACAGGCCAGAGATGAGAGGATTCACCAGACACAGAGTAGGGAGCAGAACAGGCAGATCGGTTGAAATACACTGCTGAAGGAAGCAGTGGGCAAGACAGGAGAGGTCTGCTGTGCCATGTGGGTAGCTCCCTGGGCGGGGATTGAACTGGTGCTGCAATGGCTGCAGATTGCTTCATAGGTTGCGTCTTAACCCCTTGCGCCACCAGGGAGGCCCCAGGGCCTGTTTTCTTAAATTACCCATTTGTCAGGTATAACTGACAATGTAATAAATGAACTCAAACACAGAGCTGCCAACGTTTTGCTTCTTCAAAAAAGAAAAATATGAAAAATCCCTCTTTGATCCACTAACTTTGACCCTGTGCAGTTTAATTTCAGTTGATTTTGGATTGTTTTGCAGTTTCACTTCCCTCCTGCCATTTATTTGATTTCACTAGAAACAGAGTATTTACTTTCCATTTCTGGTCTTCCTAAGTTAGCTACAGATGGCCCGGAACTGAGGAATCTGCAGATGAAGATAAGTCATATTTTCTGTTATCTGAAATCATAGACACCTGATGTTTTGGAGAAGAGAATTTACCTATCGGTCAAATGTTAATAAAAAAAGTTAATGCAGTATTATTAAAATTGGTGTTGATATGAATAAAATACAAGTTGTTTTTGTGTTGTTTTGAGAAAATGCACTTGTCTTTTCTTCATTTAAAAATATAAATTTTGGGGCCTCCCCGGTGGCGCAGCGGTTGAGCGCTGGGTTGCAAAGCTGCCCCCAGCCTCTGCAGCGCCGGTTTGATCCCTGGCTGCTCCCCGGCCACCGGAGGAGGGTCCCACATGGCGCGCAGACCTCTCCTGCCGCCCGCTGCTCCCCTCAGCAGTGTACTTCGGTCCTTCTGCCTGCTCTGCTCCCCGCTCTGGCTCTGGTGAATTCTCTCACCCTCCCGCGCTTCTGACTGTACCCAGTGCTTGTATAAATAAATAAATCTTTAAAAAATAAATAAAAATATAAATTTTTAGTAGAATTATAACCACAAATAATTCCTGAATGATCAAAAAAGGAGGAGGTCATGACATGATGGTAGAGTTTATGTGTTTAAAAAAAGTGTATGTGGTTTAGAATGTGGACTTTCAAGTCCAGGAGATTGAGTTTGAATGATTCTGTGCTTTCTGATGATAAGATATTGGAAAAGTCTAATACTGTCTCTAAGCTCTTGGATTCCTTACCTGTGAAATAATATAGGTGGTAATGATAAAATCCTCCTTTACATTTGTGATAAAATTAAATGAGATGATGTATTAAAATCCACAGTACACAAAGTCACTGCTCAATAAATGATAGACATGACATAGGATGGTATATGACCTGTTATTTCTTTGAAAACTGATGCAGAATTAACCCAAATTTTGGGTTAACCAGAATTCTTTTTCCCTGGCCACTGAGATAGTATAGAGGACTTAATAAATGAATGACTTCTTTTGGAAGGTGCTAAATAGTGGTTTACCACATTTGCTTGTTCAGAGCTAAGACACCATGGAGCCACTCTCTATTTGAATTTCTCATTGTAGTATTCATCAAGGAAATTTTTGTAAAATGGATTTAATCATGTTTAGAATTAATTTGGTTGACATAGATTTAAATTCAGGAATAAAATTATTTCATTTTAATATTTGTGAAAAATATTACATTATCTACCTATAGAAATATCTTGTAAATAGTTTAATAGTTACATAATTTCCCAGTCAATATTTACACAGGTACATAGGGTCATGAAATTCACATTAAAGAATATATACATCTTCTAAGATGCTATGGAATAAAAGAATAAAAAGGAAGTTAAGTGTAGTGATCTGGTGGAAAATATTTGTAAGGCTCTAGATTTTTTTCTCAAGGTTGCTAGTACTGGAAGTGTTTGGATTAATTAGTAAGGACATATGAATTGAAAAATTCTCAGCAATGTATATATTGCAAAAAGAACAACAGAGGTTGATTTTAATATGGCACGGCATGGCCTTTTCCTTAACCAGTTAATAGTTCAATAATAGTTTCCGATTGTTAACCCACATGGCACAGAAGACCTCTCCTGTCTTGCCTGCTGCTCCCCTCAGCAGTGCATTTCAGTCGATCTGCCTGTTCTGCTCCCCACTTTGTCTCTGGTGAATCCTCTCACTCGCCCCACCACACATCTGGCCTACACCCCAGCTCTTATATGCACAAATAAATAAAATAAATCTTTTTTTAAAAGTTACATATTCTAGTAGATACAGTTTAAAAAAGAAATGTGAATTTTAATAACATATTTCATTTAACTAAATGTATGTCCAATTATTTCAACGTGTAATCAACACTAAGTTGTTAGTGCAGTATTTTATATTTTTTTAAAAATATTTATTTATTCATGCATACAAGAACCGGGGTATAGGCCAGAGGTGTTGGGGGGTGAGAGGATTCACCAGAGACAGAATGGGGAGCAGAACAGGCATATCTACTGAAATACACTGCTGAGGGAAGCAGCAGGCGAGTCAGGAGAGGTCTTCTGTGCCATGTGGGTAGCTCCCTGGGCAGCTGGGGATCTAACTCATGCTGCAGTGGCTGCAGATAGCTTCATAGGTGGCGTCTTAATCCCGTGCACCACCAGGGAGGCCCCAGGCCCTACATACTTATCTCATACTAAATCTGTTGTGTATTTTAACTTTATTTCAAGTATGTGGCAGCCACATGGGATTACAGTAGCACTGGAGACACAGTTCAAATCTTGCTGAATTACGTAGAGCTCTTAGGGGACGTACTGTGGATTGGGGTATTGATATAATTAATCAGGTTGCTTGAACAGCAACAGCAAGTTGGACCATCCTGTGAGTTCCCTAAAACCTTAAGCCTCTCCTGACTTGTATGCTAATTTAGGCCACTAATTATTAACTACAAAACTGTGAAATATTGGTAGAGATCACATCACAGCATCTTCTATGCTGTTGCTTCTTCCAGATTGTAAATCTGACCTATCTGCACCATGAAAGTGTGCGAAAAGCCATTGCAAACTTAGATTTTTAATAAAAAGATAAATCCACGAAGTGTGAGGGTGCCGTTTGCATCGTTCACTAAAGAGCTGAGGGATGGGGGAGATGGGATTGATTTAACCCAAGAATCCAGAAAGATGAGACCATCCCCTTCCCCTACCTGACTTGTGTTTAGTGTTTCAAGAAGGCAAATCCAATTAAGGGCAACCAGAGGAATTGTGAAAATGCTTGCTTGAAACCACATCCTGCAAGCAACAGTTGAAAGCACAGGGAATATGGCTTCTGGAGTTGAGAAGCTGTGGCTGGGGAAATGAGCAGATGAGAGGGAGTCAGATCTGATGATCAGCTGTATTGGCAAACACTTAAAGGCATGTCAAATAGAGGAGGAAAAGACAAGCAAACAAACAACAGCAACAAACCCTGCTAATTCAAAGGAGAGGCACACTGGTTGAATACAAGTAAAGTGGGTTCTGAAATGCAATGTAAAAAATGTCTTGGGAGGGCCTCCCCTGGTGGCGCAGCGATTGAGTGCTGGGCTTGGAAGCTGCCCACAGCCTCTGCAGCACGGGTTAGATCCCCAGCCACCAGCAAGGGTCCCACATGGCTTGGCAGACCTCTCCTGCCTCGCCCGCTGCTCCCCTCAGCAGTGTAGTATTTGGTTGGTCTGCCTGTTCTGTTCTCCACTCTGGTTCTGGTGAATTCTCTCACCCTCCTGTGCTTCTGACTGTACCCAGTGCTTGTATAAAATAAATAAATAAATCTTTAAAAAAAAAATGTCTTGGGAGGTAAGCAATTTTCCACCAGGGACGGGGACAGTTCATGATGCTTCTCCAGCTCCAAGAATTGATTTCATCTGTCCCAAATATTAAACAGAGTGGCAGTGTGGCAGTTTGATAGTTCACTGCCTACCTTTAGGAGTTAGATCACCTTGGGCAAGTCTCTTGATGTCTCTGGTTTTGCTTCCTCTATAAAACAGAAATAACACACCTACACTTACTTCTAGGATTATTAGAAGGCTTTTCAACCTATAAAATGCCACATAAACACGGTTCAGTTTCCATGGGATAAACCAAGAGGCCCTTTTAACTCAGTGCTCCTGATTCTTTTTTCTTCTCCTCCCTTTCTACTCTATTTTGGGTTCTGCCTTCCCACACCCAGCTATTCCTGTTACCACCCCGTGGAGGCACCTTATCTTACTGCTGCATTACAGAAAAGTCTACTGTAAGGATCAGTGCAGGCTTTTTTCTGTCCCCAGGTAGAGCAGAGCCAACAGCCAAGCAGAAGTCTGTAAGAACCAACATCTACACTTTCGTCCTACCACCGCCATTTCTAAAAACTAGAAATATTTAAAGACACCCCAAGAAATCACAACTTCAGGACTGCTCTGCAGATTAGGAAACCCTTATCAGAGCCATTTAGCCCTTATAAAGTCATGTATTCATGCAAGTCACCCTATACCGTGCACCTACTGAAGTTTACAGCAGAATCATTTATTTTTAAGCTAGTGTCTTCTGAATTCACCTCTGCGAGTGGAGGCTGCACTCTCTTAATCAAACCATCAGCCTGTAGCTTTAGGACATCCTTTCCCCCCTAACAAGCCCACAGGTAACACTTGATAGCCCCTCTTTTTTCCTAACCTGACTGCCCTCCGCCCCCTTCCTTATTTGTTCAAGGACATAGTATCTGGGATATTGGCTTAGGAGCCTGACTTCAGAGGTGAGGATTCAGTCACCCCCTTGACACGTGATCCACAAGACAAGCTGGTCCCAAGCAAAAGCCTTTGGCACCTCAGAGCCTGGGTCTCCACAACCCATGAGGAGAACCGAATTGTAAACCCCTTTTTATCGGTCCTTCTGGTATCTATGGAGTGAGCCTGCGGGCTCGCAATCTAGCCACACTGGGTAACAGACTGAGGCTTCAGACTGCCTCGCGGACATGACTGAAGTCAACGTCTAGGTCTGGGAAATGCTTAGACACCGGGGTTCAGGGGGATCACCAGGACAAACCCCCTGAGCAGGCCGCGGGCGGCTGCGGGGCTCAGCGTTGCTAGGCGAGGGGCGTGGCCCTCGGACCACGCCGGGGGGCGTGGCCTTTCCTGCGCGGCGCGCGCGACCCGGCGGGGCCCGGGTCAGCACGCGCAAGGGTCGCGACCCTCCCGCGCTGCGTGGACTCCGGTTCCCACTGCCGGCCTCGCCACTCTGCGCATGCGCAGCTGCTGGGCGGCCGGAGGAATGCGGAATTTCAGGAAAGGGGGCGAATGAGACCGAGGGGCGGGGCGATGCCTGCGAGGGGGCGGGGCAGGAGGCGGGAAGCGTCGGAGTCAGCTGACCGGGTCTCGTGACGGCCTGGGCGGCGGCGACGCAGGCGCGTTGGAGCGCGGTGGCTCACAGCCTGAGCGAAGATGGCGGCCTCCAGAGCGAGCCTCTGAGAGGCAGAGGGAGGAGGCGCAGGGGGCGGGGAGGCAGCGCGGCCGCGGCACCAGGAACCCGCGGCGGCGAGCTACAGGGCTCCGGCCGGGAAAAGGGGAAGTGGTGCGGGGTGGAGGCCGGAGCGCGCCTCGACCCACTCTGGGCGCAGAGCCGGCGGCGGGAGGACTTCGTGCTGGAGCCGCTCCAGCCTCCCGCGAAGGTAAGGCGCTCCGGGCGCCGGCCCCTGGGGTCGGCACTTCTACCCCCCTTCGGTCCTCTCCACGCCGCGGCGACGGGGTCGCTCGCAGCAGGGAAAAGGAGGGCTGGCGTCTCGATCCCGGCAGCCTCCAGCTGCGAAGGGAAGCCGACCGCCCTCCCCCGGGGCCCCGGGCTGGGCTGGGTCTTCCCGTCGGACCCCCGACTCGGGGTGACACTCGCCCAGGGCGCTGCCTGGTTCAGCCCCGTCTCTCATGTCGTCTTGTTGTCTGCTCTCTGGGGTCCCTCACGCCCCTCTGCACATCCTTACCCCACACTCCGCTCCCTTTGGGCTCCGCCCTCGGGATTCCCTTCCAGTTTCTGGTCTGAGCGCTTCCTCCTGGATGCCGGCGGCTCGCGTTTCCGCGGGTCCGTGACCCTCCGTCCCCCCCCACGTCCTGCAAAGACTTTGCCTTTTTTTGCTTATCTTTGTTTCGTTTTCTTGGGAATGGGAAAGTACCCGAGTCCTTTCATCTCTCCAGTCTCTTCCTTTTCCAAAATTAAGTTTTCCCGCAAGACTTTTTTCCCATCTGCAGGGCAGCTTGTTAACATTGGCCTCTCCTGTGCTGCTGTGATTTTACCGTTGGATTTGGCCTTTGAAGTGAGTGAAGTAGGACTTTGACTCTCGGTGAAGTGGCTGTTAAACGCAGATGTGACTTAGTTCACTTCAGAAGAGTGCCTTTCTTTAACTTGTTTCCTTATTGTAAGGTGTTCGGTTAACCACTCGAGATTGTTCCTTTGATCAGTTGCTGGAACTGGGCATGGGGGAGTGGGAGTTGGTGGTTAGGGTGGAGGGGTGAGAAATCTCCCCATATGCGGCAGTGACTCCCAAAGCTGTGCTTTCTCACCTCTCTGCTCTTCCCCTTGAACCCATCCTGATTCCCCTAAAAAATAGGAAGCTCTCTTGCTGACGCTATTACCTCATCTATGATGAGCTTTAATACTGTAGGTTATTTGAGCCTCTTGGACAAGTGTAGTGTCTTGGACAAGTAGTGTCTTTGGGAAAAAGTAAAATTTCTGAATATTGCTTCAGGACCTGCCCTAGTCATTGCCTTTGTTACTCTTTTTTCTTTCTCACTTTATGGATCTGATACATTTCTAGGTTTGAAAGTTTTGTTTGCAGAGTTTGAGGAAATTACCCAGAGTGGTCAGGTTTGGCCAGTACACTATGAGACGATGTTGGTGGGAAACAGGACTTGCCTTTCTTTTTTTTTTTTTTTTTAAGGAAATTTAGAAAACTACTTGTTAGAAATTCGGTATCCTGAAAAGCATTATTTCACAATTAGATGACTGGAAAGGGCTTTATTTTTCACTTGATTCATCATATAAGGTAAAACTTTGTTAACATTTCGATGTTTAAGCAGCTATGCCTCAAACTTGGCTTTTGCTATTAATAACAAATGGAACATAAGTCTTTGTTTCAAAAATACTATGTTATACTTAAGTTTGAAAACAGGAAGTAGAATGTAGGAAGGGAGGAAAAGAGGAGTCAGGGGAAAAATCCAGGCACAGCTTGTATTCCTCTGGAAGGCAATGGAGATTCCTCTTTTTCTAAAGTTGAAGTAATATATAGTCTAAAATACATGGACATGATCAGTGAGGAGTTATGGAAAATATGAGTTGTTTGTAGGAATTTACCCACAAGTAGAAGGTGGTTGCCAGTAATATTAAATTTGTAAAATGGCTGATAGTGGAGTCAGGTTTTCAGTAGTTACTGAATTACCAGTGAAATAAAAAGGATCTGTCTTAACTAATTTGGCTCCATTCCTCAACCAGTTCTTTTTACGCAGGTGAATTTGAGGTTTCCCTTGCATGTGTCTTTCCCCTGCTTCTCTCTAATTGAGGTCCCAAAGTAGCAACATAGAAGCAGAGCTTTGCATTCAGAAACCATAGCTAACATTTTATTGCTACTGATAGTTAGGCCTAAATGTTGATGGTATATATAGCAGTGGTTAAAAGGGAGTTGTTTTGAAAGAGATTCTTTAAGTCAGTTGAAACCAAAGACTCCCTTTTTATATCCAAATAATTTCTAACACTTTCAGTTTATAAATAGTTCATAAATAATATATCTGCCTCTGGCTTTGGAACAAAAAAGCAGCTTTGCTTCTACCATTACAACAACACATTGATTGAGCCCAGAAGAGAGGGGGGAAAATATCTGTTGGGGGAGGGACACTGAGTCTAGGGGAAACAAGAAAATCACACACTCCTGAGACCTAGGCACATAGTGTAAGCCTAAGATGAACCTTAATCTAAACAACAGATACTGTACCCCAACCCCCTGCCATGAAGTTAAGCAATGCTGAATAGCAAGTAACTGCAGAAAGTACTAGGATAGGAACAAGATTATGCAAACAGGTACACCTGCAGAATGCTAATAGAATAGGAGCAAGATTATACAAACAGGTACACCTGGAGGATAGTACGAGGCTAGGAGCAAGATTTTGCAGAGGCATAGCACAGAGTCAGACAAGACACTGCTTTAGAAAACTATCCCCCAGTATAGTCACAAACTAATCCACAGATATTTGAAGCTCATGGAACATAGCAGCGTAAACCCAGCCCAGCTCCTTGCAGAGTAACACAAACCCCACACTAAAGACCTAGCAAAGAAAAGCTGTGCCCATTATCAGTTATAAACATTATTTACCTAAGTCTCCACTGTTCTATAAATGTCCAGGTTTTCACACACACAAAAAATGGCAAGGCTTGTGAAAAGGCAAGTTCCCAAGAGAGCAATTATACTTAGATTAACATAAATGCTATTATCTGATAGGAAACTTAAAATGACTGTACATTAAGGTACAAACAAAAGTGGACAACATGAAAGATCGGGTACATAATTTCAGCTGAGAGAAATTACTAAAAAATAATCAAAAGGAAATGCTAATCATTTCAGTACACAATAAAAAAATGCAGAATGCCTTGGATTTATCAGTAGATTTGACATAGCCAAGGAAAGAATCTGTGAATTTGTAGATGGTAGAGAACACCCAACTAAAACACAAAAAAAGAATAAACCATCTAAGAGTTTGGAGATAACATCAGACCTTTAAATATATGCGTGCCTGGTCCCAGAAGAAGAGTGGAGCATAGGGAATACTGAAATGTTTGCAGAAATAATGGAAATTTAAAAAATTAATATTCAACACCAAGTGACAGATCTAGGAAACTTAGAGAACGCCAAGCAGGACAAGTATACCACCCCTCCCCCCGCCAAAAAAAAAACTACACAAAACACACCTAGACATATATTTGAGCTGATGTTTATCAAAAGGATGAGATGATCTTGAAGGTAACAAACCCACACAGTAACAAATGTAAAAGTTAGACTATGGTGCAGAGACATCTGCAAACAATTGAGTGACTGCCTTAAAAGTACTGAAAGAAAAAAAGCAAAAAATATAAAATGAAGACAAACTATAAACTCTCAAAAGCCAAAAGAACTCATGGGCAGAGGGATATACTTTATAAATACAGATTTTAAAGAAGTTCTTCAGGCAAATGTATATGAACAGGGGAAGGATGCCAGAAAAGAAAGTAAAATGTTTTTTTCTTGTTTTTAAAATTGCTCCAAAAGACTGCCAGGTAAAAACAGTAGCAGTTTACTGTGTGTTTGGATTTTTTGTAAAAGTAGAGCACAAAGGATAGGAGAGGGTGTTGAAAATGTACTGTTTTAAGGTCCTTATATTACACATAAAGCAAAATATCACTAGAAGTTATATTGTTTAATTGAACTTAAAAAGCATAGGGCAATAAAAATGGATATAAAAGAAGTATAAATAACAAGTCATTAGAAAAGATGAACAGAATTATTGAAAACACTCATTTTAAACAAGAGAAGGCAGAAAAGGAGAAACAACAGATGAAACAAAAATGCCTCATATGTATTTTAATTAAACTGTAATTATGACTATATCTGTTAAAGAAATTGTCAAATTGGATAAAAAAATGTAAGATTATACTGTATATTGTCTATAAGAGACACATTCAAAGACAGGTTAAGAAATGAAAAGATGGAGAAAGTTATACCATGAAACAATTAAAAGGCAGTTTGAAACACCTATATTTATAGGCAGAACAAACTTCAGTATAAGGAATATTATATTATGTAATGGTTTATATTACATAATGTCAGTTCTCCAAGATGACATAAACTATAAAAAAGAACTATACAATTTGTAGGAAATGAAACTTTTGGCACCAAAAATGTGATCCATAGAAGAAAAAAATGGACACATCTGACTATCAAATTATATAACCTCTTTGCACTCTTAACCATATCCCTCCTCTTATATAAAACTTTGAAATAAAATAATCGGCTATAACATGATCCATTTTCCTAAAAATCACTCCACTGCAAAATTGCATGATTAAAATCCTCAGGACTTACCAGAAAAAATGAACTGGGACCACACAATTAAAATTTTATCAATGACTGTTTTTACAAAAGGAGCATAAAACTGTAGCACTCTTTCATGTACATTAAATGTGTATGTACTACAATAATGGTATTTTTTGGCCTCAAAAAAGTTTGAAAATGAGCATGGAAGAAGTTGCAGGTTGTGAATTTTTGTGAAGCAGTGGAAGGAGTTAATCTGACATTGTAATAGTGTAACACTAGATGTGGATGTATGTGGTTCATTGATCTAACCTGTGCATGTCTGTGGCATATGAATTTGTACGTGGTTTGGTTCATCTGGGTCCAGTTTTCTCCTTTTACCTACTTGTTCTTGGGGATGAAGTCACCCATTAGCAAATGTGAAGTTGTACGTGTTGAAATGGTTCCCTAATATGTAGATCCTGTTGGAATAAGTTTGCTTTCAAAAAACCTTTCTAAGAGGATTATGGGCATTTCAATGTGTGCATAATTCCATATGACTATACCAAATGAAGTTGCCAGAGACTTGTACCTTTACATATATTCAGTTTGATTTTGACAAAATTGTTGATAGATGTAGTTTGTTGTATTGGCAGTTCAAAACCGTGAGTGGGATTGCCATCAGTATTGTTTTTTGAAATGAGCAAGGTAAAGTATAATCTCTCAGTTTATGTGATATGTAACATTGCAGGAAAATTATGTGCGTATTAAACCCTGAAAAACATACTTTTGTTATTAAAATAAAATTCGGGGCTTAGTTGCTTATAAATAAACTTTACCTATGTGAATGACCACTTGGATATTTGAAAGTCTCTTGAGGACAATTCTTCAGTCTGTGGGACTCTCCTGTACATTGTGGGGTATCTAACCCCATCTGCTAAATCCTAGTACTATTTCTAATCATAGTATCTCTTCTGGGATGACATTCTCCCCAACCTCTAACTTTAGTTCACAATTTTAATCTGTGATCTCCAACACATTTTTCTGCTTCAGCAGTGTTCACATGCTCAGCACATTCCACTCAGCAACCTCTCTTGTGGGGTGATTCTTCATTAAGGGATGCCTTTGGGAATCAGTGATGTATTTGTAGCAAGTAAGCCAACATGGTTATGATTATCTTTGTTAATTTAAGGCAGGTACCTGTGCAAAGGTAATTTAAGTGTGGTTCAGTGACTAAGGGAAAACATGTAATTTGCTAGTAGTTCTTTTCTGATGCTCTTAACTTTGCTCAACAGCCTATCTGTTGGGGCTTTACTTGTACGTTAATGGACTACTTAAGAAGAGTGATCTCTAAAATAACTGAGTCTAAAGTCTGGATTTTTTTAAAGATTTATTTATTTATGCATAAAAGAACTGGGATACAGGCCAGAGGTGCAAGGAGGGAAGAGTTGAGAGGATTCACCAGAGACAGAGTGGGGAACAGAATAGGCAGACTGATTGAAATACACTGTGGAGGGGAGCAGTGGGCCAGTCAGGAGAGGTCTGCTGTGCCATGTGGGTTTCTCCTTGGCTGGGGATTGAACTCGTGCTGCAGTGGCTGCGGACAGCTTCCTAGGTTGCATCTTAACCCCTTGCTCCACCAGGGAGGCCCTAAAGTCAGTGGGTTTTATAGTCTCGGCACCCTTGGCTACCCTTAGGAGTAGACTCACTGCCAAAGGAGGCTCACATCCTTAGCACATGCCCATTGGTAATGTCCTTGCAATTAATTGATGAGTTGGAATTTGATTTGTTTTAACTGTGATAACTTTAGTTTACAAAGAATGGGTTCCAAGTGTGCATTTTCTCCCCTCAGCAATTGCCTTTATCTCACATGCTCCCCACCAAATGCCCAATGACCATCCATCACCTATAACTGGCCCCTTCTCCCCATTCCCTCCCTGCTCCTACCCTATTGGGGGAGGGAACTCCTCAGGAGTCTAAGGGGTTTTTGTTTTTGTCTTGTTTATTCATTTACTTCCCTCCCCTTTTACTGTCCAAATGAATGAAATCATATGGTACTTGTCTTCCTCTGCCTAATTTATTTCACTTAGCATGATCCCCTCCGGGTCCATCCATGTTATCACAAGTGGCAAGATTTCATCTTTTTCAATGACTGAGAGAAGTATTTCTTTGTGTATGTAAGCCACCTCTTCATCCATTCTGCCATCTTCATGGGGTTGTTTCCATGTATTGGCTATTATGAACAGTGTTGCAGTGAACATCGGGGTGCATATAGCTTTTTGAATTAGTGTT
The DNA here is from genome assembly GCF_964194135.1 of Talpa europaea. Taxonomy (NCBI): domain Eukaryota; kingdom Metazoa; phylum Chordata; class Mammalia; order Eulipotyphla; family Talpidae; genus Talpa; species Talpa europaea. The sequence continues at coordinate 94,624,762 of NC_140078.1, forward strand.
TTCATAATCTTCAAGTAAATTCAGAGTGGCGTGACTAGATCATATGGTACTTCTATTTTCAATTATTTGAGAAACCGCCATACTGTTTTCAAAGTAGTTGCGCCAGTTTACATTCCCATCAGTGGTGCACCAGGGTACCTTTTAGGATTTGCTCATTTGATGAACAGATTAAAACCAAAACCCCTAAGCAAACTAAAATAATTTTAATGTTCTGATTTTGTCAACTATAGTTGCCAGAAATAATGAAAGGATTGATAAGGTTATGAATATAGGAGACACTTCTCTAATAGTTCATAAATTGCTAATTATATTAAAATTTAAATTCTTATATGTGTATTTCAGACTTAGTCTTCTAGAAGTGCTGTGGGGATTCTCTTTGCCTAAATTTTTAGGAAATCTAGAGAATACATTTTGTTTTTTCATCAAATCTTAAAAAGTTAAGCTATCTCCTCCACTCTCTAAATTTTAGAGCTACTGGCTTTAATTTAAAAGGTGGGATTTTCCTTTTTTTAATTAAAGGTTTAGCAGTAAAATGAGGCATTATGGCAGAATTAGAAATAATTAGGGATATTTCAGAAAGGACTAACCAGAAACTTACATGTTCCTGTTTTATGTCCGGCAAAAGGGAAACTGTAGCAACTTAAATTTGTCTTTTAATAGTATAAAGAGAAAAATGTTTGAATATTATTAGGATGCTTACTGTTGTAAAACTTTCCATAATTTGTATTTGTTATATACTTAGGGAATTTAGCCTCCCGTTATGCATTTATTATAGCGAAGGGAAAAGCAGCAAATTAAAATGTGACAATGGACAATCCCTTCTACCCATTAGGGCTATTTAGCTTAATAGAGCAATATTATTAAGTTCCTATTTGTAAGTTGAAGAAGAGTTTATTGAACGCTTATATTTTCTTCTTGTATAAGTCAAATAGCTTTAGAGATAAAGTAAAATACATCTCGAAAGTTTTCAAAATGCGTACAAATTAAAAATATGCAAATAATCAGCGTGGCATTGATTTCACAGAAGTGAATATATTTCTTAGTTCTTTTTCAGAACATTACTGAAAGGCATTTTTAAGTTTTGGAAAGGGAAGAGCCAACATAAATATTTTTCTTAGGAAAAAATTTAATTTTTACTACAAATAGAGATCTGTTTTGTGAGAAGTAAAAATGATTCCTCTAGATGCAGTCAGCGTGCATGTGCTGATGTGTCCATGCGTATATATCCAGGTGGTAGGAATGGCTCTTAGAGGATGGCAGGCCCCACAGCAGAGTAGTTAGCCCTATCCTCTGATAGTGGACGTTTTTAAAAGTTAATTTTGATGTGGCAAACAATGTTATAACTTCCGGGCAGTTTTTTAGGGGATTTGATTATCAGCTGAAATTTGATATTACCACTGACTTTATCTCTCACAGTATTTATCTCTAGAATTATTGGCATTAGTGAGTTAAGAAAGCTTTAATAGGATGTAGCTCAGTTAGCCATCTGTTTTGTAGATGTTTAAAGATCCCTGTAGGGTAGTATCATACACATTCTACATACTGATTTGTTGTTTACATTTAGAAGGAAATGTACTTGAGTTATATATTAAAACGTGAAGCTGAAAAGTAAACAATTTAAATTTAAAAAGAAGGTTAAAATTCATGTCACTCTCCCCCATGCACAGCACAGTCTAAGTGTCTAATTGTAGCTTTTTAATCTGGGTAAAAGTAATGTTCTGTTAACCATATGTTTTTGACCTTATACTTGCAACTGAGTCAGCACAGTAATATAATTCACTTAGATTTTGAATCGAGTTCCAAGTAAAACTAGGTCTTTAAGAAGTCGGTTGTAGGGGCTTGTCTCTTCTGTTACTGTTAAGTCAGCCTTTGCCTAGCAATGGTTCTCCTTCCCCCTACATTTTCAATGGAGTATAGTTGTCTAAGGAAGTGTGTTCATAAACTAGTTGCTGTTACATGAATACCTGCAGCAGTTCCAGCTGTAGTTTAACAATGTAGCACTAAGTATTTCTATTGTAAAAGAGTTGGGCCAGAAAGGCCAACACAGTTTTCCCCAAACGGAAAAGTTTTCACCTACAGCCAGGTTGAAAGAACTTTAGGTCAGACATCCATGGACTTACCTCCAAGATTTTCACATTAACATTTTTATTAATATATACTTGCTTTGACACATCGTTGTCAGTTTTATTTTTTAGTGTATTTCAAGGCAAACTTACCTTTTAATTTCTTATTTGAGGACAGCCTTAGTTATGGTGTTTATTCTTCTATGGACTCAAAGTGGGGAAATGAGTGTATTTTATCTATCCTCTGGAAGCTGTCATGTTCGCTGAAAAGTCATTTCCAGTTGGCCATGCAAAATGCATGCTTTAGAGACAATAGCCTTGATTAAAACCAATGCATTCATTCACTAGTATATTATTTTTCTGAATCTATCATTCACCTGGTGAAATGAGTAATATGCTTGAGTTTGTACTTAAAACATGCCACACATATTTACTTAATTTTGCTGTATTTGCAAAGTCTTTTGCTTATAGCCTTGCTGTCATTTGTTTGGTTACTGTGGTTTCAACTCCTTCAGCCTACTTTGCTTCTTAATGTTAGTTTGATGAAGACTTGTCATCAAGAGATTCTCAAATCTAGTGGGTTTTTGTTAAAATCATGTCTTCCAAAAGAACATTTTCACTTTGTAAATGATTTTAAATGGATTGTCAGTTTTACTGCCAGTAATAAATTAGAAAATGTGAAAATGTGTTGTTCGAAAGCATGATTCATTAAAAAGGTGAATCTAGCCAAAAATGCCTGCATTGTCCTGAATTTGACTTTTTAAAAATACTTAGTACAGTTCTCTAAAGAGCACAAACTGAGAAGTAGCAAAAAAGGGCTCTATTGATGGTGTAATGCAGGGTATAAAATGAAAGCAAATGAAGCTGATTTGCAGAATTAGAGATACCTTTGATGTGACTTAATTACAAAGGGCATGTAAACTTGAACCCAATTTTTTCATGAATAAGAAGAGTAGGCCTTAGAGAATTTGAAGTGAGACACTTGCAGGAATGAGGAAGGTAAACTGTGATAATTAGTTTGAACAGATAAATTCTTGCTAATTTGACTAGGTTCTAAACATCCAGCAAGATGACAAATACTGATAATACAGTTGCTACCAAGATCTCATCCAACAATTTTTATTTTTTCGTTGGAGAATTTACTGTTATTTATAGAATGTGCCAATAAGTGACTGTCATAGCTATTACCTGCTTAAGTTGCTTGACTCTAGAAAGTATATAGATTTTTCTTCATTGTTGATGGGAATTAATGGTAGTTTAAGAGTTTTTGTATATAAGCAACAATTTTAGAACTACTTTTAGAGCTTATGATAGAAATATATAACAAAGTATTTCAATGGAGATTAAATTATTTTTATGGAGTGAATTTTATTTTTTCCAAAACCATTCTTTCAGGTATCAAACATAAAATTATTAGATTAATGTTGAGAAACATTTGTAATAACTGAAATTCCAAACGCTTATTTGGGGGATATTTAAAGTGTCCTAAATAAAAATGATTTGTAAAATAACAATACTTTGTAGGAGCAACATGAAATAAAGACAAGTTTAAATGTTAAATTAGAAGTTGATTTAAGATAGCTTAAAACAATTTTACCTATCATGATTATTTTGGTCTATCACATTTTTTGTTTCAAAAATCCTTTATGGAAAGATAAATAATGAAGAAGATAGTACTAACAATTGATGTCCTAAGTACTTCTCTCAGTTTAATAAATACATTGATAGAGTTATTTTGAATAGGTAAGGAAAAGCTGAATACTAATTAAATAAAACTCCACTTTTGAAAATAGAAATTCTGTTTGTTTTCAATGAATACTTTGAAGACTTCTAGGATAAAATTAATGGATAAAAGACTCAGAGTATGAAGTGATTTTATAAGGCTAATTTTCCCCATAGCTAGAAGATGGAAGTATTTTAAGTTTACTTTTAGGTGATAGCTATATCCGGAGAAGTGAAGTATTTTTTTAGTCCAACATTGTCATTTTTTTTTTTTTTTACTTTTTAAATTTTTCAAGATTTAAAGTGAACAATATACTATTTTAAAATACACAAGGTTGTACTGCAGATCTCTAGAATTACCTGGCATAACTGAAACTTTATATATACTTATTGGTTAGCAGTTCCCCATTTCTCCACCCCAGTCCTTAGTAGCTATAATTGTACTCTCTGCTTCTGTGAGTTAGACTATTTTAAATAGTCATACTACCTAAGTATGTGCTAGATAGCTCTTATACGTAGAATCAGGCAGCATTTGTCCTTTTGGATTGGCTTATTTCACTTAGCTTAATGTCCTCAAGGTTTACTTATGTGGTCACATTTTACAAGATTTCTTTTTTTAAGCTGAACAATATTCCTGTGTGTGTGTGTGTGTGTGTGTATGTGTAGACATCACACTTTTTATCCCTTCAGCTGCTGATGGACATTCGGGTTGTTTTTACATCTGGACTATTATGAATAATGCTGCAATGAAGATAGGAATGTTACCTCTTTGTGATCTTAATTTCATTTCTTTTGGCTGAATACTCAGAAGTTTGATTGCTAGATCATATGGTAGTCCTGATTTTAATATTTGGAGGAAACTCCATACTGTTTTCCACAGCACCTACACCATTTTACATTCCCACCAGCAGTGTACAAAGGTTCCAGTTACTCTATATCCTTCCCAAAACCTATCTTGTTTTAGCCATCCTAAGAGGTGTGAGGGGACAACACATGGTTTTGAGTTGTATTTCCATGATAGTTTTGTTGACCAGTTTTTCAATATATTTGTACCATTTGTATGTTTCCTAGTAGCTTAATTTTATACTAATGTGTTATCTTCGCTTTCTTTCTTCTTATGTCTCTTCTAACCTAAGAATCCTCGGGGGTCCAGTACTTTCATCACTCTCAAGTTCATAGGTCTCCAGAAAATTGTAGATAAACCTTCTTATATAAACTTGTTTTAATTTACCTTTTAAAAGCGTGTTTTGAGTAACAGCTGCCCCTAAGTAAGTGATTGCTGTGAGGTCATTCTTTAGTTGTTGGGTTTTATTACTATTAAATTTGCTTTGTTGTTGTGGGAATATTTTGCTTTTCTATTCCCCACACTGATTTATCAGGGATCCTCTTTATTTCTTCTGGATCACGTCCCAAGTTCTTTACAGTTGTTATTTCAAAATATTATTTTTCTCTCACTTCATTTTAATTTTAGGTCTCCTTAATTATATCAGTCAGTCTTCACTCAAACACATTTTCTTTCTTACCAGTTTTCCAAAGGTAGGCCCTCCCTTGATACAAAGTCAGTTATTCTGACTCCTTAAATTTTGGGCTAGGGGTCCAAACTCCACTCTTCAGAATCAGCCATACCTTTTCTGTTCTTCACTTTTCTTTTTCTTCACTGAGTTATAGTATCTAAGGGGAAAATATCTGTAGACCTATGATTTTCACTTTTTGACACATTCTCAGAGATTCTATGCAAATGTTAAGTCACTATTATTTACTACAAATGATTCAGCAGGCAGGGATATGTTTGCTGGTTTAATCAGTCTTAGGTGATAGGCTGGGTCACTCCAGATGTGCAATCCAGAAAAAGCAAACATAACCTACCAACTGCCATGGACTATATTTAGCTGTCTACATACATGCTGGTAGGCGGATGTCAGCTGACTAATGAGGGAAATTTCCTCTTGGGTAACAATAAAATTTTCTAAAGGGCCTCCCTGGTGACGCAAGGGGTTAAAGCACCACACTTTAAAGCAATCCGCAGCCTCAGCAGCACGAATTCGATCCCTGGCCAGGCAGGGAGTAACCCACATGGTGAGGCAGACCTCTCCTGTCTCGTCCGCTGCTCCCCTCAGAGTGTATTTCAGCCAGTCTGCCTGTTCTCTTCCTATTCCGTCTCTGGTGAATCCTTTCACCCCCCTACCCGCATCTCTGGCCTGCACCCCAGCTCTTGTATGCATAAGTAAATCTTAAAAAAAAAAAAAAAAAAGTTTCTAAAGACTTGCTGTTCTTGTGGTTCTTCCATTCCTTGGAGCCTAAGTGGATGCTTTTCCATACAGTTTGACAACTGTTAGGACATTAAGTTTGAAGTGGACATCAGAATTTCCTTTGGGATTTCCTCAGATAATTTTGTGGCCAACACCTGTTGTGACAGGCACTCTCATAGGCTCTGGGGAGATACATGTGTGTGTGATCTTACCTTTGTCTGGACAAGTAGGATTCGGTGGATAATATATATGATAAATTGCATATTAGATGACAGGTGCCACGGAGGAAAAATGAGCAGAAATCAAAGGGAACATAAGTGTAGAATGAGGAGGGTGATTACAGATAGGGTAGAGGGTAGACTTCATTCTAAAAGTGGCAATTGAACACAGATTTGAAGGAGGTGAAGGTGTGAGCCATATAGCTGTCTAGGCAAAGGATATTCTTCATGGAGTGCAGAGACCTAGCTGATTTGCTCACGCAAAAACAGGAGACGTGAAGAAAGCAACTTCAGATCAGAGGGGTCTTTAAACATGTTTTTGCCACTTAGGTATATACACAAGAAAAATGAAAATATGATGTTCATACAAAACAATGTTCATAGCTGTATGATTCTTAATAGCCAAAAAGATTCAACACAGATGTTCATCAGCTGATGACTAGATAAACAGAATGTGGTCCAACCATACAAGGAAGTGGAACCACACTAAAGCTGTGCGTGAACTTTGAAATGTCAATACTGAATGAAAGAGGTCAGTCACGACCGTCACATGTTGTGCGCTCCCCTTTATATGAGGTGTCCAAAACGGGCAAATCCATAGTGATAGAACATGGGGTAGTGGGTGCTGGGAGTGAGGAGTGACTGTGAGCAGGGTTCTTCCTTTTGGGGTGATAAAAATGTTCTAAGAATAGTGGTGTTGGTTGTAAATTTCCATGGATATACTAAAACCCCATGAATTATATACTTTTAAAAGGGTGAATTTTATGGCATGTAATATTTAAAAGGCTGCTATAAACTGTTTTTGAGTGAAAGTGGTTTTATTCTAATTATGTGGAGAATATATGCTGATTAAGGTTTAGGCCAGTGTACACAGATGTGAAGATAGCTTAAATGAACCAAAATTCAGCAGTTCAGTTTACATTATTGACAGTTAGGTATATAACTTACAATATATTTTTAGCACACACTTCTAAATATTAAGGGTAGGAAGAAAAAACCAAGTTAAAAAGGAAAAAGAAATGACCGCATTTAATTTTTAACATTTTTTAGTAACCAGTTACAATATCTATCCTGCAAATCTAGCTGAATTTTTTTCATGAAATATGTGGAATCTGGATTTTATACTCTTCTAGGTTCTCAATAAAGTAGTCTTGAAATACTGCACGTAATGTGCATGTGTTATGCACATGCCTGGCAGGAAGCTCACCTCATGTGTGACTCATCACACAGTCGGACACTGTTCTGTATCCTGTTCAACCTAAGGAGTCCACCAGCCAAAGAACTATGGAACTTCTTAAACACTTACTCTCAGTTTTGGTGTTTACATCTTGAAGTTTGCAATTCCTCGTTGAGTTGCTTTGTTCTGATATATTCATGCAATGGAATACATGAAACCTTAATCTTTTTCTCAATGAATATTTAATTTCACAGGAAAAGGTTAATATCCTGTGGAAACAGGTTAAGAGTACAAATCACAGTCTCAATTTCATTGAAAAATAAAGCCTATTTTTTTCCTAAATAGAAAAGGGAGGCTAGAGTAGTTATCTTTGGATGCTGGAATGAAAGATGATTTACTTTTAGAGGCTGTTGTTATTTTTAATTTTTAAATTAAATCTTACAGTAAGTCCCCTTTGACGTGACTGCAAAATGGCTGACACTTAGAGCCATGAAGACCTTTTGGAATTGTTTTGACTCTTGGCAAATATTTTTGTGTCCTACCATGTGCCTTGGCATTGTTCAGCCAATGTGAGGCTTGGAGATTCATTTATTTTAACATTTCTTATTAGATTATGTATACTGAGGATGTTAGTAGAGGGCAGTTCTTGTCCTGAAGAAATCCAGTGTTGTAGTGGAGAGCAGGCTGTGACAATTGGTGTGCTAGAGCTGAGCAGACCTTCCTCGTTCTTTAAAACCTTACAGTGTTGCACAAGTTGTGCTTTACAATCAGTATTGTGTGGCAGGCTGTGAAAATATGGTCTGGGAGATTCAGGAAAAACTCTCTGACACCGCACTAAATCCACCCATATCTTTCTCTTTCAGGTTTCAGCACAAAATGAACATAATTAGGGAAAATAAGGACCTGGCATGTTTCTACACAACAAAACATTCATGGAGAGGAAAGTAAGTATTTCTGTTGGTTTTTATTTTTCTTTACAGCTAATAAAATACCACTTTAAACATTATTCTTTCAGTATTTTTCTGTATCTGAGGTAGTACCACACAACTCTAATTCCATTCAGCCCACTCTTCTGAAAAGCGAAACAAGGGCCTCCCTGGTGGCGCAGGGATTAAAGTCTCAGCACTATCAAACTACTAGCAGCCACAGCAGCACGAGTTAGATCCCTGGCCAGGGAGCTGACCCACCTGGCGTGGCAGACCTCTCCTGTCTCACCCACTGCTCCCCTCAGCAGTGTATTTCAGTCACTCCACCTGTTCTGCTCCCCACTCTGTCTCTGGTGAATCCTCTCACCACCCCCCCACCTCTTGTATGCATAAATAAATAAAATTTTAAAAAAAAGTAACAATTAAAGCAAACCAATTATGCGCCCTTTTGGGTAGGATCAGTTAATGGGAATGTAATTCAGTAGTAGCAGAGTGTTAACTTGACAACTTCACACCCTAGGGACACGCTTCTGTGTGATCAGTGAATTTCATGTCATTTGACTATCAGAGACAACCTGCCAATAGTGTGTTTTGTAGTTTTTCTTTAGGCATATAATGAAATTTAAAAATTGGGCTTCATCTTCTCCTTAGGAGGGGATGAAAACAGTTTTTGGTAACTTGCCTGGTCAGACCAAGATGTGCAAGCTTCTGTTTCTGCTCTGTAAAATGGGTGGTAAATCCTCCCCCTGCAGATTGCCGTAGGGTTAAATGAAGTGATACAGAGTGTGTGAAGGTTTTAAAATTAGGTCCTAAATACATTGAGTACTCAGGCGTGGCATCTTTTGACCATCACAAAGGCCAGTTAGTCTCTGGGCCTTTTGAGTAATAAGGAGTGTGCCCACCTTACAAACAAGTGACTGCGTTCTTCCAAGCCAGGCCTCATCTAAAACTGATGTGCACAAAGTCAGTAACTTTAGTTCTTTTCATTTTTTAGTAATAGTGTGTTAACTTAGAACGGTGTAACATCTGACTGAACACCAGTGTTGCTGATTTGCATCAGCAGACTGACTATAATTTTGAAAGATGAGTGTTTAATTTTATTTCCTTGTATTATCTCAGTTGTATGAGCTCCTAAGCTAAAGAGCATCACTGTTACCCTTGTAGAGTACTTGAAGTTTTTTCTTCAGTTACTTTCACTGAGCAAAGCTCAGAGACCATTGTTGTCCTCTAGGCAGTATGAGTCTCTTTGAATCAGCCTTAAAAAATTGTATATTCATTTGATCCTTATTTTTTTCTTAAGTTGGTAGATTGCTCTGATCATAATATAACTTCTGTTTTTAATACAGTTACAGCATAATTAACATTAATTCTAAGGAACAAACTTAACTATAATACTACTTGCTTTGTGAGTTTGTAATTGTGATCATGTGGAGGAAAATTTGTCTTAATGTTCTTAGGAAGTAGTGACTAGGACTTAAGACAGGCCTCCATTTTCTATTTTTTGTAACAGTATGGAGCAGAGCCAGAGTCACGTGTCACTTAATGTTTCAGTCAGCTACGGATATCGACTACACAGGCTCTGCCTGTAGAATATTCTATAAGACCTAGGTGTGTATCACTGTCCAGCCTGGGGCTGTGTAATGTGTGTGTGTGTGAGAGTCAAGCCATGACAAACTCAGTTGACAGTGCATTTTCCTGGACACGTCCCACTCGTTAAGTGGCACTTGACTCTATTTCTGTGCTGTCAGCGTGATTCCTTGCTCCATCATTCACACCTTGAAACAGTTTTGTTTTTATAATAGCTTTATTAACATACATAAAGCTCACCTTTTTTAAGTGTGCAGTTCCGTGTTTTTAATCGTATTCATAGAGTTGTGAGCCATCACCCCAGTTTTTAGAGACTTGCATCATCCCCCCCCCGGAAAACAAAAATCTCTAAAAACATTGACAGTTATACCCCTTCACCCATCTTCCCAGCATCTGACATCCACTAATCTACTTTCTGTCTGTGGATTTGCTTATTTGGGGCATCTTATGTAAATGAAATCATACAATGTGTGGTCTTTTGTGACTGTCTTCTGTCAGTATTCTTAAGGTTTCATGTTGTAGCCCGTGTCAGTACTACTTTTTCTTTCATTGCTAAGTGAAATTCTATCATGTGGTTATACCATGTTTTGTTTATCCATTAGTTGATGGAAATTTGTATTGTTTTACTTTTTTACTTTTATGAAAGGATAATGCTACTGTCGATGTTCAAGTACAAGTTTATGGGTGAATCTGTATTTCCAGTTCTCTTGGAGATATACCTAGGGATAGAATTGATTTTATATTGAGTTATATGGACTTATTTTTTTTTAAAGATTTATTTGTTTTGTACAAGAACTGGGGTACAGGTCAGAAGTGTGCGAGGGTGAGAGAATTCACCAGAGCCAGAGCAGGGAGCAGAACAGGCAGACTGACTGAAGACACTGCTGAAGGGAGCAGCGGGCGAGGCAGGAGAGGTCTGCCAAGCCATGTGGGGTTCTCCCTGGCCAGCAGGGAATCGAACCGGCGCTGCAGAGGCTGCAGACAGCTTCACAGCGCGGCACTCAACCACTGCGCCACCGGGAAGGTCCGAGTTATATAGACTTATATGGTAACTTTGTGTTTAACTTTTTGAGGAACAACCAAACTTTTCCAAAGTGGCTGCAGCCTTTCACAGTCCTGCCATCGGTGTGTGAGGATTCCAGTTTCTCACATCCTTACCAATACTTCTTGTTGTCTTTTTTTTTTTTTTAATTTTAGCCATCCTAATGGGTATGAAATGGTATCTCATGTTGAGATGTTGAGTGTCTTCATGTGCTTGTTGGCCATTCGTCTGTCTTCTTTCATGAGATGTCTGTTCAGATCGTTTAGTCACTTTTAAATTGGGTAATATGTGCTTTCATTGTTGAGTTGTAAGAGTTTATATGTCCTGATTGTAAGTCTCTTATTAAACATATGATTTGCAAATAGCTTTTCTGGTGAGTATAATTTCTGATAAGGGTCTTGGTCAGAATCTGAGTGTCCTGGTAATAAAGTTAGATGAATGATGAGCTTGCCCATCACTTTGTTCCAAGTAGCAGCAGTCACGGCTACTTGAAGCAGAATGATGCTAATTGTTATTAGTTGAGTGACACTGCTGGAATTTTGAGCCCCTTGTCCCCTATTCAATTAGCAGAATAATAGCAGTGAGAATAGCTGACATTTATCAGTTATAAACAATAAGTGACAACCACTGTACATGGTTTTAATTGTCACATTATGAAGTAGGAGTGTATATTACCCACATCTTTCACATGGGGAAACTGAAGCTGGGGGAGATTATGCAGGTTGTCAGCATACATATAAAGTAAGTAGTCTGGCCGGTTTTTTAATTCAGGCAGTGTGACCCCAGAGCTGGGGGGCTTGTCCAGGATGTGATAAAGATTCAAGTTATGTGTGTGGGAACTAGATGAGGCATTGTACTATCTTAATCTTAGTAGTTTAAAGAGAAAAACATCATCTTCTCCATAGATAGAAGGACATTTGATTATATTTTACATCCCTTTTTTTATAATTTAAAATCACTAAAATACAAATAAGTATTTTAATAAATACGATCAATTATTTTAAGTTTTTTTCTAATTCTGAACTGCTTCCGTGAAATGAACCTTCTTTGCCCATGGTGTACTAGATCCTTGGTACTTAAAAAAATAGATTGTGGGTATTTTCCTCTTATACTGTTTTCCGGACCATTTTAAGAAGCATGTTCTTTCAGTGTTTCATTTCCTTATTTGAACCTTAGTGCTTTGCTTTTGTAAGACGTGTTAAAATTCTTTGATTTCTTAAATTCTTCTATATAGGGACTGGTTTATTTTTAATTTTCCAATTTATTACAGAGTTAAATTAATTTTTTTCTTCTGTGTCTATGGCTGTGTGTTCTATTAATTTTGTTTTGTGTTTCTTAGACTAGCTAATGTTTTACCTATTAATTCTAAAGAACTAATTCTTCAGTGTTTAATGTTTTCTAGTTCAGTTTCCACTTTCATCGTTGTGGATTCCTCACTCTACTAAAAGATTACTGATCTCCAAAGTGTCTTTTCTCCTTCAGGGATGTTTAAGTGAAGGAAGTGAAGTAAGAAGTGAAAATTGCTTGTCTGTTGTGTAGGCTTCCTACTTCTATAAAATTGCAACACTAAAGTGTAATAGGTAGTTTCTTATATAGAAATTATTAAAATTCCAGAATATGGCTGTGGCTGACCTGTTACAGGTCATAGTTCTTCCTTCCTTAGTATTATGGTTTTGTCAAAAGGATCTTGAAAGAATTGTACTATGCAGTGCCTTTTTTAAAAAAATAAAATTTTCCAATATTTGCCATCTTCAGATGGTTCTTTGCTAATAACTTCTTATATACTACTAATACCACAAGATTGCTTACATTTGTCGTAATTTTCTACTTCAGGACCTTACCAGTTCATAATAAAATGAATGGCTGGTGAATTTTAGTACCAATTAACATTTTAGTGCATTGAAACAAAAGTGAGGATATAAAACTAAGCTGTAGCCACCGTTAAATAATTAACACATTTATTGAAATGCTTCTTTTATGTTGGTATCATATGTTTTTTTCTTCTAAAATGTTTCTATTATTTAAGACTAAATTTAAGTGCTTGTCTTTCTTTGTAGGTATAAGCGAGTCTTTTCAGTGGGTACGCATGCGATAACTACATACAATCCCAATACTTTAGAAGTAACAAATCAGGTAGGTAATCCTTTGAGAAGTTTATAAGTGTTTGTTTGAACTGCATTTGAATTTAAAAGCCATGATAAGACCCAGTACTCCCTGATCTGAAATCAGTACTTTAGGTTAGAAATGTCAAATCTGAAAGAGATTAAATAGGTTGTATAATGTTCAATAATTAGAACCAAAAATAAAACGGTGGGAAGGAATGTGCTTATTTCTAGGCTCTACGGGTTGAAACTTTTTGATATGTTACCATTGATTATAGTCATCTATTTTATGTAAAGTTGGTAAATTCTTTATAATTTTGAAGGCTATGTTGTTAACTAACACACACATAGGTAAGTTAAGTCACAGTTGTTGGGAAATGCTTGTCATGGAAGTAGGATTACTCTTTAATAAAGGCAAGTCTAACCTGAACATGGATAAGTAAATATATTTAAATATAGATTTTTAATTCAAATAGGCATGTTTTACAGAGCCTTTGTTTTGTTTTTGTTTTTAACAGATTAGCAATTAATCATAAACTTTGATTTCCTCGTTCTTTTCATGTCTGTATTTCAGTTGTTTTGGTTAATGTCAGTTAAAATTGGAATGCAGATAAAAGATTTTTGTTTTCGCTGATGATGAAAAATATGAAATTTTTTTAAATAAAATTCTATACAGCATAGCTTCTAGACCTCCATATTATTTTGTAACAGTTTTCTCATTTAATAAATGATTGTGAAATTAATGTAGTAGAAATAAGCATTTCATTTCATGAAAGAATTCCTTTGTTCTTGTTAGTGGCCTTATGGAGACATTTGCAGCATCAGCCCTGTTGGAAAAGGACAAGGAACAGAGTTCAATCTCACATTTCGAAAAGGCAGTGGAAAAAAGTCGGAAACTTTAAAATTTTCTACAGAGCACAGAACAGAGCTCCTTACAGAAGCATTGGTAAGAATGGTCCCACATTAACTAATTTTCCTTCTTTTTGAAGGAAACAGTTACATTCAAGTATAAGGCCTCCATTTCCACTGTGCTTTTTTTTCTTATTGATCATTAACTTGACTCTGTGAAACTTTTACTTTTCTCTAACTGAAAAAATTGAAAAATCCCTTATATTGGGTAGTTTTTAGTCTTTAAATGCATTATATAGAATAAAGCAGTTGTGTGTTGAATTAATTTGTATAGTTTTTCAACAAAGCTTCACATGCTTTTTATTGAATGTCCTTAAATGGTAATATTTTTTGATATCAAGATTACTAAATTGGGATTTTACTTGCTTTGGATAGAGAAGACTGACCTGTGCATCTTCTATGCCAGTCTGTTGTCTTAAATTGGGTTATATTTTCTCTTTCAGAGATTCAGAACTGATTTTTCAGAAGGAAAAATCACAGGAAGGGTAAGTATTTAACATTTATTAATATTTATTTTTATTTGTTCAAATGTTGCTCTGTATTGTAGAAATCATTCCATAGTCTATATACACAGACTTTTATGGCGAAAGCTAACGGAAAAAAAGGAAACAAAATTTAATGTTTACTGAAACCATGTGATAGAAAGGTGAACGTTGTTTAACGGATACTCAAATATGAGGAATTAACCATATGACTGTTAATGCTGATAGTTTGTGGGGGTTGGAGGGACCTTCATGCAGAACTATGAGGCATTAAAAACTCCTATAACATTTAGGTGATCCTTATCCAGTATTCTACAGAGCAACAATAAGCGTAATATTTCTGATAAAAAATGTTAAAACATGTTTGGTGTAGGAGTTTCCTATTCCAGAACTCACTGGAGTTTAAGTTTAGGGCATATCAGAACTCTGTCTCATTACACGTTCTTGTGCAGGGTGTGATCAGTAATGAAGATATACATGGTACACTGACAGCTTTGAGGAAGTCACGGTTGCTTGTTAGAATCTTCTTCACTTTTCCAGGCCTTCTCTAGTTGTAGTTCAGTAGCCTTTAATCTGTAACAGAGAAGACTTCTGGGAGGGAAAATGGGAGTCTATATATTTTTTTAAAAGATTTATTTGTGCCTACAAGAACTGGGATACAGGCCATTAGTGTGTGTGTGGGGGTGGGGGAGAGGATGCACCAGAGACAGAGTGGGGAACAGAACAGGCAGATTGGTTGAAATACACTGCTGAAGGAAGCAGTGGGCAAGACAGGAGAGGTCTGCTATGCCATGTGGGTAGCTCCCTGGGCGGGGATTGAACTGGTGCTGCAATGGCTGCAGATTGCGTCTTAACCCCTTGCGCCACCAGGGAGGCCTGGGAGTTTATATTTTTTTCACTCCCTTGAAATGTTACATTTCTTTCCATGAGGAGATACTGCTTTCATACTGAAGTTGGGAGGAAGGGGCCAGAATAATGCCTAAACTCATAGCATTGTTCAGAACTCTGGCTCTGGCAAAGGCAGGAACTGAATTCTAATATGCTGGCAACAGCACCACTTCCCTGTCTTTTTAAAGCTCTGTCTTTGCTATGAATGTTCGCTTGCTTGTTTCAGCATCCCAGAAGTCTCACTGATCTCAACTCAAGCAATTGGCTGGTTGCCTAGGAACCATTTTAAAAAGTTTAATGGCAACTGGCGAACTGCTTCTCTTTCCTAATGAACCACGGTCAGATTTCTATAAATTATAACTTGTTATGCTTATTTTAATTATTTTATGTTAGTGGTGAGTTATCTGTATTTTTCATCTGGTTTGTTAAACAACTGCTTTAAAAAGCATACTGAGAAATTTCATTTATTAAGTTCCTTTTATATCAGTTAACTTCAGCTAATACTTTTTAAACTTTGTGGTGAAAGCATGTCTCTGGAAGATTGCATGAAGAATAGTTCACCTAATTTTACATCAGGAGTAAGTGGCGTTTGCACCTCGCTATGAAAAAGTTCAGACCCAGCCTCCCCTAAATGCTCTGCTGGCTAAACACCTCTCTTATAGTAGTCGAATTTGGGACTGAGTCGAATCATCCTGGGGATGCTCTAAATTGGTGTTTCTCGAGTCGCTTTCTTGGCTCCACAGTCCTGAAAGATAAGGATGTGTTTCCACCAGCTCATCTCATTGACTGCTGGAACTCAGCTGGGAGGTTCCTGAGACTGTCCTGAAGAGTGGGGTGGGTGGAATGTAAGTAAAAATGGTTTTGAAAAGCACCACCATTTTTGTAGGCTGTCTTCTTTCCCTGCTCTTGCTGAAGGGGTGTGGCACTGCTCCATCCTTAAGTTAAACTCAAGGCTCTAAGGATGCTTCTGGATTAAGGCAGGCTTTTATCTTGGTGCAGAATTCCTTTTATGGTCCCACAGTGTGCACAGTGCCATTGATCAGTAATGCTGCGGGGACTTGAGGTGATACGATTCTGTGAACTCATCGCTGGGTTTAGCCTTGGAAATTGGTGAAGGGTTTATTGTTTAATTCTTTACTCTCTTTCTGAACACCTACAGGAGCATTTTTCTCTTATTTTAGAGTTAGAAATAGTCATATTCCTGAGCAACCAATATATTTTTATCTCAATCATGTAACTGATCATTTATGTTTACAGGTAGACGACTATAGGTTTTTCAGGTGGGGTTTTTTTAGACTATAGAGAGGGATGTTCATTTCACATTGGACACTGCTACTTTTATTTTCTCTTTGCTTCATTTTGTCATTATTTTAAATTAGTGTTTCAGCCGTGACTAATACTTTAAGTATAATATAATTTTATTTTTTGGTGAGATTAAATATTATTTCTCTCTCTAGAGATACAACTGTTATAAGCATCATTGGAGTGATACAAGAAAACCTGTCATTTTGGAAGTAACGCCTGGAGGCTTTGACCAAATTAATCCTGCAACCAACAGAGTTCTCTGCTCCTATGACTATAGAAATATTGAAGGCTTTGTAGATCTCTCTGATTATCAAGGAGGGTTTTGTATACTTTATGGAGGATTTAGCAGATTGGTAAGTAGTGTTTGTAAAAAGTCATTTAAAGGAACATGACCATTTTCAGAAAAGCAGGGCTATTTTTCTACATTTTAAAAGTTTATGTGAGTCCTCGGGGAGGAAGGATGGTATTGAGAGTGCAGGCTTTGGTATCAAAGAGACCTGCGCTTGATCCTGGTGTGAGCTCTCCGATGACATTAATGTGTGTGCCATAGGTTTCTTCCCTGAGGATCAGGTGAGGTAATTTATACAGTGTTTCATCAGCACAGTGCATGGTTTAGTAGTGTTCAATGAGTGGTAGTTAACATTTGTTATTTTTATTAGTATAAATGTCTCACCTGACAGTTTTTAAGCTTTCTGTGAAAAAAGTAATTTAAAATAGCATACATTTTATACACTGCTCTCCCTTGCCTGCTGTTGTAATCTGAAATCTGAGTAATCATTGAGTTCTCTAATTTGGAATTAAACAAACTGTTTTTGTCTTGGAAATTCTGAGTTATATGTAAATTGTGGGGTGCAGCAGAAGCAACGTAGGTATGCTGGACCCGGCTTGTATTTTTTTTTTTTTTTTTGGTGGGACCCTGGCCTGTGGCCGGGGATCAAACTGGAGCTGCAGAGGTTGTGGGCAGCCTCGCAACCCAGTGCTCAACTGCTGCGCCACCAGGGGAGGCCCGACCCTGCTTGTTAATTAGGTATAGAGGATGAGTATAGATGATGACCACCAATTTTTTTTTCCATAGTCCTGAATTAGTCCCCATGTCTCAAAGATGAGCAATAGAGCAACTCAATTAAATTTTCAAGAATCATTTCTCTTGAGAATCTTAATTTCTCTGGCAACCTTAGTGACCTGGGAATTCTACTTCAAGTTTTAGTGTTTTGTAGATAAATAAGCTCTGGGTAATAAAACCAGAGCCAGAGCAATTTTTTAGATACACAGCAGAGGGTAATGAGGGAATGATGGAAGACTGAACAATGTGGTTAACAAAATCTTTTAGCTCTTTAGAGGTAAAGGCCTTTTTCCACTCTAGGTCTCACTCTTTACCCAGTCGATAGGCACCATCCTAGTGTCCCTCACCTAGGAATACATATGGAGACTTTTTGTTACCTGAGGCTAGACCCAAAGGGAAAATTAGTTCTGTCTCCTATCTTTTTTTTTTTTTTTTTTAGATTTATTTATTCACACATACAAGAACTGGGGTACAGGCCAGAGTTGTGGGTGGTGAGAGGATTCACCAGAGACAGAGTGGGGAACAGAACAGGCAGATCGACTGAAATACACTGCTGAGGGGAGCGGCAGGCGAGTCAGGAGAGGTCTGCTGTGCCATGTGGGTTGCTCCCTGGCTGGGGATCGAACTCGTGCTGCAGTGACTGTGGTGCGCTTCACCGGTTGCATCTTAACCCATTGCGCCACCAGGGAGGCCTTCTGTCTCCTATCTTAAAGCAGACTGCAGCCTGCTGTCTTAGTGCTATCCAAAGACTTGTTTCTTTCCTGGTCAATGGGAAATTGTAGTGATTAACCTCTTGGTGAAAAAAAACATATTTAATTACAGGACTATGGCCTTGCAGACCTTAACAGGATAACTGTATCACAGTAATTTCATGAAGCCATGTAGTGCTTAAGGTAGATATCAAGGAAGAGAATTATTTGAGACTCCTCAGTTTCCAACATTTTTACTGTTTGATGATATCAAGCAGTTTTAACTTGAATCATCTACTTTCTTTTTCTTTTTTTTTTTTTAAGATTTATTTATTTATTTATTTATACAAGCACTGGGTACAGTCAGAAGTGCGGGAGGGTGAGAGAATTCACCAGAGCCAGAGCGGGGAGCAGAGCAGGCAGAAGGACCGAAGTACACTGCTGAGGGGAGCAGCGGGCGGCAGGAGAGGTCTGCGCGCCATGTGGGACCCTCTTCCAGTGGCCGGGGAGCAGCCGGGGATCGAACTGGCGCTGCAGAGGCTGCTGGCAGCTTCGCAACCCAGCGCTCAACCGCTGCGCCACCAGGGAGGCCCCTGAATCATCTACTTTCTAAGCATGCTTTCTTCCTTTTAAAAGACATGCTCTACAATGGATTAATTCACTAAAATGTGATACCATGACAGAGTCATTCAGCAAACCATCTGGTACCTTCTGCATCCATAGTGACAGATAAGCTGCTGTGAATAAAATCAGGCTCTTAAACATGTCTCATTTCAGTGTTTCTCAGCTGGGGCACCATTGGCATTCAGGACAGGACACTGCTTCCCTATGGAGGACTTGCCTCCAGACCTTTTGTAGGGCATTTAGCTTTTTTTGCCTCCAGGTACCAAATACAAGTAGCAGTACCTTATCCTTACTTTATAAATACACCGCTAGAGGTTGCTTCTTAACATTGATAACTCCATGACTTGTAAACATTTAAATATTCTAGGTAATCTGCAAGGAAGTCCATTTCCTTAAACAGATTAAATCAAAGCTATTTTAGTTGAAATTGGAATCCTGCCCATAGTTACCCCCACCCTCACTAGACTTGGCTATGGTCCCTGGGTCCCCTTATAGGAGCCTTGGGGTACTGCTTCCACATGGTGATGAGAATCAGATTCAGAGGTTATGTGATAATTTCCTTTCAGTGAATTATTTGCATGGCTGTACATCCCAGACTTTATGATTTTATTGATTGATTGATTGCCACATGGGCCTTATAGACATCACCTCAAGGAGACACCCACTTATCCCTGATCAGACTTTCTTCCTATATTTCCTGGGGATGGAGTATGCTACCATATCACTCCCTTACTTTGTGATTTTAATTAATGTTTTAACTATAGCATTACTTATTTACATCTGATAAGATCTACCTTTTTTCTCTAGAATTGCTACTACAGTTTTTTTGTCTAAAGAACTGATTCATTATGGTCACATTTTAGTTGTTTCAATCCTGATTTTTTAACTTTCAAAATTTGTGCAGCATTTATTTGCATCAGAGCAAAGAGAAGAAATTATCAAAAGTGCAATAGATCATGCTGGCAACTACATAGGTATTTCATTGCGGATAAGAAAAGAACCATTAGAATTTGAGCAATATTTGAATCTTCGCTTTGGAAAATACAGCACTGATGAATCCATCACCTCTTTAGCAGAGTTTATAGTCCAAAAAATATCACCCAGACACTCGGTAAGACCTGTATATTAAAAGTAAAAATTTGTTGGTTTAATTTTGACATTTTTCTTTAATAACTTCTTAATATGTCTCAATTTTATTCTTTTGAAGGAACCTGTAAAAAGAGTTCTAGCACTTACAGAAACATGTTTGGTAGAACGTGATCCAGCAACTTACAATATTGCAACATTGAAGCCTTTAGGAGAAGTAAGTTTCAATAGTATTAACCTAAATGAGATTTCTTCCTGTTGCTCAATCTGGTATCCATGGGGGATCAGTTCTCAGGATGAGTTCCAGAACCCATGAGGTCACCCAAATTTGTGGATGCATGGGTCCTATATATAAAATGTCATGGCATTTGCATATAACTGTTACACATTTCCCATATGCTTTAAATTAGCTCTGTTACTTATAGTACCTAATACAATGTGGGTGCTATATAAATAGTTGTTAGGCTGTTTTCTTTAAGATACAATGACAAGAAATAAGTCTGTGCATGTTCGCTGCAGAGGCATACCATTGTAGGCCTAACCGTTGTGTGTATTTTCCATGCGTAGCTGGTTGAATCTGCACTTGTGAAATCCAAGGATACAGAGGGCTGACTAAATTATTCTATTTCACTTTTTTTTGCCCAAAGACTGGGAAACAGGAAGAATCTATTTAATTCTTTACAATGTTATAACTGTTGTGTGTATTTTCCATGTGTAGTTGGTTGAATCTATATTTTTCTATTTTACTTTTTTTTTTTTGCCTAAAGAATGGGAAACAGGAAGAATGTATTTATTTCTTTACAATGTTATATTTGTTGCTCTTAGAACAAAGAATATTGCAGCACTTACTGTCCAAGTATACTGTGAGTGTAACATTTTATGTAATAATTATATGAAAATCTAAATGAGACTTTTGAACAGCTTTTATTTTTTTTTTAATTTTTTAATTTTTTTAAATATTTATTTATTTATACAAGCACTGGGTATAGTCAGAAGGGCAGGAGGGTGAGAGAATTCACCAGCCAGAGCAGGGAGCAGAGCAGGCAGAAGGACCGAAGCACACTGCTGAGGGGAGCAGCAGGCGGCAGGAGAGGTCTGAGCTCCATGTGGGACCCTCCTCTGGGGAGCAGCCGGGATCAAACCTGCTCTGCAGAGGCTGCGGCGCCACCGGGGAGGCCCCTTGAACAGCTTTTAAATTCTGATACTATGAACAAGTTACTATTTAAAATACTGCCTTTGTAGCTGCTCTCCTGCCCTCCAGTAATTATGCAGGTGCTTCTCTTTTTCTTTCTCCTTTTCCTAATAAATATGTCCTTTTAAAATATAAAAATAGGGGCCTCCCCGGTGGCGCAGCGGTTGAGCGCTGGGTTGCGAAGCTGCCCGCGGCCTCTGCGGCGCCGGTTCGATCCCCGGCTGCTCCCCTCAGCAGTGTACTTCGGTCCTTCTGCCTGCTCTGCTCCCCACTCTGGCTCTGAATTCTCTCACCCTCCCGCGCTTCTGACTGTACCCAGTGCATGTATAAACAAAACCAAACAAAATAAATAAATAAATAAAATATAAAAATAAAGAAGTAAGCTGTTTACAAGCTGTATGATGATGTGCAGTTTTTCTAATGAAATATGTAAAACTAAACTCTTGTTGAACTTGTTTTTCTGTTTTCTTAGGTATTTGCATTGGTTTGTGACTCAGAAAATCCTCAAGTTTTTACCATTGAATTTATAAAAGGGCAAATACGTAAATATTCTTCAACGGAGAGGTATTTTTTTTTTAATACATAGAAAAGTTGTTGAGATCCTAGTAATTGCAAAGCCAAAATAATCCGAGGAAGATGAAAAACAAAGATTTATAAGCTAGAACTTTGTAATTATGTAACCTAGGATATGACAACATTGTTTTGTTGCTCATTTAAAGTGACCTTCATTCAGTTTTCAAATTCCTAAGTATATAAATGGTAATTTGATTTTTAAATGAAATGATGAAAATAGAGCATACTTTTGTAACTTCAAAAATATTTTAATAGTGCCTTTCACTTTTCATTATTACACTGTTTGGGTAACAGCAGAAAGCTATTTACTATAAATAAAAATGAATTTAGATTTTTATAAGTTAGTATCATAAGCTAGTTACTGATTTTCCAGTAGAATGTGCTTGCATATTATCATTACTGTGACTTGGCTGTTACCTCAGTGAGGAGCTATGGCTCCCAGACTTCCCGCTGTAAGGTAAACAGAATGCTATTTAACTATATAGTCAGATCATTCTTCAAATACTAAATCATTGTCCTGGGTTTGGCAGTTCTTACATTCCAGATAGTCCTTTTATGCTGTTTTATATAGATTGAGACTGGAATCTGTTCTTAAAAGTTAGTGAAGACAATCTGGTACATTTGCCACTGTCTACATTATAACCTTACCTCGTAAATATGACCAGTAACTTTCTTATCTTAGAAAGCTTTTGATCCTAAAGTCAACAAAAAATGGCATCTCGGGCAAAAGGTTTTGTTTTTCCTGTTCTGAATTTGAGGAAGAGACCTTCTTAAAAAAAAAAACAGTGCAGATGTTCTAATCTGAGGAAGAATCTTGACACTTAGTTTCTTATGTGCTTTATTGTTTAATCCTGTTGGTAGCCCTAGGAGAAGGTACCTTTATTTCCAGTAAAGCTTGCTTGCAGAAAATAAAGCCATTTCTTTGGAACTTTGGATTAGAAAAAGGTTTTTTAAGATCTAATACCAAAGGTACAGTCATTTAAAAAAAATGATTTATTGGACTTTGTAAAAATCTAAAACGTTAAGAGAAAGACAAGCCACAGAGAAGGAGAAAATATTTGGAAAACATGTAACTGATAAGGGACTTGTATCCAGAATACATAAAGAACCCCCCCACATGCATAGCTTTTTCCATTCTCAGCATCCCCCACAAGAATGGTATGTTTGTTAGAATTGATGAGCCTGCATTGACATGTTATCAACCAAACCCCACTTGAGACAAATGTATAATGACATGTACTCATCATTATAATATCATAGTTTCACTGCCCTAGAAATCCTCTGTTCTGACCCCTCCCCACCCCCCCATTCCCAGACCTTGGAAACCACTGATTTTTTTACTGTCTCCAAGGTTTTGCCTTTTCCACGCGATAGATAATTGGAATCTTACTTTTCAAACTAATTGTGTTTCCTCCAATTCTTTCTTGGCTTGACAGATCTTTTCTTTGAGTTATAATTGACACATAATATATTAGGTGTACAACATAACAATCCAATGTTTGTGCACATTGCAAAATTATCACAATAATTCTAACACCTATTACCTTACATAGTTACCAAAAGTGTTTTTCTTATGATGAGAAATCTAAGACTCTCTCTCTTAGAAACTTTAAAATGTGGAATACAGTGTTATTAACGATAATCATCACGCTATATGTTACATCCCCAGGACTTAGAGAGCTCATTTATGTTTATCATTTAGTATATTCCATTGTCTGGATCTTATCCATTTGCCTGCCGAAGGACATGCTGGTTGCTTCCAAGTTTGAGCTTTATGAATAAAGCCACAAAATTGCTGTGTGTTGGCTTTATGTGAACATAGACTTAAGTCCTTCAGGTAAATACTAAGGAGTGTGATTATTGACATATGTTAAGAGGATGTTTCATTTTGTAAGAAACCACCAAACTGTCTTCCAAAAGTAAATGTACCATTTCGCATTTGTTCCAATAAATACCGAGAGTTCTTGTTGCTCCACATCCTCACCAGCATTTGGTAGTGTCAGTTTCCCAGATTTTGCTCATTCTAATAGCAATGCTCTATTGTAGTGGTAACTTTTTTTATTTGTATTTCCTTGATGATCTGTGAAGTGTACTATCTTTTTATGTGCTTATTTGCCATCTATATGTCTTATTTGGTGAGATGTCTGTTAAGGACTTTGAATTGTTTTGTAAATGGGTTTTTCTTATTGTTGAATCTTAAGAATTCTTTATATATTTTGGATGACACTTCTTTGTCAGATGTCTTTTGTTATTTTCTCCTAGTCTGTGGCTTGTTTTTTCACTCTTTTGATGAAGTTTCTTGGAAAAGCAAAACTATAGTGAGTGAAAGAATATAAGCATTGCCTGGGGCTGGGGAATTTTTTTCCAAATAGCTACAAAGAAAGTCTTTGGGGTGATAGAAGTATATGTATTATGGTGATGATTGCACAGTTCTATCAATTTACTAAAAAATTATAACACTATGTACTTTCAATGGGTGAATTTTGTGATTGTAAGTTATACCTCAATCTCTATAAAACTGTTAAAATAATCTTAAAATTTAAAAAAAAAACCCAGAAAAATGTTAAAGTTCTAGTACCTAGGTAACTTGTACAAGGTCATATGGCAGCAAAGTGAAGAGTAAGTATAGAAAACTAGGCTCTCTCTGAAATTCCCTCTTCTTTTGTGCTTCCCCTGTCCCCAGGGAATTAGAGTGCCTGCTAAAGGACTGTGCTGTATTCTAAATCAAACCCCTTGTGAATTTTTATCATTCCTAAAACCTTTTTATTTTCAAACTTGCTTAGGGATTCCTTATTAGCTAGTTTGCTGGACGGAGTAAGAGCCTCCGGTAATAGAGATGTTTGTGTGAAAATGACACCGACCCATAAAGGTCAGCGATGGGGCCTTCTCAGCATGCCTGTTGATGAGGAAGTAGAGAGCCTGCATCTCAGGTTCCTCGCTACACCTCCAAGTAAGTATCGACCTGAATGTAGTTTTGTTTTCATCTGTCCTTTTAAGAATTAGAACACAACCTCTAAATCTTTTTGAACATTTTTATCTCCTTGCAGATGGCAATTTTGCAGATGCCGTATTCAGGTTCAATGCTAATATTTCATACAGTGGAGTTCTGCATGCAGTGACACAAGATGTAAGACAGATCGTGTCATACTTTGTTACTACTAACTTTTGGTGTGGAAACTTTTTTGAAATATTCTTTCTTTACCTAGGGTCTCTTCTCAGAAAACAAAGAAAAGCTGATCAATAATGCAATAACAGCATTATTGTCCCAAGAGGGAGAAGTTGTTGCTTCAAATGCAGAACTTGAGAGTCAGTTCCAGGCTGTGAGGAGGCTTGTTGCTTCCAAGGCTGGCTTTCTAGCCTTTACTCAGCTTCCAAGGTAAGTTGTCTTCTAAAACCTCTTTTTTAGGGAATTTAAGCAACTCAAAATAGTAAATAATCAACCACTTACCACTTTATATGACTACACCTTATACCTTTTATATGGTGATAACGGCAATTTTTATTCATGAGAAATTAAAAAGGACAAGTGGAGTTGAATTGGAGTGTGGTCCCATACATGCTCATGGTATTACTCTTTCCTGTTAGCTTTATTTAACTTAATAAAAACATCTTTACCCTGAAAGAAAAAAGCTGTTATAAAACTGATGTTCCAGAGGTGGGATTCAAAATATGTGATTTCTATAATAATGCAATGGAAACTTAAGGTGACTTATCATGTTCTATTAAAACAATGTAATAAATAATGGTCTGATGTTCCTATTATCTGCTTGTGGTTCTTTGTTCTGCCAGGTTTCGGGAGCGTCTCGGTGTGAAGGTGGTGAAAGCACTCAAGAGAAGCAACAATGGGGTCATCCACGCAGCTGTCGACATGCTCTGTGCCCTCATGTGTGTAAGTGGCTTTGCTCTTAAGGAAACTGGGCTTTCTTAAGTGAATAGATGGTTTACATTTCCACAAACCCAGATGTACATTGTACCAGTGGAGTTCGTTTTTCTCTATTTTCTGAATTGCTCCCATAGCTATTTATTTATTGCACTAAACATTTGTTTAGCACATCCTATTAACCAAGATCTGTACTAGACACTAGAAATACAAAGATGTTCATGAAAGTTCCTTCATGAAATTGCTGATAGTCTTGTGGGCTTATGTGTATAATATAAAATAGTAGGATCCATGGGATCCCTAAAACAGCATTTCATTTTGGTTTTGTGGTGAGGAGAAGATAGAAAATTCTAGACCAAACTTTCTGGAAGGCCTTCTACTTGATCTGAACTTTGATGGACAGGCCTTCAAGATCCCCTGCCTTTGGGGAGGCTTTCCTAGGTGTGGGGTTAGCATACACCTATGCATATTTGGGAAGCAGCACCTAATTAAATGTAGTTGGATAATAAGGTTGGATAATGAGAGTGTGTGGGATTAGGAGATACAGCTAGAGGTGTATGCAAAGACAGTCATAAAAGCATTTTGTATTAGACAAAGGAAGCAGATTTATATCCATTAGTAAGGAATGACTGAAGATTTTTTTTTAACGGGAGCAGTAACATGCTATGCTTAAAGTTTAGAAAGCTCATGGGTACCATGTGGACAATACATTAGAAGTAAAATTAGGTGTAGGTAGACCAAGTAAAAAATGAGATGGAGAGGTAGGACAGTGATAAGAATTCAGAAAGGCAAGGCACAATTGAAAGCTGTTTGAGAGGTTAAGATCTGACTTGGTGACAGCACGTATGGGAGAGAGGCAGTTATTCAGTATTCAATGTTATTTTGACATTGCTGATTTGCCTCAGTTTTGTGTATAGTTTTGGGGCTTTTTTCCTTATACAGATCTTCCTTGACCTACGGTGGGGTTACATCCTGATAAATCTATTGTAAACTGAAAATACTGATAAGTCAAAAATTTATTTATACATTTAGTACACCTTCCCTGCAGATGTCATACCTTAGCCTTGCCTTACATGTGCTCAGAACAGTTTTATTGTCCCATCGAATGTGCCACGTATCTCATGTAGTTGATTGAATGACTTGGCACAACTTACTTGGAGCTGTTGCTAGGTGCTGCTGCCCAACATCATGAAAGAGTATCTTTTCTGCTACCTTGGAAAAGGTCAAAATACAGAATTCTAGGTACAGTTTCTACTGAATATCCGCTGCTGTTCACACCATTTGTAAAGTTGAAAAATTGGAAATGAATCCACTTATATGTCAGGGACCATCTGTGCAAAGTGTTTTAGGCAGCCTTAGTGATACAGAATAAACCTAAGTAACCACTTGCTACAACTTCGCATTTATTCCCAAAAGTAAATTCAAGAAATTCCATTTTTACTGCTCTAAATAATTCCATTGAAAGAATTAATGCTGTTAAAAAATTCAACTGTATAAATTTTAAAGATCTTACTGGCTTTATTCAATGGTTCTTGAATTGCAAAGAAAGGCGCTCCCAGGAGCTGTCCAAAGTGAAAGACTTCTGAAGTAGGCAGAGGGAGTGGGAACAAGGGTATTGCACTAGTAGAAGGCAGAGTGGTTACAGCAAGGCCACTTTCCTTTAGGGGAGAAGGCAGGGATGTTTGGCAGATTACCGAGTCAGTGCTGATCAAGCGATTCCTGATTTGCTGGTTTAAGATTCCATTTCTGGAATAGCCAGAACAGTAATTGAGTCTCGGTTTGGGGCTTAACATAAGCAACCCCATTTTGGACCTATTGTCTTGTTTTAACAGTTGACACATAACTAGAACATACAATAACAACAGTGAAGCAATCGCACCTGTAACCTCTTATCAGATTTTGGCTATGTATTTTACAAGAACTGTCTCATTTAGCTTTGTAACTGTAAGAAAAGTACTGTCATTCCCACTTTACAACTGAGGAAAATAAGACTTTGAGAATTTAAGTGCTATAACCTTGACAGAGGTCAACAATTCTTAGCAGAATTAGGATTTAAACTTCATTCTTAATCCTCATACTGGCATCCCTTTTTGCTGGGCACATTAATTCTGAAGTCTCATCACACCCAAGGAAATCACTTCTTCCTGCTTGTCTTATCACGAGTTTCCTTTTTGCCTTAAACTTGGAAGGTGGGGTTTTAATTCTGTTAGTGTTCATGAACACTCTTTATGAATGACTTTGTGTGGGGCCAGCATGTGGGATGCCTCACAAATTATCACTGTTTTTAATCAATAGCCCATGCATGATGACTATGACTTAAGACAAGAACAGCTAAACAAAGCTTCTCTTCTCTCTTCAAAGAAGTTTCTGGAAAACTTACTGGAGAAATTTAATTCCCATGTGGTAAGATATAATTAAATGTATTCATATTGTTATTAAAAGGTGTTCAGAAAGTCCAACATTACTTTTTTTCACCCCAACTTTGGTTAGTATTGGCCCAGCTTGATACGAGTAATTAAATACTCTTTTTTAGGACTATATCTATTTGTCTAGGGAGGATAAGTTGTAGAGCCCTAGATTTTTATGGTGATATTTTCTGATTTTTGCTGTTTTTCTCTTACTTTAAAAACTTTCATTATAAACTAATCTCTTAAAAAATTGAGCCAGAATTTTGCTGGTTGTTCGTTGGTAACAGTTTGGAGATGGGCAAATTGATAACATCTAGAAGGTACGTGTATATATTGCCAGTGTTCTGCAAGTATTGTTAAAGATTGCTTTTTATACAAATGCACATTTAGTTATATGCTTGAGGATTTTTGGCTATTCTCTTGAAATTTGGCTGATTTTCAGTTCTGTTTCTGCAAGGTATTTGAGCAGTGATTTTATTATATTTATTATAACAGGTGCCACATAATGTCATCAGACAAAGAGCCCCAAACAAGAATGTTTGCTTGTTACATAGAGAATAGCCGAAAGGACACATAATTATTAGGTTCTCAGTGAAACTCTCTGTGCTAAGCCAGGCCTATGTTACTTTGTTTCAGGATCATGGGACAGGAGCCCTGGTCATTAGTTCACTCTTGGACTTCCTTACTTTTGCCCTCTGTGCTCCATACAGCGAGACAACAGAAGGGCAGCAGTTTGATATGCTCTTAGAGATGGTAGCCTCCAATGGAAGAACCCTCTTTAAACTCTTTCAGGTGAGAACTTGTGTTTTTCTTATCAGATAACTAAGAGAACCGCTTTTGGGGTCAGTTTGTCTTTCAAATGATGTACTTGTGCTTCTGGATAAATGCTGATAAATAAGTATAGCCTAGAACATTATCAAGTTAATACATGACATCCCACAGATTTCTTAGTATTTCATGTAGAGCTGTTGATTCCTTGTGACCATTGTTTTGACTCCTTTGCCCAAATAATAAGATGTGCTTTAGCAGGACCATCTGTGAACAGTGGGAAGCATTTGTTTTTTTCTACAGTACTCTAGTATTTACTGTGTACATGATATTTATGTATTTGTTGTTATTAATTTGTATTATAAATAGCAGTTATTTTTAAATCACTGCTGTTTGATATGTATCATTTGTAAGTATAATGTATATTATTCAAATAAGTGGCAGCTGTTTCCCACTAATGTTAACTCTGGTTTAAGTATATAAAGATACATTGTAAGAATACCTAAAATACTTAACCAAATTCAATCTGACATTGAAATGTATCTTTAATAATTTTATGGCTTATACCTTGCATAAAATTGTGTATCTTTCTGAAGATCAGCAGCTAAATTCATTGAATGAAATTGTTTTATTCTGTGATTTCCCAATTTTCTCCTCCCCTCCCCATTTTAAAGCATCCTTCCATGGCAATTATAAAGGGAGCTGGATTGGTTATGAAGGCAATAATAGAGGTGAGAGAACAATTTTGAATTTTAAACGTGAACGATTTAGTTTTTTATGGGAAACTTGCAATTTTTCTGGGTAAAAAAGTAATTTTCAGTTTTTATGTAGAAATTAGTTTTAATCTATTTGTAAAAACAATACACAATAATAAACTATGACTTTAAGATTCTTAAATGGGCTTAGAGTAAATATATGTGTGTCTACATTTTTTTGTTCTTTTAAAAGAATTAACAGTTGGCATTTCTCAATCTTTTTTGAGGGAGTAGTGATGACAATATTAAAAACTTTAGATACTGAGGTTACGTTAGAGACCTATTAATGGAGTTAGTTCAGAGCATAGTGGTACCAACAAAGAATGATAACAAAAAATTAGTTTCTCAGGCTAACGTACATTTGTAGTTAAGCTCTAGGGATCAGAACACATGATATTGTCAGACACACAGTATTGCTTCTGCAAGGTAGTTGCTTTAGCCTTGATTTTTTAGATAATGAAATCATGCGTGTGAATGTCAGCTTGCATATACTGGATGTTCACGACATCTATCTAAATGGCTTTTGAATTTTGTATTCTTTTATTGTCAGAGCAATAATTTTGATAAAATGTAAGAGTACTCCTTTTATCAAAAAAACTCAATCATTATGGCTTAAACAAATATTACACGTAACTAAGTAATAAACAGAATTAGTACACTTTTACATTAACTGTTGAAATTATATATAGGCATTAAACTGGTTGGAACCTCAAAGTTTATGTACACTAATAGTGTGTATATACAACTATGAGCTAATTTTCCCCTCTAGCTAATGGGTACTATGTTTAATTTTAGCTTTCATTGTAAATACTGTATCTCTCACTTTACAGAGCTTGAAGTAGCCAAGGACAATTAGGATAAAGAGACCAAACAGAAGTGTATTCCTGACTCTGATTTATCAATATGTTGCCATTCACTCAGAAATATTTGAATGCCAGCTGTAATCTAAATGTTGACTTTTGACTTAAGTATAAGCCACACACACCAGATTCCTAGTCAGTGACTAGAAGATTATTTTCTCTGAAGTCCTGGTAGGCAGGAGTCTTATTCTCTTCTGATTGTTTAAAAGCAGCTTATGATCTTTGAAGTAACATTGGGCCATACAAGAAAAAAAAAGCAAGGAATAAAACAAATCACCAGTGTTTTTACCATCCAGAGATAACTGCTATTAGCATTTTGGTAAAATTCCTTTCAGACCTTGTGGTGTTTAAAATGACATATGTGCATATCCATACTATGTATATATTCGTTTACATGCTACATATTCATCTGTCAAGATGACATATGTAACATACTCATACTACATGCATATTTGTATAAATGCTACATATTCAGTTGTAGTATATATTTGTGCATTTTTTCACTAACATTGTGTGCTTTTACGTTTTGACAGGTGGTTTTAAATATCACACTGCTTATTTATTTCATAGTTCTGTGACTAGCTTTAATTAGTAGTTCCTTCTTATCCTGTTGCCAAAGTGAGTCCTTATAAGCAAAATGAGATCAGAATAAAAAGAACTACCTCTCTATCACATTATTTAAAAAGTAAAGAATTGTGTTCACCATCAGATGAACATATTGTTAAAAACAAAAGCAAGTCACATTTGTGAACACCTGTGGTAGGAACTGCTGATTTCCCTGAGTCACTTCTCCCTTTGGTTAGTTGATATATACTCAAGAGTATGAACTTAATTTTAATAATAAATTCAGCAAAACTTAATTTATAAATGTATCTGGAAACATTTTAACTTCATTCCAAAGAAACCATATTATAAAAATTGCTTTACTACTAACTTACCTTTGTTATTTTTGGGTAATTAAGATCGCATTTTAAATTTTTATTGTATACTGACTAGTTTATCTAGAAATGTAAACTAAGCTTTACAAAATTAGGATAGCTTGCTAGATTGCTGCTCTAGGGATCATCTTACCCTTTTTCCAAAGGAAGGTGACAAAGAAATTGCTACAAAAATGCAGGAGCTTGCCCTAAGTGAAGGTGCCTTACCTCGACACTTGCATACTTCGATGTTTACAATAAGCTCAGATCAAAGGATGCTTACAAATAGGTAGGTTAAATTTAATTTACTATCAGTTAACTTGCTGTTTAGAGAATGGATTCAGATATTATATTAAACAAACTGAGTAGGTGGTGTTTGGATTATATAAATGTTTCATTTTCTTTTGAGTTACCCAGTTCTCCTTTTACTTTCCTGAAAGAAGGAATGTGTTCAGATGATCATTGAACCTGCCACTGGCTAACCTGGGAGGGATAGAAAGTGTGCTTACTTTTCCCCCAATATCTGATTGTTATGCTCTACACCCATAGTCATAGAACTGGAACATGTAAAGAGGGTCTAAAATTTTTGGAACTACAATCATGTGCCCAGGCCTTTTCTCCTTGTGTTTCCTTCTGGCCATGTTGCATGCAGATGACCCCTTGCAAAACCCTGCACAATTTTTAGATGTCTTGGTCAGTTAGGTACACTCTACTTGAGTAATAATGAAAACCTACTACCTAACCAGCCTCTCCTAAATCTCTTATAGTTAAATAATTTGTATTTTAGCAAATCATCATCTTTTTTCTAATAATCATTCAACTATAAGAAAGACATAAGTCTGTTCATTTATTCCAGGCTGCATGAATTCCAACTCTTTTAACCTTTCTTTATGATTCCTGCCCTGTGGCCCTTTCACATATCCTTAGCATACCGCGTTATGACTTATGAGTCATAATGCTTTAAAAGAGTATCATAAATATGTTTAATCGTGCTCTTTTTGACTTTTTAAATAATAATATAAATTTCTGACTTAGTATACTTTATGATACTTTATCACCTCTGTCCAGTTATTAGATGTAGCAGTGTGTTGTCTTGCCAATGGTTTTCCGCTGTTTATGCTATTACAGGAAACTATATGCATCCCTCACTTGTAAATGTTAGCTCACAGGAGTAATCAGTTGCCTGAGAGGACAAAAAGATAAAAAAGGGAGATTATTTTGTTGGTGTGCTGCCTTACTAGCACTGCTGGACACCATCTTTCATTACAATAGAGACAATTTGATGTCTTCTTGCATTAAATTACCATGTTAGGAGTTTGTGTTCCTCTTTATTATAATCAATTACATTCCCTACTGTGATTGGTCGAAGTACTGAAAAACTGTCAGTTTGTCATATCGTGGCATATAGGCCACTTTCCATCTGCATTGCTTTATCTTTTACAAATTGCTACTATAAATTGTTATCTCCTTTATCCCTGGTTAAAAGCATTTTAGGAATCGATGATACAATAACTATCAAATACCAGTGAAGGAAATTATAAGTTTAATGACTTTAATGTTAGCTTTCAAATAGGCACAGGAATAAACAGTGGAGTTTGTTTTGTTTTTTTTTTTTTGGTGAAAGAATAAAATACAATTTGGGTTTTTCTATTAAATTGTTTTTCTTTTGGCACTGTAATATGTGCAAAAACATATTCCTGCAGGTGATTATTTGGTTATTTCCTTTTTAGGTTTTATGCCCATTCTTACAACAAAGGACAATTGAATTATGAGTTTAGAAGGGTTAATGCTGAATAAAATGTATTCTCCTCTCATCAGGTGGAATACATGGTAAACAGGTGTCAGTTTAAGATTAAGATTAATAAATGATGAAGATACACATTCAGTATGGATCTTAGATTTTCTTTTAGAACCAAATAGAGCTTATTTTCACTTCTTATTTAAATCAATAAAATAATTAGCTTTATATCCTATGTCCGAATTCCAGCACTCATAATATTTTCTCTCTTTGACCTTGGCAAAAAGTTATATATTATGACATAGTTGTTGAATTTGCTCGTGTTCAGAATCACAAGGAATGCCAAGATGCTTTAATTGATCTATCAGGACTTGTTATGCAAAACCAACATCAAGTCTAATTTATTTTAAATTTAAATTACCTTTAAATGGGATAGCAGCCTATTCATGTTCAAGTCCATTGAAAATTAATGAGTTAGGACAGCATTTTAATTTGTTGAAAATTCTAATTTCCTAATTAATGGTAATTCTAATATTAGAGGTACTATCTCATGTCTTTCTGCACTAAAATATTATTTTTTAGTATTTAACATCAGAATGATTCATTTTTTGATAGTCATATTTCTTATATGATATTTTGTTCTGAAAAATTCCTTTCTGTTCTAGCTGAGATAAGGCAGCATACCTTTCTCAACGTCTGCTTTTTTCAGACAGCTAAGTAGACATTTAGTGGGACTCTGGACAGCTGATAATGCAACTGCAGCAAACTTGTTGAAACGCATTTTGGTAAGTCAGTTGAATCACTGAAATTGCATAAAATTGCACAAAGTAAGTTATTTATACTGTTAAAGGGCTTTTTAAATTTGTTTTTAGTTTAGAAGATATATATAGAAGTTGCCTTATAATAAATGCTAAGCCTCTATAGCTAAACTTTATTTAGCTATTAATTTATTTGGGTTTTAAAGGCTAACTTTTGCACCATTGTTTTAAAGGTGGATTTTGTATTTTGTTTTCATTTCTTGTTTTTAGCCACCAGGATTGCTGGCATATTTGGACAGCTCAGATCCAGTTCCTGAGAAAGATGCTGATAGGATGCATGTTAGAGATAATGTGAAAATAGCAATGGTAAGTATGATGGTCGTTGGTGTCTTTCAGGTTGAAGAGAGCATTATTTTCTGAAACGTTATAAAAATTTTAGAAATAAACCAAAAATGCACTGTATTGAAAAGTAGCACTTCTTATGTTATTATCAGCTTTATTGAGGTCAAATTTATATCCTGTAAAATTCATTTGGTTTGCCTGTAGAATTCAGTTATTTTTAGTATATTTTCAAATTTGTGCAACTCTTAACCATAATCTAGTAAGTAGTAGAAATCTTGTTTGTTTCTCTAAACTAAGCTTATTTGCACATTCAGGAATGGATTTCTAGAAAAAAAATCTTCAATTGTATAATGTGATTGCATGTAATATGAAATGAATAATTGTGTGTCAAAGAGGCCAACTAAAAGAATGAACTTAGAGATGACTTTTTTTCCCTACCAGAGCTATTTTAATGATTATGACTGGGCTATCTCTGAGAAAACTACTTAAACATCTTTCAAGATACACTTTCATCCTAATGTTTTGTTTTGCATGTGTGTCCCGTTTCTTTATCTTATCCATCTCCCACTTGCATCTAGCCATTCCTCTAAAAGGAATCATCTTGAAACTAGAAAAGTAAAATTTCTAGGTGAAAGCATAATTTATTATAGAAATTTTCACCTTGTTTCTCACTGAGTTATAGTGAGCTATAGCATACATTATTTTATCTTGTAAAATACCATGACTCGGCTATACTTAGATTTTTAAATAAATTTGTAAACAGGACTTTAATGAATTTCAACACTATATTACAGGATCAATACGGAAAATTTAACAAAGTTCCAGAGTGGCAAAGACTAGCTGGGAAAGCTGCTAAAGAAGTTGAAAAATTTGCCAAAGAAAAGGTGGACCTTGTGTTGATGCACTGGAGAGACAGAATGGGCATTGCTCAAAAAGAGGTAAAAATAAAACTTGCTTCCAAACTCCCAGCATGTCTGTCTATCCTGCATTTTCTCTCATCATTGCTGTCCACAGAAATGGGTGTCAGACATCTGACTTAACACCCAAATTAAAAGACCTGAAGAAACACCCCCTTACCCTACTTTATATTTTTATATATTTTTCTTAATTTATAGTTTTATAATTTTTTATTTTAATATAAAAGTCTGCTCTTAATTTCTCTCCCATAACTTCTGGTTTCTGTGCTTTGATTTATATATACCTTTTTCCTTTCTTCCTTCTCTGAACTTTGTTTTCTAATCATAAAAATGAAGATGTTCTTGCTTAACTTTTTTATTCAGAACTAGCCAGACAAGTGGTTTTGAAATATTTACATTTTTAATTTAACATTAATGTTTGTAGTTAAAGCTTTCAATATTAGCTCCTGAAGTCAACATCAGATCTAAAACAGTTTGTCTCATCCTTCAGCATGTAGCATATGCTGCAGAATCTACTGCATTTTCTTCTAACTAGGATGGAACATGCCATGGTTAAGAATTGTTTAAGGCGCCCTATGAAAATTTATTTGATCTCACAGTCTTTGTTGACCACACATTCTTCCCTTTTACCATCTCTTCGTTCAAGGGAAGTACTATAAATATGTTTCTACAATGGCAGGTTTCTTGTGAATTTCTAGACTATCTAAACATAAGACGTCAGGTGCACCGAACAAATAGTCTTATGTGTCTATCTGAAATCGAGAATGATTTTCAGTTCCTTAAAACTTGAGCAAATTGGGGTTAATGCTCATTGATATGAATGTCATGTAGTATAAAGAATGATTAGGCAGGTGTCCTAATGATTAGATAGTAGAGAATACTGAACTTTGAATTGTTAAACCTATATTTGGAACTGATTCCATGGCTTACTAATCTGTTTGGGAAGTTAAGGGTTTTCATAAAAATCTTACTTTCCTCTTTCATAAAATTAGAATAATAATACCTCCCCTCTCTAATAGGATTGCTTTGATATAGAAACAAGATAATAAAAGTTATATACATGTCTGGTTATAATAATACTGCTATAGCATTTTGAACAGTTGAAAGTATAGATATGATATGATTTTCACAGTTAATAAGAATTACAAGCTCCTGGCTTCAGGTAGTTAAATCTACTTCTAAAATAAGTTGTTCCAAGCTGTTGAAAATAATTACCATACTGAAAATAAATTTTGGGCATCAAATTTCATATAACATTATCTAGCGTAATCTTGAACACAGCTGTTGCAGCTAGAAATGTAGATAACATCGGTCATTCAAAAAAAATGGTTCCGAAGGTAAAGAATGTATTTGTAATATCAACAAGGTGTATTGGTCTGTTGGTTTCGTTTACATGGGGTGTTATAGTGTCAAGCAGTAATAATGCCAAATAGATTTGCTGGTCAAAAAAATTTTGCTAGAGGGCCTCCCCTGGTGGAGCAGCCGTTGAGCGCTGGGCTGCAAAGCTGCCCACAGCCTCTGCAGCGCCGGTTCGATCCCCGGCCATCAGCGAGGGTCCCACAGGGTGCGCAGACCTCTCCTGCCACCCGCTGCTCCCTTCAGCAGTGTATTTCGTCGGTCTGCCTGTTCTGTTCCTTGCTCTGGCTCTGGTGAATCCTCTCACCCTCCCACGCTTCTGACTGTACCCAGTGCTTGTATAAATAAATAAATCTTTAAAAAAATTTTTTTTTTGGTAGAAAACTAATTATTTCTGTTGCAATACTATCTTTAACATTAACATCTTTAAGAAATTGAATGATCCCTGTGTGTTTTATTACTAGAAATATTAACACCAAAGTATGGAGTTATGTGCTTTAACTAAAGTCTGAAAACTAACCATTGTCAAGATGAACTGACTGGCCTTGAAATGAGCTGCATTCTTACATAGTCAGAACTAGCCAGACAAGTGGTTTTGAAATATTTACATTTTTAATTTAACATTAATATTTGTAATTAAAGCTTTCAGTATTAGGTCCTGAAGTCAACATCAGATCTAAAACAGTTTGTCTCATCCTTCAGCAGCAGCCTAAAATTTGAGTCAGAGATTTAGAGAAGCAGGTGGGCCTTTTAATGTCTTAAAGTGAGGATGATTTATATGGATAACATTCTTGTGAAATTTATATAATAGATACAGCATAGCAAATATAGGCTCATTTTATTTTCTTTAAAATTTTTTTTTATTTTTTCCTTTTTACAATTAAATTCAGGACAGAAACAATCTGGTGAGTTTAAATCCCTGCTACATGTGTGAAATGCATTATACTGCCTGGCATGTGGAATCGTCTTTGATAATCTTTGTCTAATAAATTAATTTCAAGCCATACTTCACATGTGTCTGAATGTAGATACTTATTTCTTGTCCACTAGCTATTTCAACTTATACTTGCTCCTCTTGGCTTTGATTCCAGTTTAATAACCTGTGGTCTTTTGCATTTATTACTTTCCCAAGACTTTTGTATTAACTGCATGTAAGTGTTTAAAACAAGTCTGTTACAAATTTTATTAGTCATCACTGTAAATTTCAACAAAGTTTGGTGTTCAAACAACTGAACACTACATGGAAAATATTTTGGCAACAATGTAGAAATATGTACTGGCAGATTAATATATTTTGATGTAATCTAATAGCTGATATTCTTATTTTACAGATTTAGTTTTCATTTTTTTCAACCAACATTTAATGAAGAAAGTATTCCTTATCACTTGTAAAGTGACAGTCCTCTGTCTGTGGTGGCCCAGTGTGAGCAGTTTTTTTTCTTTTTCAGAATATAAATCAAAAGCCAGTAGTTCTGCGAAAGAGAAGACAAAGAATAAAAATAGAAGCAAATTGGGATCTCTTCTATTATAGGTAAACTTTAGACCTGTTTTCCAATGTAGATTAAATTAGGCATTGCCATAGAGGAATCTGGACAGGGTTTTCTTTCCTAGAACCCTAGTGCTACCAGTATTTTTATGCTATCCCTGTCAAGAACTATAACTATTAAGATTGATATGATTAGTGATGCTTCAATAAAATTAAGGCCTTTTATGAGTGTCTGTAGTCCAAAGAGCTAAAGTTAACCTTAAATTTTTTTTTAGGACAGAGATGACGTTTGCTTTAAAATACTTAATTGTGGCTTATTGGTAACTACATTATCACTTCTTTATGCCTTATTAGAGCCTTAAAAGAGGTGGGTGATGAAAACATTAAGGAGATTTGTGAGAAATAGGTACTTCATATACTTCTCCAGTTTTTCTAATATGGTAACCCCTTTTTCTCTCACACTCTCCCCCCGCTTATCCCACCTCCAGATACATAAGTTTAGAAGGACTTTAAAACATAGGGAAAAGTTTGCAAATATTTTTGAAGATAACTCAAAATATTCATCCTGGAAACTAATATATTGATTGTACCTTACTAAGTAAAGAAAATAGGTGCTTTGAAAACAGTACTTTTACAGCACGGAGTACAATATACCTTGGTTTTCTTAGGATTCCTTCAGTGGTCAAACCCCCAGAACTCCCTGAGAACTCTGACGTCAGATTTTCCAGGAATGAATATCTGAATGAACATGAAGCTCCCTTACCCCAGTTCAGACTTACTCTAGGAATGAAAGGAAGATATTTTGAAAATACCCATCAGAGCTTGACCATGTAGCAGTATTCTTTCTTGGGTAGTTTTTAAGATTCTAGTCTAGACTGTTGCTCATCCCACACCCTTCACACCCAATAATCCAGAAATTCTTAACCACAACCTAAAATTTGGTGTCGATTATATAATGAATCATTTTCTGGTTGGAATTTATAGTAGCAATAAATACTAAAATTGAAATCAGCTCCTTTTTTTCAAAATTCACAGATTTTTTTTGTAGTTTGGGTTCATTTTCCCCCAATATCCTGTTCTAAAAACTTTTAAACAAATGAGAAAGGTATAAGAATTTTGCAGTAACTACTATATATGTAACACCAAGGGCCTACCATTAACATTTTATTATATATATACTTTACAGAGATTTTATTTTCTTACCCTTGCTAAAGTTTGTTAACTCCATTCTTTTCTAGCTTGTTATAAGAAGTAATAAGGAGACATTTATAAATTTTGTTTAAAACTGTTTATTGCTTGTTATTTTCTGACTGTGTGTGTGTGTATGTTTATCTAGGTTTGGACAGGACCATGCCAGGTCAAACCTAATATGGAATTTCAAAACACGAGAAGAGCTGAGAGATAGCCTTGAATCTGAAATGAGAGCATTTAATATTGATCGAGAACTTGGCAGTGCTAATGTGATCTCCTGGAACCACCATGAATTTGAGGTAAAGTTTAATTTCGTTTTATAACAGATTTTTTTGAAAACATATTTTTTGGAGTCTTAAGAAATTTATAGTTGTATTTTCCCCCTTGTAATTTTATGGAGAAAGTATTGGAAAACTTTAATATTTTCCTGACAAAAATAAGAAATTACTTTGTTAAGTAACTCACTTTTGTACCTGAGAGTCATGTGGGAGTTAAGTTTGATCCTGTACATTCCAGGTCAGTTCTTGGTTTGTTCCTTCTCCTTTTATATTTTTTTTTCTCCATTAAAAACAGCCTGTTCCCCTTGTTCCTTGTAACTTGTATGTTTTTTTTTTTTTCTTGTAATTTGATTTTGAATGTGGTCATATTTTGCTGTCCTATTAAAATATTGATGCAGAGAACAGCAAAACAAAGTAGACAGTTATGTGTGTGTATAGTGTAAACTCTTGCAGTAACCATACATTTGAACATACTCATGACCCTACAGTTGATTTTTAACCAAACTGTATTTCAAAACCATACGGTGATTTGACTGTGCTTCAGAACCTGCCTTTACTTGGGTTTATGGAGTCTGTATTTGCCTGGCATTTTCTTTTGCTCATTTTCCCTTATTTCTGCACTTATTAAGTGTTGGCTTGCTTCGAAGTGTCAGTTCTTGTTCCTCTTTTCATTTATATTTATTGCCAGTGTAAGCTCATCAATTCTCTTGGCTTTAAGTGTTTTTTTTTTTTTTTATTCCTAACTTGCTAGTGGTTTCTAGATAGATGTTTATCTGCTTAGACATTTTTCCCTGGACTTCATACTTTCATAATTTGATATTTAATAAACATTTAGAACTTATCTCTAAAGCCCTGTTCTTGTTCTTCCTTCAAGCTCATTTCTCTTGCTGTCTTTATGATTTTAGGTAGTGGCTACTTCTTATTTTCTAGTCAAAACCTTTGAAATTCTCTTTTCTTTTATACCTCAAATCCAAATCCGATTCAAAACACTTACATAACTTATCTAGGACCCTGCTCTCATCTCTGTGAGATAGCAGCAATATGTCTGCTTCCACCATGGCTTCCCTACAGTGCATCAGCAAAAGAGCTGCAGTGTCCTCAGATCATGCAGAACCTTCCTGTGTTCCCATGGCTTCGCATCTCAAAGTGACTCAGGACAGGATTTGTGTGCCTCCAACACCTACTGTTCTCTCTCTCAGGGCACATGGGGCTCCCTGAAAACACCAAATTCATGTTCTTGACTCAAGGTCTTTGTATTTGTTGCTTCCCCAGACAGCCCCTTAACTTGTTTTGTCTTTTCCTGAATTGTCATCATCTCAGTGGGTCCAGCCACCCCATTTCAGAATGCAGCCCTCTTTACCCAGACACACTTTTCCTCCTCCTCACCTCTCCCCTTCCACTTCCCTCTTGTTCCCCACCTACCCGCCTTTATTTCACTTCATAGCACTTACTATCATCCAACTGTCATACACATTTTACTTTTTTACCCTGATAACTAGAATAGTGCATGGTACACAGTATGTGCTTTATAAATGACTGAGTCATTTATTAAGGCTCAGAATTTATAGAAAGATAGTAAAATCAATCTACATATATGACTCTGTTGTATATTCTTGGAAATGAATTGTTTTAGGCATTCAAAGAAGTATTTTGATAATCTTGTCAGGGAATTCCTTAAATGCTTGCAAATCTTTCCTGGACTCAAGCAGCCCGAGTCCCCGGCTGCTGACTATGCTCTACTCCTTTACCTTCACCTCCAATTTTGTAGCCTGGAGTTATTTGAAATACAGAGAATGGATACTATGTAAACATATAAACTGTAGTTGATATGTGGGGAGCTAAGAGGAAATCTCAAGTAGCTTGTGTGAACTGACAAATCGTGTGGGTGCAGCACCATCTACTCCTTGCTTGATGGAGGCAAGCAGAGGGGGAATGAAGCAGAGCTCCCCCTAAACCTTAGTAGACGTAATACAGACTCGACAGTTTTTATCAGCAAATTTCACATTCATAAAATTGGTGTGTAATTCTGACTCAACATTTAGCTAAAATAGTCATAATAGTAGTGACTTACCAGATATTTTAAGAAATGGTCTGGGGTTTTTATATTAAAAGTTGTTTTTTCAGGGCCTCTCTGGTGGCACAAGTGGTCAAACATCAGCACTATGAAGCTGTCTGCAGCCCCTGTAGCACGAGTTTGTTCCCAGGCCAGGGAGGTGACCCACATGGCACAGCAGACCTCTCCTGTCTCGCCCACTGCTTCCCTTAGCAGTGTATTTCAGTAGATCTGCCTATTCTGTTTCCCACTCTGTCTCTCATGAATCCTCTCACCCCCCACACCTCTAGCCTACACCCCAGCTCTTGTATGCATAAATAAATAAATCTTTAAAAAATAAATAAAAGTTGTCTTTTTTTTAAAAAATGACAAGTTTTTTTTTTAATTTATTTATACAAGAACTTGGGTACAGGTCAGAGGCGCAGGACGGTGAGAATATTCACCAGAGACAGAGCGGGGAGTAGAACAGGCAGAATGATCAAAGATACTGCTGATGGGAGCAGCGGGCGCGGCAGGAGAGGTCTGCTGCGCCATGTGGGTTTCTCCCTGGCCGGCTGGGAATCGAACCCGCACTGCAGATGCTGCGGACAGCCTCACAGCATGGCGATCAATCCGCTGCACCACCCGGGAGGCCCTAAAAGGAAAAGCTCTGAACAAAAAGAATTGTAAGAAGCAATTAGGTGAAAAATTGCAAAAATCTCTTGTAAATGCAAATGTAATTTTATTTTATTAATAAAGGTTAAATATGAGTGCCTGGCAGAGGAAATTAAAATAGGAGACTATTACCTGAGATTACTGTTGGAAGAAGATGAGAATGAAGAAAGTGGATCAATTAAGAAATCGTAAGCTGCTCTTCCTATCTTGGTCTATTTATTTTCACCATTAGCTTGTGGCTGTATCTACTGTAAAACTTTCTTTTTAATCTAGGTATGAATTTTTTAATGAACTCTATCATCGTTTCCTGCTCACCCCAAAAGTAAACATGAAGTGTTTATGTTTACAAGCCCTTGCTATTGTTTACGGCAGATGTCATGAAGATATAGGACCTTTTACAGATACAAGATACATCATTGGAATGTTAGAAAGGGTAAGGATATCATTTAAGGAAATTGCTGAAATTTTTAAACTAAATTTAAACCTTATTTGATCACATTGTTAGTACAACTTTCTGATATTTTTCTCCAACTTAACATAACACTTAATTTAAATAGGTAAATAGGAAAATGACTAATGGGTTAGTATTTGTCCATGTCAGCTTATGTTTTTTCCGTTGCTGCTTTGAATGACTAGCAATCTGTTTGCCAGTCTTTAACTTTGGATGAGCTGGACATGTGTGTAAAAGAAATAGTGACATTTAGAGTTGTGTATACTTTTGGTTTTCCTTTTTGCAAAACCTTGAATGATGCTAACCTATTTAAATTCGAAGTGTGAAGATAATACAACTTTCTAGAAATAGAATAACCAAAAAGGGGAACCTTGAGTCAACCTGTTGCATTATTTTAGAAAGCTTGTCATTTGACACTTAGGCATGCTGGGGTAAGAGAACAATCTGATCAATTCATGCAGCATGCAGCTCATCCAGTGCACTGCTCTTGGCAGTGTGTCCACTTTATTCATTTGTATTTCTGCTTTATTCATTTGTTTCCGTTCCTCTTACATTTATCAATTTCATTTTCTATAAACTGCCTTATAACCATTTCATCAGTTTTTTAAATAGTCGTTCTTATGATGCCTTAATTGTTCATTATTCTTAGTGTATTAGAATATAGATTCTGAATAAAGTTATAAAACATATGTAGGAAATAATATAACCTGATGAAAATCCTTATTGCTTGCTGTTATGCCATATTGCACTATGGAATTCTAATCTATTATTCCAGTGAACCTGAGTACTTGTGGCATAATAGTTGTATCTTAGATAGAGATGTTTCTCCTTGTTTGTGTTCATCAGCATATGATTTATGTGAAAGTTGTTAATCAGTTCTTTAGAGTTTTTGCTTAATTGAAGGATTGTTATTTGGGCCAGTTATACCATTTATTTCCATTTTTACATATAATTTTAAAACTATGTAATAAAGTAATATTTATGATTTAAAATATATGCCTTTCTAGAAAAAAGGCATATATTTTTCCTGCAATATAAAATTATAACAGTAATATAAAATTGCAGAAAATGTAAGGCATTGAAGAATTAGGATAATTCCACAGTTGTGTCTG
This sequence comes from Talpa europaea, assembly GCF_964194135.1. Taxonomy (NCBI): domain Eukaryota; kingdom Metazoa; phylum Chordata; class Mammalia; order Eulipotyphla; family Talpidae; genus Talpa; species Talpa europaea. Next base: position 94,668,583 of record NC_140078.1, read on the forward strand.
AATTTCTTAATGCTTAAAATATGACATTTATTTGGCTGTTGGGTCATTTTATCCAGTGGTGGTAGTATCTTAATTCGTGGTTTTAATAGCTGACTAAATTTTTATTTATTTCAATAGTGCACAGATAAACTTGAACGAGATAGGTTGATCCTCTTCCTTAACAAGTTGATCCTTAATAAGGTACAGTATTTTTGTGTAAATGTTATTTCCCAGCAAGTCAGCATGATTATGTATCAAAAAAAAAAATCATTGCAGTTTGGGTTAAGCATTCAGATATGATTCTTTACTTATCTTCTTTTTAAATCAGAAAGTTTTGTGTCCTTTTAGCACCTAAAGGGAAACTTTTCTGCCGAATATTCTCTGTTTTTCTCTGATAATACAGATACTGGATAAATTAATGGAAATAAAATTGTGCATGAAGAATATGAGGGATAAAATCATTAGCTGCTTTTTCTTTAGGGAATCTTTAGGATTATGTAATGTAAGTGACAAATATGAAAGGTTTTCAATTTATCAATATACATTTTGATGATTAGAAAGAAATTTGAAGACATAAAATGAAGAGTCACTTTACCTCTTCACTTTTTAATAGGTTCATCCTCATTTCTAACAATTCATAGTTACATAACATCAATTATTATTGATGTTATATTTTACTATATCAGATTTTATTTCTAATTATTAACAAAAAGATCTTGAAAACAGAATAATTATAGAACTAGAAAGTTTATCATGGGCTAGCCTTTAATTTTTTTGTGTTTCTTTTGTTCTGTTAAAATATAAGTAAAAATTCTTAATATAATAATTTTTTTGTAATACAGGTTTTTTTAAAAAGAATTATATTTCCTATTGAGATAATTTTGGTTTACAAATTTGTATATGATTTTGGGGGTATAGGTTCATATTTCCTCAGATACCATATCATGTCTACAACCTGTAATACAGTTTTGCCCTTTTAATCTTTATCTAAATCCCTGTTCCTTGAACCCAAAATCCTGAGAAAACCAAGTTGTAACCGTTGTGTGCTAGTTATTTCCAAGGAGATTCCAAATAGTCTCTTCTTTGCGAAACTTTTAAATAGTAATACCTATTGGAGAGAAAGATTTTAAATTATATAAATGTTGTCTTCCAGAAAAATGTTAAGGATCTCATGGATTCAAACGGAATTAGAACCCTTGTGGACTTGCTCACCCTTGCGCATCTCCACGTGAGCCGAGCTACAGTGCCCCTGCAGGTGTGTGCGCTGATTAGTTTTTACCAGCTCAACAATTTTTGAGTATAATTTTAGATCAAAAAAAATCATAGAAATCTGAAAATAGTTCAATATATGTAACCACAAATGCGTTTTTTGTAATTTTTATGATAGTGTTAATGCCTGGGAGATTAATTTACAAGGAAAAGTGAAATAACCCTAAAAACAATCCAGAATGGGAGGCAAAGATCCAATTTTATTTTTCATGATCTCTTTTGTCTTTTTTTATTTTAAAGATTTATTTATTTATGCATACAAGAGCAGGGGTACAGGCCAGAGATGCAGGGGGTGAGAGCAGAGTGGGGAACAGAACAGGCAGACTAACTGAAATACACTGCTGAGGGGAGCAGCGGGCAAGACAGGAAAGATCTGCTTCGCCATGTGGGTTGCTCTCTGGCCAGCCAGGGGATCGAACTCATGCTGCGGCTTCAGATTGCTTCATAGTGCAGTGCTTAACCCCTTGCGCAGCCAGGGAGGCTCCTCTCTTTTGTCTTTTAAAGTAACTGCATCTCTTAGCTTATTTTGAGGCAATATGACCTTGAGAATTTAAAGCAAATTCCTTGGTTCTGTAACTAGAATTTTTAGCATTGAGAACCGTTGAGAGTGTGCTTTTCCTTAAGGAATCTGGGCGGGGGTCTGGGGCGGAGGGAAACCTTATTTAAACTAGTGAATAAGAGGAGAGAGCTGCAAGTCTACAGAACTGCCTCTCTGATGCCTAACTTGTAACTCATTGGCAATTTTTTGCTTTTATGATTTGTTTAATCTCCTGGTGTAAGACGTGTCATGTTAAATTTCAGCTGAATTGTGAACAAAAGTGCCATTTGAATGTTTAGAATGTGGCATTTTCTGCTGTCAGATATGAATAATGGTGATCGAGCTTATCTACCATTACAGTCTACCTAGTACTGTGTATCAGATGTCTGTCTTGAAAACTAACTAAATCTTTTTAAAATTTAGAGCAATGTAATTGAAGCTGCTCCAGATATGAAGAGAGAGAGTGAAAAGGAATGGTACTTTGGCAATGCAGACAAAGAAAGAAGTGGTCCATATGGCTTTCATGAGGTATGTGTTTGGAGAAATGTTTTGTGAAGATTTTAGCTTTTCTTTGTTTTCCTGTGTAGCATATTCAGAGATGTGGAATATTTTTAAACTATGATTTGAAATATTGTCAACTCCATGGGTTTCTATGCCATTTCCACACCATGTCTTCATTGCTTGAAAGCTTATTGTTTAAAAGCTATTGTTATTATGTTAATACCCAGGTTTTAATAAGTTTTATATAATAACAGTTGCTATCTTACTAATTGTATCACTGGAATGTTTCTATATTGAATGAACAGGTAAGATGTAACATGTGTCTGAAATTCATTGCAGATTACCTGTGTAGTCCACAGGCAATTTCCTTCTTAGCATCTGCTGCTACTTAGTCCACCTCTGCCATCCTTAGCCTCCCAGGCTCATTTGGAATTTAGTCAAAAATAGTTTTATAGAAGACCAAACCTTCTGCTTGTATATAATTTGGTCATTTTATAATCTGTACCATTTTTGCTCAGCAGGCTGGCCAACTAAATAGTTATTTTCTCTTAGTAACCAAATTTGGTTTCTTACATCTGTCATTTAAAGTGTACTTCATATTTATTTCATAGGAAGTATGTAACTGACTACAAAATAGCAAACATTACAGACCTTTTCATATTGCTTAGTTTGTAATAATGATGCCCTCCATTCATTTAGATGCAAGAATTGTGGACCAAAGGAATGTTAAATGCAAAAACCAGATGCTGGGCTCAAGGCATGGATGGATGGCGACCACTTCAGGCAATACCCCAGCTTAAGTGGTGTCTGTTAGCCAGTGGCCAGGCAGTACTAAATGAAACTGAACTTGCTACCCTTATATTGAACATGTTGATCACAATGTGTGGATATTTTCCAAGCAGGTAAAATGTAATTGAACATTTCCATGGTTACCAGGGACACTAAAGCATCTGTTCTCCCCCATTTAGATGGGTGCTTCTTCAGTACATCATGGGGTTACTCTGGTGATTTAGAGCAAAGATATCCCATTGTGATCTGGGTTTGAATTTTGTTGCTTTGAATTTTGAAACTTATATGAAGAAATACTTTGTAAGTTATGTTGTTAAAGTAGCTTTTTGTAAATTGTGTTGATAAAGTCTGGGAGACTAGCTAATTTTGCAGGGTAGAGGCTTAGCTCTGTAGAAACAGTAGCATTTGTCATATTCATGAGCATGAAGCAGGCACACTTTGAAATAAACATAGGATAGTCCAGAGACAGTGGTGAGCGCTGCCTTCTGAGACAGAGGGACAGCTCTCTTGCTGGTGAGGCCACGCTCACACCTTGTCGCACTTGACTGGTATTGGTGTGAACTACCATGTTAAAGATATTTTGTGATGAAAATTATTGAATATCTCACAATTTAATAACACTTGACTTTTGTTAGCTCCAGTTCTCTTCACAATACAGATCAGATTTAAAATTATATAGTTCATATTCAGAAATAATATACCATTAAAATGAAGCCTATACTTGGAAATACTGAGTGTAAGTTAAATTAAGGTTTAAATTTGGGTGACAGTTTGATATGCCCTTTGGGGGGAAATATCCACTGACAGTGTGTTGGACAACACCAAGTTTAATCAATTAAATAATAAATAAGAGTCTTTGGCTCTTCTAGGGTACTGTTTTTCAAGGAAATCTTTTGGAAGGAAATGAAGTCATATTAAGCAGCCAAATAGATTTAAACCAAAATACCTAATCATGTTCCCAGCTGTATGAGAGCTTAGTCTTCATTAACAAAAAAGTAAGGTAATATGCTTCATGCCTAGTAGACTGTCATATGCTCTGAACATACAAATTTAATAAATATATTGAATGTTGACATTAAAAACTATTTTTTAGGGATCAAGATAATGCCATCATTCGACCTTTACCCAGAGTGAAAAGGCTGCTGTCGGACAGTGCTTGCCTTCCCCACATTATTCAAGTGAGTCCTTTTTATGTTATCGAATTAGGAATGATAATTTAAGAGTCATTTTCCCTTATTTAATTCTATCATGAGCCCAGTCTTTTTTTTTTTAATTGTACTCCATTCCATTTTCAAACAGCCTGAACCCTAAATTACATTTATTTCTCTTACTCCTAATTGAGTTGATATTCCGAATATACAGTGGAACATCTCCAAGAACCTGTGGGAAGCATCCACATTCCAGAGTTATTCTTCAAAGGTCTTATTATCCATTCTTAAAATTATGCACTATGATCACTGAAGGTGATGTACTCTAGTTTGTGGTGGAGCTTGATGTTAGGACGCCCAGGGAGGCCACCCGTAGGTCACACATGTAGACTCGGTGCCTCAGTTACATTTTCTTCATAGACAGCTGCTGATCCAAAGTGTAGAGTAGGAATTATGTGGCGTATACTAAAGCATCTTTTCTTCCCCTAATTACTTTGCTCTTTTGGAATTAAGCTACCTAAACTCCACAGTAGCTTTAAACCCAACAAACTCAGGTCCCAGAGATGTGAGGTCAGTGTCTGTCTCCCATTTATTGATTACCATTTTGTCATATCTAATTACATAAACCACACATGGTATACCTTCAGAATCTGTGCTTGTAATTTTGCCATTTGTATAGTCCTACATTGGCATGAAGAGAGGGAAGTTACTTTGTGCATTTTTGCATCCATGGGAATGTAAGTACCTATGTAAGTCACCAAAAGTGAAAAAACTTTATTTTAACTGTAATTAAAGCAGTTACATCACATTTAAAATTCTAGATTATGAAGATTTTTAAAATTTGTGTGCATCTCTATTTTGGACATTTTAGGTGCTTAAATACAAGAGCACTGCACAAAAGTTGTTTATTGTAACCCACTACCATCCCAGCCCAGAAGTCTGTGGCTGTATATGTGAGGAGGTACAAAGAGAGGGATTTGTTTTCTATCCGGACCTTCTTGGCATGTAAATAAATGATCATGCCTAGAAAATTTTTAGCTTTCCCAATTTTAGTCATTTTTCTGAGACTATGAAACGGAAAGAAAAATAAGTGCAAATTTTTAATTTCAATCTAGGAAAGGATGACTGACGAACTCTTAGGAGATGTGGTTAAGATAACATGAAGGTTGTGGGGAAGGTGTTTTAATTAACCAAAATTTTTTCATAATCTCTGTACAGTTAGTCATTCAAGAGAATAATTTTATTGATAATTTTAACTGCTGCTAGCTGTTTGTGCCATGTAAATTTTTTCTGAATTCAAAAATTTTTTCAGAAACTAATTTTGTTTTCCCTTAAATCTCTGTATTCTGAGAGACCTTAATCTTATACTGAGCACAGTTATGTCACTAGTTTTCAGGAATTTACCTATCTTGGCTAGTATGGATTTTGCTACTTCATTCGACTTTAAGAGCAGTCTCCAGTTTTACCATCTGATACAACTTGAGAATTTTAGAGTGGTCTAAGATACAATGAGTGAATGTCCTAGATTTTCCAGTATCATCAAAATTTAAAATGTTCTGGGTTTTGCCTGCTAATCCCCATATTTTTATTAAAGTGACATCAAGTCTTGAACTACAACTGTATTAACACTAGAGCCATTCCTGTATTACTGTATCTCAGTTTTTACTTTGTAAGATATGTCATAGTACTGAAGACTTAATCTAAATACCTTGTTAAACAGATAAATACCAAAAACAGAGAAGTTGAAATTACTTAAAAACATATAGCTGTTCGGTCTCATATCTGAATTTAGAACTTTGACCTCCTAAGCTGAGCTAGTATTTACTGTCATTACTACAGTTTTTCTTACTGATAACATTTGACCCAAAGTTGAGGATTCTTTGGAAATATTTATAGAAAATTGAAATGCTAATTATTAAGATATAATATTCAGTTTCTTTATGGTGGTAGACATACTAGTAGTGTTCAATTTATCCTCGCCTTTCCTGCATTTTGAGATTTTTTTTTTTACGTGTTGTTTCACTGAGAGTTGTTCTCTGCCTCTGCTCTTTGAATTCTCAAGAAGTCTTCAAGGGATTCTTTTTCTCAACTGAACTGAAACTGACCCAAAGTATAGCTACTTACTTTCCCCTTTTTTCTTTACTAATAGGGAAGTTCATTCAGGAAGATTCCTGCACAAGAAACAGTGTTACCTATAATCATGATAAAACATCTCCAGGCACTTTTGAGTTTTTCCTGAATAAGTTTTGATCATTTCTCAATATTTTACTATCTCTGCATTAAATGTTGTAAAATGAATCACTTCTCAAATCTGCTAAGAGTAGTGGACAATTTACTGAATCCAGTGGATTTTTATTATGTAGTTTACTATTCTATATGTATGAAAACCATAACCTCAACATAAACCTAAATTGGACAGTGATAAACCATAACCTCAACATAAACCTAAATTGGACAGTGATACTACCAGTTTTTTACAATCCAGTAACAAACCCAATTTCTTTTTTAGCTCCTGCTGACCTTTGACCCTATCCTTGTTGAGAAGGTTGCTGTTTTGCTATACCATGTCATGCAAGATAATCCACAGTTGCCTCGTCTTTATCTTAGTGGAGTGTTTTTCTTTATCATGATGTATACAGGTTCCAATGTACTTCCTGTTGCTCGGTAAGAATTCTGATGGTAATCTTGAAAATTATTATTTGCCATATATGTGAACAAAATTATTAACTGAATTTTTTGGTGTGTATCTCATTGCTTTTATAAATTATTATAAAAATTCTAACTCCATATCTGAAAATTCGGAAATGGGGGAAAATTCCTCAGAATTATACTACTTTAGTAAAAGGCAAAAGATTCATACCCTATCCAACATAAGGCTTTTATTATCTAGTATTTTAATATATGTACTTAATATAACTATTCACACTGTATATGCAGTTTTACATTTAACTTTGGTTACTTTTTTATATTATTACAGAACTTTAATAAAATCATTATTTTTAAATCTCCCTAATTTAAATTGTTGCCTTAATTAGAAATTAAACAATTTTGGAATATGGATTTTAAGTTGTCTTATATATAAAAGATCTGTAGAAAACTAAGGTCACTGTATATATAACAAGTAATTTTTTTCCCCTAGGTTTTTGAAGTACACACATACTAAACAGGCTTTCAAGTCAGAAGAGGTAAGCCAGATAAATCCTCTGAATACATAACTTAATAGTGGGATAGTGACTTGGCATGAAAGTTTCCTTAACTATGGATGTTTACTAGATTTTAAGCAACCGAGGGCAAATATTGTTTCATTCATTTTTTTTTTTTAAAGATTTATTTATTGATTTATTTTATTTATACAAGCACTGGGTACAGTCAGAAGCGCGGGAGGGTGAGAGAATTCACCAGAGCCAGAGCGGGGAGCAGAGCAGGCAGAAGGACCGAAGTACACTGCTGAGGGGAGCAGCGGGCGGCAGGAGAGGTCTGCGCGCCATGTGGGACCCTCCTCCGGTGGCCGGGAAGCAGCAGGGGAACGAACCGGCGCTGCAGAGGCTGTGGGCAGCTTCGCAACCCAGCGCTCAACCGCTGCGCCACCGGGGAGGCCCTCATTCATTTTTTTTTTTCCACATTCTTTGTAGTACCTTGCACACAGAAACCCTAGGCTAATATTTTTTAAAAGAAAATCAATGTCCATTATTGAAATTGCTGAATTATGAACTACAGCCTGGTACCATAGTAAATATAACTTGTTCCCTATGTGTAAAACTTAGATTGGTAATTTTCATAAATAATTCATTGTATACTTCAGTCTCATATAGTCGGGCAGGCTTCAGTAGACCTCAGCCTTCTTTTTGTTCACATCCCAAGGAGGCAGAAGTGCTAAGTTTCTTTTTTAAAGTTAGTTAATTTTTCAGGTACTGAAAGTATTCCCGTTTTACTGAGGAGGAAAATTGGGAATCCAAAAATCAATGACCAAATAGCTTTGACAACCTGAAACTTTATACCTATATTTTTCAAAGAGATACTTGTTACCAAAACATAACCAAAGGGCATTTCAAAATATGTTACGCTTTTATGGCACACTAATTTGCAGATTTTGTTTAGAGCTGAATAAACCAACACCAGACTAAGCAACAGCTATTACCCCCTCTTTCACATAAACTAGACCAAACAGCAGGACTGAGGAGCAGCCGGTGCGGCCTGGAAGGAAATCTGTCTCATATTAAAGTGATGCCCAGGGCAGCGTGATTTCCAATTTCATACAAATAGAAAATGAGAAAACTGTTAAAAATTTGCTTCCAATGCTACCACCTTAATGTAGCATTAGGCATTCTTGGCATTCTTTACTCCCACCCTGTTTTTCTGTAAAGTTATGCATATATAGTCTTCTAAAAATTTTATAATAAGAGATTATATATATATGTGTGTGTATGTGTCATCTCATGGTATTTAGAATAAACAAAGAAAATATAGCAGAACTCTGCATACAGAAATTTTCAAATAATGTTTGTTAAAAGAACACAACAATTCTTCACCCAAAGGTTTAACAGATAGTGATTTTATGATTTTTTTAAAGCAAAGAACCTGAATATATTTATCAAATTTGTCTTTGCAGTAAGTGGTAAAACCATGTCTGTTTTTTTCCCCTGGCTTTTTCTCTGTCAGATCCTAGAGAAATAAAATATTCTCAATTTGCCTAGAAGGAAATAAGAGAAGTTCTTATAATCTTTAGCATATTGTTTCTATTAGGAAAAGAAATGAATTTAAAAGTTCAGTATGATAAAGTTTAATTACTTCCCTGACTCCATTTGAGTGGCCAAAGGATGTGGAATTCCTAATACAGATAGTTACGATTGCATTGCATAGAAATTCTCGACCTAAATGCTAATCACACTTCATAAGCACAGGCTCTTAAAGATCTTCATCTTTTGGCCTTAACTTGTTTTTGCAAACAGAAGCAGGTGCCAGCAGGAACTACAGCCAACAGCATAACAGAATAATTGACATAATTCTTGGCATAATCTTGTGTCATCCCTCATTCATGGTCAAAGGCCAGTCTACGTAATATCAGCAGCACCTGATCCCTGAGGAGGTTAACTCTGCTGCAGGACCGTAGGCTGTTACCCCACCTTGGAGCTTATGCTAAGCCAATTTATACCAGCCACCTTGCATTCACATTTTGCCATGTTTGGCAAAAGAAGTAGAAGAAATAGAAGAAGATACATAGAAATAGGAAGATAGGGGCCTCCCCAGTGGCGCAGCGGTTGAACACTGGGTTGCGAAGCTGCCTGCAGCCTCTGCAGCGCTGGTTCGATCCCCAGCTGCCAGGCAAGGGTCCCACATGGCACGCAGACCTCTCCTGCCACCCGCTGCTCCCCTCAGCAGTGTACTTCATCAGTCTGCCTGTTCTGCTCTCCCCTCTGGCTCTGGTGAATTCTCTCACCCTCCTGTGCTTCTGACTGTACCGAGTGCTTGTATAAATAAATAAATAAATCTTTAAAAAAGAAATAGGAAGATATTCTATGCTTTGGATTGGAATAATTAACATTGTTAAAGTGCCCATATTACTTCTTAAAACAATATGCAGATTCAATGAAATCCCTATCAGAGTACCAACAACATTCTTCACAGAAATAGAACAGAAAGCATAAATTTGGAACAATGAAAGACCCCAAATAGCCAAAACCATCCTGAAGGGGGAAAAAAAAATGGAGGTATCATATGCTCCAACTTCATACTGTACTACAAAGCAGTCATAATCAAAACAGCATGGTATTGGTATAAAAACAGACATAGATCACTAAAACAGAATATACACAGAAATAGACCTACACATACACGTAATTGGCAGTTAACTTAAGACAAATTAATTATATGAGCATACAGTCGTGCTGAGAAAACAGGTCAGCCACATGGAAAAGAATAAAACTAGATCACTATCCTAATACCACATGCAAAAATTAATTCATAATTGGGTAAGGATGTAAATGTAAGACCTGAAACCATAAAATACCTAGAGAAAATAGACAATAAGCTCCTTGACATCAGCCTTAGAGGTGTCTGGGGATTTGGCACTAGTGTCGAGGGAAACAAAGGCAAAATAAACAGATGGAGCTACATCAAACCAGAGAACTTCTGCAAGGTGAAGAAATTATTGTCAAACCAAAAAGATAATCTACTGAGTGGGAGAAGACACTTGCAAATCATATATCTGACAAGGGGTTAATACCCAAAATATATGAAGAATGCATACAAGTCAGCAACCAAAAACAACTCAATTTAAAAATGGACAGGATTTGAATGACTATTTCTTCAAAGAAGGATACAGATGACCAACAGCACATGAAAAGATGTTCATCATCTTTTATTGTTAGGGAAGTGCAAGTCAAATAGTGAGCTATCACCTCATACCTGGGGAAATGATTATTATCAAAATAATAAGAAATTAGCATTGGCAAGGATATGGAGAAAAGGGAATACTCATGCTGCTGGTGAGAATGGAAATTGGTGCTGCCACTGTGGAAAAGCAGTATGGAGATCCGCAGAAAATTAATAGAAATACCATACTGAAGAGATATTTGCAAAGCCATGGTCATCACAGCATTATTCACTATAGCCAAGAATTGAAAACCTCGTACATTCCCACTGAGAAATGATTGGATAAAGATGTGGTATATCTACATGGTGGAGTGTTACTCAGCTGTGTATGCGTATATGTGTGTAAAGATGAAAATCTGCCATTTGCAACAACGTGGATGATCCTAGAGGGCATTTTGCTAAGTGAAATAAGTCAGATGAAGAATTATTCCATTCATATGTGGAAGGTAGAGAAACAAAACTAATGGAATAACCCAATAAAAATAAGCTCTTAGAGTAGAGAAACAAAATAGTGACCAGAAGGGAAGGGCTTAAAGGAATGGGGAAATTTGCTGAAGGGAGTCATTTGTATGGTGATGGATATGAACAAGACTTTTGGTGGCAAACATAGTGTTACATATGCAGTTGTTGATTTGTAATGTATACCTGTAAACCATTGTTACTTCAGTAAAAAAAAAAAAGATTTCTAAATAAAAGCAACTTGTTCCAGTTCTCTTAAAGTGTTCTCTAACCCTACCTAGAGAACTTTGAATTTATTAAAAAATTGGATAGTTTTAAGTGTTTCTGACTTTGTTTTATTTTGTTTCAAAGACAAAGGGACCAGATATCTTCCAGAGAAGTATACTTGGGCACATCTTACCAGAAGCAATGGTTTGTTACTTAGAAAATTACGAGCCTGAAAAGTTTTCTGAGATCTTTCTAGGAGAATTTGATACTCCAGAAGCAATCTGGAGCAGTGAAATGAGGTAAATAACCAGTTGATTATTTGTATTTTATATTCAGAATCTCTGCATCTTGCCATCTGGTTAAGAGAACTGCTTTCGCTGGTTGCATAATCTAAAGGTACCTTAGTCATTGGTGCCAAACCAAATGATGGCTTTTGACAAGACCATAAACTTTTATCTACACTAACACAGTTGACACTTTAATGGCGCTATATATAAGGGTAAATCCTGTTACTGTTAGTGTTTTTTAAATCAGTCTATAGAATCACTATAGGCAGTGAACTAATATGTATGTAAGGAATATATAAAGATAAAATTAAGACACACCTACTGGGTGTTTGGAAATGAAACTGTATGTGGAATACAGTTTAAGAAATAAGCTCACTTGTTGATAGAATGGATCAGACCAGAAGTAACTGAAGGCATTTCAGAATGAAAGCTCCCTAGTCAGAACATTTTGACTTTAATGTGAAGGCTAGCATTCTTTATAAGAATGTCTATAGCAGGGCAGTGCCATAAGGAAAAACCTGTGGAAAACAAGAGAAATGAGGCCCAGAAGCAGATATCAATATCTAGATAGGCTCTGTCCAGGAAAGACTTACCAATCATAATTCAGTGTCACAGCTGCCTCCTTGTGGAGAACCCCTCTGTCCTCTTAGCTGGATTGCATATTTGTCTGAGTAGTCATCACTCTGCTTTGTCTGACTTCACACAGAGCCCCCTGCTGGTCACCTGGCTGCTCTGGTAGATTGATCTGTAGGTTTAGCGTGTTTTAGCTCCAATTTCAGTATATTCTGTGTGACAGTCATGTTTTTCACTGTTAACAAATACAGACTATGAATTAGTTTCTAACATCTTTCTTTTTTTTCTATGTAATCTTTTTCTGCTGAGAGTGGGTTATGCGAGTCTCCCTTCTAAAAGATGTAGCTCTGTATACTGATCAAATCAAGTTTCTGCTTAGATGAGAGCCAGATCCTAGACTGGTTAGTTAACTGAAATAAACATCCTGCTGTATGCACCTTTAAGGTGCTAGTGAACTTTAATTTCCAGGCTACACCCTCATGCATCTATGCCAACTGACTTTCTGGTGACTGATTTTTCAATGACTGGTTATTTTAGCCTTTTTTCTATGGCCTTCTTTATGGACAAGTGTTACAAATAAGTTCATAGCTGTTGCATATTTTTACGCAATAAATTTAGAATGCCCTGAGTAACTTTCTTACTTGCTCTCCTTTTATGCCAATAATTGATGTACTCTAGAGAAGAGCCATATAATTATATTGCCTGATCACCTATCTTAACCTTTTCTATAAACCTAAATAATCCTTCATTAATGCTTGAAGCTTTTTATAATTGTAGGCGCCTCATGATAGAGAAGATCGCTGCCCATCTTGCTGATTTCACGCCTCGTCTTCAGAGTAATACAAGAGCACTTTACCAGTATTGTCCAATCCCAGTAATCAATTATCCACAACTAGAAAATGAACTGTTTTGTAATATTTATTATCTTAAACAACTTTGTGATACACTCCGATTTCCAGATTGGCCAATTAAGGACCCGGTAAGTCTACAGATTAATTTGTGCCTTCTTACCCCATAAATACAGCTTCTTATCCCTTCTGGGTAATATCTTCCTTCTGTGGTAATAATAGCTTCTTCAAGTACTTGCTCTTACCAAACAACTGTGTAACTCTGTAATTCAATATATTTGGGTAAGTCCCAGATTGAAAGATAATTTTTCGAGGGAATATTAAGAATATACAATCTTGAGCTCTTGAGACAAAAATGAAACAAACTTGGTTTTGAGTATGTAATACAATTGTATACTATAATAGATTGTCTCTACAGTGGATTAAGCTCACAAATGCTGGATTGAGTCTCAGTTTGGCCATTAATAGCTCTGCATACCAGCATTCAGCACATCACTTGACTTCTGCAAGCACTCACTTAGGTAATACTGCTACACATAATAGTAATAGCAACTGTCTCATGTGGTTGGGGAGAGTGAGTGAGAAACTACATAAGAAAGATCATAATTCCTGACACATAGGAGCCACAAGTATGACATGTCTACTGTATACCTGGTCATAGTGGCTCTAGGACCCTCCCAACTCAAGCCCTTGGGTGTCTGTTGGAAACCTGGCAAAAAGTAGGCCTCGGTGATCATATTGGTTTGTTACTGTAGTGGCAGAGATACCATCATCCTTACTGTCAAAAGATTTACGAACACATGCCATTTGTACCACAGTCATTGCCCATTTACTGTGCTCTGACCAAATGAAGGCCGGTAGGTAGTAAAATGTATACAAACTTTGTAAGTCAGGCTAGGTTTGAATCCACTTCCATCACAAACATGCAACTGTCTCTTAGAATCGCAATGTTTTCATGCGTTATTGAAATTTTGTGAGTGAATTAAATCTGCTGTAGAGTTTAAAGACTCTAGCTTCTTAAACATGGAATAAATATTAACTTTCCTTACCCATTACCCAGACTCCCTTGTGTTTGTTATTGCTTATGTTTGTTTGAATGCCAGATTACCAATAATTCTGTAAAATCATCTTGCTACAGTGAATCTTTTCCTAATTTCAAAAGTCTTCTGTACTTTCTGAACATTTATTTAACAGGTTGGCAGACAATAAAAATGTCACTTTAAAAAAAAGAGGAATATAGTCCTATAAAAATACCTTATTACCTAACTATTCAGCAGTGCTAAAGAGGTGATAAATGGCTGTTTGTATTAAGCCATTAATTGGATAGCCTAGAAATGTCACTTTAAATTCAATGCGAGAATTGTATAATTTAAAACTTATATTCTGAAATAATTTTAGTTAAATAGTTACAAATTTTAATCCTTTGTCTTTAAGGTTAAGCTTCTAAAAGATACCCTTGATGCCTGGAAAAAGGAAGTAGAAAAGAAGCCACCTATGATGTCAATAGATGATGCCTATGAAGTACTTAATCTCCCTCAAGGAGAGGGGCCGTGAGTTGTTTTCCATATTACATTCATAAATATTAAGTAAATGCTTTAAGAATATTAATATCAAAAGCTAAATAATAGATCAATTTTAAATATTTTGCCTACTTGATTTTTTTCTATGGGAAAATAACCATATGGATCTATGTCCATATGATTTTCATTTACTGCAGATTTATTAGGAGAATTCTTGGTATAATCTTTATTAATTGAAATAATGTGTGCAGCTTACCTGGCACCATATCTGACACATGGTAGTTACTAGCATACTTACCTTCCTCGCCCCTCTTGTAGTTTGGGATGTGCATGAGGATGAGATCTAATGGTGGTATGTCTAAAATGCTAAGTAACAGTTGCATAGGGAAAGAATGCAGATTTAGTTTGATATCAGTAAAGTTTTATGATACAATACATTAGAGGAAAATGGTGGAAAAGATATTTACGTATAAAGTGAATGTATACATACATTTTGGCAAGGCTGATAATTTCAAGTAACTTAGAATTACAGAACTTCAAGTGACATTTTGAAAATAAGTTTTAAAAAAGTTTTGGTTTTGAAACCCCAAAACATGATTTTGTAATTTGAAGTGAATAATGACATTGATTGGCAACTTTAAGGTTTTTATCTTTCAACTCTAAAGGTAGCATATCGCGTAAACTTACTAGGGTTAATTTTTTTTAAAGATTTATTTATGTATTTATACAAGAACCGGGGTGCAAGCCAGATTTGCAGGAGGGTGAGAGGATTCACTGGAGACAGAATGGGGAGCAGAACAGGCAGACTGAAGAAATACACTGCTGAGGAGAGCAGCGGGCGAGACAGGAGAGGTCTGCTCACCATGTGGGACCCTCGCTGGCAGGCCGGGATCGAACCGGCGCAGCAGAGGCTGCAGACAGCTTCACAGCGCAGCGCTCAACTGCCTGTGCCACCAGGGGAGGCCCTTATTGGGGTTAATTTGATGCATCATTTAATATATAATCACATACAATAAATGGTTTCTTGCACATTATTCATAAAACAATTTTTCTATTTAACAGGCATGATGAGAGCAAGATCAGAAAAGCTTACTTCAGACTTGCACAAAAGTACCACCCTGATAAGAATCCAGAAGGGAGGGTATGTACTGCTTTGCAGTTAGGGTTTGGGTTGACTTTCCTTTGGCTCTGTTACTGTTTTAGGCAGATAAAGGATGGACTCACCCTTTGCAAGTGTGTACCTTGTAATATAGGCCCACATGTTCAATGTGTCGCCTACATGCCCATGTTTTCCACATGAATAGAAATACTCTAAAGCTACATCCAGTAGTAAACCAATAAGATATTGTTGACAGGAATCAAGAAATAGATTAAGGAACATAATATAGTTCACTATTTTCAAAATTTGACTTTAGGAGACAGATGGAGGCATAAGTCCTAGCCCTAACCCAGTTGACTTTGTGACCTTAGGCAATTGAGTTAACGTCATCTTAAAAATGAGAATGTTAATGGTGTACATTTCATATGACTGTTCTCAGAATTAAATGAGGTGATGCACATTAAGTAGTTCGCACAGTGCTGATATGCACATTTCATATGACTGTTCTCAGAATTAAATGAGGTGATGCACATTAAGTAGTTCGCACAGAGCTGATATGCTGTCGATGGTATAAATCAGTGAAGAAGAATTTTTGGGTAAATGATGTTGAGATCACTAAATAACTGTTTGGGGGAAAAAAGTTTCACCTTGAACATATACCAGTTAGAATGAATTCCTTACTGTTAAAAAAATAATAACTAGAAAGGGTATTGATAAATACAAATCAGCTGTGTTTAAGTTGTGATTTGGAACAATCCAAATTAAAAATAATTATCTTTGGCTGCATACAGGATATGTTTGAAAAAGTAAACAAAGCATATGAATTTTTATGTACCAAATCAGCAAAAATAGTGGATGGACCAGATCCAGAGAATATAATTTTAATTCTGAAAACACAGAGCATCCTCTTCAATCGTCATAAAGAAGGTAAGGCTTGTGTTAGTCTCAAATTTTAATTTATTCTCCAGCTAATTCTACCATGTTAACTTATTTCTAGCATATTTTAATCCAGAATTTTTTTTTAAAGATTTATTTATTTATTTATTTATTTATACAAGCACTGGGTACAGTCAGAAGCACGGGAGGGTGAGAGAATTCACCAGAGCCAGAGTGGGGAACACAACAGGCAGACTGACGAAATACACTGCTGAGGGGAGCAGCGGGCGGCAGGAGAGGTCTGTGCACCATGTGGGACCCTCGCCCAGCGACCGGGGATCCAACCGGCGCTACAGAGGCTGCAGGCAGCTTCGCAACCCAGCGCTCAACCGCTGCGCCACCAGGGAGGCCCTAGATTTAGAATTATTATTGCAAAAGCCTCATATAGCAAAAGTCTAGTTTTCTTTAGCAAGACCCAGAATCCTTATTTTATTTATTTTATACTATTCACTTTTTAACTATGGTTTCCAGTATTTTGCATTTCCAACAAGGTTTTATTGTTCCTTCCTATGGAATTTCCATTATGTGGAGGTATTTGGTTAGTTTTTATCCATTTAGCAGCAAACATATTAAAGAAGAGAAATATGGATCTGGAATTTAGGGATCATTTAATGTTTTGCTTAAATCACAATTTGGGTGCATGATGTTGGGGAAAAGAGAGGACAGTGGGGATTTGTCAAGCAAGAGGAGTGCTGGGTGATTGAAGCAAGTGGAATTGCTAGTATGGTCATGTAGCACTTTGGTCATTAAAGAGAACAGTCATTAACCGATTTTGCTTTTAGTTATACGTCATTTCCCATGAGTCAGAATGAGTTTAAAAGTGGCCTTTCAAGCCATTGGGTTTTTTTGTGGTTTTTTTTTTTTTCTTTTAAGTTTGACTTATTTGTTTATGCATAGAAGAACTGGGATGTAGGCCAGAGGTGCATGGGGTGAGAGGACCCACCAGAGAGAGTGGGAAGCAGAACAGGCGGATCTCCTGAAATACACTGCTGAGGGGAACAGTGGGCAAGACAGGAGAAATCTGCTGCACCATATGTGAGTTAGCTCCCTGGCAGGGGATCAAACTCAGGCCACAGCAGTGATAGCGCTGAGACTTAACCCCTGTACCACCAGGGAGGCCCCAACAATTGGCTATTTGTTTTAATGGCTGATAGCTCTATGTTAACCACATAATGTGACTTACCGTTGGTTTGTGATTTTTTTTTTAAAGATTTGTTTATGCATGTAAGAACTGGGGTATAGACCAGAGTTGCAGGGGTGCAGAGACTGAGTGGGGAACAAAACAGGCAGACTGACTGAAATACACTGCTGAGGGGAGCAGTGGGCGAGACGGGAGAGAGCTGCAGTGCCATGTATGGAGCTTCCTGGCTGGCGGGGGATTGAACTTGTGCTGCAGAGGCTGTGGATAGCTTTACAGTGCTCTGCTTAACCCTTTGTGCCAGCAGGGAGGCCACATGAATTTTTCAGTCTTACCATAAGGCTGCTTATATACCCTGATTCCTCATTGAAAGGATTTAACATTAATTCACATTTTTTCCTTTCCATGTACATACATGAACATATGTATGTTAGGACTATTAGGACTAGTTCCTAGGCAGTTTTTTAAAAAGCCATCTTAGTAATGAGTTAATATAAGGCAGATTATTCGTAATCCTCAAAAGCCAGAAAGTTTTGTGCTAATTTTAAGTTTACTTAAAATGTCATAGCCAATTTACTTGCATCTTGCTATCTAATAGGTTACTTTTAAAAGAAACAGAATGAAAGGTACAGAACAGTGGGACTCCTATACGTTTTAGCTTTCACTTTTTGCTTATCAAAATTAGCTAAATACAATTAATAAAATTTCTGTTTTGTATTTCTGACAAATTATATTTAGTATTTTCAAACATTTACTTTATGATAACTGTAAAATAGAAAAACACACTTGTTATCCAGAAAGCATAATATGAAATGTTCACTTTCATTAAAATAAAATGTCTCTCACGGTTTCTTCATTATAAAGAAGTGTGAGTATCACGAGTCTTCCAACTTCTGGTATAAGGCTCTGTCTTGCTCTCCGTGATCAGATGAAAAGTTACAAAGATCACATTACAACGAGAATGTAGATATTCTGCAAAGGATCAAAACATATTAAGTTCATTTAAATCTACCAAAAAATGTTCTTTTTCCAGGGGAAACATTTTAGAGAAATCAACTAAACAAGTTTCAGGAAAGGGGGGATCCAAGGGATTTGTACTAGCTTAATTTCTTTTTTTAAAATGGAATTGGGGGCCTCCCTGGTGGTGCAAGGGGTTAAGACACAACCTATGAAGTTGTCCACAAACACTGCAGCATGAGTTCCATCCCCAGCCAGGGAGCTACCCACATGCTGCAGCAGTCAGCCTCCTGATTTGCCCACTGCTCCCCACAGCCGGGTATTTCAGTCAATCCTCCTGTTCGTTCCCCACTCTGTCTCTGGTGAATCCTCTCACTCCCCGCACCTCTGGCCTGTACCCCAGTTCTTATATGCATAAATAAATCTTAAAAAAAAAGGAATTAGGAGACATTTAAGATGTTGAATATTTTGTTTTTTTTAAAAGGCAACACAATTCTTGTTTTTTGTTTTGTTTTTTCCCTACACTAACTTTTGGTTATTTCAGATTTGCAGCCTTATAAATATGCAGGATACCCCATGCTAATTAGGACTATAACAATGGAAACTTCAGATGACCTCCTTTTTTCAAAAGAATCACCATTACTCCCTGCTGCTGCAGAGCTGGCTTTTCATACTGTGAACTGCTCAGCTCTCAATGCGGAGGAGCTCCGGAGGGAAAATGGAATAGAGGTAATTATGGAGTGACTTTTGTGCTTACCTGTGAGCTAGTTTGGATTTCTTGTATGACTCTAGGCAACACAGAATCCACCAAATGCAATACAGTTGATACAGTTTCTTTCATTTATTCTAACAGATAACATAATGTCATCATATTTAAGTACCAAAATTAGTAATTGAATTGGAGCTTTATTTCACGATGTGAGTTGGATATTGAATTCAAATTAGTAAACGTAACATTGCTTAAAAAGTTCACTTGTTAACAAATGTTAATTGAGAAACTGTTGGTATTTGATTTTTGCCAGCTAACATTAAAAAATATTAATATTTTAATTCCTATCAGTAAAAGCTTTGACTTCAAGTCAAAAGAGAGCTAATGGCTGCCTGACTTCTCTCTCTGCAGGTCTTACAAGAGGCATTCAGTCGCTGTGTGGCTGTCTTGAATCGTTCTAGTAAACCAGGTGACATGTCAGTGCAGGTGAGGCTAAAACATACAGAAAATAACAAGAAAATGACACTAGACCAGTAGTTTCAAACTTTTAACTTCTTTGAGAATTCCTTCACCCACATGCCCACTCCTCCTGCCTGCCCGCCACCTGCCATAGGGTTTAAAGTTCATTGGGTCTGGAGTAAGGACCTCAGAATATGCTTTTTAAACAAATTGCTAGGTGATAATGATGCTGCTGGTCTGCGAATCTCACTTTAAGAAGCACTGCACTAAACCACCTATGATCTTTTGACTTAGTTTTTGTTCCCCTTAAAGAATGGCTGATGAACCTTTGTCTCCAGATCCAGTTTCAAACATTTATTGCTTTGCCATTTTTTCCCCACATAACCTTCTAACCACTTCCCTGCTTCTCTCCCCCATCAGTAATATTTTAACTGACTAATTTTCTGCTAAGGTTAAAATCATTGAGTCCTTAATTCATCAGAAATTCATTAAGGTCATTGTAGAATGTACTTCTTAGGTGGCCCTTTATTTAAACCAACAAAGTGTAGACTATAATACAATAGAGTACAGACTTTTTGAGTTTTACTGTGTTTTGAAGTACCTAAATAGAATTTGATTCTTCAAAGTAAATAACCTGAACATAAATTTCTTGATCCAGAGGTCAGCAAACTTTTTCTATAATGGCCAGAGAGTAGATATTTGAGGCTTTCAGACTACATAGAGTCTATTGCATATTTTTATTTGTGCTTCTTTGAAATCCTTTTAAAATGTGAAATTCTTCTTTGGTCCTTAGTCATACAAAAGCAAGTCATTTGGCTTGAATGTCACCTTGGTTGTCAGCCTTGGTTGTCATTTGGCCTTGGTTGTCAGCCCTGCTTCTGCAGAGTTCTTAGCAAAGGCTGATAAGCCGATGGAGCGGTTTACTTCTGGAGCATTGTAGCCTTTACTCATGAATCTCTGATGATTTGATTTTTTTGGTCTTAAATAAGAATGTACAAGTGACTTCTTTTTTCTCTGTTGTCTGTCTGCAGGTGTGTGGACACATAAGCAAATGCTATAGTGTGGCTGCTCAGTTTGAAGAATGCCGAGAGAAAATCACAGAAATGCCTGGCATCATCCAGGATCTCTGTCGGGTGCTGTATTTTGGGAAGGTAGAGTTCATCTTTAATGCCGTCTGGATACAGTCAGCAAAGGGTTTTATTGTCAAGTAGCCTGTCTCCAATTTATAAATAAGTCATTTTAAAATAGATTATTTGGATGTCCAAAAATGTATTTTGAGATGCGTTGTGAAGAATTTTGTGTCTAGATTGGCCCACAGTGAATAAGACTAGAGTGCTATATCTAGAGGGTAGAGGCAAGAAAGGAAGTCTAGACTACATCTAAAAAAGTAAGGGACCAATAAAACCTGAAACTTAGTCAAGTCACTGCCTAGTAGGGAGTCTTTAAGGGATCTCAGAGCTTCCTGTTTCTTCCCAGTCCAGTACTGCTGAAGAATTTGACTAGTGCAGATATGATAGGTGACTGGAAGGAGAAGATTTCTTAGTAGATAACTGGGCAGAGTGAAAGGGGTGTTGGAACAGAACAGGATTGGACTGCTTATCTTGGACTGAAGTACCTAGAAATAAAGAATCTGCAGAAAATCTCTCCTTGGCTTTATTTACTTGCTGCACTGAAGTGTGTTTAATAGGAATACAGATATAAATATCTGTAAGGTAAAGTGTAAAGTATCCTTACAGTTAAGATAATGAGCATACGAGTTGCTATAAATATCACTTTTTAAAAAAATTAAAAATATAGAAAGTGAAAAAAAAAACCCTAGTCTTTGAACACCAGGCTCAAAGATAGTGATTTTGTGTGTCTTTACAGAGTTGCTTTTTTTTAGGCTTTAAAGGATATAGCATTAAATATTAAATTGGAATTGAAAATGTTAGAGGAGGGAAACAATTTGCACAGTAAGTTAGCTAGCTTGACATAATAAGCACACATTCTCTCCAGGTTGCTGTTCTCGCCATTATTAATTCCATCACTCTCCTTCTCTCAGAGTATCCCACGAGTGGCCGCTCTCGGGGTGGAATGTGTTAGTTCTTTTGCTGTGGATTATTGGCTACAGACACACCTATTTCAGGCTGGAATTTTGTGGCATCTGCTAGGTTATCTATTTAATTATGACTATACACTGGAAGAGAGTGGCATTCAGAAAAGCGAAGAAACGAATCAACAGGTAACTCTAGCGCTGCTTTAATTCTGAACTTGAACCCAAACCATTCGTTAATGTGAAGGCAAAACTCCAGCTATTCAGAACCCCCATGATTTAAATTATTTTTCAGAGTAACTCAATTTATTACTGTTTAAGCCCCAAAACTTTTTATCTTAACCACTCGTGCTGGAAGGTTTGAAGGCAAGGGGGTTTGTAATAGCATATATGAGACATAACTTAATCTTTTCTTGATTGCTCAGTCACCGTCATGCTTATAAAATTATGGCTGTTTTCACCCAGGGAAATACAGTGATCCTCTCAGACTGTTGGATCAAGCTCCCCCAAACACTTGAGTTCTCTTCTGATTTCTTAGATACTTTTTATGTCTCGTCTTTCCTGTTCACTGTCATTCACTATTCACATTGTCAGTATGTTACTCAACGGGCACATCTACCTACCTGTCCTCTGCTGCTCACCCTACCCCCAGTGTGCTCACATACTATGTTAAGTATAAATGAGAACACAGCTTCTCATGGTCTTTTGTAAGAATAAGAGAAAAACCTCTGGGGCCTCCCTGGTGGCGCAAGGGGTTAAGATGCAACTATGAAGCTATCCTTAGCTACTGCAGCACGAGTTCGATCCCCGGCCCGGGAGCTACTCACATGGTATAGCAGACCTTTCCTGGCTCACCCGCTGCTCCCCTCAGTGTATTTCAGTCAGTCTGCCTATTCTGTTCCCCACTCTGTCTCTGGTGAATCCTCTCACCCCTCTGGCCTGTACCCCAGTTCTTGTATGCATAAATAAATCTTAAAAAAGAAAAAGAAAAACCTCTGATACTGCTGATGCATACATTTTCCAACATCAGTGTTGGGGACTCATGTGCTTTTTTGTTTGCTTTCTGCTTTTCAAATATGTTCTATACAGTTGTGATTTCATAAAGTTATTGTGTTATTACCTAGAAGATAACAGATCTTCTTTAATGTCTTAATTTTTTTGTAACAGGAAGTAGCCAATAGCCTTGCCAAACTCAGTATCCATGCTTTAAGTCGCCTGGGAGGGTATCTACCTGAAGACCAAGCAACCCCAGAAAATCCAACCATAAGGAAGAGTTTAGCTGGAATGCTGACACCGTATGTGGCCAGAAAACTTGCTGTGATCAGTGCTACTGAGGTATGTGCTTTAGAGACAGTCTGGGTTTTGTTAAACATTGCAAGGTCTTGAAGTAGTAAAAGTACATAACAATATTACGTTGATTGATGTAGGAAGTCTAAAAATTGGTAATGTTCATGTGCTTGTTCTCTCAACCAAGAAATTTATTATTGTAGATTGATGCTGATACTGCTCTACAAGGGTAAATTCACTTCCTGTTTCTTGCCTGTGGAACTATCATAATTCTTACTAGCCTTGAAGAAGGTTAATAAGACCATAAAAAGAGGACAAGAGAGTGAACTTGGAATGAATGTTATGTCATGTAAACGGCAGAGGACTGGGAGTCAGGAGAATGTGGCACACATTCTTCACAAAAATAAGTATAACCTTGACAGATCTCCCAACCTCTTTAACCTCTTTTGTGAGAATCATTGAGACACAATCTATGGATATAGCATTAGAAAAATAAACTATTGAAACCCACTAAATAGAATACTGTAAATCTTTACATTGTAAAGGCATATTTAAAGACATTTAAAAGATTCTTAAAGTTGAAAAACAAAATCCCCTTTTTGGTATTGAGAAGCCAGATGGATGGGTGGACCTTTTCCAATAGTTTGCTGCAGTTACCCTGAATGGCAGAATTGTGAGCTGTTTTTATTTTATCTTGTTTTCTTCTGATGATAGATAATATTTTTGTAATCAGAAAAGTCCTCAAGATTCCAAATGTGAAGTATTTTTAGAATTTAAATGGCTTATTTGTTACTTAATCCAACCTGGTTGAGAAAGGTGATTGCTTTTCAGTGTCCCTGAGTAGGAGAGAAGAGCTTTAGATGCCAGTCTTGATCTTTGTTCTATTTCTGGACTTTGTATTCACCAATGTGATACATTTTAGCTGACTGAAAACATTCCAGAAATACTAGCAAATTGATGATTAACTGCTACAGAAAAAAGATGTAGCATTTCAAAATAGTAACTTGAATTTCATCTGGATTTAATAGTTAAAATATGTTTGACATGCTTATTCACGTAACTAAGAAACTGCCAAATATCAGAAGTTTTACAGTTCTAAAGATTTTTTTTCAAACATTTTAACTAATATTTAACATTTGAAAACAAAGGTTGAATGGCTTTGCATAAGATAGAAGTAAAAACCCAGAATCTATGGGACACAGCAAAAGCAATACTAAGAAAGAAGTAGGTATACAGCGATACACGCTCACAGAGGGACACATCCACATCAAGAAACAGAAAGAGTTCAAATAAATAATATTCTGTCTCACCTTGAGGAACTCAAAAAGATGAACAATCAAAACCCAGTAGAAGGAAGGAAATAATAAAAATTGAACAGAAGTAAATGAAATAGAAATAAAAGAGACAGTCCAAAGATTAATGAAACCAAAAGCTGATTCTTAGAAAAAAATAAAATAGACAAATCGCTAGCCAGCCCACACACACACACACCAGAAAAGAAAGGGAAAAAGGTCAAATAGAATCAGGACTGAAAGAGGGTAAGTTACAGCAGACTTACCAGAAATTCAGAGGCTCATAAGAGATTGTGAACATGTGTTTGCCAATAAGTTGAGTAGCTTAGAAGAGATGGAGAAATTCTTAGAAATATACAACCATATGAGACTGAATCAGGAAGAAATAAAAAACCTGAACCGACTAATTACAAGCAAGGAAATTGAAACAGTTATTACGTCTCCCAAGAAAAAGTTAAGGAACAGATGGTTCCACTAGTGAATTCTGCCAAATCTTCAGACAAATGACTTACTACTGAGCCTTCTCAAAGGCTTACCAAAAATTGAGAGGGAGTACATCCAAATACCTCTTATGAGATCAACATTATGGATCTTCTCAGTAGATGTGAGTAGTTCAGCTAACAATAAAACATGAACTCTTGCCGTGGGTGACAATGTGGATGCAAATGGAGGGGATTGTGTTCATCAGATTCGTAGAAGGAGAAAGACAAGTGCCAGATGGTGTCTCACTTATATGTGGAATATATAGAAACAACAAAGGGGCAGATAAAACCAAAGCAATAACAAACCCTAGTAATCTGACTGTTGGAGGGAGGCTACCGGAGTAGGGGGGAGCAAAGTGGGGATGGGGCACAATGGAGTGTAATGGAGGACTGTGGGTGTCTTGGTGATGTGTGTGGTGTGACAAACACCTAAAGACTATGGATGACCCTAAGCCTCTAAATCGTGTAGTGTTGTAAGCCAGTGTTGCCTCAGTTTAAAAAACAAGGGGAGGTAATAACCACTGCTTTCCTCCTAGCATAGAGCTCTGGAAATGTAAAATGTAAGCAATTTTTATTAACACATTTAGACTAGAGTATGTTTCTGTAACACAATCAAAGAGAACTAAACAAAGGGAAAGTGCACTCGCCAGCTAAGCAGTTACAAACGATCTGCAGAACTGCTTCGTTTGGCCTTGTGCAGGCTTGCCCGAGGGAATGTGAATGGAGTATCTGCCCATGAATGTGACTGCCCCTTCCCAGGTGTGTGCTTCCTAAAGATATGCATCTTATTTTCAAGTGTGTGTGAAAGGTAGTATGATATGATTCTTCTCAAGCTTCTGTTTACTGAGTGTCTAGAAAACGCAAAATACCGTGCATATTTGTTTACTGATACACAGTAATTTTTGTTGTCTTTTATGGAGGCAAACAATCTAATTTTTACAATAGCAGAGCAAATGCTAGGAAGGTGGAGTCAAACAGATTGAAGTTTGAATCCCAGTGTCACCACTTAAAGTTTATGAAAACTCAGCAAATTAATTTGATCTCCCTCAGCCTTGATTTTTCTCAGTTGCAAAATAGATTATCAACAAACTTATCAGAATTGTCAAGATCCTTACTGTGATCCCCTGCATTTCACGCACATGTTGCAGCACTTGGCATGGAATAGGCGGTTTAATAAATGATACCTTCAATGATGACTTTTTTCTAAATGTTACAAAATAGTAATATTCTGTCTCCTAGATTTTGAAGATGCTTAACAGCAACACAGAGAACCCCTACTTGATTTGGAACAATTCTACAAGAGCAGAACTACTTGAATTTCTTGAATCCCAACAAGAAAACATGATTAAGAAAGTATGTTACTGTTGTGTACATTTCATGGGTAACTCTAATGGGGTCTCTGAAAATTTAACTTAATATTGATGGCGCAGAAACCCATTGCTTCTCCATTTGGTGTTAATCAAGCCTTTTTACCTCCTAACATTTGGCCCATTTAAGAACAGCGTGCTTACTGTATTTAATCATACATTTGGATTTGTTGTTACCACTTAAGTAGAGCTGTTTTCTCTTTTAACTAGTTTTTGTATCCAGGGTACTGTTTGTTCTCTTTATCCTCTTTTCCCGCATAAATCAAAATTGCTTTCTGGTATCAAAATTGAATAATTTCTCCTATTCTGCCACCTTCTAGGGGTGAGGCTATTAAGCCATGGAAAAAAACAAGTTGGTAGGCTGGGAGATTAGAAGCAGATGTGGATAATCCATATGTGAGATAGTTGAGTCTTTGTGGTTTAGAGGACAGTTTTGTTTCTGAGTCTGAATTTATTAGAGAATAACCATCACTGTTGTCTCCTGAATTATTTGTTTTTAACTTGCCTTGTGATACTCAGAACTTCTTAGAGACAGAAGCTTTGAGAATGCATTGCTGAGAACAGGTATTGTGGTCCTGTACATCATCTGTCCTTTTATTAGAGGAGAAATAATAACATCATCTCTTTTACTTTCTTTATTATTTCAGTCCAACCTGAATTCTGTGTGATTTCTACTCCATTCAAACTGTTTTTCTCCTGTTGTTCTTTTCTCTCTTTTCCTTAAATGGATTCACTTCTTGATTTCTCAGCCAATATATTGCCTGTCTTTTTTATTCAATGACTATTTTCCAGCACATTCATATAACAGTTGCTTTTTCAAACCCAGTCCAAATGTGTTCATTTCTTCTGTTTATCAGCCTATGTCTGACTAGGCCAAGTGTCCGCTGGATGGAGTGAGAAGAGCCAAGCAGTTCTTACTTTATAAACACTAGTTCTAAGATACTTCATTGGCTGACCTTTGTGAACTTTTGAAATTTTAAAATGAGCTATCTTAATCTTTGGATTAAAAAAATAACATAATTTTATGCCTATTTTTCCAGATTTCATATTACTAGTTATGAACACTAAAATTGCATTGAGTACACCCATTTTTCCTCTGGAAAAATGATCAGATTTTCCAAGTTATCAGTTATTAAACTGAAAATGGATATATTTATAAAGCAGACACCATTTAACAGTTTATTTCCTTTTCTTAAAAGGGTGATTGTGACAAAACTTATGGATCAGAATTTGTCTACAGTGATCATGCCAAAGAACTTATTGTGGGGGAAATTTTTGTTAGGGTGTATAATGAAGTCCCTACTTTCCAGCTAGAGGTAAGCTCTCTACTTTTTTAGTTTTGTCGATACTTTGATTTGTTATTGAAAGCTACTCTTTTTTTTATGCTGTACAGAATGAAATAATGCCTTTTCTCTGCCAATTGTTTTGTACTAACCTGGGTATGTGGTGGGGTAGCCATTGAAGTTCTCTTTATTTTAAGTACTGAAGAATTTAGTTTTGTGGCGGCTGAAATAGAAGTTATTCCTTGCCCAGCTATTCCTTTTGTTTTGTGCACAGTGATACCCACTGTGTCATGTAGAGATGTCATCAACTCATTAGTCACTCTTGGGAGTGCAAAGCCATTTGCACACTCACCCCATAGAATATCAGGCCACCAGAAGTCCTTCGCTAATCTGTTGTTAGAAGAAAATAAGAAAATATAGGTGGAGAGCAACAAGGTATTTTAAAAGATGCCTGAGCTACATCTCTTGTGATGATCCCAAATCATTTTCAGAAACCACCAAGGGCCTTTTCTTCTTGGGGATCATGTAGGAATTTTTTATTGTGCTTTCTTTTTCGTAGGGGGTGACGAGGAAGTTTTGGTGGGTGACTGTTTTGTAATGAAAGAAAAAATGAGACTGTTTTAGAGCTTGCTCTTGGGGTAAAAAGGGAATTTATTAGACCAGATGGGAGTATGTCAGCTTCTGTACCAGGTCTCTCAGATGTTGGGACAAAAATCATTGCGAAACACTTTCTATTGCAGTTGGGTTTGTTTCCTGCTGGCCATGCCTCCCTACCCACTTGATCCATAGATATATTCGGACTTATGTATAATTTAATCATGTTCATGGTCTGAAGGTTTTTGTCTTTGCTATGGAGTCTCTTGTTATATATTTCCAAGGGCTCAATTGTTTTAAAATATTTCTCTACTTAGGTTCCAAAAGCGTTTGCTGCAAGTCTGTTGGATTTTATTGGCTCCCAGGCCCAGTACCTCCACACTTTCATGGCTATCACACATGCTGCAAAGGTGGAATCTGAGCAACATGGAGACCGCTTGCCAAGAGTGGAAATGGCTTTGGAGGCTCTAAGAAATGTCATAAAATATAATCCAGGTACATCACTATATCTTGATCAGTAACATTCTTAAAATAGTCAAGCTCTAAAAATTCCGTATTTGACTTTTATCAAGGAAAATCATACCTGGTTGTTGTGCTGTTATGCTTTGTATAGGATTAAGAATTGACTCCCCTACCTATAAACAGTAGGCCAGAAAGAGAAATCAAGGCACCATGATTAGAAAAATGCTTATCTCCTAAGAGAAAATGAGTCTCAGTTAGTTGGAAAGGCAGAATAACTTGATAATGTTGTGTAAGTGCTTAGATTAGACTTATGCATTAGGTATTATAAAAGTTAGTTGTTGTTCTTAAACATCAATAAGAGGACATTTCCAAAAATATCCAGGGAGATGGCTGAGTAAAAATCTAAAACCTTTTTTCCAAAACTAATTTAGATAGCAAATGTAGTCTATAAAATCGCAAATAATAAAAATTTAATTTGAATTTCTGAAAACCCCAGTTTTTTAATTAACATTTAACGTTATCTTTCAAGTACTTATTTTTTCAGTTTATATTATGGTACTACTAAAATTGAGTTTTTAGTTATTGCCAACAAATGATTCAAATAAAATAACCAACTGTAAGTAAATGTTGTTAGAAAAATTAGTGATTCCCAAGATATATTGGGATGTTATTAAAGGCCATGTTATAAAAGCAAAAGAACACTTCATTTCTTACTGTTTGAAATTGGTAGAGTAGAACATTACTAGTGTTGTATTAGGTACAAAGTAATTGTAACAATGCAGATTGTTGAGTTGGAACTTATAAATGAGAGAAGGGCTTATGCAGAAATTTTATTGTAATGTATGTATCAAGAATGAATGCTCTTAAAATTTGGAAGTATGGTTTTTGTCTGTGTATATATACATTTGTATCTATAATAATTCTAACCTGGTAAGAAGTGAATTTTAGAATATTTTCGGATTCAAGTTGAGGGAGCGTCTTAGTGAATTATTTTATGAAGCCTAGAAAAATTACAGATTACGAGGTACATGTTACTGCTGTATAGCAAAAAATACATAGAACAAAGCCTTATTTAATATCCATTAAATATGCTAGTAAACAAAATGTTAGTAACAAAATGCTAGTAAATCAGTGGGTATGGGCTTTGAAGTGGGTAGGAATAAGCATGCTATTCAGTTTTATGTGTCTTCACAAGGAGTCCTTCATGTGTGTCCATCAGCTCTTTGTAATGTGTCTTCAAATGGCAGAGTTTTAACTTGGTGTTAATTAAAAGCCAGATGATGTCACACTCTGCCAAAATACAGTTAGATTGGGGAGGATAGCCCCAAAGTCTGGAGGCAAAGAGTAAAGCTACTACCTTACACCTTTGATTTGGGAGTTGGATTTGGATTGTGTGTTTGATAAATTTCTTTTAATCTGAGAGTTAGAGGTGAGTCTGTAAATGAAAACAAATAAACCTAAGAAACTCTAATATCTTACCCTTGCCTCTTAACATTTACTATTCTAGATACTTAAGTCATTTCATGTCACAAATGATGAGAAAGGCTTCTCGGCAACTTGTATTTAACAGTAAAGAGTGTCTATCTGTTCTGAAGGTTCATAAATTAGAACATCCTCTTGGAAATAAAAAATTAAAAAAAAAAAAACATTTTGTTCATACTCCCCAGGTTCTGAAAGTGAATGCATTGGGCACTTTAAATTAATATTTTCTCTTCTCCGAGTCCATGGTGCTGGTCAAGTGCAGCAGTTGGCTTTAGAGGTAAAAGAATTTTGTTTTAAAAATCATGTTATCTTTCCTGCCATTACTGTGTATGGTTTAAGCCTTGATTTGTCGCCCTCTCAAGCTGAGTGAACGTTTGCATGGTGCTGTGGTTTTTTTTTTTTTCCTTCATTTTGCCTATGAAGCCAAGTGAATGTGTTTCTAAAATTTGAATTAATATGCTCATTTTGAAGAGCAAACATTGTACAGCAGTTTCCATCTGCTCATGGCAGTGTGCGGTAGAACTTGGGATGGGTTGTACTCTGTCACGTAGTGTGGGTTAAGGAGTAGGTTTTTTTGGAAAGCTTAGAATCTGCAGATAAAACAGTAAGAGAAGACAGGCTTCACTGATGTTTCATTGTCCTCACACAGAGAGACTTGTTGAGCCCAGGCTTGTGATCTAGAGGGAAGACCCTGCCTGCTCCCCCTCCGGTGGTGCTTTTCCTTCCTATAGGTCTAGAACAATAGCACCTTTTCAGCGAGGGTTACAGTGACTGTAGCATGATGCTATTGCAGAAGCTACCTAGGAAAGCCAGCTGCCCAGCAGGCCAGGAGAAGTGGGGGCCCTTCTTCCAGGGGAATGAAACTGCTCAGCCCTGGGAAGCTGTTTGGATGCAGCCCTTTCTTCTGGCAGAAGCAGGAAGTCCCTGATCACAGGTGGCTCAATGCCAGACAGCTCAGAGGGGGCACCCAGGAGCTTATTTTCAGATGATCCTACTTGTAACACAATTTATTTGAAAGAATACCAAGTTGTGAATGGTGTGTGAATGATTTGTATGATGTTTTTAGATTGCATTTTGTTTTAAAAGACATTTTTAATAGAATAATACAAGTCAGTGTCAAAAATCTTAAGCAAATTCTTTTTGTTAAGGGTCATGCTTCTCTACTTAAAGCCTTTAAGTACCTTGTAACTTTTTAAATAAACATTAAATCTTGGATACATTGCTTTGAAATGGTTCAAGTTAAAAATGACATTGATCTTTTTATATGGACTACAGAATTTAGACTTGAGAGGTCATATTTGAAAGAATAGCATGTTTACTTTGTTATAATGGAAGGACAGACCCATTTTGTTGTGCTGGTTGCTGGAGATATCCCCACTCTCCCTCCAAATGCAAAAAAAAGAGTCCCAGTAGTGAGGATAGTTACCTCCCTGCCACTCCCCACCCGAATCTGGTTGGAGAGCACTCTGGTGTACACTCTTGCTGCCCTGTAGTTCTGGAGCATGCGCTGGTGTGAATTTATGGCTGCTTAGAAGATCTTACAAGGCCTATTCAGGATTGTGAATGGGTGCTAAATTATTTGTTAAATAATTACATTTAATTCTTGCCTCTAAATTAATAGGAGGCTATTGTACATAATACATACATGATCATTAACACTTTCTGTTATTTCCCAAAAGATCAGAGTAACAAAGCCAGTCTCCTAAAATGATTCTTTGTAAAATTAAATACTTTATCTTCCAAATGTTTTTGTTTTATGATGTCTTAAATTTATTTAGATCCAACTTAAATTGATGTAGGTCTGAAATTATTTCTGAATCTAATTGTCCGGTTGATTAACTTTCAGGTTGTGAATATAGTGACGTCTAACCAAGATTGTGTCAACAATATTGCTGAGTCAGTGGTTTTGTCCAATTTACTGGCTCTTCTACATTCATTGCCATCAAGTACGTATATCGGCGGATAGAATTGTAGAATTGTAGAGAAGTAGTTTCTCAGATGATACAGAACCAGGCCTCTGCTGACATGTTTCCATTATTTTGATTTTGTTTAAGTGGTATTCTTTATGCCAGATTTGCTTTCCTAATTATGTTTTACATAGATTAATAAAATTCTTTTGCATTTCTCTTATCAAAATTTTAAAGTTGGAGCAAGAGAGCTTCAAAAGCAAAGGAAAATAACCTAGGATTTTCAATTTGTTGGAAATAATCTCCACATAAGTAGTTGAGATTGGTATAATATTCCATGGTTTATTAAAAACATAATTGGTCTTGGATGATAGAAGATTAGCCTAAGATAGAAATTAATGTGTGTAGCTTTTAGTGCAGTCATATGTTATTGGTACCTTAAAGATTTGATGCTGATAAATACTGCTCCCGCCAAGATGAGAGTAATTAAAAAAATTAGCCAACCTGGTTTCTTGAAAACAGCCTGCACTTCTGTAGGTTCCGGGTAAACTGCACGGTTGTCTGGTGTAGTTGTATCCCCCACCTAATTTCTGGCATCCTCCGCTGTCATTGCCAGTTCATTATTCCTTTCCCACCTGTCATTGCCATTTGACTGTAGAAGAGTAAAGTGAAGTAGCCTGGTTTATTTCAGCGACAAGTGGCGAGGGGTACACACTGTGTCAGAAGGATGTTATCCTGTCTTAGGTCAAAACAGTGTCTTACAGCTGCCAATTGCTGCTTGTTCCCCCATGGCAGTGTGGAGTCTGGAGTCAGTCGGACTTCGATACAGAACCCAACCGTACACATTAGCTAGTGAAACCATGGCCTGGCTAAGTTAGTCCTTGGCATCTCTTCCATAGCACGGCCGTGATTCTGCCTGTCTGCCGGCCGTAGTGAAGACTTACATGTGATGCGACTAGAGTAGTGCAGCACCCCAAGCGGCACGCCTGGTTCCTACAGTAACATGACATGGTGATGTATTCCTTGAAATGTCTTTTATTTTGCAGGTCGTCAGCTTGTTCTGGAAACTCTTTATGCTTTAACATCAAGTACAAAAATAATCAAAGAAGCAATGACAAAAGGTAATGTATGGAGTTCTGGCTTATCTGTCACGTTCAGTATTCAGGAAGCTTGTTTGGGACTGTTTAGCACAGTCTGAGAATTAAAGAATGCTTTGGAAGGCTTACAGTTTGGAAAAATCTTTGAGTTGAAATGAGGTTGAAAATAAATTCTACTGATTAGAATAAACGTACTCTTTCTGTTTAAACCCCCAATTCTTTTTTTCCTTTATAGGAGCTTTGATTTATTTGCTGGATATGTTCTGCAATTCGACACATCCACAAGTTCGAGCCCAAACAGCAGAACTTTTTGCTAAAATGACAGCCGATAAACTAATAGGCCCAAAGGTGAGCACAAGATTATTAAAGCTCTGTTACTTTTGATACTTTTGAATTTTACCAAAGTCTGGGATGGTGAAGTTAAGAAAATGACCTGGTGTGAAAGTTGGAAGATTGACATACCTGATATTGTTCCTTTACATTGCGGGTCTGAGAAAATTGCCATCAGAGAATCCTCCCCTGGAATTGATAAGTCTTAAGAAAATGTTTGATTATGAGGATGAATTATTCATCTCCTTGAAGAAAGAGCAGTGTGAGGATCAGCCTGTGGAAGTAGCTAGTTAAGGAGCTGGCGCCATGTCCTTCTGCACTCAGTGTCCAGTTAGTAAGACACATCTCCGGCAGAGAGGGGAGGGAGTCCTTACATGCATGAGTGAGCAGCACCTCTGCTTCCCAGTTCTGCCTTTTCATTCCTGGATCTGGAGATGACCAGACGGTCTTGGCACATGGTCCAGTTTGTAGAGCAGGAACTTGTTAAAACAAAATCTCTAAGTAGAATTCCATCCAGACACAAGTGTAATCAAAGCCCACTCTGTTACTGGTTAGCATCACAGGAATAGTGCCCACCTAAGCATCATCTGTCAGTCCGCACTCCGCACCTCAGACACATCTGGAGGTACCATGAAATAAGGATCCTGAACCTCCCCCTGCTGCCTGCCCCCACTACATCCAGAGTCTGATTTTACGTTAGTGACACAAGTGAGATTCAGTTGGTTTTTGTTTTGTTCTTGCCTGATCTCACCATCTAGGCATTGAGAATCTGTCAGAGGACCTGAAATTGTTTTACTTTGGGAATAAGGTTAATATCTTATCAGCAGGGTTGATGAGAGGTTAGATTTGGATACCTAGAGAAAGGGTCCACAGAAGTATGAATATTGACATTTAATATTGAGATTTCTTAAAATTAGAGTTGGGTAGTACATAATTGTAATATCTAATAGCTCAGTGTTTTAAAAAAATGTTTTAGATGTTTAAAATATATACTGGAATTAACTATGAACCCGTCACTAATTTTTTGACCTTTGAAACACATGAGGGACAAATTTTATCATGGTGAATATATTTACACTTAAATTTTCTGTATAGGAAAAATACAAGTATCAGCTCCTTAACTGAATGATTTGCAGCAAGAGATTCTAGAACTGGGGTCAGTAAACTTTTTTCTCTTTTTGATAACAAGCTTTATTGAATTATAATTGACATACCATGCAACTCACACATATAAAGTGTACAATTCAGTGAGTTGATTATATTCACTGATTGGACTGTCTTAATCAATTTTAGAACATTTGCATCAATCCAAGGGAAATAAAAAATCCCACTCCCTTTAGCAGTCCCTTTCCATTCCTCTCGTTCCAACACCTAGCCCCCAGCACCCGCTACTTTCTGTCTATAGGTTTGCTTGTCTTATTTCATGTAAACAGAGCCATACAGTGTATGGTCTCTGGTGACGGACTTCCCTCGTGTGGGGTAATGTTTTTGAGATTCATCCATGTTGTAGCAAATGTCAACACTTCATTTTTTTTTTTTTATTACCAAATATTTCATTGTTTAAATCCATCACATTTTGTTTTTCCATTTATCAATGGATAGAATGTGGATTATTTCTACTTTCTGGCTATTCTAAATAATGCCGCCATCAACATTTGTCAACAATTTTTATATGGACATGTCTTTTTGTTTCTCTGAGAATGGAATTTCTGAATGATAGGTTAACAGTGTTTAGCCTTTTGAGGATTTGTCAGGCTGTTTTCCAAAGTGACTGCTGCACCATTTTACATTCCCACCACAGCGTGTGAGGGCTCAGATTGCTCTGCATCTTCTCTAGTACTTGCCCATTTGTGCATCTTGCTTAGAGAAATGTCTCTTCACAACCTTGCTCATTTTTTAATTGATTTGTCTTTTTACTATTGAGTTGTGATCGTTCTTCTTATATTCTGGATACCAGTTGCTTATCAGATACATAATATACAAATATTTTCTCCCATTCTGTGCATGTCTTACCACTTTTTTGATGCCTCTTGACGCACTAAAGTGTTTAATTTGGGTGAAGGCCATTCTGTCTTTTCTGTTATTGTTGTAACTTGTATTTTTGATATCTCATCTAAGAAACCATTGCCAATTTTTTTTCAAGGGTTATGAATACTCACCTGCTTAGGTTTACTCCTGTTATGTCTTACAGTTTTAACTCTTGTATTTGTGTCTTAAATCTAGTTGTGTTAATTGTTGTACACAGTGTGAGGTAGGGGTGGGGCTGCTATAACTCTTTAAGGGCCATGGAGTATTTTATACTTTGGTCCATGTGGTGTGTGCTACTTTAACAGCAGAGCAGCTGGGCACTAGGTGCACGAAGGAATGGGCGAGGCTACATCCCAGTAAAACTGTCTGTACACAACTAAGTGGCAGGCCATATCGGCCCCTAGTTTTCAAACCCCTTTACTAGAACAACTGGGTATAATCTGACCATAACGTAAAGGCTTGTGCATTTTCTATTTTTTTTTTACTTAAATGTTTAGTAGTATACACACTAATGAGTGATCACGTCCTCTTTGAATTTTGTCCTGATCAAGAATAGTGAAAACTTCCGAGTCTCTGGATGTTCTCTGTCATGTAACTAAAATTGTTTCCATTAGTTCATCCAATGTTGGAAAATTCAGAGCTAAATTTGTGGTACATCACTGGCAACTGTATGGAGCTTTTGATGTTTTTTGGACACTGACTTCTTATTAGTATAGTCTCCATTCATTCAAGCGAGTTTCTGAGCATCTGCTGTGTGCCAGGGGCTAAGCAGGCCAGGCCCAGGAGTGTTTCCATTAAGGTGAGATTTGAGCAGAGACTTGAATGACACTAGGAGAGATGACCATGTGAGGACCTGAGGAGGTCTTACCCTTCATTATCCTTTCATCTTTACGCCCACGGTAATTTTTGGTATGTATGAGTGTGTTGGGTGTATTTTTTGGGCTGCTTTTTAAAATCCCTTTTGGAAAATAGCACGGTATAATTTTAAACAACACATCAGAAAAAGGGGGGACTGCACTAAAATGTACTTGGAAGACACAAAGGAGCCTAAGAAAAATGTGTGGGGGATGTGGCCCCTGTGGCCTGGGGAGAGTGGGATAGGCCAGCTCAGGGCATCTGGGAAGGGGGCCTGGCATGTGCAGAGTGTGCTCTGGGGTCTTTACACACCAGTGAGAAAGAACTTGTTAAAGTTTCTTAAATTTGAGACCGAGGGAAGTGCAACCGGATGGGTAAGTAGGAGCAGGCTGTGATGAGTCTTGCTAAAGTTACCTCTGCGTGAACCAAGGCTTACCTGTCCTCCACGCCAGAACTTGCGGACAATGGCGAGGGCCCGTGTCAGCCAAACCCAAGTTACGGTGGTTTCCTTGGTAGGGAAGTGTAAGCCACAGACTGGGATGTTCCCAGTGGGTCTTCATCTTTTCTTAAACCCCCTCGCCTAGGTTCGAATCACATTGATGAAATTCCTCCCGAGCGTGTTCATGGACGCCATGAGAGACAACCCCGAAGCCGCTGTCCACATTTTTGAAGGGACTCACGAAAATCCTGAGTTAATCTGGAATGACAGTTCCCGAGACAAAGTGTCCACAACGGTCAGAGAAATGATGCTTGAGTAAGTAGCTGCGGCACAAGGTGGCCTTCCGGGAGCAGCCCTTTTTCCCCCTGACTCCCGCCTCGGAGACTTAGTCCAGAGGCTGGCGACAGGGTATGTTGTGACTGAGGTTTGATATTTCCCCCTCTCCTTTTTCTGTTTTTCCAAGGCACTTTAAAAATCAGCGAGACAACCCCGATATAAACTGGAAGGTAAAATACGCTTTTATTTATTTTAATACAACAGAAATTTATGTTGTCACAATTCTGGAAACCAGAAATCTAAAAGCAAGATGTTGGCAGAGTTGATTTGTTCTAAGGCTAAGGAATTTTACTTTAGTTTTTGTTGACATTTTAAAAAAAATTCCTGCCCATTTTAGTGGCAGCCTACTAGGTACTTTGCATTACGACACGTGGGTGTCCCCCAGAAAATTAAGGGTTTAAACACAAAGGTAAGACCTTAGCTTTTGAAGTGACTATAATCCAGTCAACTTTTCTGAACTTTATTAAGAGAAAATAAAAGTGATTATAATTTGATTATATTAATGACAGAGTAATTTCATTAACATTTCTTTAACAGGATTTGCTTTCTTGCTTCATGTTCTACTCATGGTTACTAAGTGACCTGACTGCTATCATTCTCTATTTAAAGTTGCCTGAAGATTTTGCTGTGGTGTTTGGAGAAGCAGAAGGTGAACTTGCTGTTGGCGGCGTTTTCTTGAGAATCTTCATTGCACAGCCAGCTTGGGTTCTGAGGAAGCCTAGAGAGTTTCTTATTGCACTGCTGGAAAGATTGACTGAGCTCCTGGAGAAGAACAATCCACATGTAAGCTCCAGCCATCTGCAAAAGGGTTTGCTCACTCTCCTGTTAAAGTGCCACCCTCACTCTCCATGCATTCAGAACCGCCTCTCTCATGGAGCAGCCACAGTGAAATTCAGATAGCACATGCTTTTTTTTTTTTTTGTATTTTCAAAGTGAAACGATTTAGTAAAATGGTTCTTTCTGGGCCAGAGTTGGAAGTTTCTATATTGAGTGGGTACTCTGCAATATTTATAGAAGTGCTAACCGAATTCCAGTGATTGTATAATTTTAAGGAGAAACCTGAATGTTAATTGTTCCCTGCAAGGGTGTTCTGCTAGGGTGTTCTTTACTCAGTTTTCCATATATGGCAGGGTTGATCCTGCATGATTGGCAGAGGGAACCCTGTGCCCTTGCTTAAAGCCAAATGCTACTGGGAAAGCAGGAGTGAGAGAAAGTTGTGTTGGTCTTGGTTTGGTGAGTCAGAAATCCTCATGGTATATAATCCCCTTAGGTTGAAAATAATTAAGGTGTGTGACTGTTGTTGAATCAGACAGGCTGGCTGTAGAGCAAGACAACCAGGAACCCACACTGTGCCATAGATGTTCCCGGGCCCCGCTCCAACTTGGCGCCACCTCGTGACTGCCTTGGCTGTCTCGCTCATGGCGTGATTGCAGAGGTTTTTAGTGAGCTCTGAAATAGTTAACATAATGTCTGACACCTGTTAAGTACTTAGAAATTATCAGTTACTATCATTAGCTTAAGAAAACTTAAAAACATCTAGCATACTATTTTTTTTATCTATTTCCATAGACATGTTTTCTCTTTACTAGGATTCTTACCTCAAACATAGTTTGCTTAAAAAATTTAATCCTAAAAAGCCACATACTTAAAAAGGGAAAAACATAACATTTTTTCTCCTGGATCATCCTTGATTTTGGGCACACCCCAGTTCCCAGGTTCATTTACGATCCATGTGGCCTGGAGACATGTGTCTGGGCCTAGTGGTGTGTGTGGTTGCTGCAGTCAGGTCCCCGATAGCGGTGCATCGTGGTAGCCAGAGGTGTTAAAGAGCAGGATTTTTAAGAGACCTGGGAAATTTACCGATGTTCTCAAACAGCAACATTTCTGTAGCTTGGACTGAAAATTCCTTGTGTTAGTTTTTGGGAAATGAGATGGGACCTGGCCCGGTGCAGGGCTGCTGGGGTTAAGATACCACATTGCTCAAGTCCTTTGAATGCTTGCCTTTTTTCAAGATAGGGAAGTTTGTTCTCTCAGGATTTGTAAAGCAGTTCTGAGTATCAGCGCCTAGAGCTTGTGACTCCCTAGTTGGAACATGGAATAATTGCCAAGGATGTCGAGGGCCTTAGTGGTATTTATAGCTTACTTGCCCATTGGTTTCACACGCCCCAGGGAGAAACTCTGGAAACGCTCACGATGGCAGCAGTGTGTCTCTTCAGCGCGCAGCCACAGCTGGCCGATCAGGTTCCACCGTTGGGCCACCTGCCCAAGGTCATCCAGGCGATGAATCACAGGAACAACGCCATCCCCAAGAGCGCCGTTCGGCTCATCCACGCCCTGTCTGAAAACGAGGTATTGCGGCATCCCATCAGTAGTTTATGACTCTGGCAGCTAGTGCACCCTCTTCCTGCCTAGCACACGGTGCACTGGAAATCCCCTTGCTACCGTGCGTGCATCTCTGTGGATGTGCCCCATGGTGCTGTGACCTTTATCCTGTTTAATGATGTGATTTCACTCGTTTTATTATTGACCTGGATGTAGGTTTTCATAGATTTTATTACTGTGGTGTGTACTGTGCTATGCAAGTGAGCACAACTCTACAAGTAACCGTCTCTTTCTGGGCCCTTAGCTGTGTGTTCGAGCCATGGCATCTTTAGAGACCATTGGCCCGCTGATGAACGGAATGAAAAAGCGACCAGATACTGTTGGTCTCGCCTGTGAAGCCATTAATCGAATGTTTCAGAAGGAGCAGAGTGAATTAGTAGCACAAGTAAGTGACTCTCCAGACCCCGCACTACTTGGGGAAAGCCCGCACACCAGACAAGTGGGTGCTCACTGACTCGGGGCTGATTGCTTTCCCTGGCTTAAGTTAGGTAGGAAGGAGCTTGTGGGTGTGTGCGTGCACGATTTCATACTCTGTGTGCACACACATCCTGAAAGTGACGTATACACACAGGGCAGGGGGCACCAGCTGCCAAAAATCTGACCAACTTCAGAATACTCATGTGATGTTTAAATTTTAAATGCTAATCATCTATTTAGCTTATATCCTAGGTTTCTTTATAAGAGTTGCTTTGTCCCCTTTGGAAGATTCTTATCTCTTAAGTCATGCTTAAGAAACATGCCGAGATTTTTATTGTCCATTTCAAAGAGACAGACGAACCACCTAATGAAGAGGGGACTTGGTGGGCACCGGTGGAAAGAACACAGACTTAAAGGAAAAAGCTTTGCGAGCGTGGTCTTTTTAAATTACAAATCTTAAATGTAACTGGGTCACTTCTCATCTTTAAAACCCTTCAGGGTTTAGCATCACCTGCCAGAGGACCAGGTGGCCTCGGGCACTCTTAGCCCGAATACCAGGCCGTGATTTTTATCGGTGTGTCCCTCCTCTTCTCCCCGCCCCGGCCTTCCACCCCCCTTTAAGCCAGCTCACAGCGCTGGATACAGCTCTCGGGGATCATTGGATGCCCCGAGGGTCACACAGCGGGCTTGGGGGTGGAATGGGGGAGAGCGCGAGCTGGCACTACCACCTGGTGGCTGGCACTTCACTGTGACCTCAGGCGTGATGCATCCAGCACTGGGGCTCCTCATCTGCACAGGGACGTGGTCCTCACTCCCTCACAGACTGGCTCTGAGAATAGTAGCTGTCAGCAAGAGGGCACTAAATGTTCGTTACTTCCGCTTCTTCCTTTTGGGTTTCAGAGCAGACAGTGAAAGCTGTGTGCCAGAGGAGTGCCTGGCTTCCGTGTGGCAATACAAAGGTTGATAATTTCAGAAAATGTGAAAAAAATATTAATATATTCCAGATCCTTTTGCCCACTAATGCGGTGCCATTGGGGGAGGCGGCCCAGTACCATGGCTGAAAGCTCAGGCTGTGACTGTAGATCCAGTTCCAGATGTAGGTCATGGCAGATCGCGGCCTACCTCTGTGACTGAGAATGTGTTTAACCCCCGTGTATTGATTTTCCACTATTAAGATTCTCATTAGATGTTGGGAGGATCAAATAAAATAATCTATGTAGGATATTTAGAACCTTTGATGACATGGAATAAAATGTCATTGAATAAGAATATCTTCCTTAGATATGAGAAAAACTATCTGGCATTAAACATTTTTTAAAAGGAGGTCCTTTTCCAGACATGGTCCTGGGGTTGAAATGGTTTCTTTAGTGGCTGGCTTATTGTTTCCCCCATGTACACATACACATACACTTATACTCTCTTCTAGGCCCTGAAAGTGGACTTGGTCCCATACCTCTTAAAATTACTCGAAGGCATTGGCCTTGAGAATCTGGACAGCCCAGCAGCCACTAAGGCTCAGATTGTTAAAGCTCTCAAGGCAATGACTCGAAGCCTGCAGCACGGAGAACAGGTGAGTCTGCGCAGAGCGACTGACCATGCATGACACAAGGGGTTCTCGAAGCCGGGGCTCTCGGCCCTGGGTGACCCATCCGTCTCTGCTCAGGTTCTCCTGGCAGGGTGGGCCTGCTGGCTGGACGTGCGGTGGGTCCCAAGCCCCAGGAAGGACTTGCATGATTGCCTGTTAGCCAGTGAAAAACACAAACTGTGTATTCATCTAGTCAAAAGAATTCTTAGTCTGGATAGTGAGAGCATGTTGTACATTTCAGGACGGAAATGGCCAAAATTCTTCCGCATAAAAGAATGTTGACCAACTAGTGCTGGTTAAGATTAGCTTTCATTTCTGGGATAGTGATGACCACATGTATCAGCCACCCCACAACGCCTTTAAAAAATATACAGAAGCATCATCATAGCTTCATT
This sequence comes from Talpa europaea, assembly GCF_964194135.1. Taxonomy (NCBI): domain Eukaryota; kingdom Metazoa; phylum Chordata; class Mammalia; order Eulipotyphla; family Talpidae; genus Talpa; species Talpa europaea. The sequence goes on from NC_140078.1 coordinate 94,710,423, forward strand.
GTCTCTCTCAGCACTTACAAACTGTCGGCTTCCTGGTATGCAGGTGTTTCCAGTGCGTCACTGCTGACCTATGGCCCATTCTGTAATTTCATTTTTCTCTTGGGTTTTATTCTTTGTGTTGCTTCTGAGAAGTTCCTCGTTCAGTCTCACTATATAGCCCTAGCGACTTAATGGTCTATTTAAATGAAGTGAAATTTACAGAACAAAATCAACCATTTTGAAGTGAACAGTTAACTGGTACTTAGTGCATTAACAGTGCCGCCGCCGCCACGTCTACTTCCAAGACATTTCCATCACCCCAAAAGGAAATCCTGTGCCCATTAAGTAGTAACTTACCATTTCTCCCTCCTCGAGCCCCTTCCAGCCACCACTATTCTGGATATTTCATATGAATGGACTCCTACATACACTGTGTTCAGCCAACTTGTGATCTGAACGCTGAAATGTGAGCGCTGTCCTCTAGGTTGGAATTTCCTAAACTTTTTTTAATCTTGTAACAAACATGTCTCTCATCTCAATCCAATACATGTTCACACATACATCATTAGACTCTCATATGTTACAGAATCATACTCCGGCTTTAACCAGCTTTGTTTCCTCAAGCACGCTGGCCACAGCCCATAATATGCACGACTGCTTTAAATGTTAGTTCAAGTTTGCAGCGTCTGCTCCCCAAGCCTGTCGCCGGGATAGTCCGTGAAGGCACACCCCGTCCGCCAGCTCTTGCTCGCATAAGATACACTGGACAGGATTGTCCTGCCCAGGTTCCAAGTCGGTAAACTGGGTTCAAACTACAGAGTCCAACTTTAGAGGGAAGTTTGACTTGGGGTCCTATAGGTCTGTTTAATGGGGTGCGCCTGGCAGTGTTGGCATAATGTTGATTAATATTAGGTTTCCTTGCTGACCTTTTTTTTTTTTTAAGATTTATTTATTTATATAAGCACTGGGTACAGTCAGAAGTGCGGGAGGGTGAGAGTTCACCGCAGGCAGAAGTCCCGAAGCACACTGCTGAGGGGAGCAGCGGGCGGCAGGAGAGGTCTGCGCGCCATGCGGGACCCTCCTCCAGTGGCCAGAGAGCAGCCGGAGATCGAACCGGCACTGCAGAGGCTGCGGGCAGTTTTGCACCCCAGCGCACAGCCGCTGCGCCACCGGGGAGGCCCTCCTTGCTGACTTTTTTCCTTTTGTCTTGGAGGGTTTTTCTTCTGTAATTGTATCTGCCATATCCTGTCCTTCATTGGTTTATGTTCAAAGAGTTTGCTTTACTCCCCCAGGTGAATGAAATCCTGTCTCGGTCTTCGGTCTGGAGTGCCTTCAAAGATCAGAAACATGATCTGTTTATTTCTGACTCTCAAACAGCAGGATACCTCACAGGTAAACCGCATCTAATTGGTTACCCTAAAACATGTATCAGAAGCCATTTGGACCTTCCTTCTGCCCTAAGCTGCAGGCAGCATCGAGATGGTTTCCCAGGCTGGGCGCTTCCTGGGCTGGAGGCGCTGGGGTGGGTAGATGGTTTTAGCTGTGGCTGCGTGTGCTCCCTGAGACACAGACTTTGCTCAATTCTGATCACGTTCATGAATGATGGTGTGGAGCATGGCAGTGTCAGAGTGTTTCTCTTGCACGTGCAGAGGCAGGAGAGACATGTCCCTGAGGAGCAGCGGTGTCAGGAAGCAGCAGCATCATTCCATTCCTGACAACACAACAGATTCAGTCCAAATATGTATCCTCCTGGGGGGAGTCCTGTTTCCAGTGATTAGTTCGTATTTTACTGTGTATATAAAGCTTGTCCTCTCTCGGGAGGAAGATAGGGCGCCACAAAAGGATGTGACTACTTTGGGGTGCAGGGATGATACGGTCCTGAAGCTTGGGGCGCTTGGCCCACTCATTGTGTGATTTTAGAATATTCATTTTCATAACTGGCTTCTGTTTAAGAAGGTCATCATGCTGTTCTGTGTATGTGGAAGATAAAAGGTAACTTCTGGTTTAAAAGTGTTTGATTTGAAATGAGCCTTAAGAGTGTTGGTGGCTCTCGGTGTCTGTCTGCACCTGTAGCGGCCTCCTCTTAGCAGAGGCGACACGGGAAAAGTGAGAGAAAAAAATTATTACCCTAGTATTCTCTGTCCAGCATAATTGTCTTCGTAATCCCGAGTGGGAGTGGCAGCACCAAAGCTTATCATGAAGACCGATCTGAATAGCCAAAAACAGGAACATTGGAGAAAGTTCTGCGTTTTAATTTCTGCTTTTAATTTTAGACAGGGTAGTGACACTTGTTTCCTTCACTGTGACAGCTTTAATATTCCCCTGCTAAAATCTGTGGGCAGAGCCCTAAGAGTTACCCACAGTACTTTGTCTTCTGGCTGGTCGTGTGCGCGCCTTGGAGCAGTGTCCAAGGGGTTCCCTTTCTAACACCCCTGTCCTGTGGTCTCTGTGGAGAGACAGACCCAGCCATATCTCGCCTTCAAATCTGAGGTAAATCTGTAGATTCTCAGAAGTATGTTCTCAAAGGCACACCAAAAACTTTGCCTCTAAACTCTTTTCCCTAAGTGTACATACGACCATATTTTTGAGGCATTACATTTATTACTTTGTAGATGAAGATGTTATGATTGGAAAATCTGCCGTATTTTTTTCTAGCTAAGAATAGATTTTTTGAAATTAAGCTTCCTGCAGGAAGGCCGCCTCTTTGTTCTCCACGGCAGCCAGCTGTCCTGACCCTGCAGAAAGAAGGCTGCAGGTGCCCCTTGGCTGGCCAGCTGTGGGCCACAAGGTCTGTGGAAGAGAGAGGGATTTATCTTTAGAGACCTCAGCTTCCTTTACAAGTCATTTGGTTGGTCTCTCCCCCATTCAGATTCCCTCATTGTGGGGGGAACGGACAGGGGGTGAAGTTTCCTGCCAGCGAGGGGTGAGGAACCGTGGGGCACGGGAGAGGGAGTGGGGAGAAGGCGGGCAGGGGTTTACCGGTTCCTTCACTGCCTTGGCTGCAAGGACAGCAAGTTCCTTACAAGCCAGTCCAGGGGAGGATGGTGTAAGCCAAGTCTCGAGAGGGCCTGGTGTTTCTGGGGCCGGCCCGAAGGCCGGGGCGGGAACGTGCAGGCACCTCCTCGCGGGGTGATGGGAACCAGCTGCGAGCACCCTCGGGCTGCGGTGTTCTTTGGCTGCAGTCTTAGGTGTCTGAGAGGCCTTTGCCGGCAGCCGCTCCGTCCCGTCTGCAAGGACTGGCCGGCGGGGTAAGCGCTGGCGGTGGGATTGGCCGGACTTGCTGCCGCTCGTCCTGTGTGCGCGCTTTCCCTTCCTGTGTTGTGTGTCTTGTGTTTGGTGAAAGGGCACGTGCGCCTAGTGGCCAGTCCTCCCGCGCGCACGGGCGCGGCGTGTGTGGCTGGCGTGTGGGGCGGACTCTGTACCCAGAGCGCCCTCGGTCCAGAGCGCATTCTCACGGCCGCCTTCTCACCAACTTCCAAGCCCGGAGTGAGGACGCGCTGCAGCCGCCCTTCCAACGGGTGCTTTTGGGCGAGTTTGGCAAGTGAGTGGATTTTGGTTAGAAGTTGGGGTGGGATCGAGGAAAGTAAAGTATTAAAGTCAGGTGGGGCGGACCCGAAATGTACTGATCATTTTTCTCCCTGCTCGCTGCACAGCGCGCCCGGTCACACGCTCGCGATTCAGGGTGAGGGTGGCAAGGCCTGGGCAGGGTCACAGGCTGGTGGCGCCCTGCGGCTGCCCTCCTGGCACGTGATCTGCTCGCGCCCGGCAGCCCCCTGCGGACAGACTAGCTGCTCCCTGCCCGGGGCCTTGGGGACGCGCCTTCCTGAGGCCCGAGTCAAGCTTTCACTGGGAAGCTCAGGCCCCATAAAGTAATTTCAGCAGGGACGACCCCTGCGTTATCGCGACTAGAAACTCCGTGAAAGGAAGAGAATGAGCGGAGGTGGAGAGGCTTCCCGGGCTGGCGGGCGGCGGGCGGCGTGTTTCTAGTCAGGGAGCGGCGGGGCCCTTCCCGGGCCGCCTGGGGAGGTGCAGCCCGTCCCCAGCCCGTCGGCTCCCAGAGTTGGCTCCATTCCCTTCTTCCTCCGACGCCCAAGACCCCAGAAGAGAGCCGCGGAGTCCGTTCACTCTGGGACCCGGCGAGTAGCCGGTGAGGCCGAGCTTCGTCTCCTCCCCGAGCCCGCCGGCCAGGGCCGTTTGTGGGGTTCTTGTCCTGTTTCCGCAGCCGCGCGCCCTCCTGGCCGGGCCGCGGGGAGAGCCGGGTGTGGGCGCGCGGCCGAGTCTCCTGACAGGGAGGCGGGGCTGGAATTTGGTTTCTTCTGGACCTTTCTAGACCCATCGTGTCACAACTTACTTACCCAGAGGTGCCCGGGCCGCCTCCGTTCCCAGAGCCCGCCCGCCGCGGGGTCTTCCTCGGCTGCGCCCGGCCCTCCCCCCCCGCAGATGGAAGTTTTCAGTCGCGTCCGGCAGCACCAGAGCAGTTGCCGGGCGCGCGGCTTCCCCTGGGAAACGCCCCCGGCGCCCCGTGCGCTCGCCTGGCGCGCGGCTCTCTGCGACCCGGGGCGCCCCGCGGCGGCGGCTGGGCCGGCCCGGCGGGCGGGAGCTTGTCCGGGGGCCCGGCCCGGCCTCCCCTGCCGCTCCCCAAGGCGCCGTGACCGCCTGGCCCGGGGCGGGCGTCGCGGGGCGTCTCCCGCGGCGGGCCCGGAGAGGCGTGATTCCTGCGCGCCAGCACAGGCGCCCGGGAGGCCACCCCAGAGGACCCCGAGTCCTGCCCCGTCCCCCGGCCCGGCCCGGCCCGGCCCGCCTCGACCGCCCTCGCCCGCGCTGCTGACGTCTCTTCTCTCCTCAGGTGTCTCTCCTTCCCTTCTCGCGGGCAGCAGCCCCCTCCACCTCCGGGGCGGGCTTTAGACCCGCTCCCCAGGCAGCTTGCTCGCTTCTGTGTAGCTGACAGGTAGAGAACCTTCCGCTCCGTGCTCCGTGCATGCCGCCCCCTCCGCCGGGGCCGCGGGGTTCCCGCCCGGCCCGCGGGCGCGGGATTTCGCTCCCGTGTGTCCTGCGCGTTCTCGGGGCGCGGCCGGCAAGAGGCTGGCCCCGGCCGCATGCTCGGGGCAGAGGGTGCCGCGGAGGACGCCCCTCGACGGCCTCCTTGCTCCCCCCCGGCAGGCGGCGGCCTCGTTGGGGCGCTGGCCCGTGGGGACGAGCTCGGCCCGCCTGCGAGCCGGTGGGCGTTTGCCGGGATTGTCCCGAGTGGGACTTGGGGGGGCGGAGCACAGCCCCCCCCTCCCCCCCCCCGCCGGTCCCCCGCATCCGGCCTAGCCGCCCTCCAGTCCCAGGACCTTCTGAAAGACTAAACTGCAGCCAGCGTGATCTTGACGCGCGTCTTAGCTTTGGCACCGGGTAGAGGCGGCGCCCGGCGCCCACGTGGGGCAGCTTAGCTGGCGCTGGTCGCTCTCCCCGCGCACGAGCCCGCTCACCTGGACGCGTGTTCTCCCCTCGCAGGACCTGGCGTCGCCGGCTACCTGACCGCGGGCACGTCGTCCTCCGTCCTGCCCAGCCTGCCGCCGCCCGTGGACCCCGAGGCCGGCGAGCTCGGCTAGCAGCCGGGCGCCCCGGGGACAGCGAGCGCCAGCGGCCAGTGCCCTCCACATTCCTCCAGCGACGGTGACGAGAACGCCTACTGCCTTTTCCTGGTTCATGACAGTGTTATTCCTTTTTCTATAAGTATATTTTTGTTTAGGAAAAAAAGTCAGTGATGCTACTTGTGTCGCGCTCGGGAGCGGCCGCCGCGGGTCCACGAGACGTTCCTTCTTGCGGTGTGAGCACATTTCCTTCCTTTCCTGTTTACAAGACTGTGAATCAACAAGACGAAACTTCCTAGTTTTTATAATGTGTTTCGTTGTTTTTTTGTTTGTTTTTTGTTTTTTTTTGAGCTAGCGTGCCGTGGGGCTGGGCTGAGTCTCTTGTTCGCAGAAAAGGGGGCTTCCCGCTGCTGCGGCGTCGCCAGGGCCGCCCCCTCCCGTTAAACACTAGTAGGTTCCGCCCGGCCCTTCACCCGCGCCCTCGCCTCAGCCATCGCCCCGGAGCTCACGGCGCGGCGGGGGGGTGTCACTGGCTTTACCAAATTGGATGAAAAAGGAGCTTGTGCAAAAAATTTTAAAATTTAAAAACATGTCAAGATGTTATGTAAGAGATGAGTGTAATTGTGAAATGTTCTATACATTATCGAATATATAAAGCTTTCTATATTGAATGTACATTATACAGATCATTCATATGTGTACATAAAATTTTAAAAATTAAAGGGAACTGCTTTGTTAATGAGAGACACTTGTTCTTGTCTAATTCCCCCTGCGAACGCTCCCCCTTCTGGCTCCCCCCCTTCCCTCCTCTCCAGCTTCTCCCCCCTTGGGCAGGGCAGGGAACCTGGAACCCCCCTTTTCCCGGGGACCACCCCGTCACAGCACCAATAAACACGGGCACGCCAGGGTAGGAGCAGGGCCTGCCAGTGCCCGCCTGGACTGGCGAGAGAATTCACCCGGCGCTGCAGAGGCCCGCGGGCCAGCCTGGGATTGAACCAGTGCTGCAGAGGCCATGGGCTCGAGGAGCAGCCGGGAATCGAACCTGCGCTACTAGAGCCTAGCGCCCCCGGGCAGCTTCACAACCCTGCGCTCAACCGCTGCGCCACCCGGGAGGCCCCAGGTTAATTGGTCTTAAGGAGAAACTTAAGAGTGCAGATGCAGCTTTGTGTGAGTTAAGTTCCAAATCTGATGAGAAGCTACGACAGATAAGATCTTAATGTAGCTCTCCTCCTGTCTCCCCTGTGCATGGCCTATAAAAAGTGTTCTTTTGTTTTAGGAAGGTGCTTGGTCTCCTGAGAGAGCACAGAAACAAAATAAAGCCAAAGGACCATGTCCTAGGCATGCAAAGTTAAGGAAAATTTTCTCATCTGAAGCTAGTAAAAACTTAGAAACTAAATTGATAAAAATTCCCAGCGTCTTCATAAATATTGGTAAAATAATTAACTCTTGAAATTAGAACATGTGGCCAAAATTTTAAATGAAAAATCAAGAGCTCTCTGTTTCTGTCTTTGTCTTTTACCTCCAGAGGATTACGGATAAATGGCCCCTTAGAAAATCCCAAACTTTGAGATCACAATCTAGAATTTTGGTAAACAAGAGCTAGTTCAAAACTTGATGTTTTCATTTGAAGCATGCCTTAAGGTTATAATATTGGGCAGTAATACTTTATTCTATGTTTAAATGTATTTACTTTAAAAAGAGAGCTCATGGTATTAAACAAAAAGAGAGTAGTTAACCTATTCATTTAAATTTTGGCCACATGTTCTACTTTTAAGAGTTATTATTACTGCGCCCGCTACTCCCCTCAGCAGTGTACCTCTGTCCTTCTGCCTGCTCTGCTCCCCGCTCTGGCTCTGGCGAATTCTCTCACCCTCCCGCGCTTCTGACTGTACCCAGTGCATGTATAAATAAACAAATAAATCTTAAAAAAAAAGCTTAATAAATTTTTAAAAAAGTTATTATTTTACCAATATTTATGAAGACACTGGGAATTTTTATCAATTTAGTTTCCAAGTTTTTACTATGTTAACAAAGATAAATTTGCCTTTTTAAAGTTTTAATTAAACTTCTCTTGATAAAGTTCCTTTCCAGGAAGACTAATCCACTTATCTTTTTCCTTTGGGGGAAAAAAATACTTTTGTTCCCCACGTAAACATCCTAAATGACATCTTTTTCCTTGACCTAGCAAAAATTAAAGATGGAATCCAAGCCATGTGGATGAGCTTCTCAGCCATACTGAGTCTCTCACAAGTGTGCAGGAGATGTATATGATATTAAATCTCTGATTTTTCTTTTATCAATCTATCTAGTGCTTGCCTAAGAAGAAACTTGGTGTATGGGATTATTACACTTGCGATTCTGCAATTAATTTAAAATTTCACCCCTAAGAAAAAATTTAAAACTTTAATTGGTATCTCCACCTTGAATTTGTTCTTTTTATCATTTACATGGTGGCCAACCCCTGGTGATGCAAGGGGTTAAGATGCAACCTATGAAGCTTCCGCAGCCTCTGCAGCATGAATTTGATCCCCTGCCACCAGGGAACAACCCACATGGCGCAATAGATCTCTCCTGACTTGCCCGCTGCTCCCTTCAGCAGTGTACTTTGGTCAATCTGCCTATTCTGTTCCCCACTCTGTCTCTGGTGAATCCTCTCACCACCACCCCCACACCTCTGGCCTGTACCCCAGCTCTTGTATGCATAAATAAATCTTTAAAAAAAAAAAAGTAAGGCTTTGTTAAGTTTAATAAAAATTTGTTAAATGTCTAGAATCATTTAAACTAAAAATTACTGGGCCTCTGTGGTGGCTCAAGGGTTAAAGTCAGCACTATCAAGCTATCAGCAGCCACTGCAGCATGAGTTCAATCCCCGGCCGGGGAGCTACCCACATGGTGTAACAGACCTCTTCTGTCTCGCCCACTGCTCCCCTCAGCAGTGTATTTCATCAGTCTGCCTGTTCTGTTCCCTGCTCTGTCTCTGGTGAATGCTCTCACCCTCCCACGCATCTGGCCTGTACCCCGGTTCTTGAATAAAAATAAATAGATCTTTAAAAAAAAAAAAAGAAAAGAATGTTAAAGATCTGCATGAGGTAAGTACTCAACTGACTTGCTACAAGAATATTTAAGTTAGGGGCCTCCCTGGTAGTGCAGGGGGTTAATCTTAGTTAGTACTATGAAGCTATTGGCAGCCACTGCAGCACGAGTTTGATTCCCAGACAGAGAGATACCCACATGGTGCAGACCTCTCCTGTTCCACCTGCTGTTCCCCTCAGCAGTGTGTTTCAGTCAATCCTCCTGCTCCCAACTCTGTCTCTGGTGAATCCTCTCATATACCCCCCAGGATCTCTGGCCTACACCCCAGCTCTTGTATGCATAATTTTTTTTTTTAAAAGAATAAAGTTAACTTTAATATCAGTAATATACCTATGTAGCACCAGACTTTAGTTCCTTTTTGCATATGAAAAAATGAAGGTATTCTTAAGCAGCTTTCATTAGCTTCCCATAACTGATTAAAGGCTGTTTAGGTAATCTAAAATCTTGGTTCTCTTTTACCCTCAGGTTATCTGAGAAAAACCTTATCCTATCAGCACTGCTGAGCCTTGTCATAGAAATAGATCTATTCTTAAAAATCCTTGTCACTTGAGAGAATGGCATATATTAAGAAAACTGGCAACAACAAATGCTGGCGAGGATGTGGAGAAAAAGGAACTCTCCTGCACTGTTGTTGGGAGTGCAAACCGGTCCAACCACGATGGAGAGCTGTGTGGAGATTCCTCAACCTGCTAAAGATGGAGCTTCCATATGATCCAGCAACCCCATTCTGAGGAATCTACCCAAAGGTCACAAAAACATTAATTCAAAAGGACACCTGCACTCCTGTTTACTGCAGCACTATTTACAATAGGTAAGATTTGGAAACAACCCAAATGCCCCAAAATAGACGAGTGGATCAAGAAGATGTGATGCATATACACCATGGAATATTACTCAGCAATCAAAGATAAACTCATGCCATTTGCAGCAGCATGGATGGAGCTGGAAGGGATCATGCTCAGCGAAATAAGCCAGAAAGAAAAAGAAAAATATCAGATGGTCTCACTCATAGCAGGAATATAGGGGAGCCAAACAAGGAATCAGGGAAAAAAATGAATAATAAAAAAACAAACTAGCAGGTAATCACAAATCAGAGACATTCTGCAGGGGAGGGGAGGGAGAGGGATCAAACCAGGGGAGGGAAGAGCACAAGGGACCGTGGGGAACGGTGCCCGGGTGAACTGGTCACGGGAATTCTGTGGGGACTACGCCTGAGAGGAGAAAGCAAACATTGTACAAAAGGGAAGAATGATGTAACATCTATATGCATTTTTTTTTAAAGGAAAGCTCATAGTAACAAATTTTGTTACTCTAAATACTTTTTAAAGTGATAATGACACTATTTAAGGTTTATTTTTGTCTCTCATGAAATAAAATATATAAAACTTTTAAAAATCCTTGTCACTTGATTCTTTTTTTTTTACATTTATTTATTTATGCATACAAGAGCTGGGGCACAGGCCAGAGGTGCGGGGATGAGAGGATCCACCAGAGACAGAGTGGGGAGCAGAACAGGCAGACTGACTGAAATACACTGCTGAGGGGAGCAGTGGGCGAGACAGGAGAGGTCTGCTGCGCCATGTGGGTAGCTCCCTGGCTGAGGATTGAACTCATGCCACAGTGGCTGCCGACAGCTTCATCATGCTGAGACTTAACCTCTTGCACCACCAGGGAGGCCCTTGAGTAATTATCTTATAAAAATCTGTAGGTTTGCTAATCCTATGACAACTTCCCTAATATAAAAAATTGTAAAAGATTAAAATCTTTGGCCTAAAAGGACTCTTAGGACATCCAATAAAAGTGTTTCCCTTTGTGGAAAACAAATTGGGTCAATCTGGGTATACCGATACCTCATAGGAGGCATTGTCATAAAAACTATTACACCTTTCGGGCCTCCCTGGTGCTGCAAGGGGTAAAGTCGCAGCATTATGAAGCTATCCATCCACAGCTACTGCAGCATGGCAGGAGCTTGGTCCCCAGCCCGGCCATGGAGGTAACCCACATGGCGTAGCAACCCCTCCTGTCTCACCCACTGTTCCCCTCAGCAGTGTATTTCAGTAGATCTGCCTGTTCTGCTCCCCACTCTGTCTCTGGTGAATCCTCTCAACCCCCAGCACCTCTGGCCTGTAGCCCAGTTCTTGTATGCATAATAAAGTAAACCTTAAAAAAATAAAAGTTAGGGCCTCCCCGGTGGCGCAGCGGTTGAGCGCTGGGTTGCGAAGCTGCCCGCGGCCTCTGCGGCACCAGTTCGATCCCCGGCTGCTCCCCGGCCACTGGAGGAGGGTCCCACATGGCGCGCAGACCTCTCCTGCCGCCGGCTGCTCCCCTCAGCAGTGTACTTCGGTCCTTCTGCCTGCTCTGCTCCCTGCTCTGGCTCTGGTGAATTCTCTCACCCTCCCGCACTTCTGACTGTACCCAGTGCTTGTATAAACAAAAAAACAAAAACAAATAAATAAAACATGCCTCTATTAAAAAAAAATAAAAGTTAAAAAAAAGTCAATTATAAAAAAACTTAGGGAAGTTACTCAGAAACAAAAAAATCCTACATTCTTTCAGACTAGATTTGCTGAGGCTATAAAAAGGTATACTAATCTGGACCCAAAGGATGAAAAAGGACAAGCCATTAATTCTTTCCTAGTATCTTAGAGCATTAACAGGTAACTGACATCCCTTATCACTCTACAGGACAAACTATAGTTAAAGAGCCAATGGACTTGTTAAAACAACTTATAAAACAAAAAAGGGGGTGTCTAGGGCCTCCCCTGGTGGCGCAGCGGTTGAGCGCTGGGTTGCGAGGCTGCCCGCAGCCTCTGCAGTGCCAGTTCGATCCCTGGCCATTGGCAAGGGTCCCACCAAAAAAAAAAAAAAAAAAAAAAGGATACAAAAAAGGGGGAGTCTACAGAGTAACATGCCCCCATAGGAACAAATATGCAAAGCTCCATTTACTTTTTTTTTCAAAGATTTATTTATGCATACAAGAGCTGGGGTACAGGCCAGAGATATGGCGGGGTGGGGGGTGAGAGTATCCACCAGAGACAGAGTGGGGAGCAGAACAGGCAGACTAACTGAAACACACTGATGAGGGGAGCAGCGGGCGAGTCAGGGGAGGTCTGCTGCGTCATGTGGGTTTCTCCCTGGCCGACTGGGGATGGAACTCATGCTGCAGAGGCTGCAAATTGCTTCATAGTGTGGTGTTTAACCCCTTGCGCCTCCAGGGAGGCCCAGCTCCATTTACTTTTAACTCCTTAAATTGTTATTCCTCCGGCCTGACAGCTGTTGAGCAACATCTCATTTCTAATTCTTCTGGCCTCACGGCAACAGAACAACATTTTATCCCAGCAGAACCGAGCCCTAGGCCCTTGGTCTTGTATAACCACCCACTGCAAGGTCCAATTTGGCTGGGACCTTAGAACCATTAACATGGGGGAAAGGGTGTGTTTCTGTTGTATCACCTACAGGACCGCTCTGGGTTCCACCAAAAGCAGTGCGCCCCTATCCTGAGCTGGCATCAGAGAAGGACCAATCCTATTGCAGAGCCCCAGTCGTCAGCATTCAGCCACCACCCAGCGGCCACCAATACCGATGCAAGTCAAACAGGGAAGAGAGTATCTCTCCACCAACTGTGCAGCCCTCCAGAGCACAAATGGAAACTCATGCCACTACTCAAGAAAATTCATTAAGACGCTGCCTATGACCTGGCTGGGTGAACAACAAGTTCCCGGTGCCCCACAAACTCACCTGTGGCGGGGCCACCATTCTAAGTGCACAACCTACTCCTTGTAATACGCCCTCTCCCGGGAAGAGGTTGAGAGGCAACTGCGGGGTGTGCTCCATGATAGCCTCAGGCACCGTGTCACGGACCGCAGAGACTAACTCCAGCAACTGTGGGCACGATCACCGCAAGAAGCACAAACTCCACCTTGACGCATTTAAACAACATCGCCTATTGGCTGAACCCGCAAAAGTGGCTCTCAAGTCTCAGTGTTAGCATTTGGACTTTGCATGGTAAAGGGGTATTACTTTTGTTACTTTTTCTCCTGCTTCTTTCTAGAAGCCTTGTGCCGCCTGCTCCAGAGAAGTCTTAGTGCTGAAGCTATGCTGACCTTCCTGCCACTCTCCCGGTACCAGGCGTTACCTGTCTCTCCACCAGACTCCTTTCTAGCGTTTATGCTTAAATAACAAGAAAGGAGGAGATGTGGACCCCCCCAGCCCGCCTCATGCTCGGGAATATCGCTGTGGTGCCCAGAGACCCTCTTGTCAGCTACGTGCAGGGCCGCGCAGGGGCCTCCGCCCAGGGCCAAAGTCCTGGGATGAGGAACATGCTGGAAAGCCAGCACCTGCCGAGAGCAGCAGGCAGATGCTAGAGTAGAGGGAAGATGCCTGGCCAGCGGGAACCATGGGGCCCCCCAGGCAATAGCCCCTGGTCACGCCACCCTAGCTGCACCCCCAGCAACTGCTCCCCGCCACGTACACGCCCTGCTTACTCACCCCGCCTCTGTACTCGATGCTGTCAGAGCTGAGACAGCCCGGATGGGGCTGCGCATCTTTAGAAAAGAGCGAGCGCCTCTCCGCAATCGGCTGGACTCGGGGGATTCTCTCACCCCGCAGTCCCCGCGCTGCCGCCCCACGAGGGGACACTTTAGCATTTGGAGCAAAGAACTTCACACCTGGATTACTGATCACCCACCAGCTTCCAAATTCAGGGAGTGAGAGGTGGACCAGGCGGCCGTGGGCTCCCGGGCCCGTGAAGACCAGATGTGGGAGAAGTGGTGTGGCCAGCTACACAATTTGTTGGGCCCTTAAGAGACCATGTGTACATTTGCATCATTTTTACAAAGCCCTGATTTAGGAAAATAGCTACAAGAAGAGAAAGGCCCCAGAACTGTTCATGGGAAGTCTCAGTTTTATATACAAATAAGGGTTTATGTTTACATTTCTTAACATTGAAAAGATGGAAGGTTTATCTAACAAGGCCGTGTGGCTGCTGCGTGTCGCTGTCGTTATTGTCCAGTGGCAGCGGATATAAAGGCCACTGGCTCCTCCCTGGCCCCTGCCAAGGGTGACCATGTCTCTGAGCAGGAGGAGACGGATCCCCAGGCCTCCGTCTCTTTACTACAGGGAAAATTTTATGAAGATGTGGCTGAGTCAGTGAAGGGATGAGTCATTTATCTTAAAAAGAGAAAGGTCATATGGAAGTAATTTTACAAATATTTAGTCGTACATAAATTCAGTAAAGTTGCTGCAACTGGAACGCAAGCTCATACCAAACCCTCACGACTTCATATCTTGCAGGACTCAGTTCGTCGGGTCGGGTTTTGCAGCGCGCCAAGACAGGAAATGGACATTTCCTCACTGGGAGTGAAGGAGCTGGCCGAGCCGCGCCCGTGCAGAAGACCTGCACCTCGTGAGCTTAGGGCCGAAAACTTTATCAGCGGCTACAGAGCTGGGCGAGGACCAGGCTGGGCTTTTCTAAAGCTTAGCCTTGCCTGGTGGAAAACCTTTGACGTCAGACCAGGCAGGAGAGTAAGAATAGCAAAGAAGTCAAAACAGGAAGAAAAAGAGGCAAGTTGGAAAGACACACTGTGAAGGACGAAGAAAACACTGGAAAAGAGAAGAAAGCCATCGCGACACCCTGGGAGATAAACGTTGCAAAGCAGACAACAGGAAGCTTGTTTCTTTCAGAAAATTAAAAACAGGTCTCACACATTTTTTGAACATTAGTTAAAACCGCGGAAATGAAAAACAAAGGAAGACACTGAGATAAAGCTGAAGACATGTCCTCATGAGGCAGAGTAGAGAGAGAGAAAAACAGCAGACACGAGTTAAAGAAACGCCCAGTAAAGGAGTCCCACTAGCCAAAAAAATTAGTTCCAGAAAGATCTAAATCCAGTTTTGAAAAGAAGCTAAGGCGTAGATGTTTGCACGTCCCTCAGTTCACGTGCGGAAATCCTAACCCCCAAGGTAACGACAATAGAAGGGGGGGGGGCTTTGGCGGTTATGTCATGAGGCTGGAGCCTCATAAATGGGGCTAGCGCCCTTAGAACCGGGGCCGCAGAGAGCCCTCGAGCTCTTTTCGCCATGTGAGAACACAGCAGCAGCATTTGGAAACCAGAAACCAGAAACCAGCTCCTCACCAGACTGAATCTGCCCGCAGCTTGATCCGGGACTCGAACCCGGCGCCTGGGATTTCAGCAGCCTGAGCTGACTCGGGCGGGCAGACGACATTACAAGATATTCTAAAACTTGTACACCAGGAACAGCCCCTTGGATGTAACTAAGCCCTTACAAATGCACATCGCTGACATTTTCTCATCCCAAACGTTCTCCAGGCTCCCTTCCAGGAGAAGGGGGGGACATTTCTTAGCAGGCAAGAGTGTCAGGACCGCGCTGGATGGATTTCCCAGTAACGTGGCCAGAGCAAGGGGGCGATGCCTTCAGAA
Organism: Talpa europaea; assembly: GCF_964194135.1. Taxonomy (NCBI): domain Eukaryota; kingdom Metazoa; phylum Chordata; class Mammalia; order Eulipotyphla; family Talpidae; genus Talpa; species Talpa europaea. Next base: position 94,725,511 of record NC_140078.1, read on the forward strand.
GTTGGAAAATGATTTCCCAGCCCAGGACTTGAGTGCCAGCCAAACCACACATCAAGGAGACAAAATGAAGACCTTTTCAAACACACAAGGTCCCACACTGACCTTCCACGGGTGTTTCCTAAGAAGCTCCCGAAGGACGCGCTCAGCAAAGCGGGGCGGCCAGAGAGGAAGGTGGGCCTCTCCACAGGGCGCGGAGCAGGGCCCACACGAAGACCTCGCTCGCGGCTGCCCGGCCAGCCAGCCCAGGCCCTGGGAACACCTCTGCAGGAAGAGGAGGCTGGCAGACAAGCTGTGCGTTTGAACACACTGAAAGGAAGGAGACCGTGTACCTGAGGAAGTCTCTGCCGCAGCCATTCGTCCTCTCGGCGCTGTCCTCTGACGCTGAGCGCCGCCGCCTTCTAGCCCCGGCTCTCTGCTCAGGTGTGCACACTTACGCATGCTCGCACCCATGCCCCAGGTGTCCACAATCAGGCACGCGTGCGCCCCCCGCTCCCAAGCGCCTCTGCGTTAACGTGATCCAGGCCGCAGGTGATGGCCACAGAGGCTAGTGGTGCAAAAGGCCTGATTAACTTCCCCTACAGGAGGATGAAGAAACAGAAAGGGAGCATGGGGGGCGGGGAGGCTGGGGGGAGTGCATGCAAGCTTGGGGGGCGGGAGATGAAAGGCTACTGAAGCCTCATGTTCAGAATGAAATCAATACCTACAGAAACAGAAAGCGCCGAGGAGCAGCACGATACTGACTGTACATGAGCTGGTGTCTTGTTAAGGCCAGGCTCCCCGGTGAGGTCACTGTATTATGGGGAATTGACGTGATGTCTGCCTCTCACTCTCAAACAGCTGAGAGGGAGGCAGGGAGGCAGGGAGGAGGGTGGAGGAGGGCAGAAGAGATCACTTTCCTGGGCCCACACATCACCTCCACGAGCAGGTCCCCCTCACAGCCTCACAGAAGGGATCCGTCTCTTAAGGTAAGAATTTCCGATAGCAGCTTGGAGACAGAGGTTGGTGTTGGTGATGGTTTAACCTAGAGTGGACACAGCCTAGGAAGATCACCTGTTGCTGCTGAGGTTGCATTTGTCTTCTGAATGCATATGCCAGGCATCAACACGGAAAACCCAGGTAAGTCGCCCAATTTCCCAGAAGTCAGCGGAGCCCATGACTTTCTCGGAAGTGTAGAGAGTTGGCCACGGCTCCAGCCTGCTGGGATAAGTGAAGAAACCCAGGAAAGCTCTTTCTGCACGTTCTTTTCTCATGAGAGCCGCGATTTTAACAGGAAACAATAAATATCTTTTCTAAGTTAGAAAATCTGCGATCCTGCGGGGGCAGCAGGAGGTCAGTGTGGCTGGTGGGGAATGAGAAAGGAAAAAGCTGTAGAAATTGAGCTCAGAGGTGCGGGCTGTGGGGGAAGGAGGTGTCTGCAAGCTCCACTTTCACTCATGTGAAAAGTGAAATGAGTGGCGCTCCCCTGGCTGAGAGGTCAGGCCTCACCCCAGCGGGCGAAGGAGGGCTGATAATGAGGGAGGGATCCTGTCCACGCTGATCCTCCATGTGGCCCGTGCTGATTTAGGGTGTCCTCCAGGGTAATAATCGCCCTTTGTTGACATGTTTTGGGGTGGAGATAAGGCAGAGAAAGGCCCTAGTGTCACAGAGCTTATCTCAGACACACTCTTACCCCAGGATACTCATGGATTTTCTTCGTGATAAGCACCTAATTGTCACGAGAAAGAGATACTGGAAAAAATAAGTGAAAAATGCTGTGGCGGGATCATGGCCCGACATGCTCTTTGTTCTGGATGGAGTGCGGACGCTTCCCAGAATCCTGTTTACTTGGAAAATCCTAACAATCACCGAAAGTCATCTTGTTTTTCTTAGGTATCCTGACTTCCCTCTGTCCTGAGAGCCGACGGATGCACTTTGGCTGATTAGGTTGGCCTGGACATCAGGAAAATTGAAAAAAGTAGCTGTGCGTTCCTCCAGATTATGAACATTAAACATCTTTTTCAACAACTGATTTGTTCAAGCCACTGCCAAAGCACAAGGTCTTTCTTCAGCTCCCTTTTCCAACTACCACAGCCCATCCTGCCGTCCACCTCTGTGCTCACAAGGTGAGGGGGGAGGCCTCCGGCCCCTGAATAGATGCTTTGCCCCCCAGATTGCCAGGAGCCATGCAGGCTTGTCTCATTCATGTGTTTACTTTTCCATATTTCGTTTTGGAGTGCCAAGCACCGGGGAGACGCCCGTACACAAGACGGGAGAGCTGAGTGGGGTCTACACTCTAGTAAGCAGACACGGGCTCTGTGAGGCCGTGAGCGCTGGGGTTGGGGGAGAAAGGAGGTGGAGGAGGTGGGGATTGAGTGGGCAAGAAAGGGCCTGAGTGAGGCGACCCCTGACAGGCATCCGGGCCTCTCAGGGTAGGTCTTTTCAGGTCGAGAAAACACACAGGGATGGACACGCCGAGGTCTGGCTGTGGCTGTGGTGGGGCCGGGAGGACGAAGCGGGAGCCAGAAAGGCGGGGAGGCGCAGGGATAGGCCAGATGGATCCTTCTCAGCAGTGGCAGGACTTTGGCTTTTGTTCTAAGTGAGATGAAAGCCTTTGCAGCATTTTCAGAGGGGCGTCCTGGCTGCTCGGAGAAGACGGAACGCAGTGAGGTCACCACCTTAGTCATCCAGGCCGAAAAACGTGGAGGAAAGCTGCACCCGGCCCCCGCTGTAGAAGGGCCAACAGGAGGCAGCTACGGGGCGGAGAGGAGTCGGACAGCTGCTCACAGCAGACATTTTCTGAAGTGCATTTCACTTTATGACATTTTCATTGAAGAACTTTACTAATTGGAAGCTCTTCAGAAGCCTGGGCGGGAAGGGTCTTCCTTGGGAACTTCCGGTGACTGCTGGAGCTTATGCAAGGAGGGAAGTGTTCCCGTAAGCCCCACGCAATCTAGCAAAGCACCTACACGCGGCTGGTGGATGTAATTTGCTGCTTTTCACTCACTTCGGTTTTGAGGACACAACACAAGTGCCCGTGACGTGGACGGGACCCTGAGTGTGGGGGAGCCAGCGTGGGCCTTAGGGAAGCCTTTGCAAATAGCCATGGGTTGATGAGGAATTACACAGAGCTTAAATAAAAATCCATTCATTTGGAAATTTAAAAATTTACCAGTTACTATGTTACTGGCATCCGCATTGAAAAGGTAGTAGAAGAAACGGGTGGAATTAATTTTAATAACATTTTATTTCATTCAACAGATCCCAAAGAGTGTCGTCTCAGCACTCATTCAATGTTTCCAAGGACTGCTGACATACCGCGCTTTCTTTTCACACTGAAATCCGGTGCATCCTTTACACGTACTCTATTTCTTCATTTGCATCCTATATTTTCAGTCCAAATATTTGCGCTGTGTTTAGCTTCCATAAAATTTACATTTGAAAGCGCCGACTCACATATCCCACAGCGCGAGCTCTTAAAAGTTTGCAGGTAACTGAGTTGACAATCAAGATTTAAATTAATTGAAAATTTAAAAAATAAAACACTTCCTCATTGCTCACAGCCGTGGCCACCCCGACAGTGCTGACGGGCCCCAGGACCGTCTCTAATCTCTCCCCCAAACTGTACAAGTTCCCTTCCCGGTAGCTTACACCGCCCACTCTTCTCATCAACATTTTAGAATGAAATTTTTTCTTAGTTCTATGTTGTCATAACAGGCCGTGTTTTCCAGTAAACCTTAAACTGCATTCAGATGTAACGGAGAAATGCTCCCTGCTAAGTTACGACAGCACGAATCCTGAAATGGCCCAGTGGGCCACGCATCTTTAACCAGACTAGACAGCGCTAGAACGTTTCCACCCAACCTTACGACCAGTGTGAGAAAGGAGATCCCACTGCATTTTTAGTGTATGTGCTGCCGAAGCCAGCACCCCACTGCATTTTAAAAAAAGTAATGATTAAAGTGTCCCTTGACCACTTGTACAAGTGGAAGGATGCCTGAGAATGAATCAAAGGATAAAAGTACTTTCATGCCTGCGCGTTAGCTCTCCAACTAACCTCACCAGCTCTGACAGGGCGTCACTTTAGAGAGTTAAAACTTAGTCTGCACTCTGCTCAGCTTAACAATGCTGGGAGACACAGATAGATAAGGAAGGGCCCCCCCAGGGTTGCCATGGGAACCTCGCCTCACCCACAGGGGGCTGTGGGGATTCTGGGCCAACAGGGCCAAGGGAACCCAGCAGGACGCCTCCTGGGGGAAGGCCTGGTGTCGGGTAAGGTAAAAGTATCAGGCTTTTCTGCCCTCCCGCCATCAGGATAGAGGATGGAACCCTGCGGTCCTGAACGCATGCCTGATGGCGGGCACCTGGAGTAGGGTGTGGGCCTAGGTAGATGGGATTCACCTGGGCTGAGACTGGGCTTTTAAGGGCGGCGTCACGGGGACGCCAGCAGAGAAGCAGTAGAAGCTGAGAAGCAGAAAAGCAGAAGCAGAAGCACGAGAGAGCAGAGCAGCAATCACCAGAGAGCCCAGACAGAGTGAAGACTTGCTGGGGGCTGGGCGGCTTGCCAGCCTCCTGGCCCCCCAGCACCCTTACCTGCCCTGTACCCGGTAAATCCCAATAAAAGCCTGAAAACCCGCCGAGGTCTCCAGGACTCTCTCCTCCTTTACCCCATCTGCATGGGATCATAGAAAACCTGCCCTGTGTCATTCCTGCCCTTACACCTGGAAAACCTGATGTCCCAGCAGAAAGTGTCCCCCAGTTGGACAGACCAACACCCCGTCCTGAAAGCCCTCAAAAAAGGTTATAAAAGGGAGCCCCAAATCCTTCCCGCACAGACCTCTCCCTCTTGCCTCCTGCTCTCTTGCAGGGTGCTCCAATAAACTGCCCTTCCTGTTCTCCATGCTCTCTGGTGAATTCTTCCACCACCACACCTTTGGTTTCACTGAGCTATTTCTCCCCACTACAATTGCCTTATAATTTTAGTGTTTAAAAAAAAATGTTAAAAACGAGGGTAGTAGGCTGACAACTGCTATAGAATTTCTTAATTTAACTAAAACCCAGGTGACCCTTATTTAACAAACCCATTGATCAAACAAGATGTTCAAATATTTACTGAAAACAAGCAATTAGTCCTGTCCTCAAACTGCTGTAAAGGCCGTGAGATTCAAAGGCTGGAGCCCCTGCAGCCCCCCAAGGGAAGCCGCGGGCGGCCTACATCTTGGGCCGCAGGCGCTGGGCCTGGTCCCGCAGCTCCATGGCGGCGATGGAGGACAGGTGCACCTCGTCGGGGCCGTCTGCCAGGCGCAGAGTCCGGGCGAGGGCATACCTGGGGAGAGAAGAGAGGCCGCCAAGAGGGAGTTGCTGGGGTTCTAAGCCAAGGCTGCTCATGTCTGAAATCTTGCCAAGGCCATGATGAGATCAGAGCACAGGGACAAAGCAGGAGAGCAGCCCAAGGGCTTTGCAATGCTGCGGTCAAATTCTCGCCTTGGGAATCGGACACCGAAACGGCAGCGCTTGGGGCTTAATCTGTCTTGATTTGCTGTGGGTTGGTTAGTAGAAGTGGCCAGAACTGAGATGTCTTAAGTAACCCAAAAAGTAAATACATGAAAATTACATACTATAAATAAATCCTAACTATATAATTAATTTTTCTCATGGTCAAAAATGGATGGGGGTGAGGATAGGGCACCAGAGTCTCTCTCCAGGATGATGGGCAATGCGGCGTGTTCCTTCCTGACCCCCAGCACCCGCGCCTGGACCTGAGCTGGGGCTGGCACACGTGGTGAGCTCAGCGCAGGCCTCCCCCTACACTGTCCAAGAGCACACCCAAGCCTGGCCACCTCTGCTCCCCCCTCCCCTCCTTCCTGTTTCCAGTGACCTCCCAAGCTATTGCTACCCCCCAGAAAGCCTCTGTGTGTCCCCTCATGCAGAAGTTAACACGGTGGAGTAAAATGTGAACCGTTTCATGCTTCATGCAAGGACCGGTGAGCGCCGGGCTCCATGGCCCACAAGGCCCTGTCACTTCACTAGCCGTCAGCGATGCGCCAAGCAGCGCTACCATCTTTATTTTCCTCTTAATCAATTAGAGTCAAGCGTTTGTGGATCTTTAACTCTAAGTTTACTGAGCTAGATGGCCTTAAATAACATCCACTCACATGTAAGCCAGAGGGTAGTCCTGGGAGACGCCCGCACCTCCGCACACCTGGATGGCCCGGTCAATGATGCCGCAGACGGCCCGCGGGGCGGCCACTTTAATCATTGCCACCTGCACACAATGAGGCATGAGAAGAATGTTTCATCTTAGATAATGCAGTGGGGCAAAATTGGATAGAATCTCTATTTTCTTTGTGAAATGAAACAAGGGAACTTTCCAAAGTGCAATTCGCCACTGATACAGGACCTCTGATGACAGCCAACGGAGATATGGGCTGTGATGCAGTTTTCAGGGCCATATTTCAGTCAGTACAGACCTTCTGGGAAGAGGGTATCTTATCCAGATCATGCTTCAGTAATTTGTTTATAGCCTGCCTTGTTTTCAAAAGGACTGCAGGCAGCTGATAAAGCACATTTATCACCTTAGGAATCACCTAAAAGAGTTCACAGATCAGTATTGTCTTAGCAACTGTGTTGGCTTTTTGGATGAAAGCACATTCTTATTCCACGTCAGTGGCTGTGGATTAGAGATGCCTTGAAGCCCTCACCAGGTGGCCGCTGGCGCTACCTGCACCTTTGTGCTATCCAGAGCACTCTGCACTAGAACCCAGGCTGTGGGAAGAAAGGTTAGACGCTTTGCCCCAGGTCATAAGATGAGCAGGAAGTGACACACTGAGGGGGGATTCCAACTCTCATAGACTCTACGTAATCCCGACCCCTGCTGACGCATCTCAAAACACTCTAGATATTCTGTGGCCTGGAAATCATTCCCTAAACAGTCAGCGAGAGGAAAACTAGCAAGTGACAGATGCTTGGAACCACATCATTGGAAGCTCCCCATACTCTGGGTGCCAGCAAGGCACCGTGAAACCAGAATGTGTAGGAGAAATGGTGGAGGCTTGGCAGACGGGGGGACGAGGGGCCTCACCTCTTTCCTGGCGCCAGCGCTGCCCAGAGTGTCAATGTTGTGGGCAGCTTTCAAGGTCAGCAAGCGGATCTGCTCGATGGCAAGGCGGCTTTCTGCGATCCAGTGAGCCACAACCTCCTGCGGGAGAGCAGAGGGCACAGGGGGGAGAGGAGCTGTGGGTGTATGCATGTCACCCAGCCTGTAGCCAGGCGTAGATGCTTTCTAGGCCAAGGATTGTTCCCAACCCTCACTACACATATTTTTGAATGGAAGAGTTCATTCCTTTGATACACACTAGCCAGTCACATACCCTAAGCACGCTGCCGTTGACGCTGGCAGATTTCAGGAGAAACCATGTTTGCTCAGACACACCATCTACTTTGGATCTTGCTGTCAAAAGTTCAGGTAGCTGAACTAAGCAAATGTCTTGCTACAACACTTCTCTGCTGGCCCTTCTGAACGCTAATGACTTCATCTCATTGAAACTTGGTTAAGTGTATGATGGTGGGCCTGCTCATAAACAATCTACAAAATTCCCAAGGCAATTTCAGTGTGGGGCCGGTGCAGCCGTCCTCACTGTTAAGTTGTTGTTATTTCTTTAGTTAAAAAATGACCTTTTTCACAGACTGGTGAATGATTCTGTGAAATCTGACTGTCATGTCCACATCAAGATACAGGACAGTCCCCTCCCCATTAACCTGACCCTCTGTCATCACACCTCCCATGCCGACCCCCCAGCAACCACTGGCTGGGTCTCCAGCACGATAGCTTTGTCTTTCCCAGGATCTCCTATGTGGAGTCATATGCTGAGTTTTTCACTGACTGGCTTCTTTGCCTCAGCATAGTGTCTTGCGATTTCATCTAGATTTCCCTGCGCATCCACTGTCCAGCCATTTTTATCACTGAGAATCAGTCCATTGTAGGAGTATAGCAGAGTCTGATTCTCTATATTCACTTGCCGAGGGGCATTTTGGATTGCTTCCAGTTCAGAGTGATTATTAACAGAACTTGTGTAAATGTTTGCGCAACTTGTATAAATGTTTGCGCAATGTTTACTTGTGTAAATGTTTGCATGTGGATTCTAGTATGAGCATACCTTGCATTTGTTGAAGCAGATGCCAGGCATAGAATTGTTAGGTCATGTGGCAAATGCTTATGAGAAGCTGTCTGTTTTCCAGAGCGCCTGCACCATTTTGCATGCCCTCAGCAGAGTAGGGGATCCCCGCTGCTCTCCAAGCCACCAACACTTGGGATTTAATCTTTTAATTTTAGCCATTTTGACAAGAGAGATCTCACCACGGTTTAAATATGAATTTCCTCTGTGGCAAGTGATGTTGCCCACTTTAATGTCTTACTCGCCATCTATATATTCTCTCTCTCTATACCACGTCTGTTGAAGGCATTTGCTTGCATTGGGTTTAGAGTGTTCTTATGCGGGATATAAGTCATTCATCAGACAGGCGATTTGCAAATATTTTCTCCCAGCCCATTGCTTTTTTCACTCTCTTAACAGAGACTTTTATAGAGCAAAAGCATTTAATTCTAATAAAGTCAAATATGCCATTTTTTTCCTTCTATCGTGCATGTTTTGGGTGCCTAGGAACATTTTGCCCAATCCCAGGTCACAAAGACTCTCCCCTATGTTTTCTTCTAAAATGCTTATAGTTTTAGCTTTTACATGTAGACTTATCCATTAGGAGTTAAATTTCGTGTGAAGTGTGAGGTTTAGGTTAAAGTTCATTCTTGTGCCAGTGAATGTCCAATTGTTTCAACATTACTCATTGTAAAGACTACTATTTCCCCATTCGACTGCTTGGCACCCACATAGAAAAGTCAGTTGCAAATATCTACTCTGTTGCAAAGTTCCATGTGTCTTTCCTTTGCTAATTCCACACTGTCTCTATACTCAAAGCTTAGAGTATGTCTAAGACCAGGTAGTCTGATTCTTTCAACTTTAGTCTTACATTATATAATGTCGAGCAACCTGGAGGAGTCAGGTTAAAAAAGAGACACTGAAAAACACTATGGATAAAACAAAATGGAATTCTAAAATTGTTCAATTAACCCACAGGGAGGCAGAAAAAAAAAAAAAAGCAAAAACTAAGGAGGGAAAACAGACAGCAAAAAATAAAATGGCAGACTTAATCCTAATATAAATTATTATAAAGACCCAAAACGATGAATTAAAAAACATGACCCAATTATATGCCATCTAGAAGAAATTCCCTTCAAATGTGATGATGTAGACTAGGCAAAAAAGGGGGGAAAATATATGTTTGAAACACCAATCAAAGGAAAGTGGTAGCAATTATATCAATATTAGATAAAGGAGACCTCAGAGCCAAGAAAATTGCCAGAGACAGACGGGGTTATCATATAAAGACAAAAAGGCAAGTCTGTTAGATAGAGCAATCCTAAATGTGCTTGCATAGAACAAGAATTGTTGAATATGTAAAACAAAAACTGACATGAGAAGATTTACAGCACTAGACCCATGTGCTAGAAGCGAGGGGAAAAAAAACAATAACTCATGCAGAACCTAGGAAAAAAACAAAGTAAATCCAAAGAAAGCAAAAGAAAGAACCTAAGTAAGCGGAAATCGACAAAATAGAAAACAAAAATAGAGAAAATCAGTAAAATAAACATCTTGTTAATATTAAATTCTAACACATTATGATTCTATTGTACCTTTTCTATATTAAAAATTAATGTATATTCTTGAAAAAGACCAATAAAATCAACACACCTCCAGTAAGACTGATAAAGGACAAAGAAGGTGTGTCAACAAGGGACCGACGTCTGGAATGAAGCAGAGGATCACTGCAGAGCTGGGGACACCAGTCTGCGAACAGGACAAAGCTGAGGGCAGCAGGAAGAGGGCAGGGAGTGGGGCATCTCGAGACCAAAGGTCACTGAATCCCACCAGCCACCAAACATTCTAATTTAGCAGTGAAACCCAGGAGATATAACAAACGCTTCCTGTGGGCTGTGCTACATTTTTGGGGCTCCCCATCCTAAACAGAACTGGTGTTTACAATGGAGAATAAGATTTGTTAAGATAAATATGACCACCAGGCAATCCCAGCGCTTAGATTTGAGCCACACTGACCTTCCTTGGAATTTTTTTTTATACTTGGTCAGGCTGGTTCCCCAGCAGTAGGTATGTGGTCAGTTTCCCCAGCACAGAGGGGCTGCGGGAGGCACGTGGCCACTGAGCATTGAGACGTGCCTGGTCTGAGTGGCGATGTACAGACGCACACAGGCACTTTAGAACCAGTATCTTAAAAAGAAGGTAAATACCGTATTAATACTATTTTTAGAAGCTATCTTCTGTGCTTTATCTGGGAGACAGTGACACTGTTCGCTAAATTCTTAGTTGTGCTTACCAGTGCTGCCCCCCACCTTCTACTCTGAGAAAATGAAGCTTCTTATTCTTCCTTAGCATCCTGGACTGTGAAATTGGCAGTTATTAGGATTAGACACACACACACAGGTCGAGACTTTAAATGGCTGTTCCCATAATTTGACTTCTTTGTGCCTTTACATCCAGGGGCTCCAGCTCAGGTTGGTATCCTGGGATCCAGTGAGGCTCTGGCTCAAGTCCGTGGGCTGACGACAGTGCTGGGTGTGTGAGGCTCGAGTCACAAGTCAACACTAAGTGGCGTCCAAATTAGGAAGGCAAGGGTGTAGGCTGCCTGCTGTCCCGCAGGCCCTCCTCTCCAGCTGTCAAGGGTAGGTGCCAACAGGCAGGCTCCTCACTGGAGCCGCTCAGTCCCCTCTGAAATGCCCCGACCCCTCACCCCATCTGTCCATGCAGCAACAAGGCATGTGCATCAACGAGGCGCACAGCATGGGTTTGTGAGCAAACAGTGAGGAGACGCCTCTAGAGAAACAGCCAAGCAGAGAGATGACGGATGCGGCATCTGGAGGCTGCGATGAGGTCTGCACAGCAGTGCACGGGGCCGCCACCCCTCCAACTGCTCTCACTTAAGACTTGCCTCACCCCTGCGCTAGTGACTGCTGGTGACCTCAAGGGTGTGAACAAGTCGTGCAGGGCACTCTCGGGCTAGGGGGCACTGACTTCGACATTCCCAGGGTGGCCGTGAGGGGACTATGGGGTCCATAGGCACCTCACTTTAGTGCTCATAGGCCCTCTTCCTTCTTGTGAGAATATTTTGATACTGATTACATGTCGAAATGATAACATTTTGGATCTAATGGATTAAGGTTTACTAAAATCAGTCTCATCTCCTTTGTACTTGGAAAAAAAACACAGCTGCTAAAACGTTTTCAATTACATTTGTGGCTCACCGTGTGCTCCTACTGGCTCGCTCTGCCCTCATGATTAAGATGAGGCTCTGAATGAGCAACTTCGGGCAAGTGCCAGCAGTCATGAGAGTCTCTTGCTTTGATTGCTGTGAAAATGGGAAATTAATACTTCAAGAACAGACTCCAAAAGCACTGCTGTCTTTCTTAGCTTTATAATGAAGGACATTAGACCCTAGATTTGCTGGAAAGTATCCAGAAGCGAGAAACAGAGTGCCAGAAGGAGTTGCCAGATTTACTCTTAAGGCTGAACTTTAGAACTTTCTGCTTTCATCCCTGGAATAATTTAGAAGGTGGCCGGAAGGCGGCTCTAATTTCAGGGAAATGGAGCATTATTTTTATACACTGAAAAAGCAAAAGCATAAAAAGCTGGCCCCAGTATTTATGATGGGTACACACATCTGCCTCTGCCAGATCATGCTCTCCGAGCCAGAGGCAAGAAGATTCCAGTGAAAGCAGGCATGGTTCTGAAAAGCCCAGGCTTGTTCTGCTTGGTACGTTAACACTTCACAAAGCAGGAGGGAGTCTCCCTCCAGCCCAGGGTGAGCACATCTCCAGGGAAAGCGGCCCTCCAGCAGGATGACCGGGCCGCCTGTCTCTCACCGGTGTGTCCTGGGCTTTCCTGCTCCAGGTCAGGATAGAAACTTAGAAAGACAACAGGGCAGAAGCAATGTGTGATGATGCCATGAGCAACTCTTGGGCTCCAGCTCGGGCAGCAGGTGGAGGGTATCTGTGGTCTGCCAAAGCTCGCTCCTCTCTCTTCCTCCCATGGTGCCTGGGCCTGGCCAACAGCCCAGCCCCTGCCTTCACCTGTACTGTAAGTTTCCGCCAAAGAATCCTGGGCGTGGTGCCATGAAACCGTCTGTATTTTTCCATAAGAACAAAGGACATGGCAGGCCAGGTGGTCTAGAGAAGGGAGAAGAAATTGTCCACTCTGTGTGGGCTGAGGTGCCACTTCAGGAGTTACTTAACCTTTTAAGACATAAGTGAATATACATTGTGTCTATTACCTTGTTTATGCAGAGGACATCTTTCTGAATAAGAAACAATATTTTTGTTCAAGGTTAGTGTAGTGTATTGGGTTACCAGACAGTCCAATGGGTGATCGCCCTTACGTGTTCATAGAGTTTCTTCTTAAAGGCCACCCTCTGTGTGGTCCGCTCGCACATGATCTCCAAAGCGCGCTCGGCCAAACCCACTGCTCGCATACAGTGGTGGATTCTGCCAGGTCCTAGGCGGCCTTGGGCCATTTCAAACCCCCTGCCTTCACCTGTGAGAACGGAGAACAGGAGAGTGGCAACAGTCTGTTCTTTTCATTAGTGACACAAATCCTGGAGAAGGAATGAGTTGCCCTCAAGAAAAATGGCATTGTGGTGGGGAAAACTCAGATCTATAAAAAAGGTTCCTTATACACGTGTGGGATTTTTGATTTCCGTGTTCTTTAAGCCGTCATTATTAACCGTTTTGATCAAAGTTAAGAACTGTGTCTTGGGCACCTGCAGCGCAACAGCTAGCTGATGAGCGGGCAGTGGCGAAGGCAGAAGAGCCCCTTCCTCCACCATGCATTTGGAGTCTAGATGAGGAGGGGGGCAAGGGAGCCCGAGATAAGGGAGATGAGAGAGAAAAAGCAGGCAAAGGAGGGAGAAATGGTTCACACTGTCCCTCCAGGGCCTGGCAGGCACTGGGGTGTGGGAAGGGGCGGCAGGGAGGAACATGAAAATTCTCCTGCAGGAGGTGGCATTTGAGACATTCTCTGAAGCCGGGGAGGGATTCCAGTAAGTAAGAGGGTGAAGTCATTCCAGGCACAGTGCTCAATGTTATTCATGCTTCCAGTGTGTGCAGAAGACTTGAATTCAGAAAGTACTGAATTTTTGTCTGAAGACAACCAGAGGCATGAAGTTCACCTTTTAGAAAACAGCATGTCATTCTAGTTGTATTACTGTTGTATTTAGCTATGTTTTCAGTTGATGGGATACAGAAAACCTAGCTAACGCTGAGATAAAATCTTATTCTATTTAAGAAAATCCTCAAAATTTCCCTTATAAGTGGAGTAAAGGGGAACGTATCTAAATTGAGGGAGACTGCCCATCTTTCCCAGATTTAGACCTGACAATATTTTTAATACACAGTTCTGGAGAGTAGCTTTTCCAAAGTACCTCACCTAGTATTAAATTGGTGGCAGGAACTCGCACGTGATTAAAATGGATCTCAAAATGTCCTCCATGAAAATTATCTATAAAATAGAAAACAAAATTGTCAAGACCAACAGGAATTGACCAAAAAACAGTCGCATATAATCAATCCACTGAAGTATAATCGCTCAGCCCCCTTGTCACAGACATTCCTGGGTAGACCCAAAACCAGAAAACTCATCATCAATTCAAGTTAGAAGAGATTTTGGAAGTCACTGGACAAGGGGTTACCAAACTCATTTCTGAAGTTGAAGAGGGAAGTGGGCTTTGCAGCGCCAGGCAGACTATTTTATTATTATCTTATTACTGCTGCTTCTTTAATGTTTTCTATAGGTGGGCTTGCAAGGAAAACTGTGCTTGGAAAAAACTGAAAGTGAGTCACTTGAGACCAAGCAGAGGCCCGGCCTTCACCGTTTGCTCCCGGTCTGGGTGGGTTCCTGCAAGGCCTGGCATTTGGCTGAGGCCAGAAACACATTCCACTTCTGTCTTTGCATACCCCTCCTTCCCGACAAGTCCTGGAGATAATCTCATGCTAACTCCACACCCTTTTCCTGTCAGAATACACACTAATAACCAGCCTTCACCACAGTTTCTTTTGGCCTTGAACATGGGGAGCTGGCAAGGTGCTGGAGAACTTGTCATTCTGAAAATTCAAACATCAGGTTTGCAATGCAGGGTCTTTGCAGTGAAACTATATTTTAAATCCACTTTGAGAGTCTTTAAGGCCGCTGTTCTCTGCAACCCAACAAATTCCCAAGTACCATTTGCTCCAGTGAGTTCATCTCCATTCTGCCAACTACACTGAACCTGTGGTCTATTCTACAGCTGCGCCCTAACTGGGGGGTGGGGGGAGGGAGGGGAAAGCAGGGGCGGGGGCGCCCCCTGGGGGGGTGCTGGTGAGGATGGACAGCCCCAGGCAAAATATGAACAAGGTATCCGTGGGTGTGGAGACTCTGATGGGGAATATAAAGGGCTGCAGAAGAAGCCCCCAGGGGTTCAGCGTTGGGGATTTCAGCATTTTCAGATCTTCAGCAATTCCAGGGTCAGCCCTTTCTGCCCCAAGCGACCGTGCTGATCTTCCAGAGGCTGTTGAGGGTCTCTGAAGGACATGGAGAGGCCTCTGGCAGCCAACCTCAGAGAGGAAAAGTTTGGAGACTTTGCAGGTAGCCAAGAGACTGAAACTGTTCCCAGCTTTGCTGCTATTACAGCCTGGAAGGAACAGGCGAAGAGTGGGAGCCAGGCGCCTCACTGAGCTGCGTGAGTGTAGCTGTTTGTCTGCTGCAGCTGCTGTCTTGAGTTTCCTGTGAGCAACAGGAGATGCTCACAGGAGCTGCCGAGATACCCCAGCGCAGCACCAGACAATAGACACTCAAAACAGCAGCTGCAGCAGCTCTCTGTTGACTCATTGGCATGTCTGTAGTTGCTGCCTGTCTCATCCCCCCCACATGCAGGTTCCATGAAGACAGAGCTCTTGGCCTGTGGTCTTCACACATGTGTTCTACAGCCTAGGACACTGGAGCTGAGTGGATGACGTGAGTAGCAGGGAGACGACAGGAAGAAAATGAGGAGGGGTCAAGACACAAAAGCAGAGTTGCATCCTAGAAATTCCGCCCACAGAGAGAGGAAGAAAAAGCTTTCCTTCAAATCAGTCAAAGCTCATGCTTATTAGTAGTTCATGTAGGTCGATTGGCTAGGAAAGCTAAACTTGAAAGAAAGATAAATTTTATTGTGGATGGCCTAGCTTTATCTATTTTTTTTTTTAAGATTTATATATTTATGCATACAAGAACTGGGGAGGTGAGAGGATTCACCAGAGACAGAGTGTGGAACAGAACAGGCAGATTGACTGAAATACAGTGCTGAGAGGAGAAGCAGGCCAGTCAGGAGAGGTCTGCCGTACCATGTGGGTAGCTCCCTCGCTGGGGATTGAACTCGTGCTGCAGTGGCTGTGGATAGCTTCATAGGTTGCGTCTTAACCCCTTGCACCACCTATCTATATCTATTTCATTGATCCATTCCCACAGATGACAGTGAGAAAACCAGCTGTCAGAGCTGCTGTTCCTTGAATACAATCTGCTCTTTCCCCAAAGTAAATAAAACAAGGTAGGATGCTGCATTAATTACTCTATGCTGAGCTCTGCTGGAATTTAACTGAGATGGTTGTCAGGGCCAAAGGATGTCTAAGAAAACATCTCCCACATTAGCATGTTATTATAGCTATTCCCTTCTGTGTGATGGCAGATTCTAGGTTCCCGCTGGCTAATGCATGTGCGACTTGATTGAGTACTTACCCATGTAGCCAAAAATTGACAAAGGTCTTACAAGTTTTATTCCAGGTGTATTTATCGGAACAAGAATCATGCTGTGTTGTTTGTGTCTGGACAAAAGAAAGCAGATGTTAGCAAACATTCGCTGAGTGGAAAAAGAAAACAGATGTTAGGCTAGGCCACAATTGTCATGTCCATTGCTGTTGTCATGTCGTCACATAAGCAGTAATGTCTGCAACGAGAATGGAGTAAATGACCTATGCTGAGCATTCGGAGGCGGGCTGTGATCTGGCACAAGAACAACTGTTTGAAAATCAGTGACCATGGCTTGTGAGTGCTCCACGGTGGGAACTGGGAAATGATGCCTGTTAGCAAACTTGCCAAGATGACTGCCTCTGATCCACACACCTGACCACTTAATTACTTGCAGAGAGTTCTGAGAAGTTTTGTATGTTGTCTAATCTGAACCAAACAGCTTTGAGGATTCAGCAACACTCTCTTAATCCCATAGTGAGGAATGCACAGCCAACCTCCTTAAAATGTCTCCTAAATACATCTTTCAGCAAAATAATTGTGAAACATAAATATGTGACATTTAACTTCGTAATATATTATTTTTAGTGCTCAGATTTTTAAGTCATGGACTTTAATTGAGTGAATCAGATGACTGGTGTTTGTTCCCTCGTAGAGTCTTCAGTCATAGTTGTTTGATTACCTGCTGGCAGAGGTGTTCTCAGTTCTTCCCAAAACAATAAATATTTTGCACTTTGGATTCCCAGCTCCTAAAACCAAGGGAAAAAAACAAGGGAATACATCACAAAAGGAAATTTTTCAGACATTTTACCCTAAAGGTCCTACTATGTCTATGTTTATCCCTGGTTAAAAAAAAAAAACAATTAGAATAATTAGCCTGAAAATTTATTAAATTTTTTTCTTAGGCACAAAACTATACATCACCTCTCCTCCCCTGAAAATAGATTAGGCAAGGCCAAGAACAAACTCTATCAATGATCACTGTTGCACAAAAATAGCCACAGGCTACGAAGGCAAGAAACAGTTGCAACCTTTAAGTTTAACAAAGGACAGCTCTCCCCATTCACACCACTTCAGATGTCAGCACGCCAAAAAGGTTGTGAAATTCTCCTAGAGTGTTTCCTCCTGTTTAGAGCTCATCTTTCTCACACATGGCCAAGAAAGTATTGAAACATGTATGATCTTAACTTTCTGACCTGTGGTTGAGAAAAACCTAATTTCCCCCACTATGGAGTTAGGGGAGTAAGATGGTTTACTCAGAGCTGCCCACCTTCAGGAAGCCTAATTTCTCATTTATTATTTTATTAAGAATTAGATATTTTAAAATTTAAAGCTATTCTCCTATTAATGCAAACTCTCCATTTTATAGTTCAGAGGTCGATGGCAATTTCCCAGTGGGACCTTCTTGCAAACAGTGCATCTCATTTTCACCAGAAGGTCTGAGGACTGGCTCCTCAGGACACAACCACTTAACTGTCTTTTCAATTAAAAGGCCACAGGCAACTGGGTCAGACTAAGTTAAACACCGCTGTACAAAGTCGAGTAAATTCCTTTTTTCTAAATTCTTACAAAAAGTGGTTTCAGGGTCTCCCAGGTGGCGCAGGCAGTTGAGCAGCCTCTGTAGCGCGGGTTCGATCCCGGCTGGCGAGAATCCCACATGGAGAGGCAGACCTCTCCCATCTTGCCTACTGCTCCCCTCTGCCTGTTCTGTTCCCCGCACTGTCTCTGGTGAATCCTCTCACCCTTCCGCACATCTGGCCTGAACCCCGGTTCTTGTATAAATAAATAAATCTTAAAAAAAAAAAAGTGGTTTCAACAGGTCTGAAATCATCTGAGGAGTCAATAAGAAATGTTAGGAATTATGGCAAATAGTTGAATAATGCCAGAAGCTAGAAGGATCAAATCCATGGAACAACCAAAAGGCATTTCAGGGATTTCCAAAGAGCCTTTACTGAAAAACAGACTTAATATTTGTGAAGAAAATGGTGTAATATTGGGATTTTTAAAAATGATATGGAGAAAGAAGGAAATAGATCTAAGAATAAAGCTAGAGGACCAAGAATCGGAAGTTAGAGACTCACAGGACTCCGAGTACTTATGAGCAGTGTAACTGTGCTGCAGATATGTGAAGAGGAAACACAAGTGGCTTACTGAGATGTGCAGAAACAGCTCCCCTAACAGTGAACACGGGAGGGAAGGAGGCCCGGACTCAGGAAAGAAACACTTTGATTCCACAGACTGAAAGGAGACTGGGAAGAGGAACTTGTTTTTTTTTTTTTTTTTTTTTTTACAGTGGTTTTTTTTTTTTATTTTTTTTTTTTATAAATTTTATTGTTATATTCCCCATACAATTGCAGCCCCCCATTCTGACCCCAATCCCTCCCCTCCCGCCCCTGCCCCCCTAAAAGTGTCTCTGGTTCATAGTTTTTTGTTGATTTTGATTTTCACTTTCTTATAGTTATTCATTTTCCTGGTCCCTTATTTAAGTTTTCTAGATTCCTGCTATGAGTGAGACCATCCGGTATTTTTCTTTTTCTTTTTGGCTTATTTCGCTGAGCATGATCCCTTCCAGCGCCATCCATGTTGCAGCAAATTGCATGTGTTTATCTTTTTTGAATGCTGAGTAATATTCCATGGTATATATGTACCACATCTTCTTGATCCAGTCATCTATTTTTGGGCATTTGGGTTGTTTCCAAAGCTTAGCTATTGTAAACAGTGCTGCTATAAACATAGGGGTGCAGGTGTTCTTTGGAATTGATGTTTCTGTGTCCTTTGGGTAAATACCTAGGAGTGGGATTGCTGGATCATATGGAAGCTCTATGTTTAGTAGGTCCAGAAATCTCCACACAGCTTTCCACAGTGGTTGGACCAGTTTGCACTCCCACCAACAGTGCAGAAGAGTTCCTTTTTCTCCACACCCTCGCCAACATTTGTTGTTGCTAGTTTTTTTAATATGTGCCATTCTCACTGGTGTAAGATGGTATCTCATGGTAGTTTTGATTTGCATTTCCCTGATGACAAGTGATGTTGAACATTTTTTCATATGCCTGTTGGCCATTTGCATTTCCTCTTCAGAGAAGTTTGTTTTAAGCTCTTCTGCCCATTTTTTGACTGGATTATTTTCTTTGTTGTTGTTGAGTCTCATCAGCTCTTTGCAGATTTTTGTGATCAGTCCTTTATCATTAGTGTTGGGTGCAAAAATGTTCTCCCAGTTGGTGGGGTTTCTCTTTGTTTTTGTTATTGTCTCTTTTGCTGTGCAAAAGCTCTTTAATTTGATGTAGTCCCAGCTGTTTATCTTTGCCTTCACTATCACTGCTTTGGGTGATGTGTCTGTAAAGATGTCTTTGATGTGCAAATCACGTAGTGTTTCGCCTATATTTCCTTCTATATATTTTATGGTTTCAGGTCTTATGTCTAGTTCTTTAATCCATTTTGAGTTGATTTTTGTGTATGGTGTGAGGTGGTGGTCAAGCTTCATTCTTTTGCATGTAGCGACCCAGTTTTCCCAGCACCATTTATTGAACAAACTTTCTTTGCTCCAATGCATATTCTTTGCTCCTTTGTCAAAGATTAGTTGACCATAAATCTGTGGGTTTATTTCTGGATTTTCTATTCGATTCCATTGGTCTGTATGTCTGTTCTTGTTCCAATACCATGCAGTTTTGATGATTATGGCTTTGTAGTATAGTTTGAAGTCTGGGAGTCTGATGCCTCCATTCCCTTCTTTTTTTTTCAGGAGAGCTTTGGCTATTCGGGGTTTTTTGTGATTCCATATGAATTTCATCAATAATTGTTCTATTTCTTTGAAGAATGACATTGAAATTTTGATTGGAATAGCATTGAATCTGTATATTGCTTTTGGAAGGATGGCCATTTTAATAATGTTTATTTGGGAAGAGGAACTTGTAAAGGGCAGAGTTGTGAGAAAGAGACCAAGGCAAGCAGAGGGAAAGCAACAGAAGAAAGAAAGCAACTGAAGAGTAAGGTGAGACAGAAGGGTCTACTTTGAACATTAGCACTTATATTTGAAAATCTGAAACTCCTTACAGATGAATCTCTAGCTCTGTAGAAAGAACACAGAAGTAGGATGTAATGCTTTTAGCCTAACAGAGGAAACTATACAATGGAAACAATCTAGAGTTTCCCAGAATTTACAATGAAAAATGAATGGGCAGCTTTTCTAAAACCAAGCTGGGGAGATTCAAGATGGCGGAAATACGTGTATCCCCCATCACTCCTGAGATCCCACTGGAATAAAAATACAGAAGCATAATGAAGGTGTAAGACCACAACAGAAGAGGAAGTGGAGCAGGTGAGGCACAGGCCTGGGAGTGCCAGCCACCAACAGACCAGAGAAATCGGCGGAGGGGAAGTAACCCATGGAGTGGGAAGAGAAGTCAGGGTCCAGAAAAGGAAGGAAGGGGCTGCAAAGGGAGAGGGCTCTGACCCCTGAATGAGAAGGGAGGACTGAGAAATGAGGCTCCAAAAGGGGGGTTCATCCAGGACTTGTGAACAGACCAGCTGGCACTGTCCACACAGGTATCTGTCACTCAGCCTCAAGAGGAAACATGGCCAGTGTGACACAAAACTAAATAGTTGTTCTGAGACGAGGGGCGTTCAGCCTGAGACCAAACTTCCCATCAGCTGACTAAAGTGAGAACTTTCTTTCCCACTCAGGAAAGAAAAATAGCTGGAGAAAAGCTCTGTATTAATAATAACCTCAACCAGCTCCCCTTCCCTTTGGCTTCAGGATGGGAGGAAAAGCAGGGATCTGCTGTTCGTGAAGAGTCTGCAGCATGAAGGAGAATCATTGACCCAAACAGACAAACTGTAAAACTGACCAAAGGGGGAGAAAACAACAATAAGAAACAAAGAGGGAGCCTTCCTGGTGGTGCAAGAGGTCGGGCGCAGCACTGCGAAGCTGTTCGCAGCCTCTGCAGCACGAGTTTGAGCCCCAGCCGGCCAGGGAGCTACCCACATGGCGCAGCAGACCTCTCCTGTCTCACCCGCTGCTCCCCTCCGCAATGTATTTCAGTCAGTCTGCCTGTTCTGTTCCCCGTTCTGTCTCTGGTGAGTCCTCTCACTCCTCCCCAACCTCTGGCCTACACCCCAGTTCTTGTATGCATAAATATATCTTTAAAAAAAAAAAGAAACAAAGAAGACCTTTAAAAACTGAGCTAAGTCAAACAACAAAACTACTGAATGAATTCTGAGAGCTCTAAATGAATTGCATCTATAAAACCATAAAAGGAGACTATGAACAACCTGAGAACAACAAATGAGAACCCTTAGCTAGTAACACAGCTGCTAAAACAACCTTTAACAGAAGCACTAAAAGTGACGTGAAGAAAATTTCCCCTCATTTCCACAGGGAAAAGTCAGAAACTGAAAACAGCAGAACAAAGATAAGAAGACCAATACTGGGGGGAAAGGCACTCACCGCAGAGAAAAATGAAAGCGATAAAAATGAAGGGAACAATTTATCAAAGAACTTGGAGTAGAAAGCCACAGGGATTACACTTGCATCGATTCATCACCAGCAGGGGATGCGGGACAACAGTACAGAGTTGAACTTCGAAGTCCTACCCCACCCCAAATACCAATTACTATGAAGGCAAAATGAATACATATTCAGACATGTAAGACCTCAGAGAACTTACCAACTATGCATGTTTTTCTCAAGAAGAATGCACTCAAACAAGATAAAGGAATAAATCAAGAAAAAAGGAAGCCAAATGATCCAGAAGGTTGTGGATCCCAGGAAAGGGACGTATGGGAATTCCAGGGTAACTGCACTGAACTTTGCCTCACAGGTAAATCAGTTCATTTATGATTCTGTCTATAACTAGAAAGGGAGGGAGAAGCCTTTTAAGTAACTGGAATAGGAAATTTAAAAAAAATGATAGCCATTAGATGCCACACTGTACTCAAACAACAAATTTGCTAGGCAAAATTATCTAAAAAAAAAAAACATTTCCCCCCAAATCCATGATTGTTGTCTATATGGTGTATGAGACAAGGAGTAAAGTCATTTTTTCTACCCTTCTGGGGCATTTTGCAACACATTCTTATTACTGGATGCCACTGTTTCAAATAAAATAAAATGGGAAGTTATTCTATTGGAAAGGAATGAATTGGGTTTTCATTAAAGAAAAATTAAGGCATTTTCATAAATACAAAAGAACTGCAATGCTGTTTGTTGGAGACCCCTAAGGCATGCAGTGCTGAGACAAGGAAAACATCAAGGTTGTGGCTAGAAGACTGGTCATGACTAAAAGATCGATGAGCTCGGGTGGGAGGACGGGCCAGTGTACAGATGGGGATGCTCTTTCTTGTGCCTGCAGAACTATGTCTAGGGGACAATCTAAATTAGAAAAAGAAATAAAATCACCTGATGGCGCAGAACCTTGGCGTGAATGTGTGCCCGACAAGGCCAAATGCAAAGAGAATACTTCATTGTCCGGTAATTAACCTGAGGGAAGGGGCTGCTTGTATCAATAAAAACAAGTTGCACCAGGCTCTCGGGATGCTTCAGCAGGAATGAGAGGCCTCGCGTCCCCTGGGTCCCGCTTCTCTTAAACTCTATTTTGTGTCTGTCATTTCTTTATTTCCTCGGCTCAATCAGATTCCTCTCTTAATCCTGTTTACCCGAGCTGGACTCCGACAGCTGTTCAAGCAGAACAGTTCACAATGTCTTGAAAAGTCCTTAGTCTGTGTCTTGACATGCGACAACAAAGGTCCCTAGTTCAAGTTAAATGTATTCACGTTATATCGTTAATAAATGACAATTTTAGCATGATTAGAGTTTGTTATAGATATATTACATATATAAAGATCTTATTTTAGAGAATTTTGAGGTTACAGCAAAGTTGGGGGAAGGTACCGAGATTTCCCAGCCACCCACTGGCCACATCACGCATAACCTTCCCATTATCTACATCCCCCACTAAGGATGAACCATATTGACACATAATACCCAAAGCTCATAATTTACAGTTTGTTCTTGATGTTGTACAGTTTGAACAAAGGTGCAATGACATGGAGTCATCATTATGGTGTCACAGAGTATTTTCATTTCCCCCAAAATCGTCTGTGTTCCACCTATTTATTCATGCCTCCTTAATGCCTCCTTAATGCCTCCAAATCTTGCCTTTTCCTGAATATCATGTAGCTGAAATCATACAGCATGAATCCTTCACTTAGTATCTGCATTTCGGGTTCCTTCATGTCTTTCCCTAACTTGGTAGCTCCTTTCTTTACAGCACTGAGTAATTACATTCCATTATTTGGATGCTCCTCTAAATTCCGATCTCCCCTCTCCCCACTCCTTCTAGAACTCCACCCACACATATTTTAGACCTTCTGACACTGTCCCATAACTCCCTGAGCCTCTCCATTTCCTTCCACTTTTTCTGCAAATTGAATAATTTCTCCAGGTCTATTTTCAAGTTCATTAACTCTTTCCTCTGTCATCTCCATTATGTTACAAAGCTCATTCACTTGGGAAAAAAATCACTGACATTTTTTTCAGGTATTTTACTTTTCAATTATAGTATTTCCAACTGGTTCTTTTTTGTTTTATATTTTCTTCTGATATGTTGGATATTTTTAGTTTTCTCATCCTCATTGAGCAAATTTATAATAGCTGCTGTGATACCGCAACTGATAATCCTGACATTTGAGTCATTTGGGAGGGGCTAATGCCTTGAACATGGGTCATGTTTTCCTCATTTTCCATTTGGTGACTAATTTAGATTGTATTCCAAACATGGTGACTCTGGTTTTGGAGACTCTAGATTCTGTTATTCCTGCAAAAAGCATTGATGCATTTGTTTTACTGGGCAGTAAACTTAGTTAAATTACAGAGTCTGTCTGAATTTAGGTGGGTGGAAGATCAAATTTCAGTTTAGCTCTTTAGTTGTGTCTACCAGATGCCCTAAGTCTGCCCTGTGCCTGACTTTGGAACAATCAGCCAGAGACAGGAGCAAAGTTTACACATGCGACCTTCTCCTTTCCTGGGTTAACCGCCCTACCCCATCATTTCCCAGCAGTCCTGGGTTCCTCAGGCCACAAGACCAAGTTTCCCTGAGAAGTTTCAGCTTTCTTATACCACACAGTGTCCTCAGGCCAAAGCTTCAAAGTGGAAAACTCACGCTTGGGCCTCTCTCGGCCTCCAGTGTGGACTCTGACCCCAAATTGGCCCGTCTCAGTCACTCCCCAGAGCCTGCAGGTCCATCTGCGTGTGTGTACTGATGCATGTGTGGAGGTCTGTATGT
Organism: Talpa europaea; assembly: GCF_964194135.1. Lineage (NCBI taxonomy): Eukaryota > Metazoa > Chordata > Mammalia > Eulipotyphla > Talpidae > Talpa > Talpa europaea. Next base: position 94,749,644 of record NC_140078.1, read on the forward strand.
ATTTTGTAGCTTTCAATTGTTATCTGTGGGAAGGTTATCTGAGGCGCTTATTCCACCACATCAGAGGTGCAGCTCCCCCAGTTTTCTTTTTTAAACCTCGCCAACACCAGGCCATCATTTACCCAGTGTGCCGAGTTCTTGTATGTTCATGTGTCCATGGTCAATGTCAGCTGAACGACCACCTCAAAACATGGCCACATAAGAATCAGCAAAATTAGCAATCTTAGAAGCTCTAAAATTTTAAAACCAAGAATTTAAAACCATAATCCCCTCAATTAATCTTATAGTAAGTGCTCACTTAATGTTGCTCAAGGTTTGTGGAAACCTCAGCTTTAGGCAAAATGACATAGAAGAAAGCAGGCTCTCAAAAGACATAGTTTTGTTCAACACTGGGCTCATCAATATTATGATGAAACACCATTATTCTAAGACCTGTTGCATCGTGAATGACAAGTACAAAATAGAGTTAATATCAGAATGCCACTGCTTTAAAACTGACGCTGGCAATTTGGGTTCCTTCAAATTGCGTGGAATCTGCCATTTAATCAGTTCTGAAAGGATTCTCTTTAGAGAAGGACGTGTCATCTGACACATTCTAACGAGAAAAGATGCCCCACCCACACCCAGACTGTCCCTGACTTATGATGGCCTGACTTACAGTTTTTCCACTATACGATGGTACAAGAGTGACGTGCATTCAGCAGAAAGAGTACTCTGAGTGTTGATCTTTTCTCAAGCTAGTGCGAGGCAGTATAATACTCCTGTCATAGAGTCAATGGCAGGAGTCAATGACTAGCAGTCAAAGCTCCTAGTCAACTGGTGCTCAGGAGGTAAGTGACCAAAACTCTACTGTGCCTCAGACAACAACCATGAGATATGCAACACTTTATTATAACATCATCTCATCCTAAACACAAGCAAAATTTGGCAGGTACAGCAGCTGAAATGTCCTTCTTCTAAAGAGAGTTTTTGCTCTTTTTTGTTATTTTAGTTAATGAACAGGATGCCAAATGTCGAAAATGAGATATATTAGAGGAAATCTGAATAGGCTGGAAAACTCTTAAATATATCTGCCAGGTCACACGCCTTTGTGAATGAAAACAGATGGCATAGATACTTTTGTTTTTAATCCAGACTCTGTGGTATTTCAACTCTGTTCAAGTGTCAGGGTTAAGTCAAGCTGTAAATGATATCCTTGACATTTGCCTTTTACTTAGTCTCTTACAACCACATGGTTATCAGACAAAATCCTTCTCTAACACAAGAAGGGATGACAGAGAAAAATCATGATTGTTAAGTATGGGTGTGGTCTGCTACAATAAAGAATGTGGTGCAAGCAGCTTTATATTTTGAAGCACATTTAGCCATTCATAAAATATCAAGGATATTTCTTTTACAAACATTGTATTTCTGGACTAACTGCTTAAACATCACTTGGTCTTTTATACAAATACTTAGCTTTAATTCAAGTTGAAATTAAAAGTCATTATGAGCTAAGTACTGTTTTACAATAACATCTGCCAAAAAAAAAAAAAACCCATTTATCATACAATCCTATAAAGGAAAATAATCTTATGTGTTCTCTTGAAGTATATGACATTTAATTGGGAAAACAAGCTTTTAAATTCACTATCCCACCTCTGGGAAAGTTTATAGCCAATAAGTATTCAATAAATGTTACATGTCCCTGCTATTGTTTATGAACTTTCTGGATGGGAAAGAAATTTTAAACTAAAATATGATAAATGAAATCAAAAGATCAGTTGGTTTATCTATATAAGAGTGTTGGCCTCAAAAAATAAAATTAAGAAGCAAAAAACGTTTGGGGAAAGTATTTCACTATGGCTCACAAGGAAAGGGGGGCAGTGTTCTATTACTGGTCATCTAGAAAGCAAAGTAGTAGTCAAATAACCCATTCTGTTGGCAAGGTTCTCAGAAAATCGACACTTCCATACCTTACAGGGAGAAGGACAGAGTAATACCATTCCCCGTGGGATTCAATTTGGCAACACACATCGAAATTACAGATTCGTTTACTCTTTGATCCATCAACTCAACTTCTGCGATTTATCTGACAGATAAAGTTACTCCTGAATGAAATGACAGCCGCATGAGATGACTAAAGAATTAAGCATAAACCCATATCTGCAGATAGAAGGCCTTTAAATGTACTGTGATACGTGCCTAAAATGGAACCTTCTACGAAAACAAGGGAGCTTTCTAGGCGTTTATCTGGAAAGAATTTCAGGATTATTTTTACTGTGTGAACAGTAATACTACTATCTTTGCGCAAGAAAAAAGGGGTAGTGACACATGGTTAGTCACACTCTTCAACACTCAGCAAGATTAGTTTGAGTTCAGTTTCCCACAATATCTTTGATACAAAGATGCTCTCTATGACATTATTTGTAGCAGCAAAGTGCTGGAAACATTTTAAATGTTTTATAAGGAGACATATAGGACAGGTGAGGAGAATTATGATAATCTGTACACATTCTCTAGCTCGTACAAATGCCATTTATAGTGAGTTTGGAGTAACATGGAAATGTTTTAGCAAATGTTTAAGCCAAAATGCTAAGTAAAAACTCTTATGAATTCAATGTGTGCTATGGGCACTAAAAGAAATCATGGGTTTAGGGCCTCCCTGGCGGTGCAGGGGTTAAAGCCACAGCACTATTAAGCTATCTGCCAGCTACTGTGGCCTGAGTTCAGCCCCCTACTAAGGAAGTGACCCACCCACATGGTGCAGCAGACCTCTCCGGTCTCACCCCGCTTCCCCTCAGCAGTGTATTTCAGTCAGTCTGCCTGTTTTGCTCCCTGCTCTGTCTCTGGTGAGTCCTCTCACCTCCTGCATCTCTGGCCTGCACCCCAGCTCTGTGTGCATAAATAAATAAAAAAATAAATGTTTTTTAAAAAAAGAAATCATAGGTTTAGCTCAATAACGCTCAATGCATGTCTCAAGATGAGGGGTATTTTCTGTGATAATCAGCTGGGATGCAGTCAGATCACTTTCCCAACATCTCTTAGTAAGTAAAATGGCACCACAAGCAGGAGATTGAGAAATGGGTTTGGAGAGTTTCCTCACGAACAGAGGAAATGTCTGTCAGGGCAGGTAAAGGTGGGTGACGCACAGTGAGCAACCAACTGGAACCATGAAGACTCAGATCTTCAGGGCATGAGACGTAGAAGAAGAAATGTACACAAGAAATAAAGGCGCAGAGGAGCATCAAGTAGGTTGGTTGAAAAGCTGCGTACCGACAGGACAACACGATCGCCTTTCATATTTCACCAAGTGCCCCCTAGTAACATCGTCTATTCTAGCTCTGTCTAAAGAGCCGCAAAAATGCAGTAGTTCCACCGTATCTGTGAGGGGTACATTCCAAGACCCCCAGCGGATGCCTGAAATGGTAGTGAACCATATAGTATTATTGAACACTACACCAGGCAGATACTACTGAGCACTATATAAACTATACTTTTTGCAATATAGTATACATACCTATGATAAAGTTTAATTTATAAATTAGGCATAACAAGCGATTAAAGACAATAATAACAAAGGAACAACTATAACAATAGATTAAAAGTTATGTGAATGAAACCTCTCTTTCAAAACACCTTGTTATACGTAACATTTCTGGTTGCGGTTGACCAGGGGTAACTGAAACTGTGAAATGCAAAACTGATGCCGGGGAGGCCGGCTGCAGAGGCGAGAGGCAGCTTGATCTGGAGATCCTTATGTCCAAGGGCTGGGCATGAACTTGAGTCAGCAAAATTAAAAGACACAAAGATTGGAACTGGTTTACAGGAAGAATCCTATTTACAAGAAAGCTCATGATCAGTGGGGATGAGGCAAAGTAAAGAGAGAGCTCCTATTAAATACTTAGCAACATTCTATAATAGATGACCTCATGGGCTAACAAAGAATTATAAGAGATTGTATAATAAAGTGGAAATAGGCTACGACGGAAGATCTGAATCTAAAATTCCAGCTCTTGAAAATCTAACTTAAAGGTCTGTGGAAGATAACTTACTTAAACACAGATTCATTCATTCATATATTTAGTATTCAGTAAACTGGTATAGAGTAAGGCATAGAGCTAACTGCTGAGGAGAGAGCAGGATATGAGATCACTGTAGAAGACAGAAAATGTATTAAGTCCTGATGATTGAGTATGCTAGTACTAGCTGAGTAAAGACCAGATGGTTCTGATCTTATCTAGAAGGCTAAGGAAGGCCTCCTGGGTTAAGTAAGGTTAAGCTCAGGCCTGAATCTGAATCCTGAGTAGGAGGTGGGACACTGGCAAGTGGGAGATGTATCTTAGGCAGGAGTTACATGGGTTGGGGAGATCATGCAATTGTTAACAAAGGAGGCTGCAACTGTACAGCCAAGTCTTTAAAGAAGCGCAGTATCAAGGGCAGGGGAAACGGGAGAATAATCAGAAGGGAAGCAGGATCATTTATGGTTCAAAATGTTTATTAAGAGGCCTCCCTGGTGGCTCAAGGGGTTAAGCACAGCACTATGAAGCAATCCGCAGCCTCTGCAGCACGAGTTCGATCCCGGGCCAGCCAGGGAGCTACCCACATGTCGCAGCAGACCTCTCCTGTCTCGCCCTCAGCAGTGTATTTCAGTCAGTCTGCCTGTTTCTGTTCCCCACTCTGTCTCTGGTGAATCCTCTCAATCCCTGCACCTCTGGCCGATACCCTAGCTCTTGTACGCATAAATAAAAATCTTCCCAAAAATATTTATTAAGCACCTACTATGTGGCAGGCACTATTCCAGGCACTCGGGATGTATCAGTAAATACAGCAAACCAAAGTTCCTGCTCTAATGAAGTTTATATTTTAATGCAGGCTGAAAGAAAACAGACAGCAAACGTCACATAAACGATATGGTCCATTAGCACATAATAAATGCTGTGAGTGGGGTAGATTAGGATTACAGGCAGGTGAGGGGTGTTTAAAATAGGTTACTCAGGAATTGCCTTGGTAAGGAGGGAGTGAATGGGAAGACTTGGGCGAGATGAGGGTGTGGGCCTTGCAAGTATTAAGTTAAGCACATTCCAGGCAGAGAGGAGAGTCAGGACAAAAGTGCTAAGGAGGACTGCGCCTGATAAATTCCAATCCAGCAAGGAGGCTGGCGTGGGGGACAAGCAAGCAGAGGGACAAGCAGTCGGAGCCGGCAGACGTAGGATCTTGAAAGTCCCGTGAGAATTTCACAGCGGCTGCTCCTCCATGTCCTCGGGCTCCAAAATACATCAGGCCAAGATGAACAAGAGGTAAGAGGATGTTTGGAAAGAGCAAAGTCCAGCCAGGGTGTGAATAACGTAAGAGGGGTGTCCTTCGGAAGCTGGTGAGAGTAGTGGAATGATGGGCCCCCAGAAGAGGAGCAACGCCTTGTCTAGAAGAAGCGCGCCAGGGCCTGCTCAGGAGCACGGCCCCTGCTCATCTCTTGGCACCTCAGCCGTCAGTGACTTGGCCTGATGTCGCCCACAGTGGGAGCATTTACAATGAGGGAAATCGCAAAGGCCACCCAGGCAGGCATTTCCATTAGCTGCAAGCAAATGAGTCCTCCTCAAAGAGAAGAGAGCAAGGAGAGGCTGGCTGTACCCTCAGACACAGACTGTGGGAAGAGGACGGCCACGATCCTAAGGGCCTCCTCTCTGTGACTCAACAAGAAAGTCAGATTAGTTGCATGGTAAGGGCTGACTTAAGTCTGCAAGTGGAGTGTGAGCCAAGCCTGGCACAGAAAATAAAGGAGGGAACTGTATGCAAATGTGAGGGGAGTTCAAGCAGGCCACAAAGACTAAGTCTGCATAAATTTCTTTTTTTTCTCCAACTTTCATTTGTTGGGACAGGTGGAGAAAGATAAGCTACCTCCCGAGACAGAAGATTTTGAAGGTACATAGGTACTGATCTTGAAAGGAAAAGGTGACTAAAAGGTAAAAAATGGGGAATAGAGTCCTCTGGGGTCAAAAATAGGCAGTAGAAGGAAGCCAGAGAGAGTCTGATAGTTTAAGTAGAACATTAACTGACATTAAATGATATGACATAAAAAATACTAAGATGACTCAGAATTCAGTCTGAAATTTGGTCTTTATAAAAGATAACTTTCTGGGTTAAAAGTATTTTCTTTTTCTTTCCTAGACAAAAGAGTATTTTCCTGAATGCTACCTATTACTGCCGGTTGCCGGCTCGCGTGCAGATTCCTGTGGCTTGGCAGCCAGTGCCTCAGCTTCAGGCACTTTCTTTTCCTTTTGGCTAAGTGCAAACTTGGAAGGGTCTGGAGTTTTTGAAAGGAGAGAGAATCTTTTCAAGTTTGTATCCAAGGACACTTAAGAACTTGAACTTGACTTCACGGGATGGTCACATTTTTTAGAAAATAGAAGAGCAAGCTCTCACAAGGTTAAATTTCAGGAAAGCCCTCTTGGATGCAAGACAAAGGCGGGGTATAAAACGAAAACAAAAGCGGCCGGAGTTAGGTCATTTGATTTTTACTCTCTGCACTCAAGACTGACTCCTCTGCCCACTGGAACAGGTTGGTTTTTTTTCTTTTTTTTCTCATTCTAACAGGGAATTCATTTTTTTTTTAAGCCCCAAGACTCTGTATTTACCTAAATAGAGAGAGACTTGGTGCAATAAAGTCTTGAATATTTGCATGTGCAAAAGAACTATTTGAAAACAGTTGTTAAATTTAGCTTTAAAACAAAATCTGAAAGTAACATGATGAAATGCTATTTTAATACCATTACTTGCCTGTAAAACTTTGTTAATAAGAAAACAGATTTTAGTCTGTTATTATTTTTGCTTTGAGTTACAAGCCCTTTTTTTTTCTTATAATGATATAAAGACATTTAAGTGTTTCCATGCATCTGCCAGAGGATCATTTCTTCAAATAATTTCTTTTTTTTATAAATTTATTTATTTATATATACAAGAATTGGGGTACAGGCCAGAGGTGTGGGGGGTGAGAGGATTCACCAGAGACAGAGTGGGGAATAGAACAGGCAGACTGACCGAAATACACTGCTGAGGGGAGCAGTGGGCGAGACAGGAGAGGTCTGCTGTGCCATGTGGGTAGCAACCTGGCAGGCTGGGGATCGAACTCATGCTGCAGTGGCTGGGGATAGCTTCACAGTGATGTGCTTGACCCCTTGGGTCACAAAGGCAGGCCCTGCAAATAATTTCTATACCTATTCTTTTCACTCCTATTTTTAGTAATACTGATTCTTACTTAAAAATACCCTTCCGTAATATATAATTTGGCCACATGAACTTCTTACCATCAGGTATGGTAAAGGGGAAGAAAGAACAAAGGCAATTTTGTATTAATTATTAACACACGGGCCAGTGAAGCCCAGAGTGGGCTTCCAGGTTGGCATTTTTCAAATAACCTTAAGGATACAAATTGTCATTGAAAATGGCCGTGCAGCATCTGGTCTTTACACAATGAAGCAGCTCTTCTATGTGGCATCTTCCCTTTCTATGGAGGATCCTCCTATCCTTCTCTGTACTCACCCCACAAGGGTTAGCCGGCATAAGAATCATAAGTGGGCACACTTTTGAAAATGAGTTCATTCATGATTTTACAAGAATAGCTGACATTCTTCCAAGGACAATAATAACCAGAGAGAGACAGAAAAGCCAAAGAAGACGCATAACTAAACCCCGCACTAATAATGCCCCTGGATGTCATTACGAGATACATTTTAAAATTTGTGAATCCTGTGCAAATTTATCTCAATATTACCACTACACATATTTAGTAAATAGTAAAATAACTTAAAGGTGAGACAGGAAATTCCTGGCGGGAGAGTCCAGTTTAGAGTAACAGCTTTAAACCTGCTGGCAAATCAAACAAATCTTTGGCAAGTATTTACTGAGCACCTAGTGTGTGCCAGACACTTTATAGGGTATTCGTTATAAACAGAGATCTTTTAAAAAGGTCCTACTCTTAGGGATTTAGGAATGGTAGTCTGGACACATCTCTTCCATAGCAGGATTTTAGTGCTGGGAGAGCTATTAGATCAGGCAAGTCTCTTGGGGAGAAGGCATCCCAGTGAATGGAGTAGGAATTGGCCCTTCAAGGCAAGGGCAGGAAACAGTGTGTCAGACAGAGGAACACGATGATTTATATGTAAACATGTGTGCCACAGCATGCCCTGTGCCAGAAATTGCTGACAAATCAGTACGTGAGAGGTAGTGGGAAGCTGTGGGGATCACGGGAAGGAGCTTGTGTGGTGACTTTTCAGGTGAAGAGATATATCTTTTAGGGGAAGAGTTTAGCAGAAGAGAGACCGCTTGACATTTCAGAGACATAGCACTCTGGGGGCAGTAAGAAAAGTATTGACAAGGCATGGCTGGAAGGAATGAGAACTGTAGGCTGTGGTTAGGAAGGGTCTAGAGAGGCCAGGTCAAAAACAGTGATGGTCAAACTGTGTGGTACTGCAAGGGGTGCAGATTAAAAGGAGGAAACAGAACTGCAACCTAGTTGGAAGATGAAATCAGAATTTTCAGGACTGATTGGAAACCAGGGATGACGGGCTGAGAGATGTCATCAATCATGGGGCTTAAGCCTTCGTGATTAGGGAAATGCTACCAAATATTAGTGCAGGATAAGCAGGGAATGACAGGTCTAGGGGCCAGCTAAGTAAAGGAAACTTTGTTTTATAAATGCCATGTAGTGAAATTAAGTATAACAGCTGAGGCAATTTATTTAATTTAAAATAAACATATAAATAGCTTATAATATAAATTATCTAAACTAGTTTTTACATTGTTATTTACTCTATTTTCCATATACTACATAAGAACCACAGAGTTTTATATGTAAGAATTATAACATTTTTGGTTCCTTTTAATGGAAACCTAACTTTTCCTATTTTAAAAGCTATTTCTGCGTAACACTGGCTGCTTTTCTTTAGGGTTTAATGGTTAAGAAAATCCCCCAGGGGGCATTATTTTTATCTTCCCTGTGTAATCCCAGCTCCCACAGACTTATTTAAAAAAAAAAAAAAAGGAAGAGAAACTAATCTTGGGGATATCCTTCAATGTGGCTTCTGTGAAAGTGTCTCAAAGAGGCAGAGTCAGGCTCAAGCATCTTAGAGCCACCCTGTAGCTGCTAATAAAAGAACAGAGATGCCAGGTAAGGAGGCTCTTCCTTCCCAGTAGTACCGAAACGAATATTGCTCGTTCTCTTTGCCACTCAGGTCGGCGCCATGGCGTTGGGGCACAACCAGTCGACAGATTACTACTACGAGGAAAACGAACTGAACGGCACCCACGACTATAGTGAGTACGAAGTGATCTGCATAAAAGAAGAAGTCAGGAACTTTGCAAAAGTCTTCCTGCCTACCTTCTACACCATCGCGTTTGTCATCGGGCTCGCGGGTAATTCCATCGTCGTGGCCATCTATGCCTTTTACAAGAAGCAGAAAACCAAGACCGACGTGTACATACTGAACCTGGCGGTGGCCGACCTGCTCCTCCTGTTCACGCTGCCCTTTTGGGCGGTGAACGCAGTTCACGGGTGGGTTCTAGGGAAAGTCATGTGCAAGGTCACGTCGGCCTTGTACACCATCAACTTCGTCTCTGGGATGCAGTTTCTGGCGTGCATCAGCGTCGACAGGTACTCGGCTGTCACCACAGCCCCGGGCCCGGGGCGCGTGGGCAGGCCTTGCAGGTGGGTGTGCGCCTGTGTCTGGACGGCCGCCGTCCTGCTGAGTGTCCCCCAGATGGTATTCTACACCGTGACCCACCAGGCGCGGTGCCTCCCCATCTTTCCGCACCACCTGGGCACCTCCATGAAAGCGTCCATTCAGATGCTGGAAATCTGCATCGGATTCCTCGTGCCCTTTCTGATCATGGGCGTGTGTTACTTTATCACCGCCAGGACCCTCATCAAGACGCCCAACATCAAAAAATCTCGACCCCTCAAGGTTCTGCTCGCAGTGGTCATCGTCTTCATCGTCACCCAGCTGCCCTACAACATTGTCAAGTTCTGCCAGGCCATCGACATCATCTATGCCCTGATCACTGACTGCGACCTGAGCAAGCGCATGGACCTGGCCATCCAGGTCACCGAGAGCATCGCGCTTTTCCACAGCTGCCTCAACCCTGTCCTGTACGTTTTCATGGGTGCCTCTTTTAAAAACTACATTATGAAAGTTGCCAAGAAATACGGGTCCTGGAGAAGACAGAGACAGAACGTGGAGGAGATTCCTTTCGATTCCGAAGCTCCTACAGAACCGACCAGTACTTTTAGCATTTAAATGCCAGATTACTCTGTCTCCTGCTTGGACTTGTAGGAACGAGGCTGCGCCCTCAGGGAAAACATCTGCAACATTCTGGAACTCAAATCTCAAACTCTGTGCTTGCAACGCATAATGAAGAAGGGGTTGGGGTAGGGAGGAGGTCAGGGGAGCAGCCCAGAAGAGGAAATAAGAGAATAAAGGCACAAAACATGAAAGTGAATGATATGGGAAAACAGGACTAGTGACAGCATAAATAAATGAAACCTCTGTGCTCTGAGTTAGGGCATTTAAAACAGAGTAATAAAGAGGCTTATGTTAAGAAACATTTTGAATTATTTTAAATTAACTAAATTTTAACATAAGAATGATTTCCCTGTATAATTTTAATACTTGATCAACTATGCAGCAAAATTTCATCTATCTCCCCCCCTCCCATTTCTTAATCTGTAAGTGATTCCATAAAACCCCAGGAAGAATGTAATTAACAATAACAAAAATACATAAAAAACTTCTCTGGCCCTTTTAATACATTCCTGATAACTTTCTAATTTGCTGCCATGGTGTCTGTCAACATCTTTTAGTAATAAACTGGTTATCCTAATAAATGTCAGATTTATTGCTTTGCGAATATTCTAGAAGCAATCCCCAGATCATCCTATTTATCCAGGGTCTAATATTTCCATATAGGCTTCATCCATCTATGAAATCTATTACTGAGAGCTGACCAAACAATATATTTTCCTGTGCATAAAGTTTCTTACTTTTCACTTTAACCTTGTACTGGCAAGCAATGAAAAAAATGTAACAATGGCGTTGTTCCTAATGTACATATACAGCTTATATTTTAATAGAATTATGTATAAATTATTATAATCCATGTAGTGTGCCCCTATTAAATTTAGTTTTGATAGAAATTACAATGTCAAAAAGGAGTATACACTAATAGGAATTTGATACCTCATAGACTGTAAAAGGAAAAGGAATGTATTTGCTTTTAAAATAAACATCATCTAATGAAGACAGGTTGTTCTAAAATTTCTTTTTATTTACTATTTCTGAACTTGAAAGTGCTTTCTATAGGCAGAATTTAAAGCGCTGAGATCAGGAAACTGTATGTACTGTATTGTTCAAGGGCTGCATCTGAACACTCACCAGAGCTCCACCATTTCTTGCCATTAATTACATAGCTGTCTCCGTCTCGTCGGATGCTACACTGAATATTTGTGGCATCACTTGAAGCTACATCGGGCTCTACAAATAAGCAAAGACTGAATTTACAGGCAGGCAGTTACCATCAGTTTACAAGACCCTTAAAGGAATGTGAACTATTTGAGGACAGCGGCATCCTTTTCTTTCTCATCTTCCTATCCTTTCCCATTTCCAGTCTGGTTTAACCACAACTTTTACATAGTATTTTTTAAATGTGTATTGGAAGAATCAATGAAGGAACAAAGTGTTTAGAACACTGAGGTGCAGCAAATTGTATTGTGTTCTTGGCTTTCTCTTTGATACATGACTTAGGATACTGCTCAATCCTTTCTCCAATCATCAAAAGTACATTTAAAAAGTTGTTCTTTACTTTCCACAAAGGAAACCTCTACTAATATTTGCAAGCCAGATTTCCCACTGCATAGTTTTAGTGCCTTAATCCCATCAGGAATGCTTTCACCAATTTATGTATTTTGCATTCTCTAAAGCCTAGTCAACATTAGGAGTCTTCAGAGAATTTTCCATGGGACAATTTACTGCATAGCATTTCAGAACTTACAGGTTAGCTTTAACCACAATAACCTGCATTTGTTAAAATGCTGCTCTTTCAAATGGGTCCTTCAACATGCTGTGTTCCATTTCTAAAACTAGAGATTCTGTTCCTTTAGAAAGGGAGCTGTGTGCTGTCTATTCTGTAGGCCCCAGCTAGTGCCTTGTAGACAACACATGCTAGTGCCTTGTAGACAACACATCCTAGTGCAGAGGCTCAATAACTGCCTCTTCATGATTTCAATGGATATCAGTTTTGCTGTCATAAATGTACACTACGCTAGAGAAGATAATAAAACCAGGCCAAAAACCAGGCCAGATGGAAATTTAGTGTAATTCTAAACTCAATTATAAAATGACAACTTCATCCTCTGAAGAATTCTTAATTGTGGTTTCCTATGTACAAATGGCACCAAATAATTGTTATTAACATGCTCCTAGTTTTATTTCCCCACATGATTATAATAGAGCTATATATCTGGCATTGATGAAAGTTCTGGGTTCTGGCAGAGTTGTCTATGTTGTTAAGTATCCATATAAAATGGTCACAAAGATGACTATTTCCCATCAAAGGTCAGCAAAGCTCTTAAATATCCAGAGATGGACAGACTGTGGTAGAGGGCAATTTGGGAAATGCAAGTCAGGAAATGATGAAACCAGGTCTCCTGGGCTGCTAATGCCTAGATTAAGCTATCAGGAAACATCCTCTGGTGTTTTCCCAAAGGGAAGGACAACTTCATTCTGCAAACCTAAAAATACCAAATTTTATAATGGGGTTCAAAGCAAACATTCATGTGTCTGGCCATGGGCGATTGCCTGACACACAGAACCACATCCCACATCTCTTCAGCTCAGCTACACTGTCTCCAGGGTGACTGGCTGCATGGGGGAAGAGGGGGAATTGCCTCTACCTGTCATGCAGAAGGAGGAAGTGATGGTCCCTTGGAGAAGAGGCTCAAGCCACTCCTGCTTCTGCTTGTCACTCCCGTATAGATGGAGCACCTCCATGTTCCCTGTGTCTACACACAGGGAGGAAAGCATTAGTGCTTTAAAATTTACCAATATGAAACCCACTTTACCTAGATAGGTAATCTAGACATACCTCTTTAAAGCAAATGTTTGCTAACAAAAGTATTTGACACATAATAGGAAATGTGATTTGCAACTATGCCCTAAATAGTTCCAAGGCCGTGGGTGCATCTACCACTTATTCTGAATCAGACTCTCATCCATTTCATGCCACGAATGACGGCTCTCATGAGGTCTAGCTCAATTAGAAGCGAGGAGATGATTTCCCAGCTGATGCTTTGCCCACTGACTTTCAAATGTGCACTGCTGAGAGTGACCACAGTGCTCCCAGAGAACAGTTACCCCGACATGTCCTTCCTAGACCCCAACCTTGAAATCTACCTGTGTTCTTCACACACACCCTGTTATAAATCAGGATGTTGTGTAGAAACCTTCCTTGTCATTAAAAAAGACAAACTGTAAACATTGCCCAAAAGATCAGAAAAAATCTGTTTTTAAATAATGGAGTAACCAGGCCTCCCCGGTGGCGCAGCAGGTTGAGCGTGGCTCTGTGAAGCTGTCTGCAGCCTCTGCAGCGCCAGTTCAATTCCATGCCAGGCGGGGAGATTCCCACATGGCACGGCAGACCTCTCCTGCCTCTCCTGCTGCTCCCCTCAGCAGTGTGCTTCGGTCCTTCTGCCTGTTCTGCTCCCTGCTCTGTCTCTGGTGAGTCCTCTCACCCTCCCATGCCTCTGGCCTGTGCCCCGTGCTTGTATAAATAAATAAATCTTAAAAAAAAAAAAAAAAAAGATGATTTCCTTAAATAATGGAGTAACCTGGTGCTTGGCAGTTAAAGACATTTGGAGCGAAAAAACATCTCCCCGTTTCTTCAGCAATGAAGGCATAGTCCACCTGGCTGAGTCCGCTGAGCGCTGGCAAAAACAAGTTCCAGAGGCCCTCTGCTTTGGCCATTTCCTGTCAAGGTGAGGAATATGCCAGAGATCATGATTTACCATGGCCTAGAAATCATTTATTTTAAAAAGATGTGGTATTTATCCTTTTTGAAATTTAAAAGCACTTATGAAGCTATTTATTGTCTCCAGCAGTGTGAAAAACCATGTAGTTATTAGTTCATTATAGTCACCGGTGATTTAATTGTTAATGAAATATCTTTTCCTCCATGCATCCTTAGAGTTAGCTTCAGAATTAAACTGGCTAACTATAGCACTTCTTCCTGAATCATAGCTAGTATGAAATGCCATATTGGAATATAATTATGCCAGATATACTACTTTGTGCATTTTGACTACTCACATGTGTTATTGTTAAGAATTTGGATTAAAATGAAAATATGAATTTAGATTAAGTCGAATGGGACACACACTCCACCTTGACTTCATCTCAGTCTCAACTTGGTGACAGGTGGTAGTAGGCAGAGCTGGTCACATATTTTTTTTGCTCTGACTACTGTCTTCATCACATGCCACATATAAGGCACTATTTAAACTCATTTGTATATTGGAAATTCTATTTTTTTAACTTTCTTTTAAAAGAGTCACTATTGATATAATCATCCTCTACATACCTCCCAACAACAACATCAAACTAAGGGCTCAAAGGGCCTCCCCGGTGGCACAGCGCTCAACCGCTGCGTTGAGAAGCTGCCCGCAGCCTCTGCAGCACCGGTTCGATCCCCGGCTGTTCCCTGGCCCCAGAGGAGGGTCTCACATGGCACGCAGACCTCTCCTGCCACCCGCTGCACCCCTCAGCAGTGTACTTCGGTCCTTATGCCTGCTCTGCTCCCCGCTCTGGCTCTGGTGAATTCTCTCACCCTCCCGTGCTTCTGACTGTACCCAGTGCTTGTATAAATAAATAAAAATGAATCTAAAAAAAAAAAAAAAAGAAAACAAAAAAACCACACCTGCGTATACATTTTTTAATGTTCAAGTTTCTCTTACCTTGAGCTTATCAATCACTGTAGGTTGTCTCCACTTGTCCACTGAATTGTCATTGTCCATGTAGAACTCAATTACCTCCTTAAAGTAATGAAATGGGAAAACGTTCATTAACTAAAGTTAATACAGAGTAAATAATGCCACAATGCATGTGCTAAGATCCAGAATAAACATATTTAGGAGAATAAGCTTTTCCAACTGCTAGTAAGCCTGTAATATTTTTTCCTAAAAACTAGCCACAGAAGTTTGAAAATTCTCACTCCTTCCCTCTGTGTGCTTGCCGCCTCCTCGCCACATTTTCTGGCAAGACTTTTCAGGATCAAATGATTCCTAGCCAAGAAACAAAGCCAGGGTGATCCACTCCCCAGTGGATTCAGGTGAAAACTGGTAATAAAATCACGTACAATACCAACAGGGGGTACTGGAGAAGAACCAACCTGGGTCTGCAGGGACTGCACGTGAGATGGGGTACATGGTAATGCTGTGTCAAGGTCAGTAGCACCCCCACATCATACTGGAAACATCGCTGCTTTGTGGACATGTTACCTCTTGGTAGGCTTCTGCCCCTGGCTCAGTAATAAATAGGTGAGCTCTTTGGGTTAAAAAAAAGGAAGTATAAAAAATTCTAGGGGCTTTGATGCTCACAAAATTATGCTGCTTCAGTATTAGATGACAGCTTCTAAAATCTTATGTCAAGATTTATTTGAATGCTGCATTTAGTAATGGGGCACACTAGATGTGGTCACAGGAACTTAGGGCACAACAACTAAAAACATTTAGTGATGCCAAGCTGTGACAGAGGGAAATCACTCAGAGGCAAGAAATAAAGAGCCTGACAGTTCAGGTTGAGGAAGCACTTTGATTTGAATTTGCCCACAAAGCAGGCTGAGCCATGTGAGCCTGGTCCTAGTTTTTAATGGGCCACAAAGGCTGTCAGAAAAAAAGCCAAATACTCCAAAAAGGGCGAGAAGGAGGATCAGAAGTCACCTCTTTCCTCCATCAAAGTCAGGATGCCTGGTGGGAAAAACCTAAGTGGCAAAAAACAAACAACAAAAAAGCCATCCCTCACAGGTGATATATGGGGATACAGGTCTCTATATAATGAATAGGAAAATAAAATTCTAATCTGAAGCCTGTCTTCACCCAAATTTGGGATCTGAATTTGCAGATCTGTGGGGCCCTAAAAGCTCAAGCCAACAATCAGGTTCCAGTGTTCCTGGTGACAGTGCCTGTGAGCACCTGGGAGAAGCCAAAGCAAGTCCGCTCTGGAGGAAAGAGCTTTGAAGAAAAGCCTCAAATAACCCCGGCCAATAAAATTCCATTCCAAGAAAGTGAGTCCAAAATGAAAAATTATTAAACACTCAAGGGAACAAGCCACTATTAGTGAGAATTAACAAAACTGGCAGTTCAACAAGAACTATGATCAGATACAGAATATTTAAAATTGTACAGATTTCAAGAATAAGGAAGAAATTAAAAGATGACCAATGATTATTAAAACTAGCCCGGCAAATTTGAAACAGGACTGGATGCAACTCAAGGAAAAGAAAAACTACAGTAACTGACTTAAAAACTCAGTGGCTGAGGGTATCACATTTTGGTGGGTATCAGGTCACCTGGGGAGCGGGGCCAAAACACAAAGCCCAGGCTCTGTCCTACTTCAGGGAGCCTGGGGCTTCAGTGTTCTTTACTGGCCCCTCAGTAAATCTGACACACCCAAATTTTGAGACCCACTGCTCTACGGATGATTGAAAAATGAATAGTTGAAAAAAAAATTGGAAGAAAGATCTAAAGAAATTACTCAGGATGAAGCCAGAAATTCAATGGATGGAAAAAAGGAGAGTTTAAGGGAAATGATGAATACAGAGCTGTTCTCACATAAGTCTAATTGGAGTCCCAGATGAAGAGAATGAGAAGAGAGGAAATGTTGTAAGAAAACAGATCTAAGAAGTTTCCAGAACTTGTGCAAGAGGCCAATGTTCAAATTCAGAAAACACAATGAAGCCAGAGCATAGTCAGACCGCGGAAAGTCAAAGAAAATGGGAAGCTCTTAAAAGGAGAAGAGGGAGGCAAAAAATCAGGTCACAGATAATTAAAAATTAAGATTGAGAGTTGGCTTCTCACAGCAACACATGAAACCAGAAATCAGTAATCTAATATTAAAAATGCAAAGCAAGAGACCAAAAAAGAGAGGAGTGGAGGGGAGAGATGGGAGGGGGAAAAAAAAAAGGAGAAAGAGAAAGACAAAAATTTACTAGAAGCTTCTCAGTAAACAAACTTAATCTCCTTGGGAAAACATCTGAGTTGCAAGATAGAATAGTAAATAAATAAAATGATTAAAACATGGGTAAATCTAAACTAAAAAGTAGTCACATAAAATAACAATAATCTCTAATTTGTATAACTCAAAGAATCAAGAACTGAAGTACTGGACTATAATAACATACTCCAATATCTTGCTATGATAGTATCTCTGCACCTACTTTTCCCCTACATTTAGGTCAGTAGAATTACTGGATTAAAGTCTCTGAACATTGTCAAAGCTTCATATTACAAAAGTATCTACTCCATATGACAAAAGTCATTCCACCAACTTACAGTCACGGAAAAGATTTACTAAAATGTCCCTTTGATTGTAGCATAGCTGGTCTAGCGCACTGCTGGATTTCATGAAAATTACAAGGAGTCAAAGAACTGCTTTTTCCAAGGCACCAGGATGAATAACACTTGTCATTTCTGCCAGGAAGTTAGTTAAATGGGAAGATTTCCTGTTTACAGTTGTTTATTATTTCCACCCCTCATATTTCCATAGAAATAGTCAATGCTATTGTGCTTGGTAAGAAATAGAGTATGCAAAACATTTACAAATTCCTCATCACTGACTATCTCTTTGTGATGCTAAAGTTCTAAAAATTAAATTATGACAATGGTTTTATATGATTCTGTAAAAACATGTATTATTTAATCATACCTCTTCTAAAGTTTATCCAGTTAGAAACTGTGAAATCTATTTGTGTTATGAGAGGATTCAGGATTAAAATATCTCATTACAAAGAAGCTTTCTCCATTTTTTTTTTAAATGTGAAAAAGAATGTGTTGGTGAAAGAACAAAGCAGGAAGTGTGGCTGGTGCCTGGTAAATCTTCCTAAAACATCACCTTGCGATACCGCCATTGGAGTGTGTTGATTCAGAATCTGAAATCTGAGGCTTCAAATAATATTACATTATACTCTTCACTGTAAACTTAAATCTGTTAGAAAGAAAGAAGATCTTCCTTAGTATAGGACTCAGTAGGGACATATGACGAGTGCTGTCTCATGTTAAAGTTGTCCTCAGTATTACATCATGTTCCTGTTTTACATTTTGGGTGGCTTCCTCATCCATTTTAAATAGCAAGGGTTACCTCAACATTTTCATAGATAATAGGTTCTTATGTCTACTTTATGAACACCAGAAGAGTTGCATTTTCTTTTTCATACTCAAAAGTTCAGAATCTTTCTCTCTCTCTCTCTCTCTCTCTCTCTC
Source organism: Talpa europaea (assembly GCF_964194135.1). Taxonomy (NCBI): domain Eukaryota; kingdom Metazoa; phylum Chordata; class Mammalia; order Eulipotyphla; family Talpidae; genus Talpa; species Talpa europaea. The sequence goes on from NC_140078.1 coordinate 94,768,143, forward strand.
ACACACACACACACACACACACACACACACACACACACGGTAACTAAAGAAGGTCTCCAAAGTGATACCTTAATCACTGAACACACACATAGAAGAGGTGACTATTTTGGAAGAAGTTTCCTTATGTCTAGTGTTTCCTATTTGAAAAAAAAAAAAGAAAACTGGTCGCCCCTGGTAACTTCCTTGCGTATTTTCCTAGCAGCTTTTATCTTTTCTTCACAGCAAGCACCTCTTCTTGATGTCTTCCTTTCCTGTTAAATACAAGCTCCCTGGGGCATAGGCCCTTTCTGTCTGGTTCTTTCATTTTCAGTGGTTCCCCAGGGACCTACCCCATTCTTTAGGTACCTGGTAATTATTTGTTTACTGAATGAATGAATATACCATGTTACTCCCCTAACCTCAGTGAAGTTACTGAAACTTGACACCTTAATATAATAGCATATGGGAAGAAAGGTGCTAGAATCTGCAAATAACTTGATTTGATATGCAAATTTTCTGGGTACGTTCATTTGTGTAGTCCACAGTTCTGACCACATTCTCAAAGGGGTCCATAAAAATAGCTGAAAGTTACTGCCTTAGGACAAGGACCCCAAAGTCGTGTTTTATGCTAACATATCTAGGATCCCAACTTGACTCGCAGCTAACTCCCTTCGACTTCATTTTACTTCCACAAAGGTATCTGCGCTACTCCCCTCACCGGCTTTAGAAGCTCATGCTTTTTCAGGGTCAGGTTGTGTAGCCACTCAGGGATAAGGTGGGACTCGGGGCCCAGATGAGGCTGGACTCAGGGACACTGTGATATGGGCCCTACGTACAGAGAATATAAGCAATTCCTTGACAGTCCTAGAGCGCAGCTATGTCCTATTTGCTTCCACAATACTTACCTTCTCAGCTGGAAGGATGTGTTGTTTCATGAAATGCTTTACCCTCATTAGCACTTCCTGGCCGCTCCTTGTCTGTGCAAACAACTGCTGGGTCTTGTCACCCTGTGGCAGAGTCGTACTGAAAGTTCTTGACCAAAAAAAAAAAAAAAAGGTCAAAAGATGTTGTTCAAGATCACCATTACACGCTTCTCCCCAGCTTCTCAAAAACATCCCCCAGAAAGAGCTGCAACAATTTGGGGTTTTTAAAGTCTTTTATAGTATGGGGTGAATTCAAAATAATTATTTTGAATATTAAACTTGGATGCTTTAAACACTATTTGGGGAAAACATAAGCCTGGCAAAGATCTCAATCAATGGTAGTTTTGAATCTATATTGAAGTGACCTGTCAGAATCCCTCAAAAAGGAAGCAAAGAAATTGAACAAAAATGTAGTTGTTATTCTGAGGGCAGGCCTCACAAATACCTCTGCTGGATGTCATCATATACAAGACCCTTAAAGATCATTATGAAGAGCAACACAGTCCATTGCACTAATGAGATCATAAGTGAGACGCAGAGCAAGCTAGAAATTAGGCAGTTTTAGGGACAGTGCAGGAGGGGACCTCTGAAAAATTTAGGGAGGCTTCAGAGATAAGGACAACCAAGGGAATGTAACCAATTCCACTGGGAAAAACAAACATCCCAGGGCCATTGTTAACAAAATGGGAAAAACAAACATTCCAGAACCACAATATCCAGGATGGTCCTGGTTTTCTTTAGGTGATAAAGTGTGGAGATGCTCTCCCGGAAGACTAGGCCATAAAGATAAAGATGTAACAAATGGGGAAAGACAGACCTGTTAGATAAGGAATGTGAAGATCCCCCACTCAGTAGCAAATTAAGTGAAACAGCTGAGAACTGACCAATCACAAAGAGACTGGTGGAGCTTTAGAATAAGCAGGGAAAGAAGGTCTATATTCCCTGAGACACGACTCCACTTTGGCTTCTTTGCCCCTCCCAGGCCTGGTTCCCTGGCCTGGGAGTCCCACTTTATTTCTGGTCTTTTTCTCCTCAATAAGCTTTTTCTTCTTCTAAACAAACTGCCTCTTCTCGCTTTTGCTTGCCTGAGCGTCTGCGAAGTTCCTGCTGAGGCTTCATGAGACACCAACCCGTGGGGGTCTAGTGGCTGGGGCTCAGCGCTGCCCTGCAGCCTGGGATCCGTTCCCGGCTGGGAGACTAGGCCTGACAATTCCGGTATCATAAGTATCTATCTTTGAGATGAGTCGCAGAGCACAACTGTCTTTCCGTGCACGTGGGTCCCCGAGGCTGAGGCAGAATTTCCAGGGACAGCATCACACACACATTTAATAAGTGCAATGGATGCCCCTCTAGGTGGGAATGTGGTTGGCAGAGTCTAGCAGGGGACTCGAAAGGGCTCCATGCTCAACTCATGGAGACATGGATTTATGAAATTTCATGAAATGTGACAATGGAGGAGAGCAATATTTCTAAATTTAAAGACTCATCTTACGTCTTATGTAATTTTGAGGTATTTGTAAGCAATTTAAATATTAGAAAGAAACATTTGAGAGTTTTAGTTATATTCTTGAACGCCTATATATTCAAGTTGGCCAAAAAATCCTTTAAATTAGGAAGTGGGCATTTTTCTATATTTGAGGTCAATTTATTTTCAGGTATATGAGAGATTAACCAAAATAACAACTATAAACAATCAAAACAGCTGTGACTAGCAGTAGCAATCCTGGTAAGCTATAAAGACCATTCACATGCTCCTAAAGTTTGTAACTTTCACATACCAAACAAAGACTGTGATTTGAGAGGCACTCTCTTTTGCTTACCTTTTTGAGAGTCGTAATCCTGTTTCTGCCAGGGGTTGTACAATATTGGCAAACAAAAAGCTATCCTCGGATGCATTATTTCCCATTAGATATCTACTATATACTCCCTATAAGGAAATTAACACAGAGTGATTAAAATTCACTGAAAACTGTTCTTCAACTTTCCAGGCAGACTTTCCACATTTTCTCATCTATGTGGGTCACTAAACTCACAAGGTACTGTTGACTTAGAAATAATCAGACTGTAATACAGTCAAGAAAGTGTTTATTCAACAATAGGAATCACAATCCTACAACCAAGGTGAAGTCCTTGGCATTTTCCTCCAGAGTCAGAGCACAGAGTGTTTTAAAGACAGTGTGCTAGCTAAGTTGAGGTCATATGTTTGAAACTTTGGGATTGGTTGACATGAGTCTTATGGAGTGTGGGGTTTTAGTAACCATCAACAGAAGGTCTTCCTGTTCCCTTCCTAACCATCAAGAAGTTGAGAACAGGGTATGGCTATTCTTTTGTAGTCATTCATAAAGAAGTCAGTAGAGTGACTGTTCCTCTGTAGCTGCTCAGAGGGAACAGAGGGAACAGTTGCTCAGAGTCTGCTGAGTCCGACTGCTTACTTCTCCCTAGAGTAGTCAGCATGGCAGCTCAGAGACAAGGAGAAGTCTGACAAAAAGTTGGTTCCACAGTACCAAGATGTTCATACGACCATCAATTCTATTAATTTACATGCTGGGATAATAATACCCTCTAATTTGAAGAGATACATCTATATCATCTAGTGAATACACGCCTATCCTATCAGAATTATAACTGAGAATCAAACCAAACTTGAAAATGAGCTCAGAAGATACCAAACTGGCAAGTTTGATCACCTCTAATTTGGGGAGAAATATAAAGAAACCAAAATAAGATCAGAAACTATAAAAGTTAAAGAGAAGCAATGAGATGACTTCTAAGGATTATTTTATCTCATCTTTTTAAACCTCTAGGTGAAACTGTCTCCTTTAAATAGTGTTGATCAGTCCTTAATCTTCCATATCTGTGCTCTCAATGGAACCTATCCTCCTCTTCCCTGCAATTGAATTTCATTTTTTTTTAATCTCTATGCAATGAGACACTGTAACAGTCATTCCATCACTTCAAATTTCATATTTCTAGTTAGAATGAAATGTTTAGGATCATGTCTAAGGCTACTACTAGTTGATGATATACATAATAATGCCAATCATAACCCACATCAAACATTTATTTGAAATGAAAAGACATTTTAAATTCAAAGGCCACTTTACTTGGGATTTGATTTGTGGAAACTGCCACATGTAGAAACATATAAACCCCACTTTGAGAAACTCATCCAATCAACATGATGATTAACTCTTAGAATACAGGATGAGATGGAACACAATTCCTTCCAAAAGGACATTTCAATTGTTCATGGATAGTACACACTCTGAGGACAGGGAAAAACAACTATATTTTTTTAAATCCATTTACCATTCATTTTTGCTTTTGAAATCTCTTCCTTCAAGCCCTAACCCCTTGCCACTGAGGTAATATCTCAATTTCTTAAACCCCTGCGATTCAAAGTATGTGGGGAAATGAATTAGTACAATGAAGAAAGGATTTATTTAGATGAAAGTGTAATCAGAAAAAATTTGCATTTATGTTCAATTTCCCCTCAAAATTAATCACATAAATATGACATTAATAGAAAATGGAAGATTTTATCCATCTATTCAAAACCATATAATAAGAGGCTCCTGCATCCTGAACATAGTCCTAATCTTTGAAAAACACAAAGATAATCTTTCATCATCATTAGCCCTGGTTAAAAAAAGGTTTTTTTTTTTTTTTTTAATAGAGGCATGCTTTATTTATTTGTTTGCTGGTTTGTTTGCTTGTTTTTGTTTATACATGCACTGGGTACAGTCAGAAGCGCGGGAGGGTGAGAGAATTCACCAGAGCCAGAGTGGGGAGCAGAGCAGGCAGAAGGACCGAAGTACACTGCTGAGGGGAGCAGTGGGCGGCAGGAGAGGTCTGCGCGCCATGTGGGACCCTCCTCCAGTGGCCGGGGAGCAGCCGGGGATCGAACCGGCGCTGCAGAGGCCGCGGGCAGCTTCGCAACCCAGCGCTCAACCGCTGCGCCACCGGGGAGGCCCTGGTTAAAAAAAGGTTTTAAAGGCTAAAATAGACATTAAAATATTTTAGTTTTTCCTTATACTGGGGATTCAGGAAATAACCAATTCTCACATGGATAAAATATTTAAAATATTTATCCAAAATATTTTGTCATTATGGAAAGAAAATGATCTCAGGATAAAGAACAAAGAATGCCCAAAGACCAGGAAATATTATCAACTATATAGATAATGGTGAAAGACACATTAAAAACAATTTATTACCTGTGCTATTCCTGCCATTTTAAAGTATGAAAGAGCAAGAAAAAAATTCCAGTTAGGAAGATTAGAATTAATTCCCCTGCAGCGGCTATATATTGAAATCAGTTCTTCCATTGATGGCACCCCTGTGAAAATAACACATAATATAAACTTTAAAAATATGTCATGGTGAATATTTGAAAATGCCACAATATTACATATGTATATAAAACTGAATATAATAGCCTTTAATCCACATAAGAAAACAGATTCTGAATGTTGATTTTCAAAAGAACATTATATACTGAAAATTACTTTTTCTCATAAATTACCAAAAGTGGAATGTTACTTTCAGAAAAATCCACAAAGAATAAAATGATTCTAAAACATTTCAAGGAACAAAAACTATCTAAAATTGCACTATAGTCTTATTTATTCATTATGAAGAGTAATATAGGTAATTTTATTTTAATGATAACTTAGACAACACTATATTTTCATACCTATGTTTTCTTGCAAATGAGAACTTTGATTTAACATTGGAATTGTCCTTGGCCAAAAGTAGAACATGGAAAAATTAGCCAAGTCTGACAAAGGGTGACCAGTGGTTGAAAGTTCCCAATCCAGTACTGCTATAACTCGAGACTGTAATGAAAAATAAAATGGTTTTAGATGAGCAGATGAAAAGAATGTGGCATATATACACAATGAAATACTATGCAGCAATAAAAAAGTGACACTCTCACAGCATTTGTGGCAACATGGATAAAGCTGGAAGGCATTTATCCTTTTGCTGAGCAAAAAGAGAAAGACAAATACCCAACAGTGTCACTGATATGTGGAATATAGAGAAAACAAACAGAGTCAGACAAAAACAAACTTTCAAACCGACCCTTGAAAGCTGTCCATAGAACTGAAGTATCCAGAGGGAGAGCTGGAGGCGGGAGGGGCAGGGATGAGAACAGGGTGGGGGGAGAGCACATGGACTATGTTGGAGGATTGTGGCTACTTTGCTGGCAAAAGCACTATAGTAACAACACATGGAAGAGGGTATACCCTGTACTACCAAAACACTATGAGGATGTAAACCAATGGTACTCAACTTTCAAAAAGTTAGTAAGTAAAAAAAAAAAAAATTAGTTTTCACATATTAAATCCAGAATAAGATGGTGGTAAAATGGAGCTCAGAGGCAAGATGGCACTTAAGGACAAGATGACACTCAGAGACACATGGAGCTCAACAAAAATGGAAGTCAAAAACAAGGTGGTGATGAAAGAAAAGAAAGAGTTCAGAGACAAGATGGTGACTCAACAACAACATGGAGAGCAAAGAGAACATGGAGGTGAATTACTTCAAGGAACCAAGTCAGGAAAGATGGTGTACAGGGAGAAGTTCCACTAGAGGGTTCTGTACAGAGGAGGGACATGATAGTATGTATGTTTTAAGAGGGTCACTTGGCTGCTGTGTTTTGTTTTTTTTTAAAGATTTATTTTTATTTTTATTTATATAAGCATTGGGTACAGTCAGAAGCACGGGAGGGTGAGAGAATTCACCAGAGCCAGAGCGGGGAGCAGAGCAGGCAGAAAGACCGAAGCACACTGCTGAGGGGAGCAGCGGGCGGCAGGAGAGGTCTGCGCGCCATGTGGGACCCTCCTTGGTGGCCGGGCAGCAGACGGGGAGAAGCCGGGGATCGAACTGGCGTCGCAGAGGCGCGGGCAGCTTCTCAACCCAGCGCTCAACCACTGCGCCACCGGGGAGGCCCTGGCTGCTGTGTTTTGAATAGACTGTAGAGGGGCCAATGCGGAGGCTATAGCAATGAACTAGATCATGCAAGCCAGATAAAATAGTAGAGCTCATTTGGACAATACAAGTTACTGACCTTCATGTCTTCATATAACTTTATGTGTGCTTGTGCTTTCTTGTTCCTCTGGCACATTAGTATACATTATTGTAGCTTTGTGGGAAAATGTGAGTTCTGGAATCAGACAGACCCATCATCACTTTCTAGCTCCACTATTTACCGGCTGTGTAACTTTGGACCAGTTAGCTAACCCCTCTGATCCTTCATTTTCTCAGCCATAATACATACACCACTTGCATAAGGTTAGAGTGAAGATTAAAAGAGGGCAGGTAGTATTTTATTAATGTATTACTTTTTCAAAACTAATGATGTACATGCAATCCCACAGGACAGACAAACAGCAGATCAAGAGGCAGGGAAGAAAATAATATTTATTTATAGATTTATTTATTTATGCACACAAGAACTGGAGTACAGGCCAGAGGTGCAGAGTGGGGGTGGGGGGAGGGTGAGAGGATTCACAGAGACAGAGTGGGGAACAGAACAGGCAGATCTACTGAAATACACTGCTGAGGGGAGCAGCAGGCGAGACAGGAGAGGTCTGCTGAGCCATGTGGGTAGCTCCCTGGCCGGCCAGGGAATGAACTCATGCTGCAGAGGCGGACAGTTCCGTAGTGCTGTGCTTAACCCCTTGCGCCACGAGGGATGCCCAATAATAAATATTTACTAAAAAGATGAAGTTAGGGGTAAGTTTATTGCATAAATCTGAACATCATAGGTCATATACAGTGTGGGTGTAAGATTTGCTAAGTTTTCCATGTACAAAATTAAGTCCGAGAAATGAGCAGTCACAATGTTTACAGTATTTGTAGATTAAAATCAAACCAGTTGCACAAGAGTGACAACTTTTCTTGGCAGTGAGTGTTAAGAAAAATGTCAGCCATCAATCTGTATGAAGTAGATCCTGAGTAGGGGCCAAAAAGCCGTCAACGACATCAAGAGAACTTCAAGGGGCATGTAATCCCCAGACAGCAGATTGTACCGGAAAGTGACCAAAAGGAGAAAAATGAGTCAAGTAGAAGGCAAGACCAGATGCTCAGAGCAGGAGTCTAGATGAGACAAGCAACTTGAGAGTTTGAGAAGAGTGGAAAAGATTTGAAAAGTCTTTTCAAAAGTTTTCTTTGAAAAGGTCACAGATTTCACTGAGATGGAGCTGCAGTCTAGATGAAATGATGCAGCATAACTATGTCCCAGACCTAGTGACCCTGATTCCATGACTAATTTCAGGTCAGGAAACTTTATAACACCTATATTTCTTGGACACATTCGTTTCTCTACAAGAAATGATTAACTCAACTGATACTAAAGCAAGAAACTTTTGAAATGATTGATCGTGCCCATGTGGGTCAAAACCTGACTTCACCGCCAGAGTATTTTCTAAAGAGTATTTCTTAAATAGCTGTAAAAATAAATAGGTTAAAAATCCCATGTCTCTTATAGCTATAAAATTAAAAGTTATAATTATGCTTACTCTAACTATACTGACACTTGAGAGACCATGGGGGGAATTAAACAAGAAAAGCCATTAAATGCAAGCTCTGTTTTGCACATCAACTCATCTTTCTTCAAAAGTGAATGTACAAAAGATTGCAAGGCAAGTGACTTCTAAAGAACTAGCGTACATGTATTTGCTTTCTTACATACAATCTTATATGCTAATTAATGAATGCAGATGAAATATCTATGGTTTTATCTTTTTCTCACTATGTATATTTGTTTAAGCTGAAATGGTGATAAGCACATTAAATTCCAAAATCTTAAACATTTCTCCATTAGTTGGATAATATTTATATTTGGACAATAAACACTTGGACAAACAACACTTCTTGGGGAAACTGGATTTCTTTTTTTTTTTTAAAAATATTTGTTTATTTATGAATATAAGAACTGGGGTATAAGCCAGAGGAGCGGGAGGGAGGGGGTGGTGGTGGTTAGAGGAGTCTTCAGAGAGAGTGGGGAGCAGAACTGGCAGATCAACTGAAACACACCACTGAGGGGAGCAGCCAGAGAGACAGGAGAGGTCTGCTGTGCCATGTGGTCAGCTCCCTGGCAGGGCTGGGGATCGAACTAGTGTTGCAGTGACTGGCAAAAGTTTGAATAGCACTGTCTTTAATCTCTGTGTCACGAGGGAGGCCCTGGATTTCTTTTAAACATTGCTGTATGTTGCCTACTGAAATATTAGTCCAAACATGCTGCAATACTTTACATGAAAGTAACTGGGAAAAAACGGGATTGCAAAACTATCTAAGATGCTTTTGTTTTGCCATACCCTTCAGTAATCTTTTATTGGCTTACCCCACACATTCCTGGACAGTTTATCACTTAAAATTGTTTTTTAATTTTTCCTCAATGGTTACATTTTCTGATAATAAAAATAAAACAAGTGATTATTTTGGGGGGGAAACAAGAAAATCTCAAACCTTAAACATTACAGAAATGTAATGTTTATAAGTCTCATAATATCCTCCCCTACAACCACTGCTTCAGTTTTAGTGCATATTATGAAAGATTTACTTTTTTGTTAATATTTTTCCAAAGAACAGTTTGATAAGCCACCTTAGAAAAGTAAAATAGAAAAACTGAGGGGAAAAGAGGAATATTGAAATAAGTTGAGCATCAGCTGTGCCAGGTGCCAGCTAGTTCTTCAATCAGGGTTGGTTTCCTAGCAATCCTGAGGCGGAAATAGTTCCTTAGTGATTAACATTAATTCTTTCAACATAGATTCACTCAGAAATATGTAATCACCTGCTACATAAATGAATAAATGACAGTCATTGCTTTAAAGGAGCTCTAAGTCTATCTAGTGAGTCCTCATTTATTGAGCATATATTAAATGTTGAGCCTACACTTCGGAGGCAAAGGTAAGGAAAAAAATGTAAAGCCATAACCACCAAGGGAAAAATGGAAAGCATATATATGTATTTAGCTCACTAACATCCAGGCATTGATTTTCCAATTTATGGAGTGCCTTAATGAAAGAAGAAATGTAGTCTAATCTCCTCTGTACTTATTAGACTTACTAAATGTAGTCTAATTTCCTCTGTGGAAAAGATAAACTCTTAACTAAAATTAAATTCTTCTCACCAGTCCAAGTGGGTTTCTTTCCTTCTGTGACGAGGTATGCAGTTCACCTCACAAGCTACACGTTAGCACCCAGGCAGTGGCTGTTCTCTGCCGGTCCTGAGTGCCTTACTCTCCAACTGCATTTTGAGCTCACAAAGAGCTCAACCCCATGTTCCAGAGCACATGGTTGGCCAGTGATTAATGCTAATTGTCTTGACTCTCCCAACCAGATGTTGCTTCCATTAAAAATTAGCTGTAACATTTATAGAAGGCAGAAATGATTATGTTTAACTAATAATTATAGGATTATTGGGTATAAAGTAGAAGACATTTTACTAGCCGCTATATGACCTCAAAACATTAAAAGGTAATGATATATGTAACATATTATTGCTGCAGTGAAATAATGAGAGCTATGTCTTTACCAGTCATTTTTTTTTAAGTCTCTCCCCAACTATTGAATATTTGCTGGCCTAAAAGAAAATGATGTTTGGTTTTCAAATATGAGATTAAATATACAAAAGGAATAATATTTGGTTACTTGACCATAACTTTCAGTGCAATGTGACTAATCCTAAAATTTAAATATCTTGGTAGTCACACATATTCCAGGAGATCAGGGTCTGAATTTCCTTGCTTAAGGATGAATGGAAAAGTACTATGGTTATAAAAGTAGATTCCTAAAATATTAATAGATCAAGTGATATAGACTAATATAAAGCAGATTCTGCTATTTTAAGGTATAAGATTTTATAATCTTTCCATGTTACAAGTTACCATTCTTTAATTTTTCCCACTCTTAGCTATTTCACAAACTCAGAATTCAGAATTCACGGGTGCCATTAGCAAAAGGTGACAAATACACCCATGTGATTATATAGATATAATTGCAATGTCCACATTGACTTCTCTATGAAAAATGATTGTCATGCTGGTGAATGTGCGCACAAGTTTTTTATATTCAATTTGGACTTTCAACCAATGCAGCACTACTTTGAACTATGACAACAAGCAGTTCATAGTGCTGTTTTCTCATGTCCTCTTCCTATATGGAAAAAGAACATGAAACCAGAAGCTTAGCAGGTGCATTTGGAGTCGCTCTTCCTGTCCTAAGATATCCTAGCATTCTGAGAAAATGAATGAACCCAGAAAGCCCTCCTCTAAAAAGCAGGATGTATAAATAAATAAATCTAAAAAAAAAAAAAGCAGGATTCAGGGAACTGTCTTTTACAATGAAGTCAGAATAGTTGGGCCAAGTGCCTGCCCTGAGGCAGACTGGGAAGGATTGGGGAGCTGCAGCCCTTTCCTCAGTTCCACCCTACCTATGTCCTAGGCCTCAGCAGAGGGCTCTGTTCGGATCTGTGCTCTTTAAGAGATTCCACTCTGTACATTTACACAGAGCAAGGTTACATTAATCTCCTACAATTCTTTTGAAATGTCCTAACAGGCTCTCGTAATTCTGCCCTTGCTGGGCTTATTATGATCAAATTAAAATTTTTCAGGACACAGAGAGAAAAAACAAAAACAAACCAGAAGAAAGAGCAACAACAAGGCTAACCTAATATTTCTAGTAGATGGAAAAATTTCTTTGGCAAAAGCAGCGGCATGCCCACCAATTCCCAACCCCCTTTGAAGCAGTCAGCCCTAAGGTAGGCAGCTGCCGAGCCAGAGGTCTGCAGGATTCACTTCTCAAAGGGTTAAGTAGTGAAGTTAGTCCCACCTGGAGGCAGTATGGTGTTGGGGTGCACTCCTTCAGTGAGCAAGGATTAGCAGCTGCTGAGTACCTGTGTCCCAATCAGGCCTACTTTCAATTTTTTTGATTATTGAGATAACACTGGTTTACAGCACTGTCTGTTTTCGGGGTATAGTTTCACACCTCTTTAGGTATATGTTACCACACCATAGTCACCATCAAAGTACCCATAATCTTCTACCCGTAGTCACCCCTCTCCCCTTTGCTCCCCACTCCTCACTGTTCCCTTCCAGTAACCTCCACTGGGCAGTCAGATTCCTAAGGCCTGTTATCCTTTAGTTCATTTCTTTATATTTCCACATATGAGTAAAAACACCCAGTATTTGTTTTTCTCCATCTAACCTATTTCACTTAGCATAAGCCACTCAAATTCCATCCATGTTGTCACAAATGGCAAGATTTCATTGTTTTTGTTCTAGCTGAATGGTACTCCATTGTGTATCAAACCTACTCAATTTATTGTAAACATGGCATACAGTACCTCTGTGGGGTGGAAAACTATGTTATCTGGTTTGAAATCTCCATGAACCAAACTTTCTTCATTGTCATTCTCTGGCAAGTTTTTCATTAGCCAGTTAGAGAGCTGGGTCATGGCAGGGATGTCTTGATGAGCTGCAGCTTGGTACTGCTTTGTCCAGGTTGATACCTAAAGATATAAATAAGAAAAGTGCTAGTGTAGAAAACAGATTGTAAGGTCCAGCAACTGTAAAATTAAAATAAGATTAAATTATGTTAAATTTGGTTTTACTCCTAAATGCTCAAGACTAATGCCTGTGTCTATCAGCCTAAAACCCTCATAACAGCCTAAAATTGTAAACCTTTACATTTTTCTTTCATCAAGTTTCATTTAACTTATCTAGATTTTTTATCAGAGAAAAAATTTGCCTAGGAATAAAAGAAGGTATGTTCTAGTATTTATCCATCAACTATTTTGTAAAAGTAAAATATGCATGCATGCATATGCATACACACAAATGAGTAGAAAATGAAAAAATCTGGGTCACAGAAACAAATAATCCCTGATAAAAGAGAAAATGGGCACTTTAAGAAGAAAGGAGATTTTCACTTTTCATTTCAATATCCTTTATACCTAAAGAATCTTCTAAATACATTACAAGTATGAGGAGTACAAAGACTTTCTAATCTTGGAAATGAAGATAACAAATCAACCTATTCTCAAATTCCTCCATCAACTAAGGCCATCTTACTTATCAGCTTATATGTCTCTCTCCCTGCTCCCCAAAGTACCTCTGCTCATTTTAGTGTAGTAAAGATCTTCATCTCTGGAATCACAGAGACCTGGATTTAAATGTCTAACCACTCATCTAGTTTGTGGCTTGACATGTAGTGAACTCATCTAATTTGTGACATGTAGTGAACACCCTAAAACCTGAGTTCCCTACTCTCTCTCATCGGTACACTCAAAATGACATACTTACAAAAGCTGATGGCCCCAAAGATCTCTGGTCTCACTGTTCCTTTGATATGACATGCTCACCATCTTGTTCCTATTATTCTAAATTTTATCCTTCCTTCAATACACAGTGCAAGACATCTCTCTTCCAAAATGTGCTCCCATCTAAGCAAGGATATATGGACATCTGCCTCTGGAGGGAACAGATCTCATGACTGAGCACCAGTTTACTGCCAGATTATATACTCTTTCATACCATTTTCAAGTCTCATGTACATAGGATTTATGTATTGGTCTCTCAAAAATGATTATAAGTTCCTTTAGGTGGAGAACATATGTCTATATTCTTGGTAGCTAACACAATACTCAGCAGATATAATACATAATTGTGCCTAATACATATCTGTCAACTTAAAAAGGGAAAAGTGTAAAGAATATCTATTGGTAAATCAAGTGAACAGGCTGAAATGGTTTTAAGTGTGCATTCACATACGTGCCATTGGTTATAGAAACTTTTGTTGAACAATCTTTGTGGTTGCATTACCTGTCTTTTGCAGTAGCCAGCACCTTTGCCATATCCTTGCAGCTGCAATGACTTTACATTCAAGGAATGTAACTTAGCCAAGGTTTCTATCATGGCCACATAGATGGCTGAGCGTTCTGCAGGGCTAACTCCGGGAATTGTGTGATCGCGAAAGATTCGACCCTATGGAAGCAAACACAACAGGTAACACGAAACAAAATAAATCTTTTCACACTGATTCTTTGCTGTGTCATCATGCCCTACTGCCTATAAAAAAGATCTGGAATAACAGCCTTGCAACCTGACCCTATTCTTTGTAGACGATACTAGAAAAACATTCATTTGTTAAAGATGTTTACTATGGGTCCATAACGCAAAAGGAAAATACAAGAATATGCCAAGATTAAAAAAAATACTCTCAAGTTACATTTTACAATTTTTTAAAACATTTTAAATTTATCTTTCTTGATGGTTTTATCTTCTTTTTGAAGTAGTTTTTCTCCCTACTATCCAGGTTTGGTTATTGCCATTACGTAGCTCTTTACTGACACCTAGAGGAACACTGAAGAATAAGACAACACGCCACAGTTTCGTAGTCTATTTCATGGCTTCCACACTGTGTGTGCTCAAATTAAAACAAAAGTTAAAGCTACTGTAAAGCAAAGTACCAAAGATGGTGACTAAAAAACTACCATTTATTAACATCTAATTTTATAATTGAAAAAAGCGACAACAAAGTGAGACTCAATGTTAACTTACTCACAACAAAGTGAGACTCAATGTTAACTTACTCGCACATGTTCCATCACGTAGAATTCTGTTCCAATGACAGAAGCATCACTGCAGTACAGTAAAGGCTTGGGGACAGGGAATCCATTTAAAAACAAAGCTTTTTGGACGATAAATTCTCTATCAATCTAAAAATAATGGATTATTACAAATCAGAAACACAGGTTTAATAACTACTCGTGAACATGAAGGTTAGGTCAATTTTAAAACAGTATCAGCAAATATAAGAGGATAATGATTCCCTTAATATATATATATTTTTAATAGAGGCATGTTTTATTTATTTATTTATTTTTAATCTGTCCCCTCCTAGAACCTCTGATGTTTTCTGAAATGACCATGGGAAATGGGACAAGGAGAGAAAGGCTGCAGTTTATCCTGGGCCTAACCCCGCCAATGCCACCCACACAGAAAAGGGCTGGGGCCTCCTGCAGAGACAAACTGGGATAGTTCCCCTTTGGTTTTCATCCCCACTCACCAGCTGTCGAATATCTTTATCCCTACACCCCCTAGACCCCCTACACGCTCCCTTAATATACCCATTGTTTTCAGAGCCCAATCTCTGCAAGCACCTCTGCCCCCAGCCTCCTTCTTGCTTTTATCCCTCAGAGCCTGGCCTCAGGGTTCCTGCCCACAGTAGGACTGGATGGCACAAGACTTAAGAGCATGACTCTGGAGGCATGTAGCTCTGCTCTCACTATTTGTATGACCTTGGACAAGTCTCTCAACCTCTCTGGTCTCAATTTTCTCAGCTCGGAGCTGAGAAAGTGAGGATAATAATAGGACCTATCCCAACTTCCCTATGGAGAGTGAGTTAGTTTATTTATACATGCACTGGGTACAGTCAGAAGCGCGGGAGGGTGAGAGAATTCACCAGAGCCAGAGCGGGGAGCAGAGCAGGCAGAAGGACCGAAGTACACTGCTGAGGGGAGCAGCGGGCGGCAGGAGAGGTCTGCACGCCATGTGGGACCCTCCTCCGGTGGCCGGGGAGCAGCCGGGGATCGAACCGGCTCTGCAGAGGCCGCGGGCAGCTTCGCAACCCGGTGCTCAACCGCTGCGCCACTGGGGAGGCCCTCCCTTAATATTTTTCTTACAAGTATTCTTAGTGCAGTTGTAACTATTATAAATTAGACCAGCCCCAGATGATCATTTAATTAGGCTAAAAGGGGAGGTACGTGTATGGGGCTTAATACTGGCTCTGACAATAGGAAGGCGCCAGCTCCTCACCCCAGTATTCCACAGATATGATGAAACATGTCTTTATTTTCAGCGGTTCCCTGTTAACTGGCTTGCTCTTACTCACTCTTTCTCTTTTATACAGAGAAAGCAACCAAAGGGTCAGACAGAGCAAACTTTGAAACCAACCCTGAAAGCTGACCATAGATCTGAGACATATAGGGGGAGGGATAAGGAGATGAGGGGCAGCACAGCAGACTATGGCGGAGGACTGTGGGTGCTTTGGTGGTGGGGGAGCGCTCTCTGAGGGGAGAAATCCTATACTGTCAGAATATTAACAAGGATGTAAAACTTCATTGATGATTTTTAAAAATTTATTTTTCAAGTATTTAGAAGTGGCTGAGGGCCTCCCTGGTGGTGCAAGGGGTTAAGCACCGCACTATGAAGCAATCCGCAGCCTCCGCAGCATGAGTTCGATTGCAGCCAGCCAGGGAGGAAACCCATATGGCGCAGCAGACCTCTCCCGTCTCACCCGCTGCTCCCCTCAGCAGTGTATTTCAGTCAGTCTGCCTGTTCTGCTCCCCGCTCTGTCTCTGGTGAGTCCTCTCACCCCCCGCACCTCTGGCCTGTACCCCAGCTCTTGTATGCATAAATGAATCTTTTTTTTTTTTAAAGTGTTTGAGTGGTTCTTCTCATCTGGGTTGGCGCCACTGGACTTAGGGTCTGAGGCGGCTTCACTCACATGTCTGAGATCTCAGGGGAAGCTGTGTTTGCTGGGACGGTTAGATCAACAGCTGGACAGAAGAGGCTGAGGGTCCCTGGAGGGGAAAGGTGGGGAAGGCCATGCCTCCTCCAGGCGTGTATCCCCAAATCTTCACATGTTCTCCAACACAGAAGCCCTCAAGAACCAATTTTTAACAAAATTCTTTTAAAATTCTCACTAACTCTAGTATTGTAAGAGAATACTGTGAAGTGATTATTCAAATATTTCTTTTATCATCAAAAGATCAAGGAATTGTTATAGCAAATATATTAAAACAATTCACTGAGCAGAGAGTGTCATAAGATAATAATGCGCCTTTTAAAACACAATTCAAACACATAACTAAAGTAAAAAACAATTATAAATGAATAGCATTGGAAATATTCACTGGTTGATATCTTTATAGCCAACTGTACCAGATGGAATCAAACCCATAAGAGGACAAAGTGTTGTTCAAGATGAACAGCCTACGATAGCCTTAGACTTCAACCTCAAAACCTTTATGAAATATCGGGATACAATTCAAGGAAACTTTTGTCTAGAAATAATGTGCATTTTCTATTATATAATAGTAAAAGAGGATTCCATTATTCCCCTTGAATTAATAACACTCAGATTAGGGAACTATAATGATGTAAGAAAATAAAATAAATGAATAAAAATTATTAAGTAGAAAAGAAAATTCCCCGAGAGTGGAATGCAGGGGACAGTGACGGCAGCTCTACAGGCAATGTGAACAGCTTTTGCTTGTATACGATGCATGTGTTTGTCAGCACAGGACTCACTGCGCTGGCGCGCCATACCTGGTGTGCTTTAGGAAGAAGGGAACCAGGTGGTTTTTTCCTGAGCACATACGCCTGCAGGCCCTTCTGGAGATAGAAGGTTGGATTGGACTGTCCTGATCTAGATGAGAGCAGAGCAAAGGTCAATTACAAAAATATATTTTCCTCTTTCCCAAATCCTACTGATACATCAGAAGAGACACAACATGAAAATAACTTTCCTTGCAGGAAAGCCAAGAGGGGAGCTCCGAATACGAGTTTAGGGATCATAGGAAGCAGACGGTGGCAGCAGGAGTCTCGATTACCCACCCAGGTAGGAAAGCAAACCTCATTCCCTGCTTGCAAATCATGAGTTTTATCAGAAGTTATCCCTAGAACAAGGCCTGTCAAGTGGTAGAGAGGCTCTTCCCACACCACTCACCCAGTGGCCTGAGGTGGACGGAGACTGCATCCTTCCTGATATCCATTGCCACTGCCAGACTCTGCTCGCCCTGCTGTCTCAGCCCTCTCCCCTGGCTTTGAGTTCTGTGTCACGGAATGCTGACACCCTCTCCCCGCTACACAGTCACCTGCTACGCCAAGACCCCTCCCCTCACTGCAGGATCCGCTGTTGGTAAGTTACTCTTATCAACACTACTGCTACCTGTGTGTTGATTTCAAAATCCAAACATGCTCATTCTAACACCAAGACCTGTGAGCTCCTTGAATTCTTCTCTGGGGATATGGTCCTTCACCCTAGCTCAGCCAGCCAGTCATTCCAAGGGACACGCCCTCACCCAATCCAGCCCAAGCACGGCACAAGCCTACTTTTCACACATTTCTGTCTCTGACCACAATCTCCTCTCTTTCCATTCAGGCCTACTTGTGCTCAATTCCAATCTTCCTTCCAACAATCCTAGGAGCTATTGTATTCCCAAGGGTCATCCTGCCTGTTCACCGCCCTTAGCATCCCTCCCCCATCACGCCCTTTCTTGCACTAGCTTAAACTGGATGGCCAGGGCCTCCCCTGGTGGCACAGTGGTTGAGCGCTGGGCTGCGAGGCTGCCCACAGTCTCTGTAGCGCCAGTTCATTCCCTGGCCGCTGGCGAGGGTCCCACAAAAAAATAAAAAAATAAAATAAACTGGACGGCCAAATACGTGACCACCCCCTCAAACACATCTTCAATGCATTTGCCTCTTTCACCTCATGGGAGGCTTCCTCTGTCTGGGTCAAATCCAGTTCTCCTCCTGCTCTTATACAACTGAGTGGAGCTGGAGAAAGAAGCACCCATCGTCAGTTTTGTTTTAGTTCAGGTCTCCTCCAAGCAGATCCTGAGAGAACTATTTGTGTGCCGGTGACTAGTAAGTAAATGCTACGGAGACCAACAAGGAACTGGGAAAACTGGTCAGGGAGGAGGAGGCAGTCAGGTGAGAGTAAGAGCTGAGACAAGGTCGCTTGGAAGGCAGCTTCAGCCTAATCTCACTGTGGGGAGGGGACACTGTAATGAAAGTGACACCTGACAGCTGTCATATCTCAGCGGCAAGGATGATGGGGATTTAGTATTCCGGAACGACCGTCAGCGGCTAAGGGCCATCTCTGGCACTGTAACATTCAGGCCAAAGAAACTCCACTACGCCAAGGACAGGCCAATACAGAGCTTCAAATGGTGAAGATTAGAAGCAAAAGTCACCAAACCAGACAGTGCATGGAAACAAAAGAAATCTGGGCAAAATATCACTATCTAATAAAGTAACTACTCTTGCTTCAAATTCATGGCCGTGAACCTCAAAGTGAACCCTGCCAGGCAATCATAATGTATTTCCTTAGCCCTGGATAACCCCACATTCTTGGCTATTTCACAACTTCTTTCTCTTCGGAACCTCCAACACCTTCTTCTCTGATTACATAGTTTCTGGCTTCACTGAGAAAACAGGAGCAACCAGGTGAGAACTTCCACCAGCGCACACTATCACATCTACCGCATATGAGCCCTCTACCAGGTACCCTGCGGCCCTCCAGAGCATTTGCAAAAGAATATTCACACTCCTGTCTGAGCATGGTCCCTTCTGCAAATCCGATCCCAGCTGCTCTAGCCGCCTCAAGGACTTCCTTCCAGTCCCCTCTCTCTTGTACAACGTTTTCTCTCTCTTTTCACTGTGACACAGAAACTGTTGCATTTTTTAAAAGGCTTGTCTTGACTCCTCTTCCCCCTCTACTTAAAACAGCTATAGTGTCATGTGCCACGTGGCGATACTGTGTTGCATGATGGACGGCCTATGGAACTGTGGTCTGTGTATGTGTGCATGGCCTTGGTGTGTGGTAGGCGATACGATCTAGGATTGTGTCAGCACACACTTGATGTTCACACAATGAAATCACCCTTGGACACGTTTCTCACGAAGCCATGCATGACAATATTCTCCTTTGTGGAAAAACTCAAAACCTGTTTACACTTCCAATTCTAATTTCTCTTCTATTTTCCCTTAAACCCATTTCAATCAAGCTTTCTTTCCTCTTTCCACTGGAATTACTTTTTCAAGGTTGTTAAAATTGCTATGGAATCAAACCATGGTTTCCCCTCCCTCTCTGCTCACTCCTCAGACTCCTTGCCAAGTTCCTCCTTATTCCTCAACTTCTTAATATTGTAGTGCCTGGGATTAAGTCTCCTGATCTCCCTTCTCCATATAGACTCATTTTCTTTTTCTTCTTTAGTTTTATTGAGGTAACATGAGTTTACAATGCTGTGTTAAGTTTCAGGTGTACAATGTCTCCCCTCAGTAACTATATATACATCACCATAGCCACTGCCAAATGTCCAGTCACCATACACCACCCACCCATAGGTCCCCTCTATCATTTCCTCCCGACCCCTGCCCTCTGGTGATTGCTGTTCTGTCATCAGAGTACAGATGCTTTTTCTGGGTACTGTCTGTGATCTCATGGCTGGAAACCTCCTCTCTGTCAAGGATTCCCAGATGTAAGTGTCTAGTCTCTGCCCCAGCTGCAGACTCCCATATCAGGCCCTAAGTTTCTAATTTTCCCCCTCAAATTTGCTTCTCTAGGGCCATTTCTACTTCATTTCATAACTCTACCCTTCCAGTTACCAAGGCAAAAATGAAATAGTCTTTCTCTCTCTCAACTTTTTTTCACACCCTACATCTGGTCTGCCAGGAAATTCTTCAAAACAATCCAGAATAGGGCTTCATGCATATTTTATAGTGCGCCACTAATGTCTCCTAGATCATTACACTCTAGCCTGGTCTCCTCACCTTCCCCCCGTCAAGTAAACAAAAAGAGCATCTCAGCTCAAATCAAGGCCAAAGTCCTTGTAAGGGCCAATGGGGCTCCTGCTGCCCTGGCTAACACCCTCCAGGCCCCTTGTCTCATATGCCCTCCACACGAGGGCATAAGCCCCATTCGGAGCCTGTGCCCTTGCTGTTCCCTCTGCCTGGAGGACCGGCCCCTGATGACCCCCCGCAGGACTCATGGCCCCCTCTCCTTCAAGGCTTTGCTGAATGCCACCTCCTCAGCGAGGCCTGCCCCTATTCTCCTTGCTTTCCTCTAGAATTCACACCACCATCTCCTACATTGCAATATTTAGAAATTGATTTTGTTTACTATATGTCTTTTACAAATAAAATGGAAGCTCCAAAAAGGCAAGTTTGTTTTTTTTTTGTTTGTTTGTTTGTTTATCCTCAGTGGCTGGAGCAATGCCAGGCACATCTTAGGCACCTGGCTGCAAACCACAGATTTTGTTGTATCAAGCTAAACAATACTTTTGTTATTGCTTAATTCTAAATATTTTACATGTTCATATGGTATAATGTTTGTAGAGTCTAAAAATGAATTTTGCATAGGTAAAAAGGAACATTTACAAAATCTATAAAGCATAATAACATAATAGACGCCAGCATTATCACTGCCCAGTTTAAGAGACCATTACCCTGTTGCTGAAGGTGCAGTATGAGCTCACCCCCCAGGGAAGCCACGGTCCTGTTTTTTTTTTAATTTATCCTTTCCTGGAAGTTTATCTCCTTAAACAACATACTGTTTAGTTGTCCACTTTTCTGATTGTATTGTGTATGGCAGCCGAATCATTTTTGCTCTTCTGTTTTGTCAGTACTGAAATTTGAACTCTGATCTATTTAGTTTGGTTTCAACACAAATCTTCTAGGAGAGAAATCTCCGCTCTTTTTTAATTCCACTTCTCCTTCATCCTCCAATAGCCACTGGAACATAATACCCTTTAATTCTGCACCCCAACTGATCCACCTTCTTTATGAACCATTTTTTATTTTCATTGAAACGAACAGTTAAGGAATGCAAGTGCCAACGACAATAGCCACTGGTCCAACGTGCTGTTACGATACTTAAGCCCTTTCACCTATTTCCTTTCATTTAATCACCAGGGTTACTCAGAACAGGCTGATAACACAGATGAAGAAACCGATCGGTTGGCATTTCCAGTCAGTAAGATCTAATAGAGCTCTGCTACACTATATCTAGTATATTTGAGAATAGTTTATCTTTTTTTTTTTTTTATAAATTTTATTGTTATATTCACCATACAATTGCAGCCCCCCATTCTGACCCCAATCCCTCCCCTCCCGCCCCCGCCCCCCTAAAAGTGTCTCTGGTTCATAGTTTTTTGTTGATTTTGATTTTCACTTTCTTATAGTTATGAGAATAGTTTATCTTTTAAGTTTTATTTTCTGTTATATGACAGCAAATAGAGTCACTCGCGTGGGGTCGAGTACTCTCAAGATGCTCATCCCATGCCATTCCCTCATTAAAATAAAAAAAAAAGAAGTGAATCCCGAGACAAATTCCGTGATTTGCCCCGTGGAAGAGCTAAGATTAGAACTCGGATGCTCGCCCGGCGGGTGCCATGAACTGTTTCAGAGACCAGGGCTGGTTAACAGAACCGCGCGGGGCTCTCGGGAGGAAGGTCGAGAGGTTCTCCCGGAGCTGGGCGGCCTCTCGAGCCCCCACGCGCGTCCAGCTTCGGCTGCCCCGGGAGGGCTCGAGGCCGGCGCGACGCTTGCAGCCGAGACTCCTCCACCGCGGGCCTCCTCGGAGCCGCCTGGCTCCCCGGAGTGTCCCCGGAATTCACGGTACCCCGAAGGGCGGGCGGAGCCGCGCCGGTACCTGTACTGGACGGCGGTCAGCCCGGCCTCGGGCTCGGCCCCGAACCCCGGCAAGTGCTGGTCCAGGTAGGCCTCCAGCGCCTCGCGGTCGAACCGGTGCTGAGGCAGCACGTCGGCCGTCTCGGGCTCGCGGGAGGCCGGGGACGCCATGTCCGCCGCAGCCGCCGGAGCCGCCGTCCAGGGGCCTCAGGAGGCGGCGCCCGCGGCCCGGGCCGGGCGGCCCCGCTGGGCGGCCCCGGGGGCGAGACAGCGCCGGGCGGGCCGGGCGGCGCCAGCCAATCACACGCGCCCTGGGCGGTGCCAGCCAATCACACGCGCCCTGGGCGGCGCCAGCCAATCACACGCGCCCTGGGCGCCGTTGCCGAGCAACGCGGGACGGCGCTTCTGGAGCCTGGAAGTCTTTTTGGGAAACACCTGTCCCGCCGAGTGTGTGTTCGGATTTAAAACGCTCTGTCGGCCTCAGAGTTGGAGGAATGGCCGCCAACAATTTAAAGAGAGCAAATCACGTTAATCGCGACGGGCGGATGAGCTCGCCAAGGCTCTCCCATCTTTACGTCGGAAGCGCGGCCAGCGGAAGACCCGGGTCCGGTTCAGAAATGGGCCCGCCGGAACCGCGAGCCCGGGAAGAAAGGGTCCCCCGGGTGGGAAAGGCACCGTCGCCGGCCGCCCGGACGCCCGACCCCAGCCCGCCGCGGCCCGCGCGCTGAGGCCGCGGGGCGGGAGGAAGTTCGCGGGGGCGGGTTCCCGGGGGAGCGGGGACGGCCGCACGCCGGAAGCGGGGCGGGGCGGGGCGGCCGCGGCGGAGACGTGTCTTCCCGGGGCCTGCGCCGGCGGCGGCCCCTGCCCTCCCTCCTCGCGGCGCGGCCGGCCCGGCAGCGTGGGGCGGCGGCGGCGGCGGAGGCCCGGGCTGGGCGCGGCGGCGGGAGTCCCAGCCATGGCCGAGCCCGTGGAGCGGCTGCGGCAGCGGGTGCAGGAGCTGGAGCAGGAACTGGCCCGGGAGAGGAGCCGGCGCGGCGCGGGGGGCGGCGAGGGGCGCGGCGGCCGCGCCCGCATCGCGAGGATGAGCCCGGAGGTGGTGGACTCCAACCCCTACAGGTGCGCCGGGCCGGGCCGGGCCGGGCCGGGCGGGGGCGGGGGCGCGCGCTCGGGGACCCCCGGGCCGGCTCCCGGCCTCCGCCGCCCCTGCGCGTCCTGGCGGCGCCTCCCGCACGGACGAGGCCGAGCCTCGGGCCTGGCCATTGGGTGTTTTCTGTCCCTCAGAATCCCCAAGTGGCCCTGCCATATGGCGCTGCCCCTGCGCCTCCTGTGTCACCTGTCCAGCTCTTCCTCCCACGGACTCTGAGCCTCTCGCTGCCGCAGGACTGACTGTAATAACACCTGTCGGAAGGTGGCATGAAATGTAAAGCCCGCTAAGCTTGGACTCCTCCGAGATTATGAAATTGGGGTGTGGTGGGAGAGCTGGGTTCACTCTGAAGTCATCGACTTAACTACCAGCCCTGTCTGCACCCCTCTTTTCCTAAGGCTTGCACTGGAATATGTGGCCGTGGCTAGCTTAAGAAGGGACTCCCTGCCGAGAAGTGGCACTTTAGGCTATTTCGTTGTGCAAAAGTCCGAGCATAATTACACGAACCTGGAAGTTTACACAAGCCTAGGCCGTATGGTGTAGAGAACTGGGGCCGCCTTTCAGTTTGGAGCCCAGACGTGCATCTAAATTCCTCAGAGGAAGCATGTCTCCAGGGCAGGGTAAGGGGAAGGGTGATTAGATTCAAGTCCCAACTCAATGGTTGAGTAACCTTGGGGAAGGTCTGAGCCTCTCTGCTTTCTCACTGTAATATGGGGATAATAGTACTGTCTGTTATTGTTGCTCTTTCCCTTTAAAGATAGGAAAGCTTGCATTTTAAAAAAAGGTTTTATTGATGACCTATCAGTGAAAGTCTTAGGGTCTGAATATATATGTATTTTTTAAACAGCCTAAACTAAGTTGTGCGTATGTAAGTCTGTAGATGGAGGCATGTCAGAGGATCCCAGTAGACAAATCTTTAAGAAGGTAAAACTGACTTAAACATCAAATGCGTGTGACTATATTTAAACAAGTTTTCAACAACTGAGGTTGAGTTTGTGAAAATACACAGGAAATTAAGCCTAAGTGGAAAAATAAGTGTTCATTTCAAGGATGAGAATTTTACAGGAAAGGGCAAGTTTTGATATACCGCATTGCCCAGTTGTGAACAGTAATAACAGCTGGCCAAAAGCACCACTTCACAATACTAAGAGGCTGGTATGATGGGAAATATTTGTGTGTTGTAGGGACCAAAGGTAGGAGTGGAGTCTTCAGGGAATGCCTAAAACTTAAAATCAAGAAATAACAATGTTAATGTGTTATTTAGAGATACTTGGTAACAGCTGAAGGTGAGAAAGGAGAGAAAAATGGGAGGCGGGCCAAAAGACTCCTGAATTTCCTAACAAGCCTGGTAGAGCTATTTGACTCTAAAAGTATAAATGAGTGGGAATCGTCTAGATTTTTAAACTACATAAATATTTAAAAATCAAAACATTGAAGAAGATGCCAGAACAGGCTAGCAATAACTAGGTAAAGTACTTCTTAACTTCCTTTGCGTATGATTAGTGCTTGCTAAAAGTAAACGTCCCCCCTTATGGGCAGAGACCACAAGTAAATAGAATTCTATTATTGTGATGTTAAACATTAAATCTGAGTGTTAAACATTACATATATATATAAATACTCAGCAAAGGAAATGTTCAGATTTCACTTAAATGACCCATTCTCATTTAAACACTTAACATTTTAAGTCAATAGGTCTCAATCTTGGTTGCACATTGGAACATCTGAGGAGCTTTAAAAAAAAATCCTGTTTGCAGGCTACACAGGGTATTCTGGCTTCAGTGTTTTTACAGCTGTCTAGGGGTTTTATCTGATAATATCAGAGCCAGCCGAAAGATTTCTCCTCTTTTAAAGGATTAGTAATGACTGAGTTTTGGCATTTATTTTCTGTGATGATGTAGACTTATCTATTAGAAAATTGTAAACCTTAAAACGTTATTTCTTTGTTTTAAGCCGCCTGATGGCCTTGAAACGAATGGGAATTGTAAGCGACTATGAGGTATGATAAACCTTTCCGTGTTTTTGAAGATGACTTCAGCAAATGAAAATCATTTCTGATGAAGATTTATTAACCAAGACATACCTAATTTTGCATTTCATAGAAAATCCGCACCTTTGCCGTGGCAGTGGTAGGTGTGGGTGGAGTTGGCAGCGTGACTGCTGAAATGCTGACAAGATGTGGCATCGGGAAGGTAAAGCATTTCTCTTTGCCTGTCGTATAGGGACCTGCTCACTCTGGAGGGATCAGGTACAAAAGAGAATGTTTTTCTCATTACTAATGGTTTAGCAATTTGCAGTACCTTTCTTCAGATTGTTCTTCCTACCCAAGGGGCTTAAGACATAACCACATTGAAATGGAAGCTGATATCACTGTATATTAAACAAGGACTACCTAATTGTGTTCAGGGTAATATATAATATATATGCTATAATAATATAATTAATAATTATATATAATTATTTATAATATATAATATATATTTTCTTCAGGGTAATATATAAGCAGTTTGGACTTGTCTTTCAGATATAGAAACTTAAGAATGTTAGTAAATTCATAAAAGTGTGTGAGTGAAACAATGAAGCCTCAAAAAAATTTTTATTTTTATTGAGGTAACCGAAACCTCTAACAAATATGTTTTATAAGACAGAATAGAAAGTATGTATCTAGCATATTTTTAAAATTGACCTGGAGACTACTTCCGATTTTTTTAACTCACACACTTTTTTTACTTATGTCTAAAATTGATTTAGATTGTGATTAGGAAAGAGAACTCAGAAATCAATCTACCAATCTTAGATTTATAAAACCAGCATCAATGATGTATGTTATATAGTGGTTCAGTTCATAAGCTTTCCACAATTCTGTTCGCTTTATCATTTTGATAAAGCAAGCATCTTCCCACAAAGTTCATCTGTGCTTTTTAATGTTAGTCTACTCATGCTTCAAATTTTTTATAAAAAAGGTTTCTCTTTGCATAAAGTTGTCTTTGCCTCAAAGTTGGTACTAATTTATCCAAACAGGCCAGCCCCAAAATAATAATGGTGTTTATTAACATTTTAAAGGCTTTTAGGAGGTTTACAGAAGTCAGTCAACAGTAGTGTGTAGCTGACATTATTACCCTGACATACCTGGGATCAAATTTAGGGTTTCCTGAATCCTGTCCTCAAATTTAGGATTTATTGCAATTTACTCATAAATCAGCCATGAGGCCTAAACTCAAATTTAATACTTAGCCTGACCTAATAAACACTGTTGAATAAACTTAAATAAACATATTTTGGAAACTCTGAAGTAAGTTTGGAAAATTATCATAGATGGCATAAGTGCTTTTTTAGCAAGATATTAAAGGGTTACCCAGTTTGATTGTTAGCGGCTGAGTTTATTTTTTTGCAGCTTCTGCATGGAGTAGAAAAATCCTGTTCTTATTTTTATTGTTAAAATATAGGGTGCTGAGAATTGTATTACAAAATCATAGAATTTTAGATCAAGGAAGATGCCTTGAAATCCTTGGGTCCAACCTGTTCTGATAAGAAATGGGATCTTTTGAACACTTTAAAATTTGTGTTTGTGTGAGTGACAAATGCTATCATATCTAAATATATAACAGGAAACAAAAGCTGACCAGCTGGCTACTAATTCCATTTGGAATGATCTTTTTGCCAAGGCATGGGTATATAGTGTCCTAGTCATAAAAGGAGTCATATTAAACCATAATTTTAAGTTACAGCATTTGTTTTATCTTATTTAAAACATTTATCTAATAGGTTCCTGGCTTTTAGCAAAAAATTGGAATGAAGTCAGATGTTTACACAATTTTTTAAAATTGCAATGAACATTAATTTCTCTGAATCATTTACAGATAAAACAGTACATTGCTGGGTTGGGGTGCAGATACTAGATTGAGAAGGCCTGGATTTGAATTCCATTTCCACTGCATGTTAGCTGAGTGACTTTGGGTCAAGTCCTCAAGTTGTCTCATTTCTGAAATGAGGATAACAGTACCTATGTCTATACCTCATAGAGCATTAAAAGAGCTAATACATGGCACCCAGTGTTTTAGAGTTAGCTAATATGATTACTATCGAATTGCTAAACCCATCCAATGTGAAGTCCACTAGTTTGTCTTTGTTGTTTTTAGTTTGGGCTTCAGTATGTTTTTCAACAGAAGACCCCTGTTTTTTAATTTCAGTTGCTACTCTTTGACTATGACAAGGTGGAACTGGCCAATATGAATAGACTTTTCTTCCAACCCCATCAGGCAGGACTGAGTAAAGTTCAAGCAGCAGAACATACTTTGAGGTAAATGGAATAACAAAGACCATAATGAGTGAAATCTTACTTTGTGTATTTGTATGACTTACCCTAATGTATGAATGGATCTAGATGTTTCTCTCTAAATGCAGGTTTCACTTATACACAGAATTCTCTTAGCTTTTAGATCTGGGTTGGCCACCGTCTTCTGTGTAGGGATAGCTAATAAGTATTTTATGCTTTGAGGTGATCTCTGTCGATACTGCTAAGCTTGGTAGCTGAGAAGTGATGACAGCTGTAGGCTGAGAAGTGATGACAGCTGAATGTGCCTGGCTTCCCCAATAAAGCTTTATTTATGGACTGTGAAATTTAAGCTTCATATAATATTCACATGTTGTAAACTATTGTTATTCTTTCACTTTTTTTTTTTTTTCCTGTAACCATTAAAATGTAAAAGCCATTCTTAGTTCAGACCTTACACTACAGGTAGCAAGCAGGTCAGATTTGGCCTGACAGTCATAGTTTGCCAACCCTCACTTTCAGAGGTTCTTTGTGGCCCCAAAGGTACTTTTGCTGACTTGAATATGAATGAAGAAGTCTTTTTGTCAAACTGAGCTGTAGCTAGCAGAGGCGACAAAGGCTTAATTCCCAGCACATAGATGGTGGGAACATTTTAGCAGTCCTTCCACACATTTTGAACCTAGTCCCTGAAGTGACAAAAGAGGTGACAAAAGACGATTTTGAATTTGCTCTTCTTTTCCTCATATTGGGAAATAATTGACATACATGACTGCTTAAGACATAGGGCATGCTGATTTGATTTACTTATACTGGGAAATTATTGGATTTTCTCTGAATAACTTGAATTCTATTTCTTTAACCTCTGTTAAATGATCTTTAATTCTTTTAGTCTTTTTCCTGCTTTCTCTTACTATTCTACTAGTAATTTTTAAAATCATTTCCTTTTTGCCTCTTAGGAACATTAATCCTGATGTTGTTTTTGAAGTGCACAACTACAATATAACCACAGTAGAAAACTTTCAACATTTCATGAATAGAATAAGGTAAAATCTTAATTATTTTACACAATGTCCAGCTCAATTAATAAGTATTACTAGGAATATCTACTCATGATTAATTCAGTGAATTGGTAGACTGACATATGTTTTTAAAATAGTTCATTTTTAGCATAATTTTATGTGTTAGGAACTTAGTTAAGTGTATTGTAAAAAAAAAAAAAATACTAACAGCAAAATAAAAACCAGAAACAAAACCTTGTTATAATGATATAATAAGTTATCCTCAGTTATGACTTAATGTGTTCTAGATTATTTTTCTATCTGAAAGTGGTTTTCTGTAAAAACTTTTCTAACAACAGTGAAGTATTTTATTAAATTTTTATTACATTTACATTTGTAGTGAACATGAATGAATGTTAAATCTGAAATTTGTTAGAAAAATGGTAATTTCTGTAATAGTTACTGAATCTTTACTATTAAACACTGTGTCTTAATTATACTTAAACATTTACTGAAAGATTAAATGTGACTGAAAAATAATTAGGATATATTTTGTGTCCTGATTTTTTTTTAAAAAAAATTTTTCTTTGCCTAGTAATGGTGGATTGGAAGAGGGAAAACCTGTTGACCTAGTTCTTAGCTGCGTGGACAATTTTGAAGCTCGAATGACAATAAATACAGTGAGTATTCCTATAGTGCGAGGTGTTGTACTTAGGGACTTACACACACGGTCCCATACAGCCTGATGGTATATATTCCCCATCCAAAAAATAGTTCTGTGTCTAAACCCTTTCACAGTGTGCTGTGTTTACTTTTAATGTACCTTTAGCCTTCTTTTGAAACTTACCCATAGCGCGGGGGCCTGTTGGCCTTGCTGGCGGTGGTATGCACTCCTGTCCTACTCTTGCTCATGCCAACAGGGAGAACTAGAAAATGGAAACTTCTGATGTATGATTTTTTTAAATAAATGCATATCTTATAATACTGGTTATTCTTAGCATTGGCCTTAATTTTTTTACTTTAAGTAAATCTATAAATATTGTAAATTGCCTACAGACATGCTTTTTCAAAAACATAACTGAATTTTTTCCTTTAATTATTGGTTTTAACTTTTCAGATAACAGTTTACATTTCTTTGTTGCTGAAATTATTTTAGAAAAATTAATTTTTACATTAATAAGATAGCCAGTGAGCTATGGCTCAGTTTAGTTAAATAGCTACTTACTGATTGCTTACTTGGATGCTGTCAGGTTACTTTTTTAAGAGAGAATGGCAACTGCCAAGGGATTCCTTACTTACAACTTTCCTCTTTTAGTCTGAAAATTAATTTTCTAAATCCTTGATAATTCATTTAGTTAAACACAAAAGAATGTTTGGTAAATTATTTCTTGGTCTTATTCTTCTGTTTTCATCTACTTCTGCTAAGGCTTGTAATGAACTTGGACAGACATGGATGGAATCAGGTGTCAGTGAAAATGCAGTTTCAGGGCATATACAGCTCATCATTCCTGGAGAATCTGCATGTTTTGCGGTAGGCAGCCTGCATTTTGGGCTCTTTTTTACTGTTAAGTATTAGAGTTCCTAGGGGCATCAAAGAAGCTGTATTACAATTCAAAGAAAAAACAAACCTGGACTGTGAAGAAATGCTATTTGAAACATCTACTTTTCTCCCTTTCCTTTGAAATGCCTTTTTTTCTTTCTCATGCAGTGTGCTCCTCCACTTGTGGTTGCTGCAAATATTGACGAAAAGACTCTGAAACGAGAAGGGGTTTGTGCGGCCAGTCTCCCCACCACTATGGGGGTGGTTGCTGGGATCCTCGTCCAAAACGTGTTAAAGTGAGTGAGGACTACTGCTGCTGACTAGTCTTGTTTACTTTTGATAAAGATAAATATGTTTTAGGAAGCAGCACAAATATTGGAGTTACTAGTTATGTCTAGTTTTTTTAATTTCTTTTGACTTAGAGAGCAGAAGGGGGCTTTGTGGCATGCTGCAAAAAACTCTGTTTTGATCTCATAGTGATTAATGGGTGAAAACTTATAAGATTTTATTGAGCTGTACATTTAAGATAATAAATTTTATAGTAAGATAGTTAGATTTAGTACCATCTCAGAGATTTGTAAGATTCATTTCTCCACGGGGTTGTACTTAGTAGATTTTAGCCTCTCTGAAGTTTGATTCCTAAAGTCGTTGACACAGTTGTCAACATTTTCTCCTTATTAGAAGTTCAAAAATAAATAATGCATTCTCTGAAATGGAATAATCTTATCTTTTCTGCATTTAGGCAGCTCATACTAGTTGAGCCAGACCCTGTAAACAAGATAAAAAGTTTCTGATTTCTAGGTTGCTTGTTACAAAAGTTGCTGTCTACCGCCAAACAATTTTTAAACAAGTTAATTATTTCTAATACTTTTATGGTTTTAATTAAGTCCACTTTTTTAATTTTTCTAGGTTTCTGTTAAATTTTGGTACTGTTAGTTTTTACCTTGGATACAATGCAATGCAGGATTTTTTCCCTACTATGTCCATGAAGCCAAATCCACAGTGTGATGACAGAAATTGCAGGAAGCAGCAGGAAGAATACAAGGTATAAGTCAACCTGTCAGAATGTAGGAAAAATCACATTGCATAGGACAGTAACTTAAAAAAAATACTTATTTTACTATACAAGATAAATGGATTTTAGATTTTTAGTTTCAATTTATGTATTGTGCTTCACAAATTCTGTTCACTGTCCTTTCTGGTTTTTAGTAAGATAAACTGTTTGAATTCTTGATTATTGCTTGAGAGAATTAAAAATGAAAAAACACTTTGATACCGTTTGATTTCTACAGAAAAAGGTGGCAGCACTGCCCAAACAGGAGGTTGTTCAAGAGGAGGAAGAAATAGTGCATGAAGACAATGAGTGGGGTAGGGACCCTTTCATAGATTATGGAATGGCAGCATGAAACAAAATCTCTTATGGGTGGGGATGCAGTTATACTTAAGATTATATAAATATTGAATATTGCTTATTAAGTTCCTTAAAAAAACCGTTAAAAGGTCAAATTTAACTCTATAGGTATAGAGTTGGTATCTGAGGTTTCTGAAGAGGAACTGAAAAATTCTTCAGGTCCAGTTCCTGACTTACCAGAAGGAATTACAGTGGCATATACAATTCCCAAAAAGGTACATCTAAAATCTGATTTGCCCTAATATCATAGGAGAGAAAATATCTGTCTTCCTTCATCTTCACCCTCTTAAATAAAAAGTACCGTTGCTGTGATTCCCATTTTAGACATTTGGCACTCAGCATTCAGATGTATGAGTTAAGCAGTGTGAATACAGACATGCACAGCACATTTTAAACTATTTGAAAATATAAATATAAAATAGTTTTGTTTACTGATTAATGGCTCAAGTGAAATAGATTTTGATTAAATGAGTGTATCATTTTTTTTTTTATATTGGTAGTTTAGCCATAATGCTACTTAAAATACCACTTTGGTAGAGATCTCAAGAATATTAAAATCACTGCTTTGTAAATCAAGAGACTGGGGTGGGGGAGTAAAGTGAAAGACTGTCTCTTCTAAAAATTAGAAGGCATATTTATTAGAGAAAATTTATTCTGTGAATTTATTGAACATGGTTAGAACCGATTATATATATTCCTAAGTATCAAGAATTTTAAGTGCTTTTTTGTTTGTTTCCTTCATTTGTTGATAGCAAGAAGATTCTGTACATGAGGTATCAGTGGAAGATTCTGGTGAAAGCTTAGAAGATCTCATGGCCAAGATGAAGAACATGTAGAAACTGAACTGGTCTATATTTTATTTCCTGTTTTTAAACCTATTCCCTTGGCAAATTTCTCCCTTGCAATTAAAAAAAATCGTTTTGAAATGAACAAAAATAAGGTAACATCAATTGAGTTTTAATCTTCACTGTTACACTTTTTGATAATACAAATTTGCCAGTTGCCCTCAACCTTGGACTGAATCAACAGCTCTCCTGAAACTCATGTTTCATTCTAGTAAGGAAACGTCAAAGGATGACTACAGGCAGTTAGAAACCTTATTGAAAACTTAGCCTTTGAAATGTTTTGGCCTTTTTGGAGGGGTGGGGAGGAAGGACTAATTTGCTGCAATAATCCTTTTCTTTCTAGTAGTCCTCAGGGTCTCTTGCTGAGGCCATGGATAATAAAGTAGTATGTGTCCTCAAAACAAAAGGACAAGAGGTACAACCTGGTGGTTAGAGCTGGCAGACTCTACGCGCTGTTTGGAACTGCCCTCTACAGGAAAATAGCCCACCACTATTAACCAAGCCAGTAGTGAATTTTAAATAGTTATCCTGTAAAATAAAAATATCTTCTCAAATGTTTCCTGATGACATCAAACTGAAATATAGACACCGGAAAAGTATGTAAACATGTGAACCGTATGTTCAAAACAAGACAGAGATAAATAAAAGAGCACTTTTTCCATGGATAGACAGGTGAAGGTATTTTAGGAAGTACAAATTATATATTTGCAGAGACCAAAGAAAAATCGGTGCATCTGTAGAACCTGTATCTGGAGTCAGACGACTTTCTTAAAGAGCAAAGTATAAATATAAGCTATTATCTATGATAATAGATGGGTAGATCATACCCATCATGAGCTCCTTCCGAAGACTTAACTTCAATGTGGTTCCTCAGGGAACCAGATATTGGCAAGGATTTGTCCTGGATGGTGGGCAAAAGGCCTAAATTGCCTCTGCTGTGACTGACATGTATTTATTCATCCCAAAATACCATTTTCTCTGAGCATGTTCACTAAATCAAAGCTGACAAACTGGTTTTCTCTGGAGCTGCATACCAATAATAGAAAGCCTTAGTGGAGATCAATTCCCAATGGTTTGGAAACCAATAAAGAACACTATTCATGGGCTGTTACTATGATAATCTGATACTTTGGTGATTTTTTTCTTTTTGTTTTGAAGGTACGGATGTCTAAGTTGTATGTCTGGGGAGGAAGTGTTAGTAAAGCTCTAAAAACTAGTTTCAGAGAGCCCCAAATGTGCAGTCTGTTAGCGTTTAAGTCAGTATGTTAGCCTAAGTATGTTAACGTAAGCCGCCAGTATAGCGTCCTAGATCATTGCTCTCAAACGTGCATATGACTCACCTAGGGATTTAGCAAAACTGCAGATTCTGATTATGAAGGTCTGGGGAGAGCCTCAGAATCTGCATTTTTAATAAGCTCTCAGCTGGAGTCCATGTTCACAGGCCACACGTGAGGAACCAGGCCTTAGAGAACACTGATTAAAGCCCTTTAGAGCCATCAAAGCTCAAGCTAAATAAGATACTCAGCAAGTATTCACAATACTCAAATCTTTTTACAATGTTCAATGAATTAATATAACCCTCTTGAATAAACTGGAGAGGGAAACGGAGAACTTGAAATTAAACTATTAGTAGTTTAAAACAGCAAAATATGGTTATTACATCTTTTACCTTTACAATTAATATATGTTGGACTCTTACAAGTATTAAAATTGAAGATTTTACATATAAATACATAAATGATACAAAACTATATCCAAAATGTGGCAATATTTATAAAAAATACTGAACTTTCAATATAAAATGGCAACTAATGAGAGTTTGAGATAAGTGTAGAGACAGCTCTTAAAGGCCGCTTGAAAGAGATAAAGGAGCATGTCAAGTCCATATTTGGGGGAAGCTCAAAGAATGCCAAAGAGCTCGGTCTGTCACACATTGAGGACATCAGACACTACACACAGTAAAGCAACACAGTGTGGACAGCTCAGCAAACAAGTCAGATACCTTTTATGAGCTCATTTACAGGAGACAGGCAAGCCTTGCATAAACACGATCCCTTTATTCCTCGAAACTTTTCTTTGAGGTAGAGAATTGGGCCAGGCTACTGCTGAAAAGCAAGACAAGGAATGATGAGGCTAAAGCAGCTGTTGAGAGATGAAAAGAATGGGATTCTTAACTCTTGTCTTGATTGCTCTGCCAGCCCTTGTGAACAGAGACCGACTACTCTTCATGACCAGCTCTCCGTGTCACCTTAGCTCCCTACATGTCTCCAATCCCTTGAGATTGGAGAGGTCATTCTTTTAAATAAAACCTACATGACAGGGCCTCCCTGCTGGTGCAAGGGGTTGAGTCACAGTGCTGTGAAGCTACCCATACCCACTGCAGCATGGCACGAGTTTGATCCCCGGCAGGCCAGGGTGCTGGCCACATGATGCAGCAGACCTATCTCACCTGCTGTTCCCCTCAGCAGTGTATTTCAGTCAATCCGCTTGTTCTGTTCCCCACTCTGTGTCTAGTGAGTCCTCTCACTGCCCCCAGCACCTCTGGCCTGTACCCCAGTTCTTGTATGCATAAATAAATCTTTAAAAAAAAAATGACAATGACTCAACTTTCAATATAGTCCAATATAATTTCATACAAATATCATACAAAGCAAACATCAGTTAAAAATCACACAACATAAAAATAAATTTTCTTAAAAACATTTTTTTAATAAAGTTTAAATTCTAATGTTCCAAATGTTTCCTAAGAGTTTATCCTAGGGTGCATTTGCAATGAATTGTAATAGCTGCTGTTACCTTTGTCCTTGGTGAAGGAAAACATTAGGAGAATGGGTTTTTAAGCTAAAGGTGTCTCCACTTGAGTGTCGAGAAGGAGCTTTTCCACCCAAAAGTGAGGCTTCTGCTTCTTTTATTTCCATTGCCCTTTTGTATAGCTCAGCAGCTTTTTCAAAATCCCCTTCTTCATAACTTTGAGAGAAAAAAATTCTTAAAATGAGAATCTAACCTTTTAACAATTCTACATGCCCTACAGGATTCAGAAAAACAAATTGTGAATAATTGTTCACTTTCCCCCTGGCTTTTTCTAGTGTATTCGCTCAGGCAGACCAGTAGAACAGTATCTAAGCTCTTCCTCCTATCTGGACTCTCTGGATCCTCTGATGTCTCATAGGGTCACCATCAAGACAGGGTTAAAATGCATGCAATGACATTGCTAAGGGAAGTTATTCTCTGCATGCTGAGGTAAATAAAGCAAATGTCAACATGTACTTTATGGTGAATTAGCGCTGAGCAAACTGCCAATGTCCCCCCAGGGTCTGCTAGTTGCCAATATAAACCATGCTTCAGGGTACACTGTGTAGACTTCATTTTGCTTCTGGACACTAGGTTAGCATCTCTTGAAGTAAATCAACCAAAAACCCCTCCAAGGGAAAAAACATGCCACAATGAACATTTTATGTTGTTCTGAGTCAAATGAAAGCTGTTCTAAAAGGGAGTATTGGCTGGATGATGAAAGTGAAAAAATTCTTACCTAAGCACAGCTAAGTTTTTTAATGTTTCTCCAACTCGAGGATGCATCCGGCCCAGGCTGTCTTCATAAATCTTTAATGCTCTTTCATATAATGGCAAGGCTTCAATGTGTTTTTTCTTATTTAAAAAGAAAATAATAAAGCTCACTTAAACACACTGGATTTCTGAAATGATTATTAATGTATTCTAGACTAAGCCAATCTATATGGGTAAGCCCTTTTAGAATGTTATTATCCTAAAACATGGGGTTAGACAGATTAATTTATGGTTAATCATAATGGGAAAAGCAGTATAGTAGGAAGTCACAAAAAAACTTTTTTTCAACCTAACTTGGTAACCACTGACTTCACACAATAATACAAACACAAACCTGTTTATGGCTCAGTGGGCATGGTACCTGTTTATCACCCCTCATGGGCCACAGCTTAAAGACAATTTGAGATATAGAGATGGAGTCTCCAGAATTGACAAGACTAAGCCTCTGCCATAAACTAAAGACTCGGTGTTTTACACTAAAAGGAAGGGCCCATCACTTACAAATGTAACTTCAATAATTTATAAGTACTAAAGGAAGGAGAACAGATCACTTAAAATTCCTTTAATTATTATTACTGTGCCTCATCTAATTCATGTTTACCTATATTTTACATTTCTTAATGTCATTCATTCATGAAGAGTTAAAGTGTGGGAACTTACCATTTGGCTATAGAGAACCGCTAGGTTCACCAAGGCAGTAGCTACACTAGGGTGCTTTGGGCCAAAGGATTTCTGCCGAATTTCAACCGCCAGCTCATACAAAGGTACAGCTTTGTCAAGCTTCCCCTAAAAAACAAAAGTGAAATCTAACAAAATATTAAAGCAATAAATACTATCTGATCAGAGCTTTTTCCATAAATCAAAATTGTATGAAAAAGTAATTTTGACGGAGAAAATTTCAGGCGCTTTCCTCCCAGTTTAACGGTTCAGTTTATAGATAACTGAAATGTAATAGAGTATTTGTAGGATAACTGAACATAAAGCATTTTCTCTCATAACTCAGAAAGCCTTTTGGGACTGCCCGTCATTACTCAGTTTCTGGTGAAGTAAAACCAGGCCAGTTAAAGTAGGTTTGCTACTATACATCATTTAGAGTGTCATCAAAATAAGAACTCATTGCCTACCAAATCCTTCTAGAGTTTTCTAATTGTTTTTTTTTTTTTTACTTGAAAGTTGGGCAGCAACAATGGGTCCTTCTCACTAAAACAACAACTTCAGTGTCAGTATGACCAGGCAGCATCCCACAAAGTCCAAATCCACTTTCTACAGCCCTGAAACAACCCTAAATGAAGTGAAAGCTGACTTCTCTGGCATTATTTGGAAAAACAGCTACAAAAATTGCAAACATCAAAAAAAAAAAAAGGACAGAAGGGTTAAAAAGTCACTTCTCCAAAGATGACATAGAGATGGCCAGCAGGCACATGAAAAAAAAAAAAGCTCATTATCACTTATCATGAAGGAAATTCAAATCACAGCCACAGTGAGATACCACCTCACACCTGTGAGAAGGACCCATGTCAAAAAAGACCAGAAACAACATGTGTTAGTGAAGATGTGGACAAAAAGGAACCCTCGCATACTGTTGGCAGGCGTGTAGACTGTTTATGGAAAACAGTATATTAAAATATCTCAAAACATTAAAAATAGATCTACCATATGTCCCAGCAATTCCACTCCCAGATATTTAACCAAAAATTGCAGAAACAAATCTGAAGTGATATCTATACACTCCTATCTTCATCGCAGCACATCTTACAATGGCCAAGCATGCAAACAGCCTACGTGCCCTTAGACAGAGGAGTGGATTAGAAAAATTTCATCTATATACACAATGGAATACTACTCAGTTTTGAACACAAGACAGAACTGAAGGAGATGTGCTAAGTGAAATAAACCAGGAGAAAGACAAATACCAGAGGGTGTGTCACTAATATGTGAAATATAGAGAAACAAAACAGAGTCAGACAAAACCAGTAACAAGCCCTAGAAATATGACTGTAGAATTGAGATTCCCATAGAAGGGCAGGGCGGGGGAGAGCAGAGGAGGAGGGAGCACAGTGGACTATGAGGACTGTCGAGGCCTCGGTGGTGGGTGTGGTGTGATGACATACACCTGAAGGATGTGATCCCATAACTGGTTGTAAACCAATGTTGCTTCAATTAAAAAACAAACAAACACTCATGAAAAATGTCAGTATTGGTTATTTTGGAGAAAAGAGATAATAAACTGTCTTTTTTTGTAAAAAAAAAAATTCCCAACATCACTCAAAGTAGAGCCCTATGGTGAAGAATGGTTACATTTAATTGTTGGCACAGAAGAGAGTGAAATTAAAATCTTCACTTAATCCACACAAATACTTTCTTCATCCCTGACAAATAGGTGATCTGCTATATATTATGGCTGCTTAACACAGTGAAGTTAATACTGTTGAATTTCAGAACTTCTGAAGTATAAGAATAAGGTTTAATTAGAATGCTGATAAATGCATTTGTATTTAGAATACATTTTAACAAATCTAAACCAGTACTTTAAGTATGAAACAGTATTTTTAAATGTTCTACTCAGCTATTTGTTAAAAATTAAATCACTCCACAAAAATCTGCAAAGAGCTGATGAGACTCAACAACAACAAAGAAAATAATCCAGTCAAAAAATGGGCAGAAGAGCTAAAAAGAAACTTCTCTGAAGAGGAAATGCAAATGGCCAACAGGCATATGAAAAAATGTTCAACATCACTTGTCATCAGGGAAATGCAAATCAAAACTACCATGAGATACCATCTTACACCAGTGAGAATGGCACATATTTAAAAAACTAGCAACAACAAATGTTGGCGAGGATGTGGAGAAAAAGGAACTCTTCTGCACTGCTGGTGGGAGTGCAAACTGGTCCAACCACCATGGAGAGCTGTGTGGAGATTTCTGGACCTACTAAACATAGAGCTTCCATAGGATCCAGCAATTCCACTCCTAGGTATTTACCCAAAGGACACAGAAACATCCATTCCAAAGAGCACCTGCACCCCTATGTTTATAGCAGCACTGTTTACAATAGCTAAGCTTTGGAAACAGCCCAAATGCCCAAAAATAGATGACTGGGTCAAGAAGATGTGGTACATATATACCATGGAATATTACTCAGCATTCAAAAAAGATAAACACAAGCAATTTGCAGCAACATGGATGGCGCTGGAAGGGCTCATGCTCAGCGAAATAAGCCAGAAAGAAAAAGAAAAATACCGGATGGTCTCACTCATAGCAGGAATCTAGAAAACTTAAATAAGGGACCAGGAAAATGAATAACTATAAGAAAGTGAAAATCAAAATCAACAAAAATCTATGAACCAGAGACACTTTTGGTGGGGTGGGTGGCGGGAGGGGAGGGATTGGGGTCAAAATGGGGGGGTTGCAATTGTATGGGGAATATAAAAATAAAATTTATTATTAAAAAAAATATTAGACATCTACACAGAGAATGGGATAAGGGAGGGTGATGAGTAAAAAAAAAAAAAACAAGAGGGAAGGTCTTAGTTATCTGAAATATCATTATGGCTATTTTGTTGAAAAAAAATAAAAAAATAAAAATTAAATCACTGACTTTACAGCTCACAGTAAATAATCTATGGGTCAGAAGATTTTGCAAACAGTAAACAGAGCTTAATTGGTATGTTATAAAGCACATGTAAGTATGCCCAGGAACCTTACCATTTTCTTATATAGGATTGCGAGATGCTTCACAGTATAAGCCAAAGAAGGGTGGTCAGGAGCTAGAGCTCTTCTCCGAATGTCTAAGGCTCTTTCATAAAGTTCTTCTGCTTTCCCATACTGCTTCTTTTCATTGCAGAGAGCAGCCAGATTATTCAAAGACTGGGCACAGTCGGGGTGATCTGGGCCCAGAACTCGCTCCCTCATTTCTAAGGAACGCTTCAGAAACTGGTCCGCTGTTCTAGGAACAAAACCCAGAATAGTTGAAATAGTTTATTTCCTAGAGGTCAGATTCCCTAGCCCTAATTAGATAAAGAACTGAGGCATTTTTATTCTAAAGTCCAAGCAAGTGAGATAAAGGATTAAGCTCAAAACCCTCTCTCTCTCTGGCCCCCCATCCTTTCTTGTCCATTTCTAGAAAAGAAAAATGTAGCCCGAAGAGTTTGAGGACCAAAAGCACCCCAATTGTGTCCTCAGCTCTCCACTCACTTCTAAAGACAAACCCCTAATTATTCTCCAAAACAAACCTTCTATATTTTTAAAATTATCAGACCTAACTCAAATAAAAGAGCTTGATAACTCGCTCTCCCTTTGGAGTTAACACTAAATAATTTTCAATAAAAAAATCTTTTGTGGGGCCTCCCCGGTGACACAGTGGGTTGAGCGCCGTGCTGTGAAGCTGTCCCACATGGCGCAGCAGACCTCTCCTGTCTTGCCCCTGTTCCCCTCAGCAGTGTATTTCTGTTGTCTGCCTGTTCTGTTCCCTGCTCTGCCTCTGGTGAATCCTCTCACCCTCCTGTGCCTCTGACCTGTACCCCAGCTCTTGTATAAAAATAAATAAATCGGGTTTCCCCGGTGGCGCAGCGGTTGAGCGCTGGGTTGCAAAGCTGCCCACAGCCTCTGCAGCGCCAGTTCAATCCCCGGCTGCTCCCTGGCCACCAGAGGAGGGTCCCACATGGCGTGCAGACCTCTCCTGCCGCCCGCTGCTCCCCTCAGCAGTGTACTTCGGTCCTTCTGCCTGTTCTGTTCCCCACTCTGGCTCTGGTGAATTCTCTCACCCTCCCGCGCTTCTGACTGTACCCAGTGCTTGTATAAATAAATAAATAAATAAATCTTTAAAAAAAAAAAAAAAAAGGTAAAAAATAAATCTTTTTAAAAAAAAATCTTTTGTGAAATGAGCTAAATAGTTTTACATTTTTCTGATATCCAATGTGTGAAATTTGCTTTATTTATCTGACAGCCAAAGGAATATAAAACCACTCATTTTTCAGAAAGTATAAATATTAACGCCATTTTTGCCTTTTATCTTCAAATAAACAAGAGTAAAACTACCAGCCATAGATATTGATATTTTTGTTTTCTCTTTGTCCCAAATTTCTTCTGAGAAGCCTTGTGCACAGTATCATAAATGTCATAAATTCGTTCCACACTAGGGAATCTGCAGAACTTCTCAGCTACTAGAGAAGCAGCAGCGACAATGCCAGGGCCTTGGGCCAGTGTGTCTGTGTGCATGGTTCATGCACGGATCTAGCACATTCCCTCCCATTGTTTCAGCCTGACTTGATAGAAATGGAAAACAGCTTTGGACCTAGATGGCCAAGTGCACACTTGTTTCATCATTAACCCCACGGTACTCACTCCAGGTTATTCTGCAGATAGTAGAGAACACCCAGTTCATTGAGGGTCCGAGCATTGTCAGGTGTGTCTTTACCTAACGTAAGTTCTTCCAACTGCAAGGCCCGTCTACGTAAAAGGGCAAATCCATACTGGAGCAAACACAGAATATGAACAACAGCTATTAAGTGAGTGCAGCCTCTGATTCTGAACAATGTGCTGGGTACTAAAATATCCTTTGTTTCTTCCCTTTAAAGCAGATTACTATATTTTTAAGCATCACCTGAATTAGTCTAATGGTTATTGATGATACTCATATTTCCACAAACCATCACCTTTGAAAACTGGGCAAAAAATGTTCTGTGAACTGATAAGACATTTTAGCAAAGCAAACTGAATCCCAAAGTCCTTCCAAAAGATCAAGAAACGGAACTATCATGCAGGTATTAGTGACTGCATTGGGAAATGCTTCAACATCAGGTACTTAAAACTGCACAGAACACTTGCAACTAGTAGATAAGTAAGTTCTGGAGACTGAAGGCAGAGGACAATGAATACAGACAACAATACTGTGTTATAACTACCAAGCTTGCTAAGAGATTGGACCTTACTTGTTCCCACCATAAAAAAAATGATTGTGTGATGAGCAAGGTGCTAACCATAGCTACAACAGCAATCAGAGTGCAACAGAGAAATATATCAAGTTGACATGTTATCTACCTGAATTTATGCTAGGTCATATGTCAAATATATATCAAAAAAGTTCCTCAGAACATTTTAAGTTAAAATATAGATACTACAAATAGATTTATCAGAAAAATGAAAATAAATTTTTTGTACCCAAGGGTAAGAACTTCTTTACATTTGAATCTAATACAAAATGTTCACTAAATTTTTGGTATTTCCTTTACTAACCCTTCAATGAAAAAAACTGAAGCAACTTTAAACTTGATCTTCCAAAGTCTAACCTTCAAATGAAGTTTTCACTTGAAAAGTTTTTTAATTTTCCCCAGTTTATTGAGATAATATTAACATAACATTGTGTGTGTCTAAGGTGTATAACATGATAGTCTGATACACATCCAGCATACAATGGTTACCACAACATTCAGTTCTGCTTTTTGAAAGTCTATTAAATTGTACTTCTCAGTAATACTAATATTTAAACATGCAATATAAATAACACAATGTTAGTATTTTTATGCATCTTGATTATGATATACTTTTTTCCTCTTTGCTTCAAAACCAA
This sequence comes from Talpa europaea, assembly GCF_964194135.1. Lineage (NCBI taxonomy): Eukaryota > Metazoa > Chordata > Mammalia > Eulipotyphla > Talpidae > Talpa > Talpa europaea. The sequence goes on from NC_140078.1 coordinate 94,810,812, forward strand.
ACCCAAAAGAAATCTCTCATTACCAAGTTGCCTTTTCTCCTTGTTTCTTTCTGACGAATTTTAAAGGATTTTTTCCTAAAATGTTCAGCTTGTTCATATCTTAAAAAAAAAAAAAAAAAAAGGAAAGGAAGTCAAGCAAAAAGACATAGGTGCAAAGTATCGCACTTCAAGGAAATGAAAGCACTCCCTCATCTAGTATAAAGCCATTTGTTTTTACTATTAAACACAGCATCATTTCTAGAAGTGATAGTCACAGGGAATTAAAACTCTTTAACAAAAACCTTCATGGAACAAAAAAGGGTAGTCTTTTATGTAGCAGGCATTTGAACAGATGTTTAACTCATTTAACCCACAGTGAATCTGTGGAGGACACACTAACTAAAAGAAAAGCTTCAATTTTAGTTTGCTCTATCCTCTTCTGCACAGGCTAATTTTTGGTGCAATATTCACAAAACTTGTGTGGAAAAAAAAAAACTTCTAAAAATTAAAAGAAATAATTCCAACACGTATTACTTATGGAGCAAAAGAAATGACTTCCGATGGAGGAAGATGTGACATTCAGTCAGTGTCTAGTTGATAAGAGAGACTTTTTATCATTCCAGGGACTGGCAAAGTTTTGCTGTAAAGAGCCAGATAATAAATATTTTAGGCTTGGGGTCACATGCCCCAAACACAGAACTCTGCTATGGACACAGGGAAGCAGTGAAAACCTACAGCTGTGTTTCTAGAAGACCTTCTTTACAAAACAGGGGGCATCAGGAGCTGGCCTGAGGCCCATGGCTGGCTGCCTCCAATCTTAATAGTGGCAAAGCTAGTCTGGGAAGGGGTTCCATGCAAGTCTGGCCACAAGACCCCATGTTCCTGCTCTGTCCTCACAATCTATAGATCATAATAATCTGTAGCTCTAATTTGCTGTTTGCCCCCATGAACACCCAGACCAAGAATTCATATTTGAATCTCATGCATTCAAAAGAATATACTTAGGAAAATGATAGCCACAAGACAAAGCCCACTACTTAAGCACACTGAGGTCTCTAACTCCTTGTCATAAAACCAGAGTATTAGTGATCTAAATCTTACTTATTTTGTTTCTGGTACAAAGTTGCAAGGGCCTCAAGTTCACGAGCAATATGTGGATGGTCTGCACCGTAAGCATTTTCTGAGATTTCCAGGGCCTGTTTATACAGCTGCTCTGCGTTGCCGAACTTCTTCCACTGCACGTACACACTTGCGAGTTGGTGGAGGGACTGGGCCACTCTTGGGTGATCAGGATCTAAAGCTGTTTCTCGAATTTCTAGAGATCTCTGCAAAGGCACCACAGCCTAGGAAATAAGTTGAAAGGCTCTGAGATTTGCCATCTGGTGGACACACTAGTGGAATCTACATGACCTTCCAGCAAGGAAGGTGAGTAAACATGAAAACCCACATGTTGTATCCCTGCTAGGTTACCTGACTGAGAAGGCCAAGATCCTTGAGAAACCGCCCCAGGGTTTCGTAGAGGTCGGCTAAGCAGAGCATGTTCTCCTCGCCCTCACAGTCTTTCTCGTACTGTTTCAGGGAATCAAAGTACTCTGCGGCCATGGCGCCCTTGTCTTTGCCAACAAACTGCCAGTAACTCAGCAACTCAGCAAAGTGTCCTCTGGCAAACAAATAACAGCAATTTGATGAAAAACAAACTTTAAAACCCAGTATCAAGTGAAGAGGCCAGAATTCATAGCAACCTATTATTGGCAATTTGTTAGTAGTCAAGACTGCGGCCTCAGCTCATCATCTGGGCCCAGCCCCAAAATGAGAGATGATGGAAATTAGAACAGAATAAACTACAGGCAAACCATCATGATATTTACATTGCCTTTCATCAAGGCAAGTAAGCCTGCGCATCTGTAGCGGATGCTATGCAGGATGAGAGAGCTCGAGAATGAATCTGATTTCAAAGGAAGCATGAAAATTGGGGTGGAACTCAGACTTAACTTACAAGGTGTCACAAAGAAATTAGAACTCACTCAGGGGCAAAACAAATCATGTACCTACATTTTGAGAAATGTCTAAATTCTGAAGTGAGATAGAAAACCCCTCGTGGGGCTGGGTGGTCAGAAGCTAGCTCAAAGACGCCCACCACTAGCAAAGTCACACACAGCAGGAGAGGCAGGCAGCACGGCTATGAGATGGACCAGACTTCCTATAAAGGCAGCTCGGCCAGAACCTGGAGGCTGCTCGTAAAGAAGCCTGAAGACCTGAGAGGCGGACATCATGAGCCTCCTCGTGGGGGGAAGGGGTGCGTTTAAACCTGTTTAAGTGGGAGTTTAAGATATAAAGCTCTCAGCTGTTTATGTTTTCCTTGATGATCTTTGAGGCATATATACACAACGGAATATTATTCAACAATCAAAAAAGATAAACTCATGCCATTCACAGCAACGTGGATGGAGCTAGAAGGAATTGTGCTCAGTGAAATAAGCCCGAAGGAAAAAGAAAAGTATCAGATAGTTTCACTTATAGCAGGAATATAGGGGAACCCAATAAGACATCAGTGTATAAAAAAAATAATAACAGTACAAAACACAACAAAGCAAAAGCGGACAATTATAAATCAGCGACATCCTGCAGGGGCAGAGGAGGGAGAAGGATCAGAGGGAGGGAAGGAGGAGCACAGGGGACTGAGGTGATGGTGCATGGGTGCCCTGGGGAAGGAAACAATGGGGACTACACCTGAGGGGATGGGGGGAAGCAAATATTGTTTAAAAATGAACAATGATGTAAAAAAATTTTAAAAATTAATAAAAAAAAGAGAAGATATAAAGCTCTCTCAAGGCCATTCCAGCTCTGATTGTATGAAGACAGCAATCCTCTCTTTTCTACTTGGAAAACGTAGATTCTGGTGGCAACTAGGACACGGTCTTAACATTTCTCCCAGTGTTTTATTTTTCAGGTACCACAGAAATGGGACGACTTTTTAAATTAAAATGCCATTTTTCTCCGTTATGCTGAACAACCATTTAAATCTGTTTCTGCAAATGAGTGTCTTACCTTTTATAAAGGTTTTGAGACACGAAGAGGTTGAGAAGGCAATCGTGCAGCTTCTGTCTACTTCCCTGCTGCTGGAAAAGCCAGGGGAGCTCATCTGCGCCCCTCCAGGTCACTCGGTCCTGACTAGTCCAAGAGAAGCAAGGACAACACTCAATAGACCCTCCTGCAGCGAGGTCGCTGCAACAGGCTTCAGACAAAGGCAGAAGGAAGGAAAACACATTTAACATGTATGGATGGATGGACTTTATGTATGGACTCAACACTGAGAAAATTAGGTCAAAACCAGAAACTCTCCCAACCTATGAAAATAAACAAATTGATATGCAGGGACCATCAACCAAACTCTAAAGATATTTCCTAAAATTGAACTATTGAAAAACACTCAATGGACCCAAATATATATACATGAATATACAGACGTACATACATTTTAAAGATATTTAGATGAACAGAGTAAAAACAAAGAAATGATCATGCATTGGTTTTTCCCTAAGTTTGAATCTTTTAGCCTACTATTAAAAGACTATTGAAATTTCACTAACTTCTGCAAAAGGGAAAAAAAACCCAAAAAACCGAAAGACTTATAAAATCATCTTTTGTTTTTTTGACATTAACAAAATAGGGAAAGGATTTAATACTTTTGGTAACAATTAAATTTTTATACATGTAAGTGTAAACCATAAAAAGCCTCGTTAAAAGTCTAAGAAAGAAATGAGAAAGAGGGACCACCCTGGTGGCACAAGGGGTTAAGACGCAACCTATAAAGCTGTGCACAGCCACTGCAGCATGAGTTTGATTCCCTGGCTGGCCAGGGAGCTACCCACATGGCGCAGCAGACCTCTCCTGACTCACCCGCTGCTCCCCTCAGCAGTGTATTTCAGTTAGTTTGCCTGTTCTGCTCCCCACTCTGTCTCTGGTGAATCCTCTCACCCCCTGCATCTCTGGCCTGTACCCCAGTTCTTGTATGCATAAATAAATAAATCTTTCAAAAAAAAAAAAAAAAGAAATGAGACAGTGTGTATTGTAGAAGTCACAGAACATGGACATTTACTGTAAATACCTGAGCTGCATGGTGAAGTAATTGATTAGCTTTTGCCTATATGAAGAAATAATGGGGGGACCTTCCAGGTACTCCAGTCTCACTGCTTCCCAAGCCTAAGGAGAAAAAAAAAATACTACAGTCTTTTTTTGTAAGTCAATGTCCATCTAACAAAGAATTTGTAAAAAAGAATTTACAATTATTTCAGTTTCATAAAGAAATAGCATTAGAGTATTTTAAAATTCAGGATATATTTATGGGTTAGGAGAATAAAAATTCCTATACTAATATTTTAAGTACTCAAAATCATGTAATTCAAACATTTAATTAAAACTTACTCTAAATACTAAATGTGGATTGAAAAAGTATTAAAGAGAATAAATTACATCTAAGCAAAATACAATAAAGGAGAAAGATAAGCCTATAAAATTATTAACATCTCACACTCATTCACAAATGAAAAAATTAATTTGCATTTGCATGCATATATATACATACATACACACATACCTATATACATATACCATATATATATATAAAACCATGGCATTACAAGTGGTAAGAATACTCCTAAACATTGACTGTGTGCCAGACATCACGTCCAGTACTTCACAAGGACCAAGGACCTCTCTATTCTCTTCACAACCCTGTGGCAAGCTGGGAAGGTATGCCCAAGGCTGAGAGAGACCATGACAGAGCTTGAGTGACTTACAGTCTATGTTAGTACAATATATATAATTCTGCCAACAATTCATCAAAACACATAATTGAAAAATAATTATTTCTTTCTTTTCTAGAAAGAAACTACTTTTTAACGTAGTAGCCAGTTCAGAAGAGAATGACATAAGAATGGCATAAGAATACTCTTAGCCAAATTTTACTTATAGCCAAAATCGCTGTAAAAAAAATAGGTAATGCCAAAGTTCAGATTTCAACTTTGTCTTGTCATTGAAACATTCAAAATAATATGGTATAGTATAGCATAATACAGTATGCAGTGATGCATGACATGTAAAGGCTTAAAAAAATTGTTTCAAGATACTTAAAATAACATTTACCTGAAGATGTTGAAACTTCAGCAAGCCACACCCATAAGTCAACAAACCCATTTTGTGTAAACTGTGAATAAGAGAGGTCAAGACAGCCCAGGACATGTCAGGATAGAGTTCCATCAATTCTGACTCACTCACTCCGTTGTGACTAACATTCACAAGGCACAGAATCTAGAGAGAAAAACAAATGAACAGTAATTCAGAATGATCAAGAAGCACCTCTAGAAATAACTAACAGTAAAGTTTCCATAAGTCTTTTTAAGTTTATTTAATGTCTTATTCACACTTATAATTAAAATGCTTTAGTGAAACAACAGATTTCTTAGATTAAAACACACTTTCCAAAAGGCATTAATGAAGAATAAAATAGTACCATATATATGATATACATATAGTTCTTTTCACTATATCTAGCATACCGAAGATAACACAAATATAGAAAAACATTTAGTGAAAATTAAAACTGCAGGACATGTATGATTAAAACTAATGCCAGCATTCCAATTCTGGCAACACGGTAGAAGACAACAGCCTTCTGCTATATTCAAATGCTTAGTGATCAGACGATATAGAATCATTTCAAAAAGTGCAGCTGCACCTGCCAAAAGAGTTAGAAATTCTGCAGGTGCCAACAATGACCAGGAGATTGAAAAATCAGAGGGCTAGGTCCTAGAACTATGGCCCGGGTCAGGGGCACAGAGGACAGGCAGCAGTCCCAGTAAGTTAAGGGTGGGGTCTTCAAGGTGCAGTAGGGATGGAATGTGAGGCCCTAAGCCCCAAGGTGGAGGAGCTGGAATCAGAATGCTTGCCAACACCGGACCCTTTGAGGGCTGTGCCCTCAGTGAGGGGGAGCATGAGGGAAACATCACCCACAGGCATGGGCAGAAAACAAGGATGCTTATGGGTTTGGAAGAAGGATGAAAAATCAAAATCCCAGAAATCCCCAAGATGGTAAATTAACAAAAATGGGTCCCGGTTGAAACTGTAAGAATTCAGGAAGCACTGCTAGATATAAAGTACATTTTCAAGAATCAAAATTGAATACACTAGCTACAAACAATTTTAAAGTTTTATTTGAACTACAGAGGTCTTCAAGGAAATCTGCATAGAGATGTATAGGACCTTAATGGGAGAGAATATTACACAGAAGCATAAAAGAAGATGACTAAACAAATGGAGAGCTGCGTCATTTGCCACAGAGGAGAAGGCTTATTCGATAATTCTCCCCAAACTTATTTCTAAACCCAATGTGACTCCAACTGAAATTCCAAAATGCACTTCTGTGGCACTCGCTGAGCCAATTCTAAGGGGACATGTGGAAAATGAGCCAAAGAGGGGGGCTTGCCCAAACTTCTAAGCTTATTCCAAAGACCTAATAATGAAGACATTGTAAGAGTGGTCAGAAACTGGCAAAACTGGAACAAAAGAGCCGAGAAATAGACTCGGGTTCATAAGTGAGCGTGACAGCTGAGAGGTGGCCTTCCACGCCCGTGGACAAAACGTACTCCAGTAAAAAGAACTAAATATGACAAATGATTAAAACATAGATTCTTTCTCACACATAAGCAGAAATAATGAGTTAAGGGCTTACACTAAAAGAACAAAACTAAAACATTTTGAAGGGAAAAATAAAGATAACAAAGGATTTTTTAGGTAAGATGCAAAAGGCATAAACATGAAAGAAACTATTGATAACTGACATTATCTAAATCAAACTTTGCACAGTGAATAAAACTGTAAGCTAAAAAATAAGAAACAAGCAGGAAGACATTAATTTGCAAACTCTATAACAAAGGATTTGTATTCAGCGTACAGAACATTTCTTCTTGATCCCACAAACCAAGAAGAAAACAAGTCATTAAAAAATGGGTAAAGACCTTGAATCAGCAATTCACGTAAGAGGAAACAAGAGTAGCTAATAAATATGACAAGATGGAAAAATCTCGATGAAAATCAGGAAAAGTCCACTTTCCCAAGAGCTTCCTCCTGTGGATACTTGAAGTGCGTTTAAGCACACATTAAAAAAAATTCACTGTTTATCTCAATTTACACACAAACACAAGACAGGACAACCCCATCTTATTCGTTGTGATGCTTTACCTGCTTCATCAGCTCCTTCTCCCGATCGTTGCCCAGTGAGTCCTGGACAGACCGCAGGACAAGTCTATACAGTGAAATGGTGTCCTGACTCTGGAAACACTGCTGAAGGATTTTATCCAAGTTCCCGGCTTTCCCGGCACTGCTGGAATTGAAAGTAGACAGTTTGTTACAGACTGCCAATATCTGTGGGAAATTTGGGGTAAATAAAGAGTGTTTTTGCACTGCAACTGACAACAGGGACTCGGCAATACGGGTACAGGACAGTGGCAGCTGTGTGGGGCTGCTGGAGTCACCACGTTTATTGCAGTAAACATTTCATTCAATTTAATACACATTCACTGGGATTTACTAAATGCTAAGCAGTTACTGCATATTATGGAACACAGAGGTGAGTAAGGCAGAGTCTTATGATCCAGAAGCATGCCATCTGCATACAGGAAGCAGGAAGAGTATGGTAAATAAGTATTATTAGTTATTAGCCATACAAATTAGTTTAGAGACAAAATTTGGAAAACATCAAGATAAGGTAAATCAATAAATGCTGGGGGGTGTTTTGAAATAACCTGTAATTCTAGGATTGATCTCCCCCCCAAATCAGACAGGATTTTCTCAATGCTGACAGCAGTGTTTTCACTGTGCATCACCATGGCATGGGGAGCGAAGGTCAGCGGCAGCCCTGTAGGCCCCGGGAGGCAATGCTATCATAAGCATTAAGAACGCAGATTACCTAGATGTAGGGACCTCTCCAGGAGAAAAACTTTTATGAGAGACACCAATCTTAAGGAAGGGCAAACATCTAGAGCCAAGGTCTTGTCACATGAAGTCATCTCCTCCTCATCATGTGAGACCCCTCCTCTCTCGAAACCACAGACCCCTACCCCATTCCTTAGCCCAGGACTTAAATCCCTGCTTTATCCCATAACTTTAGGATCCACAGCCATGTAAATTCTTCATATGTGTGTAATTAAAAGTGGGCCTTTTCTCCTACTGATCTAGTTGATCTTCACTTGTGTGCTTGTCCAGCCTGAAAGGAACCCAGAGGAGGAGGTGCTCCCCGGAGCTCTGGCACATTCATCCAGTTTCTTTTTAAGATACAGAGACATGAGGAGGAGAGAAGGGACAGAAGTGGCGTAATGAGTCCAACACACATCATGAGACGTATGGACAGTCACAATCACTTCTGGGTTGTACCGATACAGCTACTGATAACCACAACAGACAAATACTTTGCCAAACTCTGTAAACGGTGGGAAAGGGAAGTAGAACCATCTAGAACCATCACTAAGCTTTAGGAGATTTTTTTCATTTCAAATTTGGTGCTTAAGATGGAAATATGGAAGTCAAAGACAGGAATACTAGATTCAGTGTCTAGAAGAGTTGTGCTAGGATTACTATCAATGCTGATGCAGACCCCAAAAAAGTATTCATCTTCTCTACCCCTGGCTGTGAACAGAGTGGAGTGAAAGTTTACAGGAGAGATGAAAGTAGCAAAACTTTCTAATGTTTCTCTAAAGGCAAATCACTAGCGGACATAGAAGAATCCATTTCCAATGAAAGGTTTGTCAGGATTCGGGAAGAAAGACAATTAAAAAGTCCTACCTGCATACCAACCTACGGATACTCCAGACACCTGAAACAAAACACTTATACTCAAGAGGCCTCAAGCAGGGTGACAGTGAGCTCCACTGAGAACCCAAATGTGGGTAAAGAGACCCTTTGCAGTCCCCAGTAGGGAAAAGGTTAGTGTGATGACAATTAAACAAACATCAAGTTCTGATAATTCAAGAGCTGTGATTTTCAGTCCTGAGTCACATTTCACAGGATGTTAGTATCACTGTTAGAATAAAGAAATCTGAGTATACCCAGAGCTTGTGGCATGATCAGTTCTTGGTTTCCCATGGTGAGAAGCGTTCTGCAGCCAACGCAAAACATGCAGAAGATGATGTCAAAGAAGCACCACTTACCGTGCAATCATTTTGCCGAAAAGCGTGACATAAAGGGCATTGCAGGTGGTAGCAGAACGACAGTGCCGTTCTAGCTTCTTCTCCTGCATTGGTTTACCAAAAACAGACAAGAATACAAAACCGCCCTGGAATCAAGAGTCTTAACTGCAGAGCCAACCACAACTGTCCCTGCAGAAAGTGCCCGGCTCCTGCATCTCATCTGCAGCACCACGCCCAGGAGTGGGGGCTGTGGATATGGCCAGCAGGCAGATGCTTTTTTGCTTTTAAAATTCCTACTTAATATAATACAGTAAAGTAGACCTTAAGACCACAATCTTTTTTATGGCTTGTTCTAGATCTGTAATTAGTTTAAGAGCAAATCATATTAAAAAAATTACTATTAACTCTAATTTTCCTTATGACAATAGGAAGGTCCTATTTTGAACTTGAAGTCTTATGTAAGGTTTTCTAGGAAGGCTGATAAAGAATAAAAGCAAAATTAAAATATTTACCTGCTCTTTATTCAATTTAATGTCTATAGAATGGCATTCTGCAATTATAATTGATTTTGCATCGTTCGGATTTAATGGATCAAGATGAAGTGTTGGCCACAACCTTTTATTTAAAGAAAAAAAAAAGAAATTCTCTTCTAAAGCTGCAATACACCCACAACATAATCAATACAGGAATTTTTATATTACCTTTATAAAATAAGCAAATCTAATCTGTTAGTCATATTAAGTAACAATACTTCATCAGTTCCAACATTTATCATTACTTCTAGCAAGTTATCACAAGGAAGACTGTTACAAGATCGTATATACATTAGACAAAAAAGTAGCAAAATATTTCCATTTCTAAGTTCCATGTTATCTGTAGCACTGATATGTATCTATAAGGAACAGTAAAAGACAGCCTTTGCCCACATGTTACTTGTAATCCAACTGGAATTTCATCACCCTACAACATGCATATGCATCTCAATGGGGAGGTACAAAAAAATCTTACTTTTTATGTATAAAGCACAAATACATACAGAAACTTTATCCAGTTTATATATGGTATTAAAATTTCTTGGATGGGAGAAGACAAATAGGAAGAAAATGTCTAAAAAGGCTCCATAGGGGAACCAAAAAGGTTGAAAGCAGTGCCCTCCAGAATTCACCCACTATGCCCCCCTTTTGAAAACGTTAAAGCGAGCTTGCATTTCAGGAGAACAGGCATCTGGTTGACTATTTCTAGCCCAGCGCTCTGCCTATAGCACTCTTTGGAGCCAAGACTGACAACTCAAACCAACCATGTGTCCAAAAAAAGCTCACAGCCTTTTCTCCACAAACCTGCCCATCCCTTGCATTTCCTATGTCACTTCATGGAACCACGATTAGCTTTATTTCTCAAGTCAGAAATCTGGCGTCGTCCTAGTCTTCTCCCCGCACCCCCAGGCTAGATCTAACCTCCCCTTGAATTCATCCTTTCCTACCCATGCTCGCTGCCACTTATATAAAAAATATGGAAAACTCAAAACACACATTAAAAACCTTTCCTTGTACCTGAAAGCATTTCCCGTAATCTGAAAGAACGCATGTTAGCGGCGTACCTCCAAGCTGGAGGGCATGTTTCTACGTTCACAGACACAATTACTCTCACATTCACTGGCAGGGGGTCTATCAGCCATTTCATGTGCTTTTCAACTTGCTTAAAGATATAAAAACAAAATTCAATCTATTAATTCAAGATACTTCAAAACAACCCAATAATAGCTCTCCAAGTAATATAAAATTCTCCTTATTCTCCTTATTACTAAGGATGAAATCTAATTTTGGGATGATTTATCTCAGAGTACTAGAAGAACAAGTGTCTGATGACTTGTAGACACTTAAAGAAATGTAAATGCCCTAAAAATTTGTCAAAATGACAATTGCTAATTGTATAAATTCAGTTGATCTTTCCCAATAAAAGTCTAGTGATTACTGGTATACAGTGTATTTTTTTATTTATATGCATCCTCCCTAGAAATTAAGCAGAAATAATAAATGAACATTTTCTTCTCAAACAAATCATTTAAAAGGCTGCTGATATTTCTGTCTTTTTCTGAGAGTATAAATAGGTTAGAAAAGGAAAACAGTTCCTTACCTGAACTTGATCTATAGAATCAATAATGATGATGATACTGCCTTGATGACGGGCAGACAGTTTTTCTAGCCAACGTGGAAACTCTTCTAGAAGCTTAGCAGGATCCAGTGTCAGAGCAGACACCGACCAAGAGTGCTGCATCAACTATGGGGCGAGAACACACCACACTAAAGTAGTCACACTGCGTCACACTGTCACACCTTTTAAACCAAAACTGAGTTACCAAGAGGACCCCAATGCACTGGGTGTTACTTTTAACCTTTAAAAAACCAAGACAAACAGGTCATACTGAAAACTAGTTTACCCTCAGGTGCTTAGTCTCACCAATTTCTCAATCTAAGTAAAACTTCTGATAATTCCAAGAGACAGTGTACCATACCTTTAGCGTTAATCGTTTAATGATCAAGGAAGACTCGGAGCTGGTTGACAGGGGCCTCCCCACAAAATGAGAAAGAATTAGGGTGTTAGGGGAATTCTTCTGTTGTAACTGAATCCTGAAAGAAAAATAACTTTTATAAGGCTGATGAAGCTCTTTTACCATCAAGCAGAAAAGAATTCCCAATGCACTTAACGTCAAATACTGCCTGTCAGCAATCACATAGTTGCTTTTATATAAACATGGGAAACTTCAATTTTTATTCCATTTTTATATTCTTTTAATAAACCTTTAAGAAAAGTATTGATTCGTTTAAATTACAAATTGATGTGAACAACTGTAAACTAAAATAGTGTACATTTGAGGTTGAGGTATAAATAAAGTGAGCATTAACCTTTCATTAAAAATATGCTATTAGAGGAAAAACAGTTTCCTTGTTAAGAACAAAAATATTTTCCAAACATAACTTTACATAAAAGGGCATTGAAAAAGAAACAACTTATGTGAACTCTTCCATATAAATAATTATAAATGAAAGCAAAGTTTTACTACTTGCTTAACTAATATGATGAAGTAAATGAAACTAAAACGATTTATTAACATATATGAACTTTAATCCACGATTTCAAGAACTGGCTTGCATTCATAGTAAAGGTTATCCTTTATTTTGTTGTTCTTTGGAGTTTATTTCATTCCAATTAGTCTGTCTGTCTTGTTTCAAATACTGAAAATCCCAATGAAACTATTAAGATTCCAATAATCGAAAATGAAGGCACATCCCTTTCTAGAGTCCCCTAATGCCACCCCACACTGACTGCTCCCTCATACAGCACTCCCTTAATCTGACTTACACGCATATGCACACAATCACAAATATTCACATTTCTCTTCACATTTTGTTCTCCCAACATCCAAACTGTATACACTTCAGGGCATGAGTCTATTGTTTGACTCTTTTAGCTTTTTCATGTTGTATCCAGGCCATGATGGAAGGCAGACATGCAATAATACATTTTATTGAATGAATTCAGTAACCAAATGATGACAACTATAGTAACAATTTAATTGTAGCATATCATACCACTTTGATAAAAGAAGGGACTTTCCAGAACCTGGTCCTCCAGATACAAGAAGGGGTGGAATCGGAGCTGGAGCCGCCACTAGGTCATTAAGGCGCTGGTAATACTAGAACGAAAAATGATTTTGTTGTGAGGAAACACATGTCTCTTAGAATATAAATAGAGTCAACTTCTGATTACCCTGTGAAGTCACTAGAGAAAAGCAAAATGAGAAAATGAAATCTACTTTTAGTCACTAGCACCTTCATAACTGCTTATTTTTATGGTTGGTTAAATATGCCCAAAGTGGTAAATTAAGAATGGGTCCCAATTTCTTCTATACCTATGTACTGCTGTAAATTAGTGGATGAGAGACAACACTTAATGGATGAGACACCCCATGTGGGGTTTTATAATATTCAGATGTTTTGTGTTCTCAGAGCCTTCATTTATAAAATAATGATAGTACCTCTCTTTAAAAAAACAATTTAACACTTATCACATGACAGATATTATTCCAAGTGCTTTCTGTGCATTATCTGGATTAATTCACCCAAGAACCCTAGGATACAGGGACCATTAGTTATTCTAACTCTGCAGACAGGAAAGTCAAAGTTTAGGGCCAAGTTATGTGAGCAAAAACCCCTAGTTAGGAGATAGCCAGGACAGGAGCAGTCTAAATTATATAAACACAGTCTAAATCATAAAAGTTCCAAAAATTGAAGCTGTTAGTGACAGCTTCAATAATATTCTTTAAAATATTCGTTTCTTACATTAATATTATTCAGTAGTTTTGAACTTGGACATAGATTCTTTGTGCACTTCAAATTCAGTTAATTTGCTTAGATTTTAAGATGCTGAGGAATGTCTGATTCCTCTAAGAACCGAAAGAATACACAGCCTTACAATTTTTATCAAGTTACCTGGCTATTTGATCTTGGGCTGGTAAACTAAAGAAGATGGCCTAATGAACATGTGCTTTATAAATCCTAATCTAAAACCCAAAAGGTTTGATGTTTGTATTTGTGAATCTCAAATATCTGTCACATGACACAAACTCAAACACAAGTCTCAACATGGACAATCAAGTCCTGGGAGCTGACACCTACACAGTCAGCAACTCTGATTATATGTAGGTACATATACAATCAGAATACAGCCTTTAGGTGGTGACTGACTTAGTGGTCTCTGTTGGAAGAATATTCCAAATACTTACTTTCTCAAATCCCAACTCCTGGGATAAATTCGAGGCCTGTTGAAAAGTCTCCATTTGCTCTTGTTCATCATGTATGTCCCACAAAACGTCACCTAAATCATCATCTTCTGGAACAGAATCTTCACTGCCCACATCCTTCATTTCCAGGTCTGTGTTCTCAAAGCCCAGGATGTCCTGCACCCCCAGAGCAAGGATAAACATTGACTAGGATAAACATTTTCTCCCAAATACTTTTTAACTAGCACTTTGGTAATCCATTTTATACTTAACAGGTACTGAAGCATCAAGTAGCTTTGTGAGACAGATGAGAAATAAAGACACACAGTGCTACTCACTCCAAAAAATATCTGCAGCCCATGTTCATTGGAACATGACTGACAACAGCCCAGAAACACCTAAGGGTCCATAGATGAACGAATAAAGAGAATGTGGCAGAGATAGTATGCTGTGGAATACTATTCAGCCATGAAAAGGAGGGCATCCTGCCATTTGGATGGACCTTGAGCATATACACTAAATAAGATAATGTCTCAGATTAACATGTTGTACATCTTAAACTCACAATGTTATACATTAAATGTATTTCAATTAAATGAAAGAATGGATGAAAGGATCCACTCTGTAAGGTCAGTGGATAGGAGCTGACCAAAAACAGAAAAAAAGAAAATATGTGTCCAACTAACACCAGGCAAATAGTCCAGGATGGTCTCCCAGCAGGCACTTTCTCCTTGGCCATGATTTTCAAAAAACAAACAAGTGGTTTTCTCTGGAAATTCCAATTTTATGAAAAACAGTCTGAAAATATTTCGGATGCTATATGACAGACAATGCATATTTACCTGTTTAATAATCTTCTCCACATAAATATAAGTTTTATAAACTCCTTCTACAGGATCTCCTGAGTGATCAATGATCTGGGAAAAAAGTTTCATAAGAAAAATCAGTAAGAGGAGGTGCTTGTGTGTCAGGAACCGTTCCAAGTACATAAGTTAGCTCGTTTATCCCAACACTGGCCTATGAGGAGACCCTGTTCCTCTCACCATTTACAGAGAAGGAAACTGAGGCACCTAAGCGCCTCAAGGTCACAGGGGAGCTGAGTGAGCACAGTGTGAACAGCAAACTTCTGGTCGCAATAAAACAAAAGTGTGCTTTGGCATATGTTTCCACACCACTCAACGCACACACCTTCGAAATACACTGACACGCATTTTATGCCAGTAAAGTTGTAACTTCACAAAACCAAAAGACAAATAGAAAAAATTTTGTTATGAAAAACAGTCTTTTGAATTTGTTGAACGAATGTCCTGTTTAAGAACAAATATATTACTAATAAGTGATTTTTTTAAGATTTATTTATACAAGCACTGGGGTATAGGCCAGAGACGCAGGAGGGTGAGAGAATTCACCAGAGACAGAGTGGGGAGCAGAACAGGCAGACGGACTGAAAACACTGCTGAGGGGAGCAGCGGGCGAGACAGGAGAGGTCTGTCCCGCCATGTGGGTTTCTCCTTGGCCAGTCAGAAATCAAACCCGCGCTGCAGAGGCTGCGGACTGCTTCACAGCGTTGCGCTCAACCCACTGCACCATTAGGGAGGCCCGCTAATAAGTGGTTAATAGCTAGTACGATTAGAATATGGCAATGGTTTTACAAAACAGATCAAGGGGATAGCATGGGATTTATCCAACATTTACATTTTTAATCATGCTGGAGAGGTCTTATCTTCCTCTTGTTTTTATAAAATAATGCCATCTTTTCAGTGTGTTAATTTTTATAAGTGTGATTTATAGAATCTTTTTTTTTAATTTTTTTTTTTAATAGAGGCATGCTTTATTTATTTGTTTGCTGGTTTGTTTGTTTGTTTTTGTTTATACATGCACTGGATACAGTCAGAAGCGCGGGAGGGTGAGAGAATTCACCAGAGCCAGAGCGGGGAGCAGAGCAGGCAGAAGGACTGAAGTACACTGCTGAGGGGAGCAGTGGGCGGCAGGAGCGGTCTGCACGCCATGTGGGACCCTCCTCCGTGGCCGGGGAGCAGCCGGGGATGGAACCGGCGCCACAGAGGCCGCGGGCAGCTTCGCAACCCAGCGCTCAACCGCTGCGCCACCGGGGAGGCCCAGATTTATAGAATCTTAAGAAAGATGAAATAGTACCTTTTTCCTACAGGGCCTCATGGATTAACAGATACCAAAATAATTAAAATAAAGAATGAAGTGGTTCTGAACAATAATTCTAATAAAAATGCACTTTTTTTGTCTTTGGCTCTTCAGTTTAATATAAAGCTATCTTTTCAGTGCTAAGTGATGTGAAGAAAAATGCTTATATTTATATTTGATCTTATTTTTCAGCTGAGCACAGAGAAAAAGTGTGAAAATCCTAGATTTGTTTTCAAATGTATTCTTAACATGAACTACAAACGCTTCCCTGTCTTCTCAGTGTGCGGTAATGAGGAGTCTGCCCTTCTGCTCTAAACATGGTCCCGCCCTGCATCCCAGAAGGTCATGTCATGTCACTGATGAGAACATCAGTGCCTGGCTTTCCCCGGTACCCCCGGGATAGGTGCTCTGAAAGCCTCCTCCTTACTCTAGCCCTTGATCAAGGCAGATGGAGGGGCTGTGCATGGAGGATGTGGGGGGTAGCAGAAAAGAATCTGATTTGTCCACTCACAGGTGATACTCATTTTAGCTACATGTTGCTATTTATTCCTCTAGTTCCCTCATAGCCCACCTCCAGACTACTAGGAAATCTGTTGGCTCTACTGTTAAAATTTATCCAGAATCCCACTGCTTCCCATCACCTTCTCGACTCCCCCCGGCCTCTCTCACCTGGCTGACCTCCACGGCTCTGCCCTGCCCACCACTCTCCAGGCCAGTCTCAACACAGCACCTGGAGATCACTGTCAGATCGCATATTCTCTCCTGTTGCTTAAAGTCCTCCCATGCCCATCCCCCTTCACTGTCTCCCCAGGTAAAAGAACCAAGGGAGGGCCTTAGTTTTAAAATGGCCTGTAAGGTTCTTCTAGATCAGTCCCCATTACCTCTCCCACTAATTGCCCCTCACGCTCTGCTCCAGCTTCCCTGGCTTCCTTCCAGACACGCCAGGCTCACTCTCAGCTCGTGGCCTGAAAGCTTAAGTGCTTCCTTCAGCCCAAGCCTGTTCTTACAAAACAACCCTCTGAACTTTACCTTGGCTTTGTTGGCAGCGTTCAGGTTAGAGACTTGGTCAATCAATTGCCGGACAGAGTCGGAACTGACTTCCCCGTCCTCCAAACGATGATAAATTAATCGTGGTTTGCCTTCAGGGTTTTTCAGAAAAGCTTCTTCACAGTCTTCCAATAAAAGGCTAGATTGAAAATCAGTATTTCTTGTAGTACCCTGCCCTGTGGCAGCAGTGAATCAACCTGAGTGTCAATAATGAGGGTTAAAACTACAAAGACTTAGCAGTCAGCAAAGACCAGCTGCAGCTTGTTCTGCAAACAAGATTTAAAAGGCTCAAAATGATCTTTACATTTACAATGTTGTTCTTATGACCAATTAACCAAGTCTAATAGCAAGAAACCTTTAATTCTTTATTTTATTTATAAAAGGCCATAGAATATATTGAGTTTCTTGGATTGTTGTGGTTAGGAGAACTTAATTAGAATTTATCTTCGAAGTTCATTTGGCAATCTCAATTCTATTTACAAGTTAATTCATAGTAATTACAGAATTTTCAGCTTACCTTGGTAAAGCTAAATGAATGAATAAAATAACTAATGAACTCTTCTCAATTTCCCATTTTCTTACAGTGAGGTATTGATTCTCAACATCTACTGGAAAATATACAGCATGGAAAAAATATCCCATTGTCTCGCACATTCTTTTAAGTTTAGGTGAATAGTCCTACAGATAAATTAGAACATATAAAAGCACAATAAGCTAAAGATCTAGTCAGCTTCCTCCTACTTAGAATAAAAGGCGTGTTTTAGAACAGACAGTTTATGCTGGATATTTTCTCATGTAAAGTTTTAATAGTATGTAATCACATTTTAAAGAAAAATTTTGAGAAAGTGAGTTTCTCTAGTTAAAAAATAATAATAATAATGTTAGCAACTTTTCCTAGCTCAAGAAATGAATTATTTCACAGTAAAACCTAAACACTCAGAACAAATATATTAGGTTTTTTCCCCTTTGGTATTTATTTTTTATGATTACAAATGTTTTCTGTTTTACTGTTATAAAGAGTGAAAAATATAAGTCCATAGATCAACAGAGTATAAACTGTTCACCGTGATATATTAGAACACTAAAACAATCAAATGTAAATTTCAAATGTTTAAATATTTTGGTCTATAATACATTAAGTTATTAAGTAACGATAACTACTATAAATAATATAAGTTAATAATATAAATAAATAGCTGCCTCAGCATGTGCTTGTTAATAATCTATATTCAGTTAATGAGTGGAAACTTTGATTTCAAAATATTTTAACTAACTCAGACACCATCAACAAGGGTCTTCTTAATCATTGCAGAGAACAGGTGATGAAGCATTCAAAAACATGAAGTTCCCTGATCTTAACTGGAATATACTGATAATGCAGAGGAAGATTTTCTCTTAAACCCAAGATGCTTCCTGTTGTATTAAAACATATACTAGTAGTAAACTACTTGGTTTCGATGTAGAGGTATCATAAATCGGATACGATACTAACTTGTATTTTAAATCAGTGAATAAAGAGTTTATAAATATCCTTACCTTAAGGAAAAGATCCATTTCAGGCTGGGTTTCATCTGTATAAATGAGGTAACATTTGACCGTGTTGCTCCACAGAGAATGCGAAAACAGTGGAGTAACTTGTAATAAACTAGCTACAGCGATATCCCAATCGTCTGAAAATAAAAATTCTGAATTTATGAAAAAATTACTGAAAAACATTTAACAAGATGAATCAAAAAATTAATAGTCTGAAAAAATACAACAGGCATCACTGAATGGAATCTGATTGCACTTGTAATACTGACATAGCTTCTAGAATAACATATTCGAGGGCCTCCCTGGTGGTGCAGCGGTTGAGCGCTGGGTTGCGAAGCTGCCTGCAGCCTCTGCAGCGCCGGTTCGATCCCCAGCTGCCCCCTGGCCACCGGAGGAGGGTCCCACATGGCGCACAGACCTCTCCTGCTGCCTGCTCTGCTCCCCGCTCTGGCTCTGGTGAATTCTCTCACCCTCCCGCGCTTCTGACTGTACCCAGTGCTTGTATAGATAAATAAATAAATCTTTAAAAAAAAAAAAATATTCGAAGGCAATCAGTTCTCTAACTTCAAATTCTACCTGTAGGCTTAAAGCAATCAGTATCACCAGTGGTCCCTGCCAGTCAAATGTCACCAAACAACGTGACTTGAACTGCTCAATTCATCTGGTCCCTGAGGAGAGCCTGTCTTCCCAGACTGCCCTATAGTTTTGCCTACTTATTACTCTAAAATATACTGAATCAAAAAGAATTTTTAAGAATGGCATAAAATGAAAAGTAGTCATATGGTATTTAGTGAGAATCAACATTTTAAGACACACTTGGCTAATTCCAAAGGATCAATTTTTAAAATGATTTTCTTTTTGCTAATAGGTAAATAATTTTACAGTTTTAAGAAAAAGCTGGAGGTCTGCCCAGGTCTGCTACTGGTATTGAAACTCTGAACAGATCTTGGAACTGTTTTAGACACCAAATTACATAAAAATATGAAAATATTCTTTTGACTATTATGTAACTGGACTTTTGCATTCTACTCTGTAAAATGCTTAAACCTTTGACAATATCAAAGGTGCAGAGGGAAAAAGCTAAAAACTACTGCTTTCAGTTCATCTACATTAGACTCTCACTGCTTTAATTAAAAAAATCTGAGAACTCAGACCAAAAGTTGGGATATTAAAATCTGGTTGTCCGGGCCAGCCCTGAAGCACCAGCTGACCCGGGTATGAGTTATGTAAATTCAGCAGCCCTGGTACGTGATGGTTTGTCAAGGGAAGATGCCAGAACACAACCTTCATGCTCTCCTGATGGGATTCCTCCCGGCACAAGCCTATAATACATGAAAATCACTACCGCTGGCCAAGGTCATTGACAAATGGCACTTGTTACCTCTGTTGACATTTGTAAAGGGTCCTTCCACATCTATAGAACTATGGGCGAACTCAGGGCCCCGGAAGGACTGCTGAAGCTGGATCATACTTCCTAGGGACGGCTCACTTCCCAGGGCGCCTCCAGCCCAGTATTCACACTGGGTTCCAGCAGCTATTAAAGCAAGAGATTTTATCTTGTGAAAACCAAATTACTGAAACTTATTACATATACTGAACAGGATTTCAAATTCATAGAAAGACCACAATATTATAAATACAACAAGTCAAACCTCAATGATGTAAAAACACACTTTGCCCTGACTTCTGGCCATTTCTAACGTGCTAGTTAACATAATTCTGGCTATCATTTCAAATTCAAGCAAGGGATTAAAACAAGAAAGATGAAAAGTAGGGCCTCCCTGGTGGCGCAAGGGGTTAAGACACAACCTATTATGCTATCCACAGCCTCTGCATCACGAGTTTGATCCCCGGGCAGCAGGGGAGCTACCCACATGGCACAGCATTCCTCTCCTGACTCGCCCACTGCTCCTCTCAGCAGTGTTGTTCAGTCAGTCTGCCTGTTCAGTTCCCCACTCTGTCTCTGGTGAATCCTCTCACCCGCCCCCCCACACCTCTGGCCTGTACCCCGTTCTTGTATGCATAAATAAATCTTTAAAAAAAAAAGTTAGTACTAAAAATCCCAGGATATTGGTCAGATTTCAAAAATACTGTCAGTTGCCACATTTTACTTTAACATGCATCAGTTTATAAGAATATAGTTATAGTTCTTTATAAATAGGAAAGTTACTACATGTTCCTACTGCAGTTAAAATACTCTTTCAGTATCAGTCATAGTTCATTATTTTTTTGAAACATGGGGAGCACTTTCACTCTATGATTTCATACTTTATTTCTAGAAAAAAGCACTTCATATATTTAATTATAAAATAAAAACTTTTCAAATAGTTCTCAAAACTGCACTAGAAACCACTCAATGAAATGTGCAGCTATTCTGGTAGCTGCAAAAAGAGGCAGCAGAGACTACTAACTGCCCTCAATGTCCCTTCTACTCTTCTCCCGTCAATAACAGAACCCCGAACTTTAGGTGAATACAGGGCTCTCCCACCAGTGACCACACTTCCCAATTTTCACAGGCATAGCTCTGACCTACCAGATCTAGGCGGGAGTCATCTGTTTATCTTTCAAGGAAAGAAATGCAATCTTTTCCCTCTTCCCCTGGCTGAACATAGATGTGATGGTGGAACTCAGAGGAGCTGTCTTTACTAAAGAGAGGAAACCTGCAGGGTTAGGCTGCAGAACAAGACTAGGCCCTGATGAAGTCATGGACTCGTGAAAAGAGCCATCACAGCAGCTGAGTAAGCAAACGTCTATTTGCAACAGCCATCATAGGGAGAAGCATCAAGTTGGTGCTACAGAAAAACTAAGAATAATAAAAGTAGGAAATAACCCAACCAGTAACATCTGTACAGTTGTCATCTGAATCAGACTCCCCAGGGTCAAACACTTGGATCCCTTGAGCCTGCAGCCTCTGAAGTTTGCTCTCCAACTCTCGCTTGGCCCTCAGTAAGTCCTGGATTTCATTTTCCTTGGTCTCCCTAAAAATCTTAAAAAGAAAAATTTCATTTAAGAAAACTTTTTCATAATCAAGGAAAAACTTTTTCATAATCTGTGATTCCTAAAACCAAAGTTCATTGGTTCTTGAGCTCTTTTGGAGGATGACTGATTCAAGTGCCTCCACCTCACTGTTTTGTAACCGCTGGGATTCCAGCGGGATTCCTCCCTAGTGTGGGGCCACCTGGTATGCTGCATGCTTAGCAACCCTGCCCTCTTCCTGTAAGTGGCAGTAACACCTTCCCACACAAAACATCCCAAGCATTTCCACATGCCTTGCCCCAAATAGAGACCCTTTTCAAAATCCCTATTTACAGGTTCACTTTTAAACCTTTCCTTTGAGACTATCTTAAGGTCACCAGGTCCAGCTCAAAAGTGTAAGAATTGCTTTACTCTTCTGTAACTTTCATGAACAAGGCTAACATGACTCATTCATCACATTATATGAACTTCTAAAATATGTTGTTTTTATTCTGTGTCGCCCTGGAGGGAAAGGAATTTACCTTGAATTGTCTTTTCACTTTATCTCTGTCATGTTCGAATGTAGCTGCTCTCTCCATTGCTTGGTATTTGGCTTCTAAAGCACTTTCCTTTTCCCGAAGTATCTTCTGGTAAGTTTTTTGAAGTGCCTGGAATAATTTACATTATTATTTCTATTCCTCCCGAAGTTTATATTCTCTTACACCTCTGTAACATAGCTTAGCATTTTAACAACATACTTACTATTTTACCAGTTATCAAACACATAATGAAAAGAACGCAAACATGTTTGAAACGACAGCATCTTAACATTAAGCTTTTTGGTGGAAATTAATACTTTTTCTTTGAAATACTGTACCACCACTTAACCTTCCCTACACCTCAGTTTTCCCATCTTTGAGAGACTAGAAAGCATCCTCTGGCTCCACTTCTCAATCATTTTACACCCCCCACCCCCCAGGGTGCCTGACACACTACAGGCCTCCGGCACGTGTTCTCCTGCATGGACTAGACGTGGAGAGTGCTGCAAGCGTGGGTATGTGAGAAAGGAGCCAGAGGGGCTCTAGAAGGGACCTGGGTTGGGAAGAGCAGTAACCTGGGACTGTCGGCCCTTACTGAGCAGGTGTTAGACCGCGTGGTCTTCCTTCCGGCCTCCCCTACAGTGGGTCCTGTCTACTGGCAGTGAAATCAACTGTGTGAGTGCAGGGGCCGTTTTATGGATGCCAGTGCATTAAGGCTGCCCAGTAGGGACGATGATAAGACCACAAAGAGACTGCTGATAAATGTCTTCCCAGGTTAGCTATGTAACAGCTAACCCGGCGAGAGAGGGCTTGACTAAAATGCCCTGTCTGAAAGAAGCAGGCTTCTTTCTTTTAGAAAAATCAGCTCGAGGTATTCACTTCCTACTATGATGAGTCCTGCTGTAACAGGGTGGTCCCCAGGAAAGGGGGAGGTTCCCTGCCCCACCCAAGGGAGGGTGGAGCTGAGCAGGAAGAGGAGAAGCAGCAGAAGAGACTGAGGAAGGAAGCAGGATGGAGCCAGGAGACCTGGAGGAGGTGCATGGAGCCTAGAGACACGTAAAGAAACTGTGCTTGTCTTTTGGTTGTGGACTGGGTGACACAGATGTGGGTGAGACCCGTGGGGAGGTGACAATGGCAGCTTTTATCTGGATGTTGATTTTGCTCTTTTCCTTCCGGGCTTGTCCGGTTGTTTGTGACCCTTTTCTGTGGGTCCCCACTGGAAGATGCTTTAGACTCATGGCAGGCTTTGGGGCCTTGTTCTGGGCTGATCCCATTTGGATGGAGTTTTACCCACGAGGGGATGGGTAACTTTGGGTGCTTCATTTAGAAACTAGACTCTTTGCCTTACCTGTATTGTTTCCTAGTTGTATTAAAGTTCCTTCCCATTAAAGTCTCCTATGTTTTGTGTTGATGCGGCGGATGGCAGAACCCATTTGGAATAGGCAGGTTTGCGGGGTTTGGGCTGCCCCTCTCCCTGTCCTATAACACTGCTATGATGAGACACCTGGGCTGTGTAGAAGTCTCCCCCATAATAAAGGAGGGAGCACACACACCAAATCCCCAGAGAGGCCAAAATCCACCGGCAGAGTCTCACAACCCTGCTCACAGAGCAGCAACTACTTCTTGCTTTATCTATTTATTCAAGCTCATTAAACTAGGTCTACTCCAGGGAGGGCCTGCGGGAACTGCGGTTGTTGCTGTTTCAGTTAACAAAGTGGATTCAGGGAGTTTGACTCTATGTAAGGAACGTTTTCAACCACAGTAGTGAAAATGAGGGGCAGGGCGGGTTTCCAGAACATTCAACCCAAGAGCTGGGCCATCTGAGGGGAGGGAAAATTAAAACCTCCTGGGAAGTTCGCTGATTCTCTGCAGCAGGCAGATGTGGAGGCCTCGGTGGGGCGCGGGGAGGGACGCCGCGTCCCCCGTAAACCGCTTCTCGGGGCGCCTTGGAGACCGGTTTTTGCTGCCTCAGGACACTTTTGAGCAAACTGTTGCTGGAACCCGTGGGGGCCCCCGAGAACACGTCCCCCCGTTAAGTCGCCGGGCCTTGGGCCTGCGAAGCGCGCTGGTCTGGGGGCGGCGGGACGGGCGCGGGGCGCGGCCCGGCCTCGGGGTGCAGCCCGCGCCCCCGCCTACCTGCAGCTCGGCGCGCAGCCGCTTGTTCTCCGAGTCCAGCTTGGCCTCGCGCCGGCCCATGGACAGCAGCTCCTGGTTCTTGCTGACCCGGAAGATGTCGTACTCCTTCCGCAGCCGCTCGTACTCGGCCGCCGCGCACTCCAGCTCGGGGCCCGCCGAGCCGGTGGAGCGGAAGCTCGCGCCCAGCAGCCCCCCGCCGCCCGGCCCGCGCGCCGCCGCCCCCGCGCCCGCGCCCGCCGCCCCCGCGCCGCGCCGGAGGGAGCCGCGCAGCAGGCGGGCCTTGGGCCGCACCTCCACCGGGATCTCGCAGGCCTCGCCGCCGCCCGCCCCGTACGTGTCCTCGATCACCTCCCCGCCCGCGGGGCTCACCAGCGACGAGGCGGTCCCCATGGCCGCCGGGCCCGCCGCCGGTACCAGCAGGGGCGGGGCGGGGGGCGGGGCGGGGCGGCGGGCGGGGGCGGGGCAGCATGAGGGGCGGGGCGGCGGGCGGGGGCGGGGCAGCATGAGGGGCGGGGCGGGGCGGGGCGGGGCGGCGGGCGGGGCGGGGCAGCATGAGGGGCGGGGCGGCGGGCGGGGCGGGGCATCCTAAGAGGCGGGGCATCATAAGGGGGCGGAGCGGGGCGAGCGGGACGGGGCGGGGCAGCCGGAGGGGGCGGGGCGGCCGGAGGAGACGGGCAGCCGGAGTGGGCGGGGCAGCCGGAGGGGGCGGAGCGGATCAGGGCTGTCGGGGGGCAGCCGGAGGGGCGGGGCAGCCGGAGGGGCGGGGCAGCCGGAGGGGGCGGGGCAGCCGGAGGCGACGGGGCAGCCGGAGGCGGCGGGGCAGCCGGAGGGGCGGGGCAGCCGGAGGCGGCGGGGCAGCCGGAGTGGGCGGGCATCCGGAGGGGCGGGGCATCCGGAGGGGGCGGGGCGGGGCGGGGCAGCAGGAGGGGACGGGCAGCCCGAGGGGACGGGGCGGAGGGGGGGGGGGCTGGACGAAAGGGAAAGGCCTGGAGAATATTAACCAAGCAGCTTCCCAGCAGCCGCCACACAAGCGGCACCCCCTTCACCTGTCCGGCTCTCAGACCCTGGACCTCTGTCCCAGGCACTGGTCGCCCAGGACAGCTAGGGGCAGGCCCCTGCTGCTGAGTTCCGAATGTATTTAAATCAGCCAATCCTAAATCTGTTTCTCCTGCCCGTCCTACTCCTTCCTGCAGAAACCTCAGTAAAGACTCCTGCATGGCCAGAGTAGCCCCTCCTTTTGCCCTCCTGGCCACCCAGGTGCTGCCCCACACAGCCCCGCAAGGTGTGGCGGGACCCCACTGGGAACTGTGAGTAGAAACTCTTCTCAAGGGGGTCGACCCGCTAATATTCTCAACAGTATTTTAATATGTTGTAGAGTTTTTTCCCCCATAAAATTGCAGGCCCCGTGAGGGTGGAGGGCATATAAGAAGTTAGACAAAACTAGACACCTGGGAAGTCACAGTATCTTTCTCCTTAGACAGAGCTCTGGCCAATGCATGACCAAATCCCCATCGCTGCCTTCAAACTGTGAGCAAAATTTGCTTGGTTTTTCGAATTAAGCTTTTAAACTTATCAGCTTAGCAGGGAACCCATCAGTTCCAGATTCATTATTTAGCAATAATCAAGTTACACCACATATGAAACAGCCTATTCCCTGAGTTACTTCGTTAGAATCTGAGTTTCCACGGCATATTTCAACTCAATCTAGTATGGGGGAGCATGGGGGGGGCAGAAGGGGAGGGGGGTGCACAGCATGGGAGGAGAGAATGAGAGGATACACTCCTGGGAGGTGCGAGCTCCAGACTCATTTCCAGGAAAGTGGGTGGGGCTGAACTTGGCTGTCACCTCATGGAAGTGGGGAGAGGGGAGGTTGGCCTTGGGAATGTCATAGTAGTTGTTCAAATTATGGTGGTTGGTGAACTCATTGCTGAAGCCAAAGTCTGCAATTTTTACATTCAGGTCAGCATCAAAAAGCAGGCTCTCTGGCTTCAGGCCCCCCGTGGGTGACAGCTCTCTGGGGTAGTGCTGCACAGCAGGTTCTAACTGCCGGGCCTCTCTCATGGCCATGGTCCTGGAGATGATCAAACATGTCTCCTCTGCTAACAGACTTCATGACAAGGTACAGTATTTCTGGGGCACCCATCACCTGGATATTGTGGTGATTCAAGATCTTCATGCTATAGACTTCATGGAAAAGTCCTTGGCAGTTGTTAATGATCTTCGCGTCTACCTCAGTCCCAGTCAGGGTGTGCTGGCTCAACTTTACCTTAGTGAATGTACCTCAGCCAAGTGCCTCCAGCATCTCCTAATTTTAGATATGGGTTTCCTCATTAGCAGAGATGGATATGAAGTCCTAAATCATGTTTGGGAGTTAAAGTATATAAAGATGTGAATTACTGACATCAACACCAGCACTGACAATACTAACAGTGCTAACTAATACTAGCAAAGCTAACCATGCTTATACTATGTTAACAATACCAACAAATTATACTATGTTAACAATACCAACAACACCAACATGCCAATTAGCAATACTATACACTAAAGGAAATGAGAGAGGAATTTAAATATTTCACTATAAGAAATCAACTAGGTGCCTCCCTGGCAGCTTAAAGGGTTAAATCTCAGCACTATTACCTCTATGGCCTGCGTTTGATCCTCCACCAGGGAGCTGACCCATACATGGCACAGCAGACCTCTCCTGTCTGGCCTGAGGTTCCTCTCAGCAGTGTATTTTGGTAGATCCACCTGTCCTGCTCCCCCCATCTATGATGAATCCTCTCACCTCCTACATCTCTGGCCTACACCCCAGTTCTTTTACACAAAAATAAAAACAAATTAAGTGTTTTCAAAAAAGAAAGAAATCAACTAAACACAAAAGAAGACAGAAATGAGGGACATAAAAAGCTATAAGGCATATAGAAGATAGAAAAATGTAGAAGTCAATTAGTCCATCATCAGTAATTAATTCAAATATAAATGGATTGAGTTCTCCAGTCAAAGAGATGGCAGAAGGGATTAAAAAACATGATCCAAGTATTTGCTGTCTATAAGACAATCTTTACATATGAAGACACAAATAGATTGAAAGGATAAACAATATTCTATGTCAATAGCACCCAAAAGAGAATGGGGTGGTATACTAATATCAAACAAAATAGATTTTAAATCAAATACACCCATGTTCATATCAGCATTATTCAAAATAGCTGAAGCTTGGAAATAACCCAGTTTTCCATTGATGGATGTGAATGGATAAGTAAAATGTGGCCTAAACATACAATGAAATCATGTCTTGCCTTGAAAAAGAAGGAAATTATGTTGCAACATGGAAGAACCTTGAGGATATTATGCTTGTGAAACAGGCCAGTCATAAAAGGACAGCAACTGTCAGGTTGCATTTTGATTAGGTACTTAGGGGAGTCATATCAGAGACAGAAAGAATAGTGCTTGTCAGGAGCTGGGGCTGGGAGGAATCAGGAATATTTGTTTAGTGTATGTGGTGTTTCAGTCTTACAAGATGAAAAGACTTATGGGGATGGATGATGGTGAAGTTTGTGCAACATGACTTAAATGTATTTAAAACTACTGAACAGAGCACTTAAAAATGGTTAGGTGTAAGGGCCTCCCCTGGTGGCGGAGCAGATGAGTGCTGGGCTGCAAAGCTGCCCGCAGCCTCTGCAGCACTGGTTCGATCTCCAGCCACTGGCGAGGGTCCTACATGATGAGACAGACCTCTCCTGCCATGCCCGCTGCTCCCTTCAGCAGTGTATTTTGTCAGTCTGCCTGTTCTGTTCCCTGCTCTGGCGCTGGTGAATCCTCTCATCCTCCCGTGCTTCTGACTGTATCCAGTGTTTGTATAAATAAATAAATCTTTAAAAAAAAATGGTTAGGTGTAAGATGGTAAATTTTGTTATGTATATTTTACCACAATAAAAGTTTTGTTTGTCCCTCCCAGCTGTCGTGTGAGTTTCTGTGTGTTGGAGCAGGTAAGGAGGTGGGTAGGAGAAGCCAGTGGAGAGTAACCAGCTCCGAGCAGATCCCAGATGGCACTTCATACATGAGACTTCTCCTTCCTGGTTTCAATCACATTGATCTCAATCATATAATCCCTTTTTTTCCAGAAAATCACATAAACTGTGAACAATGAGGGATTGAGAAGACCTAATTATTCACTGGAAAATATGAGAGGTTAGCTATGGAAATAACTGAGCCATTGATTCACCATGGACAGATGATGCCCCAAGTTCCATGTCAATCCAGAGCGCCTCTTTCAACATCTGCAGAGAAAGGACAAAGGGAATGAAGAGAATTCACTTTGCTGGAGACATTAGTTCACAGTCCATGAATTGAACAGATTATACAAGTTGAAATACATCGATATCATTACCAAGTGCATATTGAAGTAGTGTAAATTATGTACTCAGCACCAAAGAATCTTGTCAGTATATAAAAAGGACAGGAAAAAGCTTTGAGACCTCAATCTGAATCTGACAAAATACAACTGAAAGGAAAAGTAATTTGAAAATTGAAAAACATTATCTGTGTTAGGATTGTTCAAAGAGAATCACTAGGGTATCTAGAGAAATATAGAACGAGACTAGGAGGCCCTGGCTTACATAGTTATGGAAGCTAAGAAGTCCCACCAGCTGCCTTCTGCAAACTGGAGGCCTAAGAACTGGGGAGCTGGTGTCCAGGGGCAGAGAGCAAATCCCCCAGCCCACATCTGTGTTCTGTTCGGGCCCTGGATGGATTGGATGAAGCCCACCCTCGCTGGTGAGGCTTCCTCTACTCAGTCTACCAACTCAAATGCCCTCTCTTCTGAAAACACGCCCACAAACACCAAGGAATCATGTTTTTACCAGCCATTTGGGTATCCCTTAGCCTAAGAAAGTTGACACATAAAATTAACCATCACAGAAAGCTAGTGAATTTGGTTCTACCCTCCTGTTGCCCACATTGCTACTGTTGGCCAAGGCCTCCTTCTCTGTTCTGCCCCCTCCATCTCTCTGCTGAGCCCCCTTTAGTTGTCTGTTTTCATTTCTGTCTCAGCTTCTTTCCCAGGACAGTCTCGTTCACTCTTTTTCCCCAAGGCGAGCACTCAACCCACCCCCACCCTCTATTTTACCTTGTTTCCTCTTTACTCCCTCAGTTTCCCTGATTCTTCTTAGTCTCTTTTCTCCTCCTACTCCATCAAGACATTTACAGCACGGAATAAAGATCCCCTGATCCAGGAGGCCACATTTCCCAGTGGGCTGGTAGGTAGAGGCAGTGGCTGGGATTTGGAGCAGAAAAATATGGGGTTTCACCATCAGGGGAGTCTCCTCCAGTATGGGGTTCAGGAACCTTTCTGAGGGGAGATTGTAAAGGGGAAAGGTGGGAATCTGTTGCTGAAGGACTGGGGAGGTGGTGTCTCCAGAGAGGGGGACCTATGGGAGGGAAGACATGGGTTATGGGGTTTTCCTCACAGACTTGGAGGAGCCAGGGTAAGTCTCCACCGCCAGGGTGCAGACGAGAGGGAGTGGTCTGTGGGGATGGGACTGATGGAGGAACTTTAAGCTGGAAAATCAGGCATCCAACAGGCCACATGCAGAAGGACCTAGTTGGAATTTTAAAGGAAATGAATGGGTACCTGGTAGTGGGGTGGAGCAATCACCTGGGGAGCCTATCAAGGCAGTGCCAGGCTCAGGGCCTGAGGACTGGGAGAGGTCAGGGAGTGTAATGTCCACAGTGACCCCCACGTTACTGGGGTGTGCAGAATCTGTTAAGGGGTGCCCCAAAAGGTAAGTTTGAAGTAGAAATGAAAAAACTCATTGCCTTAAGAAGGGCTGATCCATCCTTCAACTGTTTCTAGAGAGGCAGTAAACAGTCAGCTGTGGGTGGAGGGGGGGCCGTGGCCAGTGGTGGGTCCTGGAGGGAGGGGGTGGGGCCTCCTTCTTCGCAATGGAATCTGGGTCTGCTGGGGTGGGTGCTGCGGCAGTTGGTATCCAGTGGAAACAGCTACTTCCATCACACTCAGGTTAAAAGTTTCATTCAACGCAAGATAAAATCTTAGAGTTGAGAGGCCACTACATGAAATGTTGAGCTTTCTTAAGCTGAAAATGGTTAAAAGCCTTTTTGCGAGGAATGGAGACTGAGATCCCTCTTGGCCAAACCTCTACTCATGCCCTCCGAGCTTGTTTTCAGCTCCTCCTGACTTTTGGGGTCCATGTTCCTCTCTGCACTGCGTGGTTTTAGCAAGAGTCACCCACAGTTTCTCTGGACTCCCTCATCTTCAAGAGCTGATCAACTTCCTCATCCCCCACTGCCCCCCAGGTGAAGGGGGATTCTCTGTTGCTTTCAGCAGGGTCCTTTTAGGTTAGTTTAGCCAGAAACCCCTCTTTCCCTCTTAGTCGCTTTCCATCCACTGATCCAGCCTGTAAATTCTCACTTTTCCTTGTATTGGGGTTGAGACACCGCTGCAGTGGCCCCCATACCTATCACAACAGTGTTCTCTTGAATGAAGTCATCTTTGCTTTTGTTAACAAGTGTCATGAATGTTGTTTTCTTTACCAAGACACCTGTCCTGTGAGCACCCTACACGCGCTTCAGCCTGTGGGGCCATGGCTAAGTCTAGAACACACCTCATTTCTACCCTGTGTGGCTGCCGCCCTTAATGAGGTTGTTCTATGGTGGAGGCAATGGGGTTTTGCAAATGTCCTGACATCCCTTGTCAGTTGACTTTAAGACAGTTAAAAGGGATATTTCCCCTAAGAGTATCCATGTCCATCAGGCACAGAAGAAATCACACTCAGAAGGTGTGAAGTCAGGAAGTCTCCCGCTGGTCTTGAATGAAAGCTAGAATCAGAGTAAGTGATAAGAGGGTGGCAGATGGGAGTGGCAGGGAGCCAGGTGCAACTGATTAAGGCTAACCCTTCTGAATATACCTCTAGGTACAGTGTTGATGTGGGACTTTTAATATATTCAAAAAGGAAATTAACAAGGATTAGGAAGAAACCCTTTGAAAACTGAAGGCAAAGAAAATAAAGGAGTTTAATTTCCTATTAAAGGAATACCATAATCACACAAAAGAATAAAAAACAACTACTTTAAGGAATTCCTGGCCACACTCCTTTTATGAGATACACTTAGGCAAAATTTAGCAGTAACTGCAAAGAATCTTATACTTTAAAGTTATTTTTGTTGTTGTTTTGCCATGTTCTGGGTGCAGCAATGCTGAAATTTTTGTGTGTATTGTACAACTGAGCACATGACGAACTATATGGAGGTTGGGGAGGCTGGGTTTCCCTGTCATAGAAGGAGAAGATGCAGATATGTGAGGAGGCTCCCTGTGTGCCATCCCTTAAGCCCTGCTGGGTGCTCCCATTGGTGGGCCATCTCTTTCCATCTGGGACAGCAGCTGATGTAAGAGGTTCAAAGTGAGTGCTTGTGCAATGAATGAGTGCCTCTTTAGCCACATGAAGATACTAATTCTCAGTCCAAACCACGGCTAAAGTTTTTGAAGAGTTAGTAACAGACAGGAAGTGAAATACTTAAAAAAAAAAGAGACGTTTTTATGTGTTCCAGAGTAGTGTTTCTCAGGTGTGAGAGGGTGTAAGAGCCACCTGGAGGACTGGTTAAGTCCACCCTGGGGGTAGTGTTGGTGTGGCTGGTCTGGGATGCGGGGGATGAACTTACATTTTAACATTTTTCTGGTGATGTTGACGCATCTGCCGGAGGGCACAGTTAAAGAAACCACTGAGCTAGAGATGGCTGCGGCTGGTTACTCCTAGACCCCAGGTCTCACAGTGCACCAACTACATTTAAAGACACAAAAGGCCAAATACAATATAGTCTGGGTTTTATTTTACATTTCTCTTATCACTAAAATCTAAACTGAGGTTTTTGCTAAAAAAAAAAGTGGGGTTAGCAGTGACAAGCTTAGGTGCTTGAAGCAGATGAGGGGTACACAGAGCCCCTCCTGCCCCGAGCTCCCAGCTGGTGAAGAAGGCGGGTAAAACGAGGCCGAGAGGCCCAAGGTCTGACGGCCACAGAAAGGATCTCCTTCCCAGCATCCCGAGGCATCGGATATCCTCTTCCTTTGGGATCTTCAGGCTGGATCCCTGCTCTCCACGTATGTGCGCTCACCCCACAACCACCGCAGGCGTAGTCACCAAGCACAGTCGGCGTGCTGGTGTCAGGCCTCCATCACGCTCAGGTTCCATGCAGGGGCGAGGGCGCGCATGTCTCTGGCAGGCGAGTGAAGGCCGGTGCAGAGGCTTGATGTCAGCCACTGTGAGGCCTGGCCAGGGAGAAACTGCGCTTTGTGCCCTGCTGATGTGAGGGGAAATTCTATAGACCCGCTGGGGCTGTCCCGCTCATTAGGGAGGCCCTGATGCCAGTTCGGAAATGCTGCCCAGGCCAGGTTGGCTCCTCAACAGCCAGCTGATAAGGAAGCAGAGGGCCAGAAGGCCAGTCCCAAGGAGGTCCCCCAGACCTGTGAGGTAGGGGATACAGTGGTTGTCAGGATCCAATGCCTGGTGCCATGTCATCCGAACCATCACATCTGCAAGGTACAGCAGGACCGTCACCTGTCATGAGAGCAAGCAGACATGAGGTGATGGCCCAGTCAGAGACCAAGCATCACCAGGAATGCTAGCAGCTTCCACAGATGGACATAAGCCCCTGGAGTCCCTTCTTCAGGCTCATCAGCAGAGTTGAAGCCCAGCTGTGAGCTGATGCACAGGCAGGAGTACCACGCTAGCCATCTGGTCTGCCAGCTCCCAGCACACTCAGGTACATAAAAACCTGCCTCTGCCAGCTTCCACCCCCAACTGTACATGTGCAATGTGCCGAGTGGAGAGAATGTGTGGTGTGAGTGAGCAGTAGGAGGCTGTGTGCAGTGAGGAGTGTGGAGTGAGGAGAAACTATGGACCATGTGGGGTGTGCCCTGTGGAGTGTGCCGAGGGAGTGAGGATATTGTGAGGAGTGAGGAGGGTGCTGTGTGCAGCGAGGAGGGTGCCATGTGGAGTGTGGAATGAGAGGGTGCTGTGGAGAATGAGCACTGTGTTGCGTGGAATGTGGCATGTTCAATCCTGAGAGGGGCCTCTATGGTACCACTCCCTTCCTTTGGCGAGTTCACTCCTCGCCTGGGTGATGGTGGCTATGCATGTCC
This sequence comes from Talpa europaea, assembly GCF_964194135.1. Lineage (NCBI taxonomy): Eukaryota > Metazoa > Chordata > Mammalia > Eulipotyphla > Talpidae > Talpa > Talpa europaea. The sequence goes on from NC_140078.1 coordinate 94,844,277, forward strand.
TTTCCATCCTGCCCACCCGCTACCATGCTGTCTCAGGTCACCTAGAACCAGGAGATGCTGCCAAGGAAGCACGGGCTGCTCTGCTGCTGCAGGCAGTCCTCACCTGGATCAGGCTGGCCAGCAGATAGAGCACCAGGAAGAGCCTGCTGTCTGTGATGGAATGACCCTCCACCAGGTAGATGATGTAGAAGAAAATCAGATGGCCTGGAACCACCAGGCAGAGCAGGACTCGGGCTGATGTGGAATTGATATCTGGCAAAGACAGGAGCAAACCCAGGTCAAGAGACCCTCCTGGCACCTGAGGCCACCTCGGTTTGTGCCGGGCCCCAGCGGGGCCTCCTACCCATCATCCACCACAGCAGGGTGTGTGTCACCCTCCCCGTGGCCAGTGCATCCCAGAGGACCCAATTCTGTCCCTTCCCTCATGAGGCTGACATCGCAGACGAGCCAGAAGAGGCTGGCAGAAACCAATAAGGGTCATTTCAAAGTCAGACGAGTACTGGGAAGAAACAGCAGGTGGCTGAGGTGCTGCAAGTGGCTGGGGCCTGGGAGCTGCTCAGGGAAGAGACATTTAGTCTGAACCTGAGGGAGAGGATTCCAGAAAGGAGACCGGCAGGGGAGCGAGGTGGGAGGGGCCTTGGGAATGGCCAAGAAGGAAAGCTTTGCCTGAGGAGTCAGAGCCTGGGAGGGCGGCTCTTCCTTGACAGGGAGTGTGAGTTCTCCTCCGGCTCAAGGTGCGAGGAGTTTGAGCCTCGTCACGAAACGTGGTTCACCACACATGCTTGTGAGACAACATGAATGCACGTGGCTTCTCAGACAGAAACTAAGGGTTTTACCGAAAAGCAAGAATCCATTCGTGTCTGAATTAAAGTATTTCATCAAATGAATAAGGACAAGAAAAGGTTGTGTAAGCTAGTTTAAAAGACTGGCCTAGAATAATAGCAGGTGAGAAGTATGTGAAAGCACCAAAATTGACTCAGAATGGAAAATTAGACTAGGAATAAAAACAACTCTTTCTACAAACTATTTTAAAGGGTGTGAGCAAAATAATTACTCTTGGCAGTTGGTATAAATCTTTAAAAACCTATAGGAAAAAATGATAAAAATGCTATTCAATATTGAGGTGCTGCTATAGACTGAAGGCCTGACCCTCAAAACTCAAGTTGTCTAATCTCCAATGTGATGGTGTTAGGAAATGAGGCCTGTGGGGGTGATTAGGTCATGAGAGTGGAGCCTCATGAATCAGTGCCCTTATACAGAGGCCCCGGGGAGCTCCCTGGCCCCTCCCACCTTGTGAGGACACAGCACTAAGTCGTCCTCCTTGAGCCAGGGAGCCAGCCCTGCTCAGACAGCCAGCCTCCAGAAACAGGAGAACCATTTGGTGGTTTATAAGTCACTCAGTCTGTTTCTGTTACAGCAGCCTGAATTCACTAAAATAAAACAATTTAAAGTAAGAATTAGCTTTCTCTGTCTCACCGTTGTCACCTGATACCCAGTACCTGGCCGACACTCACTGTGTTTGAATGAATGAATGAATCAGTTAAAGCAGGTCGGGGAGTCAGGTCTCGGGGGCGGAGCTGCCCCCTTGGAGTTGATCTGTGCTGAGGTCAGCACCGGTCTTAGACATCCACTGTAACAAACATCTGATTCTAGTGAAGTCAATTTTTATATGTTTAAAGAAATGGCCATGTGGCCTCTGGAAGACACCAGACCCACCTGAGGTGCAGAAAGTAGAGCATGGATTAGGCCAAAATTTTTTCATCCAGAGGGGCAGGACGCCAGGTGTGCTCCACATGTGCAGGTAGGTGGAGATCCGGCTGGTCTGAATGGCCACCAGATTGCCACCAACACCTTTGAGGAGAAAAAGATTTCCCTTCTTTATGCCAGCTCTGAGTTCTCTTCCACATTTTAATTTCACTTCCTTCCTTGACTGATCCAGCTCCTGATGTCTTTTTCTTTCCTCCCACCTGACCACAGATCTAATTTGGCACTGGGCAGGGTGGCCTGGATCTCGTGTGTGAGGCATCAAGGTAGTAGCTCCATCATCTAGACAGCTGGCACCCGCTAAGGTGAGGGGAGTGTGACTGGCACAGCAGGCTGGGTAGAGGGGAGGGGGGAGGGGGAAGGATGGGTCTAGGAGATACCACAGGAGTCAGCAGAAACCAAGCGACCAACTGGAATAGCAGAGAGGAAGGGATTTTTTTTCCATCTCACAGTGGGAAGGAAAGGGAAATGAGCAGGGGAAGAGCAGCAAGGGAGGAGAGACAGAACTGAGGCTGCTGGCTTCCACGGCGCACCAATCACACCCAGTCTGCTGGGGCCAGGTGATAGAGGCCACGCTGTGCTCCTCCCGTAGGAGATGTTAGGGCTGCCAGAACATGGAGCCTGCCATGCGACCATCTCCTTCAGTGGGCGGGTTGGGCGACCCCAGCCCCACCTTTACTTCCTCAGCCCCTCTGAGAATAAGCCCTCAGTGGGTCAGAAGTCACCAGTGTCCTCCGGGAGCAAAGACCAACCACCTTGGCTCCTGGCTTGTCCAGAGGATGTAAAGGATGGACTATGGACAGGGGATAGCCATAGATCTATTTTTTTGGGCCATAAATGATTTTAAAAATAAAGGGGGGGGAATACACCCTCAAATTAATCGGCAGCAGTTACAAGCAATCCTGGACCTCTATTACTACCATAAGGCAAGTAGTCAGAGCTGAGCAGGCACTACTCCTTGCACACCATGAACATGTGTCAAGGTTTGCCCCACTCACCACCACTCCCTACTGCCTAGCTACTATCTTATCTGCTTCACTTATTCAAATTGCTTGCTTGGCCTCTATAGGCACCTGAATTGGCAACATCCAAGGAAAATATTTCCAAGTTATGGCCATCTGGATCTGACTTACCTGCAGCTGCTGTCACTCATAGTAGCCAGCACTGGAGCTGGGAATAGGACTGTCGGACTCTGCCAGGGTGCAGAGCTGCTGGGTAGCCCAGCCCACTGACATGCAAGGAACATAGGCCTGGGCTCTCATGGAAGTGGGCAGGTCTGTGGACATGCAGGGCTGTCCATGGGCCTCTGAAGCCTGTTTCTGCGGTCCCCAAAGGCCATGGTTGGGCACCAAGCAAAGAGGGCAATAAGTAATGTCTGGTTCCCATGTGTCGATCCTGTTTACAAAGCCTTGTCAGAAACCAGACACAAACCAAGCTTTGGAAAAGTGGGGCCCTCAACAAAAATGCCCAAGGGGTCTAAGCCACAAAGATGAATCATGAAGGAGAGGGTGGAAGGCAGCAGCGGGTGAGAGGTGTTGAGGCAAACTGGGCTCACAGGTCCTGTCTCAGGGGCAGCTGATCTTTGTCCAAGCTCCAACATAAACCCTGTATCATCAGCCTCGCTTTTTAAGAAGACAGAAATCCAGGTTTTTATGTGTAAATATCTGAGTTTTAAATGTCACTAATGAATCTAGAATAAAAGTCATGAGGGGTTAACACCCCAGTTCTGAAGGCCGCCATCAAGCAAATCCTGGGCTGCAGTTTGTACCTTTGGGGCAGAGGAGTTAGCTCTGCTGGGAAAGCGTGAGTCTCGGTGGTGGGACGGGCAGGCTTCTCTCCCGGTTCTCCGTCCCCCTGGGGAAAACCAGCCCACAGACAGGCTCAACTTCCCCATCTGCCTCGGAAGACCTGGGGCCAGGACTCTGAGTTCATTGTTGGGTCCCAACACCAGACCCCCAAGGGTTGACCCTGCCCTGGGACCTCAGGTGAAGTGGCAAAATACCTACCACATATGATGGGGGTGAATATGGCCATGCCTCTGAACTGCTGTTTAGAAACGGTTTTGTTCAAGATGAGCCCTCCGAGGCTGGGGAGAGAGCAGACGGCAGTGAGAAGGCAGCCGACACGAGGACACGGCCTCGCTCTGCGTCTCCACGCCCCTTGCCGCACTGGCCTGTCTTCTGGCCGTCACGCCCCCTTGCCTTGTCCCTACATGGAGAATCTGCTGCAGTCAAACAGGTCTCCCCAGGGCCCTCTGTGCCCACACATCCATTTCTAGCTCCATCTCTATTCCCATCTCTGATGTTCCAGAAGGCCCATCAGATGTCAGCCCAGTTAGCCCATTGGGCTGTCACACGACAGCTCCTGGACCACAAGGGGGACAAGGCACCTGCGTGAGCATCCACTCACACCCTGTGTTATCAGAAGACGCAGCAGCAACCCCTTGCCCCATCCCTGCAGCTTGGCAATGGCTGCCGTGCCCTAGAGCCCAGGAGATCAGTTTGTGTAGGGAGGCTAGAGCCTTCTGGAAGCTGAGACTTAGCCCAACCACCTCTTCTCCTGAGAGCCACAGTTAGGAACACACATCAGAACGGACTGGGGTGGCCCCTGTCAGGGTTTGCTGGTGTAACAGGCGCTTGGGAAGGGGTGGGGGTGTAGGCCTGGGCTCAGCTAATCCCTCAGCCCCTCTGGGTCCCTCAGGCATCCACAGTGGGCTGCTGCCTTGAAGCCAGGTGAGCACTCCCTCCCCCACCAGCCTAAGTGGCAGCAGGACACCTTGGTTCCCAAGAGCCATGGTGGGCAGGGAGCCAAGACTTTAGGTCCCTCTCTCCCTGGCACCCCAGGGCTCAGGACTGCCTCTCAGAATGAGTAGTCTAGGGTTCCAGATGAGAGAGAGAGTGCACCTCACATTTTGACCAGCAGCAGGGGTTAGAGAAGGAGCCAGGGCACCATGACCTGGCTGGTGCCTGACCCTCTCTTCTGCAGATCCTCTCAGGCCACCCCCGCTGGCCCCCTGGGCCTCGTTCAGGCTCACCTGCTGATGACCATCGCCAGGATGATTGGCAACCAGCCAAACTTGAGGATCTTCACGATGGGTGGGTTCTGCCTGGCGATGAGGACCCACACGGGGATCAGGGCCATGAAGCAGAGGCAGACCAGCAGCATCAGATACCGACTGTCTGGGGGAAGGGAGGGGCACAGGGCAGAGCACGTGGGCACACCCTGACACACCCGCTCGGCTCATAGGAGAGACCATGGTCCGAGGACGCCTCCCGGATCAATGGCCGAGCTGTTCAGTGGGGGCTTGGCAGGGCGGACAGGAAGGACCTGGGGAGCCTGGGGCTCACTTTTGTGGATCAAATTCATTAACCCATAAACAGGTCTTATTTTCTTATTAGATTCTTCAATACTATTTTCATTAACTTCCCAGGACGGCAAGGAGACAGTGCAGAGCCAGGATAGAAAGCACCACTACCCTCCAAGGGCTGTTACACTGGTGTCCTTCAGTGGCCAACAAACTGGGTGATTTCTCAGCTAACCCCTGGCCCATGTGCCCACGAGGCCATGGCCTACCGGAGCTGCCCTGCATTTGTTTTGGGAAATTCCTCCAAGCGTTTGTCACCATGCGCCCTCGGCTCCCACGTCTTCAATCCCATCCTCTCTGCTCATCTGTGCTCCTGCCCCCGGGGCGTTTGGGGAGGTGGCAGTGCTCGCAGTGGACGCACACCAGAGGTAGACTGTGCGCAGCTACCCAGCTAGACTGGACGAGGGGAAAGTGAGAAGCGAGACGACTATGGGGAGTGGTCAGTCGTGGAGACCAGCAGGAAGACCCATTCAGCGAGGACGTGCCCTGTCCACACCATGCAGGGCGTGAGCAGAGCTGTGTTCCAGGGTGGACCCCAGTGGCCTCTGAAGGAGGAAAGGTTTCTGGCCACCAGCAGCTGTTGCCACAGAGGTGTGGACACTCTCTGGCCACCTGCCAAGCCACTGAGCCCCAAGTGCACCCTCTGCTGTCCTCAGCTATGACATTGCTCTGTGGAGTCACTTCTCAGGCAGTTTACTTGTTTTTGGTGTATTGATTTGTGTCTGGCATGAACTACGTTCCCCGAGGAGGCACTGTCACATGTAAGGATACCCTGACCTCTCCATGCACCCTTGTCCCAAGATGGACACTGACCACCCTCATATCATCCCCCCTAAAGGGGCTGGGAGAGCTGGAGGTACCAGCTGTGTACACCCAGAACCTGGTGAATGATCGACTCTGGCTCTGTAAAAGGAGGATTTCAGACTCCAAGCCTGAGGTGCTCCCAGGAGATGTGCCGACTTGAGGGCCACAGGCCACCATGCTGGCGGCACTCCCCCCCCATGGCCCCTACCTTTGTATCTATAGAAGAAGCTGCTAACCAGGGCCAGGATGGACAACGTGACGAGGTCCCCCAGGCTGGCTGCAATAGGTGTGGCGATGTTGTCTGGGTTGACCCCAAGCTTCCGAGCGCCAATCACTATACAGACCATCAGCAATCCTGCAGGGGGAGGCAGAGAGGAGACTCAAAGCACAGTGGGCCATGCTGGGAGGTTTAGCAGCAGGGGAGAGAGGCAGCACTGCATGAGAAGGAGGTCAGGAGGCGATCAGATTGGGGGATAGACATGTAAATACAAGTCCAGTATGTAACATCACTGCTCCTTCTGCACCTGCACATGGTTTGCCAGATATACACAGACATACAATACAGAAAAAAAATCACATTAAAGTCCATCCTTTCAGCAAACACTTGGGAGTTGGTTATAAACCTGGGCCTGTGTTAGGAGCTGAAAGTGATTATTAACTCTGGACCCACCTGGCACATACTTGTTGCGTGGGGAAATACAGCCTCAAGTGAACAAGCATTTGAAGTAAATAAACAGGATATTAAATGGTCTTAACTGTGTCTTTTCTCTAGCTTTACTGTAAGATACGGTATATGCTAGGTATAACATACAGAACACAGTTTATTTATGTTATTGGTAAGGCTTCTGGCCAACTGCAGGCTAGTAGTAAATTCCTGGGGAGCCAGAAATTACATGTTGGATTTTCAGCTGTGTTGGGGGGAGTTAGTGGCCCCAACTAACTGTCCCAAGCTGTCTAAGTGTGAACTGCAATTTAGATTTTCTTAAGTGCTGTGAAAGGAAAGCAGTAGGGCCTTACGGTGGTGGGAGGACACAGAACTAGTGAAAGTTGGTCAGGAAAGGCCTCCCTTGATGTGCAACATCAGCTAACACTGGAGTCTCACTCCTTGCCCTAACCACAGACCCATAACACACCTGAAAGCTTCCAGGCTGACCGACGGACTGGATGAGTGCCTACAGACACAGGCGGGACCTTGAAGAGGCAGAGGGGAGGGGTGGAGCGGGCAGGTCTCTGGCACACATACCCTGTCCTCCCTGTTCGGCAAGTGGTGAAGACCCAGCTAGCTCTTCCTGGCCCCTGGCAGGATGCCTGATGTCCCTCCATCAGCGTGCCCACCTCACACACCTCAAAGAACTGACCATGGAAGAGCTGGGGGAGGGGCAGCTTTGGGGGCCTGGCTCACCTAAGGCGAAGGCAGCCAGGAAGGCGGTGAAGACGCTGCTGGCACACAGCAGCTCCGCCTTTGAGAAGTCTACCTCCTCCCTGGACACAGCACCCAGCAAGAGCGCGGCCACAGCAGCCAGGAGCCCCACGACGGTGGCCTGCACCTGTCGGGTGGAAATCAGAAAAATGAGGAAGGTCCCCATGACCATGGCCAGTCCTGCCCACCCTTCCCTACGCCTCCTCTATCACCTCGAAGGTCACTGCCACTCACCAGTGCTGCCTTTCCTCGCCCTGAAGCCCACTAACAGCCCCCCTGCCACAGGAAAAACAAACTAATGCTTTCCCTCAAGCCAGTTCCCTTGAAAAGGGCTGCTTCCCTCCCCTGCTCCCCTGTCAGATGCCATTTTCCAGCACAGGGTCGAGTTCTTCATCTTTTACCCAGTCCGTGTCAAGGGCATCAGTCTGCCCACAGCTCCCTCCTCGCTGGTCTAGCCAGAAGTGCTCTGTGGCCCCCAGCAGCACAGACCCCAACCGCCCCCAGAGCCCCCACCCCACGCTGGCAAGCCCTTCTCTAGGTCTCCCCCATCCCACGGCTGTTCCTATCTGCTGGAAGGAGGTACATGTTCAAAACTCACATGAAGCATTTAAGGGACATAGGGGAGGGTCTCTCAAAGGCTGAGAAGGAACAGAGACAGGAGTGGGGCCAAGGGGGAGTTTCCAGGCAGAAAGGAATGGCAGATGCTCCAGAAAGAACAAGCAGGATTACACGCACAAGGGCCATCATAGCACACGTTAACCAGGAGGCTGTCAGGAACCCTGGCAAACAGGATGAGTTGGGATAGTGGGAAGAAGAGGCAATTAGCACCACTGAGGTTAAACAAATCTTTCAAGAAACCTCCAGCTGGTCTGGTGGATGTGGGGTACACTGGTAGACTCTGTCCCCAAAGTTGAGTGCAGGTGCAGGAGTGGGCTCTCTAGCCTTCACCCTCCCCACCTCCGCAGGCCTGGATGCAGATTCAAAAGTGGGGAGGAGATGCATCAACGGATAGAGGGGACTCACCTGAATGAGGGCGAGGTTGCTAATGATGACTCTCTGCTGCTCTCGGGGGTCATCAATTTGTCCAGTGTTGGCCTAGCAAAGAGAGAAAAGGGCCAAGAGTCAGTCCAAAGCCAGGTCAATCCTTCCTGGAAAAGGCAGAATTGAAGCCAGGAGAAAAATTAGCATGTGCGTTTCAATGATGTCAGAATAAACTATCCTTCCCCGCTTTCAAAGCGCTGATGCAGGGGCAGGGGCGGCAAGGACACCGCCCTCGGGAGTGAGAAGGTGCCATGGACCATCACGTCTCCCACACAAGGCGTGCGAGCACATGCTTGTCTTCTCCTCCAGCAAATCCTCCATGAAGCCAGGGTCGCTCGTTAGGGCTCTGTGTCCAGCCGGGCTCAGGGTCCAGATGACTGAGCAGGGATGCGGGACACAGAGCACCAACTGACATCCAGGTTAATGGACAAATGAAGGTCGCACAGAAGCTGGGCCCAGGCCTTGTCAACTGTCCAGCTTGGCCATGGAAAGACTGGATGACAGGCTGGGAGGGGGGAGCATGTAGAACATCGTGAACGAACAAAGCCTAGTTAACAGCGTCCACTTACAGCCGTGGAGAGCCGCGACGCCAGCGTCATCTCTAGATTCCCCTTCAGGCCCACCAGGGATGGCACCAACGTCAAAAGGTCCTGAACCTCTGTAAACACGGGCCAGTGCTGTCAGGGGAGGAACAGGGACATGAATCCAAACACACACATCTCTCAGAAATTTCCTCAGCGCTTTGCCAGGTTCCCTCTTACTCTATAAAATAAGACTAACTACTTCCTTAAAAGGCTTTGAAGGAAAGAAAAAACAATGATGAAGCTGCGATATTCTTTTGAATGATTTTTATTGCATTAACATTGGATTACATCATTGTTTTTATAACAGACGCGTACAATCCCCCTTGAGGCGCTGGTGCCACAGAGTGCCCACCACCAAAGGACCCGCCGCCCGCTATCACACACCCTTGTGCCCCCTCCCTCCTTTGTTTTCATCTCTACTCTCCCCTCCCCTCCCCCTCTGGTTGCCCCCACTCCATAGTCCAGTGTCAAGGGCTCGCCACTGTGGAAAGCTGTGTGGAGGTTCCTCAAAACACTACAAATGACCCAGCGATTCCACTCCTAGAGATCTACCCAAAGGACACAAAAACACTAATTCAAAAGAAAACCTGCACTCCTATGTTTATCGCAGCACCATTTACAATAGGTAATATATGGAAACAACCCAAATGCCCCATAACAGATGAATGCATCAACTGTGGTACATATACACCATGGAATATTACTCAGTGATCAAAAAAGATAAACTCATGCCATTTGCTGCTACATGGATGGAGCTAGAAGGGATTATGCTGAGTCAATTAAGTCAGAAGGAAAAACATTGGTTTCATTTATTTGTGGAACGCAGAGAAATCAAAAGGTCAGGAAAACAGTAAAACTTGCAAGCTGACCATAGGCCTGGGGCAAGCAGCAGGGGACGGGGCAGGGGAGGGGCCCGCACAGGGGAGGGAACTATGGTGATAGATCATGGGTGAGATACGGTGGTGGTGGGAGAACTAGGTGGACTACATCTGAGGGGAGAAATCAAATACTGTCCAAAAATGAACAACGATGTAAGAAAATAAATGAAAAATAAAACAAATATCCAAAAAAGGAATTTTTGTTATTCCATAAATTGGCACTGAACACTTTGGCCCTTGGCCAGGAAAGCTGGGACGGCACTGGATCTGAGGCAGTGACTGGGTCCAGCCTGAGGCGTGCAGTGAGTTTGGAAGGAGGAATGAATCACTAATTTCAAAGCTGGGAGAGCTCTCCTGAACTAGAAGAGCTGCAGGCCTCGCTGAGGGACGGGGCTTTGCAGAGACAGTGATTCCCAGGCACCGAGAGGTGCACCCAAGGCAACAACAGGGGCTCTGGATCTGTCAGAACAGACAGACTGTGTCTCTAGCTGGGTGTCTATCAAACATGAAAAATAAAAAGAAAGGGACGCATGCTTCAAGAAAGTTGGAAGAGAGAACATCTCTTTGTGGCATTAAAATTGTTCCTACTTGTTTAAAAAGCAATTAGATTGCCCCTTCACCACCCCCCCCAATATTGAACACCCCATCTGCTCCTCCTGACTTATACTTATTTTACCTCCCTGACCCCTATAAACATCGGTGACCCCTCAACTAGAAGGCTCTCCTGGCTCTGATATGCTAGACCTGAAAAAAACCCTCCTACTCTGTCAGCTGGAAGACGGCAGCTTGGAGCATGGAATCCTACCCCAAGACAAGAGCTGGGCAAGGGTGTGGAAATCCATTTACCTGCAGGGGGCCCCAAAGAGTCCTCTACAAAGCAGCCTAATAAAACCTCTTACCAGGTCTGGGGGGAAAGGAGTCAGGCTAAGACCCCTTCTGGCTCACGGAGCTAGCAAGACGACTCATTGCTCTCCTTGGTTTCTCCCTTCACCTATCTGCAAACCAGTGATACTGAGAATTCATCCCGGCTCTAATGAATTATGAGCCTGCCCTCTCCTTTTTTTCTTTAGATTTATTTATTTATATAAGAGCTGGGGTATAGGCCAGAGGAACGGGAGGGTGAGAGGATTCATCAGAGACAGAGCCGGGAGCAGAACAGGCAGACGGACCGAAGACACTGCTGAGGGGAGCAGCGAGCGAGACAGGAGAGGTCTGCTGCGCCATGTGGGAATCTCCCTGGCCGGCCAGGAATCGAACCCTCACTGCAGAGGCTGTGGACAGCTTCACAGTGCTGTGCTCAACCTGCTGCACCACCGGGGAGGCCCTGACCTTCCTAAACGTTCAGTCGAGGAGGTTCACCAGGCGAGGAGGTTCTGACATTATCAGCAGTCCTTCTGAGCCCCTGTCTTCCAGGAGCCTCTGGCCTCAGCTCTCTGCAGCCCTCTATCAGCCCGTCACACCCCACTTGCCAGCAAACGCCTTGGCCCCACCCTAGCTCCCCACCCCAAGCCCTTCCCTTCCCTCCCCTCCCGTGGCGCCCAGGCTCCCTTCCTTGCCTGCACACACAACCATGTACTCACCAAGCCCAGAGTAAAAATAAACTCCTTCTGTAGCGTTGTAATTTATAAAAAATATAGATTTGATCTTTGTCCCTGTTTCTGACACAAAGCTCCTAAAATCCTCGGCATTTCATAAGCGATAAAGATGTCTTACATTAAGGAAGTGGCACGGGGACCCATCCCCACAGCCACCCTCCCCTCCCTGCCTTCATCAGGGAGGCCTGCGAGGTGGTGCTCTCGCTAGCCCCATTTACAGATGGGGAAACTGAGCCAGGGAGACCTCCAAGTTCCCTCAGGTAGAGGCTAGATTCACACCCCTAATGAGCCTGCATTTGCTGCAGGGGAGTGGGCTGAGGTGGCCAGGCGGACATGCCTCATGTGGCTGATCGAGAGGTCTCAGCGCCCTGAGAACTGCAGTCCCAGGGGCCTCAGGCATCATCTGATCTGTCCTATCTGTGACATCTAGGGACCCCGGTCTCCCCACCCAAGGGGCCCCGCTGTCCCTGACGCCCAATACGCACTTGGACGGTGTTCATCACCAGGCCGGCGGTCATCATGCCCAAGCCGGAGAGCAGGATGGGCACCACGATCTGGCACATGATGGAGAAGGCAGTCTCAGGGAAGACCCCATGGGGGAACCGGGTGAACTCACAGCGGAAGCCTCGCAGCTTCTTGCCCTGAAAGCGAAACTCCAGATTCAACTGGGTGACCACCATGGTCAGGCTGTGGACGGCATTCCAGGAGCAAGACGTTGGAGCTGGCACCTCTCGTCCCTGTCCACACCACGTACTTTTCCAGAGTCGTTCACACAGGTGGCATTGCAGGTACCCTGCGTCTACGGAGGGCCCCCCGACTGCCTCGTGGCCAAGCAAGCTAGTGAGGAGGAAAGGTCAAGGTGACTCTGATCCTCACTTGAGGTAGTTCCTGCCGTCCACTCCCTGCAGATCAGCTTCTCGTCAGACAGTAGCTGCTGTGTCAGCGGGGACCTCCCTCCGCTGGCCTGCCACAAGGAGATTCACTGTCCCTCAGCATGACCTTGACAGTGTCCAACAGTTCAGCCCACACTGGCTCGGGCTGCACTGGGGAGCCACGTGAGGCCTAGCCTTGACGAGCACCCCGCAGAGCTCTGCCAACCTCTGGAAGCATCCAGGGCTGCCTCTTGTCTCGGCAGAGAAGGGTTCCGAGGGATGCCAGCCAGAAGGACCTCCTCCAGCCAGGTCTACAGCACACAAGGGGGTTTTGCCTCTAGGTGGAGAGGCCTGCAGGTTCCCAGCACAGAAGCCACACCCTTTGGTCAGCTTGATTTCAGGGTCTGGGGGCTCATGGCCATGGGAAAAAACTCTGTTCACAGGAAAAATGAGTCCTGTTCTCTCTTGTCGGCCCAGAAGACTGGGAACTGCCTCCACAGGGCCCCGCCCTCGTCTGTTACAAGGTTAGACCAGCTCAGATGTCCAGGCGACCACCGACACAGAGTCAGGGAAGGAGCTGGGTGGCACCTCGGGCTCCAGGGACTGCATTGTTGGTTGTGTCCCCTGCATCTCACAGACTCCAGGGACAGAATGTCCAGGTCTCAGGGGCAGGTGGGAGCAGGGATCAAGGCCTGAAGACAAGCTGAGGTGAGATACACACTTGCTTCTGTGCCTGTCTTGGCACCACTACCCTCTCTGTGCCTCAGCCAGTGCCTTCTGTCAGGGTAGCCTGTCCCCTGCTCAAGTCCACGTCCTAGCCTGGGCTTCACAGGCCACTGCAGCCTCGCTCCTACTGCCCCCTCCTCACAACTCCAGACTCCTCACACCCAGATAACCCCTCACCGCCTCTCCGCACACCACTGGTTGCACACTCATTCAGTACTCATCCGGCTCTGGACCCAGGTCTTGAGAAACCAGCAGCGTCCACTTCCTATCTCCTGAGATGTTCCTGCTTGAAACCCAGCCAGCCAGCAACACGAGACACAGAGAGGCCGCGTGCGTGTTCCACCCGCTGTCAGGTGAGGGAGCTAGGCAGAGGCCCAGGGGCTGGCCCCACCAAGGCCACATGAGCAGGCAATGTTCTCAGAGCCCTGCCTAAACGCAGATTGGGGATCGGACTTGAAACAAGTCCCTGCATTTTGGTCTGGTTTGTTGCACAGCAACAGATAAGGGGAAATGTAGGGTACTTCATCCCCACCCTTGCTTAATCTCTCAGATAAACCAGCAACCACCAACCTCTCTCTTCAGCCCAGGCTTCTCCCGAGTTTCAGCGCACATCTAACCCTCTCATGTAGAAGGAAAAGTACCTCAACTCAGCCAGTCTTCCCTGATCATTTCTTCCCAACAAGATATCCTGCCTCAGTGAACAGTTCTGCCAGACACCCAAGCCTCTGCCTGCCTGCGTCTTCCCCCATCACCTCAACCCCACATCTGGCCTGCCTGTCTCCAGCTTAAGACAGAACCCCACACAGCTGGCCTAGTTTCTCTGGACACTGAGGACACTGTCCCCAAAGATCAGAGGCAAGAGATGACCCACTTCTGGCTCTGGCACCTCCTGCAACTCCTCTAAGCTTTGAGCATCATCAAACACCATACCTCAATGTCTCATCACACACAGTGGTTCCCCGAACCATTCTCCTTGGACAATTTACATAATTTCATATAGAAAGCATTAAACAAATTATAAATCATTACAAAATGTTTCTCAGGGACTCCTTGGTGGCCTAGGGCTTGAGTCTCAGGGCTGTCACCACTATGGCCTGGGTTTGATCCCTGGCCAGGAAGCTGACCCACATTTGGCACAGCACACCTCTCCTATCTGGCCCATCCTGCATTCCAGTTCTTCTATAAAAAAAAAAAATAAAGAATAAAATGTACTTAGTTAATGGCTTAAGGACAATAAATGTTAAGATTTGAAAAAAATGTTTCTCATTATTGTTTTAGAAAAGATCAAATGATAAATAAAAACACACAGAAGTAGTGAAAAGTTCAAAAGACTCTATACCAAAATGCTAAAAGTGGTTATTTTAGGGTGATGGGACTGTAAGTAAAGTTCACTTTACAATTTTCTGTACATTCTAGGTGATCACTTGCTTTTACAACCATCAGAACAAAGACTGAGACCAAAAGTAAATAAAAGAGATCATTATGTTATGGGAAAGAAATTGCTTTCCCATGAAATTTGAGAACAAAATATGTCATCACAGTTTCTGGGTCATAATCCAGGAAATCAAGAATGTGATTTTAAAAATAGTTCAGTCGTGCGGTGGAAGGTCTCAGAGTGCCTGAGCTGATTTCCACGGCTGCTCTGGCAGTGGGTAGAACCCAGGTCCAACAGCAGGTGGTTTTCTGGGTGGCCTTCAACAAGCCCTTGCCCCTCCCTGGGCCTCTCACCCACCCACGGCCCCACCACATGAGAAGGCTGGAGCCCACCTCCCCTCAAAGCACTTGAGAGTCCCTGGCCCGGCGGCCAGGTCCCCAGGCCTGCAGCTTCACAGCCACTCATCTGTTCCAACCCTTCGGTTTTCCCAGGGTGTGTCTCCATGAGGCGCTTGGGAGTTTCCTCCACGAGCGGGCAGAGAGTCACATCAGCAGTCCCAGCTTTCATTTCTGATTCTTCAGCAGGAACTGGTTCTCTTCCCAGGACACTTCTATTCCTTCTAAAGACCCTTCTATTCCTTCCACGGGTCATCTTGAGCCAGGGCTGGTCATTCTTAAAGTCCTGAGTTCTTCCCAGTCTTGTTAAGGTCCCAGAGAACAAGCCAATTACATCTCCAATAACCGGAAAGGTGGTTCTTGATTTTCTATTTGATTTGGCTGGCACAACCCACCCACACCGTCAAAACGGTATCCTCCCAGAGTGATCTCCAGCAGTCTATGCAGTGCCTCCTCCTCGAGAGACCTCCTCTGGCCTCCCTCTCCAAGGCTGCTACAGCATATCATCTGCCTTTATTTCCTGTGTAGTCCTTTCAACGACCTCACACTGGCTTGTGCATCTGCTCTCTGTCTCTTCTCGACTGTGCCGGCTGTGGCAGAGGGACAGGCTGTCATGTCCACCAAAACATCCAGCACAGAGATGGCCCATGGTGCACACATGTGCATGCACACATACACACGTTGCATGAAAAATGAATGAACAAATAAACAGAAGAGTAGCAACAAAGAGGAAGAGAAACCCAGCAGTCTTCTGCAGCTTAAGGCCTAAATCATTATCATGACATAGGTTTAAGGCCTAAATCATTATCATGACATCCTGCCTTGACGTCTGGTGAAACAGGAGGGCCTCCCCAATCTGGTCAGGCGCACCAGGACCCCCAGCCAAGCAACCCTCCTTATCGAGGTGATGAGCACAATGTCTGCGTATCCCTGAGCACCCGGGTTTACTTCCTGCCAGTGACTGAACACCCAAACAAGTTTGTTGCCTGGCAGGTGCTCTCTGGCACTCTTGCCACTAGTCTGCCCTCCCCAGGGAGCCAGGGGCACCTCACCTTATTGTTCCTACAGAGTCTACCTCCCACAGCTGCCAGGGGTCTGCTCCACTCCAAGCACAGCTCCTGTGAGGGTCGTCAGGGAGGCAAGCTACTAAGCCTCCTTCACACGATGGAGTCAAACTGGGGGCTTCAGCACGTCCCACCTGCAGGGGACTGTCCTCGGCCCCTGCCTGGAAGCTACAGCACTAGAGGAGGTGCCCCTGTCCCTTAGTTACCTGGGGAGCCCCCTGAGATCAACTGAATGAGCAGATGGCGTTTGTATCCCCCTGCTCATCCCACTGAGCTCCATCACTGCTGGGGGAGTGGGGAAACAGGCGCTTGTTGCAGCATTTTGGACATTGACAGCGGGCCAGTCCCGCAGTCCCCTCCTCAGAGTGCTGGCTCTAGAGAAAAGCACTCAGTAAACTTCCCCCTCCCAGAGACCCGGCAGCCAGCTGAGCTGAGAGGAAGAATGGGCTCCCCCGAGGAACTCCAACTCAAGTGACAGGGTCATGAAGAGACCCCTGCTGGGTGTCTCTATTGTCGAAAGGAACCAATTCATCTGGATTCATGCCCCCTGGAAATACACACCCCTGCACAGGTCCCTGAACTGCCTCTCCTGGCCATATGGGGGGCCCCTATCATTTCACCACCACTGCTTCCTCCTGGCCAAGGCTCCGCTTTGCCTGCTAGGGAGGCACGTTGCCTCTGCCCTGGACACCCAGTCATCAGCAAGGCATCAAGGGCTCAAGGTGGGCTAAGCCTGAAACCAGGATGCAATGTGCTCTTTGACTTCTGAGAAACAGCAGAAGGGCCTCCATTAGCCCCAGCACAAGGCCCCCTCCCCGTGTGTGCCCAGGGATAAGGCCTCCGGGTCAGCCACGAGTCTTATCGTGGGGATGGCACTTCCTTATCCCTCAGTAGCGGCTTGAGCTCCATGAGCCCATGAGCAAGCCCATCACGCCCTCCTGCAGAAACCAGGGGTGCCCCTCTCACTTTGCACGTCCACATGGCCTGGAAGCCAGGTTTTCTCTGCTGCAGGGCATACCCTCCCGTGGGTTGGACATGGTGTGTGGCGTCCTGTCCCTGGCTGGGAGCACACGTGATTATAAAGCGCCATGGATCGCAGCCAGTGACAGGTGGCATGAGCTTGGCCATCCCCTCATCTGTGGAGATTCCCCCAAATGGTGCTAGGGCATTGACCCCCACTGCCAGGAGGGCACACATTCACAGGCACATGAAAGAAATGTGAGAATGGATATTTCTGCCTAACTCTTTGCTTTTGAGTTGCAATTTCTGTGTAAGTGCTTAAAAGCCAGTCCATTACTACATGGAAAATCAATAACTGTAGGGACAGCAATGAACCCTCACTGATGCCTCCCACGCCAGGCACTGTTACAAGCACTCTGCAGTCTTCTTAGCAAGCTTCTAGGCTCAGCTCTACCATCATCCCCAACCTACTGAGAGCAAGTTGTGTAAGTGACAAAGGTCGGACTAAATCCAGTTAGTTTAGTTTCAAAGTCTGGGCTCTTAAGCAATACAGTATCTTTTTATATGCAATTTCAATATGTAATTTATAAAATCAACATAGTGTGTGCACACAATATGTAAACCAGTTTTTGTAAGCATGCACAGGCAATTTACATACACCAGTGTGAGTATAACCACAGTCAGCTCTGCAGCCAGAGGTTCCCCATCCACATTCAACCAACTGTACTCAGACCTTCAGTGGCCTGAATGAATGAACATGTATTCATATTCTGAATACCTATACTGAATGAATATGCATAGTGTTTTTTCTTGTCATTATTCTCTAGACAATACAGTATAACAACTAAATACATAATACTTACATTGTCTCGGGTATATAAGTAAGTAACCCAGAGACATAGTACAGGGAGGATGTGCATACTGTGTGCAGCTGCTGATGTGGCCACAACGGAATGTGGAATGTTGACCTGACCTTAATTTCAGGTTTTTATATGAAATCTCCTGATTTTTAAGTGTTGGTTTAAAAAACCAACCAGACTTACAGCTAAATGGCAGAATGAGACTCAACCCTGACTGGTTCCAAGTCAGAGGGGGGCAGGGCTAAGTTCCAGGGTTCAGGGCCCGCGAGGTGATGAGCTCCCAGGGCAGTGATCGAGGTCCTGTTTCTCCCAGCTTGCCCCACTCCAGACCACTTTGTTCTCAGCTGGTTGCCAACTATTGGGAAAGATGGGGCCAGTAATGACTGTATTCTGGGGTACCATGCCTTTCCAGGGAGGACTTCTGGAGATCATGTTGATGAAATGATGGGATTTTGATAGCAGAGGTTCCCCTGCTATCAATACACCTGAAGAACAGGTGTATTGGCAACATTTTCTGGTTTTTAGGCTTCTAATTCTTTGGGGTTCTGCTAGGATATAAATCAAGGGTCCCTCAAAGAATGATGGCAAGTGAGTCCGCTGGCCAATCAGAATGGCATCACTCAGGGAACAGTGATTAGAACAGGAGTGGACACTTGACATCAGGGTCAGTTTTGTAGACTGATGGGGATATTGACAAAGGGTTGGTTCTCTCTCTTTTTTTAATAGCAACATGTACAAAGATTGACTGCCAAGGGTAAGCCTCTCCTGCAGGTACAAAATCTTACCTGAAAACAAGACAGAACCGAGCTATATAGAAAGAATAAGCATCTTCACATCATTTAAGCACCTAGATCATGCCATGCCTGAAATCTATTCTCGTGGAGCTTACTTGAGTTAATAGGTGGTTCTAGCTTAACCTGGGTAAATTTGCCTCTATCACCGTAAATAAAAGAACTTTTCCTAGTTTATAGAAAAATGGTACTTGAGAAGAGGGGCCATGCCCTGTGTCCTTCAAGCTGGACCCAACAAATAGCCACCTACTCTTTAGGGTGATAGAAGATGGTGTCTCCTCCCCAACATCTCCCTTCCCTCTTACCTGGAAATAGTTCAAAAGCATGCCAGCCCCGGACAGTCCCAGGCCTGCAAACATGAAGGGCACTGCCACCTGAAGAGCAATGGACACAGAGGTCTCCTGGCTGAGCGTGGGCCCCAGTGGCTTAGTGGCCGTCCTCTGGCTCTCAGGGGTACTCAGAAGTCCATCTTCAGAGGCTGCAGGGAATCTTCCTGAGATGAGTGTGTGTGGCAGGCCCAGCTCTTCTGGTCTCCGTTGTCGGGTCTCTGTCCCATCCATCTTAGCACAGCTGAGCCCCCAGCAGCTTTAACCTGGGAAACACAAGGGCTTTGAGTCCAGCAGGGAGTCATCATTCCAGCCGACCCACAGCCGCCCCTCCACATGGCCTCCTGCAAAGCCAATTTGCAATCATTTTTTACTTTATATGCACATGCTTGGGAGAGCACACAGAAGAAAGCATTAAATATATATAAATCAAATTCAGCAAAAATGGGGGAAAGGGAAATATTAGTGATTTTTTAAAAGATTTATTTATTTATACATACAAGAACTGGGGTACAGGCCAGAGGTGCGGGGAGGGGAGAGGATTCACCAGAGACAGAGTGGAGAGCAGAACAGGCGGATATACTGAAATACACTGCTGAGGGGAGCTGTGGGTGAGACAGGAGAGGTCTGCTGTGCCATGTGGGTCACCTCCCTGGCTGGGGATTGAACTCGTGCTGCAATGGCTGCGGATAGTTTCATAGTGCTGCAACTTAACCCCCTGTACCACCAGGGAGGCCCACACTCTGGGATTTTACTGATAATGCTGCTGAGAATAGTCACAGGCAAGTCTATGTGTAAACATGTGTTTTCGGTTCTCAATTTTAAAGCAGTGAATTTTATGGTATGTGACTTATATCTCAATAAAAAAAAATGGATGAGGCGCGCAGACCTCTCCTGCCGCCCGCTGCTCCCCTCAGCAGTGTACTTCGTCAGTCTGCCTGTTCTGCTCCCCACTCTGGCTCTGGTGAATTCTCTCACCCTCCCGTGCTTCTGACTGTACCCAGTGCATGTATAAACAAAACAAACAAATAAATAAAACATGCCTCTATTAAAAAAAAAATTAAAAAAAAAAACTTTAAAAAAAATGGATGAATTGTTTACGGAATAAGGTCAGAACACAGAACACTATCAGTGTCCCCAAACTCCCTGAGCCTCTACTCCCCACCAGGGAGGCCTCACCGTCCTAACTCTGGAAATAATCCTCCTTCAGCTTGTTTTATTTCTAAAGTTTTACCCAACTACAAGCATAGCTCTAAACACTAAAGGAGTGTTTTGCTGATATTGCAATTCAGGTCAGTAAGATCACACTCCCTAGGGCCTCTCTGGCAGCCTAAGGGTTAAGTCTCAGCACTATCACCACTGCAGCCAGGTTGCTGAGCCACATGGTGCAGCAGACCTCTCCTGTCTCGCCTGCTGTTATGCTCCCCACTCTGTCTCTGGTGAATCCTCTCACTCCCCACTCCTCTGGCTTACACCCTAGTTCATCTATGCATAAATAAAATCTTAAAAAAAAAAAAAAAGCTCACACTCCCTGTATCTTTATATGCCCAGCTTCTCTCACTTGATGTTGGTCTGTGAGATTCAGCCTTGTTTCTGAATCCATTTCACTTCGGAGCTTGTGCAAGCACGTACCTCAATCCATTTAACCATTCCACTCTCTACTCTCGCAAGACCACCCCCACTGACTTCTTTTTCCAAACTAAAAAACAACTTGACTGCTTTTCATTACAAAAGTAATGTGCTCAGGGCCTCCCTGGTGGCCCAGTGGTTGGTTGAGTGTTGGGTTGTGAAGCTGCCCGCAGCCTCTGCAGCACCGGTTCGATCCCTGGCTGCTCCCCGGTCACCGGAGGAGGGTCCCGCATGGCGCGCAGACCTCTCCTGCCACCCGCTGCTCCCCTCAGCAATGTACTTCGGTCCTTCTGCCTGCTCTGCTCCCCACTCTGGCTCTGGTGAATTCTCTCACCCTCCCGCGCTTCTGACTGTACCCAGTGCTTGTATAAATAAATAAATATAAATACATCTTTAAAAAAAAAATAAGTAATGTGCTCATGAAAAACACAATTCATGCCATACAAAAAGGCACAAAGTTAACTCACTGACAATGTCACTGCTCCAAAATAATGAGTGATCAGTCTAGTGGACATTCCTTGCCAGGCGTACACACTCACACCCACACTGAAATGTGTACATCTTTTCCCCACTTGGAGTATAAATGTTAGGAATAAAAGGCTAGGAAAGATCCACCCGGTGGCTGGTAAAACTGCCCCATGGGATTTACAGACCTTAGAGCAGAGGGAACAATTTGGCAGGCACAACTCGATACAGCGGTGCTAAACCTCAGTGGTGACCATAACATAGTACAGGCAGATGTGAATTATAAAGCTGTACAGAAAATGAGACAATGCTTTAAACCAATGTTACTTCAATGAAACATTTCATCAATATACAAACTCCTGTCCCATTCTCTGTAGGATGCTGAGAAACTCAGGGCCACACTCGAGGCCTGGCCATAGTGGGGGGCAGGTACAGAGAGTGCTGCAGTCCGGCACCACTTGGAGCTCCACACACACCACTAACAGAGTCTCTGGTCCCCGCTCACCTCTCTACATGCCCCTACCCCGAGCCCAGGGGAGGAAGGATACTTAGCAGAACAGGGTTGAGTGTCTCGGGTCCCTGCAGCCATATCCTTATTCCCTTCAAAATATAATTTACAATTGGGCCTCCCTGGTGGCACAAGGGGTTAAGATACAACCTATGAAGCTAACCACAGCCACTGCAACATGAGTTTGATCCCTGCCCAGGGAGCTACCCACACGGCACAGCAGACCTCTCCTGTCTTGCCCGCTGCTCCCCTCAGCAGTGTATTTCAGACAGTCTGCCTGTTCTGCTCCCCACTCTGTCTCTGGTGAGTCCTCTCACCCCCCACACCTCTGGCCTGTACCCCAGTTCTTGTATGCATAAATAAATAAATCTTTAAAGAAATAATTTACAATTGCCCATGGCACGTATGGTGATTGTTTATCTCCTTTCATGCCCACAAGACCCCAGGAGGGTCCAGTCATTTCTGCTCTCACTGCACACCAAAGACTCCCCTCCTGCACCCTGGTGCCCACCTGGTGCTTCCTCCATTCTCCCCTCTACCTCTGATGAGAACAGAGCTTCTTCTAGGATTCACCTCTGAAACAAGCTTCCTTGGCCTTAAGTTACCCTCTCTTCCCCCATCTCTCCTCCCCTTCACGAGACAATTACAGGAGGCATCCCCACTCTCTCCCCATTCTCACCTCCCACTCTGTGCCCAGCATCCTCTAGCTCCTCCCTGTACAAACTGTCCCTGCCAAGGCCACCAGTCACATGAGAGAGGCCAACTCCCTCCCTTCCCAGGCCTCAGTGTGCCCAAAGCTGCGGCCTAGCACTCTCAAGGGCTTCAGAAACCCCACTGTGGCCTTCCATGTCCTTGTCCCCACACGTGGGCCCTTCTGCCCCTGCATGTGACTTGTTCACCCCTCCTGATAAAGTCAGACAATGCTGCTGATCCCTAAGCACGGCCTCTACTCCCAACCTGCAGCTCCATAAGAACAAGACCCTTCTCATTCCTGAAGTTGGCTGTACCTGGGCCGCCGCCTTCCTGGTAAGTCTAGCTGAACTTTGACCAATTCCCGCCATAGCCCAGAAGACACCTCACCCTCCTTCCCCAAGTCAGAAGGTTCTTCATGTGCCCAGCCTCCTAGACTAGAGGCCAGGTTACTGGTGCAATGTCTGAAGCCCTCTCTCTGCACTCTCTCTGCACCTCTCTCTACCCAGACACTGGGCCTTCCGGGTAGCAGCAAAGAGAGAATCCAGGGGCTAAGCAATTTCTGGGCTCCCTCTTCTCGCTGGGCTTGGACCACTTGATTAAAAAAGATTTGGACCCTAAGTCAGGGATTTGAACCTCTAAAGGCTAGGGTATGGAAGAGCTCCCTACCTCCAAAAACTAAAAGCAAAAATCAGAGAGAACAAAATTAGACTGCATCAACATTTAAATGTGCTTAGGAGATGAAACTTTTGAACATAATTAAGAGCAAAAGTCTAGAGTAAATATTTAGAACCAATAAAAATGACATTGGGACCATATGCAAAAAAGAAAAAAAAAAAAGAGGAACTCCTACAGAGCAGCAAGAAACAGAAACACCAGAGGAGAAGCAGCCACTCAAGGGAAGGAGAATTAAAGTGACCAGCCCACACTGGACAACCCTAGGAACTGGGGAAGCCACTCAAGCCTGCCAGGGAGGGGCCTTATCTCACCCCAGATGGCCCAAGGCAGCCCCCCCCCCCACTCTGCCTGCACAGCCGGCAGAGGGCAGAGGGGCCACCTCTGTGAAAGGTGACTTGATAGTGACTGATCAGTACCCAAATGTCCTCCACCCCACTACCGTGGGGACTGACTGACTTGGGTGCAGAAGGAAACGTGCTCTGGAGCACTCGGGGCAACCGTGCTGGGGACAGGACAGCAAAACCCCACGGTGCAGGGGACTCTGTGGTTCCCAGAGAAACTGCAGCCTGAGGAATGCATGCGAAGGAATGGTGTGTAAAAGCACCCCACAACTGTGTGCCCCTCTTTCCTAGCTTACTGGGGGTGCAGAGCTCACCAGGGGTAAGCTGGGCAGGGAGGGGACTCGCTCAGGTCAGAAGTCCAGCCAGTGGGCAGCACCAGTGACTACCACCTGCTGTGCCCCTTATAGGGTGGGGACACCATGGCCCACCAACAGGAACCTCACATCCCATGACAGAGGTCAAAGGCCGGGGCTTCTTGGGGGCGTTGTGTGGGGAGAATGTATGCAAATGTCACTTGGGTCAATAAAACCATCCAGGTGAGCCCAGCTGGTCCTGCAGGACAGGGCGTGTCAGAAGGGTGGGCTGTGGACACAGGAAACCCCTTGTCCTTTGGCCCACAGGGAGGAGGAAGGCTAGGGGGACATGTCACCCACCCAAGGCGGGGATTCTCACCCACACCTTCCCCGGGGGGTGGGGCAGAGGGCAGAGATGCTGGAACACATGGGGTCCACGCAGCCTGCCCCTCTGTTAAATGGGGCTAACAGCACCTGCTTGCCAGGGTGGTGGGAACCCGGTCAACCCCCTCAAAGCGTTTGGGGTCCGTGGTTCTTAAGCCACAGCAGCATCCTGAAGGACAGGGGGCTGCAGAAGTTGCGTGACACGGAGGGGAAGGAGTGGGGAGCAGCGAGCGCACCCGCCTGCCCCCAACCCCCGCCCCCTCACTCGGCTCCAGGCCCCCTCTGGGATCACCATCTTCTGCGCCCCCTCACTCCTGGCACCTCTCAGAAACCACCCGCAGGGGCACCTCATCTTCCCCGCACCCCCGCCCGGCGCCCCGGCGCCCCGCGCCTCGCCCCAGGCCGGCTGCACCTCAGGGCCACGCTTACCCGATCCCCTCCCGGCGGCGGCGCAGAGAAGGCGGGTCCGGGGAGCCGAGGACGCGCGGCCGTGGGGCGGCCGTGGGGCGGCCTCGCGGAGGAAGCGGGAAGGGCCGCCCCAGCGCCCCGCCCGGCCCTGCGGCGCCGCCCCTAAGCCGCGCGCCCCGGGACCCGCCAACGCGGGGGCGGGGCCGGTCCTGGGGCGCGGGCCAGCGCGGCCCCCTCTGGCCCGAGCGCCGGGCTGCGTGGCCGGGAGACACGCCGGCCTCTTGGCCTCCTGCGCGCTCTCCCTGGCCCGGAGCTCAGCCTTTCTTGAGCGCGCCCAGCTCCGCATCCTTTGTTAGAGGAAACGCTGGGCACGGCCTTGGCGGGGTGGGGTGACTTCTGAGGCCTGGTTTAGGCTGAGGAAGGGCCTGGAGGGTGCGCCAAGACCGGCCATTCCTAAGGCACAGACACCCGACACCCGTCCCATCCAGGGGTAGCGTTTCTCTGTGGAAATGTTCAGACATAAGGAAGTAGGACGCTATGGCCCCGTGCACCCACGGGCCATCTTTAGGCATGGTCTTTTGCCTGCCCTCCCCTGGACATGGGTAGCCCCCCGCCCCCAACACACACACACCTCTTTTAATTTTTTTTTTTTTTTCTGGAGTAATTTCCAAGCATCCCAACACGCATTTAAGAATTGTGTTCCTATAATCGATGAGCTCTTCCCACCTCCCCAAAACATACTCAAATACCTGTGCATGGCTCCCAGAATGGAGTCATGGCCCAGCCCCAAAAATGACCCCCAAAATGACTTTGGCATTCAGGGTCCTCCATCTCTTTCCACAACCATCTCACCCGCCCCTGGCTGCCCCTCAGCCTCCTTGCCCAGCCCCTGGGCCTGCAGAGGCTGCCCTGTTCAGTGCCTCCTTCAGACTCTGCATGGGACTGTCCTCCCCAGAAGTGTCAAGCCGTGGCCTCCTTTCTGAAATCCCTCAGCACCTCTTAACTGCATGATGGCCCGATGTTAGCTTGGATATTTCTGCCTGTTAGGCTGTGACTTACCCAAGGGAGGGGATCTGCTCATCTCTGGATCCCCAGCATGTCATATACATCGCAGACAGTGCTTTAGGTTGTCCTGGGTGCCCACAGGTGTCCTTGAGACTAGGATTCAAGGGCAAACCAAGTCGTTTGAGAAGACCTGTTCCGGAGGAACACAATGGCCAGGGCTGTCTACCAGGAAGGTGGACCTGGAGTGTTTCATCCCTCTGTGTGCCCCGGGCACTCGGCATGGCAGCGCAAACAACGCTTTCCAAACTTGTGCCTTCCCCATCTTCCTGTGAATCGCCTTCCCTCTTCCGGAACCCCAGGCTGCACCCCTTCTCCTTAGTCCAGGGTGCCACTTACACCTCATTTTGCCAGAATGTCCTTGGACCTTTTATGTCTGTGTGGGTCCTGGTACGTACACAATTAAGTTTGCTTTTTCTACTGTTAATCTCACTTCACGTCAATTTAATTACTTTCCAGCTGAAGAGTCTAGAAAGGTAGACAAACATGTTTTCCTCCCCATCAGAGTGAGTGAGTGCTTAGGAAGAGAGGTGCTGCGGCTAGTGTTCCAGGTGAAAGATGACTGTGCTGTGCATGAACTCTTCTAGTTATTAAATTTATAATAGCAAATTTACATGTGAAATTCTAAGGAATGAAATTAGGTCTTGAATGATGACGACGATGATTCAAGGTCACTTAGGTCCTGCCCCTTGTGGGCCCCCTCTTGGCACGCTGCCTCATCGGGTCTGAGTTAGCGCCCAGCACTCCAGCCGGCCCACCTACACTGCAAAGAATTCTCTTTATCCTCCTGCCAGATAGGCGACCCCCTTCCTGAGCTATGCAGTGAACAGACACCCCCAAGGAGGGACCAAGGGCCTCGTCTTCAAGGTGGAACGGGGCTGCAGGAGCCATCTAGGCCCTGGACCCAGACCACCACCTTGGTGCATCCTAGCTCAGAATTGGCAGGAAGGCAGACAGTGCCACCACTACGAACCCTCCTGCAATGTGCAAAACTATGAATACAAGCAACAATGTTCATTGTGTGATGGAAATAGCGCCTTGCATTTAAAGAAAGCTTCCCGGCACATTCCCCCCAAGCCCCACCCTACCCCGGCCCTCCCATGAGTCACAGCGCATCACGACAGAAGGGAGCAGGCAGAGTGGCCTCTACCAGTCCCTTTTCCCAGCTTGCCCACCAGGGAGTGTCTGGCAGTGCTGGACTCAGAAGATCAGGGACCACGTTTTGGGATAAAAGCCTCCCTTCTGTAGTGTTGGAAATTTTCTCCACCCCCAATTGCTTACCAGCCAGGGACAGACTTGTCTGTTAGAGCACGTGCATCTGGACTCTGGCACCTGCAGGGGTGTGGACTCCTTATCCTCAGTGAATCTGCTGGTCTCCCTGGAGGTAGGAATATTCGCTTCCAGGACATGGTCCAGCTGAGAGCTGCAGGAGGGAGCAGCCCCTCAAAAGACAAGCACATACATGGGCGCACCCTGTCCCTTGGGGACAGCAATGGGCTGCTGAGAGCACACCCCAGAATCCAGAGGGCCTGAGGTGACTGATCCTGCACTAAAAATACTCACGCTGGTTTTGCTGACTTTGAAGAGCAGCTGGCAAAAGGGAAGCGATTTGGGGGCAGCTAGTCACCAGGCACTGGACCATGGAAAGCTGCCATCCCACCTTTAAGGTGCAGCTTTTTCTGTCCCTCCCAAAAGAGGCCTGGCCCACTTCCATGCTGGTGGGGGGCAGGGACAGCAATGGAGCCAAAGACAGGCTTCACCACATGTGCTCTAGCGGCACAGAGAGAATTAGAAAGTTTTTCATCTTTTTCTATGCTCTGGAATACAGGCAAGAAAATTATCTGTTTCTGAACACTTACAGAGAAATCTCTCCTGGTCAGAGCTGAGAGCGTTTCACTGGGGGGAGTGGTTAATGCCACCTGCTGGTCTGGGCACACGGAGACTGAACTTCCCACCTTGGCATGGGTGGGCCCTCTGGCCAGTGTGGGTGGGTTGGAAACAGAAACAAGCTGTCATTGACAGTGAAGAGTGTCTCAGCGATGGAAGAGACCCCCCAAAAAGACAACCTGTGGTGGACATGCAGTGCCAACAGAGTCAAGCCCTCTGGGTCTGTAAGCTCCCCGATCCAGAACGGTAAAAGCTTCCCTTTGGAGGCTTTTTCATGTTTTTCCAAAAGTTAATGAATTTGGTCAGGTTCTTGACTACTTCTTGAAACAATCTGGGTAATTTCTTCCCTAGAAGATGACCCATTGCAATGAGAATTTAGCTGTAGTCACGAAGTCAGTGATTATTTGATGAGACCCACTCTACACGAGGCCTGTCCTCGGCACTGGAGGGCAAAGCAAACAGATGGTGTGTTCTGTTTTCATCTTTTTTTCAAGAGGCATTCAATATTTACTTTTCAATGGGCAAATAAAATTTCAATGTAAACTAGACCTTGAAAAGGGCCAAATCCACTCCTTAGATCACACTGAAGCTAATATTTATCTTATTGTTGAGTGTTAGAGATTTTCAAAACACCACGACTTTTTACAGATGACAGGACTGAAGCACAGAGGAACTCAGTAATTCATCTAGGGCCAGGATTAGGCATGTACAGCAGCTCACTCATTCCTAGTTACTTCTGGTGTCTTCCATGCACCAAAACTCTAAGGGAATTGCTCTCCTGTAGGCCTGTAGCATGTAAGCATTTCAAATTGATGGTCTCTGTTGGGTGATGTGGGTCCTCATATTTTAAATATATTTATTGTTAAGCTCCCTTCCCCTTCTGGAATGTAGTTTAGAGGGTACTTTACCCCATCTGCTTGGCCCAGATCTGCTACCCCACAACACTCAGGCTGTGGTCACTGGGCCATCGGGCACTCCTCAGAGGTTGGAGGGCAGAGGCCTGCTGTGCCAAGCGCCTTCACATTCTCTTGGGCAAGCAGTGTTTTGGCAGGATGACTGACGTGCGTACAGGATGACTAATGTACATGCAGTCCAACCAAGTCCTCCAAGTTTGCACAATCAGATGTTCTGCATAACACTCTTTGCTCCTGCGTTCTGCTCTGTCTGTATCCTCTCGGCTATGAACCACCTCCTCTTTGGGTTTGCCCAAAGGGGACTATTCACAGGCAAGCAGAACAAACAGTGGGGAATTACTGACTTTGGAGGGGGGTAGGGAAGGAGACTCATACCACACACTCCCACATTTCTCCCAAAGATTTGTGGGTGCTCTGCTGTTGAGGGGCCCCATCCTCTCTGTCCCCCAGGGCTGGGAGCCTTCTCCGCCTAATTCCCACACTATTTCCATGTTCTCTTTATTTTGCAGGGCAATCCCGTGGTATCTTTTGATCCTGAACATTCTCAGAGGCCCCTTTATATCACATCAGGACATATCTTCTGCAAAGATGCAAGGCTGTCCCTGATGAGGCTTCTGGCAAATTCTATTTCCTCTGGCTCCTCATGTTTGAATCAAGACAAACCAATAGAACTACAATCTGGCCCTAGGGGTCCATCTGCTCCCCACATCCCCCTCCCATGCTCCAGCCCCTACAGGTGCAGTTGCTCATGCAGGTTGTGTTGAGCAGGTGCTCGCCTCCCTTGGAGCATGCCCAGGGGGCAGCTGTCTACACCCTACCACCCCCTATAAAGTCATGTGAGAGAGCGCTCACCACATCATCAAACATTTTTTTTGGAGAACTCATGTGATGGCTTTTTATCTCTACTTGAGAAAAACTGGCCTGTTCTGTCCTACAGACGCTCTGAATTAGGTCACTGGCTGCGTTCCCCTTGTTCTCGGCACTAGAAAGCTCTGAGCTAGGTTGTGGTCCAACTGTAGAAGGTATAATATTTCGCAGCATGGTTTCCACACCAGCTGCATTCCTAATTTTCTCTTCCTTCCCCGTTCTTCTTTGCCCCAATTTGCTCATGCATGTTTTCATTTCATTTAATATAGTTCTAAATGACCTTAAACTCCTGTGCTAACACAGTAAGAAAGAAATGCATTTTTTAGATAACCAGGAGTGGTAAAAGTTTAGTTCTCCATGTCAGGTGTCTGCTGCTGAGTCACCTCTATTGATATGCATTTTCTTGATGTTGGGGAGCAGGCTTCTCCATCACATGCTGCCTGTCCTCCCCAGCCGCCATCTTAGCTGCATGACTGGGCAACAGCAGCACCAAGTCCTAGGTCTGCTTCCTGCCCAACAGGGGTAAGAGGGAGTGACAACATGGCATTGTTTCAAAGAGGGTCTGGGAGAGGCATTTGTTGCCTCTGCTCCTATTCCGCCTGCTGCTTTTGGTTCCACGACCGCAGCCTAGCTGCAAAGAAGGCTGGGAACTCTCTTTCCTTAGGGCAGTCATATGTCCAGATAAAATCTGAGGTCCTATGACTTAAGACAACAAGGGAATAAAGAAAAGGAAATGGGAGGTACGTGATAGTCCCACACTCCCTATTGTGAGATGACAGAAACATAGGTTGGTCTCTGCCATGGCTCCTGGCACAAGCTCCTGAAGCCCTTGTAAGTTCTTGAGTGGTAAGAGCAGAGGGAG
The DNA here is from genome assembly GCF_964194135.1 of Talpa europaea. Classification (NCBI taxonomy): domain Eukaryota; kingdom Metazoa; phylum Chordata; class Mammalia; order Eulipotyphla; family Talpidae; genus Talpa; species Talpa europaea. Next base: position 94,874,084 of record NC_140078.1, read on the forward strand.
CATCTTTGTTCTAATGAGGAATCCAGGGTGGACTCCTGAACGGCTTCTGGGTGGGGACTGGTCACCTAAAAGACCAAGTGATCAAAAGCCTGGAATTGTCAGCCTCACACTCCCATTTTCCAGGACGATGAGAGGGGCTGGAGCTACTCATTCATCAAGCCTACGCGAGCAAGTCTCCATCAAGTCCCAACAGTACAGGGCTGGTGAGCTTCCAGGTAGTGAACACATCTACATGCCCAGAGAATGTCGCCACCAACTCCACGGGACAGAAGCTCCTGGGCTCAGGTCCCTCCCTGTGTAAGCTTCCATCTGGCTGCTCATCAGTATCCTTGATCGTATCCCCTAGTGAGCTGGTGACAATAAGTGGTTCCCTGAGTTCTGTGAGCTGCTCCAGCCTCAGAATAGAGTCTGAGGGGGTGTGTGGGCCTCCGGTTTGTTGCTGAGTTGAGCAGGGTTGTGGGTGACCTGGATACCTCTATGTGAGTGGCATCTGTGGTGCAGTGGGAGCAATCTTGGGGGACTGAATCCCTAACCTGTGGAAGTGACACTCATCCTGCTGATTCACAAGGAATCACTTGGTATGGGGGAAAAAGACATGTTTGGTGGACAGAATTGTTAGAAGTGAGGTGCTCTGTGTGCAAAACAGTCCTTTGTTCACACACAATCCTTGGCTTCAGCCAGGGCACCCACTCCTGTTCTGCCTCTGGTTCAGCTGTGCAAGTATGTGAGGAAAACCACCCAGCCTTCCCCTCCTACACGCTTCTCTAGAATGCTTCCTGAGGCTGGAGCTGATGTGCGCCCACAGCTCACTCCTGTGTCTCTCTGGGGGCCTGGCTCGAACTTGACTCATTCTGGGACTTGCAGAGTCACCAGGGTACCCACAGATTGGAGAAACAGACAAGGGGTGTCAGGTGCTGCTGGTCAGAACCTTTATTTGCCCTTTATTCTCCCCCAGCCAAGGGCGGCTTTAACTGGATGGGGCAGGACGAGGTGCCCAGCTCCACTGGCCCGCGGAGAGGATGGTCAGGTGGAGCAAGGAGAGGACACGTGGTGGAGGTAAGGCTTCCTCTCAGGCCTCTCTTCAGTACTCAAAAGTAACTGTCTTGACTCGCAGGTACTCATTCAGGGCGGCCTCTCCTGTAAGACGCCACACACATCGCACCTTCAGGCCATGGAGTCACCATAACGGTTCCTCCTGCAGCCCCACACTGCTCCAGGCCCTGCACTCGGATTATCTCACTGGACCCCTGAAGCCACCATGTGGGGGCCCCTGGATCAGGCCATTACAGGCGAGAAGCTGATGCTAGTGAGGGAGCGTGCGTGCATGCACATGCAATGTGCACGTGTGTGTCGAGGGCACATGGCTTCCAGTGCAGGCATCTGAGTAGCAAAAGTAGAACCGATCTGGGCCACTGTTGCAGAAACTTCCCCCATTACAACCACCTCCTTGCCAGGGAGGGCAGCCTCTTCAGCCCCAGGCTCTCCTACTGCTCTTCTGTTAAATAGAGATGCTACCTGCAGGCTCTCCCCATCGCTGCCCACAACTAATTCCAGATCACACTGCAATTGGGAGAAGGGGCACCTCAGAGGGCCCCTGGAACATGGCTGAGCTCTGCGGCTACTGTGTCTCAGCCCTGTGACTGGCACGGGTACAGCCAACTGGTGCCTGACAGACCCCACCCGACCCCGACTCATCAACAGTGGCCCCCGGAGCTTCATTTCAACAGCTGAGGTCTCTGGGCCTTTGCTAGGTGAGCTGTGAGGACACCAATTTGTGGGTCCTCTCTGTGCAGGACCCAGGGATGGAGGCTGGAGGAGCTGAGGGATCAGGAGGCAGACTCATCAAGTGACAGAGACCAAACCCCGGGGGTGTGGCACCCCCACCTCCCTACTCAGCCCTAGGACAGGACCTCGCCCCAGTGGCTGCTAATGGATGACTAGGATTCAGTTACCCAGGTCTTTGCCGAATCCGGACTGCTTGAACCCTCCAAAGGGGGCAGCTACGTCGGTCTTGTTGTACGTGTTGATGAACACAGTGCCTGCTTCCAGCTTGTCACTGACGTACAGGGCCTTGTTGATGTCCCTGGTGAAGACGCCAGAGGCCAGGCCAAATTCCGTAGCATTGGCTCGAGACAGCACTGAGTCCACGTCACTGCAGGGAGAATTCAGGAAGAACTCCATGAGGGAGGGTCAGGGGCAGCCCTGGACGTGGGACACAGATACCTGCCCCCCCCCCAAGTTCCTGGCTACACAGGACCCTCCAAAAAGACATGTACCAGGGGCACAGCCAGTGCAAAGGAGACAGGCAGCAGCGAGAGGAGTGAAGGAGGAGAATGAGCCGAGTAAGATTCGCACAAGGCTGACCACAGGCTCCTTCCTTTGAGGATCACAGGCAAGCCCTTCACTTTACAGACCTGGGGATGGAGCCCAGAGGGGGCAGATGGGGCCTCTACCACACAGGGATGGGCAGAGCACTGGGCATCCACCAGGGATGGAGGCCTGGCACAAGGTGCACTTGGAAAGTCTCAGGAAAATGTCATATTCTAACAAAGTCGGCCTATGATAATTTTGATTTTTTAACAGTGAGAAGTATACTTCATTGAGGATGTGGGCATCTTATAATCTGCTTTAAGGTATTATTCTGGAAAATAAGTTGTGGTGAGAGCTTGTAGCCTACACAGGACAGCTACTCTGGTGTCCTCGTGGAACACCCCAAGAGGCTCAGAGCAGAGGCGGCTCAGCCCCAGGGAACCGTGATCACAGCGCAGATTCACGAGTGAAATAATCACCCTCGATATTCCCAGCCGCTGAGTTTCAGAGAGATTTATCACACAGCAGTAGAAAAATTAGAACAGAGCCCAGCATATGTGGGAGACAGCCAGCATGATGTGGGGGACACTGGGTGGGGACAGAAGCCCCCCGGCCCCTGGGCTCTCCTCACCTCAGTGGCTGACAGGTGTGTCCTCAGCCCCACTCTGAGTTCTCCTGGCGCCTGCTGCCCACCCCACTGAGCTCACGCAAAGACCCCAGTAACACATAGAAAGGAATCAGGTCCTCGAGACATAGTGGACTCGATTCCCTACCCATCAGCAAAACGAGAGATGATCATGACAGGCCCGAAGGACTCCTCCTTGGCTATGAACATGTGGTCCTCCACGTCTGTGAAAATGGTTGGCTCGAAGAAGAAACCTACAGGGGAAAACAGAGGCTCAGGCAGGTGGGTCCCGCTGGCCACCATGTCCCACTCCAGCAGCGCGATCCTTGCCATCAGTGGGTGCACACCGTGGTCGGGGGAGGGAGACAGGCAGAAGCCTGTCCTGACGTGATTTTCTGTGAGCCTCACAACCCTTCCAGTGAAGCGCTGCAGAGGACAACAAATAGTCCCTGCCTGCACTCTTGTTTCTTGCACTCAGGTGCCTTGATCAATAGATGATTCTAGAAAGTTAGGGGTGTGTGTCTGGGGTCAGAAGGACTGGGACCCTGTGATGATGTGATGAGTTGGTACCCACTGAGTTGAAGGGCCTGGGGGACAGGCAACTGGGGATGTCTGGGGGGTCAGAGGTTCTGGGGGAGGTAGAGACAGATATTCGGGAGTGTCTCAGCCTTTGCAGAGGTGAGATTCTCCAGAAGCACTCCAAGCCCAGGACACACTGGGATCCTGACTGAGATGCAGCCACGTGGCCTCAGAGAGCTCCAGTTAGAGCTGGGCAGGCAACCTGAGGCCATACTACCTGTTGCCTCATTATACCCCAGAAAACTCTGACGGACCTGGCCGAGGGACTTGCTTCCCACCACAGACCAGCGTGGCCCCCTCCTTCACGCCCTGTTGGCAGTACTGCAGCAGCTTCTGCAGGTGGGCCTGGTGGTTCTGTGGCCCGTGGTTGGTGTCCCGATCCAGGGGGTTGCCAATCTTCATCTTCTTCACCTCTTCGACCTGCAGACAGGTTCCGGGTCAGGTCTCACTCAGGGCCAGGGCTTCTGATAATGGTCCTCACCAGACCCACACCCACATTTGCTTTGTGGTGGCGGATCATGGCCTCTGAACAAAGCCCCCCATCCCAGATTCTGGCACTCAGGTAATTCCATGACTACGTCCCAAACCTGCCTGCCAGGCTGAAACTCCAAGCGTGTCCTATGTGCACGGACACAGGCAGATGGGCGGGCACCTGGGCAAGTGGAGAAGGGGCAGGTGTGCATGTGAGTGGGACGCGGCACCATGCACCTCCTCACTAGTCCTGCACCCAGATCATGGCCTGCGTAGCTGAAGCAGTGCTTGTGCACCCACTCCAGGAGGTGGGGTGAGGCCCTGTGGCAGAACTCACCACCCTCTGCACAAACTGGTCATGAATGGAGTCCTCCAGGAAGAGCCGGCCCGCTGCAATGCAGTTCTCTCCTTTGTTGAAGAACACAGAGCTCATCCCCTTCAGAGAACGGACAGGAATCTGGATTAAGACTTTTCTGGGGGTGCCAGTCCCAGCTCCCTGCCACATACAGAGCTGCCATCCACAGGCCCATGTGCTCCCGTCCTTCCTCAGTCACCTCCAGCGGAGAAGGGAGAACAGGGCAGAGGCAAGGCCAGCATCTAGGGGCCACAGAACTGAGCCGTGACTTCTGCCACTAGAGGGCGAGGCAGTGCCCACAGGCCAGGAGGGGAGGGTGGGGGAAGGCGTGGAGTTAGCCCCTGCTAGGCAGGCTTCTGGGGTGGCTGAGAAGGGGTGTCTTCTGTGCCAGAGCCCACACTCTTGGGGCTGAGTGGGGAGTCTGTTAGCCAGAGCAGGCGCCAGAGGGGGCAGAGGAGGGCAGCCAGCTCAGGCCCCAGTGAACTGGCCGGAGTTCAGAATAAATGTCCTCAGAGACTGAAGGGAGCCTGCTTTTTAGTCCTGGACTGCACTGCCTAGCGACAGGACCTAGGCCGCTGGCCCAGCGGCGTCAGCCTGGACAGCAGAGCCAAGACTGGCTGACAGACTGGCCTCCCTTGGTTTCCACCTCTGACCCTGTCATAGTCACGCTGGGGATCAGCACATCCTCTGGGGCACTGTGGGACTCAGATGGGGGTACGTATCTGGCTGCCCCTGGACTTACTGGCTTGTTCCCACAGGCGTGGGGCAGGGGTGAGCAAGGCCTCCCAGTGACAACTGACACAGGCGTGCTGCAGCTGCACTCTAAGCCCTGGATGTCCAACAGTGACCTGCGCGGCCCTGGGGGGAAGGTCCTACTCTCCCTGAGCCACAGGTGAGAGTGTGTAGGTGCCCAAAGCCCCACAAGGGTGCCCAGGAATCAGGGCTGCATGGGGCAAGCGTGGACCAGGCACGAAGTGGGGGCGGGTGAGGGCCCTGCTGCCAGCAGGGAGGTGCCCGTGGGCCCTGCATTCTGTTTCACTGTTCTCTGGGGCTGGAAAGGTTGCCACACTGAGTTTAGAACCTGCTGAACCCAGCTCACTGCCTACTCGATGGTTTCAGTCACCCTTACTCAGAGGAAGCCTCCTGAGAAGTGTGCTGGGGGGTGCATATCTTCCTTGTCCCCGAGACCCCTTCTCTCTGTGGGTCTATGCTTGTGGGGGTGACGCGAGGACCAGGCACCGGTGGGAGGAGAGAAAGGTCCCCTCCCTGCGCCCCTGCCCTCACCATCTGCACGGCCTTGCCAAGGTCGCAGTCCGCGAAGATGATGAGCGGCGACTTTCCGCCCAGCTCCAGGGAGACCTTCTTCACGTTGCTCAGGGCGCAGCTGAAGGGAACAGAGGGTTGGTGGTGCAGGGGGCCTGGACACAGGGGCTCCGGGGGAGAGGTCGAGGGCAGATCCAAAGCTTGTGTTACTCTAGCCTTGAATGGGAGGTGTCTCCCCACCCCACACTCCCTCTTCCCTCCTCCTCTCATCGGGAAGCCAGGCCCACCTCAGGACCTTTCTCCCACTACCCCCTTCTGGATCGCTCCTCCTTCAGATGTCCCCAGCCCAGCCTCTTTCTTTCAGGCCTGTGATCTAGTGGTGCCTTCTTAGGATGCCTGACCTGATCACCCCATATAAAACACAGCCTCCTAGGCCTCACTGTGCATGTGCATCTGACCCCACTGCCAGGGCATAAAACCCATTGGCTTGTCTGTCCCTGATGCCTGCCACGCAGCTGGTGTTCCATAAACATTTAAAGAATAAATCAGACACAGAACCATTGTCCAGTTGGGACACAGGGACTTGAGCATCAGATTTTCAGTGATGGGTGCAGAGAGAAGCTGGGGGCCCTGGACTCAAGAATGGTGGAGATGGAGTGAATGTACTGTCTGCCCAGGGACAGCAGGGCTGGACAATCTCCTTGCCCACGACTGACTGTGGTAGGGGGGCCCTGTCTCAGAAGCCAGCCACAGGCAAGGATCCCTGGGAGATGGCAGCCCCAGAGCCCCAGAATGCTGCCCACCTGTGCCCTCCTTCCCTGGCGTCAGTGCCGATGTGCATGCCTGCCTCCCCCCACCCCCGGACTTTGCACACAGGCTCAAATGTGACTGTCACCTACACACCACACAAGAGACACCAGCTTTCAATTCAGGAGAGGTGAGTAAAGCACTGGCCTCCTTTTATCACCCGCTTGTCCATCTGCCTGTTCATCACTAGCTCCTTTCAGCCTCCCTCTCTTTAGTACCAAAGGCTTGCTCTGGACAGGCCCTGTCCCAGGTGCCAGGACACTGAAAATGAATCTGAGCTGCCTGCCTGGCACTCATCAGCCTCTACCAACCCACAAGACACCATCCACTAGCCATTGTCAGTGGCTCCTTACCCCAAAGGGGATGTCACGTGGAGCCACTGTGATTAGCACAAATGTGGTGCCACTCAAGACAGGGGTCATGGCCTAGGCTGCACTGGACAGGCTCACAGAGGGAGAGCACAGAGCTGAGGGGCAAGAACCCCACCTTGTTGGGCACACCCACACACCCACGGGGAATGGAGCAAGGGTCTACGGAAGTGCCCCTGGGAGAAAGGACATTGTAGCCCCATCAGGAGCTGCCATGAGGAGGTGTGGGATCCCTGTGAGATCATCAGGCTGGAGCTGGAGGGCCCTCGAGGCCACATGAGTGACCCCTGGGTGGTCTCGTGTCCTTGGGGACACAGAGTGTTCAGCAGAGCCCCAAAGCCTCTTGATTTGCACTCACTCACAGAAATTCAGCTTCAGGGGTGGGGGTGAGGCCCTGTGTCCATCTCTCCAAGCTTACTAACTTCCCCTACCAGAACCGCTAAGCCTGTCAAGCCACCTTCACTAAACTGGTGGGGAAACTGAGGCCTGGAAGGGTCAAGGTTTAGTCCATGTCATACTGCACATTAGCAACTTGGTCTGGAACACAATCTTAGTCAGGGAGGCCAAAGTCCAGAATGAGAGCTGAGAGGATGTTCTAGATGGATGCCACCCCACAGAAGGAAGACGAAAGCCTCGGATACTAACCTCGTGTGTGATGGCAGCTGTGTTTTAGCAGCCATGTTAAAGAAAACTAAAAAGAAGCTGGTGAAATTAATTCTAACATATTTTATTTAACCCAATTAATCAAAAATATTATTTCAACTTGTGATCACTATCAAAATTGTCAATGAGTTGCTTTACTTTTTGTGCCAGGTTTTTGACGCTGGCTGTGTCTATACTCAGGTCACATCTCAGCCCAAAGTAGCCTATGCAAATGCTCGGCAGCCTCGTGTGGCTGGTGGCCCCATGGCGGGTAGGCTCCAGCATCATCCCATCCCAGCACCTCTGTAGAGCAGCCTGCCGACCTCACCAAGGGCCGGCTGGACGCTGAGCCACACCTGGCACTGTGGGCTCTGTGACCGCGGTGCACTCAGAGGCTTGGGGAGCAGGACGGCGCTCCCCCAGCACTGCCCATGCCTGACACTGCAACCACGACCGTGGCTCCTCCCACACCCCATCACTTACCTTTTCATGATGTGTTTTCCCACCCCTGTGGAGCCTGTGAATCCAATTTTCCGTACATCGGGGTGGTCTGAGAGTCTCTGGCCGACCAGGGAGCCTGCAGTGGGAGTGGGCAAGAGGTCAGGGTGGTCCCCACATGGCAGGATGGGAAACGCAAGTCTTCTCCTCCCTCCCGCATCCCCCAAGGACAGAGCTCTGGGGAGCTAGGGGCCCGTGTGACCAGGGCTCGTTGGGCCTTCCTGCTCGTTACAGGCAGAGTTGTGTCCCCTCAAGGTTGAATCCCTAAGTATTTGAGATATTTACTTGAAAAGAGGGTCTTCAAAGAGGTGAGCAAGTTAAGATGCAGGCATTAGGGTGGCCCTAATCTGAGCCGACGGGTGTCCTCCTAGAGCCTGTCCTCCTGTTCTGCCTTCCCAGAACAGGCTCTGTCCTATGCAGCAGACACCAGGAGCCTGGTACCCATAGGTAAAGCAAACTTCGCCCACCATGGATACCAAGTAGCCAGCAAAACAAGACCTCGACAATTGCACCTGCCCAAGCGTCCCCCCGGGCATTCCGCAGAAGTCAGGAGAGCGATAAGAGGCCAGTCTCTGCCCCCTCCTCATATAGACAACATCAACATTTCTTTAGGTCAAGATAACTTAAGAGATCGAAAAGAGGGCCTCCCTGATGGCACAAGGCATTAAGGCGCAACCTATGAAGCTGTCCGCGGCCTCTGCAGCCCAGTTTGATCACCGGCCGCCAGGGAGCAACCCACATGGCACAGCTGCTCCCCTCAGCAGTGTACTTCCGTCAGTCTGCCTGTTCTGTTCCCCGCTCTGCCTCTGGTGAATCCTCTCACCCTCCTGCACCTCTGGCCTGTACCCCAGCTCTTGTATGCATAAATAAATATTAAAAAAAGAGAGAGAGATCGAAAAGATTTAAACCTAGTAGCAAATGCCAGAAGCCTTCTGCCAAGAATAATTACATTTTAATGACTGATGACTGTTCATTTTCCTCTGTGCTCTGCTCTGTAACAAGGTGAAGAAGCCAACTCCAGCCTGTGACAGAGCAGTTCTCACAGGTAAACTGTCAGATGCTTCCAGGTTCAAGTCTTCACCTTGCTTATCTAGTAAACCGTCTGTCTAACTAGCACTGAGACCTTTCTTTCTTTCTCTTTTTTTAAAGATTATATTTATTTATTCATGTGTAGAAGAACTGGGGTGCAGGCCAGAGGTGCAAGGGTTGAGAAGATTGACCACAGACAGAGTGGGGAGCAGAACAGACAGATCTGCTGAAATACACTGCTGAGGGGAGCAGTGGGTGAGACAGGAGAGGTCTGCTGTGCCATGTGGGCCAGCAACCTGGCTGGGGATCCAATTCAGAACACTGCAGAGGGCCATCACAGTGGTAGTGCTGAGATTCAACCTAGGCTACCAAGGAGGCGCCTGAGACCTTTATTTCAGTTACCAATAGGACTTGAGGACACAGATGTACAGGGGGGAGACAGGCCACACGAGAGACTCCTCAGAAGGAACCAACCCTCATTCAGCTCCCAGAGCTGTGAGAAAAGAAACACTTGTTTAAGCCCACAGCCTGAGGTGTTTTGCTATGGTGGCCTGAGCAGACTCACCACCCCCCAACCCCAGGTGACTTCCCACCTGTCAGGGTAGACCCCAAGGTGAAGGCACCCAGGCTTCCAGCTCTTCCAGAGTCTCCAGCAGAGACAAAGGGACAGCTGGCTGGACCATGGGGACAATGGTGGCACCCCAGGATCACTGACTTCTAAAGGCTGATCCTCGGGGTCTTGCCTGGCAGGAGAATGTGGGGAGGGGGCTGGGGGGGGAGTCCACTTGGAAAGTTTGGACTCTATCCCCCGCTCCAGGTGACTAATTCTTTTTTTTTTTTTTTTCCAAAGATTTATTTATTTATTTATGCAAGCACTGGGTACAGTCAGAAGTGCGGGAGGGTGAGAGAATTCACCAGAGCCAGAGCAGGAGCAGAGCGGGCAGAAGGACCGAAGTACACTGCTGAGGGGAGCAGCAGGCAGCAGGAGAGGTCTGTGCGCCATGTGGGACCCTCGCCCAGAGGCCGGGGATCGAACCAGCACTGAGGAGGCTGCAGGCAGCTTCGCAACCCAGCGCTCAACCACTGCCCCACCAGGGAGGCCCGGTGGCTAATTCTTATTGACCCTCAGGTGGTCTTTCCAATGTGACTTCCCTGTGGCCTCTCCTCAAACTCAATAAAAATCCCTCTTTTCTCTCTTTTCTAGTTGGGATTTTGTCTCTCCTAATTTGCCTCCTCATCTTTGACTGTTCTGTATCTTCTCTATCCAACCTTAAAATACCCTGGGCCTCTGGCCCCATCCTGGGTTCTTTTCTATTCTCACTTCATGCTGTCTCGGCTGCTCTCACCCCAGTTCACCTCTTCAGATGCCATTTCAGGCACATCACCCTCTAAATCTGGGTTTCCAGCCCAGCTCCCCTGGGATCCAGATCCATTTATCATTCCTCTGTCTGCTCAGCACCTCTCCTTGGATGGCACACCGCCTGTCAATTTCAGCATATTTAAAACTGAACGCTTAAGCTTTCCCCAGACCTGCTTCTCCTTGGCTTCTCCATTTCAGTAAACAACCTCTCCCTGCAGCTACTTGCCAAAGTGGCTTTCTGTACTTTCCACTCAATTTTTTAAAAAAAATTATTTATTTATATAAGAATCGGGGTACAGGCCAGATGCGCGGGAGGGTGAGAGGATTCACTGGAGACAGAGCGGGGAACAGAACAGGCAGACTGACGAAACACACTGCTGAGGGGAGCAGCGGGCAAGACAGGAGAGGTCTGCCGCGCCATGTGGCTTTCTCACCTGCCGGTTGAACCTGTGCTGCAGTGCAGCGCTCAACCGCCTGCGCCACCAGGGAGGCCCTCCGCTCAATTTTTTAATAAACCCAACACTTCTCTGAAAAATCACTGTTTTAGGCTATCTATGAAATATAGACAAGAAGGTGTCATAGATCAGATAACAAAGAAATCTTATATTTTAGAAAGCAGAAATTTGACAGGCTATTATGGGTTGGCTTGTGTCTCCCCTAAATTCCTATGTTGATGTCCTAATCCTCAGTATCTCAAAATGGGATCTTATTTGAGAATAGTGTTGACACAGACACTGAGGAGAAATGCCACATAAAGATCATGGTAGAGATGGGGGAGGCGCTTCTACATTCTAGAAAGAGGTGAGGGAAGATTCCTCCTAGTGCTTTCAGAGGGCGCCTGACCCCGCCATATGGTGATCTCAGACCTCAGGTCTCCAGACAGAGACAACACCCTAGTCTGTGGTTCTTGGTTACAGCAGCCTGACCGACTAACACACAGAATGTATTATTTGCCTGACTAATAAAATTAGAAATAAAATTTTAGACCAAAAAACCCTGGAACATTTTTAAAAATCTCATTTTAGTTACTGGGTCCGAAAGGAGAATAAAAGTAAAATTATATATTATTCATGAATAATAAAAACATGCACCAAAACATTCTTCAAAAACATGGATCGTAATATTGTTCACATTTTTAATAAGTCTGGAGTCACTTCTGGAAGGCCAGTATGAGAAGTCCTGGGACAATTTCCCAGGGAAAATCATTTTAAAAGACACACAACCATTAAAAGCCTCTGGAAAAATTCCCAATGGCATATATAAAAGAGGAAAGATTCATTCAAGAAAAAAATCTCAGTAAGGAGGGCCAGCCTGTGGCACTTGCACCCTCACCTGTCCCCTCCTCACACCCCTCTCCCACCTGCTGGGTGGAAGCTCACTCCAGGCAGGTGTGGCCAGGAAGGCAGGAACCTCCCAGTCCAAGGCAGGGCAGGCCAACAGCCTTCCTCATCTCCTCCAGCTCTGCCCTGCAGAGGCCAAATTCTCGGTGAGTGTGATGAGATGCTGGGGCTTCCTCCTCCAGACCCAGTCCCCACCCAGGCGGAGAAGGTTCTTCCTAGGTGTAACAGGCTAAGAGAATGGGGCCTCACTTGCCTGGCCCCTGCCCCTCTTTGGGTGCAGCACCTGAGGCAGCATAGAGAATTTGGGTTGGGGGGAGGTTTTCCATAAGAACAGATAACTCCAAAATACTCTCCCAAAGAAACAGACTTTCCTCGAAGACCTCCCTGATGGCCTAGGGGTTGGGTCTCAATGCTATCACCACGGAGGCCTGGGTTCAATCCCCGGCCAGGGACCTGGCCCACATATGGCACAGCAGACTTCTCTTGTCTTGCCGGCTGCTCCCCTTAGCAGTGTTTTGCAGTGGATCTGCCTCTTCTGCTCCCCACTCTGTCTCTGGTGAATCTTCTCACACACTGCCCCCCACCCCACACACACACCTCTGGCTTATACCCCAGTTCTTCTGTGCAAAAATAAATAGATCTTTTAAAAAAAAAAACCAAAAAAAAAAACCCAAGACTTTCTTTGAAACTGTGGCAAAGTTCAATGCGTCTCAAAAGCAGTGGAATGTTTGGGGTAACTACGAGGAGGCTGATAGCTCCAACGGCACTAAGTGAAACCATAAGTGGCTTGTTTACCAGCGAGAACCAGTGAATTTCTGGGTGAGGATAAACCTCCAAGCTGGCTTCAAAAATGACTCTCCACAGGGCCTGGATTTAATTGGATCTGACCATCAAGTAATACATGCTTCAGGGCATTGTTGAAAGCAATAGGAAGACCAGGCCGTGTTGGTGGAGCTGAACTCTGGGTGTGATACCCAAGGAGAGCTTAATAGAGAGAGAAGGGGAAAGACTAACACTGCTGTCACCCCAGGGTGACTGGGTACTTGCTCAGGGAACTGATACCAGAGCAACTCAGCAGGAACAAATGAAGAAAACCAAAGTAAATGAGGTTAATGTAACAAACCTTATAAATATACATTTGCCCTTCTTTCCTTCTAGTTTCTTTATTTTTTTTTTTTTTTTTAATTTTCTAGAGGCATGCCTTATTTATTTATTTATTTATTATTTGTTTGTTTGGTTTATACAAGCACTGAGTACAGTCAGAAGCGCGGGAGGGCGAGAGAATTCACCAGAGCCAGAGCGGGGAGCAGAGCAGGCAGAAGGACCGAAGTACACTGCTGAGGGGAGCAGCGGGCGGCAGGAGAGGTCTGCACACCATGTGGGACCCTCCTCCGGTGGCCGGGGAGCAGCCGGGGATCGAACCAGCGCCGCAAAGGCTGCGGGCAGCTTCGCAACCCAGTGCTCAACCGCTGCGCCACCGGGGAGGCCCTCCTTCTAGTTTCTTTAATACACCTAAACTTATATAAAGTAACGCTTATAGCAATGTATTATTGGGTTTGTACAAATACAGATGTGAGATGCATAAAGATAGGTGATAATAGCACAACAGGTGATAATAGAGCTACATAGATTGTATCTAACACTAGAATTAAATTAGTATAACTCTGAAATTGACCTTGATAAGTTAGTCACAAGCCAGAAACTGTCAGACTGGATTATGAAAAAAAGATCCAACTCGGCTTCTACAGGAGATCTAAGAGAGTAAGTTGACTAGATTCAAAGATGAAAACAGGTTGAAGACAAAGGATGCAAAGGATAGCTAGAGCAAATGGCAATCACGAGCACTGGAGTGTTCTATACTGATAATTATACAGTACTAAAATCAGATGAAATGGACTTTACAACAAATACCATTACAAGGAATCAAAAGGGACATTTATAATGATAAAAATGCCCTTTTTAAAAAGGTGTGCGGGGCCTCCCCTGGTGGCGCAGCGGTTGAGCGCTGGGCTGTGAGGCTGTCTGCAGCCTCTGCAGCGCCAGTTCATTCCCCTGCCGCCGGCGAGGGCCCCACAAAAAAAATAAATAAAAAGGTGTCTGGTGTCACCAAAGCCTGCTTTAAATGCTTCCTCATTTTAAACCACAAAAAATAAAAGTGAATGTACCAAATGCTTAGCTCAAAAAAATACAAAATAAGCACACAGGACAGAAAAATAATAAAATCAGAAAAAAGATAAAATAGACTAGCAATGGAATGGGTAAAGAAATTTGAGTTTTTTTCTGAGGGGATGTGGGACAAACAAGCATTTTCCATAAATTTAACAATTCAAGAAGAGAAAAAAGTACAAAATAACAGTCAAGAGGAGAATTAAAAATGGAAATAGCTATAAGGAGTTATTAATGCAACTCTATGCCACATCTTTAAATGAGCACAAGAAAAGCCAACTTTCCCAATAAGTTGACCACTAACCAAGGAGAAACTAAAAAAGCAACTAGCACACTACCTCCCCACATGCTCTAATTCTGGAATGTTCTACAGAAAAATTGTCTCAAATTTTCAAGGGTAGGTAATTCCCAAGATATATATAATCATGTAATTTATTCCTGAGTACATATATACATTAAAAAAAAGAAAAGCATTTGGGGAGGCACTTGAAAGGTAAAAAAAAACCTTCCAGGAGGGAGGCCTGGCCACCACCACCAGGTGGCTCCACCCCTCCAGGGCACATCATGCAGCAGACCCTGCACTGACCTGGTATCCTGAGATGCCTGTCCTCCCCAGTCCTTACCAGATCCCGGGAGGATGTTGACCACACCCTTGGGAATGCCAGCCTTCAAGGTCAGCTCTGCAAACTTCAAGGCTGTGAGTGGGGTCACCTGAGGGGTAGGAAAGAGGATGGGTCAGGCGGGGTTGGAAAGTGGGGCTCTGCAGTCCTCTCCAGGGGGTCAACAGCCAGAGGGAGGAGCCCTGTGGAGAAACAGCCCTTGGGGGAGCCATGTTTGTGTGGGTATGGCCAACCCAGAACAGCTTGCTCCACAGCTCCTGGTGGGAGCTGGGACAAGGCCTGCTAAGCTCTGGAGCCTTTCGAGCACTTTCTCCTGGCAGAATTCCAGGGCCTTGACCAGGCCTGGACCCCTCTTGGGTTATTTACACCAGGACCTCAAGGAGAGCAGAGTCCCAGCACTGCCCAGCAGGTGCTCAAGCCCAGAAGGCCGCAGAGTATATCTCTGGACATGGTTCTGCCTCAGCTACCCCTGCCCCAGCTTTCTGGGAGCTTCTTAATGCCTCAGCAGGGCTGGGCGCTCCACTGTCTGGATGTAATTCTAATGACCACCCCATGGCTGGAGGCTTTTCCTCTGCCTTTGACCACCCCCACCTGCCCAAACCCCATCACACCTCCCTCTTCTGAAGGAAGAGAAGGGATATTTCTGGCCCTAGTAACTTTGCTCACACAGGTTAGGTCACCTACCACCGGGCCTCAGGCTATAGGGGCCTAGCCTGGGGATGGTCAAACCTTGCTGGGATTGGGCCAGAGGGGGCCTCCAGAGATACCTGCTTGGCCTGTCAGCAGCCCTCCCCCATTAAAGGGCAGGTTAGGGTCCTCTTATAGCATTGCGGTGATGCTTAAATAAACAAATGCATGAAAATGTTATGTAATTTGTTAGTATGTTGAAACACTAGAGAAATGCCTGAGTCAGGGTTAATAGTATAAATGTCATCCAGCACTCCCCTTTGGAATATATCCAAAGGAAACAAAAAGGCTACCTGAAAAGATACCTGCATCCAGAGTTCTCTGCAACAGCCAAGATATGGCAGCAACCCAAATGTGCACAGACAGAGGGATGGAGAAAGAAGACATGGTATATATGCTAACATACCATGGAATATTACTTAGCCATAGAAGTGACAAAAGCCTGCCATTTGTGACAATATAGAGGAGCCTGAAGGTATTACGCTAAGTCAGATAAACAGCAGGCCCCGTACACGCTCTGCACCCACCTGGGCCGGCTTGATCACCACTGTGTTCCCCGCGGCCAGGCACGCGGCCGTCTTCCAGGAAAGCATCATCAGGGGGTAGTTCCAGGGGATGACTATGCCACAGACCCTGCCGCGAGAGAAGCGGGCCTTGGTCTCTCCCCTCCGCCCAGGGGCCAGGAGGGAGCCCTCTCCCCAGGCTCCTCAAGGCCCAGCCCTCTGTTTTCATCAGCTAAAAAGCTGCCTGGATCCCAAGGGCAGGCGTTTCCATCACTTCTGATCACTGCTGTATCCCCAGCGCCAGAAGTGTTAGACACATGGCACTTGGCAAATAACTACTTGATAAATACATAAGAAGGGAGTGATGGGGGGGCCTGCCCAGTGTTTTGTGTGAAAATTGCCAGGCGAGGGCCTGGTCTGTGACTCACCCAATAGGCTCTTTCCTGGTCAAGGTCAGGTTGCGGTTGGGTCTGGCCTGGTTGATGGGGATGGTGGAGCCCTGGAGGAAGCATGAAGGGGCGTTGGTGGGAGGGGGCTCCAGTTGCTCACCCCTTCCCTTCTGGGTGGCCAGTCTGCTCCTGAACCCCCAGGGAGGAGCAGGCTCCCATCTGCATCCTGATGTCCCCACTATCCAGATGGACAGGGGTCCCAAACCTCCCAGTATAGGTAAACAGTGTGAACCCCCACAGAAACTTTCTTCTTGGAGCGGAAGTGCCTGGCTTAAGCTCGGTTGCCCAGGCATCCCAGTCAAAGATGCGCCAATGAACACATAGGTCCTCATGGATAAAGGGCAGCCACACCCTCCCACGGAAGGGCATTTGTCCGACAGGTCCTGCTTGATTTAGAGGATGCCACTTGGGGCCACTTGCACTTTTCTGTCTTTTCTCTCTTCCTGTATTTTAAATTCATGAATAAAGAGTGAGCCTGTGAAACCCTAGCCTCCCCCCCCCATAAAAGCAGAACCCATGAAAGTGTGCCCTGTGTGTGTGCAAGTGTGTTCTTCTCTCCATCTATGACCTCATGGTGGCCCTGGTCTCAGATGTAATAAGCCTGTATTTTTCAGTTTCCTGGTGGTTATTGCCAAAGGGCACCTTGCAATCATAAAAGAACCTTAAGGCAGATCCACAACATTGGCAGTCACTAAGCAACATGGGCACACGACAGACAAGGAAGTATGGGAGGTCAGTTCAGGGGGGCGGGCAGCAGAGCCCTTAGACAGGAGGCTGCCCCTGGGATAGGCGAGCCTGGCTTTGACACCGGGGCAGAGAAAGGGTGAGGATGTGGCGGGGGCAGAGCTGCTTCTGGAGCTGTTAGCTCTGCTGCCTGGGAGGCCTAGGTGGAGGCTGCTGCAGCTAGCAGTGATGCAGCGACAGAATGGGGAGCAGGCACAGGGCAGGGTGGGGAGGCCACCTCCCTCATGACTGCCACACCCACAAACCTCAGACCCAGAGAGAGGAGCAAAGAGGAGTCAGACGGGGAGACAGACCCGGCAGAGACACCGTGAGTCCCACAGCCATGGGTGTCCCTAGGAAGGGTTTACCTATCACTGACCAAGGCCATTAAATCTCTGAGAGTGATCCCCAGGGTCATGCTCTGGCCCATGGGTCCTGGGAGATCACGAGCTACCCCCACCTGTGATGATGGGGTATGGCAGGGTGGACCAGGATGAGGTGAGGAAACAGGTGGGGCCAGCATAACCCCAGGTACCCCTGTGAAAGCAGTTTCTCCAGCTAGTGAAGAGAGTCAGAGGACTTCTGAGCCCAAGAATGGTGAGCTGGCCTGGAGGGTGCAGGGCTGGGGCAAGGACAAGAGAGAGGTCTGCAGTAGCCAGCCCTAGCTGGAAGCCAGCAAAGCCATGAATGCTCTGTCTTGCCACTGCAGGTGCTGAGCTCTGCCAACACTTGTGCAGGTCTGGAAGTGGGGTCGTCTCATCTATCTCCAAGTGAGGCCCAGCCTGGATTCACCTTGACTTCGACCTTGCGAGACCCTAGCCTAGAACCCACCCAGATTCCCACCTGCAGAGCCGGGAGCTGATACCCAGTGTTATTTTAAGGCCTAACTTGTGGGCTTTGTCACACAGCACGCAGAGTGTTCACGTGGCAGGCAGGAGCCCGGGCCCCACCTGGATCTTGTCGCACCAGCCGGCAAAGTAGCGGAAGGTCTGGATGGACATGCCCACGTGGGTCTTCAGGGCCAGTGTGTAGACGGCACCTGCATCCACAGCCTCGATGGTGGCCAGCTCTTCCTGGTGCTGCTCCATGAGGTCTGCCAACCTGGACATGGGGTACAGGAGGACAGGGAGAGGGGCTCAGGTCTGCTCTGGATTACCTGAGGTCCTTCTTCAAGGGTTTGGGGTTCCTGCCTGCATGCCCCAGCTCTGCCACACTCAGAGGCACTGACCTCAGCCTCCTATCTGTGATATGGGACAGCAACATTCACTTCACTGAATGAGCGAAGACAGGCGCGCTCTGTCCCTCTCCCGAAATGCTGAGCATCGCCTGTTATAATAAACACTCCTCACACGTGACCCTGCAGAGCTCCTGCATCTGCCTCAAGGAAGTCACCATGCCAGGAGACCCTGCTGTCTCTGGACTTCAGCTGGGGAGGCAAACCTCAACCAATCTGGGAGAGTGTGCACCAAGGGGCTGGAGGTTCTGGGGATGGAGGGATCCCCGCCCCGGTGGGAGAGATGCAAGGGCAGGTGGAGCTGCACAGCCCCCCAAGGCTGAGTCTAGACCGTCAGTGTCCAGGTGCCCTCCTGGCCTCCCGTGATTCCAGCCACAGGCAGCTATACCCATAGCTGTGCCACTGGGGGATGGGCTGTGCAGTTAGAGCTGCTGCCCTCAGGCCAGAGGCATCACCCAGACACAGGAGCCCCCACTTTGACCCTCCTGCTCCCTGGGAGCTCCCTTGTCTGCCCTTCATTCTGAGTACCAACCCCCCATGACCCCAGCTGCTGGAGGGTCTCCAGCTTCAGGGAATCCCCCACAGGTAATCTGCCCAAGTGCGCCCAATAAAGTCCTCTGAGTTGCTGACTCTCGTGGCCCTGTCTTTTTCCCTGATCATCCCAAATTCCTCCAACTCCTGACACTCCTGGTTATGCCACGTGCAGGTGATGGGGCTGCATCATGAACCCCAAAATTAACTCTTCTGAGTATTCTTACACAAGGGCAGGGAGTAGGCTGTTCTGCTGTCAGCTAGGAAAAGCCCTGTCTCCAGGTAGCTCCGGCTGGAGGGGCTTCAGGAGCAGTGAAGCAGCACTACCCCCTGACGGTCTGCAGGGTGAACACGGGAAGGTCAGACGTGGAGGTACCTGGGTAGCTTGGCCTTGCTCGGCTGGCCGCCTGACCCACAGCAGCCTGGGCCACCACCAAGCTCTCGGCTGTGGACCACAGAAGTGTCTGCACTCGGGAAGCAGCTTCTCAAAGACCCCCACCCCCATCAACTCTTCATGGTACCCTGGCTCTCCAGGTTCCTGGGGAGGCTCTTTTTTGTCTTCCAGGGAACCTGGGGGCTGACTAGCAACGTCTTTAACTCTCCCTTCTGGAACTTCCTTCACAGTTTGAAAGCCCTCAGTCATCTTACTCCATGGGCTTTCTGCAGCCATTTTCTGGGACATCCTGCCTTGCCCCCTCCTGGGCATGGAGGAGGGCATGACTCCTCTTTGGTGACTGGGAGGCTGCTCAGAGCAGGGACTGTGTCACTAGGCACTCTCAGGCCTGGAGGTGCCCGTCCACCCCTGAAGGTCTCCACTTAGAACTGCGCAGGGCACCCTCGCTGTTATCAGGATTGGTGGGGTTATTACACCACGTGCCAGCAGATGGCAGCAGAGCACCTTGAGGGACAGCCACTTCTGGGTGGGTTTCTTCCCAGCAGGTCACCACCAGCAGCCTGGGGCAGGGGGATTCACAGGGGCTCTGGGTCACTGGCTGGCCAAATGCTTTTTAAAATTTATGGCTTCTCTAACGGTTCTTGAAATTAACTTGAGAGACAGCAGGCAGGGTGCACCACCCTTCACTGCCCTCCTGCCCCAAACCCTGCTGTCTATTCTGTTCTGCCAATGCATAGGCTCCCCTCTCTGGTTCCCTGAATCAGGGGTTACTCTGGCATTTCTGACCCCAGGAGCTGAAACAAAATGCACTCTGACTCCCAGTCCAAGTTGGCTGTCTCCCACCCCATGACAAGCTCACTCTGACCATGTCATTGGCCGCTCTGTACCTGAGAGCTTCGCCAGGACGCAGAGACAAAAGCAAGTTACCTGCCCGGGACTCTCCCTTCTGGAAACATCATCCCACTTCCCTGGGGGGCACTGCTCCTACCCTGGGGACCTCCTGGCTCTAGGGGAGAGAGCATCTCTCTTCCGGCCTCACTTTCACCCTATGGTCATAGGCAGGAGCAATCCCAGGTCCTTCCCCAGGATTTCTGATGGGAGCCAGGAGGAGAGGGCCCCTGCGATGCTGGTTTAAAAAATTAAAGACAGTGTGAGACCAAGGGATGTGAAAGCAGGCCATCTGGCCATCAGAGCCCAGCTGAGTGAGGACAAGCGGGGGCAGGCTGGATCCTGCCTTGCCTGTGCTGGCCCCTACCTAAAGGAGCCCCATCTCTCTCTGGCCCAGGCTGGTTCAGGTGGGGCTGCCCAGGCCCAGCTCTTAACACTGCAGGTTTGTAGTACCCCTCTGAAGCATACCCTCACTTTTGCATCTTCTCATCTTTGCTCACAATGTCACCTCCTCCGGACTCACTTTTCCCCTAAGGGTCAGCCACTTTGTATCTGCTGAAATCTCTCCTGTCTCACAAGGCAAGGCCTCCTCAAGAAGCCTTTTCTGAGATTCAGGGCTGACTGCATGACCTGTTTGGACCCAACCTCCTCTTGGGAGGACTGAGGTCCAGCCCCACCCAAGCTGAAGGTAGTGAGCAGGTGGGTGATGGGCTCTCACCTGTATAGGAGCCGCCCACGGTCCCGAGCACTGATCTTCCCCCACAGTCCATTCTCAAAGGCATCCTTTGCTGCAGCCACTGCCTTGTCCACATCACTGACCTGGGCCAGGGAGACCTGGCAGATGACCTGTGATGGAAGAGAGTATGAAGCCCTCCCTCAGACATGGAGACACAAACCCTGGACCCTGCGACATGTGGAAGCTCAGGGCAAACCTAGATGGATGCCCTGGTGTTCATCCTGCAGACTGGGATCATCGACCAGCAGGCTGGACCTGGTCTCAGCCTGGAGGCTGCTGACATAGATCAGCAAGCCTTCCCCAGATTAACCTGGAGGCTGCCTAGGTCACAAAGACACCAGGCTTTGACTCAACCAGGAGGCTAGCAATGTTGCACAGTACCGGAGCCCTGCACTATAGTTAAAGACACCTAAGGTCGGGCTTCCCTGGTGGCGCAGCGGTTGAGCACTGGGTTGCGAAGCTGCCTGCAGCCTCTGCGGCGCCAGTTCGATCCCTGGCTGCTCCCCGGCCACCAGAGGAGGGTCCCACATGGTGCGCAGACCTCTCCTGCTGCCCGCTGCTCCCCTCAGCAGTGTACTTTGGTCCTTCTGCCTGCTCTGCTCCCCACTCTGGCTCTGGTAAATTCTCTCACCCTCCCGTGCTTCTGACTGTACCCAGTGCTTGTATAAATAAATAAATAAATAAATAAATAAATATTAAAAAAAAAAAAGAGAGAGAGAGAGAGAGAGAGAGAGAGAGAGAGAGAGAGAGAGAGAGAGAGAGAGAGAGAGAGAGAGAGAGAGAGACACCTAAGGTCAACCAGCAGGCCAGACATGAATTGCTCTGGAGGCTGGAGAGGTTGACTATGTATCTGTGTTGGCCTGGAGACTTGGGAGGTCGATGAGCAGGCCAATAGCATTGGCCTGGAGGCTTGGTAGGTGGACCACAAGGCAGGCCACAGGTCAGCCTAGAAGCTGGGAGGATGACCAGCAGGCACACCCAGGGTCAGACTGAAGGCTAGGGAAGTCAACCAGTAAGCTGGCCCAGCCTCAGGCTAGTGGCTGCCAAGGTCGACCAGCAGGCTGCTCCAGACTCCATCTGGAGGCTGCCTAGGTCGACCAGCAGACAAGGCTTGGCTCACCCTAAAGGCTGGCAATTTTGCCCAGTACCCTAGGCCTGCACGACGATTAAAGATTCCCGAGGTTGACCGGCAAGCCTGGTCAACAGCTCAGCCTGAAGGCTGCCGCGGTTGACCATGTGGCAGCCCCGGGCTCATCCTCGAGGCTGCTGAGGTCAACCAGCAGGCAGGTCCAGATCAGCCTGGATTTTGGTGAAGTTGCCCAGTTCCCTAGCCCTGTGCTATGGTTAAAGACTCCTGAGTTCAATCAGTAGGCCGGCTAAAGGCCAGCTTGGAGGCTGCCAAGGTTGACCAACAGGCTGGCCCTGGACCTGACTGGTGCTCAAGGGAAGGTGACCCACAGGAGGCTGCTGTGAAGGTGTCAACCAGGGGAAGGAGGGCTTTGGAAAGGTCTATTTGTGCCACCACATCCAAGTGATGTCACTTCTTGCTGAGCCCATTCAGGGCAACAGACTCAGGCTGCAGCCAAAAGGAGGATCAGTTCAGCATCTCCTACCAAGAGCAGTGATATGAGATAGATATTAGAGGCTCAGAATGGCGCCTCCTCCTTTTCCCCATCATGTGCCCATGTGCACCACTACACAGACCACACTTGGCTCAAGGGAAGCTGGCAAAGGCGAGGCGGAGGTCTGTGGCTGGCCCTTTCTACATAGCCTCACTTCGACTCCCAAGATAGGTCTTGAGGTGTAACAGCAACTGATGTTCCTATCTGAGGCTACCCCACCTCTTGTCCCTGTCTCCACACCCTATGTACCCCCTTGTCAAGCACTTTCCATAAATTTCCCTCAGATGACCCACTTTGGGGATGCTGTCTTCTGCAGGCATCTGAGTGATGCTATATGATAGGACAGCACAGAGCACACTCAGTGTTGCACCTGTACGGGTAAGGCTTGCTTTGGGGTGTACATGTGTGAGAGTACAGGCTGCAGAAGATCATGGCCAAAAAGTCTGGCAAACATGGATTCAAGGGAAATGCTCCCGATAGTGGGGTGGACAGATACTGGAGAGGCTGGGGCCCATGCTGAGGCGACTGTCAAAACACAGAGGAAAGGGGGGTGTAACTCTGTTCCTAGTCTTTGTAACATACTCAAGATCCCAGAGTGCACAGCCTCCCCCCTCCCCAGACCCTCTGCACAGCATCTCTGTGCTGTTCCTGCAGGGGAGACTAGAGACTGACTGTAACACTTCTGGGTCCAAGCAGAGTCCCCCAAACCCACTGAGGCCCAAGGCCCTGAGGCCATGGGAAACCCTGGGGAGCAGTGGGGGGCAGGAGAGAGGGAGGGGATGTTGGGCCTGACTCACGCTTCCATCTGTGGGGTTGATGGTTTCATAGGTCTTAGCACCCTCGGCATCCACAAACTGGCCCCCGATGAAGAGCTGGTGGGGCATTCGGAGGGTCATCTTGTTCGCTGTCTTTTCCACCTGGAAGGAAAATTCCAAGGGTTTCGTTTACAGCGTGTCTTCTTCACACACAGGCATCAGTGATGGGCGCGCGCGTGCACACATGTGCACATACACACACACACACACACACCCGCCCCTGCCCCCCGCCCCCCGAGACCAAGCTCATGGCTCCTTGGCCTCCTCAGCCAAATCTGCTCAATCGGGTGTGCAGATGTTCTGGTGACTGAGAAGTAACAAAAGGTACGAGCACAGACTCTGAGGCCAGACTGCAGGAGCTACAGCTCTTCCGTCACCCATGGAGGGGGGCACCTCAGGCTGGCTGCCCAGCCCCTGCCTGGGGGTAGCGGAGGGTGCACCAGCTTTGTAAGCCACCAGACATGACGACCACCCACTGCCCTTCCCAGGGGGCCTGCACCCCGGTTGGAATCAGGAGCCCTTGGATGCCATTCCCCTCCTGACAGCTGCTCAGGAGTCTTGTCCACTATCCCCAGGCCAATCTGGAGTCCATTCTGGCCACCAAACAAACTACCCCAGAGCCAATTCCCTTAGGAGTTGGTGGCTACTAAGATACCCCAGGCGTGACTTTTCAAGAGTTTCTTTTAAAAGTAGACTTACAATGACTGCATCACGCTCCCACATATACAAAAGCAATGTACAGGTTCATTCGTTTTCTTCTTGGGAAAATGTTCTCAATTGCCCCCATGCCATCTGGTCAACAAAAGGAGCTCAAGTTTGCCCCATACAATGCACCATAGAGAGCAAATTCCTCTGTTGACTTTGCTCTCTGCCCTGGGACTCTCAGAGCTGCCAGGAAAGTTTGGGACCCTGAGGAGTTAGCTCTTGGGGATCCTGGCTTTGTAAATATCCAGGTCTCCCCATGCATCATTGTAGATCCATGGCTGTGGGGGTTTGAGGGGTGTGTAGGGCATGTCCTCCGTGGGGGCCAGCACTTACGTAGTCAATGACACACTCGCTCTCATCATCGTCCCCGCGGAGCTTTCTCACTACCAGTTGGATGAAGTCCCCAAAGGTGGTTGCCATGTAAACGTCTTCATTTTCTAATTCCAGCCCGTCACACAACTCCTTCACCTCCTCTACCAATCTGGGGAGAAGGAGACAGAAAAAGTGGGTGGAGCACTGGCAGGACGGTGCTGTTCCAGCAGGGGAGGTGGTGGTGCCAAACGTGTATCCAGACGGGTCCTTCATCCCAGAGCGCATCACCTAGGGCTGGGGTGGAGAACCCAGTCTGTGCCTTCAGAAAGTTCTGGTTTAAATTAAAACCACCATGCGATGAGGCTGTACACTTACTAAACTACCTATAATTAAAGTGTCTGGACATACAAGGACTGGCCAAGACAGAAAGCAACCAGCTCTTTACACTGCCGGCGGAGCTGAAAAGTGAGACTTTGGAAACCACTCTAGAAAGCAGTTGGGCAACTTCTTAAAAACTAGACACTTTTCACACTTCACCTTTCCTCAAGAGAAATTAGACCCTGTGTACAAGCAGAAGATGATAACCTCTCCTCCCTTCACCTAACCAACAGCTGAATCGTCTGAATCAAATATTTTGATGTCCATTAAAATCCCAACTGCAGTTTTTCTTATGTACCCAGCCCGGTAATTCCTCAGAGTTCAGCTGAACTGAGAGAAGGGAAAAGCCCCCTCCAGCCCCCTCCACCTTTCCTGCCAACCAAGGGCAGAGGGAGAGGGTGGCAGGGGCCTGACAAGCGCTTCTGCAGATCACAGGGATGGAGCAGGCCGCTGAAGCCTAACACGCGATCATGGGACTGGAGTATTCCCCCCCCCACCCCACATCAGCAGGGCTCCTGAATAATAACAGGGAGACCACCACACCAAGAGCCACCACCACCACCTACAGTGTGTGCCCAGTTGGCAGTGCCAGCCCTCGGGGCCCATGCTCTACACAGGCAGCAAAAAGGCAGTTTGAGGAGGGCGTCCCTGCCTGGCTGCCCTGCTCCTGTCAGTCCACTGTCGCTGGGCCTGCACACACGTCCTTTCCGGATCCCTGACCCGCATTGTCCAGGAGCATTTTAAGAGCATTGTCCAAGAGCAAATGGTGTTTCCGGCCACTCAATTTTGGGATGGTGTGACGCAGACGCTGGGGATGGGACCCCTGCACTCCGGCCTTACCTCACCACGTCCACTGACGCAGCCCCCGACTTGAAGAAATCGGTGGAGTCCTCCACTTCCGGGACATTGGGGAGAATGCGTTTCCAGGCGCTCTGAAAAACAGGGTGGTGAGAAGGTGGCACCTGGGGAGCTGGTGGGGAGGAAGCTGGTGCCAGGCTGGGCCCAAGGACCACCTCTGGGAAATAGCAGCTGCCGGCCTGGTCACTCACTGTGCCCACCTCAACTTGACCTCAGTTTCTCTGCAGGTCAGACATGCCAGAGCTCAGGGTGCGGCCTGGAAGCCCCTCAAGGCTGACCTCACCTTGGTGCTGTTGTCTGGGTTTGGGTATCCCCAGCCTGGGTGTCACAGTGTGGAAAAGAGCACAAAACGGGGGGTGGCTTGTGGGTAAAAATGCAGACTGGGGCTTGACCTCACTGAGAGACTGGCTGTGCCCCTCTGTCCTGGACCTGAGGAAGGCAGCGGCGCCCGCCAGCCTGTCTCATGGGCGGCATGGAATGGGCCATTCAGACTGAGTGGGCAGCTCCCCAGGACGCCATCAACCATCAGTTGACTGTTCTCTGGGTGGGCTCCACGCCAGGCCTGTCTGGACAAGAGCCAGGAGGCCCCACACTGTGACTTATCTGCAGACTGTGGATGGTCACCAGTCCAGAAAAGGGATGCGGCGTGGTGGCGCAGGCTCCATCGGGACCCCTAGTGCAACTTCTCCTGGCTCCCTCCTTCTTTCTTGGAAAGGTGTGCCAGATTTGTTCTCCTCATCCTCGGTGTGACCACCAGCAGCCACGCCAGGCCAC
This sequence comes from Talpa europaea, assembly GCF_964194135.1. Lineage (NCBI taxonomy): Eukaryota > Metazoa > Chordata > Mammalia > Eulipotyphla > Talpidae > Talpa > Talpa europaea. Next base: position 94,900,126 of record NC_140078.1, read on the forward strand.
TTCTTGTCCCCACACAATTGCTGCCTGCTCCTCAGGTGTCCACTTGGGTCCTTGACTACCAGCAATGCCTTTCCCTGAATCCCCAGTTCTCTTTAAATTCTGGGGATCTTTCAGGGCTTACTGTAGCATCACCTTTACCCCAAAACCTTCAGTGTCTGCTCCCTGGACAAGACAACCCTCCTGAGACTCACATCGCCTGAGGTGATGGAAGGGGTGCCCTGGAAGGGGATCCAGGGCAGCCCCCACATGGGTGCTGCCTCCCTGCTGCAGGTCCCAGTGGCACACACACAGTGACACACCAGCCCTGTGGGAACCTCTAAGAGGCGGTGCACCCTGATGGCACATAGCACCTTGTTCAGATTCCAGCTGGGGGATGGAGGGCTGGGAAGTGACCACTGACTAGACCTCCCATGGGACAGTCTCAGCGAAGGAAGTGTCTCTGGCTTTTCCCTGTGGCTGAGATGGCCTGGAACGCAGGACTGTTTGACTAGAATGCCTGTGCTCTGCCTACAGGACCCTTTCCGGAAGTTCCAGTGCACACATTCTCATCACAGGGCCACGCACCTGACATCTGACTCAGTTATTCCAGGAACTTTGTTGCTTTTGTCCACTGTGGACAAGGCCTGAGATGAGTCAGACCCAGCCAGCCAAATCCCAAGGTTCCCCATGGCAGGGGAAAGAGAGCAAGAGGGACATCAGGAAGCACCAAGACACCATGCCTGGGCCAGCACACACACCTACAGAGGGTGTGCATGGCCCGACTCCAGGGCGTCAGATTCATGAAACACATGTGCAATGTGTGGCCTGCCCAACTGGACGGTAGCTCTGGTCTCTATCACTTACCCGCACGGCCTCTGCGGTGACCTGTTCTGCCTCTGTCAGCTCCAGGGCACTGCTGTCTGCTGCCTTGAACAAGTTTGAGGCCGGGATCATCTTGCCATCCTCCAGCTGGATGTTCTTCACCAGCAGCTGCAAAAAGAAGCCTTCTCAGGGCCTGCAGGTGCCCTCGTGGCAGGGAAGAGAACAATTCCACCGCGGGCATGTGCACCTCCTGCCCTCACCTCAAGGCAGGCAGAGCCCGGGATAATGACGGAGGGGATCAGAAGGGGCGCAGAGGCCTCTGCTGTTCCAGGGACACAGGAAACTACAGAGCTCATTCCCCCACGCCCCACCACGATCTTGCTTTCTTTTTGGTGTAATTACTTCACATTTCTATAAAAATGATGCCTACTCATTAGACAAAAGTAGTTGGAGCATTACTTTGAGTCAGTTGAGACAGTGAATTGCTCACCAGCCCAGCTGGAGAGACACCATGGAAACACCTGGCACAGGCCATCAGAGGCCTCTCTTGGACTCAGAGTTGTGAACCTAACAGAACCAGAGCCAGGCTCCCTGCCAGACCCCCACCCTGAAGCCTTTCCAAGGTGTTGGGGAGCTTTCTGGAGTTAAAGCCCATCCCAGCCCAGATGGAAGGTCCTGAGTGGCTTCAACCAAGGGTGTCCACCAAGTCTGCCTCCTTTGTTTGCTGTCCCTCTGGATATCATGGGAGACACAGTCTGTGCCCCCCCAGGAGCTCTCCGGGCGGGCTCACCATCCACTAGCTGCTATAGAGGTGACTGTTAGGGGCCCGCAGCCACACCCGCCTACTTCAGGACTCCCTGAAGAGGTTCAGGGCACCTGGATTCCCAGAAGAGGGAAGTGGTTAGGCCCCCACTGGACAGCCTGTGCTTGGGGCCCCCCACAGGCCTGGGCAGGCAAGCAGGGTGTCCCTCCTAGAGTGAGCAGCCTAACTGTGGGGCCTCAGCACTTGGACAAGCGTGTGTGGCCTGGAGCCTACAGCACAGACACGTGACTCCAGCAGCGCTGTTACCATTCTGTCATCATTCCCGAAGAGCACGAGTCCGGCTTTGGTGACCACCCCTGGCCGATGGGCTCCCGGGATGGGCAAAGCTTCTCCCTGGGGCACCACACCTGCGGTGTTCAGTGTCGAGTTGAAAAACGTCAGCTTCTGTTGAGGGCAAGAAAACCAGAAGGCGGTGGATGAAAATGGGCCCTGCCCATAGCCCAGGCAGGCCCGAGCAGCTCTAGGGAGAGGAAGGGTATTCAGGGCAGCCCCCACGTGCATGCCTAGACCCCAAGAACCCTGCCTTCAGGGGCATAGATAAGACCCAGAGCAGCTGCAGAGGCTTCAGGGACCTGATGCCAAGGCTGCCTCAAGCGAGTGCCCCAAGACCCTCTGTGTGGCCCATGGCCTGAAACCTCAGGTGGACAGACTAGACGAAAATCTATTCAAGGCACCTCAGTGTGGGGAAACCTGCCTTGGGGATGGCACCAGGCATTGGTCATTGCTCTTGTGGCAGCAAGGACAGCAGAGAGACTCCTGCACAGTCTGGGCAGTCGGCTGGCAATTGGGTTTAACCAGCCAGGAACTCATGGAGGACAGGGTTATGCCTGATGGGTATGGATGAAGGTCCCTGCTCATGGTCCTGCTCACGCCTGACTCCTCTGGAGCGTCTGTGGGCCCCTGAGCACATCTTTAGCATCTGGCTGGCCCACTGCCAGTCCCAGGCCCTGAGCAGGCTGCCTCTCCTGCCCCAAGCCCAAGTCAAAATTGGATTTGGATCTGGAGCTAGGGTCTCTGAGAGCTGTTAACATCAAACACAAGTGGACACCAGCCTCGAAAATTCCCTAGCAGACAGAACCAGTTTAGCCATACAAGCCGGAGCTTCGTGTAGCTTATTTTGCAAGATAAGCAAGACTAACCTGACCTGCATCCTTTCTGGCTTTTGCCTCTGAATAGCATAAACGAAACAGGGCCTCAAAATTCATCTGAGGTGACTGCTAACCAATTCCCTATTATTTAAGAAGACCCTAAGATTATAACCAATCACCACGAAGAGTAAACAGCCACCGACTCTGACTGGCCAGCAGCTTAACAGAGACAGGCTCCGAGTTTCCTACCACAGCTGGTTCCTGTGCTCCTCAGTCGTGGCCAGTCTTTTTGGTGTGTGACAATGAGCTTTCACTGGCTACTACTTTGGTGATCCACTGGCTTTACTTCTGCTATTTCTGAGCTTTTTAACAAAGCCGAAGGTGCAAGTCACAACACTGACAATCCACACAGGCCTGGTGACTCCATCCAGCAGCCCTGACCTCCATCCTTCAGCCTCTGGGTAGTGATGTCTCACAGTCCTGGGGGAGCAGCCCAGGGGACAGGGGAACTCGGGTGGGGTTGAGGGTTAGGACAGTGGCTATTTGCCAACCAGTTCAAACAGGTTGGTAGTTTTACAGCCAATGGGACTACACCAGGGCACCCAGCCCACCCCCAGCCACACACGAACGCACCTGCCCACCGGCCTCTGCCCAGGCGCCCGGCACCTTGTCGTTCCCGCGGATCCAGTTGTGAATGGCCTCTGCTGGCTGCGCCCAGTTGATCTGGGGGAGGCAGGATGTGTGTGCTCAGCCAGTCCCTCCCCACTCCCTGAGACTCTGTTCTCCCCCTCACCCCAATGGCCCTGGATAGAGGGTGGAGGAGTCTTGGGAGAAAGCTGGGAAGTCAGGCTTCCTCCAGGACACCGGTCCAAGTCCCTGAGCTGGGAGTCTCTCCCTAGCACCTTGGTCCTGGTGCTTGTTCTTTCATGGGTTGATTAATGTAGTGGACGTTCTAGGGAAGACAAAGTTCTGCAGCTGTAGATAGCCAAGGCCTACATGTCGCCAACATAAAGCGAACGCTCACCCATATGCCCCGGCAGCTTCTCACCTGTGGGGCCCACATAGCATCCCATGAGCCCAGAGCAGAGATACAGCCCAGAGACCCCACAACCCACCCCACGCTCTTTCCCTGGGGCCCTGCCTGCCTATTTGTCCTAAAGAGGAATAGGGAGAATCCAGAACAGACCCTGTTCCTTGACCGTCTAGGTGTTACGTGCCGTCCGCCACCCAGGCGTGGCTCATGTGTCCCCTGACTCTTCTGACCTTAAACAATTACATTCTGGCCTCGCAGCCTGAACCCCTGCTTTCCCAGGGCACCCTCTGCACCCCAGCCCACACACAGGCAGGTTGGGGTAGGAGGGTGTGGCACTCACCTTGGCAGTTTCCTTCTTCTGAATGCCCTCATAGGTGGCCCCTTCCTCAGGCTGTGGAAGTCTGGGGGCTTTGCCCTCAGCGATCAGCCTCACAGCCTGCACCTGGGGAAACCCATTGTCAGCATTAGGACCCTCTCTCTACCCCTAGTCCCTGGTTACATGCAGACTTCGGAAACCACCCCACATTGACCAGACATGCCTGGCACATACTGGGCACCAAGAAATAGCTACCATGTGAATAGGTGGAGCCAGCCCAGACCTAATTCTAACCTTTGTGATGGGCACAAGATCCCACTCTCTCTACCACACGAGATTTTAGAAGATCATGTAGCTCTTCCATGATCTTAGAAGATTATGTAACCTCCAAAGCCCTGTCCAGGTACGACACACACAAATTGCTGTTTTTATCTAAAACCTTCTCTCTCTTTTAAGGAGAATGGACCTTGAGGCCTTCTGATGTGTTTGGAGGTCTGAGATGAAGTGGGAAGTAGTTTCTTGTGAAAAGGAAAAGGAAGGTTGTAGGGAAATCAGGGCAGGAGAAGAAAGAGAGCCGAGGAGCCTGGATCCACTGTGAGGGAGGTGGGCCTCAGGGGAGGTCTGCGTCTGACAGACCCTCTCTCCTGGGGAGAAGTCAATCATGGAAGTATAATGGGGCCATAGCAGAAGGCATGTGACTAAGCTCTGCGAATCAAAGTACTCCATCATCCCAGCCAGTGATGGGCTCAGTATGATTACTTGATCACCTGATACAAATTGGCCAATCAGAAACTTCTCTGATTTTTTTTTTCATTCATGAATTCTAGGAGAAGCAAGGCTGCTTGCTTCTCCTAGATGTGGGCTACAGGTGAGCTACCAGTGACTCTTTTCTCCCAGTAAGGGCAGCCAACTTGGGGATGGAGTTGATCAAATAAAGTAGAATCAGGGTGAAGAAAGAGAGAGAGACAGGATCCTAGTGACATGGCTTGTGCCTCTGGATTCAGCCATACCTGACACCATCCCTGCTGATTAAATGATGTCCCCTTCTTAAGTTTTTTGAGCTGTGTTCTCTGCATTATAAGCAAAATTCTCACCTAATATCATGCACTGTGTCCCAACCCTGCCTCTTTGACACCCTAAAATGAGAGTTCTCTTCTGCAGAACCCTGGAATTTGGGGAACAGATTGCCAGCCAGCTGCCAGCACTTACCATCCCTTTGACACCTTCAGGGAAGAGGAAGCGGTTGTACAGAGTGCTCACGGTGTCATCTGGGAGGACCTCACACTCCTTCTGGAGCAGAAGGTCCCCGGTGTCCAGGCCATCATCTGCCCAGAAAATGGTGAACCCCCCTTTTTTATCTCCATGAATGAGGGTCCTAGCAAACAGAAGAGTGGACCCGTGAGTCCAGAAGGAAGGATCACAGAAAAGGATGCCCTGGGACAGCCCCTGAGGCCCCTGCCATCCTCTAGCCCCCTTTTTCCCCCAGGATTCCTTCTCTGGCAGGAGGGGGAGGAGAAGGAGAATGGTATTTATTGACATCAACCAAGTGCCAGCTATGGTGTGAAAAGTCCTATCCTCCCAACACAAAGACAGTCGTTGCATGTCCATTTTACAGATAAAGAAACTGAGGCCCTGGGGAGTGAAGAGACATGACTGGAGGTCAGGGAGGCTGACCTCCACCCAGAGCAGCCTGCTGTCAGAGCACTCTCTTTGCCAGCTCAGGTGTCACCACCGCCACCACCCATCTGAACCACCCACCCACTGGGCATCTCTCATCATCACAAGATCTTGTTCATGCAAGCCTTCCTGCCATCTCTCTTTCCAAGCAAGCTGGTGCCCAGAGGACCAGCAGTGGGTGGATGTCAGACCAGGAGTCTGGGAACACTGCAGGGGTTGGTGCCCCAGCAGCCTCCTGGGAGCCCTCAGGTGAGCCCTGACACCTGTTCTGTCCTGGCTGCCCCACGGCAGGGTGGGAGCACTGCTGCACTCACATCTCAGGTTTGCTGTGGGGTGCAAAGTGCTTAACGGTGCCTGTGCTGGGGGCCGTGGAACATCGTCACTACTGACGTCACTACAGCAGCCTGTGGGTGCCGTGTGCCAGCACAGGACAGGCCCCTGCGTGACGCCTGCTCCACGGTGCCAGAGAAAAGCTTGGGCTATGGGAGCAAAGATTCAGGCAGATTCGGGGTAGGGGGTGTCCAGTCTCACCAGTTGATGGCTGAGGCCCCTCGATGCCGGGGGAGCAGACTCGGATGGTAGATGATGGAGCCGTGGCAGGGCCCACTGATGACCTCCATGGGGATGAACTGGCTGCAGAAGGGCAGGACGTTGAGCTCGGCGCCCAAGGCCTGGTATTTCGCCACCACGTCGGGCAGAGCCTGTCCTTTCACTCGCCAGCGGGGAAACTTGAACACTGGCACACCATCCTTCTCGGCCTCCAGGCCTGCAGGGCAGTGGGTGAGAAGCCAGCCTCTCCTGGGCCCACCCCACTGCCACCTCTGCCTTCCCTGGCAAGTGGCTACTGCAGCTTCTCTCCAGGCCTGTCCCTCCTACTCATCCTGCTACCCAGCCAGGCCCCATAGCATCTCCCAAGAGTTTCAGGGGTTACTCTGCCTGGACTCACACACAGCTACCTACTACCGAGACATCTGAACTTGTAATAAATGCAAATTCTGAGACTCTACCCCACAACTCCAACTGGAAGCTCAAAGGGGACACAGTGCTCCATATTACAGCCACCTCACATTCAAGAACACTGACCGATTCCTGCCTGGCGCCTTTCAGCACCTGGATGCTGGGGTCAGTGGAGTGTGGGGTGGTCAGACAGAAGGGCCCTGGGAGCTGGCACCCTTCATAGTGGCTCCGTGCAGGCCAGAACCTCCACCCCTTTGTTTCAGTTGCCACCTGAGCAGGACTCAGAGTGGATGTGACAACTGCCTCCAGCCAGGGATGCCCAGGCTTCTGTGCCCACCCGCTGCCCACAGCTACCTGCTAGGGCTCTCCCCCACTACTCCTGGGCCACCCACTCACCCAGGGGGTCAGCCTTCCCATCCTTGTCTGGGATAGTGAAGACGCCCACGACCTCATGGCCCTCCTTCCTCAGGTTGGAGTAAACTTCCTGGCCAAATAGGCTCTGCCCAATCACTGCGATCTTCATGGCAGCAGAAGAGGGTGGGAAGATCTGGGGAAGAAATAGGCAGCAGCCTTAGACCACGGGTGGTGCATGGGAGCTGTTGTATAGTCCCTCCTGACCCAGGCCAGCCCTGGCCTTGGGCTACCTCTGGGACTGCAAGGAAGGCAGCCGCCCCCAGACTACCCCTGTGAGAGAGATGGAGAACAAGAATAGAAAAACTGAAGAGGAGGCACACAACATGTCCAGAAACCTGGCTCACACAATGCCAAGAGCTGGAGGTGGGGGTAGAAGAGATTAGCATAGCCATTGACCCAGCTATAGAAACCAAGATCCTTAGGCGCCAACACCTAGATTACAAAGCATAAGATCCAAGCAGGGATCAGATGCTGTAGGGAGTGTCTAGAGCACAGGCCCAAGGGTAAAGATATGGAGATTAAGCCCATTGTAGAATCTCCTGTCCCTTTGGGATTCTGCATAGATATCCAAAATCAGCAACCAACTGAAGGCTCCAAGGAGTGAGGCCCTCCCAAAGACTATATCCATGCAGTCTCTGCAAACATCTCTCTGCCCACCTGTGCCTATGCCATGCTGCTATTCACCAACTCTCTCCTCCACAGGGCAGCAGCCTTCCTGCCTGCCCATGACCTGTACCATGCCAGGGCTTCTCTTCACTGACCTCCCTCAGCCAGCCAATTGCCTATTTTTTCTCTATTGTGTGTTGTTTTCCACCCTAATTGCGGGAGGATTTTTAAAAGTTTGTTTGCTTTGTTTTGAAATTATCTAGACTGTGAGTCCTTTGTCAGACACATTTCTGGACAATTTCTTCAATTATGTGGCTTGGCCTTTTCACTCTCTATTGTGGTATCTTTTGATGAACAGAGATCTTTAAATTTGATATAGTAGACTTTATCGAAAGTTTTCTTTGTGGTTAGTAGTTTCTTAAATTTCTATTTAAAAATTCTTTGCCTACTGCAAGTTCATTATGACATTCTCTATGTCTTCTAAAATTTTTATTGTTTGACTAGGAACCAAAGGCTTGCAATGGAGGATGGTTTTTCAGCCCATGGTGCCAGATGCAAATAGGTGACTTTGCACGCTATACAAAAATTAACTCAAAATGTATCACAGACCTAAAGGTAAATCACAAAACTATAAAACTAGAAGCTAACAGAAGAAAACCTAAATACCTAAAGGATTTTAGGAATCTGGTGATTTTAAGATACACTAGAGCACACCAGTACATCAAAGGCATGATTCATGAAAGTAAAAATTTATAAGTGGAATTAAGATTCAAAACTGTCCTGCAAAAAGCAGTGCCAAGAGAATGGGAAGGCAAGTCACAGACTGTGAGTAAATATTTGTAAAAGATAGATCTGATAAAGGAGAGTCAGCTCAAATAGACAAACAACTCTAGAAACTCACTATAAGAAAACAACCTATTTTAAAAATGGACCAAAGGCTTAACAGACACCTTATCAAAGAAAACAGGCAGATGGCAAATCAGAATATGAAAAATGTTCCACATGAGATCATCAGGGAAATGCAAATTAAAATAATACTGGGGGAAGGGAGGCTCCCTGATGGCATAGGGGTGAAAGTCTCAGTGCTATCAAGCTATCACCAAACACTGTGACATGAGTTTGGCCCCCGCCCAGGGAGCTACCCACATGGTGCAGCAGACCTCTCCTGTCTTGCCTGCTGATCCCCTTGATACCGGAATTGTCAGGCCTAGTCTCCCAGCCAGGAACGGATCCCAGGCTGCAGGGCAGCGCTGAGCCCCAGCCGCTAGACCCCCACGGGTTGGTGTCTCACGTAGCCACAGCAGGAACTTCGCAGACGCTCAGGCAAGCAAGCGAGAAGAGGCAGGTTTGTTTAGAAGAAAAAGTTTATTGAGGAGAAAAAGAGCAGAAATAAAGTGGGACTCCCAGGCCAGGGAACCAGGCCTGGGAGGGGCAAGGAAGCCAAAGTGGAGTCGTGTCTTAGGGAATATATACCTTTTTTCCCTCATTATTCTAAAGCTGCCCCAGTCTCTTTGTGATTGGTTAGTTCTCGGCTGTCTCACTTAATTTGCTACTGAGTGCAGGATCTTCACATTTCTTATCTAACAGCTTTTTATTTTCCCATTTGTTGCATCTTTAAATTTATGGCCCAGTCTTCTGGATGGGCATCCCTGCATTGAAGTTAAACAGCTGCCCTTCTAATGTGACCATAAATTAAACCACTCTCCATTTCTCCAATCTCCGCCTCCCTTTACCACCTGAAGGAAACCAGGACCAGCGTTAACAATGTTGTCCTTGGTCCTGGCGTGTTTGTTTTTCCTAATGGAATTGGTTATATTTCTTTGGTTGTCCTTATCTCTGAAGCCTCCCTAAATTCTTCAGAGGTCCCCTCCTGCACTGTCCCTAAAACTGCCTAATAATCCTAGCTTGCCCTGTCTCACCCTCGGCAGTGTATTTCAGTCAGTCTGCCTATTCTGTTCTCCACTCTGTCTCTGGTGAATCCTCTCACCCCCTGCACCTCTGGCCTGTACCCTAGTTCTTGTATGCATAAATAAATCAATCTTAAAAAAAAAACAAACACCAGGACACTACTATATACCTAATAGAATGGCCAAAATCTCAAACACAACACCAAATGTTGATGAGGACATGAAGTAACAGGAACTTTCATACATTGCTGGTGGGATTGCAACATAGTCCAGCCACTTTGGAAAATAGCTTGGCAATTTCTTAGGAAACTGAACAGACTCACACCATATAGCCCAGCTATCATGCTCCTTGGCATTTACCCAAATGAGTTGAAAACTTGTGTGCACACAAACACCTACCTATATGGATGTTTTTAGCAGCTTTAATTACCACTGCCCAAACCTGGAAGCAAGCAAGACGTCCTTTAGTAGGAAGCAACCAAGAAGTCCTTTAGTAGATGAAACGATTGAGACCCTGTGATGACTACCTTTTCCAATCATGGACTGATATGGATTGATGCTTTGCTGCAGTTTTAGTAAGTTGAGGCTACCTCTTGCCCACTCCTTTTTCCTGGGCTTGGCCTTCCAGGGACTCCAAATTTAGATGCAGGTAGCTCCCTAGCACTGAGAGACTGGAAACTTATGCTCTACTTTTCAGAGGTTTTTGACTTAGCTCAGCTTTCTACCTTTGGCAGCTTTGGAATTCAACAAATACCATGAGGAAGAAATGTGTGTAAGGCCTGCAAGGCAGCAATGATGTCACTATTCCTGATCAATAAAACCCCTGGCTGTTTCCCTGTTGCCATCAGCAGCCCTGGCCCACATCAAGACTCACACATATCAGCAAGTGTCCACAGGGAAAGGCAGGCAGCGCGCCTCACTTCATCTCTAAAAGTTCTCCTTTCACTGGAAGTTTATTCCCTCTAATCTGTATTGCTTCAAAGGCTTCGGGTACCTTGAAATGTGTAGATTTATAGATACAGCTACTATAATGTAGAAATAAATCTAACCAAGTTTTTCAGTTATTCTAAGTGGGAGTACTGGCCTGCTTTGGAATATTCTATGCTATTCCAGATGCTTTAAAGGAAATTTTAGAGAAAATAAATAAATAAAAGGAAAATTTGAAAACCTTGAAAGCATGGGCTGCATTACTAGCCATATCCTAGTGCACATTAAAATGACACACCTCAGTAATCAGGCAGAGAGTCTGAGTTACACCATCAACCAGCATTTATTGCGCCCAGGACGTGGGGCCTTCTGAGAGCATGGGTCACAAACTGAAGTGTTAGTAGGACCCTGGGCAGGTAATATAAATTAATGAAGGTACCTCAGTCTAATGAGAAGAAAAGAAGCCTTCTGGGTCTAGCATTCACCTTCTCACTTTCAATAGAAATCTGGGTCAAAAGAGATTTCGCTTTCTTTTTAATGCTTCCATTGGGAAAATAACAGTTTGGGAAGATCATAAGTAATGACAGTCTCAGGGCCAAGGATGCAGTGGAAGGTAAGGGAACTGAGCGGGCTGACAGAGTGACCCCAGGGGATGCGGAAACCTACCTCAGGGAAAAATTGGCACCCAAAAGAAACCCCTAGCATTTCAGTGCCAGGCGCATCTGTGCTCTGGAGGGTGCAGGTTGGAGGAGACACTCAACAGGGTGGGCAAGAGAGGAGAAGCAAGAATCTATCTATGATATATAATATATAATGACGTCTATTATTTAATAATCTCAGTGGTTGTGTAACAGGGTGGTCCCCAGGAAAGGGGGAGGTTCCCTGCCCCACCCAAGGGAGGGTGGAGCTGAGCAGGAAGAGGAGAAGCAGAAGAAGAGACTGAGGAAGGAAGCAGGATGGAGCCAGGAGACCTGGAGGAGGCGCGTGGAGCCTAGAGACACGTGAAGAAACTGCACTTGTCTTTTGGTCGTGGACGGGGTGACACAGATGTGGGTGAGACCCGTGGGGAGGTGACAATGGCAGCTTTTATCTTGATGTTGATTTTGCTCTTTTCCTTCCGGCCTTGTCTGGTTGTTTCTGACCCTTTGCTGTGGGTCCCCACTGGAAGGTGCTTTAGACTTGTGGCAGGCTTTGGGGCCTTGCTCTGGGCCAATCCCATTTGGATGGACTTTTACCCACGAGGGGACGGGTAACTTTGGGTGCTTCATTTAGAAACTAGACTCTGCCTTACCTGTATTGTTTCCTAGTTTTATTAAAGTTCCTTCCCCTTAAAGTCTCCTATGTTTTCTGTTGATGCGGCGGATGGCAGAACCCATTTAGAATAGGCAGGTTTGCGGGGTTTGGGCTGCCCCTCTCCCTGTCCTATAACAGATTTGGCGTCACTGTCCTATAACAGTTGGTCAGCTCTCCTGCCCGCCTGTGACTATGCAGATGACTCTCTTTTTCTTTCTTCTTTTTCTAAGAAAACTGTCTTTTTAAAATGTAATAAAGAAAAGCTTAGTTGTTGCTAGGGGGTTAGAGAAAGGGAGGGATGGACAGGTGAAACATATTTTTTTTTTTACCAGAAACGAAGTTCTTTACTATGACAGAGATGCAGATCATTATTCATTTGTCAAAGTTCACAGAATATATAACAAAAAGTTGGACCTGATATAAACTGAGCCGTAGTTAATAATAGTGTCACTATTGGCTCAGTGAGAGTATCAAATGTAACCCTCATCCAGGGTTTATATGGGAACTCTGTATTTGCTGCACCTCCCCCTGCAGTGACCTTTAGGGCTAATGGCTTTAGCCACGGTCCCTAGGTAGGTCCCGGAACCAGCGCACAGGGGGAGAACAGCAAAACTCCCTGAAGCAGGGGGAGAATAGCAACCCCCCCCAAGACATAGCTAAGACAGAAGCCTATTGAAAGATAACGACCCCAAGGAGCCACTACAGGAATTCTGACCACAGGAAACCTTATCTCGCCTTCTCAAGGCCCACAAACTTTATTCTAATACAACTGTCTCTCTACAATCTTTTCTCTTTCTAAAATCTTTTCTCTTTCTCTGTCTAAAAAGGTCATTGGTTGCCGATTAAAAAAGAACATACGAAATCTAATAACTAGGCTAATTCAAATGAAACGTTACTAAACTCTGTGTATTAATAGAACTGTTAGCTTAATAATTTCTTAGCTTAGCCTTGTTAGTATTAATCTTAATGATAAAAATATTACATTGTAAAAAGTAAAACTCACCCGTATTAATTTATAGTAATTTAGTGGTAGTGAGTAGTTAAAACAAAAAAGTAATCACATAAAACAAAAAGAAAAATTAATAGCCTAACTACTTAGGAATGCGCCTGGGTCCAGATGTAAATCACTGCCCTGCCAATGATAAGCTAAACCTATAAGCAAGCTGATTTCTTCACTGATGTTCGCCATTCCTATGCTTTTAGAAAACATATATATACTGGTCACCAACTCAAAGAAAATTACACTCAGATTTTCACTCTCTTGAAGTGTGTCTGTTTGTCATTTATTCGCCGAATCCCTGACCACCCTGCGCAGTCTCTCAACCCTGAAACGGCCTCATCGTCTACTGCTGTGCTGGTCCGCGGCACATATTCTGCTCATTTTTTTCCTGTAAATTTAAAACCATCCTTTAAAAAATCATCTATGAATTTAGATAAGTAAATCTAGCTCTACAGGCCACATCTTACTCCAAAATATAGCTCATTGGGTTAAAAACAAATCTTAAAAAACATTAAAAATAAGGAGTAAACATTAAAGTATTAGGAAATACTACTATTAGACTTTATAAGGAGAAAGATAAAGCAAAGTATATAAATTTTCATGCATGAAGATTTTACATGTGTGTGAAGCAATTTGTCTAAAGGAAAAAAAAAACTTACTGCCAATAGACAAATACGATCATGTTAAATCATACTAATCAAAGAAATGTATAATAAAACAAAGGACTATTTTTGTCCTATAAATTTGGAAACTATTTAAGATAATATAAATATTCCATTTGCGTAGGTTATGGGAAAATGAATGCTCTCATATACCACAAATGGGAAGATAGGTTGGCATAAACTTTCTGAGGGAAAATTTGGCAATAAATATCAAAATCCTCCTTTTCTGACATGGTAATTTCACTTTCAGATTACGTTTGGAAGAGTGTATCAAAACATGAATATTTTTAAATTATGATACATTCACACTGTCTATGCACACAGCCCTTCGATATGGCAGCACATCCAGGAATGATAAGCCAGGTTTCACATCCAGGAATTATAAGACAAAACACCCCAAATAGGTAACAAATCCCTATAATTTTTTAAGGCAGGTGTCTGTGCACGTGAGTACTTGCAGCGTGAAAGGCAGGAGAGGTTTACACTGAAAGGTTAGGTCACTGGGTAGAGGTTTTGGGTCTGGGAATTTTTTGATACCAGTATCATTTCCTACTAGGATGCTCTTGTGTTTCTATGTTCAACATGCACTGCTTGTGGTAAATAAAGGGGTACAAAAAGTCCCTTTGGAAGCAGGAAGGCAGAGTCAAGGTAACCGGCTTGGGGATATTGTCACAGTACAAGGAAGTTGAACTTGGCAGTGGCAAGGGCCTCAGCCACCCTTGGTCTTTGGCCCCACGTGGATCAGGTGTGGTGAGGAGGAGGGGCAGGGAAAAGAAAACAGAGCCCCACGTGGGTGTGTGGGCACCTCACCGTTCAGTGTTTTCATCCCCCTAGCAGTGTGTGGGGACCCTGTATGACTGCTGAGGAGCAGTAGGACAGGACAGGCTTCCCAGACCTCCTACCACAAGCCCGCAGCCCAGGCCTGGCTCCCCAAGACCCCGCTACCAGACTCAGCTGGGGCCGGGTGGCACTGGGCAGAGGCAGCAGCTCTGGGTCACTTGCTCTGGCACAGCGGTCCTGGGGCACACAAGAGGGATGCAGCTCTAGAAGGGGACAGAGGCTCAGCTGAGCCGCAGGACACTCAACAACAAGGCGCCCCAAGGCTCCAGCTTACTCTGCTGTTTGACTTGTGACTTGGCACCTGGCAGGGTCCCGCCCACAGCCAGGGTCTCCTGGGGGGACAGAGGGAGTCCATGCCCCATCCTCTGTCTTTCCCAGGGCCCTGGGCAAATTGGACAGGCCATGGCGCAGGAATCCAGGCTCACCTGGATCACCTGAGCCAATAGTCCCTGTCTCAACTCTGGGCAAACAGCTTCCTTCTCTGTAGAGGGATGTTACGGGACAGTCTGTCAACACTGCTGCGAAGGTGAGTTCTAGTGAGAAGACCAGCAATGGGCCAGACATCGCAAGTAATCCCTGCAAGGTGGGTACTATTATTTACCCACCCTCTGGGTTTTAGCCGAAAAAATAAGATTCAGAGCCTGAGAAATCTGCCCAAGGTCACAGAGAAGCAAGGGAGTGGGGAGGAAACAGAGACCAGCAGCCAGAGTGCATGCCTGCACCCTGCGTTCCAGAATCCTTCTTGACCTCTGTAGCACCTCAGGGAGATTCTGCCTCTACCAGGCAGGTGGCCAGGGTAGGGCCTAGAGAGGAGCGGGTGGGCCTAGGCTCTGAGTAGCAGGAACCATGAAAACCCCAAGAACCACATTGTGGGGTCAGGCCACCACTGGGGCAGTCCCCCCACTCCTAGGCAAAGCAAGCTGGGTTGAGAGCTCTCCCATCACCGGAGGCCCTGAGTCCAAACCCCACATTCAGCCAATGCAGGCGGGGTCTTCCTTAGTCCAGAGAATGGAGTGAAGGACTTAGAAGAGGGGGCAGATGCGGGGGAGGAGAGGGGACAGGCTGATCCCCCATGGGTCCGCTTCAACATGTTTCTCAGAGCCTCAGATTTCTCCTTTGCAAGCCTGGAGGATAATGCCCACCCCATAGGATGGTGTGGGTTGGGTAAAGTGCCCCAGAGCCCCCACATACACCCCTGGCCAAGCTGGGGTCTCCACTGCTCCCAGAACCCCAGACTGGGATCTCATACCCAGAGGCCCTGCGGCGCCCACTAGAAACCCGGGCTGAGGGTACAAAAGCCAGAGCCCTCCCCACCCTATCCACCCCCCCCCCCCGCCCCTCCAGCTGCGAGCTGTGGGGGCCTTTGCCCTCGGGGTGTGAGGGGCTCACCAAGTGCAGAAGGAGGCGCAGGTGTCACCGCCGGAAAGGACCTCTGAGAGTCACGCTGGGGATGCCGGCTGGTGCAGGCCGGCCCTGGGCGGTGTAGAAGGGGACCCACCCCCGCCAGTTCAGGAGCCAAGGCCAAGGCCAGAACTCGGGAGGGAAGGGCGCCGGGCAGACGAGAGGGGCGGGACGCGGGGCGCGGCAAGTCGCACTGGGGGTGGGGAGCTCCGGCTGGCAGTGACCTGGGCTGGCTCGTGGTGCGCCCTCTCGAGCCTGCCTGCGTCTTAGGTGAGAGGACTGGCTTTGACCCTTCCAGAACTCACAGGGCTTTGGAAAGGCTCAAGCACCACCGGTTAGGAGTTCCTGCAGGGCTGAGCTGGTTAAGAGGAAACTCTCCCCAAACTCCCTAATTTCACTCACACTCTCCACTCGCTCACTCACTCACTCAGGGATAATGTGCCAAGTTCCTACCGTGAAAAAAGAAACAACAACCCCCAAACTTTTTTTTTAAAATTCCAAAATCTACCAAGACTTAATATATCACCTAACTGCAGTTTCAAGCTCTCCCTAGTGGAATTGTAAACCAGTCAGCCTGGACTTTCCTGGTCAAGCTAGTGAGGTCCTCTCCAAGTGGAGACCCCCGCCCCAACCCCTCCTGATGCTTTTCTATTTGCTAGATGGGGTGCTGCCCATGGATCCGTGAACAAAGCCACTTAGAGCTCCGCAGGATAACTCTTGTTTGTTAGCACTGCCGTGGACTGTGGACAAGGACAGAGCCAAACAAGACCCTTGCTCTCCATGAACTCACAGTCCCTTTCTAGAGACCGCTTGTCCAGGAGGACACGGGGTTTCAGCCAGCCGGGTCCCATCCTGCTTTCCACAACTCCAGGCTTCCACCTAGGCGATGCCCTTCTCCCCACTCCCTTCTACCCAGGCTGGGGGCCACCAACTGGTCCCCTGGCTTCCAGCCCAAGCAACCCTGTCTCAGTCAGGGCTGTCTGTCCCTCTCTGGGCCAAGGAAAGTCACCAAAAAAGAATAAAGCAGAGGATAAATCCGCATGTTTCCTAACTGGGAATCTTTGTCCAGGTGGTCCCTTCCACCTGTTTTTCCTGACATACCAGCACTGGGCTCCTCTGTGCCCTCTTAGAGCCCTTCTTCTAAGGACCCTCTGCCTGAGCGCTGACCACCTGGACCTCTGTTCAGCGCCTCACATGAGCTTGCTCCAACACAGGGCCCTTACACTGGCCTCTGCGGGATGTTCTCTCGAATACTAAGAGGCCAGCCTTGTCTCACTCTTACCTGGCAGTTGGTGTATCAGAGACCTGATGAGGGCCTTGGAGCAACTATTCTGGGTCACACAACCTGAAGAAACCCCTCAGTCACTTCCCATCACAACACTCTGCTTTATTTCCTTTACAGCACTTGCTGTAAATCTGGTATGTTCTTTTTCATTATTTGATGGTTATTTCTCTCCCACTAGATGGTAAGCTCTTTCAGGGCAGGAAAGTCATGTAATATATTCACTGTTATATCCCCAATACCCAATGATGACAAGTAGGAGATGTTAAATGTTTGTTGAATGACTTAATGCAAGTATTTTTGCCCACATGGCAGGGATGGACACTTAGGATTGCGATGACCTGTCATTCCTGAGCTCTTTAGTGCATTCTCAGAACTGTCCACTTTTTCCTTCTGCTCCAGCCTCCAGGCCTTCCCTGTCCCTCACGTATGCTTGTCTTCTCAACTCATGAATTTCCATGAGCTTTTCTCATCCTCTTCCTCAAGCGAGCCCCACACATCTTCAGAAGGTTCCTACTTAAATTTCATGTCTTTAAGGAAGCTTGCCCTAACCACAGCCCGTTAAGACAGAGCCCCTCATGCTAGGACCACAGAGGATGCTCTAATATTTTTTCATACACCCCCTTCAAGTGCAATTTCATCACTGCTTCTGGAGTTATTTTATTGACATGTCCCCCCACCCCACCAACCCATGAGTGCAAACCTTAGTTCCCAACCCCTAACATAGTGCTTTGCACTTAGAAGGTGCTCAGTAAAATTGTAGACTAACTGTATGTCAGGCTGGGAAAGCAGTGTAAACACAGCTTCAAAGCTAGAGTAGAAAAGGCAAAATAAGAGGTGACGACAGGAACCACTGTGGAGAGTGGATGCCTCGAAATGGACTTAGAGAGTCGGGAAAGAGCCCATCCTCACAGAGAGTGTGGAGCAGGACAGGAGTAAAGGGTAAGCAGGAAGTTTAGCTGCGCTGCCCTGAGCAGTAATGTGTGTGAAGGACCAGGTGACCTGGCCAAGGACATTTCTAGAGGAATGCTGAAGGTGCCTTCTGGTTTCTTCTTGCTGCTCATACTAAACTGTGAGGGAAGAGAAATATGAAAAGAGGGAATGTGAAATAAAAGGAATGTGAAATAAAATCAGACCTTGCTGGTTTTGAAAATTCCCAACTTTTCCTGATGTCAACTGATACTAAAATTAGCAAATAGCTTCCAAAGATATGATGCAGGGCCATGCCAGGAAAAGACAGTCTAAAGATAAAATCAAGGGTGGGGCTGTAATATCCATGTGAAGTCCTCAAAATGACCAGAAGTGGAGCCTCCGAGCATTCAGTTCAACAGGACGCTCAGAGCTGGCGTTGATTAGCCGTCTCAGCAGAAGCCCAATGGAGCAAAGGGCTTTTCTCAGAGAAGTGAAGATGGACAGTGTCTACAGGAGCAAGTCTCAACAGGATTCACAGACATTTTTAAACAGTGCCAGCTAGAAAGGATCAGAGATTGTACAAAAGGACAGAGACCTCTGAAACCCCTCCCCTCAAATTCTACCGGCAAGAAGTTGCTTGGCGAAAACTTGGGCTACATTTCATGAAAGACTGACTTGGAGAGCAGAATAAAGAGGCCAAGGGGGGAGCCAGAGCACCAAGAATCACTTTCAGGTCAGAGTCAGACTGAGTCCTCATCCGGGAACTCCCAATATCTGCCCAGCTGGATTTCAAAATTGTATGTGGTGACGACGCTTCCCTATGCCTCCCATTCCATCCCCTCTGAACAAGGCGATCTATACTGGTCGGCTTTTGCTGATCCCACCACTGTATGTTGAGTGGATGTAGGCAGGGGTTGGGGGCGCAGACAATTTATCTCTTGGATTCACAGGACTTCAGATTAAGCGGATCGTTGTCAAGGAGCTCCTTCGCTTGTCTATATCCCGACTTGATTTACTATGGAGGTTCTGCACTCTGAGCTGATTCTGTAGAAGGATGGGACTTGTGGAGAGTGTTTGCACAAGTGCATGCATTTTTCAAGTGGGAGGAATATAAATAATTAGTGGGAAGTGATTGCACAGTGGTAGTTTAAAAACTCTTTGACACGCCCCCCTCTACACCGCCCCCAACCCCGCAGAGAAGTGAAATTCCCCTCCCCTTGGGCATGGGTTAGCCACTTGCTTTTACCAAATGGGATATGATGGCAGTGACAGTGTTGACTTCGGAACCCATCCTGTCAGAGCAGGTAGAGAAAGTGGGACTGAGGTCGGATGTGAAAGGGCTTTCCTGGCACAGTGAATGAACTGAACTGGCAGAGGCGGGTCCATCCGATTCACACAGACCTGCCTCTGCCAGTTCAGTTCATTCACTGTGCCAGGAAAGCCCTTTCACTTCATCCGTGAGTCTTGCTGAGGCTTCAAGGATTGGCTTGCACCTCCTCTCCTTCGCAAAGTCTTCCCCCGCCCTCCTCCTTTGAGAATTCACGGCACAGATTGAGTGGTAATGTCCTTTTCCCTGTGCTTGTCTGTCTCGCTCTCAACTGCAAGTCCCTGAGGGCTGGGACAGGGTCTCCTCACCCGTGTACCCAGGTTCTGCATGGAACCTGCCTCAAAAAGGCACCATCAGGTGAGCGTGATGGAGGATGTGCCAACAAACAGCCTCTGCCTCAGCTTTCTGCAGGCCCTTGGGTGGCTGGGGGAGTGGGTGCTGGTCGCACTGCCCTAGGTGCAGGGGTGAGTCTGGGTCAGGGATACATGGATGGGTGAGCAGATGGCTACAGAGACGGGCTGGGTGTCCTGTGTACACTGCAAAGGAAACATTAACTTGGCAGGGTCTATGACCTTTGGGTGCCTGGCCTGAACTTTCTTTTCAAACTTGGGCCCCACAAATCCTTCTCAGCTCAGCTCTGGAGGTCTTCTGCTCAGATGCAAAGTGAGACCGCCCCTGACTCCCCCTGAGGATGACTCACATGTCACCTGATGTTCCATCTCTCAGAACACCCCACAGTGGGAAGCTGGGGTTCAGATGACTTTCTTCAATAGTTCCCCTTCAGATAACCTACTGTCAGAGTCCACTGTGGCCACTTGACACCATACCACAGACTGGGCAGAGTACAAACAACAGGGAATTCTGGATCACTGTTCTAGAGCCTGAGGTCAGGGCTCCAGCGTGGAGGTGGAGAGGGTGGGTGGTGGTGATGGCTGCACCACAGTGGGATGGACTTCATGTCCCTGAACTGGACACTTGAAAATGGATAGGACAGTAAATTTTGGACCATAATTTGGGCATTTTACCACAATAAATTTAAAGAATGAATTTCCTCTGCTCATCACCATAATTAACATTGAAAAGGCCATTTAACAACAAAAAGTATAAAGGAGCAACTGGCCTTACTGAAAGCTGTCCTGGCTCCCTGCGGGTTCTAGGTCAGTCCTGGCATTGGGAAGCAGTGCACTGGGTTGGCAAGACTATAGAAAGGTGCCCAGGAAGGTGTAAGAGGAGCTGGTCCAAGGCAGCCTCTGGTGGTGCCCAAGGCTGGTGAGAAAAGTGCAGTTAGAGGCCTGTTCCCTGAGGAGTTGGGGAGGGAGTGGTACAATTCCCAGACCCAGAGCAGGAGCCAGAAAAGCGTGAGGAGCCGTGACCTTGGCAAGAGACACAGCTGGCCACAAGGGGGAGCCAGGGGCACGAATACCCAGTCTCTCACCAACGGGAGCTGCGTCACCAGTGAGCTCACCACCTGGGAGCTGTTTGGGGTGGCGTCTCTGTGAGCCTAAGTGGTGGGGTCTCCTGAGGATGAGCCACGAGAGAGGGGCAGCATCTCGACTGACCTCACTGCCATGAGGAGCATGGTGCAGCCTCAGCCCCAGAAAATCTGCAGCCTTGGTTGTGTTCCCTTCCTTGGGGACAGTATCCCAGGGAGCTCACTTTCTGAGGGGAGTCATCTCTTGTGGGCTCAGCACTGTGAGGAGCTTGGGGCAGACTTGGCTGTTGAGATCACGCTGCCTACCTTGGCTCCCCTTCCTCTGTGTGGACTGAACATGGCATGAGGAGGATCTGAAGGGCTTCTGAATGGCGAGGAGGTTGCACGTGTGTGAAAAGGAGGGTTCTGGGAGCCGACAGAAACTAGACAGTCAAAGCAACAAGAGACATAAAATGAGCAAGTGCACCACAGTGTTCAGAAAGCTTGTCTCAGAAAACATTTCCAGCAGAGATTTGGGCAAGGAAATTATTCAAGAGAGACCAATCAGAAGGCAATTAAGTGTCACAGTATTGTTGCCAAGAGTGGATTCAAACTCAAGAAATAACTGTCCTTGGTCATCCATCCTAAGTGCAACTGCTCATCCATTCAAGTTGAACAACTTTGGGCTCCACCTCTAATCTTGGTTCTCTTGCTGCTTCCCCCGATCTGCAGTGACTTCCTCCTCTGAAGTCTTGAGTCCCTGCAAGTCTTCACGAGAGTGGAGTCCACTTCCTCCTAACTCCTTTTAACACTGACGTTGTAACCTCGTCCCATGAAACCTTCCTGTTCTCCATTTCACAGAGGTTGGTGAATCATTCCCAGGAGGTTTCCAATTAACTTTGCTCAGATCCATCAGGGGAATCAGTATGTCTGGAAGCTGTAGCCTTAGGAAATGTACTTCTTAAATAATAAGACCTGATCCTGAGCTGCAGAGGGGATGAGGTGACAGCAGGCATTCATCTCTTTGTCCTTCTCCATCAGAACTCTTGGGGAACAATTGCATTGTCAGTGAGCAGTGTGTGTTTTGAAAGGAACCTTTTTCTGAGCAGTAGGTCTCAACAGTGGGCTTAAAATATTCAGCAAACCATGTGATGAATAGAAAAAACAATTCAGTCTCAGTCTCTTCCTCTCCCATCTCCTTCCAGGACTCGAATGGCTAAACCCAGCTCAGGTCAGAGGCCAGCACAGGCAGTCCTTCCCGTCAGATTCCTGGGCCACAAGCAATGGGGGTTGGAGGAGAGCAGACCTGCAGAGATCAATGGGTGGGTTGGCACTGTCCAGTTAGGAGAGAGCCCACCTCAAGTTCAAAGGAGGGAATGTAACATGAAGCAATAGTTACAGAGGCATTAGAAGAGCTGAGGGTACACACCAGAAATGGTGAGGCAACCCAGAGTTTACAGCAGACAGGAAGCTGACACCAACCTGTGACCAAGTGGACAAAAATGAGTCACTAATGGCTTTAATGGGGCCATCTTGACCTCTCCATGGCAGCCGGCATGGTTGTCCCCTGTGTCAGTCATGTGCCCAGTGGCTGAAAACATTGCCGTGCTGTGTTCCATATCTGAAGTTGGAATCACCTAGCAAGAGAACCACCTAGAAACTGGGATTGGGGCCGTCCAAGGGCACTGGGATCAAGGAAAAGACACAACCACTCCCGAAGATATTGCCTGGAGCATGGGAAAGCACCCTGGCATCAGTTTGCCCTCTTTGTATCTCCTACCAGGGTTTTCCAGTGCTGGATGAATTAGAAGGTACTCAAATTGTTAGGGGGAAGTGATGTCCTGAGTTAATCCCATACAGGCTTTGTGGACCCCACCCCCACTCCAGACTAAAGCCATCAGGACATTGGGAAAGACAAATCCCATCACCACCAAGGGAGGGTGGCTGGGACCTGAGGGTGGAGTTAAGCAGCCAGGTTGGGCATAAAAACCAAACACGTGGGCCTTGGGCTCTCTGGCTCGCAATCGCTCGCCTCCTGGCTTAACCTCTCCTGGCTGGCAGCCAACTCTGAGAGCGCCATTTTGGGATTCCTGATCGGTGGATCGGGTAGGACTCACTTAAAACTTTGTCTCCCACTTTTCTCCCAGAGCTGTACATTTCCTCATTTCCCCTTCCCTTGTAAATAAACCTTTTATGAACCTTTCACGTGTGCCTGCAGTAGAGCATTGATAAGTCCTTTTAAGCGCGCGGGTGAGGACCCACAGTCAGGCACCCCGTTTTGTATCGGGGCTGCTCTACAACAAGTTGACAAACGAGACTTCGACATGGGAACAGGAACACCGAGCAGAAGGGGGACAAGGAAGGCATACGGCCATAAGCCACCAGGCACGTCACAGACACAGAGGGCCGAGAGCTGACTGCTGGGGAGAGGCGAGGAAGGGGAAGAAAGAGTGTGCTTAGGCCTGGCAACACGAAAGGCATCAGTGACTTCCGTGAGCACTGTCTGTGGTGATGGGAGAAGAGTCAGCTTAGAGAGAGCGAGAAATAAGTGTGTAGTGAGGGCAGCGAGACAAGCACTGTTGAAGTGTTTGGCTGTTAAACGGAAGTAATGAGAAAAAGGAATCAAAAATGGGTTTTCAATGAAAGAGATCTAAGCGTATAAAAAGGTCAGTGGGAAGAATCAGATGAGAAGGAAAAGTTAGATGTCACAGGAAGGAAGGGCAGACTTTGTGGTGCCTATGGCTCCTGAAAAGGTGGGAAGAGAAGGCAAAAACAGATTCAAGAAGTGACCTTCCGTGACATTGTAGCCAGAGGGAAGCAAGACAAGTAGGCAGGATGGATGAATGGATGGGTGGATGAGTGGATAAATGTGTAGAGGAATGATGGATGGACGGGTGGATGGACGGGTGGATGGACGGACGGACGGATGGATGGACGGACGGATGGATGGATATGTAGATGAATAGATAAACAGAGCTCCATGATAAATGGTGGCTGGCTGGCTGGATATACAGATGTATAGATAAACTGAGATGGACTGATGAATAGAGGGATGGTAGATATGTGGGTGGACTGATGAATGGGTGGGTGAATAGATGGTGGATTTTTCTCTCCTTTGTTCCATGTCAGTATAAGATGGCAGATCTTCTACCATAGTTTTCCTTCTCTCTCTAAACAACAAGGTGAGATCATTTACTGAGGTGGGGGGGCTGGTTTGAGAAAGTTTGAGTAGAACAGTGTTGAAGACTCATTTGAGGTTGGTGTTCATAAGTAGAACCAATTTGTCCTATTTTGAGACTCTCTCCCAGCAGCTCTAGACTATTCAAAGAACATGCACCCAGGAAAAGGAAACAGATTTTTGGATTCATCAAAGGCTGTAATTTGCCCAGATGTTTTCCGTGAGAAGCAGAGGGCAGTAACGAACTTCAGAATCTGAACTGGATAAGGAAATGCTGATGGGTAAGAGAAATACAGAGGTCAGTGAACTAAAGGCCTCTCTAAGGGCAGTGAATAGTCACACTGGAGCATTGAACCAGAGGCTGAAACCAGCAACATGTGGATAGAGGTGGGGGATGCCCAAATCAGTAGCTGTGGAAGTGGAGGGGTCCCAGCTGACCACAGGTCTAAGGACAGGTTATGAGGAGGTTATGACCTTAAGGGCCCCTTTGGGACTAGCATTTGTAAGAGCACACATTTTTGTATGCTCTAGAATGAATGCTTGCCTATTTCTGAGCCAGAGGCCACCCTTTTTAATTGCTGCAGCTTTTTTTTTTTTGATTTAGCTTTCAATTTACTTTATTAAATATTAATTATATACCCTGGGACCAAGCCATTCCACTCTTACATACTTTACTCAAGAGAATAAAAATATACATCCACATAAAGACTTGTAGAATATTTACAGAAGCCTTATCCTTCACAGCCAAGCAGTGGATCCAACCAAAATGCCCATGAGTAGGAGAAAGGGTAAACAAATCTTAATATTTTATGCAGTAGAGTCTGGCTTATCAATGAGGAAGAGGGAATGCATGCAGAAACATTTTGTTAGTAAAAGGAATCAGGCTCGAAGGAGGGCAGGCCACAGTTCCATTTAAGGCTCAGAGACCAGACAAAATCACTCTATGGTGCTAAGAGCCAAACAGTTGTTAAAGGTTGAACCAGGTAGCCTTCTGGAATAACGAAGGTGACACAGGTTATTCAACTGTCAAACTCATTAATCAGAACACATAAGATCTGTGTATAGAAATAATAATGAGGCTGAAAATTAAATAAAAAGTTAATGGGTTAGTATAAACTTTGAACAATTAAAAAATGGACAAAGAAAAGTTAATCATGTACACACACACACACTCACACACACACTCACACACTCCCCCTTCGGATTTCCCTAAGGTGACAAGGAAGTGTTACTGTTGTGTTTTTTTGTTTTTGTTTTTTTTTTTTTTACAAAATTGGAGCGTGTTATTATGTGAGTTAGTCTGCAATCCCTTTCTCTTAACAAATGCATCTCGACGTTCCTGAGTCAGCAGACAGGGGCTTTAACTCATCTTCCCCTGTGAAACAGTGTCCTGGGAGCACGTCTGTTATCACGGCAAGGCCATCGCTGAGCCCTCAGTGTGCTTTTCTAGAGACCAGGTGTATTGGGCCCACGTGGCCAACTCTGCATTTCTTGGATTGTTCCAGGAAGCCTGACTGGTGAATTCCCTGGAAGGGTGAGGGGCTGTTCCTGATTTCTGGTATTCGTAGCTTCCCCTGAGAGTGACGCTGTCTGTGGACTTGTGAAATGTCTTTGCTGATCAGATTGAGTAAACCCTGACGAGATCGCCTCTAATGAAATGCTTACTCATGGGACACAGGGGTTGCTCCCCCCACCCCCACCCCAGTGCACAGGGAGAGCCCTTCCTTAAGGGTTTTTCTGAAGCTTCAGGAAACTACTGGTATCTCCACACTACCGCAGATGGTTCCTGAGCTCAGCCTACATTTAAAGAAGCTCCCCACTGTGTGTTGGTCCTTGAGGCAGGGTCCCCAGTTCCCAGGAGTTTAAGGTCAGGGAAGAGAGAGAGATGCATTAAAGTCCATTCTCTCTCTCGATGAAAACATACTGAGTGCCTGCTCTGTGCTGGACGTGGCTCTGGACTCCCGAGCACAGCAAGCTCGCAGCCCTGCAGGCACTCCCCGCCTGCATGTCTGTGGCTGGGGATGGGCAATAAACAGGATAAACTTGGGAAATGTGGAGTATGGGCGCTGGAGAAAATAAAATGGCTAAGAGAACAGAGTGGGGGGCATTTTAAACAGGAAGAAGAGCAAAAATTCATGACAGGGTGTTGGTGGAGCAGAGACCCAAAGAAGGTGAGGTGAGGAAGCCACAGGCCCCGTAGGGAAGGGCACACCTGAGCAGAGTCACACCTGGGGAAGGGCACATTGGGAGGAAAGACACATATGGGGGTAATATATCTGGAGGAATGGCGCCCTAGAGAAAAAGGTGTCTCTGGGGGAGGGTATCACCTGTGCAAGGGTGTCCCTGGGGATGGGGCAGTGAAGCTGAGCACAGGCTCTAAGGCAGGAATGTGACTGGCAAACTCCGGATTTTGCAAGAGGGCATCTGGGGGAAAAGGAGGGCAGATGCATCCAGGGCTGAGGAAAGGTCAAGGAGCACACATCATCCTGCCCTCATTCATTCATTCATCCCCTGATGGCTGTTAAAGCCAACTCTATACTAGGCCCTTAGTAGAACCTGGAGATTCACAACACGGGGAAGAGAGCTTATAGCCTCTGGGAGTGAGATATCAAGCCCCATGCCTCAGAGGGCCTGTGCACTTGCTGTGTCCTCCCTCTGGGGGCTCAGGGGCTCCTTTGCCTCAGTCAGGCACAGATGGGAGTTGTTTACCCCACTCTCTTTCCATCCCCTGACCTAGCTCCTTCTTAGTAGTGAGCTGTGTTGGAAAGTGTCCTGTTGATCAATGTAATTTTACTTATCCCCCAGCTTCAATTCCATGAGAGCAAAGACCATTTTCTTGAAGTGTCTGGCACATAATACCTGCTCGTAAATGCACATGGAAGGAATGATGGTCTACGATCTGACAGTCATCCTTAGGAACCTGTGCCCATGACAGTCTCGTACACAGCCTAACTACCTTGAACTGAGAGACCCCAACTGCTCCCCTTTCGTTGCAGAGGAAAGGTGTTTGTCCACCTCTCCAGGGCTCCCCAGTGCCCAGGGCTCTGAAGCCCACCTTCTTGTATTCCTTGGGGACCTCCTTCCATCACGATCTACTCTCTCTCCACCTCACCCACCCCATCTGATTATTGTCCAACACAGCAAAGGCAAACTTAGTATCCTCCATGCTAAAACTCCCTGCTTCACCTTTGTCTCCCCTACCAACCTATTTCTTCCCACCCTTGTCACACAAACTTCTAAAATATAGTTTCTTACTGTCTTGTGGTTTAAGGGCAAGACTCACAGAGTCAGTAACCACTAGAACTGCTATGCAGGCTGTTATATATACCCTGCACAGAGGGGTTTTTCCCTAGAGGGAAAATTTGTACCTTTTAGTTAGAGTTTCACCCCCAAAGGTTAAGAATCCTAGGATGTTTACTCCACATTACTTATAAATGTAATCATTTACTAAAAAGTGTATTTTCAGGGGGTGAAATGGTGAGAGGCTCTTGCCAGACCTTATCAGGAGCTCTGCTCTGAAGGCCGCGAGCCTTCTCCTGGAGGATTATCCACTAGAGCTCAGCAGTGACAGCCTGCCCTAGGAGCTGATTCTCAGGCCTGATGATGCCTGCTCTTGCAGCGGATTTTATGAGTTTTCCACTTTGGCACATACTTGAAAGAATTTCTCAATTAGTTCAATCAGACCAGCCACCCTACTTTAACATTTTATCCCAACCTCAGCACATACATGGTAAAATTTTAACAGTTTAGAAGAACACTGTTGTCATCTGGCAGAAGCAGTGTGTGCCAATTTGCATCTTTGCCGGAAATTTCCCAATATGCAATCTCTACTAACGAGGTCATTACAAACCTTTTCACAGTCCCCATGGGGGATTGTACCAGGAAGGAGATGAATTCAAGGCATAAAATCTGTTTCTATGTATTTTACTTTTGTTATTGTGCTATATATGGGATCCTTATGTTGGTTAGTAAAGGCTTATTATGAGTATATATAAATGCAAAGTACTGCTATGTTTATCTTATATCCAGCCACTTTATTTTAGTCCTGAACACCTGCTACCCCTCTTTGAGGGAAGACTCTATATTTCTGTGAAGTGGACATTAGTTTTTGACCAATGAACTGGGAATTCACTGCTGGTTCTAAGAGGGAAAGTGGTGTGCGTCCCTCTTAATCTGAAGCTCTGGATAGCTAAAACTGCTTTTAAAACACCCCAAAGCATAGCGGCTTCCTTGCCCCACCTTGGCCTGGCCTGGTCCCACCAGCCTGGGAGTCCTACTTTATTTCTGTTTCTTTTCTCCTCAATAAACTTTTTCTTTCTCTCCAAAAAAAAAAAAAAGAAGAAGAAGAAGAAAAAGAAAAACACCCCAAAGCATAATGGCTTAAAACAACATTACAAACAAAAAAGCAAGGTGTGGAACAATGAGAAAGGTGTGAACTAGACTGTATATTCTGTTTGTTTGCATTTCATCTCAGCATAAACCTGCCATCAATATGCAAAGTGCTCACAGGCTGCTCACCGGGACACAGAAGAGCCAGGGAGACAGGGAAGAGGAGACAAGTTTTATAAGTTAAGCATTTTTACCATCTGATTTCTGAACCATGTAAAGGTATTACCTGTTCAAAATGTAAACTAATTAAAAAGAGAGAGGACACACAGAGCCTTCCCTTGCACAGATCTGGAATCTTCACAGTCACCCACTGTGACTCCAGTCCCCAACTTTCCTTCCCTTTCTCTGGGGCCTCCCAGAGCACCGCATTCCCATTTCGCAGGCTGGAGTCACATTTGGTTGTGGGATTAGATGTCTTAGAGCAGGCTTTGGCTGAGCAGTCTCTTCTAATTTGTATGGCAAGAGCGTGCTGCTGTCCTGGCTAAAGTCCTGGCCATCATCGCCTCCCAGGAGAGGAGAGGACATTGAGCTTTGTCTTGATGCAAATGGGAACACAGAGGCCTGGAAACCTGGGCTTGGCTCCAGGGAGGGGCTCAACCAGCACCCCCAGCTGCTGCCCTGATCTGTCTGCCTGAGCCCAGAGGGCCATGGAGGTCCCAGCCACCACTGCTGTCCCTCCAGGGATGCTCATGTGGGGTCTGAGGGACCTGCTTGCTGTCCTCCTCCCTGGCCACAGCCCTGTCCCCTCACCAGTGCCACACTCCTGGGTCCATGTCGTTCTTACTCTGGCTTTGATTTCAGCCCACTCCCTTATAGCCTGTGGACAGTGCTGCCTGGCAGTTCCAATGATGGCCCAGGACTGCAGCCAAAAGTATTTTGCCCAGAATTCAAAAGGGCTGTGTCCAAGGAAGTGGGCCTTCCTGCCAGGGAGCTCTAGAGTCTAAAGGCAATAGGGCTTAGGGGAGGCTTTTGTGGTTCTTGAAAAGAGTCCACCCCCTTTGGTTCCCCACTGACATTTGTATGATGAGACAGAGTGGCCAGGCCAGGACACATACCTTTGTGAGTTGCCATCCCAGGCCCAGATATTTTATTTTATTTATTTATTTATTTCTAAAGATTTATTTATTTATTTATGCAAGCACTGGGTACAGTCAGAAGCGCAGGAGGGTGAGAGAATTCACCAGAGCCAGAGCAGGGAGCAGAACAGACAGAAGGACCGAAGTACACTGCTGAGGGGAGCAGCGGGCGGCAGGAGAGGTCTGCACGCCATGTGGGACCCTCCTCTGGTGGCCGGGGAGCAGCCGGGGATCGAACCGGTGCTGCAGAGGCTGCGGGCAGCTTCGCAACCCAGCGCTCAACCGCTGCACCACCAGGGAGGCCCAGGTCCAGATATTTTGTTATTTTGCTTTTGGACATGCAATATGCACACAGAAAAGTACAGTTTGACAAGGCTAACAGAAAGAACCATGTAACCATGAGCCAGATCAATAAATCAAATATTATAAGCCCTAGGAGCCCTCTTGGTGCTCCCCCACACTTCCCATGACCAAGGAAACCCCTCGCCCAACTCTGGCATTGTAAGTTCCTTTTACCTGCATTGGGACTTCAAGACACTGTAGGCTCTCCCGTGGGTCTGGCTTCCCCCAGCAGTGTTCTGTGAGAGTTCATGGTGGGAGTTCTGCAACGAGGATAAAACACAGTCAGTTACTCATTCCACTGCAGGGCCATTTGCCTGGGACTACGAGCCTTCAAACTTGCTTTTCCGGAGATGAAAGCTCAATACTACAACATGCATACATGTTTTGCTTGTCTCTCCAGGAGAACTGCTGATTCCCAGCCATTCTTGCTGAGACTTTGAAACTGGTGAAATAAGGTGGACTCTTCACATGTGTGATCCCAGGCAGGTATGGAAGGAGAAAGCTAAGACTGACCATAAGGAAGCAGAGGCCAGATACTGTGACGAGCTACTGTCTCCCTGTCCTGAAAAGGCAGCATCCCCTTGTTGACCACAGGTGTGGCCATAAAGCCCAATGGATTAGGAGGAGAGGACAACAGAGTTCTCGGCACCTTGCTCCCACCATCCCCCAGGCCCATGTAGACATTTCCAGTTCCTCCCTGCAGAAGGAGTTACATTTTGACGGATTTGAGTATGAGGCATTGATCAGCCCTTGGTTACTGCAGGTAGCACCCATGGGCTCCAGGAGGTAGAATCCACCATCTGTTGCCCCTGCATTCACTGCATGTACCCTGCTTCACAGGGTTAAACAGCCTGCAGAATCTGGGCCTGCAGGCGTGGTGACCTCAGTATCCCTTCTCCTACTTGCATTTCCTCTTCCCCAAGAGAACAGACCTTGGTGGTAATGATTAGACATTGGACCCACCATGGATAGAGAAATTAGGGTTGCATTTGTGATCATTCCTTTGGGGGTCTTCTGGGACTGGAAATGATGAACAAAAAGACGTTGCTTCTTCATATAATCTGGTTATAATATCAAAATATTACCAACTAACCAGAAAAGAAACTGTCAAAAAAAAAGAAAAAGAATTTAATTAAAATGAATTTCCATCAAAAGACATCATTAGGAATGAAAAAACAATCAGGCAAAGTTGTTTATCATTCAATAAAGGACTAGTGCCTGAACACATAAAGAACCCCTACAATAAGAAAAAGACAATTTAAAACTGGCAGAAAGACTTGAATAGTGATTTCACAAAAAGGGATATGCAGAAGGTCAATCTATACATGAAAAACCACTTAATAGCATTACTTGGCAGGAAAATGCCACAAGAAGATGCCACATCATACCTACCAGAGTGACTAAAGTAATAACACCAAGTATTGATGAAAATGTGGAACAACTGTACACCACTGTTGATGCATAAATTGCCACAACAAATATGTAAGTCACATGGACCACCTAATAAATGAAAGCCAGCACTTGCCCTTTGAAGTTGGAGCCCCACTCGTGACACAAACCCAACAGAAATGAGGACTCAAGTCCCCCCAAAGTTGCAGTCAAGAATACCCACAGCAACTTTGTTTTTCTAACCCCAAATGGGAAACACAACAAAAGTCTTCCAACAGTAGAATGCTTCATTAAATAATGGTGTTTAAGAACACAGTGGAATACTAAGCAGCAAGGAAAACAACTATTATCTGCAATGATGTGAACAATTTTCACAGGCATCACACTGAATGAAAAGCTAAAAAAGTGCATATAATTTTGGATTCCATTATACAAAATACAAAACCAAGCAAAATTGGCTTGTAGTGCTAAAGATCAGAACAGAGGGGGTAATTGCCTGGAGCAGGCACCAGGATGTCTTCCTGATCTGGGTGTTGGTTAGGAGCCAGGGTACTGGGCTTCAAATCTGCAGGTACAGCATTGAAGACCTGTACTGTCAATCAACATTGTCCATAAAATTCTAGACAATGCAGTAAGACAAAGAAACGAGGCAAAAATACTGGAAAGTAACCAAACTGTCATTATATTAATTGTCCTTTTCGAGCAATAAGAGAAGACAGTAAGATTTTAGAGTTGTATCTTTAAAATTCAGCTTTAATCTGTTTATGCACACTTAACATGTGTGTGAGCTTGGGTGTATGTCTGTGTGAGAGGGAGTGTATAAGAATAGGAAACCTATCATTTCACCCAGATGTAGCCAAGAACAGTAAGGGTCCTCAGCCAATAATTTAATCCAGTCTTTTCTGGATTGTTCCTTTTTCTAAGCCTCTAATTGTGTTGCTAAGTGAGCAGTCTTTAAAGGAAAGAGATCTTTGTCTGCTTTCTTATCCTGCTGTGCCTGGAAGGAAGCAGGAAAGGAACAAAAGATTAAATACTACTCTGGATAATGGTGTGATTTACAGATTCCATGGAAGGGGGTGTGTTCTTTGCTAATTAAGAGACTGTTAGGAGACATTTTCTTCCTCCCTGTGACAAGCGCTACTGTTTGTCCTTAAGTACATGTTTGTGTTCCATTCCAGAAATATTTCTGTACCAGGCACAGATAATGTCTAGATGAATTAAACATAAACACATCAACAAAATTATTTAAATTATTTCAATAAGATCGAGAATAACAATTCTAAAAACATGGAGAAGAAAGTCTTGTTCCTCAGAAGTCGGAACATGGCTGATTTAACCATGGCAAAACACCACATTTCTTAGACTAAGAAGCACCACAAATATTAAGAGAGGAAGAAGTCACTGGTGGAAAAAAAAAATCACAACTGAAATGACCACCTGAGATTGGTTTGGATAGGGTACCTAAAGTTCTAGTCTCCAATACTGCAGAATGTGACCTTATTTGGAAAAAAAGGTATTGACAGATGTAAGCAAGTTAAAGTGAGGTATAAGGGAGAACCCTATTGCAATTTACCCAGTGTCCTCACAAAAAGGAGATTTGGACAAAGATACACACAGAGGGAAGATGGCTCTTCAAAGATGGAGGACTGACATAACCCATCTCCAAACCAAGGAACTCCAGAGATTCCCAGCAAACCACCAGGAACTAGGGAGCAGCAAGGAAGAACTCCCCTACCTATAGGGTTCAGAGGAGCAGGACCCAGCTGACACCTTGATTCTAGACTAGCCTCAAGGACAATAAGACAATAGTCTCTATTATTTTAAGCCACCCAGTTTGTGCTACTGCATTACTCTAGGGAACTAATTCCGTTAAGCTTCTAGATACAGAAAGTTCTCATATATCAGGAATAAGAAGGATGAAAACCAATATAAAAATGATCCCAAGATATAAACAAATGAGTCATCTAAAGGTACCCATAGCCATTTGTGACATTGTGACTTATAATAAAAATGTATCTTTGTCTTCATTCATAGTTCCTGGCTCACAGCACCAAAACACTTGGAATTACCTGACCATAAGAGCAATGGGAACATTTGCTACAAAATCCGGTCAATTTCAGTTCCTGAAATTGCTTCAGAGTCATAAGCATGTTATTCATAACAACTCCCTTTCCACTCCAACTGGGTTTATGTTACTGATGTGGTTTTTGGAAACCCCCCCAAAGATTGGGGTGGGGGTACTGGCTATGAAAGGACCAACCATGGACAGAGGGTTGAAACTTTAGTCCTAAAGCTCTATCCTCCATCTCTTGTAAGAGGTGAGATGCCAATGATTTAATCAATTGTGCCTATGTAATGGAGAGTCCATAAAACCCACCCAAAACAGGGCTCATATGGATGGTTAACTTGTCAACATAAACTTGAGAGTCAGTTTGTTGATATCAAGGTAGCTTACTGAGATTTTGCTTGGGATTCCACGAAGTCTGCAAGATCAGGTTGGGAAAGGCTGACATCTTAACAATATGGTCTTTCTATCCGTGGACAAGGTTACTTGCTGCTTAAATCTTCTTTTTTTTTTTTTTCTCATCAGAGTTTCATAGTTATCCTCTACAAAGCTCTAGATTCTTGTTCTATAATATAATCTGGGTCCCTGTTTCAGAGATCTTGTGCTCCTTTGGTTAGATTTACATACAAATATTTCATTACTTTAGGTATATTTATAATATATATGTTATATATATTTATAATATATATGGTATATATAATATACATTATAGATTTATATGTAAATATTTTATGTAAATATATTTATTAATATATAATTATAAACATTACATAATTATATAATTATGTAAATATATATTTATAATAAATATAATCTATATTATATTTATAATATATTTATAATATATATGGCACTTTGCTTCTAACTTCAAAATCCAATTGCTCCTTGCTAATATATGGGAAAGCAATTGACTTTTTATATGAATCTTATATCCTGCATCTTTGCTATAATCACTTATTAGTTCAAAGACTTTCATTTGAGTGATTGGAATTTTCTACTTAAATAATTACATCATCTGCTAACAAAGATAGTTTTCTGTCTTTCTTATAAATCTGTATCTCTGTGGTTTCTCTATCTTGTCTTCTTATATTAGCTAAGGGGTCTAGTATGATGTTGAACAGGAGTGGCAAGAGGCACCATCCTTGCCTTGTTCCTTATTTTACAGGATGATGTTCACTGTTTATTTTTGTATGTTCTTTATCAAGTTGAAGATATTTCCCTTATTCCCATTGCTGTGTTATTTTTAAATCATGAATACTGTTGGGTTTTGTAAAGTGCTTTTCTCTATATCTGTTGATATAATCATATAATCTTCCTCTTTAACTTGTTGATACGATGTATTACATTAATTGATTTTTGAATGTTGAACTGGTCTTGTATACCTGGAATAAACTCCACTTGATCACAGTGAATAATTCTTTCTATACATTGTTGGATTTGATTTGCTAATATTTTGTGGAAATATTTAACATTTATCATCTTTATAATATTATGTCCATGAGGGATATTACTATGCAACTTCCTTATAATGGTCTTGATGTTGGGATAATGTGGTCTTGATATTAGAGTGATGGTGACCTAGGAGAAGGAGTTAGGAAGCCACTCCTTGGCTTCTTCTATTTGGACAAGACTATGAAGAATTTGTATAACTTGTTCCTTGTACATTTTATGGAATTCACCAGTGAAACCATTGGAATCTAATACTTTCTGTTTGGGAAGATTATTACGTATAAAAGCAATTTCTTTCATCAATATTGGTCTATTTCTCCTGGTACGAGTCTCACTAGATTTTGTCTTTCAAGAAATTGATCCATTTCATCAGTTACCAAATTTGTGGGTAGAGTTGTTCATAATATTCCCACATTATCCTTTTAAAACCCATGCATCAGTAGCAATGGCCCCTGTTTCATTTCTGACAATAGTAGCCTGTGTCTTTGCTCTCTCTTTCTTGGACAAGGTGGCAACAAAAATCTCTTTTTTTGATCTTTTCAAGGAATCAGCCTTTTATTTCATTGATTTTTCCCTATGCTTTCTAATTCATAATTTTATTGATATCTGCTCCAATGTTTCTTTCTTTTCTTTTGCTCAGTTTGAATTTAATTTGCTTTTCTCTTTCTAGCTTC
This sequence comes from Talpa europaea, assembly GCF_964194135.1. Taxonomy (NCBI): domain Eukaryota; kingdom Metazoa; phylum Chordata; class Mammalia; order Eulipotyphla; family Talpidae; genus Talpa; species Talpa europaea. The sequence goes on from NC_140078.1 coordinate 94,935,365, forward strand.
CTATAATTATTGATTTTTAGGTCTTCTTTTCTAATAGTTTCATTCAATGCTTTAACTTATATTTGTTCTTGAGATTCTTGAGTGAATTTTTCAATTCAGTTTTTAGATTTCTTGAGTTTCTATTTGGCTTTCTTATCGAATTTCCATCTCTTCATTTATATTGTCTATTTGATGAGATGGTAGTCATGATTCCCTTTAGTTCTTTGTCCATGGTCTCCTTAGCTCTTGGAGAATGTGTCAAGTAGTTGACTTAACAAGTCTTTTCCGGGGCCTCCCTGGTGGTGCAAGGGGTTAAGACGCAACCTATGAAGCTGTCTGCAGCCTCTGCAGCACAGGTTCGATCCCCGGCCAGCCAGGGAGCTACCCACATGGTGAGGCAGACCTCTCCTGCCTCGGAGGCTGCTCCCCTCTGCAGTGTACTTCAGTCAATCTGCCTGTTCTGTTCCCCACTCTGCCTCTGGTGAATCCTCTCACCCCCAGTACCTCTGGCCTGTACCCCAGCTCTTGTGTGCATAAATAAATAAATCTTTAAAAAAAAAAAAAGTCTTTTCTAATAAGTACAATCTCTGGACTACCTTAGTATCAGTTTCTATTCATTTCTTTTTTTTTTTTTTCTAATGCTTGGGTCATCTTTTCTTATTTTTTTGTATTTGTCTTAGTTTTATGTTGAAAATTGGACATTCTGAATATTATAATGCAGGAGTTGTGGAAAAAAATTCACCCCCTAATACCAGTTCTGCTGCTTGTTGTAGTTATTTGTCTGGTGACTTTCTGAATGAATTTTGTAAAGCCTGTATTCTTTGTTTTGTATGGTCACTGAGGTCACACTGAATGGCCAATTAGTGATGCAACAAAGATTCTCTTAAATGCCAGGGGAAAAAATTTCCCCATCTTTGCAGATAGGCTGTTTGTGTATTAGGGCATGACTTCAATACTCAGTTTACAACTCTACCTTAGCTTTCATATCGGGCTCATACAGAAGTGATAAAAGGTCTACTTCCCCCCGTTCAGTATTAGGTACCTGTACGGTGAACATGGGTTTCTGTCTCAGGGCCACCACCTAGTGGGGAATGGGATGAGACTAAACTACAAGGCCACTAAAGTCTTTCTGAAATTCAACTGGTTTTCGAGATTAAGAATGCCCCTGGCTGCTGTCAGCTTTTGGTTAATTCACAGCATTCCTAAGAAACTGATTCTGACCTTTTTTGCCAGTTAATTTATTGTTTTTGTGGGAAACAGATTTTGGTGTTCCCTACAGCATGTGCTTTTCATTTTTGCTTTTAACCTACACGTTTCTATCTTTTTTTTTTTTTTTTTTTTTTTTTTTAATCTTTTTTTTTTTTTTTTTTTTTTATAGAGGCATGCTTTATTTATTTGTTTGCTGGTTTGTTTGTTTGTTTTGTTTATACATGCACTGGGTACAGTCAGAAGCGTGGGAGGGTGAGAGAATTCACCAGAGCCAGAGCGGGGAGCAGAGCAGGCAGAAGGACCGAAGTACACTGCTGAGGGGAGCAGCGGGCGGCAGGAGAGGTCTGCACGCCATGTGGGACCCTCCTCTGGTGGCCGGGGAGCAGCCGCGGATCGAACCGGCGCCGCAGAGGCCGCGCGCAGTTTCGCAACCCAGCGCTCAACCGCTGCGCCACCGGGGAGGCCCCACGTTTCTATCTTTAAGAGGATTTCTTGTAGTCGGCGGATAGATGGATCTTATTTTTTTAATCCACACTCATAATCTCTGTCTTTTAATTTGTATATTTAGAGCATTAGTATTTAAGTTATGATTGCCATACTGGACAATACAGCTGTTTTCCAATCATTGCCCTTTTTCTTTGTTTTTTATTTTTCACCCACTCTTTTACTGTTTTTGGGGTTTCAATTTACATTTTATATAATTTGACTTTATCTCTTAGTGTATCATTATGCTTTTTAAAATAAAATTTTAATGGTTTCCCCAGAATTTGCAATATGCATTAACAGCTAAATTAAGTCTTCTTTCAAATAACATTATATTGTTTTATGGATAGTACAGATAGCTTATAACAGATTATTAGAGTATAAAATTATCCTTTCACTTACCCATATGCTATAATCCTCCAATAGATGGTAACTTGTGTTACTTTGAACAAGTATTTATTAATGAAAAATAAAAACAAAAACTTAACTTTGCCTTCATTATGCTCATCAATGATTTGTTCTTTTTTAAATGTAGATCAGAATTTCCATTTTCCCTCTCCTTAAGAAACCTCTTAACATTTCTTACATGTCAGGACTGCTGGCAATAAATTACTTTCAAAATTTTATGCCTTCAGGAGTTTCTTTCCTTATAGGGTATTGATAAGTTCTAGGGGGAGATTTTTAAGGCATCTATTTGAATCTTGATGAGAGGTACACTGTGAATTTTGCCAACATCAGTAGGAGAAATTGCCCATAAGGAGGATGGTCTCTGATAGGGACAAATGATCTGTGTCCCCAGAATCATCAAATGATCTGTGTCCTCTGATATCATCAGAGACAAGGCAAATAAAAGATGCTGAAGCATCATTTAATTAATTTGGTCAACTATTTTGATAGTTTCTGTCACTTTCTAGAATTATTTCCCCCTTTCGAGAGAAAGAGATGCCAACATGATATTTTTCTAAGAAACCTCGACCTCATAAATGAATAAGAGTTAAGGAATAAAGGCAGAGGGATGAGAAGGAGGGTCAATGGGGAAGGATGCTTCAGTGAAGAAGCAGAATGGGGGGCCAGGGGATACTGAGGGCCTGGAGGGGAGGAAGGTGGTGCAGGAGAGGATAAAGATGGCACCAGAAGTGGAGCATGAGCATATGGTTTCTGCTACTGGACAAAAAGAGAAAAAGGCAGGGGAAGAGAAGAGTTGGAAGCAGCTTTATCTTTCCTTAACTGCATGTTTACTTCAGTGAATTTTAAAATTTTATTTTGCAAAAAGACAATTTTAGATTCCTGGTAATATCTGGCTGTATCCAGATACCAATCAAAATAGTTGTAGCAAGTTTGTTACAGGATGCATTGCCTGTGGCAGGGGAAGGACCTAGCTTGCAGCCAACATCTTAGATGCTTTGGACTATAATTCCCAGTATGCCATGGATCAGACTCCCTGAATGGGTGCTGCTGGAAGGAGGGAGCAACTAGGCTGATCTGTGTTGGTGTGGAAAGAAGAGGAGAGAGACAGGGGTGGGGAAGTGGTTCCTGGGCCAGCTTTAGTGCCTTGGCAGGCGAGTTCTTCAAAGACATGATTCCACTTATATGGTGCATCTTGGCCTCCTTCTGTCCCAGTTCTCTGGGACCTGCCTGACCCCTCGCTTGTTGGTCCTGATGCTATGTGCCTTGTACTCACTCTCCTGGCTACCATACTCTGGCCCAGCCTCTTTGGCATTTAACCAGGAATGGATGGGTGATTTCACAGTTTGACCAGAAGTCTGTTATTTGAAATCTTTCTCTTCTCTCTACCCTTTGAATTTCTCACCATCCTTAAGGGGTTAAGAGTCTGCTTTCTTTGCCTTTATGTGCACAGGCTGCACAGACCTTTAAAATGGGCAACATGGATTTTCCCCTTAACAGTGTGGGGTCCCTGAGTGCCTCTAGCTTTTGCCTGGTCTGGTTTTTCACTGCCTGACTGGAAACGAAAATGAACCTTACAATAATTTCAGGCCCGAGGCTGTCCAATTCAGTTTTGTTTTGTTTTGTTTTTAAGTTCACTTTATTAAAAATAAAATTTATTTATTTGTAGAAGAACTGAGGTGTAGGCTAGAGGTGGGGGGTTGTTTTTGAGAGGATTCACCAGAGACAGAGTGGGGAGCAGAACAGGTGGATTGACTAAAATACACTGCTGAGGGGAGCAGCAGGCCAGACAGGAGAGGTCTGCTGCGCCATGTGGGTCACCTCCCTGGCCGGGGATCGAACTCAGGCCACAATGGCTGGTGATAGCTTGACAGCGCTGAGACTTTAAACCCTGTGTCACCAGGGAGGCCCCCTGTCCAATTCAGTTTTAAGTAAGCTTGGGGAGGTTGAAAGTTCCCCATAATGGCCTCGGGAATTTTAAAACTACTTTTAGTTAATTTGGTCCACTTAGAAGTATGTGTGAAGAAGGACTCTGGTTCAGATACATGAAGCTAGCACAGCAGGGTTTCTGAGGAAGAAATGTCCTTAAAGCATTTTGATAACTGGGATCCCTTTTTCTCTTATTAGTAGAGCCCAGAATTCCTAAACAGAATGGTAGGAAGCCCTTATTCCAAAAGGGAATCAGGTTAAAGGCCCGCTCAAGAACTTAGACTCAACAGTACAATTGTCAATAAGGAAACAGCTGTTTTCCAACACCCTGCTGCTAACTGGAGCTCAGACTTGCCACAACCCCAGGTTGGAACAGTCTATTCCCCCAAGGGTCGGATCAAAGTTTAACAGAGATATAATGAGAATGAGCTAATTTCAGAATTTGCTAATGGCCCATATGGTTCCAGTGAGACAGTCCAACCTCCTGTTGCCGCCTGAGCGCCACAGAGTGATACCCCCAGATTTTAAAAAAAGGCCTTAGATAAAAAGAAAAATCTCCAAATACCCATTCTGGAGAGCTTACTACAATGGCAGACCTCAGATGCAAGGGAAGACTTACCCTAGATCCCAGGATAAGAGAGAACCCGGCAGGCTCGGTGGACACCAGCACCTGCTTCCCCACCAGCCTCAGTGTCGTTGACTTGCCCGTGTGTTTACCTCAAACAGAAAGCAACTGATTTCACCAACAAAATGGATTTACTTGGAAACTATAAAAAAAACATTTTGGGTACAAACACTCTCTTGACAAAATTTGGTCTCCTCTATGAAGCTGTCCGCAGCCTCTGTAGCACGAGTTCGATCCCCGGCCGGCCAGGGAGCTACCCACATGGTGTGGCAGACCTCTCCTGTCTCGCCCACTGCTCCCCTCAGCCGTGTGTTTCAGTCAGTCTGCCTGTTCTGTTCCCCACTCTGTCTCTGGTGAATCCTCTCCCCGCAACACACACACCTCTGGCCTGTACCCCAGCCAGCTCTTGTATGCATAAATAAATAAATCTTTAAAAATAAAATAAATTTTAAAAATTTAAAAAATTTTTAAAAATTAAAAAAAAAAAACAACAAACCAACCTTGTTTTCCTCAAAGACCAGGACTCCCTCAGCAATCCTGGGGAAGGGCTGCTCCTTGGGGGGGTGGGGGGGGATGCATCGTCACTTCCTGTGGCAGATGCAAGGCATGCTAGGTCCTGTAGTTTGCTGATTATGCACGTAGAGGGAATCCCTTTTGGCCTCTTGGACTCACTGATTTTAATTTTCACGTCTTTTACCCCATAGGCTTGCTTCTCTCATGACTCGAAGAAAACTCATTGGTTTTCCGTTTGTTCATTTTTCTTTTTCTGTTGCGAGGAAGGGAATGATGTCCAAGCTTCTGCGTTACAGCTGAAACTGGAAGTCATTTAGTGATATTGAAATAATATGCATGTATACTTCAAATAATACAATTTTTTATTACCTACTCTTTAAGAAACATTGCATTCTACATGGAAATTTATTTGTAAATGTTATACAGTGGCTCACAGACATTCAGGATCAGCTACACACATTGGTTTTCTCACATTTTCTTTTCAAGAGAAAGTTTTAACAATTTGAGATTGTTCCAGCTAACTTTGCATGCAGTTCTTGTCTCCAATTGCTGTGGTGCTTTATAATCTAGCAATTAAACAGTATAATTGAAATAAACAAAAGTAGCACCATGGTTACAAATTTAAGTTACTTCAACTGTCTCTTCATGCAACCAATTAAGGTTTTTTTATTTTGTTTAAAATTTAAAACAATGAGACAGTGCAGATTTCAAATGTAAGTAATCTTTTTGTTGATAAAGTGCAGATCTTAGATTCATATGGAATACTTTACTAAATTTGAGAGTATTTTTGAAATTGAAATTCTATCTTCTTTTTAAATTTGTGTTTCAAATCTAAATAAAAATAAAATTATAATTACTTTAAATCATTATTGAAATAATTTTATCACATAAAGAGAGAAAAGATCTACTCAGAGTGTTCAAGGGCAGTGTTACACCAGTGATTCAGAGCTTGCCTGACTCCAAAAGTCATGTTGTCAGTCAGGGCAGTTATGGGAAGGAAAGAGAAGTAGAAAGAGGAGGTGCCAGGTGATGAGTGATAAAGGGAGTTTGCTGGTACCCAAGTTTGGCTCCACAGAATAAAAGGGTTTGTCAGATTGCAAAGTGGACTGATAACAGTGCTCTGAATTTTGAGAAGGAGGCAGAATAATAGCAAAATTTTAGGCAGAAAAAACAAATTTCTTACAAAGGAATAAAAAATGACTTCTGACTTCTCATTTGCAATATTAGAAACTAGAAGATAAGCTATTGAAAGAAAATGATGCATGCACAAGAATTCAGGGCTCGTATTAGAGTATATCACTTATCTGAAACATTGAAATAGGTAATCTTTATTCCAAGAATGGAAAAAAAATGGATTAATATCAGGAAACCAAAAGGAGAAAACACAAATGGTTTCGTTAATATATACTGAAAAGGCAGTTAACCAAATTTCTAAGCTGTTCTTACTAGAAATTCAGGAAGCAAGGGAAATGATTTAATGAAAACTTTCCTCCAAAATTAATAAAAAATACTTTCTTCAACTGAAATATACTAACATCATTTTAATCAGAATTAGTAACTAGAGGGCCTCCCTGGTGGCGCAGCAGGTTGAGCACAGTGCTGTGAAGCTGTCTGCAGCCTCCACAGGACCGGTTCAGTTCCCGGCTGGCCAGGGAGATTCCCACATGGCGCTGCAGGCCTCTCCTCTCTCACCCGCTGCTCCCCTCAGAAGTGTCTTCGGTCCATCTGCCTGTTTTACTCCCCGCTCTGTCTCTGGTGAATCCTCTCATCCTCCCGCTCCTCTGTACCCCAGTTCTTGTATAGATAAATAAATCTAAAAAAAAAAAAATTAGTAACTAGAGAGGTGTGCTCAGTCTCCTATTTAACATGGTCCTGGAGGTTGTGTGAGCGCATTTAAAAGACCATGGCAGAATTTGAAGAAAAGAATAAAATGATCTGTTTAGTGTGATATTGTTGGGCTGTGGAGGAGTCTTGGTTTCCTCTGAGAAAGAGTTCTGCAGAGTCTGCATTCAGTGGCATAAGGCAAATTTAAGGAAAAGGGTGTTTTGCATAGACACTAGCCGGCAACAAGCAGTTTTTAGGGCAAGAACTGCATTTTAAAAGAGCAGGGGTGGCCTTGTACATTGTTCTTGGTGGAATTTCTCACTTTGAGATTGGGTTGGTTTTTTGTCATGCTCCTTATTCATTTCTACTCCCACCTCCAGTTCCTGGTCTTTTAAAGCTTCCACCTAACAGTTAATGCTCTAATCCATGAACATAATTGTAGACAGAAAACTCAAGAAAACTATTAAATAGGCAAAGAGATATAGTAAGTAGATGAGTGTTTGCCCCAGGTTGGAAATATTAATAGGAGTAAATGCAAATGGGATTGTGCAGATATTTGCACAACTCTGTAAATTTACTAAAAATCATTGAATTATACACTTAAATGAGGGCAATTTTTGGTATGCAAATTGTGTCTCCATGAAGCTGTTAAAAATACTTCTACGGTAAATAAGAAAACTGATTTCCCCCTGTCTAGTATTGTTTTGGTTAATTGTCTAATCCAAGAAGAACCCAGAGGAATGGGGGTGTGGCCATGCACCCCAACATTAAAAGCAAACTAATGGAAATCCTGCAAGAAAGACAGTAAGATTATATAAACATTCTAGAAGGCAGGAGAGAACCTCTTAACTAAATCTGGAAACCAAGAAGTTGTTTTAAAAAGAAAGATATTGAGAAATATTAAAAAAAAAAAAAAGAAAAGATGGCATCAACGAAGTCATCAGACAATGGTAGGTTTGGGCAAATATTTCTGTATTATGCAGAAAATGAAGCTAATGTGTAAGATACAACATTTTCACAAAGTGATAAGGATGAAGAAAATGAGTAAAAGAATGATATATATTGATAGATTAGCAAATTCAAAAGGCCACAAAGCATATATAAAGATGGTTAAATATATTAGTAGATATGAGATTGAGTAATGTCTATTAAACATCAATTACAACTTCAGATTGTACATATGTGAATACAGGTACAGATAGACTTAATTGCAACACTGTTGATAGTGGCAGAAGACCAACAAATCTAGAAACAATCTGTATGTCTATGAGAAGAATGGTTGAAAATGTGGCATTGCCACAACACGGTTTATTATGCCTTGATTTTAAAGAACTGGATTGGAACTAGAACAGTTGCCTCGAAAGGTTTCTCCAACGTATTGTTGAGTGGGAAGCAAGATGCCAAAAAAATACATATACTTTGATCTCATTTCTGAAAAATGAGTAATGATAAGATTACACACACACATTCCGTGCGCTTGTACATGCAAGTACACAGACGTCTCTACCTAGGTTGTTTTATTTGGGGAGCATGCCGGGTATCATTTAATAGTTGAAACTTACTCTGCACTTAGCTCAGCTGAACAATGCTGGGAGACACAACACAGACAAGAAAGGGAAACCGAGAGAGTTGCCATGGGAACCTGACCACAGGTCCACATGACCAACAGGGAGCCATGGAGAATTCTGGGGCAAACAGAACCAGGCAGGGCACCACCTGTGCAGAAGCCCACCTAAACCTGATGTCCCAGCAGATAGCAACTGGCAGAGACTGTCGTGGTATCATTACTAAGACTGAAAACTAAGCTCCCACTCACTCCATGCCCAGCAAGCAAGTTTGGGAGGTTTGAATGGATCAAGGGAGTGGATGGGACAGCTATGGCAACTGGGCCATTTAGCTGATGATTCGCTAAGATGATCTATTATGCAAATGCCATAAAGACTAGTTACCCTAACCAATCTTTGATGCTGGAATATGAACAGAGCCTCGGAACACTAACTTTGGCCTACCCCCAATTCTTCCCCCACGACACTCCCCTTCAGCTACCAGGAGGCTCAATGCAAATGTTCTCATCTCCTTCAGGCTTGGCTTCTGGTGAGGTTATGCAGGTGGGAAGAGGGGATCCGAGACATTTTACATCTCAGGAAGAAGGACTGAAAGAGACCAAAGAAAAGAGAGGCGAGATTCTGTGCTGTGGTTGTGAGCTGGAAGTTGGCCCGTCCCTGCCTACCTCACTTAGAGGCCAGGGAAGTGTGTGCCCTTTTGCTTACTATAGATAAACCTCTCAAAACTCCCGAAGAATCTTGTAGAAAAGCACTAAATCTCTAACTGGCACCTCCACAGCATCATCCTGAGGGGTGAAGGGCTTTCTCCGATACCCCTCAAAGGCCCATTCTCAGGACTCTGAGGATTGGGGTGCTAAATACCACCAGGTCGCTCTCCTCCTGAGCTGTCCACAGACCAGGGCTCAGGACTTGGGGATGGCCTGCAGTCTGACCAGAGGGGGGCAGCGGAGTGCAGCTAAAGAGTCTGGACTCCTTCCTGCTGGAAACTGCTCTCAGGGACGGCGGTGCCCCCAGAGGTCAGGTCCTAAGATCAGGACAGACAAACTGGAAACTGGTCTCAAGTCCCAGGGAAAACACCTTCATAAGTCACCACACCCAGGAGCACCAGCCTTGCTAAGTCAACACCACTGGGTTTCCCTCCACTGCCACCTCAGATGGCTGTTTATCAAGCTCAGCAGTGATTTCAGGAACTGGTATGAGCCATAACTATTTTTACACCCAGAGTTGCCTCCTGGGGGGGGGGAGGGGGAGAAGCAGAGGTCCTACTAGATCCTGCTAGGGAGGTAGGAGGGATGAGACTTCTGTGTGGTCTCGGAGGCCTGTCACTAACCAGGACAGAGAGCTCAGTAGGTATTTGAGCACTCAGTAGGTGCTTCCATGCTCCCTGGGCTCTCCACCTGCTTTGCCAGCATAGCAGCGACCAGCTTTGCTCTCTCCTTCCCTCTCGGTGCCAGACTTCCCGCTCAAGTGTGGGTCATTGATTTCGAGCAGCTCAGTGTGTGCATCATGCAAACCCCCTGCGTGAGCTTCCCTCTCCGTGGCCCTTTCAACCCATTGCACAATGGAGAGCGGGGTTACATCAGCTCCTGGGCCTGGGCCTGTGCCACTCAGCACATCCCCGGGTTTGTCCTGCCTCGTGAGTAACTGGCCTTTGCCAGGGCTGAGGAGGGATTCACAAGGACCCTTGTTTCAAGACCAAGGGCCCAAGATGTCTGAACTCTCCCTGCAGACTTTATCTAGTGGTGTAGCTGCCTCTTCCTCCCATGCTTCCTTCACGCCCATCTGGCCCAGCCAGCCCAGCCGGCCACCCCATCTGGGTCTCCAAGGAGAAGCTGCAGGCAGAGAACCTTGGAGAAAGGGCCTTTAAGCTGGGTGCCTCCACTGTTTCCCTAGGGCGGGGTAGTGGCTCTGTGGCCCCAAGTTGAACACCCCAAGATCCAGGACCAACTACCTCAGTGGCACCACCTTGGGGCTATTTAGGGGGATCTGAGTGGACTGGCCCTGAAGTCCACCGAGGCCTAAATTAGAACGGAAACCTCACAGTAAAGTAAGATAAAATAAAATATCAGATTGAAAAACTAAAGACAAACTCAATGCAGTCAGAATTAGGCCATAAAAGTGCACAGGTAGTTTTAAATATAATTTATCACTCAAATTCGTATTTCCCCATTTCCATTTTAATGTAACCCAAAGCCCCATCAGTTCAGGGGCTCCCACTCCTTTCCTGGGTCTGTGTTCATCTCCATGTATCTAGAAAGAGTTGACAGTGAGCCCTGACCTGGTGTCAGCTTGGACCTCTGCCTTCCAGCCCCCACTCTAGGGTCTAGGAAGGCTGGAACCCAGAAGCCGTGTGCCGGTGCTTCTTGGTTGTCCTATATACCAGTGTCTTTTGGAAGGGGAGAGGATCAGGGCCACCTCATGTGGTGGGGGGCAAAAGGGGACCCTTGGAGAAGTAGAGATGTGTGGGACATGTCAGATTTCACTAGCGGCTCCTTCAGGGGCCACCCTGTCACCCTGGGGCATGAGAGACCCTGGGTGTTGAGAGACCGGGGCTGTCGTGGATAGTACTGCCATGGACATGAGGTGCAAGTAGCTCTTTGGGGTAAATATTCAAAGATCTTCCAGTGACAATAGAAGCTCCTGGTGATGAGAAGTCTTGCTCTCCTGAACCAAATCCACTGAAGTGATATGGAAATGACATGGGTGACTGAAGGAAGAGTGTCAGGGCTCACTCCTAGGGCTGAGGCTAGGACCTCAGCCCACAAGTGGATGTCCACTTAAGAACGAAAAGGACAGCCCCGAAGTGCAAGTCAGAAATGTGTCATCGAAGTTGTATCTAAATACAGGGAGGTGGCTTAGGGGTTCTGACATGTTTGAGTTCTCTGGAAATGGATACCCCTCCCTCCCAGCTCTCTCTCTCTCTCTCTCACACACACACACACACACACACACACACACACACACACAAACACAGAGACATACTACCTGGCAATTTGCAATAGGGGAGCATTAGGAATAGGTGGGGACAGGTGCTTCTGGCTTCCCTTGAGGTCACCATCTGAGATATTTCAAGTTATGTTCATCTACAAAGATTCCAAATTTTAGGCATCTCTTGGTTCCAACTGGCCTTTGTCCCCAAACACTTGGCCTGCCCTGCCCCTCTCTTACTTAAAACACACATATGCCCGGAGTTCTGAATTAACCGCATTATCTTCAATTCCTCCAGCCACAAGGCGGGTTTCCCTGCCTGGGCTAAGAGCCCCTCAGAGGCTAAGCTGGGAGCAGCCCCCTGGGCGCCAGGCATCCTGCAGACAGGCCAGGAAAACCGCAGTTGGAGTTGCTATGCCCAGGCCCGACAGAAGGGGGCGCCTGGCCAGGACTAATTTCACATGTTTCCATGTTCCAAAAAGACATATATAGGGATTTTTTATAAGAAAACCGAAGTTTAAAAACCAGAGCAAGGACAAACAAAGACTATGTGCAGACTGAACGTTTACAGGGGGCTGGGATCAGGGGCTGGGGTATCCTGATTGATTTGTGTCCCTGGGGTGTCTGGCATGTTGTAGAAGCTCTGCACATAATTCCTGAATGGATGAATGGATGGAGGGATACACGAATGGGTGAGTGAATGAATGAAAGGGTTGGCAGGATGCCCCGTTCCCATGGGCCAGGAGACTTGTTTACCCCACATCCTGTGGGAGAACACAGTGTCCCGAGGGAGGGAGCATGCCCCTGGAGGTGCTGGAGCTGGCACGGGCCTGAGGGCTGGCTGCCAGCCACCTCAGCAAGGAGCAGGGGTGGGGAGGGCTGGCCCTGTGGGGTCACACTTAGGGGCCCCTATTGGCACTCCAGTTCTCCAGGCAACAACTTTTACCCCTTAAGTCCTCAAGTTGTGGTTTAACATAAACATACGGGTGCTGGGCCAGAGAGAGAAATCCAATTCACTTTTCCCCTCTTGGGCTGGGCCAACCTTGGAGGCTGGGGCTGGCTCTGACTCTGTCCATTGTGTCCACTAAGGGGAATGAGTCTGTCACCAGGGGTCGCTCCCCAGTGTATTCAGGGGTGTGTGTGTGCACACTATGCCTGCTTGGTGTGCTGTGTGTACATCACTGTGATGTGTGCAGGGGATAGTGCATGTGTGTGCAAGCATCTGCTGTGTGAGTGCATGTTTCTGTGGGTGCAAACACCCCCTCCTGTGTGCATTTTTTATGAAAAGCATGTGTGGGTGTGTGTGTAACTTGCATAGGTATGTGTCCCACGGCAAGTGCACAACAGGTGTGTCTGCCTCAGGGTCAATGTGTGTGCACCCTGCGTGTGTGTGCTCACAAGTGTGTGTGTACCTTGCTTTTTATAGACCACGGTATGCATGTGTCGCGCTGTGTGTGTCTGCGCCCGTGTTTGCACATGCTCTAGTGTGTGTGGATGCACTCACACCTTGCTGTGTGCATACTCGAGTGTGCTGTTGGTGCGCTCATCCCGGGCTGAGGTGTGAGTGTGCCTGCTGTCTGCCTTGGCTCTGTGTCCCCTGTGACGGTGGGGCCACCAGGGCCCTTCAGCGGGCAGGCCTGTCTCCAAGTGAGCACCCCGCCCCAGGGTGGGGGGGTAGGTCGTGGGGCTGCATTCCTGGGCGCTTGCACGGGCTGGAATCCGTACATTCCATTCATAACACTCCAGCTAGCTGGGAGAGGGTGGGGGAGGGCAGACAAAGCCGCAGAGTTAGTGATTGAAAGGCAAGAAGAAAGAGAGGCTTCTTGCAGCTCAGATCGTTTCCTGCGCGCCTGGCGCGGGCCCCAGCGGCTGAACCGTGGGCCGCACGTGAGCTGTTTACCGAGCAGCCTGGCCGGGCTGCTCAGGCCCCGAGGCTGCCCGTATTTAACCTCTACAGAGGACTGGGGTGCCACAAGTCTCAGGATGCTGGAAGCCCAACTGCCCCCTCGCACAGGCGGCCTTACATGTTGTGGTCCTGAAAGGTGCCAGGACTCACCAGGCCCAGAGGGTGGTCCCAGAGGGTGCAAGGCAGCCAGGGTCTGCTGGGCATCAGCAGTCTCCCGGCAGCCCCCTGTGAGGTAGGCTCTATGGTCACGACCATTTTACAGATGGGGAAACATTGCTCTGAGACCCGAGGGAGCTTGTGCCATTCATTCTCAGTGCCTGGCGCCTCCTGCCTTTAATAACATCAGCCACCGCTTTGCAGAGGACCCAGCCCCTGCAGAGTGCTCTGCTTGCATGAGTCCCTTGGCTGAGTCCTGTTGCCTCCAATACCCTCTGGTGCCCCGGCCTTCTCTTGGTGGGTATGTACTGTCATGTTTGCTCCCCAGCAGACTGCAACTTCCAGAGGACAGAGCCAGTGTCTCACCTGTGCCAGTGAGGAGGAGGGGCAGAGCGGGGGGTCTAGCTGGTGGGCCACTCTGCCCGTGGGGCACTAAATCATGGCCCCACTGGAGGTAGTGGCAATTGGAACAGAGGAATCAGGCGTGGCTCTGGGTCAGCAGGGAGGGGGGAAGTGGAGAACCGTGCTCCAGTGGCCTGGGGCCAGAGGTGCTGAGATGCTGCCGCAAGGACCGCTGTGTCCTGCCTCAGAGCGGGCAGGGGCAGTGTGGAGAGGATGGTTTAATTACAAGGCCTGCTGGCCCTGGCCAGGGCTGGCCAGAGAGGGTGCAGGCTTGAAGTCTTTCTGAGCACCTGTGAGCAGCGGGGGTGGCTGGGGAGTTGGCAGAGGGGCTCAAAGGACACTCTGATAGAGGGAGTATAAGAGGAAATGCTGTGTGTAGGGGGCCACTGGGTTTACCCAGCCAGAGATGGGGGGACACCTGCATGGTAGGCGGCAGAGGCCTTCCTCCAGTGACAGCTCCGCCGTCCCCTCTAGCCTGGTACTCTAGAACTGGTCCAGCATCAGTTCTTATCTGTTTCCAGATTAGCCTTCACAGCTCAGAGGACGTGCTGCTTGGAGCTTCCATGACTGGTGGGGGAGATACTAGGAGAGCTGGATCCTATAGTTCCTCTCAGCCAACCGAGCTGCAGTTGAAGATAGAGGAGGGCCTCTCTGGGCTGGCGAGGTCTGGCAGCTCATGGCAAGGTCACTCTGCCCCCGTGGTCTTACTGCTCGGAGGCCCATTTGCTTGCTGAGGGACGCTAGGCCAGCCATTTCTTTTCGCTTGGCCTCAGTGAGCAGCAGTGGTCCTGGTGTGTCCATTAGGGATTGCCGTGCCATCTCTTCTGGTCCCTGCCATGTCTTCTTCGCCCTCTCCCCATTTCTTTATTGCGTCGCGTTTCCTGGACCCATCTTGCCAGTGTAGAAACCGAGTCCCCCTCGGTGCTCACAAAGGCCCTGGCTCTCTGCAGTTTGGAGCAATGTTTCTTAAACCCTGGGACCCCAAGACCTTTTCAGGGGGTCTTCACGGTGAAATCATGCTCCTGAGATTTCACGCGGGTCCAGCAGCCTCTCCGCAGGACGTCAGTGCTGCCGTAGCCCTGGCAGTTTGTGCAAGGTGTGCTGTGTATTGTGTTGTGTGTGTGTGTTCTTGTTTTGTAACATCTCTCAGTTCTCAGTTCAAGTTAAATAGCAACAGGTATAGCTCACACCTTTAAAAAAACAAAAACTCATCCAGGTCCTCAATAATTTTTCATTAATTCAAAGTAGAAAGGGATCCTGAGACCCAGACATTTGAGACCCTCCCGTTTACTGGACAGCTCCAGGCTCTGTCCCTGAATGTCGATGGGGCCTTGGGAAAATTCCTTGAACTATGTGAAGCCACAGTTCCTCTTCTGGAAAGCAGGCAAGTGGTGCCTACCTCCTGGCCATGTGGAGGTCTGATTTAGGGATAATACAGGGGCCCTCAGTCATCAACCCCCAGGGCTCTGCACTGCAGAGGCCGCCCCTGGGTGCAGGGGCAGAGAACAGCCTGGCGCCCTGGCTTGTGCTCTGAGAACTAGTGCACTGAGGGGTTTAGAGGGACTCTTAGCAGCTATTCAGAGGCTGGCAAACAAGAGCAAGCCGAGCCCCTGGCCTGTAGCATTCATCCAGCCTGGCACCTTCCCCAGGCGGGCGCCCGGCCAGCTCCCTGAGCACACATTTTCCTACATGTCCAAGGTGTGAGAAAACTAACACATTGGTTGTTGATCTTGTTGGAAAAGGCCTGCTTTTAAAAAGCTGTGTGTTTTGAACTTGTTGCGAAGTACATTTTGTAATTCCTGGCCAAAATACCAACTGACGTAAAAGAAGCTCCTGCACGGAAAAAATATTTTGCTTGGAGATGGACCCCTGGGTGCTCATGGAGGGTGAAATGCCTCTTCCCCAGCTGGACCTACAGGCAGATGGACGAGCCAGTCTGCCCCACGCCACCATGGCCAGGGGGCAGTCTTTATTCTTAAGCTGCCCCAGAAGGAGACAGAAGCCAAAGGTCCAAAGCAAGTGGGGGTGGGGGGGAGGGGAGCTATTCCAACTGAAAAGAAAATTCAGCTTGGTGGCCAGTTACAAAATAAATATACAAAACCTCATGGCTTGCCAAACTCCCCAAAATAACTGTAACAAAATATATTGGAAAAAAAGATCCCATTCACAATTCAACGAGAAATGAGGAATCCAAGGGAAAAAAGTAAGCAAGGAAACATACACAGGATCTGAGGCAGGAGACTCCAGCTCATACCTGAGAAAGAGAAATTAGTCAGTGGAGAGAGCCCTGAGCGGAAGGACATACTTCAGCAAGAATACTTGCAAAGGAAGACCAGCGGGTAGGGGCATGCGATTTGCCTTATCAGATAGGAAAGCTAAAAAAAAAAAAAAAAAAAGATAGGAAAGCTGAAATCTTTTCAACATTGAGATCCTGGTGCAAGAACGGAATGGAGGAGCCTGGAAAAGCTACATGTCAGCCTGCTGTTGTGTAAACATTTCGTATGTGAAAAGACGACCTTTCGAATCAGCGGGGAAAGTGTAGAGTTTTTTCAATGAACGATTTGGGCAACTGGCCAACCCCTTGAAATTAAATAAAGTCAGATTCCTGTTTCTTGTTCTAGATGGATTAAAGATTCAGAGGTAAAACGAAACCATAAAAACACTTGAAGCATATTTCAGTGAATATTTATGTAATCTGGGGGTAAGAGAGAACTTAATAAACATGAAACCAAAGATTAAAACAATAAGGGAAAAGGTAAACGGATTCAACCAGAAAAAATCTTAAACTTCACTGTGTCAATAAATACAAACAGAACTTCTCTTTAGAAATGGCTCTGTCTAGTAGCTCCGACTACAGCCCTTCCAGCTTCTTACCAACACGGAAAAAATGAAGCTCCCCACATGGATCCAGGTAGCGAAGACTCATGTAGCCACCGTGAAAACACAGAAAACAAAAACACGAGAAACCCTGCCCCACTGGAGTTGACATCTAGGGTGAAAGACAAACTAGTAGGAAGTAAACAACCAGATAAGAGGATTGCCCACGGAAAACAGGGTCAACAAAACACAAATTAACAACATTTTGGAGAGGCTGCTAATAATAATGCAGCTGGTACTGAGCTGGATGTAACTCCTGGAAGTTTCCTGACATCTACATCTGGTGCTGAAGTAGATCATTTTCAGAGGGATGTTCTTTCTCTGCACTTTTGTTTTTGGGCCTCTTTAGTATTTTTTTCATCCTCTCTTATGATGTTTGTTTGTTTGTTTCTACTCAAGCTTGAAGGTGGAATGTTGACAGCAAGTCGCACAGATAGTTACAAATGAATGGGTGGTTTGAAAGGGTGCTAGGAAGGGAATTTTCTGATTATGGGGGTCTGTGGATGAGTCTTAAATTTTAGCAGTCCTCTATTTTAAGGTCTATTAGAAAAATACTGGTTTTCCATTTATGAAAGAGCTATGACATTCCTTTTAAATAAATACATTTAAGGAGGGAGTTGATTTGAAGAACAAGGTTAAGTACATAATAATGAACAGGTGGCTCAAGTACATGGCAACAATCATGACCTTGATAAAGGAAAGGGCTGCAATTTGGGAGATGCTGCTATGCTGCTGTAGGCAAAGGGCAAGCATGGAGGACTTTGCTAGGGCTACATTTCAGGGCTCCCAGTGGGAAGCACTGAGAGGTTAGGGGGTACCTGTGAAGAATGCTAATCAAAATAAGCTGTATAGGAGAGAAGAGGTATCAGGCTGGAGGGACTGATAGCAATTGAGGGAGTAGAAGTAAAGGGGGAAAAGGATATCTCAGTGAGGACAAAAAAATTGTGGGGGTGGGGGGCAGTCCCTTGGGATGACCCCTTGACCCCTGGTGAGACTTGAACGGGGGCAGCAGGCCAGCCCACGGGCTCTAATGCCAGACTTCTATTCCAGACTTCTATTCCGTCCTCCTAGGAATGGCTCCAAATATCTCCGGGTCTTGGTTTGCCCAGGAAGACAAAGGGGATGATAGAAGTGTACACCTCATGGGGCACTGGCCAGGCCTCAACTTCCTCCTGTATGACCTAGAGTCGTACGTAGCCCTTGCGCAGGGAGGTGTGAACACGGAGTGAGTCACAGCTTGAGTACGTAGTGCCAGACGCACAGCTGTGCTCCGCAGGGGTCAGCTGTCATTCTCCCCTGGGCTGCTGCCACCACCGCCTCCCAAATGATTTTCAGGGTGCATAAACACTTGTGTTGGTTACTCTGCATTTGCCCATCTTTGTTCTGCCTGCTCTGACCTGCCAGCATCCCAGGAATGACTTCTAGGACTCCTGTGGTCCCTTCAGGACTTGGGGCTCTCCCACTGCCCTGGGAGGGCAGAACCAATGCCCACTTCTCTTTCCACCCACCCCTTGGTGGAGGGCGACCAACACGGAATGGCCTGCAGAAATGCCCAGTGTCCAGCTAGAATCTGCTTCACCATGGGCTGAACAGGGACCAGGAAGAGCCTCGAATGCCAAGTTCACTCTGGAAGTGATGGGAAGTGTGGAGGGTGTTTGAGAAAGAAAGGATCAGGATGACACTAAAGAGGAACCTGGTCACAGATTCAGTCGAAAAATAAATGCATTTCTCGTCACCCAATATTTCTGTTCCCAGCAGACGGTGCCTCCTCTGTGCTTCTCTCCTCTAGGCTTCCATCCTTTCCTCCTGCCTCCCTCCCTTCTTTTCTGGGTGTTGGTGGAAGTGTTTTGTGTTATAAATAAAGATAGTTCAAGTCTAGTTTTGACAGCAAGGCTCCAGCAGCCCATGACACAATCTCCCCACCCAGACGTTGCCCGGGCGAAGCTTGTGAAACAACAGGGTTTCAGCAGGGCTGAAGTCAGACCCCTGGCCTTGCCCAAGGGCCCGTCTCAGCACTCCACTAAGTGCTGCTTGGGCGCCTGCCCCGCAGCCAGCTGCTTCCCGCCTTCCTTCACCTGCCCACGCGCCATCTCTACTGCTGCCCAAAAGCTGAAGAGTCTTCAGAGAAGTGACAAGTGACACCCAAGGGCCCTGAGTTCTGGGACACAGTTGTCCTGGCAAGGGGAGCCCGGCAGATTGCTACCAGATGCAGGATAGTCTCCCTTCTCTATAAAGGACAAGCAGGCTCCCGGGCCAGCAGACCCCGCTTGGGACAGCTGTGCACACTGAAGTCAAGGCCACAGGCGGCCAGGGAGCTGGCCAGAGACGTTTTGCTCAAGTGACCCTCCTCTGCAGAGGGGGAGAGGGATGAGGACTCACCCTCTCTGCTCACCAAAAAGCACCAGACCCTATTGTTTCTTCCTCCCTCAAGTGGGAATAGACAGGCCATCAGGCCTCTGCAAAGATAGGAGGAGACAGAAGATCAAAGAAGTTCAGAGTTGTCAGAGAACTACTTGCACAGAGGAAGTGCCTCTTTGTCTAAGCGACCAGCTGTGAAAAAAGGTAAATTTCAGCAAGCACTTGCCAAGCAACTTCAATGAATTCCTATTACACTTGGTGTCTGTGGAGCAAGACGTTCATGAAAAAAAGACAACAGACGGATGAATGGAAGATGCCGAGGAGAGGGCAGAAACAATAAGGGACATGGGTGGGCTTTTATGGGGGAGGAAGTTGGTGGGGTCGGGAGATGCAGCTGCTGCCGCTTGGCCGTCTCCACGCACAGGGGAGGCAGGTTCTTGTTGCTGTTTTCTTTTTCCTAGGTGCCTTTTCCTGTGGTCTGCAGGATTATTTTCACCTTCATACTTTTGTAACAATTTTTAGATCCAATATTGTTTTCCATTGCTTTCTTTCATTAAAAAAAAATCCACACTATTCTCAAACATGTCTTCCTTCCGATGAAACTTAGAATCGATGTATCAAACGCCAAATGGGCTGTGATAAAATTTAAATGCTATTGAAGTGAATCTGTAGAAAGACATCTCTGTCTTTTAAACATCGGGTCTCCTGTTCCAGAAATCAGGAAAATCAAGGCTTGCTTAGGTCTTGTTTGTGTTTTCAGTTGACTTTTTGTTACTGTTTTCTTCATATGGATTTTTGCACATTTATAGTTAATGGGTTTGAGCTGCCAGGGCCCACTTCCAGGCAGATTTTTTCATCAACAGACAACATAAATGCACAGTATGGATAATACAGTCTAGTACAGTATTTTCTCTTCCTTATTTTCTCAATAACTTTTCTAGCTTACCCTTGCTGCAAAAATACAGCCTATAATGCATGTAACATACAAAATACGTGTTAATTGGCCATGCTATTATTAAGGCTTTTGGTCAACAGGAGGCTACTAGTAGTTAAGTTTTGGGGGTAGTCAAAAGTTATATGCAGATTTTTAATCATGTGGGGGAGGGTCAGTGTCCCCCACACCTGCATTGCTCAAGACCTAACTGTCCTTTAGTTCTTGGGGACAGCTTTATTGAGACACAATTCATGTGCTGTGCAACTCACCCATTTATTTTTTCCAGTTTTCCAAAGTGATAATTGATACAGTTATTCTATAAGTTTAAGGTATACAGAATATTTGACTTACATATTATGAAATTACTACGTGAATGGATCTAGATAATATCCATTATCTCCTATAGATAAAATAAGAAAAAAGAGTTTTTTTTTTTTCTTGTGATAACTTCCAAGATCTGCTTCCTTAACAAATTTCAAATACATCATGGGAAATAGTAATCCATTGTAAGGACAAACTACATTTTGTTTATTCATCTGTTATTAGATGTGCAACTGAGTTGTTTTCACCTGTTGGTTTTTACGAATAATGCTGCTGTGTACATTTCTGTACATGCTTTTGTGGACATTCCCTTGGAAATGGAATTGTTATATATGTGGTAATTCTAGGTTTAACTCTTTATTTAACTGCTGGACTCCTCCAAAGTGGCTGCCTCATTCCACATCATCACCAGCAGGGTATGAGGGTTCCACGTGCTTCCCCACACTAGTCATCTACTAAATTTTGGTTAGAGACACTCTAGTGGGAGTGAAGTATCTTATTGTAGCCTTGAAGTACCTTTCTCTGATGACAAGTGGTGCCGAGTGTCTTTTCACGTGCTCCTTGGTTATCTATTTCCTTTGGAGGAATATTTATTCAGATCCTTTGCCTGTTGTTTAATTGGGTTCTCTGTCTCCTTATTACTGAGTTGTAAGCATTCTTTATATGTTCAGATACAAATCCTTTATCAGATAAATGACTTGCAAATATTTTCTCTCATTCTGCGGTTGCCTTTCACTTTCTTGAGAAATGTATTTTCCTGGGAGTGTGCTTTGAAGCACAAATGTTTTTAATTTGGATAAAGTTCAATTTGTCTATTTTTTTCCTTTTGTTGTTGATGCTTTTGGTGTTAATATCTAAAATCCATTGCCATATCCGAGGTGATTAAGATTTACTTCTTTATTTTCTTCTAAGGGTTTGACACTTACAGTTAGGAGTCTAATCAATTTTCAGTTAATTTTTATGTGGGATATGATGTAAGGATCTAGCTTCAATCTCTTTATTCATGAGGCTATCCTCATGTCCCAGCACCATTTGTTGACGAGATTATTCTTTCCCCACTGAACAAACTTGGCACCCATTAACAATTAATTGACTGTAGATACATAGGTTTATTTCTGGACTCCCAATTCTATTCCACTGATCTATACATCTCTCTTTATGCCAGTACAACACTGTCATGACAATCGTAGGTTGAACTATTTGAAGTTAGAAAGTGTGAGGGCTCTGACTTTGTTCTTCATTTTCAAGATTATCTTGCCTATTCTGACTCCCTTGAGTTCCCACAGTAATTCCAGGATCAGGTGGTGAGTTTCTACAAAGAATCCAGGGGTTGAGTTAAATCTGTAGATAAATGGGGGAGTATTGCCATCTTAATTCTATTAGGCCTTCCAATGCTTGAACAAGGCCTATCTTCCTATTTACTTAGATCTTTAATTTCTTTCAACAGAGGGTTGTAGTTTTCAGCCCACTGTGTCTCTTCCAAGCCTTGGCCTCTTCTCCTTCTGTCCTCCATTGCCCAAGTAGCTGCTCAACAAACTTCCCTCAGCTTTCTGGGGGAAAAGCCAAGCCTCAGTGATGACCACAGCAATGCTCGGGAAGGTATGACACAGAAGTCTCTAGTCCTGCCCCTGTCCTCTCCTCTGCCCACAGTCTCTTTTGGTCAGTCCCTGCTTCCCCAGGACGATGGCCAAGCAAGCCAGGTCCAAAGTGGATAATGGCTCACCACGCCCCACTTCCCGGCAGTGCTGGGCTGGGGTCTTTGCTCCCACACCAAGCTGTTCATTAGCAGATGCTGCTGCCAAGGGATTAGGGGGCCCCCAGAAGGTTTGCCCTCAGCACATTCTGGATGGGCAGACAGAGCACACGTTTGGTGACGCACAATACGCCCACTGCTTTTTTCTAATAGTGAACTCATGTTGATGTGGACACCACCCATAATCACAGCACATTCACCCGTGCTAAGAAGCCATCATGGCTATTGTGAACACCCCCCTCTCCAGGCTGCAGAATATCTGGATTTGACCTGTTTCTCCCATGTCCATTTTCAGATCCAGGATCCATGTTGTATTTGTTCTCACGACTCCTTTGTCTCCTCTGGTCTGTGTCAGCTCATCCACCCTTCCTTGTCGGGCAGGATGCTTCTCAGGAGTGCTGCTCCTTTTACTCTGGAATGGTCCTCCCTCTTGGTCTGTCCAGTGCTTCCTCTTGATTGGCAGAGATGATGCTTCACCTCTCACCCACTAATTTTAATACCCATCACTGGGTCCTGCCTGTGTCAGGGTTCTAGCAGTGACCTCTCTCCTCCTACATTTGTTCACTGGAATGTGTAAGGAAAAAGTTAACTGGCTTTTAAACATCAATAATTAAGCCCAAGACAAGAGGAAAGCAAAGTTTGCAAGGACAAAGGGTGGCCCAAGTCACTTTTTAACCAAGCCCTTTTTCTGGCTCAAGGTCTGACCCTCTGTTGTCTTCTCTATTTGCCCGACTGTGGCCTTGCCTGTGCCTCGAGTGGGTTCTCTGTCTCCAAGATGTCCTGCCCCTGCAGGGAAACTTTTTCTCTTACAGTCAAAAATTTTGCCAGTGACTTTCCCCTTTCACACATGCACATACACATATACTCACATCATTTACGTAGATACCCAGACACACACAAAGAAAAGCAGACACATACACACATACACAAATCTATCATACATAATACACTTGCACACAGATACACACAGATACATATACACATAAATACATGTATATACTATTCATACACAAACACAGCACACCCATGCATGTACACACATATACACTCAATGCACATATACAGGTGTATATACACACAACCACACATATTTATGCATGTACACAGTGACACGTACATTTGCATGTAGAGATACACATACAAGCCCATGTATACACATACATACATACATGCATGCGTGCGCGCGCGCGCACACACACACACACACACACACCCCCATCTAGTGTTTCCAGTGAGCTACATGTCCCTCTCAGTTGCTCAGTCAGACACCAGCCTTGGTGATGATGTGAGGAATTTTGCAAATATAATGATACAGGATTTCACGTAGGTATATCTAAATTTATGTAACTTGGTTTTTCACTCTGGCTCCTTTTAAGATTTTTTTTTCATAACTGGCTTTAAGTCATTTGATACTTTGCATTGATGTCTTTTTTTTTTTTTTCATGTTTCTTGTGTTTGGGATTTGTTGAAATTCTTGCACCTGTTGTTGTATGGTATGAAACACCTTGTGCTGATTTTCAGCCATTTCTTGTTCAGATATTTTTTCTTTACCTCCCTCCCCCTGTTTGAGAATCCTAATTACAGATGTATGAGGCCACTTGAAATTTTTCTATTAACTCAGGTGTTATTTATTTATTGCTTTCTTTTATATCTGTTTAATTTTTATAGGATTTCTACTGCCATGCCTTCAAATTTGCTAGTCATTTCTTTTGCAATGTCTAATCTGGCATTAGTTGTATAATGTTTTCATCTCAAACATTGTAGTTTCAGCTCTAGAAGCTGCATTTGAGTCTCTATTTCAACTTCAATGTAGAATACAATTACACTCATTTGAATGCCTTGGTCTGATCGTTCTAACATCTGGCCAATTATTGGGTTGGTTTTGATCGGCTGGTTTTCCTTTCTTAAAGGTCATATATTTCTGCTTCTTTGCACATTTTTTATTTTTATTTATGCATGCAAGAACTGGGTTACAGGCCAGAGGTTCTGGGGGGTAAGAGGATCCACCAGAGACAGACCAAGCAGGTTGACTGAAATACATTGCTGAGTGGAGCAGCAGGCGAGACAGGAGGGTTCTGCTGCACAATGTGGGTAGCTCCCTGGCCGGTGATCGAACTCATGCTGCAGTGGCTGCTGATAGCTTGATATTGCTGAGACTTTAACCCCTGGCCACCAGGGAGGCCCCTGATGATGTTTTATTGGCTTCAGATGTTGGATCATGTTAGTGGATATCTTTCAGTCTATTAATATTCCTGAACTTTGTTCTGTTATTCATTTAAGTTACTTGAAAATAAATTTGACTGTTTTGGGTCTTGCCTTTCAGACCATGTTGAATGGATTCAGTGCAACATTTAATGTACAGAAACAAAGCCATTCTCAGTATGGCATCTAATGCTCCATAAATTATTAGACTTTGCAGTCTGGCTCATGGGAATAGGCACTAATCCCAGACCTTTGTGTGTACCGGGCACTGTTTCCTCTAATCCTTTCTTTTGGCTCTTCCCCAGCCTTCATTTCCTCACATCACGCTCGGACCAATTTCCTGCACTCTCAGGAGAGAAGCTCTGTCCCCTCTTTGTCTATCTCTTACCTGAGCGCCTCTTCCAGCACTTGCTTGGAAACTGTCTGGAGGCAGAGAGCTGGACTGAGAACATTTGCCTCCCATCTTGCAAAGACCACTGGTCTCAGATTTGCCACATGGGTCTGGGATACTTAGTTTCTTACATTTTACCAACATTCCTCATTATTTCATGCAGGAGGATAAATTGGGTCCCTGTTATTCCATCTTGCTTGGAAATGGAAGTCTGAGAAATGCTCTTGAAATATCTGCCCTTTTATATCATAGAGTATAAACCAGAAATACTATTAACGGCAAACAACAGAATGTGTGGCTATGCCTAAACCATTTATTGTTTACTCATGTGTCAACACTATTAGCATCCCCAACACCCTACCCATCCCGCTCTCCTCAGAAAACACCTCTCAAATGGCCACCAAGGTAGACTTTACCTTTCCAGTCTCCCAGGCTCTAGGTGTGGACATATAGCTAAGGTCTAGCAAATTAACTATAAATGGGAGTGGTACCTGCAACTTTCAGAAGTGTCCTCACAGGAAGACCTGTTCATCTCTGCCCCTTGTCTCTGTCCAAAGATGTGAAGACTGAAGCTGGCGCAGCCACTGTAGACCATCAGGGTCCTGGAAATTTGTGCAGCTGTCTTGCCACCTCTAGCCTGGATTCGTATAAGACATAAGGTTTTATTTTGTTGAACATAATTCTTTTGGGTCTTTTGTCACTCACACCTAAATCAATTCTCACAAATATGAAAAAATAAGAAACATAGATGAATCTCAGAGTTGGTCCATGCTGTACAGAGACTATCAAAGCTCCAGTTATTTTCATAATTGTGCTCTTTTAGCCTTAGCAAAGTGGCTTTTTGATCTCATACTCAGCACCTCCTGGTTGCAAGATGGCTGCCACAGATCCAGTTATTGCATCTGTGTTCGAGGTAAGAGAGGAAAAGCAGCTCTCACCATTCTCATCTGGTATCTGTCTCTTTTATCAAGAAAGAAAAAGTCTTGCCAGAAGTCCCTTTCACACTTTATAACTCAGGGGTAGGTTACATGACCACGGGACTGCAAGGGAAGCCAGGAAAGTAACCATCTGCTTGTCTAATCCAGCGGGAAGCAAACAAGGGAGAAAGTGTTTGGGTGTGGCTGCTGGGTTGAGCAATGTCTGTCCCACACAGTGAGAATTACAACCATCTTAAGGCAAAAGGGTTGAAAGCCCAGATGTCTAATACAAGCGCTTTTGCTGGGGAGGGGGGAGGAGAAAAAGACAGAAAGGGGGATGTCTTTCTTAGACTATCTTTTGCAATTCTCAGGTTTAAGTTTGTAAGAGGTGTATCTGCTGTATGGAGAAACCAAGGCACATTGCATTTTATTTGTATTTTGGCAAAAGAGCTGCTGAAGGAGTGGGACCCAGGGTCTGGTGGCTTAAAGGGCCTGTGCCCACCAAGGTGCACCCAGCATCCTTCCTCATGCCCCGCTGAGTTCAGGGACTCCTCACAGGGAGGTGGGCTCACCCACTGGCTCCATAACAGTCACCGCAGGCAGAGGGGCTTAAACTACAGACGTCTATTGCTCAAGGCCCAAGTCCAGGGTCAACGTGGTTAGGTGAGCTCCTTCCAGAGACTGCAGGGATGGGTCCTTCCTGCCTTTTCCAGCCTCAGGCAGCTCCAGCATTCACGTGTCGCCATGCCTCCCCCTTCACATGCCGGCCACCCCTTCCCTAGTGACCCCTCCTAGCTCCTCTAGGGACACCTGTCGCTGGATTGAGGACCACCCAGATCATGCCCCTCCAGACCCTCAATTACATCCCTCGGGTACGATCACATCCAGTTTCTGGGACTAGGATGTAGTCATATCTTTTGAGGCGGGCCACCATCCGACCCACTCCAGGGGGTTTCCCTGGCAGCTTCTGTGAACACAGACACCCCTCTGCTGTCACAAGTGCCATCAGCCACTGTCTACAGAGTTTCAATGCAGGGAAGCCATTTAGGGGGCGGGCAGCAGGGACTGGTGGGGGGAGACGGAAGGCTGGGTGGCTCCAGCTGGGTGACTACAGTGATTCGTCTCTCCTAAGATGACCCTCAAGGAGCCACACGACACCCTGGACTCCAAGTTGCCACTGGCTTCGGCCGATCGTGTGGGAATGAAGAGACCCAGCAGCTGCTGCTTCTCCTCCCTTGGGATCCGGCTGCCACATCGGGAAGCCGAAGCTCACAGTGGGGTGAGCAGCACCCCCAGGCTCCCAGCGGCTCCCACTGAGACCCTGCAGGGAGCCCACTGCTTACCCTGCTCTTTTCTTGAAATTAAGCCTTGGAAGGTGAGGCCGGCCCTGTCTCCCATGACCCAGAGGCCTCCTGCAGACAGCCAGACAGCCAGCCAGCCACACACACACACACACACACACACACACACACACACCATCCCCCCACCCCCACCCCAGACGGGCTAGCGGCTCCCTGCGGCTCTGCCTCAGGGCACACGGTGGCCCCAGCAGCAAGGGGGTCTGGCAGGCACAGGAGCCACCAGGGCGATGGCAGCCGGTGCAGGGGAGGGCGGTCTTCAGCCCTAGTGGGCTGGGTCTGAAGTGTGCCCGCCACCCCCAGCGGCACCGGCAGAAGAGAACCCTGGCTGCCCAGACCACACCCTTGCCCCAGCCCCTCAGCCTCCCACCTCCCTCAGTGTTTCTGGACCAAATACTCTCCTTGGGTCCAGCTGGGTGGGGGGAGGCACCCAGCCTAACCCGTCGGGAGGGGCCTTCCAAGGAGTGAACGAGACAAAATGACACACGTGGGCTTGGCAGCACGTGCGCGATGAGGCACGAGGAGCCGCGGGCCGGCCAGGTGGGGATTATGTGAGCTGACGTGAGGGCGCCCGGGAAAGGGCCGGCGTGTGGAGCCCGGGCGCTGAGGCCGCACCGTGGGGAAGACCCATGCAGGGCACACGCCAGCCACCGCCCTCCCTCCTACCACCCCCTGTGCCCTCCCTGCCCTGGGCCTGAGAGGAAGACTGGGCCCCTCTGCTAGAGCATCCTCATCCTCTCGGCAGCCCTCGGCCTCTTCTTGGAAATGCTGCCCCATCAACCCGTCTCTTTCTCCTCCATCTCTGGCCCTCCCTTCAGATTGCTCTGTAGCCAGTAAAACATGACCCGAAGGTGTGGAAAATTGCTCCCGGCTCAGAGCTGGGAGAGACTGAGGTCAGGGAGACAGGGAGGAATTAAAGGTCCGGGGCTCTTGGGAGAGGCACAGGGTGGCGGGGGATAGGCCTGTCCAGGAAGGGAGAGGGGAACAGTCAGAGCTGAACAGCCCCCTGCCCACCATGACTCTCCCTATGCAGGCCCCTGCTGGCCGGGGCTGTTTTCCATCACGGCACCCACAAGGAGCCGAACCTGGGGTGGCTGCACAGACAGTCTGCACTCATCAGGTTTCCGTTGTGGTAAGCGGGCCGGCCAGACAGGGGGCCGGGGCACCAGGAGGCTGGCGAGGCTCCCAGCCCCTGGCGAATGTCTACACGCTTACCCCGGGCTCTCGCTGGCATCCTCCCCGCGCGGCCTCTCGCGGCCTCACCTCTTCTGTAGTCACGCCGCTCATCCTCCACTCACTGCCGCCGCTTTTACCTGGCCTCTGGGCTCACGTGTGCACACTGACACATGCGCACGCGCCCATACTCCAGGTGTGCACAATCAGGCACGCGCGCCCCAACGCATGCGCCTTCTGCATTAACGCGATCAAGGCCACAGGTGAGAGCTGCAGAGGCTAGTGGTGTAAAAAGCCTGATTCAGGGCCTCCCCCGTGGCGCAGCAGTTGAGCGCTGGGTTGCGAAGCTGCCCGCAGCCTCTGTAGCATCGGCTCAATCCCCGGCCACCGTCGAGGGTCCCCACATGGCGTGCAGACCTCTCCTGCCGGGCCCGCTGCTCCCCTCAGCAGTGTATTTCTTCAGTCTGCCTGTTCTGCTCCGGCTCTGGTGAATTCTCTCACCCTCCCGCACTTCTTACTGTACCCAGTGCTTGTAGAAATAAATTAATTAATTAAAAAAAAAAGCCTGATTCATTCATTTACCCTACAACTTCTTTTTGCAAGCAATAAGCGACTCTGATTTAAACCAGCAGAAAAGGAAGGTATGGGAATAATCCAGGCAACTCACCGGCTGTCTCAGGGAACCAGCTCAGAATAAGTGGCAAGGACCTGCGGGCAGGAAACAATCGAAACCATGGCACAGGGAGAAGCCTGGGTCTGCTGAGCGCTGGACACGACGCCAACACTGCGGGAGCTCTGCCCAGCTCACATGCCAGCTCATCAAGTGAGCTCCGTGTGTTCTAAGCCACCCTAGCTTCTTTCATCACTTGCTCCAGACCCAAGGTCAGGACAGAGGCATCTGCTTGGCCAAGCTTAGGTTACAGGCCTGTAACGTGCTCAGGGTCAGGGTGAACAAGCACCACACGAAATCAGGTGCCTTGAGCAGGGAAGGAAGGGAGATTTTACACAGCCAAGACAGAAGGCCCACCACAGTCCTCCCCTTCAACTGACCAGCACACTTTGTTGGTCTCTGACTCTGGCCATCTGGGTGATGACAGGTTCTCTGCTGCTGCTCCACTCCATATCAGCAAACTACAGGACCCGGTGCACATGCTGCTGTGAGCTCGTGTGAGCATGGGTGCAGGAGTGGACTCTCAGGGTGCATTTTTTTGGAGGTCAGACATGCCCTTTATGACCAATCTATGCATGCCAGAGAGGGAAGGAGCACCAGGGGCAGGCCTGTTGCATCTTCCTGCACTGTGGGGCCACTATATTCATATTTTAATTTTTCTATCTGTACTTGGATTAATTTCTTACTGCTGAAATTATAAATGATATTGAATTAAAAAAAACACTAATTTATTCTCTTACGGTTCTAGAAGTCAGAAGTCCAAGAATCAGGGCCTCCCTGGTGGCTCCAGGGGTTCAGCACCACACTATGAAGCTGACCACAGCCTCTGCAGCACGAGTTCGATCCCCGGCTGGCCAGGGAGCAACCCCCATGGCGCAGCAGATCTCTTCTGTCTCACCCTCAGAGTGTGTTTTGGTCAGTCTGCCTGTTCTGTTCCCCACTCTGTCTCTGGTGAATCCCCTCACACCTCGCATCTCTGGCCTGTACCCCAGCTCTTGTATGCATAAATAAATAAATCTCAAAAAAAAAAAAGTAAGTCCTAGAATCCGGGTGTCATGAGGGCTGGATGGTTTTAGAGGTGCTGAGGGGACAGTGCCTCTCCTTGCCCTCTCCAGCTGCTGGAGGCCACCTGCATCCCATGGCTGATGGCTCCTTCCTCCATCTTCAAAACCGGCAACACTGCATCTTCCATTTCTTCAACTTCTGCAGGTTCTAGAGATTAGGAGGCGGGCATCCTTGGGGTGGCGATGGGAGGGGAGGAGCATTATGCAATCTACCATGCTTCCTTTGTAACTTTAAATAATATATTTAAACCCCTGTTTGTTCTCCCATCAATTTTAGCAGTAGCTCTTGCCTATGACCTGTATCATTTGCTCAACAAATATTTGTTCTGGGAGCTGAGTTTATATTATAGCTCTGAGTTATAATTGTTATTGAGGTACCTATTCTAGATCATATTATTATAACTATGTTGGTATATACGTTACATATTTTGTTACATGTTAATATAGTGTATGTTATTTTTGATACATGTGAATATGAGAGAATACACATTATATCATTATAACAGAATTTAGCATGTTATATTACTTATGATTATATCATCATAATAGAACTTAGTATGCATAGTATATATGATTATTTTATTATTTCAATGGAAACATCACATAAGAGTGAAAACAGGGCCTCCCCTGGTGGTGCTGTGGTTGAGCACTGGGCTGCAAAGCTGCCCGCAGCCTCTGCAGTGCCGGTTCGATCCCCGGCCACCAGCGAGGGTCCCACATGGTGCGCAGACCTCTCATGCCGCACCGGCTGCTCCCCTCAGCAGTGTATTTTGTCAGTCTGCCTGTTCTGTTCCCTGCTCTGGCTCGGGTGGGTTCTCTCACCCTCCTACACTTCTGACTGTACCCAGTGCTTGTATAAATAAATAAATAAATCTTAAAAAAAAAAAAAAAGAGTGAAAGCATTGGGGCCAGGACCCTGCAAACCTTCAGTATTGGTGGCACGGACGGTGCCCACCAGTGGCTCCCAGAACCAGCGCAGGGTCCAGTTCCAGAGGTGGGTGAGCGGGAGGACCCCTCGCGAAGCTGAGGAGCATCATTGTCACCCAGAAAAGAAGTCCACAGATGTGAGACAGCAGCGGGGTTCAGTTCTGCAGCTGCAGTGCTCACCTCCTTTCAATCTCCCTTCTCTCTCTTTCTCCGTCTGCTCCATCCTGTTTTTCTGTTGGGCCTTCTCAGTGGCCTCCGTGGAGCCACCGCATTTTTTCCCTACCGAAGGTCACAGAAAATTTCTGAACCCTTTTGGGCCCTGCAGTGATTCGCTGAGGCGTGTGCTTTCTTGAAGTCTTCTGGACGCTTCTTCCTTTCCCTCCATTACAGTCATTTTAATTGTGTCTAACGAATTCCACTTCACATGATCCCCTCCAGTTCCTTCGATTTTGCTGCGGATGCAAACTTTTCCTTTTTCCTTAGGTTTGAGTGACACAGACCACCCCCTCTTTATCCAGTCGTCTGTCAGTGGGCACTTAAGGTGCTGGCACAACTTAGCTATTATGCAATAAACATGATGATGCTCATAACTCTCTGAGTTGATGATTTTATATTCTTCAGATAAAATACCTAGAAGTGACATTACTGGATCATAAGGTAGTTCTATTTTTAGTTTTTTGAGGAAAGTCCATTTCCAAAATGACTACACCACTCTACCAAGACTGTATAAGGTTCCTCTTTCTCCGCATCCTTGCCAATGCTTGCTGTTAGCAGGCTTTGTGGTGTAACTCCTTCACACAAGTGTGAGAAGTTATCTCATCGCATTTCCCTAAAAAGAAGTGACGATGGACATTTTTCATATGTCTGTTGGCCGTTCATAAATCTCTTTTGAAAAGTGTCTATTCGGATCTGCCCATTTTTAATTGGGTATTATTATTGTTAGTTAATATTAATTTGGATAAGTTCTTTCTATATCTTGAATAATAACCCCTCAGAGAATGTGTGGTGGCAAATATCTTCTTCCATTAAGTAGACTCTCTTTTTAATTTGGAAATTTTCTTTCACTGTGCAAAAGCTTTTTAATTGTTTGTAACCCCACATATTTATTTGCTTTCATTTCCCGGCTGGAGGGGTTGGGTCCCCAAAGACACCCATATCATTGACATCATGGAGTATATCACCAAGATTTCCTTCTATGTATTTAATGATTTCGGGTCTTACATTCAAGTCTTTAATACAGTTTTAGTTTATTTTTGTGTATAGTTTGAGTTGGAGAGTGAGCTGGTTTTATTCTTTTACATGTGACTGCCCAGTTTCCCCATACCATTTGTTGAAAACCTTCCCCTGCTCCATTGTGTGGTTATGCCTCACTTGTCACAAATTAGGTATTGATGTAGGGATGGATTTATTTTTGGACTCCTCAATTCTGTTTCATTCATCCATGTGTCTATTTTTATTTCAATATCATGTTTTAATTACTGTTGCTTTATAATATAGTTTAAAATCAGGTAACCTCATGCCTCCATTTTTCTTGATCTGTTGTCTTTTTTTAACAGGTCTCACAGCTTCAGTTTCCATCTTTGCCTGCCCTCAAACAAAGTAAGAGCTTGTTTCTCACAGGAGGACTGATCTTGTGTCCATGTTCCATCATCTTATATGACAGTCTAAGCCCCTTTCCCTACCCAAAGCTGTGAAGGACAACATGTATATGCCCAGTTTCCTCCCCAACCCATGACCAGGCTTATTATTCTGAACCAACTGGTATGTAAGAAAGCTGCAGTTTCCTAGAAGCCCTGGCCTTGGGGCCTTTCTGCTTCTGTTCTCTTTGCCTCCATGATACTTGTATAGATACTGTGCCTATTCAGAAGTAGACAATGGTGACATTATGTGGATTTGGTTTTGTTGTATTTACTTTTGTCTGTAAGAGTCAAAACTCTGTCCTTTGTAACCTTGGCTTGTCAAGCAAAGCATCTTAATTCCTCTGTTCAGCAGGGTTTCCCTTTGGATAATCTGCTGCCCCTGGAGGCCTGCCCATTGGCCCTATACTTATCAGTGACACCCATCTGCAAATACTGGCAAGGCCATGCAAGTGAGCCCACCAGCCTCCATTATGACATACCAGCACTGTATGGAGGTTCTGGGGCGGTGGATGGCCCTCTCTGAGCACAGTATAGCCTGGCACCAGCCCACCACAGATGTGCTTATGGCAGAAACTCAACTCTAGCACATGCCTTCCTTCTTCTGGAATGGACCCCCAAATCTTAGCTGTGCTCATAAACTCCCGGGATAAGACTACGTTTTCCAGCTTCCCTTGTGGTACATGAGGCCTGTGACCATGTGGAAGTGAATATGAAGGACTGTGCAAACCCAGAGCCTGGCAGGGGTGGAGGGCGCATAGGCCTCTTGCCTGCCTTTCTTGGCTGGCTCTGTACCCTGGAGAGACATGGAGGGCAACAAGAGAGCAGTCTGGGTGCCCCACACTTGATCCACCACAGCAGTCCAGCTACTTGTTTTTGGACTGTTTAAACAGAGAGGAAGAAACTTCCATCAGTACTTGTAGCCACAGCCACTGTGTTGGGGGATTTCTTTGTTATAGCAGCCTAACCATATTCTAGCATAGGACTCAGGAAAAGCTACTTCACTCCCTTCTGTGTGCCCTGGGGAGTGAGCAGGGAGTGTGTGCGTGCGCATGTGTGCGTGTGTGTGTGTGTGCGTGTGTGCGTGTGTGTGTGTGTTGGGAGGGATGTCTTTCAGGCCTGGTTTCTACTCTGTGACTGCCCCAGCTCCTCCCCTACTAACACACCGACTCCCAGTTCCATCCGCTTTCTCAGCCCACAGGCCAAGACAAACCCTCCTCCGGCCACAGAGTTACAAAGGGTGAAAAAGGCAGTGGCATGGGGCCTCCCAGAGGTGCCTCAGTAGAACTCTCAGTGCTCATGTGGGTCCCCCAAGGTGGACCCCCAGTTCTCCAGATGGCACAGAGGCAGGCCCACATCCCGAGTCCCTGCCGTTGCTCAAAGTCACACTCATGCTCTCCTCATGATTCACCATCCTGTAGCCACCTGGGGACTTGCATATCGGCTCAGCAGGGTAAAGAAGCCCAAATTCAGAGATGTAAGAAATTCACCCAACAGGGTGGAGGAGACTCAAGAACCCATCCTCATTACCCTTCAGCCCTGATCCCCCGGTTCAGCTGGCCCCCACCCACCGGCCCGCTCTTGGTCAACACCTCCCGGAAGCAGAGTCCTGGGCTGGGCTGCCCACCCAGGCAGGTGCGTAGCAAGGGCATGAACACACCTGTCAGGTGAGGAGTCTGGAAGCCCAAACTGAGAGGGCCATGCAGACAACACACGGCCAGCCCAGCCTGCACTGGACGGGCCGGCCAGGGCTGGGGGCTCTGAGTGAGCAGGCTGCCAGGGACATACTGGGATGAGCTGAGTGGTGCCCTGTGGGCGGCCATGCTGCAGGCCTACTCCTCCAGGGTGACGGTCCTGACCCCTGCTGTCCCTTATCTGGGATGCTGGCTTGTTTACGGATGAAGAAAGGCGACATGAGCGTGCCTGGAAATCAATGCCTGGCTTTCCTGGGGCATGTTTGGCTACAGAAGGTACATCCAGTCAGGGGCAAAGGGCAGAGGTGACAAGGCCGAGTTGTTTCCCCAGGACCGGGGCCGTCGGATGGGATGTCCATTCTCTGATCACTGTGCTATCCTGGGCACAGACGGAAGCTCCAAGTCTGCCAACCCCCCTGGACAGGACGGAGGCTCAGCAGGGGGCTCCCAAGTGAGCAGGAATAATGGCCTCCATCTGCAGGGGTGCATGACCTCCCCCCCACACACATACACATGCACATGCACACACGCATGCACACCCTTACTGAAACATCTCTGCTGGAAGTCCATGGGTGCTTTACCACCTGGCTCCAGATCTCTACGGGTGTCACTGAGGAACACTTCCCAGGACTTGAGGCGTCTGGCTCCTGGGCTGAGGACCACACCTCGAAGGTCCCCACCTCTCACTTATTGAGTTCAAAACCACCAGGGCAGGCCTCTTGCTGTGGCGTGACCCTGTCCAGCCAGCAGTTTCCACCCTGGTGAGGCCCCTGACTAGCTCATGGCCTGTCCTGGTTCTCCGCCCACCCCCACACCCCCAACCTCCCAGCCTGCCCAGGACATGTGGATGGGCCAAGCCTCACTGTACAACCTCACAACAGAAACCTCAATCCTTTTGAGGAGTCAGGGGAGTTTTGTCTCCTCAGAGGATCTGGGAGGGGGAGGAAGGTGGCTTAACTTCATATATTGACATCTCCTCTGTGAATTTCCCCTCTGCCTGGACAAGACCCCCCTAATTCATCCATAATCACCTTGCACGTGGGAGATACCCTGCACGTGGGAGATTTCCTAGGGGAATCTAAGAGGAGAAACGACCGGCCCAACCAGAACACAGTGCATACAGTAGGTGCACAATAGTTGCTGGGTGAACCACACATTGGGAATGAGCACCAAGCGAAAGTTTCAAACAGTACATCAGAGCAGCAGTGGCCCCTGAGGGACTGCCCTGGCCTGCAGTGACTTCCAGAACTGACGCTTGAGAAGGGGGGCTGGACTTGGGTTTATGGAGAGGAGAAGGGGCTCCGTGCCCTCCCAGAAATTAGAATAAGCAGTAGCCCCACAGCCAGCATGGAGGTGGGGCTGTGTGGGGGAAATGCCCAGCTGGACCCCATAGGGGCCTTTGTGTCCTCCTGGGACCAAACCAAAGTCCCCAGACTCAGCCCCCAGAATCACCCCGATCTCCTGGCATTCCAGAGGAAGACAGCACATGAATGCCGTGAAGCTCTTCAGTTCTTTTTTTTCTTTTTTATTGGCAAAGTAAATATATTTTTATGAAGGACCAAAGAAAATATACATAATTGTAACATATGTACACCAGCTTCATAGATTTTTTAATTTCAAATGTACACAAATGTTGATATGTTATTAAAAGATATTTTATGTAGATGTACCTATGTACATTTTATTTACATACATTCATAGGATGTGAAATAAACCTGTCAAAACAAGCTAGTTCATTTGATATTAATTTCTAGACAAAATAAGGAATGCATTTCTAAATCAGGATGGGGAGTTTCTATCTAGCTCTTCCACACACAATGCAGTCTGCTTCCCTCTCCTCCCGAAGGTGACCCTGGAGGCTGGTGTTTGGATTTGTCTGGAAACAGGGAGAGAGGGTGAGCCATGCTGGGCGCAGGTGCTGGGCGAGCCTGCATCTGTCTGCTCTGCACGTTTAACTACAGCACATGCACTGCCCCATCCCCACCGCCCTGCCCACCGCTGGGGCGCTCAGCTGAGCAGAGCCCCCCACACCACAGTGCAGCCCTGGACTTTCGGCCTACTTCCTCCTCCCTGGCATGGTTCCCTGTGGGAAGTGACATTCCAAAACTCCACATTTCTTCTTCCCAAGCAGTAAAGTGCTGGCCTTGGCCCAGGCAGAGTGCCCAGCGGGAGAAGGGCTAGGCCCCCAGCGGCACGGCAGCAGAGGCCAGGGAAGGCACGGAGACAGAAGGCACCAGAGGGCCGACCTCCAGCCCGGGACCCTGGGGACCCAGCCCCCAGGGACTTGGGTGCGGCGCTAAGTCCCAGGAGAGGCGGCAAGTTGGGGGGGTGGCTCTGGGTTCACGCCTCCCAGGCCAGCCCCCCTCTTCTGTGCCTCCCGGGCTTCAGAAGGTGGGTTGGTAACATTGTGGCGTTCCTCTGAAGAAGGCAAATAAATTATTGCTACAAAATAAGGGGTGGCTGGGCGGGGGCCGGGCTGAAGGCTTAGTTCACGGCGCGCACCGAGCGGCTGCTCCGCGGGAAGCGGTGCACCTTGATGTGCTTGGAGAGGTGGTCGCTCCGCGCGAACTTCTTCTCGCACACCGGGCACTGGTACGGCTTCACGCCCGAGTGCGAGCGCCGGTGCCGGGACAGCTCGTCCGAGCGGGAGAACCTGCGGGACAGGGCGGCGGTCAGCGAGGCCCGCACCCCACGGGGCGGCCACTGGGCTGGGGCTCGGCAGGGCCTGGGCGGGCGCCGCGCGCAGCTCAGACCCCAGGTGACAGGACGCACTGTCCCCAGCCCGCCCCCTGCCCGGACACCCTCTGGGATGGCAAGAACTGCACCCCAGAGGCTCGTTCCCCCCGGGGCCTCTCTGCTTCTGGACCCAAGTCAGTGGCTGCTAGGTGTTCCCACCCGCCCTCAAGCCCATGAGCTGGGGAACTCCTTCCACAGTCCCCTGTAGGCCCAAGGGAGGGGCTCTCCCCTTAGGCCAGACCTTGGGACTTTGCAGGGGGCCCTGCAGGGGAAGCCCCCCGCAGGGGAGGTGGGGATGTGGGGGAACTGCCCTCCAGGGGATGTGTCTTTCCCCAGCACTGCAGGGAAGCCCAGCTCCTGGCTCTTGCTCCCACACAGCAGGTTTGAGGCTCACCCTACACTTGCACCCTGCTTTCCTGATAGCTGAGATCCCTAAGATGTCCCCAAACAGAAATGCACCCTGGCCGGTACTTCCAGGATCTAGATGGTTCCCCCGACACCTCCCTCCCTGGCTGGGTGCGGAATAACTCTCCTGCAGTCCAGAAGCCACAGGGAGGCGGCAGCTGCTAATGGGAGAGTTAAGACCCAAGGGGGTCCAGGCTCAGGCTGCCATCAAGACGCCAGCGATTTGTTGCTCTCCGCATCCCAGGACCCTGGTCTCGGCCATGAGACCCCACACCCCACTTTTTATCTGGTTCCCTGTGGTCTCCCCTGTGGCCAGCCCTGTGCCTGGTGCCCAGTACGTGTGTTTAAGTGAAAGGATGACATAGCAAACCCCCAAAGGAGGGCAAAGTGCTGTCCCCTCAAGACCCACTGCTTGCACACACACGTGCACATGCACACGTCATACATGGGAAGCTGCACGCGCACGAACACACATTCATGTGCCCAGATGCACACCGTGCATACACATGACGACGTGCACACATACAATTGCATGTACGTGGGCACATGTTGACACACATATCCACGTGGTACGCATTGACATGTGTGTACACGCACACAGGCCCAACTTCCTCACTCCTGGAGCTGGCACCGCACAGTGAAAGGTGGGTTAGGTGGCGCCTTAGAACAGCTGATGTTTAGGGGCTGACCCTGGGGGTGGAGCCCTTGATCTCACAGCCTGGCGTGGAGCAGAACTATCCCAGGGGTGAGGGCTCTGGTGGTGGCAGGAAGGAGGACCTGGGCCCCCGAGGGAAGTCAGCCTGTGGGTACGGAGGACCGGCACCCCAGCCTGGCTGGCCACCTCCAGTACCTGGGGCCCTGCGCTCAGGGGCCAGCGCTCCACCCACATCCTAGAACACCACGTGGGGCTATCACAGGTCAATTTCCTCAGTGTATCTGCAGGATAAAGGATGGGCGGCCCAAGTGCCCCATTTACCAGATGTTGAAACTGAGACTCAGAGTGATGAGGGCCTGATCCAGGATCACCAGGACAGAGCAGCCAAGGCCAGAAAAAGGGCTTCCACACAGCTCCCTGCTGTGCCCCGCCTCCCTGGGGGCCACAAAGGGCCTACCTCCTGCATGAAGCCTGGCTGGGAGGTGTGTCACGCGAGCCCCCTGCCAGTGAGGAAGTGTCAGCAGTGTACCCTGGCAATCTGAGTTCACATGTGTGCACCCCAACCAGTCATCTGCCCCCCTCGGACAGGCTTGTGAAGGGCAGAGGGCAGAAACAATGCCACCAGCCATACCCAAGGTTTCCCATAAGAACACAGCAAGAGGACAGAGACCCAGAGGCTGACCAGATCACATGGGCGAGGGACAGCAGGAGCTGCTTGGATGCCCACTTCACCAGAAGCCCCTCAAGGTCCTGAACAAACACAGCAGCATCCTGGTCTCATTTTCTCCCTCAGGCAATGAAGACCTTGGGATTCCTGCCTGCCTTCTAGGACTTGACTCAGAGGCCAAAGGCAGTGACACGGGAAAACGGCAGCCCACTTCTGTGGGGACACCCCGAGGAGAGGCCGCTGAGGGAAAGCCAGGCCTGAGAACAAGCTGTCCCCCTGCTCCAAACCCCTCCCCATCACCACAGGGTCCTGTGAGCTTCTGAGGGCACCACGCCTGCCTCACATCTTTATCCACACTCTCCCAAGAGCAGCCAGCAGGGAAACCCAGAGGCTACCAGGAGGGGGCCAAATGGCCCAGATGCAGCCTCTGAGGGCAGAGACTCCCCCACTTACTGACCACGCTGCCTGGGTAAGCAGCCGGCTCTGACCTTCAATTTCCCCACTTGGAGATGGGCGGAATGACAGATCCACCTCCGAGAGCTGTGAGGGCTGCAAAAGGCAAGGAGTGTTCAGAGCAGAGCGTTGCATGTGGCATTTGTCCAACATTGTGAGCTTAGACCTCAAGGAGCTGTGCACAGGCCTGTCCCGGGCGAGGTCCTGGGGCACGTGGGTCACGACTGTGATTCATGCTGCTGAGGTGCAGGAACAGGAAACATGGGGGCCAGGGACTATCTGATAACCCCTAACATCAGCACACACAGCACCTTTGGTCAAGAAAACCATAAGCCAGAAAGCCATTCTCGCAAGCGCTCAAGTCCCAAAAATGGCGGTGGGAATGGCATTCCCTAGAGCCAAGCCATGCACAACCTGCCCAGCCATATGTGGGGGCCCTGCCTACGCTAGGAATAGAGTCACCCCAGCCATGATGCAGGGGTCAAGAGAGCAGGCTGGTGGCTGAACCACGAGGTGACATCCTGTCCCTGCCTCCCACTGGCTCTGCGGCCTGAGGCCTGCAAGCCCTTCTTATGAGCCTCCTGTGTCTCCTGTGGTTGACAACAGTACCTGCCACCCGGGGCTGCTGAAAGTTGCTAAGATTCATATTAGCTGTGGCAGGAGGGGATTCCGGATAGAATGGCTTGGCCATTCCGGAACAGGACGTTCTACTGCAGGGAACAAAGAAGGCCTGTGTCTGCGGGTGAAGCAAGGAAACTTCTAGGAAGGCAGGCAAACAGCCACTTCCCAGACACTTACATCGGAGTAGGGCAAGTCTGGTTTCAAGGGTGCCCAAGCCACGTCACAGGAGGGGAAGGGACAGGGAATACAGAGTTCAGCACCAAAGGCAGAAGGAAGTGGGGGTTGGGTACCAGGGCAAGTGAGGACCTTGTTGGGCAGGGGGTGGGGGGAACACACCGTTCATTACACAAAGGTGCACAGGGTGGGGCTGACTTGTCCTCTGAGCACAGGACACAGCGCCAGGGCCAGTACCAACCCAGTGGGAGGACGAGCAAATGGCTCACCAGGAAGAAGAGAGGCGGTCTTGGGAGTGGTGAGTTCCCTACAGAGGCAGGCAGGCAGGTGAGAGGTAACCCCGAAGAGCAGGGCCCAGCTGCAGGTAGAGGTGGAGGTCCTCCCATCATGGAGGTGAGCAGAGAGGGGTAAGGAGAGGCCCCCGGTGGGGCGTGGGGGCTGGGGGAAGCCTGGGTTGAATTCCCAGCTCTCCCATTAACTAGCTGTGTGACCATGGAGAGCTGGCTCAGCTGTTCGGTGCCTCCCGGTAAAGTGGGGACAACATACTGATGCCTCCCTGGTAGACTTATTTGGAATGATAAAAGCAGTGTCTGGTGCACAGTAGGAGTTTTTGTTATCGTCACTGTTGGGGGTGTCAGCAATTTTTCCCTAGCCCCGATCATAAAGCTGGAAAGAGCAGACAGCCGGGTGGGCCAGGAGGAGGCCAGCCCAGCTCTGACAGCAGGTACAGAGGGAGGGAGGGCGAGAAAAGGCCAGGCATGGCAGCTGGCTTCTCCAGGTGAAAACTGCTGATGGGTGAAGGCAGACCAGGCACCCACATGGGGGTGTATCCAGAACCACGTCACTCTCTCTGTCCATGGGCATGTGACGATCTTTCTGGGTCTCAATCTCCCCCTCTGTAAAATGTGGATTGGGGCTGTTGTGATGAGCCAAGGCACACGACAGGTGAAGAACAAAGTCAGGATCATTGTAAGGTTAACTAGAGCTGCCAGAGTGGGGGACAGCACTGGACCCAGGGGCCATAGACAGGGCCCCAGACCCACCAAAGGGACACTGCACAGCCACGGGGAGGTCCGCAAGCACATCACGCAGGCCTATGGCCACAACTGTGGCACAGACTGGGCAGGAATGTAAGTGCACCTGAGCACCCCCAGGGCAGAGTAGCCTGGGGGAGGATGAGCTCCCCATGGCTGGAGACATGCCAGCAAGTGTGAGGGCTGGTGAAGGAGATTCCAGCCCTGAGAACCTTAGAATGGGGCCACACAAAGAGTTAAGTGGACAGTAAATGTGACATCTCACCACCGGCAGCCTCACCACCACAAGCTGCCCCATAGCCAGGTCTGTCTCCAGTCTAATTCTGATAATCCTCTCCCCTGGCTGAAGAGAAAGGTGTGTCTGGCCTATATCCCTAGGGGTTCAGGAATCCCTGAGGCCCAACCACAGACTCAGCATCCTCGAGAGAACAGGGCTCCTGAAAGGTGGGTGCCCCCAACCCCCATGCCTTTGCTGTGCCTTCCATCGGGAGCTCACCATGTCAGGCACCCTCCCTGTCTTCCTCTGCCAAGTGGGTCTTGGGCAAGACTAATGCCAGGGCTCAGTAGCAAAGCTGAATTCCCTCTACAGATCTCACTTGCTATCATACCTCCTGCCCTAGGGAGCTTGCTGCCTCCAGAGGCTGCTGTAACACCCTCTAGGTCAAGTCCTGTCTACACTCTGGGATAGCTCAGAAGAAAGCAGGCGCCTCCTCCCAGGGGTGTAGGCTGAGCGGGCAACCTTGGCCACACCTCCCTGCCTGCCCACCAGCCTCTCTCCACTGGAGAGCCTGCTCACCAGGGATCAGCCATGCCAGAGAACACCAGGACAGAGCTCAGCCAAGAGGGTTGCCAGTCTCTCCACAGCCCTGCTCCCCACCAGGAGGAGAATGCCTCTAAGAAGAGTCCCTGGGAGCCTGGGGGTAGCTCCCAAATGGGGTACCACCATGTGGAGGCAGAATACCTTTGAGCAGCCTTCTCATACTTTGGCCTTGCATGAGAGTAACAATGTGGCTAATGAGAAGGGGTGGCAGGCCTCACAGGCTGCCTGACAAGGACAGCTAGGGCCACTAGGGTCACTAGGGCCCACTCGGTGGGTGGCATGAGGCTCAGAGGCAGTGACACTGCTACTGCCACACTCAGCTGAGGGGCTAGTGTGCTGCGTCCAAAGCCCCTCCCCGGCCTGCTCGGCACTATGTGGAAAGTGGCCACCAGAATCACATCTAACACTCCAGCCTAAGCCGAAGCGCAGGAGGTCAGGATAACGAGCTCTCAGAACAAGAGTCTGGTCAAAAAAACCAGGGCTGCAGACTGCTCCCCAGAATGCCACCCCCACACAGATGCACACACATACACGCACAAGGTGCTCAGGCAAACTTGAGACATATGCACACCAACATGATGGTCCTGTGGCACAGAGACACACAAATCACACACTCACACAGCTCCACTCGCGTGTGCAAGGTCAGCTCTATATGCAGTGCAGACAAGCACGCCATAGTGCTCTCTCACATACACACGCAGCAGAACCCAGAACTTGCTGTTAGCACACACCACCCCCTGGGCAGGCTGGAGATTCCTGCAGATAGGCACCCCAAATTGGGGAGAGTGTAGATGAGGTGGTCCCGAGCATTCGAGCTTCTGGCCTACTGCCTGCGCTTCAAAGGTGGACAGACATGCCCTCCTGTAGACAGCGAGGGGGTGT
This sequence comes from Talpa europaea, assembly GCF_964194135.1. NCBI lineage: Eukaryota > Metazoa > Chordata > Mammalia > Eulipotyphla > Talpidae > Talpa > Talpa europaea. The sequence continues at coordinate 94,978,012 of NC_140078.1, forward strand.
CCAGGGGAGAGTGCGCCTCAGTGATCCATCCAGCTGTACTGCCCTCGGCCGGATAACCCAGACGAGGCCCCTGCACTTTGAAAAGTGTTCCCCGCCGTGCCACACAGAGCAGAGCATCTGGGAGAATTCCTCCACCTTCAGTCGAGATCCCCAGCTTGGCCCTCTCTCTCCACTGGCCTTTCTGGCTTCCCAAACACACCTCCATGGCCCCAGCGGGAGCATGAGGCAGGCCCAGCCCATGGGCCCAAGAACTTCTGCAGATGGAGCTGGTCCCTCCGGTTGGGGAAGCAGCCTTTCAGGAGTGACTTCTCTGATGCACCCCCGCTGGGTTCAAATCCCACTTGCAAAGTATTGTGACCTTGGGCCAGGGACTAGGCAGGTCCGAGCCTCAGTCTGCTCAGCTACAGGATGGAGTGAGGGTAGTACTGTGGGGTGCTGTGAGGTGCAGAGGGAGCTGCGGACAGTCTCAGCCCATGCACCGCTGCTCTTAGCTACCTGTTCTGGTTACTACTGTAACCTGTAGGAACTGTAGGAACAAGGATTCCTCTGCTGTGGTCCAGCCCACAGCGCAAGCCGCAGCAAGCCTTACCTGGTCATTATGAAACTGGAGACTGGCTGGTTTCCGGCTTTAGTGAACAGGAGGGACAAAGAAACTTCTGGGCAGCCGTGCTAGCTCTGGCCCTGACCCCTGGCAGACCCCTCTCCCCTTCATAATCAGCCTTATCTAATGGTGGAGAACACTGCCAGGGCCACACACCCAGGGGAGCAGAGACAAGTGGGCCTCGCTCACCACCCGGCCTGCCACCCCCATACTGACCTCCAGCCGCAGCCCGGCCAAGTGCAGGCAAAGGGCTTCTCGCCCGTGTGCCGGCGCAGGTGGGCCTTGAGGTGGCTGCTCTTGGTGTACATCTTGCTGCAGCCGGGAAAAGTACATTTGTGCATTTTGATGAGTTCTGCTGCTGGGTTCTTGGGGAACTTCTGGCCCATGAGGAGGCCAGCAGGCCCGGGTCCCAGGGGTCCTGACCCAATAGGCTTGGCAGCAATAGGCACAGGGGCGATGCGCACAAACTTGGAAGGCAGGTTCAGGCTGGAGGAGGGCACCACCTGAGGCACGAGGGCAAAGGTCTGCCCCTGGATATTGACCAGGAGCTGGGCCACCTTGATGCTCTCCGGGGCCTGGCCAGGGGATGGGGGCTCTGTGCTGGATTCCTGCTTCACCTGCACGGGCTGGATCTGCAGCAGCACAGGGATGGGGCCGTCGGGTGCGGGCCCCCCACCTGGGCCCTGGCTGCTGCCTGCGCTGGTGCTGCCTGGAGGGGGGGCACAGCGCTCCCTTCCGCCGGAACCGGGAAGGAGGTGGCTCCGGTGTGGCCCAGTCGAGAGCTGGCTACAGGCCTCCAAGTCCTTGATGTTGCTCTCTGGGGCCTTCTTAACCCCCGGTTCCATGTTCTCCTCCAGAAACTCTTCAATCTCCTCCAGGGTGGGCTGAAAGGGTCTTGGGACATCATCGGGGTCGCCCACAGGAAACTCGGGGAAGCAAAAATGTTCCCCCTTCACAGGAGCCGGTGCCCTCCGCCAGGGCCCCCAAGCCATGGGGCCACTGCTGGCCCCGATGCTGCCACCACCGCCACCATTGCCCAGCGTGGCCTGGGACAGTAGGAAATCCAAGATGCTGTCCTGGCCCTCGGCCCCCGGACCACTGCTGTAGCAGGAGCAGAGGGCTTGCGAGTCAGGGCTGGCGCAGGAGCACAGGCTGGAGGAATCGCTATCATCCTCAGAGAGGGGGGAGGGCAGCATGTGGTAGGCCCGCCCGCCAGCCAGCCTCTCGGCCAGATAGCCAACCGGGCATTTCGGTGACGAGAAGCTCTCGTCCACTGGAAGCAAGTGGTCCACCATGCTGGCCTGGCCGTGCCGGTGGCGGCTGCGGAAAGGAACAGGAAGGCCTGGTCATGAGGATAGCGCACTCACCTGCCACCTCGCGGGCCTGCGCCCTCCTCCACCGCCTGCCCACAGCCTCCCAGAGACAAGTGCCTGGATCCTGCCTCCATCTCGTCCCTTGGGAGAACTCTGCCTGCAAGAGCGTTCTCTGAAATTGCACCACCTGTTTGCAAAAGAGCCCTCTCCAAGCCTGTTGCACAACCCAGGACACTTTTGGTTTCAAACAGATTTTCCAGAAAGATTCTAGGCAAGAATACACTTGGACCTCTGAGTGACTGAGTATAAGTGGGTGTGAGCAAGAAAGTGTGCAGGTGAAGAAGCTCGCTGCACCCCAGAATGACCACGGTTGGGGAACCTCACCCAGTTCGTTGGAGTTGCTCATTCTTGAGGACACCTGGCCTCAGCTCCATTCCAGTTGAGTCACTGGAGGAGGGGGGAGGGTGGAGGAAGGCCATTTGCCCTCTGACCCCCGTGTTGTTAGGGTTTGGATAGGGTTGCCAGATTGAGCAAATCAAAATACACATCACCGGGTTAAATTCAAATTTCAGATTTTAAAAAGAACTTTTAATATGAGAATGTCTGGAATATCGGATGGGATGTGCTTATGTTAAAAGTTGTTTTGAAATTTAACTGGGCAGATGTACTTTAATCTGGCAAGACTAGTTTGTGGTAAAAAAATGAAAGATTCCTATGCACATGCCCTCACAGGCTGTTTCCCCAGGAAGGCGGGCAGTTCATCATGCCGGTTCCCAGGCCCCCCAGACTCAGCCGCCTCATCTGTGAAATGGGAGCGGTGGGGACAGTCTGTGTAAAGCACTCTCAACTGTGCCCAAACACTTGACGGAGACTTTCCCACCAGGGCAGGCAGAGCCTGGGGCCCTTGCATTGATGTCCACCTCACTGGACATCACGACAGCTTAGGGGGCCTGGAGACGAGAGTCTCTTGCCCACCACATCGGGGCTGCAGCTTTCCCAGCGGGGAGCACTCACCACCTTGGGAAGTCTCTGCTAATTCCTATGTCCCCATGAGGCCTGGTGCTCCATAAGGGCAGGCTGGGCTTTTGGGTCTCTGCTGGACCCCCGGCTCCCAGTGTGGCAGCTGGTACCCAGGAGGGGCTCAGAGGGTGTCAACACAGAGCAGAGGAGAAAGCTGTGTCCTCTGAAGGCCTTGCTAGGTACAGTGTCCAAGGCGAGTCAACAGTGTCCAGCTATGACAGGGCCACCTCTATGGACCTTTGTCCCTAACCAGTGACCATGGCTGGGTGTTTATTGAGGCTGGGAAGCAGAATGTTCTGCATGTGAAGCCAGAGTCTCTGCGGCCTGACATCACCTCTGCACCCACCCCCAGTCTCAAGGACCACGCCAGGGGCTGGCGCCCAGCACTGCTGAAGGGTCAACAGGCAGACCACCACAGAGCCCTCCAGGGCCAGACTCATCATCAGCTGTGGCCTTGGGCAAGTCCTTACTCTCCCCAAATCTCAACTTCCCCATCAATGGCCTCAATGACCTCTAAGCCTCTCTTCTGCTGAGATAGACCAGGACCCTTGACCTCTGCTCCCCACTCATCTGGAAAGCCCCACAGAGCTCTGGGAAACTAAGGCAAGGTGGATGCCCTGGTCAGGCCTGCACCCCCCTCAGCAAGGAAGACATCAGGCTTTGGGTTTTCAACACTCGGCTAAGGATTTTAAACTGGGAGTTTTAAAATACACACTATGCACCAAATCAAGTGTTGACAAGGAATGAAGGTACCAGATAACGCCAAGGTTAGTGAGGCTGGAGAGCAAGCTCAGACCGCCCCTAATCCACTGTCTACTCTCAGCGCAGGGGCTGTCGTCCTGTGTCTGCAACTCCTCACTGGACAGCCATGGGCAGGTGGCACAACCTCTCTGTGTCGTGTCTTGGTCTGTTCAGGGGATGCTGCCAACAGTGCCTAGTTCCCAGGTTGTTATAAGGGTCCAATGAGCTAATACCTGTAGGGCACTTACTAGAGGAGCTGGCTCGCAAGCACATCAGTACCAGCCATTTGGATGACCTCCAAATGGTGGGTTTTCTGACCCTTTGCTGTGATGCTAAGGAACCAGAGGGACTCTAGCCTTCCTGGAACCCGGGGACTCCCCAGGACTGGTGGGCGAGGGGCAGAAGGGGCCATATCCCTACCTGCTTCACCCTTGACCCCAGTGTGATTACCCATAGACTGTTCCATGAGACTAAGGAATTACTGCTAATGTTTGTAAATGTGATAATGCCATGGTGGTTGGTACATTCTATTTAAAGAATGCCTTACTTTTTAGAGATACCAACTGAGATGATAAAAACACTAGCAGGGGAAATAGACACAGAAGGGTGGGGTGGGAGTAAACCTCCAAGGGTGTCCTCAGGAAACGCAGCCCAGTCTCCTCCCAGCAGCCCAGGCCCTGGGCCTGCCCATCTCTGCCAGACCTCACCTCCACCTGCTCCACTCCCCACGGCGGTGTGGCAAGCTCTCCCACTTCACAGGCCTCACTGCCCTGGCTATTCCCTCTCCTTGGGTTCCTCCCTCAACACTCCTGTGGGAGGGAGGGTCTCACTAGACCTCAGCTCAGAAATCACCCCCTATCACCATTTGAGGAAATTATCTTGGTTATTTACTTGGGTACTTTATTTTCTTTCTGCCTACCTCCCCACCAGAATACAAGCTGTTCTGACTATGCTGTCCATCACCCTATCCCTTAGCATAAAACAGGGGCCCAGAATTTGCTGATGGAGTGAGCAAGATGCTCTGGGGTCCTGGCAGGGGGAACGAGAACCCGGGCAGCCCAGCCCGGTCAGCAGCAGCTCTCAGCGCCGGGAGGGAGGGTGCGGGGGTAAGTGGCCCGGGCTGGAAGCTGAGCGCCCAGAGGGGGGCCGGGTTAGCTCGGGGTACCGAGGTAGGAGAGCGGGCCGGCGGGGCCCCTGAAACACAGCCGCACGTGGCACGGCCGGAGGCGCAGGCTGCGCGCAGGGCGCAGGGGGAGGGACGCGCTGTTCCGGGCACCGGCCCCGGCGCGGCCCCGCCCCCTCCCCGCCGGCCGGGCCTGCTGTTTATCCTCCCGGGGACACAGCGCTGCAGGAACAACATGTAATTGATAACAAGCCGGGCGCCGGCCAAGGGCTCGCCATTGGGTCAGCGCGCAAATCACGGGGGCGGCGGGCGGGGGCCGCCTTTCAAAATAAGAGTCCCGGCTCCCCGCGCGGCCCGCAGGCCCCCGGCCCGGCCCGCCCGGCCGCGCTCGCTCGCACCTGCGGGCGCGGGGTGTCCCGCGAGCGGCCGGCCCGGCGGGGAGGGGCCTGAGGGACGCCGGCTTGGAGCCGCGTTGCCACCCCGGGGCACTGAAGGAGACACTGTCCCTCGTAGCTTCCAGGCTGGGGGGCGGGTGGAGACTCCACAGGGGACGCCAGGGTGGGGAGGGCAGGGGATCCCGTGGCCGTGGGGGGCGGGGGGCCTCTCTGCTCGCGATGCCGCCCCCTCCCCGGCGTCACTTGGCTGAGGTCCGGGGAGAGGGAGCGCGACAGTGTGGCAGGAGGAGTTCCGCGCGCGTGGGAAGCTGCGGCGTGTGCGAGGGGCTGAGTCCCGCCGTGGGGCTGTGCGCGCGCGGGGCGCGGGGCGCGGGCTCGGGGGGCGCGGGGCGCGCGCGGGGCGCGGGGCCGGGGTGGCCGTGCGGGAGGCGCCCGCAGCGCGCCAGCGCGTGGACACGGCGGGGCCCCGCGCGCGTGGGGGCGCGCGTGGGAAAGGAGCGCTTGGGGCACCCGCTCAGCCCCACTCGGACCCTGGCGCGCTGCCCGCCGGGCGCCAGCCCCTCGCCCTCGCCCCCTCCCGCAGGCCGGCCGCGGGGACCGCCCGGAACCCCCGCCGCGGCCCCGGCGCGCCCCACCTCCCCGGCCCCGGGCGGGCCGGCGCGCCCGCCGTGCGCTCCTGCGGCCAGGCCCCGCCATATGGGACGCCGGGCCGGGGGCGCGCGCCCACACGCGGGCCGGGCCGGGCCGGGGCAGCGCCGCCGAGCGAAGCGCCCGCGGACGGGGTGCGGCCCCCGGCGCCCCCGACTCGCGCGGGGCTCGCCCTGCGGCTCGGACACGTCCGCGGACGCTCGCGCGGAGCGGGGCAGCGGCTCGGGCGCCCGGCCCCGCCGCAGGCCCGCGCCTCCCGCGCCGCCCCGAGCCCCGGCCGGTTCCCGGGGCGCCCGGCCCGTCCCCCGCCGGCCCGCCGCGCGCTCCCACCTGAGTCCGGCGCGCGCCCGGCTGGCGGCCGGGCCCGGGGTCCCGAGGCCCAGCGGGCTGGGCCGGCAGCCTCGCTCCGGGTCCGGGTCCGGCGGCGGCGGCCGCGGGGCGAGCCGCGGCTCCTGCGCTCGCTCGCCCGCTGGCCCGCGGGTCGCTGCGGCGGAGTCCGGCCCGCGGCGGCGCCTCGGAGCTCACTCCCGGCTCACGTGACGTCCCGGGCGCCGCGAAGGCTCGCAGGAGGCTCGGCCCGGGGCGCGCGCCCCATTGGCCCGCGCCGCGCGTCACGGGCCCCGCCCCGCCCCGGCCCCGCCCCCGGCCCCGCCCCGCCCCGGGCCCCGCCGGCCGCCGGCCGCCGGCGAGCCGCGCACGGCAGATTCTGCAGCCCCGGCCCCGCGGGGGTCCCGCGCTTCGCCGGCCGCTGGGCCCCTGGCTCCTGGCCACCTCCGGGGTCCTCCCTTCACGGTGGACTCGGGGCGTCCGCGGGGGGCTGCTGCCAAGCCTCGGTTCCCCGGGGACAGCGCGAGACGCGCCTCGGGGAACAAGCAAAGCCCTGCCGTCTCCTGAAAGTGTGGGGCACCCGGGGCGGGCGCCGTGGGGTCGGCCTGGCGAGCTCGGCCCACCCAGCACCTCCAGACCCAGATGGGTCGCTGGGTCTCGGATTGGGCGCCAGTAAAGGCGGGGACTTGGCGGGGGAGCGTGTTGTAGGAGAAATACGGTACGGGCTTTCCGCTGAGCCATCACAGCTCCCCGCCCGGGAAGGGCGCGCTCGCCGCGCTGCCCCGGCCTCCCCGGGCGCCCGAGGCCCGCTGCCCGCTGCCCCGGAGCAGTGACCCCGCCGCCGGGAGCCCCTTCCTGGAGACCCAGCGGTGCTCAGCAGTTGACCAGGGCGGTTCACAGATTGCCTCGTCGGCAGCGAGCCCAGGCCGCGTCCGAGCTGGGCTTACAGGGAGGGCGAGCAGGCGAGAGTGACTTGCCCAAGAGAAGCACGTGAGCCGAGCGTGCCCGCGAGCCTGCGAGCCCTCTAACCCACACTCCTGCGAGATCCTCGGCCAAGCGTGTTGCAGATGAAGAAATGACTCTGAAAGGCGGCGGGTCCTTCCCAGTTCACCCAACTGTTAAAGAGAGAAGTGGGTGAGCCAGCCCACGCCTGCTTGTCTTCTGGACCCTCCAGACCGCCCAGGGATGTGTGGGCAGAGCTCACCTCTGGAGCTTCCCCTCCAGACCCAGAGGTGGAGAGGTTTCCCCTGCTCCTCTCCCAGGAGGCTGCTGGATGACCTGTCTAGGCTTTCTGGAATGTTATGGGTGGGCCTGGGCTCCTACTAGGGTGGCTGCGCTCTCCCCTAGGTCCTGGTGGGACTTGGGGCATTCCCTGTGCACCCGTCAGGGTCAGGGATGCAGCTCCTGCTGCCACTGGAAGCCAAACCCAGGAGTGTAAGGAGTTTGTGGTGTAGACGAGGATGTGATGCGGCTTTTCTGCACACTGTCCAACCCCTCAAGGCTGCTCTTGCCAAAGTGGGGCAGAACACATGGCATTCGCCATTTTTATAAAGGAAACAGGGGTTTAGGTCCCGTTGGGGGTAGGAGAGAAAGCATCCAGGTTCTCCTATGGAAGGGCACGCAGGGCCCTGAAAATGACAAGAAGCTGATGAAACAGTGGCCGGTGGCTGATGGGGACCCAAAGGATGGGGTTCTCTCTTCCCTGAAAGCCCTGGCCTCTTGCACTGGCACCCAGGTCATGCCTTCAAGTAATTCTTTTAAAAATCACACCTGCACATTGTTGTAAAGTTCAAGCACTATAGGAAGTCATGGGATGAAAAGTGACATTCCACCAAGCACCAGTTCCACTCAGAATTTCTGTCTTTTTAAAATAAATATATATATATGTATATGTATATAATGTCCTTAATTCTAAATACCATGCTTATCTCTCTCTGTCTGTAAAGAAGGGTGTGACTATACCCCTGGACATCCTCTGCTCACCCCCCCAGGCCCCCAGACTTCTCCACTTGCTCTGTGGTCCGGGCAGCTCCCTCCACAGACCAAGCCCTGGAGACCCTCTGGTGTCCCAGTGGGTTTGACCGGTGGGAGACTCTGGGGACAGACAGGAGGAGGCAAGGGACATGAAGTTCAGGCTGTCCCTTTGGGGCACTGGTAACTGGCTGTGTCGCTCTAACAGTGGCTGCATCTCCTCTCGGGCAGCCTGGCAGAGCTCCCGAAGCCCCTCATCTTCCACCTTTGTCCCAGAAGGCCTCTGTCTCCACTACCCCTCCACGGGGGATGTGGGGGCGGCCTTCCTCCCTGAATCCCTCCAGTTCTCAGGTTCATAATGGCGGCGCATACGCTGTACTTCAGACCCTCCATCTTGTCTTCACACCCGAGAGGCCAGCCTTACAGACAAGGAAGTGCTGTTCTGAGAGACAGCGTGTCCTGAGGGAGTCTGCTGGGGATGACACAGGGTAGAGGCTCAAAGCGCTTGCTCCCTCTCATCCCTTGATGAGGGGCCTTGGGGACAATGGGCCCACGGCGAACCTCAGGACACCCACGGTGAACAGACTTATGCAGGGCCCGTGCTCACCGGGCTCAGCAATCCTGCCATTGCCACCCCACCTGTGGGGTCCGATTCATTGCCACATAAGCCACACCTCTGAGCCACAGAATAACTGCAGCCCTGGCCTCCCCACCCCATCCCTGCCTTCGAATCGTCCCCAGACTTCTCCCCATAAATTTCTCACAGGCAACACAAAGCAAAGGTGTCCAAAAATTAAACCCATCAAGCTTGCCCCCTCAGCCTGGCCCACCAGCCACCTCGGGCTGCTGTAACAAACACCACATGGTGCACTGAGAGGCTTAGTAATGGCCACTATTTCCCTGATGTTCTGGAGGCCAGAAGTCCAAGCTCACGGTGTCTGCAGGATGGGCTCCTGAGGGCAGTGTTGTCTCCCTGAGCCCTCAGGGGTCTCCCCTCTCTGCTTGCTCATCACCTCCTCTTACAAGGACACCTGTCAGATAGGGCAGGACTCATCTTGACAACCTCATTTTGCCTGTCACCTCTCTCAAGTTCCTATTTGCACAGCAGTCGCATACTGAGGTGCTAGGGTATTCAGCTATGAATTTGAGGGGTACAGTGACACCATAACACCTAGGTGCCCCAGCTCAGTCAACAGCACTCACCGCTCTGCACCCAGAATAAAGTGGAGACTCTCCACCGGTTACATGTGGCATTGTCCACTGGCGGCCATTCTGCTGCCACCATCGGGGCTCTGGGGATCTCCTTGGTGGGCAGCCATGTTGTTTCCAACCTCATAATGTTGCTTTTGAGTCAGTAAGTTTCCCAAGCTGCATGGCATCTGACTCTTCATCTTCCTCCCTCACGCCTTTCCCAAGTGTCAGCTGGGGTATGGTCCCCCATACCGCAGCCCTAAGGCTCTGCTGCTCCTGCCCCCACTCCCTTCCCCTTCTCTTGTAGCGGTGCTTCCCCCATAGGCCTTGGAGTTGTCTGATCCCTTCTGGGCATCTGCTTCTCTGAAGTTGAGAACTGACACTCTCACAGGTTGTTCCAGGATTAAGTGAATACATATAGAAACTTCAAAAGAGCCTGGAGCAGGTTAACTATCTGAATTTCAGCCCCATGGAACACCTTCCTGTGGACCATTCACAGGAACCTCATCCCCTGTGTCCGTGGACCAGAGAACTTAAGTTTCCTGAGTGTACTATGGTCTTCCAACCACAGGGCCTTTGCACCACTGCTGGCATTATTGTGAACAGTCTCCTCTTTCCCCAATAGCTCTACATCATTCTCTCACATCTCAAATGTCACCTCCTTAGGGAAGCCTTCCTGACCTCCCTCATTTGCTCTTCCAATATCATCTACCTCTCCTTCACATCATTTCTCAAGGCTCATTAAACTGCATGTGCGCACGCACATTTGTGTGTGTGTGTGTGTTCATTTATTTAAAGCTTGTCTCTCTGTGACAAACATGGCTAGTCCTTAGATGTCCAATCTCCCTTGCTCAGAAATGCTACTTTTCAGCAGAGCACAGAGTTGTCCTAAGAAAGAGTGTGTTTCCCAGCCTCCCTTGCAACTGGCCAGTGGGCTGTGCGCAGAACTCCATTCTGGACTCCCCCCACCCCCACCCCATAGAGGGAAGAGGCAAGCCTCCTTCTACTCTTCCTCCTCCACGCTGGCTGGAATGCAGTTGGGCTTCCACACAGCCCCAGAGTCGCCAAGTCTTCTAGGACAAGCTTCTGGGAAGCAGCTGATACAATAGGTAACTTTATTGAGCGCTTGTGAATACCAGGCACTGAGCTGGGAACTGGCCCTGGTGGGCATTTTTTCCATGCAGGGCTGTTCCAAGGTCTTTACAGCTTTCCCTTTCATAAACCACACAACTTCTTGGTGATGTAAGCACTGCTGTTATCACCATCAAACAAAAACTAATGACCGTGAAAAAGGAGGCTTCACAGAACAAAAAAGAATTCTTGAAAATCAAATACTTAATAGTATTCATGAGCTGAATGGCAGGATGGACATCCCTCAGAACCAAATCAAAACCACAGAGGGGAAATATAAGAGAAAAATGCCACAGCCGAGGCTTCGTGTCCACAGAAAGGATTGGAGTTCACATTCAGAAATGAAGACAGATCGTAACCACCTCCCAGCTAAATCTGGCTGCTCCTCAGCTTGGGCAGGCTGGCGTTGATGGGTGACAGGGAGTTAATGAGTCACTCCGGCCTGGTTAAAGTCCTCGAAGTTCAACACCTGTTTTTCAGGCCAACCTCCAGCCTGCAGCTCCGATCCCTTTTCCCCAGAGTGCCTGCGTTCTGAGCCAGGGAGGGGGTGTCGCTGGCTGTCACTCTGCTCCAAGAAAGCCCCAAGGAAGTCAGTAAGTTTCGAGTGTGTACGTTTCCCAAGCTGCACTGCATCTGGACTCTTCATCCCCTTCCCTCATGCCTTTCACAGGTGTCAGCTGTGGTATGGTACCCCATACCATGGCCCTAAGGCTCTACTGCTCCTGCCCCCACTCCCTTCCCCTTCTGGGGGTCACGCTGGGCAGCACACACAGGGCAGTCTCCCCACATGAGCGGGAGTTCTACACAAGAGTTCTACACAGTTGTTACAAGGACCCCTACAATGAAGGATCAGAACCTCGGGCTGACCCCACCCATACCCACCTGACCGGATTCATGGCCAGATTTGGGGATGAACTCTCTGTCATTTCAAAACACCATCCCAAATAGAAAAAAGACAGAAGCAGAACTTGCAAATGCCATCCCATGCAGGGGAGACCTCCCGCCTCCTTATTAATCAAAGAAACACACGTTAAAACAAGATATGTTTTTTACCCAATTGACAAAGATACTTTAAAGTTGGAGCACTGTTGAAAAGAGGCTAAGTTGCATTTCTAGAAAATAACCTGGTAACATTGCTTTCCAGTCAGTAGGTTTCCTCTTAGAAACTCATCGCAAAGAAGTGATCAGATTTGCAGTCAGATTTATATAAATTTTTCTTCCCAACATCAATTACAATTGAGGAAAATCAGAAACCAATTAATGTCCAACAAAAGAATAACTGAAAATACACTATGCCCCATTATGCTGTAGAATATCATTTATTTAAAGACTATTGATGAACATCAATGTCCAAAAGCACAGGATGCAAAGTTTCGTGTAGGAACTAGTCCACACATGATTGTGTAAAGAACAAACATTCTCATCGAAAAAAATTAGAAATATGGAAGTAGTTAGAGTGATGGCTTTTCAAATATTTACATTGAGTGATGAGATTACAAGTGACCTTTATTTTTAGCATTACGTTTTCACTTTTCCAGATTTTCTACTATGAACATATATTATTTTCATGACCAGGACAAAATATGGTTGTTGCATGTTGTATGTGTTGTATAGTACTGAGATACTATAATTCAGTATAGTTGTATGCTATACTGCTATATAGTTTTTGATTAGCATAAAAATAAATGTTTATGCGGCCCAAAATATCAGAAGGTACAGAGAAGAATAAAAAGGAAAAAAATTCATTCAAAATCACACTCTTATTAACATTTTCTTGTTTCATTACGAAAATGGAAACACACTATATATGCTATTTTGGAGACTTTAAAAATATGGTTCAGGGCCTCCCCGGTGGCGCAGCGGTTGAGCGCTGGGTTGCAAAGCTGCCTGCAGCCTCTACAGTGCCGGTTCAATCCCCGGCTGCTCTGCGGCCACGGGAGGAGGGTCCCACATGGCGTGCAGACCTCTCCTGCCTCCCGCTGCTCCCCTCAGCAGTGTACTTTGGTCCTTCTGCCTGTTCTGCTCCCCGCTCTATCTCTGGTGAATTCTCTCACCCTCCCACGCTTCTGACTGTACCCAGTGCATGTATAAACAAACAAACAAACAAATAAATAAAGCATGCCTCTATAAAAAATAAAATAAAATAAAATAAAATAAAATTTAAAAAAATATATGGTTCAAACCATGGAACATAAAAGTGAACCATCGTAAGTCATATTGTTGGGTAACCATCGGCACATGCATCTCCAGAACTTTCCTGTCTTCCTCAGTGGAAACTCTGTCCCGATTAAATACCATTTTCCTTTCCTGTAATGGGGGAATCCCCCTTCTACGTTTTGTCCCTGTGAGTATGACTACTAGGGGCTCTCGGCTAGATGGGATCCCACAGTACCTGTCTTTTCTCAACTGGCTTATTCACGTGGCATGCTGTCTGCAGAGCTCATCCAGGTCAGAATTTCCTTCCTTTCGAAGGCTGAAATATATTCCATTGTGTCTGCAGACCACATTCTCTTCATCCACGTGTTCACCAGTGGGCTGCGTCTGGACCCTTTTGTGAACAGAGCAGTATATTGTGTACTTCATTCTCTGCCAATGACAGGTTAACAGCAGTCATTTTTAAAGGCCTCCTAGTACTCCACAGTGGTAGATGTGCCCATGTTTCTCTAGCAAATCCATTATGAAGGACATTTTCAAGCAACACGGATTTTTCCAGCTTATCACTCTTATGCAAAACCAATAACCAGCTCTAGCACATACTTGCCTGATCACTTCTTAAAGACAGATCTGAAAGGTGAGATTTCTGGGTCAGAGGACATTTTTAGATTTCATCTTCGTGACCAATTCACCCTTGAGAGATTATATTAATCTAGACCTTGGCCGTCGATGAATCCCAGTCCCCATTCCCTGCATCCTTGACAGCACTGAGTGCTTTATAAAAAGTGACAATTGGGGGTCGGTTTTTGCCAGTGTGACAGGTTAAAATAAAGTGCCATGGTTTTCATTTGAATCTCTTGGATTATTGGTAAAGTTGAATGCTTTTTCAATTTTATTTCTATTTTACTGGCACTGTGCATTTCTGTTGTGGTATGCCTGGCTGTGTCCTCTCCTTTCCAGAAAGAACCAGTCTTGTCTTGCTGATGTGCACGGACTCCGTGCAGAGGAAGGGTATTTAACTCCAGGTGGCCAGCCACGTTCCTCGAAGCACAGGATCATTTATACTTATGTAGTCAAATGCTGTTGTGGATTCTGCCTTTGATGTTATGTTTAGAAAATCTTTCTACTTCAGGGTATCAGGGCTCGTCATCTTTTCACCCATGCTTGCATAATCACACATCTAGTACCTTCCAGGCTCTGTGTTATCACAGGTTCCTTTAGTCCAGTTGGAATTATTCTATAGCTTGTGCTGAGGTCAGGACCTCACCTACATCAAAAGTCAAGTCCAGGCCAGCCCTGGATGCCTCTCCTTGCCTTTCTGCCCCTTCAGCACCTTCTCCTGCAATGCATTGGTCCTTCCTTCCATCCCCACCCGAGAAGAGACAAACTCCTGCTCCCAGGGCTGAGCCCAACAGCGTAGCCTTCCCCAGGGGCATGTGAAGAAGATTCTGGAGGGGCTGCCTGGTGAGGGGCCCAGATGTGGGGCCCTGAGGGGCCTTGCAGGTGTTGGCACCATCTCAAAGTAACACTGGGATGATTTCTTCTCAATAACAGCACACTGCCCATCAGTCTTCCAGCGGGCTGACTGTAGAGGGCAGTGCCTTGGTGGTCCCGTCATGGGCAGTGTGAGGATTGCTCAGTGCATGGGCTGCACTGCAAAGAGGGATGGGGGTACACAGAGCCTGCCAGCCAGAGGCAGGTCGGAGGCTCTCCTGGTGCTATGTTATTGGATCCTGCAAGCTCTCAGTGATGACAAGGAAGGGGAGTATATGGAGGGGCCCACAGGTCTTACCCCAAGGGCGTCCACTCCTCTGAGTCCCAGCCCCCACCCAGGGCCACCAGTATTCAGGGCATCCTGGAAGCTGCTTCTGTTCCCAGGGACAGTTGCAGGCTGTCCACTCACTGAGCACCTACTGTGTGCCTACACAGATCTGGGGGTACAGCACTGAACAAGAGAGGCGGGCCTGTCTTTTGAGAGCCTCTATTCCAGTGAGTGGACATGATAGCTACTGATGATAATAAGTGCTAGGAATAGTTAACAATACTTATGCAGCAGTGCTTTATGTCCTGCAGATTCTGAAAAAACAAACAAACAAACAAAAAACAGGAAGACAGAGGGAAGCTGCTTCAGGTATATCAGCTAGGAAGGGCATCCCTGAGGAGGTAACACGGTACTGAGGAGCATGTCTTGGGAAGAGCAGAGGAAAGGGCAATCCAGGCTTAGGGAGCAGCATGTGCAAAGGCCCTGAGGCATGAAATAGCCTGACAGGAAGCTGAGTCCCAGAACCAGGTGGACATGGGGATAAGGTGGGAGCTGTAAGGGAGGCAGGGCGCCCGGAACTCATAACATCTGTCCCACCACCCACAGTAAGACACCATCTCAGACTCAGGCAGCAAGCCTCTTACAGAAAGTGAAGTCTGACACACCCCCTACCCCAGTCCCTGCGGCCAACAACACTGGTGTTTTCGGCTCCCTTCCATTTCACTATGCACCATTTCCTTAAAAGTCAAAGAGGAGAAAAAAAGCAAGCAACACAGTCCATTCAATTAACCTCGGGCCGCACTGGGGACAGCGACTGGCAGCTCAACAGACTGTTGTAGATGGCAATAAAGATTGTGCTCGCGGAGCACTGGGCATGCGCTCAAGTGTTGAAGAGAAGGAAACACCACCAGATTTGGGCTTTATAAAGACTGTTCTGCAAAAGGGCGGGGGTGGGGTAGCAGCGGGCAGTCTCAGAGGACAAGATAACACTCAAGATAACGCATTCAAAAGCACTGAGCGGAATAATTAACGATGGGGCTCTGGCTCTGCCAGAGGGGGCAATATGGGGGTGTCAGTGACACTGCCAGAACCTTGGCCAGGCAGGGAGTAGGGGTAGCACCCCAACTCTGTCTGCTCTCCTTCACCCCCCTAGTGCCGCCATTGCCTCAGGGCCTCCTATGAGTCAAACCAACCAGACGCTGGAGGGTGAGGCCCAAGGCTGGCAGCCCTGGAGTTCAGCCACTGGGGCACAGCAGAGAAGGGCTGGCACTTGGAGAGTGACCACATAGGAGAGACAGGAGTAGGGGAGCCAGGGGAGAGATGGCAGCAGGGGAACCAGGGTGGCAGTAGTGACCTCAGGAGTAGGTTTTGGTAGCAGAACTGTTAGGGGGAAAAGGATGTCCCAAAGCAAATTCCATACAGGCTCTGTGGACCCCACCCCCACCCCAGGCCAAAGCCAAAGACACTGGGAACTCCAAATCCTATCCCCACCCAAGGGAAGGTGGCTGGGACCTGAGGGTGGGGTGAAGCAGCCAGGTGGATACAAAAGGGAGACATGTGGGCTTTGGGGGGGCTCTCTCTCCATTTTGGCTCTCCGCCAGCTCACAGCGTCCGGCCAGCTCTGAGAGTGACTTTGGGTTTCCAGGTCGTCGTATCGGGTAGGACGCATTAAAGACTTTATTTCCCTATTTTTCTCCCTGAGTTGTATATTTTCCTTATTTCTTTTTCTCTTGTAAATAAACCTTTTATTAACCCTTTTGCGTGTCTGTAGTAGAGTATTCATAAGTCCCTTTAAAGCGCGCGGGTGAGGACCCACAGCCAGGAACCCATTTAATATCGGGGCTGCTCTATAACAGAACCTCAAAACTAGCTGGCAGGTGGGGCCAGGGTGAGGGAAAGGTTTTGTTTCCTCCTCAGTGGCCCTTTGAAAAAGGCAAGATGCAAAACTTAGGCAGAGAGAGTGTTGGTGGGGCGGAGTGGAGAGGCCAGGTTTCAAGGCACACAGGTCTGAGCCTAGCCCTGCTCCAGCACAGAGGTCATGGCAGGGGTGACAGTCAAAATATTTACCCCCTGAGAGGGCTCAGTCCCCACAGGACAGAACAACGGAACAGAACTGGGGCTATGAGGTGCCCCCTGCTGTACCCGGCCGCCTAGGGGTCCTAGAGAAGAGCCCAGGGTGGTGGAGTGGTGGGCAACAGGGGGTTCTGCGGGCTGCAGCACAGCTTTTTCCCCATGGTTGGATATTTTCCTGGCTGGCCCATCCATGCCAGAGCATCTCATGTGTGTCCCTGGGGCCACGGGGCAATTGGGCTGGAATATTCTAAAGACAAAAGTAAAAAACTTAACAGAGGCCCAACTCAGCCTGGGGAGGCTGTGGGGTAGAGGGATTGGCAAGAAGGAGCGCCTCCCCGACCTGTGCGCAGGGACGGCGGCCCGGGGAGGGGCACGGCCAGGCCCGGACTATGCACTTTCCCCATAGCCTTTTTTTTTTTTTTTTTTTTTTTTTATAGAGGCATGTTTTTTTTATTTGTTTGTTTGTTTTGTTTGTTTTGTTTATACATGCACTGGGTACAGTCAGAAGCACGGGAGGGTGAGAGAATTCACCAGAGCCAGAGCGGGGAGCAGAGCAGGCAGAAGGACTGAAGTACACTGCTGAGGGGAGCAGCGGGCGGCAGGAGAGGTCTGCGCGCCATGTGGGACCCTCCTCTGGTGGCCAGGGAGCAGCCGGGGATCGAACCGGCGCCGCAAAGGCTGCGGGCAGCTTCGCAACCCAGCGCTCAACCGCTGCGCCAACCGGGGAGGCCCTCCCCATAGCCTTTTGCCAGGTCTCTTTACGGCTATTTCCACCTGCGAGTTGGAACTGGGTAGTGGATCGAGAATCCATTTAGTAAAGTGCAATCAGCATTGTTATGAGCAAAAAGCAGAGAGAAGGATCGAATCAAAAAGAAGAAAATCGCAGAGTTCATTGCAGGTGAAAAGGCAAGTCCTGTTCCATGAAACTTGACTTTCAGGCTCATGGGGTTCCTGAATTAATGGATTTGGATTTCTTAATTTGGGTTACAGCCAAGAGATCTGGGGAGCCACTGCGTGTGCAAGCAGGGGTCCTCGCGTCTTTTCTCCATGGGCAGTGGCTTCCTGTGGCAGCTCCCCCACTGTCCGTCCCTGCCCACAGGGGCCTGCCCACCTTCTCCACCTCTTGCTCTGGCTTGACCTCCTGCAGTTCAAAGAATCACCTTCTTCCCTGTTTTTGTCCCCACTTTACTTCAACAGACACTGAAATCCGGGGACAGAGAATGGCCTGTCTACTGCACGCAGGAACAGTCCCCAGGGGCTCGGGGTGGGGCAGTGAGGGTCGGGGAGCCTGGGAGTGGAGGGTCCCCAGCAGAGTGTACTCCTGGGGAGTGAGGGGGCACAGGAGCCTTGAGAGGCTGCCGGGTTCCTGTGGGCTCTGGGGCCAAGGGGCTGCAACTTCAAGGGCAGGTTCTGTTCTGGGGACTCGGGGGAGGGGAGGCGGAACAAGACTGTCTGCTGCCTGGCAGTTACACAAATAAAA
Organism: Talpa europaea; assembly: GCF_964194135.1. NCBI lineage: Eukaryota > Metazoa > Chordata > Mammalia > Eulipotyphla > Talpidae > Talpa > Talpa europaea. The sequence goes on from NC_140078.1 coordinate 94,995,942, forward strand.
AGCTGTCAGGAAGGGAGCTCAACTCTAATGCGGATGATGAAAATCAACCAGAGGATGAGACTGATAGACTCATTCCAGTCAGACTGGAAGGGCAAGACAGGTTTCTCTCGGGACATTTGCGTGGCAGCCGGAAGGATGAGAGGATGAAAGCCTGCCAGGCTCACAGGTGCAGAACATTCCCTTGCACATGCAAAGGCCCCGGGGTGACAGACTGAGACAAGGCCAGGGTGTACAGAGCGTGGTCAGTCAAGGGCTAGCACAGTAATGGAGTGGAGGTCAACAGGCCTGGACAGGGCTTGCTTCAGGCCACGGGCAGTGGCAGGTGGACAGGGCTCTTGAGGGACAGCCTCCTATCACCTGCAGGAGTCTCCCTCCTGGTTCAAAATGGAACAAAGCCCTGAGCCAAGCCCCAGAGGGCAGCAGGGGAAGAAAAGTCTGCTCACCAGGCTGGAAGCTACTGGCCAGGGTGCTGGCGGCTGGGACCCTGAGCCCAAGTGTTTCTTTTCAGTGTAGCAGTTTCCTGATGCGATCCCTGCGCAGAGGAAGGCAAACGGGATGAGAGCGCATTTCAATCAAAGAAAAGCCAGTGTCCCTCCTGCCTGCCAGCCTGCCCTCCCGCAGCGCAGCTCACTGTCCCTATCTTGGAGAGGCTGAGCACACAGCCCCACCTTTAAAGCATGGAGCGGACTCTCACGCAGGCACACAGTCCCTTACCAGCCTCTGAGGCCGTTCCCTGCAGGGACGCTCTATGACCCCTCAAGCAGGCCCATCCTGCTGTCAACTAGCCCCTCCCAAGGGAGGGGCAGCCCTTGGTAGCTGCCAAGCCCTGAGCCCCCTGCTGTGATGTCTTTGCTCAGGGCCCAGGCCTGAATCTGCGGCACCAGGTGTAGGGCAGGGGGGAGCTGTGGAAACTAGTTCAAGGGTATTTGCTTTTTTAAATTTGGACTGATATCTGCTAGGAGCCAAGTTGTTTGGATGTGAAGAGTCTGGAGGCAAATTTGATATACCAACTCCCAACCTTGCCCTGGTGCCCCCAGGCCCTGCAGAGCCAGGGGATAACCATATCACACTTCGTGGCAGGGACCCTAGCCCTGCTAAGAGCAGCCCCTCCGCCCCCAACCTCAGCCCAGCTCACCCCTATTCTCTAGGCACTCCCAGCTCTACAGATCTTCCAGCATTTCTCCCTTCCTCCCCCCACCAGCCTCAGGCGGTCTCCCTTCCTCCAGACCAAGATCTCTTCAGTTCCCTGGAAATGGGCCTTTATCAGGTCCCTGTCCTGGCTAGGATGTTTTTTCCGTGCCTCTGGCCACTTCTTGCAAAAGCAAATGTTTCTCATACAGCAGTAGGCACATTGCCAGGGAGATGCAGGGGCTGAACAGTCAGGGTGCCGGAGTCAAAGCCATCTGTGGTCTGGGTGCAGGAGCATGCCGAAATCAGCCTGCCTGGGGCCTGGAGTGCAGGCCTCCCCCTTGCATGCAATGCACCTCAAATATGTGCCCGCTTCAGATCCAAGTAGCGGGGTAAGGAGGCTGAGCAGAAACTGGAGCCTCATCCACAGTGACCCTGGGGATCTGCACCCTGATTCTGAATTGCACAGTTCAGTCAGCATTCCCCGGAGCCACGGCCTGAGCATCTCGGCCATGGCAGCGAACACACAGGCAAAGGTTTCTTTCCTTGAGGAGCTTGTATTCGGTCAGGGGAAGATAGAAAACACACAAATAACTCAGACAGTAAATAACAGAGAAGGGAGAAGGGAGATTCACTAGGTATGAGGCAAGGGGATGGAGCAGCCTCACTGAGAAGATAACAGCAGATTTGAAGGTGCAGGGAAGAGGTAACTGGCAGTGCAAAGGTCCTGAGGCAGCCAGCCTGATGTAGTTGGGAGAACAAGGAGGTCACTATGACCACACAGGGGAGTAAAAAAGAACCAGAAGGCCTTCTGGACCTCCTGGCTTCCCCCAAGACTGGGGGTGGGGGGTGGGGCACCAGAGAGTCTTGAGCCAAGGGTTGACATGGGCTGATTTGTCTTTAAGAGTCCCTCCCTAGCCTTACTGAGAATAGGGGAGAGGAAGGGAGAGGCCAGGAGACCAGTTGGAGAATTTTGGCAATTGGATAAGGGTGTGATTCCTTAGCCGGACCCTTAGAGGGTGGAGAGCTCAGTCCCTGCCAGGCCCTGTTCCCAGCGCCTGGCCTGTATTAACTCATTTAACGCTTCAACAGCCTCAGAGAGCACCTGGTCCTGTTTTTATATAAGCATGCTGAACCCCACAGGGTGAAATAACTTGCCCGAGGCCATATAACCCAAAGGTGGCTAAGCTTGCATTTGAACCCAGGTCATTCAAAATCCAGCCTCTTGAAAAGCCACACATTTCAGACAGAAAGTCAAACTCACCCACAAGACATTTATAAAGGAAACAGAACACTCAGCCTTGGGTCAGGAGGGCGGGCCATCAGAGGACCAAGCTCGGGTTGGGTCTGCGCACCCAGAAGTCCCACTGCACCTCCTCGGGATGAGCCCCCAACCTCCACTCCGCCTTGTGGGGATGGGTGGCTGCAGGCGTCTGCCCATCCCAGGCAGAGACCATAGCTCCTTTAACCAAGCACGCTGGTGGGGCTGGCTGTGGGGCCACAGGTGGTGGTGATACCGGAATTGTCAGGTGGATGTCCCCGGCAGGAGGGAGCCCAGAGCACCCCTGGGGCTTGCTGGGTGGCCGAAGTGGGCTGGGGTCAAGGGCTGGGCCCCCAACGGGCCGTGACTATCTGGGACGGCAGAGCTGCGGGGGCCCAGGCCCCAGACACGCAGACTTTGCTCAGAGGCTGGCCAGCCACGGGGCAGCATGGGTTTTGACCTCTTTGGATTTGTGTTTCCTCATCTGAAAAATAAAAAGGAAAAAAAGCTGGCTCCCGGAGAGACCCTCTGGGGAGGGGGCAGCTGGCAGGCATCAGAGCAACAGCTGCAAATCTCAACCCCAACGGTTGTGAAATCCTTTTGTCTTTTCCTCCCCGAGGGTTTCTGTCACTCCAAAGCTGTTTTGAGGGTAAAACTGAAGCTCACATCTTTGAAAGTCATTTCTATTTTCTGCCAAAAAGCATTTGGGGGGTTGATTTATTTATTTATTTTTTAAATATATGCTGCTGCCCCAGCTGTAACTGTTGCTGAATCCCTGTGCTCATTGTCCTTAGTTCCTGGGTGGATGTTTTCCAATCCAAGCCACTTCCCTAATTCCTGATTTTTTTTTTCTCCACTGGGACCTTAGCTTATAAATTGCAACCATTTGTTTTGCCCTGAAGAGGAACTTTGCCGCTCGTCCATGCCTTCTGCATTCTGGGTGCTTGGCAAGTTCATCTCCCATTTCCACAGGCCGGATCATTATTCCGATATTACAGCTTCGACTGCTGCCTTCTCTTCTTACCCCACCCCCCGCCCCCGCCCCCGGCCACGCATAATGATCTGAGAACTTTTATCATGTTCAGTAATGAAATCAGCCGTTTGCTGATATTTTCTGCTGTTTTGAATAACATTTATTTCCCAAGAGGAGAATTATTTTTCTGGTTTTCATTGAATCGCTTATTCAATGACTACCCTTTGCTCTCTGCTATATTATGTCCTGGGATGTGCTTCTTACAAGCGACTTTACTATTTGTGGCTTTTCCCCCATGTTTTGCCAAAGATGTCCACATTTCTATCTCCTGCCAGATCTTTCCCCTGAATTTTGATCTCTGGCAGCCAACACATGTCTGCAGCCTCTGAGACAGGACCACAGTCGGGCCCCTGGGCTCCCTCTCCCCAGGAGGCTCACCCCCAGTCCTGCGGGGCCCAGGCCTTGTTGACAGGCGGCAAGGTCCACCTCCTCGCCCTGCCCAGATCCCTCCAGAGCCGCCGGCTCACTCACCACACACTCAAGGTCCCCCAGTTGAGACCCAGTTCTGTCCACACTCCCATATGCCCCCACAAACAGCACCCCTTGCCTCTCCCAGGCACAGCCCCACTTTGCCCTCAGGCCAGACCTAGAGGCAGGCTCCCAGTGGTCTAGGCAGAGAACTCTGGGGTTCATAAACCTGGAAAGTCACCCCAACACTCTCTCTTCCTGGCTCTGAGGCCAGCTGTGTCCTAGTTCTGAAGTTTCTTTCTGCCCCTCCCCACCCCAGTCGCTGGGGTTTGTCCACACCACCCCCTCTCCTGGGGAGAGCAGCAGTCTCCCACGTCTGCTCTCAGCCTGCCAATCCATTCTCATTTTTGGAAAATGCAAAATTAAGTTTTTCTTCCTGTCCATGGTTTCTCCTAGCTCTAGACCCTCACACACACTCCAGTCCCTGCAGCTACATGCCCGCCTCACTCTGGGCAACACTCTGGCCACCAGCCAGATGCAACATGACTTCTTCCCTGCAACTCCTCCTGCCAGATGTGGAAGCTGCTTCCCCACCCCCTGGGGTGCAGGCTGGCCTGTGACTTGCCTTGGTCCACAGAAAGTGGCAGCAGTGATGCCATGCCCAGAGCTGAGCCTGGGTCTCATGAGACCTTGCCGCTCCTGCTGGCACCCCAGCCCAGCGGCCATGGGGCAGACCTGGCCAGCGAGTGCAGACAAGGATGCTTGGGCAGTTCACCCTTGGGTGCGCGCTGGACCCCGGCTTCCTGTGCCCTCCCTGCCTGATTCTGGGCTCATCAGGCTCCCTCACAGCAGCCACACTCTCCCGCTAGGTGGCCCTTCCCTTCCTGTTTCTCCTGGGTCAGCAGTGACTGTGCAGTGACAGTTGCCTTTCTGGTTCTCATTAAGCCACCCATGTCCCAGAGCCCAACAGCTGTCAGCCTCTTAAGCCTGAAACCCGCCCCTGCCACTCCAGCGCAGTTCAAAGCTGTTTCCTAAGTTCTCACTCGAGACCACACTTAGGAGGAAAGAGGTCACGTTCACTCATGGACCCCGGGTGCCAGACCTGGAGTGGCTGGAGCCACAGCAGTCCAGGCACCCCACAGCACTGGCGTAGGAGTGCCTTCACGGCCCTTAATAAGACATCAACCCAGTTATATGAAACTGACAAGTCAAAAAATGAAGTTTAAACCCTTTATCCAGAAAAAGAGAGGAGAAAAGCAGCAAAAGAGTTTGGAGAGAGGGGAGAGGAGCTATGGGGCTGGAGTGTGCTGATTTTTTATTATATGGTCTAATCAAGTGTTTGTGGACTAGATACAGAATAGTTGTTGAGGTTACAGAGAGAGGTCCTCGAGAAATGCAAATTAAAATGACATTTGGGATTTTTCTCCCTATCAAATTGCAAAAATGAGAAAGATGGCTACTATGCAATGTTGGTAAATGTCAGTGCACTTTCCTGCATCATAGGTGGAGCTGAAATTGGCACTGCCAAAAAAAATAAAATAAAGATTGAAGAGCAATTCAACAAAATGGATCTGAATTTGAAGTGAGCTTCTACATATATACGTCCCAGGCTCACCACTGTCTCCAGCAGAAAGAAACCTGGAGCCACGGGGAGGCCATCCACCAATCTCGAGTGGGTCAGCCAGCCCACCAAGCTGACTGTCCACTTTGTCAAGGTCAAGGCACTTCCTCTACCCCGGGAACACAGCCGGGCCCAGACTTAGCGCTGGGATCCCAGAGCCCAGGCGCAGGGGGACAGAGGACACACGTCCCAGCACATGGGTGAGGGAGCCGAGAGGTGTCCACTGCCGTGGCCCCGTGTCACTGCCGTCTAAACAGCCAGTCTGGGGTGCCTCTGGCAGACAGGGTGACCCCATGCAGAGGCTGGTGTGCCAGGCTGCAGAACGGGGGGTCCACAGAGACTGTGGGGAGCATGTGAGGCCAGGCAGGGGCATGTCCTCATTTCACCACCTTCATTTGCATCTCTGGGATATTTTCACCCACAAAACTAAGATTTTTTTTACAACCACAAAGTACTTGTGCATTTCTGGTCTATTTTTTTCAAGCAGAGTTTGGAAGTATTTTTAGAGTAGATGGTTGGGTCTAGAGTTGGTTCCAGTTGGGTTTGGGGTTAGGTCTTATTGCTATTGGCTGAAGAGGTGCTCTTATCACAGTCAGAAGATGGGCGTTGGGGTTAGGAATGGGGTGTACTCTAAAAGACCCCAGCAGAGTTGGGGTAAAGACACCTTGGGTTGGTGTTTGGGGTTGAACCTTAATTAGAATTTGAAATAAATTTGGATCCTGGCCACGAGTTTGAGAGAGGATGTAGGTTACCCAGTGAGGTTTGAGATCAAGCAGCTGGCATAGAAAGGTGCTCATCTTTAGGTAAAGCAGCTGCATGGGTTTTGAGGATCACCCTTCCCCTACCCCCAGCATGCCCCTTTGGGATCTCCAGCCAAACTCTGTAGCCCAGGGAGGGGTGTCCCAAGCCGCGTCTGGGGCGCTAGAGGTTGGGGAGCGGGGCTGGGAGTGGGAGGTGGGGGCAGGGGTGGGGAGGTTGGCAGGGTTCCCGCGCCGGCTCAGTGCCCACCCAGAGCTGGAGGGCTGGAGCAGCCAGACCGTGGGGTGACAAAGCCAAGGTCGCTGCAGGCTGCAGCGCGTGCGGGGGCCGCTTGACGTGGGCTCGCAGAGTCGGGCTTTTCAATTTGTTTACAAGCCTGCGTCACCCACCGACCTTTCTCTGCAGCCTGGGACAAAAGGTTCCTCTTTTGTAAGTCCCTTTGGGCTGAAAGGGCATTCACCAGGGCGGGAATGCAGGGTGGTGCAGGGCGACACCCCGTGGTGAATTCAGACCCCTCCGGCCCACCCACCTGCTGGCGGCGCTCACCTGCCCCGTCCACCCCCACCTGTGCCTCGCTTTTAGCCACCGACTCGCCTCTGTCCACGCGCCACCTCCCGCCCCACTGTCACTCACCACCTCCTGCCTGCAGCTCAGCCACACTCTCAGCACCCAGCACCCAGCCGGCCCGCCCCAGACCTTTCATGCTTCCGTGGCAAATGACCCATCTTTCCACCCACTGCCCGTTCACTGTCCATTATGCTTTCCTGTGTCGGAAAAATCTCCGTGGAGCGCACCCTGTGCTAGAGCCCAGGCGGAGCGTCAGGGGCCGGAGGTGATGGCACAAACGCTGTTCTCCTGGGACACATGGGGCAGCAGAGGAGACACACCTGCGAGGCCCTGACGCAGCGGCCACGGCTTGAAGGGGTCCAGGGCACTGTGAAGACCCATCAGCCCGCACTCGGGGACCAGAGCTGTGGGGCGGTGTGAAGAGCTCAAGGCTGAGGTTCAAAGAAAGGCTAGGAATGAGTCAGCAAAGAGGAAGGAGGAGGACAGAGGCCAGTCCCTGGCAGGAGACTCCTGGAGGCAGCTAAGTGGGCTGGGAGCTGAGGACCTGGGGGCGAGCGGGTCAGCCCCAGGCGCCAGCAGCCTCCTGGGAGGGCTGATATGTCACCCTGGGCCACCGCACTACAGAGGAGTTGCTTCTGCTTTTTGACTGTTTTATTTATTATGGAAATAACACATTTCTACAACTTCATTATTTGCAAGAAAAGAGATGAATCAGGGGAAATGAGAAGCCATAATCCCACTACACAGAAATAACATTTGGCAAGTGTCCGTGGGGTGTGCTTGGCTGCTGGGTGCAGATGGCGGGGTGGCAGTGGAGGGCTCACCGCCGCCTCACTGTGGGGTGCCTGAAGTGGGGAGATAAGGTGCGGCAGACCCCATTGGGGATCAACCCATTGTCCACGCAAAGCCCACCGTGGCCTTGCGAACACACTGATGTGTGTCCAGGCACCCATCCTTGTCCCCAGGGCCGTAAGCCTCGAGGCTGGGGTCTTCCACAGCTGTCCCACTGTCTCCCCTGTGATTGGTTTAGGCGCAAAAGAAGGTCTTTGACTAAGGAGACATGACGGAAAGTGACCCAAGGGACTTCTCATTCTGTGAGACACGCTTCCTTATCATCCAGGTCATTTTTTCTTGCAGCAAAATGCGACCTAAATGATGCCAGGAACTGTCACTGAGAACCCCCTGGACTCCTGAAGCTGAACCACACCCTTATGTGCGACTCGGCAGTGGCAATGGTAGTGCCCTGTCGAATCTGCTGTGGAAACAGAAGGAAGACCCACCCCCTCGCTCCCTCCCTCTCCCGTCTGGTCCCCACCACCCCAGCCGCCTCAGCTTGGGGCCCTTCATCTTGCCCGATCCCTCCCTCTCTCTCTTTCGTTTCCTCTATCCCTTCAAGCCTCTCTACTCTCAGTTCTTCTTCCCAACTGACCTCAGTTCGGTCAACCACCTGGGAGCCCCCACCGACCCCCCCAAGCCTGGGGGGAGCCTGTGAATACCAGGCACTGGGGCACCACCTGGGGTCCAGACCAATGGCAATGATCGTTTCCACTGACTGTGCTGCACCCACCAGCCGTGGCAGTCTGACTCCTGAGCTGTGGCTTAGGATTTACTTTGGTGGCCTAGTGTCCACCAGAGCTGCAGGGAGAAGCTGACCTTGTCTCCCAGTCCCGCTGTGGGTCACCACAGCTCCACGCTTAGCTTAGGGCACAGAGGTTGACTCTTGTGATTTTTTCTCTAAGAATCTGAGCTCTTAAGGGTGTCGACTAAGACACCTGACAGTCTCTGCATGCACCTTCTCCTTTCTCAGCACCCAACCACATCAGCACCCAACCACATCAGCCCTCAGCGCTTCCTAAAGCTACTCTCACCCACACCGCCAATGTCTTCTCCTTGGCAAATCCAGGGAACATTTTTAATCTTCCTATCACAGGGCCCCCCAGAGTTTTTCTTCCTCTTCTCCTCCTCCCCTCTCCTCCAAGATTTTTTTTAAAGATTTATTTATTTATACAAGAACCAGGGTATAGGCCAGAGATGCGGGGGGGTGGGGTGAGAGGATTCACCAGAGACAGAGTGGGGAACAGAACAGGCAGCCTGACTGAAACACACTGCTGAGGGGAGCAGCGGGCGAGGCAGGAGAGGTCTGCCGCGCCATGAGGGACCTTCCCTGGCTGGCCGGGATCAAACCGGTGCTGCAGAGACTGCAGACAGCTTCACAGCACGGCGCTCAACCGCCTGTGCCACCATCTCTCCTCCAAGATTTACTGAGATATAATCCACCTGCCAAAAGCTCTCCCCTGTAAATACAATACTCCAGAGTTGTGTAACCACCATAATCTAATTTTAGAGATTTTCAACTCCTGAAAGAAAAAACTACAGATCCACTAGCTGTCATTGCAGTGTTTCCCCAAAGGCCATTCCTCCCTCAGGCCCTGGCAACCACTAACCTACTTTCTATCTTTGTGTTTTTCTATTCTGGACATTGCAAAAGAAATCAAACAATACGTGGGCTTTTGTACTGTCCTCTCTTTTCACCTAGCTCCATGCTTTTGAGGCTCATTCACATTTTAGTATTCACTTCATTTCTTTTTTTTCTTGCCAAATAATATTCCACTGCATGAGTAGGCCATATTTTATTTATTTCTCGGTTAAAGAAAATGTGGGTTGTTTCCATTTGGAGCTGTTATGAATCATACTGCTGTGGAGATTTTCGTACAAAATTGTGTAATCATGTGTTTTTACTTTTCTTGGGTATATACCCAGGAGTGGAATCGCTGAGTCACATGTTAACTTTGTGTTTAAATTTTTGAGGTGCTGCCATGTTGTTTTCCAAAATGGCTGCACATTTTACATTCCCACCAGCAGTGTTGAGGGTTCCAGTTTCTTCACATCCTCACCAACACTGGTTGATTTCTGTCTTTTTCTAGTATAATGATCTCGTACTATGGCTTCGATTAGATTTTATCTCATGCCTAGTGACACCGAGCATATTTTTCATGTGCTTGTGGGCCACGCACACATCTTCTTTAAATGCTGTCTTTTTTGCGAACAATTGTATCATTTGCCTTTTTATTAACGAGGTGTAGGAGCCCAATATGGCTTCTAGATACAAGTTCCTTATCAGATATATGCCTTGCAAATATTTCCCCCCATTCTTTTCACTTTCTGGATGGTATCATTTTCCACTTTGATGAGACATAATCTATTTTTTTGTTTGTTTGTGACTTGTGCTTTGCTGTCAGAGCAAAGAAAACATCTTCTGACTACGGGCGAGGTTTTGGGAGCCAGAGCTAGAGTGGAAGAAGCTGGCCCAAGGCAGCCAAGGAAAACAGAGGGAGGGGACAGATGCCTGTCCCCCAAGTCTCCGACCCCCCAGTCTTCTACACCTTGGACCTAGCCAGCTGCCAAAAGCAGGGAGGCCTGGAAAGCGTCAGCAGACAGACCAGCAAAACACAGCACGGGTCTGTCCAGGGAAGCTTCCCAGGGAGGTAATTCAGGCACTGAGTCTCAAGCAGTGAGGAGAAATTTGCCAACTGAATAAAAGACATTCCTCGAAAAAGGGACCAGTAGAAACAGAGAGGGAATGCTGACACGCAGCCGCTCTAGTCACCCCTTCCTCGGGGGGAGCATGGAATCAGAAATATAGGCTCCCCTTCAAGAAGGTGCCTGGCTTTCCCCGAAATGTTTCATTATGAAAATTTCAGACTTCAAAAAATATTGAAAGAATTTTGTAACGAACACCCACGTACCATTCCCCCAGGTTCTACAATGAACACGTTACTACTTGTTTGCCCGCATAGCGCTCTATCCCTCTCTCAATCCATCTCATTTGTCAAATTAGCCTTTAATTTTGAATAAATAGTGCTCAATATCACTATTCATCAGGGAAATGCAAATCAAAACCACAGTAAGCTACCACCTCCTACCCGTTAGAATGGCTCTTATCAAGAAATAACAGGTGTTGGCAAGAAGGTGGAGGAAAAGACACCCTGTGCACTGTTGGGGGGGCATATGAACTACAACAGTGACTGTGGAAAAGTGTGGGGGAGCCTTGAAAAAACTACTCACAATTGTGATTTCCCTTGTGGGTATTATTTGAAAACATATCTGCACCACCACCCCCCCTTGTTCACCGCAGTATTATTTACAATAGCTAAGACATGAAAGCAAGGTGAGTGCCCATGGGTGGGTGAATGGATAAAGGAATTTGTATATAGATACATGTTTATAGATATAATTTGGTCATTAAAAAGGAGAAATCTTGCCGTGTGTGACAACATACACACCTTGAGAGATTACGCTAAATGAACTAGAGATAGACAAATGCCATCTGGTCTCTCTGTATGTAGAGTCCTAAAGAAAACCCCAAACAGATCCAGAGGTCAGGTTGGTGGTTACCAACCAGAGGCAGAGAGAGGGTGGTCTGGGGTATGGTGAAACGGGTGAAGGTGGTCAAAAGGTATAAAATTCCAGTTATGCAATAAAGCAGTCCTGAGGATGTAATACACAGCACGGAGACCACAGTAGATCAAACTAGATTGTGGATTTGAAAGTTGCTAAGAGAATAGATCTTAAACATTTTCATCACAAGAAAAAACATTTATAACTATGTGTGGTGATAGTTGTAGCCTAATCTGGTGGTGGTGATTTTGCAGTATATACCAGCACCCGAAACTAACATAATGCTGGAACATTCTACATCCACTTAAAAAAAAAAAAAAAAGCCAACAAATCTGAAAGTTGTGTTTCTAGTTCTTGCTACACTTTAAGGTTAAAAGTTCCAAAGCAGGCCACATTCTCCAGATGATTTTCTTCCTACCTTCTAAATAACTGTGAGCCAAAGCAGAAACCAGAACACACACAATGACCAGAGAACTCGTCTTAGGATGAAGTAAACCTTTGGACTTGTTGGGCTTCTTCCCAAAGTATATACATCATTGTTCTGGATAATGGTTCAAGTTATAAAACAATCCCTGCTGCGAGGCCGTGTGCGTCTGGCTAACCACAAAGACGGAACTCCACTGCCTGCAAAGCCCCTTCACGTGCTCCCTGCTCTGTGGACACATTTCTTCCTCTCCTGGCGGGAAGGTGGGGTAATAACAGGACCCACCTCACAGCGTTAAAGGGATTCATGGAAAATTTACCATCGTTTCATAAACTTGCCAGTTGACAACAAATTGAAAGTATACTCGTAGGCTTTCTCTCTTTGGATTGCTTATTTTCTAGATTCTGTGGACTGCAAGGAAAATGCCAGTGAGAGTGATATTTCCATACAGAGTTTACTGGGTGATCAAAGTAAAGGTTCCAACCGGGGAACAAACTGACGGATTTTACTCTCCAGTCACAAGCTTGAGTGAGATTGTTTGTTGAACTTAGAAGGAACTGACTGTTTCTTATGTCAAACAGCACCGTGATCAAACAATGCACTCACTTTGGACAAGGATTTCTTGCTTTCATTTGTAGGTTTTGAAGGGTCCAACTTGTCTGGTTCTTAAAAATTCAGGGTGTTGATGCTGTTGCCTATAAAACGAGATGGCGAGACCTGGGGGTAGTGGAACTTGATTTTAACTCTGCTCAGCTGACTCTTGCTTGATCTTCCTGTAACTGCATCTGGTCAGCACCCGCCTGGAGAATTTGATATCATTTCCTCGGATTTTCCTGCAAGATGCTTGACAGGACAGGGCCAGCCAGTTCTGACTCTATGTGAAGGTTTTGAACGTCCAGCCTGTTAGGCCAGGGAGGGGGGTTCCAGAATAAATCTCAATTCTCAATTCCTAAAAGTGTCATTCAAATTCCTGGTGTTTGAGATGAACCACTTAAAACTGTCTGGCCACCTGCCCATTAGTAGGGAGGTAAAGCTGCGGAGACAGACGGGGGTAGACCATTGTGGACTATCAATAGCAATAGAAGGAGCCTCTATCCTGGGGGTGGAGGGAAGCCACTTTTCTGTCCAGGGTATTTAAAGCTAGCTGCTGGAACCAACCCTCCCACACATGCACATATGCACACACGCACAACTCATGCCTGTAGCTTAACACACTAAACCCTCCTTCCGGGGCCTATTTGGGAATCCTGCTTTTTCTACCTCAGGGAGCCCCTCTAGACTGGGTGGAACTGGTCTCCCCACCTGCCGGCAGAGCCAGGATTCTCACTGGCACAGGATTCTCACTGGCCTGTAGCCTGCTCCAGAGTCCTCCAGAATCCCCCTAAAAGCCTGACTGTACCCTCAGCTCCAAGCAGTCTTTGTCAATCTATAAATCCCCACGAAGCATGGGGAAACCTGGTGACCACGACCAGATCTCTCCTGGAGCTTTGGGGGAAGCAGGCGTGGGCAGAGGGACTGAGGGGAAATTGTGGTCGGCCCAGGTGCCCAAACAGCTGCAGAGTCTGGGTGATCTAACTTAGCTGACCCTGGTCTTCATCACCTCTGCTCCCTCACCCACACTCACTGGTAGAGCTCAAGACCCTCTCCCTGCCATGTGCCTTCATTCACCCTTGTAGGGTAAGGAAAAATACAGGCTTTTCTGCCTTCCCGCCATCAGGATAGATGATGGATCCTTGCGGTCCTGAATGCATGCCTCATGGCGGGCACCTGGGGTAGGGTGTGGGCATAGGTAGATGGGATTTACCTGGGCTAAGACTGGGCTTTTTAAGGGCGGCGTCATGGGGATGCCAGTAGAAGCCAAAAGAGAAGCCGAGAGAGAAGCAAGAGAAGCAGTAGCAGTAGCTGAGAGAAGGCCGCAGAGCCCAGATAGAGTGAAGACCTGCTGGGGGCCGGGAGGCCTGCCAGCCTCCTGGCCCCCCAGCACCCCTGCCTGCCATATGCCTGGTGAACCCCAATAAAAGACCTGCAAAACCCCTGAGGGCTCCAGAACGCCTCCTTTACCGGGTCTGCATGGGATCCTAGAAAACCTGCACTGTGTCCAGTCCTGACCTTACAACCCTCTAGAGCAGAGGCTCCCCAACCTCTGGCAGCATGGGGAGCACGTGCCAGGTTTACTGCAACCCCAGGTTTGACTCAGGAGCTGAACCTGAACACTTGCTTTTCTGAGGGTTTCCCGCTTTTCTGCTGTGGCAGGTCCCAGGATCACGCTTTATCAACCCCCTCGAGAAGGGGACATCACTCCCCAGGAAAGGGCCAGGTCTATTTTTGCTCCACATGTATTCCGAGTGCCAGCCCCCGCCCCCTCGGCGCCTGGCACAGGAGGAACAAATAAATGAAGAAGGAATAGAAGCAAAAGAGTCGGAGGAATACAGAATAACGTCTGAGGAGGGAAACTGCCCTTCACCAGGCCCCATCCCGGGCGGGGCGCTGTTCTGTAGCCGGCTGGAGCTCAAACAGCCCCCACCCCGGGGCTGGGACGGCGAAACCCGAAACCCGGAGCTTCTGGGCGCTGGGACCCCGCGGTCCACCCGCCCCATCCACACTGCCCGGCCTTTGTGACGTCAGGGCCGCAGCCGCTTGGAGAATGGTTGCCCTGGCAACGTAAACCTAAGGCCCGAGCTTGGAGCTGGGAACTGCCCCGCGGAAGCTTCCGAGCAATCTCTGGCGCGTGGGGACGGTGGGTGCACTTGGGGTTCCTGGCCGGGGGCGCGCGGGTCGGGGTGCGCTCTGTGTCCGGAGCGAATCCCTCGGGCACCCCTCTCAAGACCTCTTTGCAAGACCCCCAGCCCTTCCTCCCTCGCTGCTATACTTGCTCTATAAGCACTTAGTCGTGTAGCTAAACCTCCACATCTGCCTGGTGGAATCTGCCTATATGACCCCTGGGCAAGTGCCGGCCCAGCTGGGGGTGTCAGGGGTCTTGGAGGGGCTCACCAGGGCCTTTCTGGTCTGCGATTCATCTCCCTGAGCACAGCAGCAGGAATGTGGCTGCAGGAACTAGAGCTTTAGCCTCAAGGAATCTGGGGCTGGAATCCCAGCTGCAGCCCCTCCTGGCTGGGGGGCTTTGCACACCTTGCTGCTTCCTCTCCAAAATGAAAACTCATGCGGTGGGTAGTAACCAAGGGGCAGGATGAGCACATCTGCTGAGCTCAGAAAAGACCCCTGTTCTGCAGGAGCTTAGACTCTAGGGGGAGATGGTCAATAAACTGATTTTTCTTAAGTGATCAATGAAATCTCCGGTAATTGCATTGAGGAGAATAAAGTGAGGTCCTATGGGAGTGGGGACAAAGAAACCACTTTGGGTGGGCTGGTAAGGGAAGGCTTCTCTGAAGGGTGAAGGGGGGTGGTCACAAATGCAAACGTCAGCAAGCAGACCAAGGTCAGCATGATCTTGCAAGGGACAGATTAGGCAGGGCAGCTAGAACCAAGTCAAGGAGGGGAAAGTGGGGGGAATGCGGGAAGGGAGAGGCAGGGAGCTGCAGGTGCCGGCCACATGGTTGGCAATGGCCACCATGTCCTCAACCACCCGGAGGCAGGCGAGGAGAGCAGTGGTGGGGGGACCATCCGGCTCAAGCCCTGTGTTGCTCCCCAGGTTGGAATCTCCTTTAGCCAAGGTCAAGCTTTGCAACAAGCCTTTGTTCTTCTGCCCAGATGTCCAGGCCACTGTTGCCTTTGGTCTTCAAGAACAGGAATTACAACAGTAAGTACTGGGCTGGGCTGTCTCAGAGTCAAAGACACCTTGGGGGCCAGCACAGGGAGAGCTCGACTTCCCCAGGGATTAAGGCGGTTCCAAATCAGGCCCGGAGGGCGATCACTCTGTGGGTTCCCAGGGCTGCTGTCACAGCGGCCACCCTGCACTGGGGCCTGAACTGCAGGCACCTGCCTCACAGCTCAAGAGCAAATCGTTGGCAGGGTTGGTTTCTTCTGAGGACTGTGAGAGAGCATCTGTTCCAGGACTTTCTCCTGGTTCTGGCGGTTTGCTGGCAGTCTTCAGCCTGTGTCTGTCTGTCTCCCTTTTTATAAGGACAGATGTCACATTGGACTTGGTCTCCCCCTACTCCAGTGTGACTCCACCTTCATGATAGCAGCAAGGACCCTGCCTCCAAACAGGGTCACGTTCTGGGGGCATTAGGATATCAAATATTCCAAAACATTAATGGGGGGGGGACACCATTTACCCCATGGCACTTAGGGAAGGCGCTTCTCTGGAGGTGGCCTTTCTCCACTTTGCTGTAGTCAGGGCTTCTGCCCTGGACTAGCAAGGAGGTCCCCAGGCCGCACACATGAATGGCGCACTCACAAGTGGAAGCTATGCTTTTTGTGTTTTGTGCAGAGGGGTGGCCCTGGAGTGTGGGTATAGGGCATTGATTCAGCTGGTGCAGGGCATCTGGTTTGCCCCCCGTGCCTGCTGCTGTGAGCTTGTCCCGCTGTGACTCGCGGGCTCGCCTGTCTCTTGCTCTGCTCCAGAGTAAATTGCAAAAATGAAGCCCAGAATAGGGTCCCTTCTCCAAAAAGAGAGCTTCAAAATGTTCACAAATAAATAAACTCTAAACACACACACAACAACAACAATGCAACATAACTGGGCCATCACAAGACAGCTGAAGGCTGTATAAACTCTATGGATTCACCAGAGGGTTTGGCTACTTAGGGATGCCCATGACCTTTGAGACTGAGTGGATCATCTCCTTGGAGGTGACAAGCAAACGGGGGGCCCCAGAACTGGGATGGGGGTGCTTGCATCTGGGAGGAAACCAGGCCAGACAGGTGCAGCCAAGTGCACAGACATAGGGCATTTGGGGTGAGCAGAGACACTGCTCCGGGCAGGCAGGAGAAGTCCTGGGTGGGGCCCACTGGCCAGACTGATTGCTGAGCCCAACATTCCAGATTCAGCTGCAGGAGCTGGGGAAACTAAGTTGGGGGCTAGGCAGATAGGCACCCGGGGGTGAAGAGGTGAGGACCTTGGAACGCTGTTTTGAGTCCGGGCCAGGTGCAAACAGGGCCTCTGCACCCCAGCGCTACCCACAGGGAGGGTGGCGGGGCACTGGAGTCACACCTACCTGGTGGAGTGGACCCCTCTCAGGCTCGGAGTCCTCTGCTGTGAATCGGGAGCGACCCGTCTTTCCTGTGAGCTGTGGGAGAAATGCCCGGGCTCAGCGGCTGCCTGGTGCACACAGGAGCCGGGTCGCTGGTGCTGCCGCCTGTGTCTCCACTGCTACTGCTCCTGCACCCGCCCCCTCCCAAGGCCTAGGTGGGCTCCTAGGGGGTGAGGCCTGACAGAGGGAGATGCCCAGAGAGCAGGACGAGAGGTGGGGGTCTTGGCTGGAATTGGACATCAGAGGAATGAGCCCTGGTTTGCTCTTCATTCATAAACACGTGATAAGAGCTACCTGTGCGCAGGTGTGAGAGTTCAGGACCCTCCCCCGGCCCGTGCTGTGGCAAGGGAGGCAGACACTGGAAAACAACTCATCTAAATTGACCACAGCCAAGAAGCAGTAGAAAGGGAAACAGCTGGAAGCTGTGAGCTGGTGATTAAGGGGCTATTTATTTATTTATTATATTGTAACGTATTATCTGGAAGCTAGAAGATTTTTAGGTCTCTTTTGTGTTCGTTACTAGTGATGTATCATTATTTTACATCCTTGTTTATTTTTTCACCATTCCGGATTTCTCCCCTCAGGTGTGGCTAGCCTAGTTTTCCCACCACCAAAGCAGCCATAGGCCTCCCTCCGCCGTAGCCCGTTGTGCTCTGCTCACTCCGTCTTCTCCTCTCTCTCTGCCCAGTGCACTCGGCGGCCAGGCGGGAGGCCAAGGCTGGGGCTGAGTGTTTCCGGCCACGGCCCTCACTTTCGTGTCTCTGCAGAAAACATCCGGGACCCCATAGACAACAGCTCGTCAGTCGCTGAAGAAAAACAAGAGAAACATGGGAAAAAAGACAAAGGTAATCCTGGAGCCGGGAGCTGACATCCAAGTTGGTGGAAGGCAAAGCCTCTCCAGCTGCAGACCCAGCGCCACTGCACAGGGCAGAGGGAAACGCTCTTTTCTCCATGAGTTGCTGGGAGACTGGTGCCTGAAAAAGCAGGAATGTAAACCAAGCAGGGTTCTTGGACTGGGGTTCATGGCAGCTAAGTTTCTGCCCTGCTGCTCCAGGCCCCAGGCCCTTTGCCTAACACACGCCCAAGCTCGGACTTCCCTCGGGGCTTCATAGAGATTCCTGCAAAGGCAAAGCCTGGTCTCTCAGGACACCCGCTGCCCCTACAGGAAGGCGCCTCAGCCTCACTTGTCAGCAGGCTCCTGCCGGCAGCTCCACCACTTACAATCACTTCCCTCCTCTCTGGAGTGGGGAGTCCTGGTTTTTTAAATGAGGGAAGACAGGGTCACAGGCACAGGAGGGAGTCTTCGTGAGATCTCGTCAGGTGCCAGAAACAGAAGCCCAACTTCTATAGGTTAGACCAGAAAGGTGAGCTTAGGGAGCTGGGAGGCCCAAGGGTGGACTTCAGGCATGGCTAGATCCAGGAGAACATTTGCTGCCCACCTGTGCTGTCCCGGAAGCTGTCCGAGCTGGCTGTCCAATGCGTCGTCTTCCTTCCCAGCGCCTGCGATTGTCCCCGACCCCTCAGCCAATCCTTTCCACATGTCCGGGGACTTGGATTTCTTCGTGATCAGAGAACAGGAGTGGAATAAAACTCACGCAGTGAGTATCCGGGACTGAGGCCTGCTCCCGTCCCCCGCGCCCCCACCCCCCCCAATAGCAGCCAGATTGCGCTTCTCCGAAGAGCACTTTCCTCGGGCCCCTTTCTCGCTCTAGAACAGTCAATAGTGCCGTTTCCTGCAAAGTAAACTTGAGCCTCTGCCTGACTCCCAGCTCGCTACCTTTTCCTCATAAAGTGGGGACTTTGTCCCCACTGTTTCCTGGACCTTTGTTAGGGTGGGCTTCTTGGAGTTTCAGCGGCCACAGCCTCAGCCACTACACCTTCACGCTATCCCCTCCTGAGACACCCCCGTCCCCCAAAGCCCACCTCAGGCCTCAGGGACCCTCTCACCTCCCCCCAGGCAGCCCCTACTTCTCCTGTGGTCCCCTCTCATTGGGATTCTTGGATGCCAGGTACACACAGATATGGCCACAGGTACACACAGGCATGGGCACAGGCATGTGTGCCCCAGGGCCCCTGGTGCTTGTCTGCACCCCAACATAGTCTGTCCTCTCTCCCCATCCTGAGGACTCATTACTTGGTATTGAGACAGCCCGCTCCCTGGCAGCACAGCACAGCAGAGCCGGCCTCACTGCAGCCTCCCTGGCACTTTCTGGGACACATTTTTGGGACACATGCCCAGACACAGGGCAAGGCCAGCATCCCGAGTCCCCTCCTGGGCTGACTGTCCACTGACTCAGGCCTCTGAAATTCCTTAGAGCAGCGGCTCCCAAGGTGACCCCAACAGCCACATTGTGGAAATGCACAACCCCCTGATTTTGACCTGCAAACTGGGGGCTGGGCCACCATGGGGGTCTCCCCATCCCTCCACGCACCACCCCCAGAAGAGGCTCTGGCTCACACAGAGCCACAGGAGGCCTGGAGTGGAGTCATGGCCGCTGTCTCATTGTCCTGGAGCCTTTCTCTCCACCAGTAGGGCTGGATTTCCTCCCCCAGCCTGGCCCTGCTCCAGGACCACCCCTGCCTCCCCGAGAGCCCCACGCCACAGCCCCCCTCGCCCTAGCACAGCCTCACCCTGACCCCAAGCAGCCACCACTGCTTACAAACTGGGACCTTCTGCCCCTGGGGTATTGGCAGGTGGCATCTTACAGACTTTGTCATATACATGAGCATGAGATAGAACCATCAGCCTGGGTCCTGCAACAGACACTCTGCCCTAAGTAGCCTTCTTTCCCAACCACCGCAGGGCCACCAACGCAGGGTCCACGTGGGGCCTGTTGGAATGGGCAGACTGGGGGCCAGGCCAGCAAGGGATGTGTGGACCCCCAGGGTCTGCACACAGGAGGGGTGGGGCACAGTTGCAACCAGAGACCCCACTAGGGCCTCCAAGAAGAGCCCCTCACCACCCCATCCTGCATCCTCCCAAGTGAAGGGTTGGGTCAGGATGGAACTCTGGGGCCCAAGGTAAGCAGGCAGAGAAAACTAGGTGGGGTGGGTGGGGGAGACCCCCAGTGACCAGCTTGCAGCCAGCACTGACCAGAGCGTGGCTCAGAAGATCTCGACCCTGAACTTAGCTGATCACCAGATATTCAGATAAGTGAATTTCAGAGCAAGGAAGAAAAGCATCTTTTAGTGAGTCTGTCCCTGCACTACCGATGTGGAATGCTCATCTGAGGGGGCCGCTGGCACCTCAGCTGGAGGCCTGCCTGTACCTCAGTTGGCCCCTCCTGCCCTCTGCCCTCATCCCCTGGGCAGTTGAGCTCAGGACCCCAGGGTGCTTCACAGGCACACAGCTCCCCAGCCTTCTCCATGTGATGCATGTGCACCCCCACCTCCCGGGCACTTCTCCCAAGTGCACTGCTCCCCAGAGTGTGCACATCCCACCCAGGATGTGCAGGAGGAGGTGATGGCACAGAGGAGGGGGGAGGGCTGCGGGGGTTAGGGGGTGGCTGGGAGGCTGGCCCCACCTGTCCCCACCTGACTCCACCCAGGAGCGGGAGCAGAAGAGGAAGTTGGGGGTACACCAGAAGATGACCTACTCCTCCAAAGTGTCGGCCAAGTTCACCGGCCTGCGGCGCGAGCTGCAGCTGCAGGACGAGATGGAGGAGCGAGAGGTGCGCGCCGAGGCGGAGCAGCTGAGCAGCTCCCGTGAAAGAACTGCCTGGACGCTCTCCATGACCAAAGGTGCCGCCTGCCCTCCGTGGGGGCGTCCGTGGGGGCAGTGGGCATCACAACCCAGACCCGCTGGCTCTTTGCCCTTTGTGTACGGGCAGTACTTTTACGTGCTTGCCCTACGGTGGGGAAGAGGGTCCTTCTGTGCCCAGCCCCTGCTGCACATGGGCACAAAGGTCCATTTCAGGTGGACAGAAAATCTAAAAGCTCTGAGGCGGCTATTGCACGCATTCTGGATGAGGGCCGCGCAGGGAAAGCAGGCTGGACGGTGTATAAAACACAGGCATTGGCCTCGGGGTAAACACCTGCACCAGGAGGAGGTTCAGTGGGTCCAGATCTCGGCTGCAACATTTAATGGCTTCGCCTTTCCAGGCGAGCTAGGGCACCCCTTACACTGCACTCCCGCCCCTGCCTGATAACCGCACGCACGCAGGGGTTGTGAGATTCAAAGTCCTCAGGCAGCACACAGAGAAGAACTAGTTTTTCACCCAGTAGGAAATCTGACATCCTGAATACACAATAATTTTCTACCACCCCCAGGGATGATAAGATTAAGCCAGAAAGAAGCCGCCGGGGGAGTACAGGTGTGCTGGATGTGAGCATAAAGATAAGGGAAGCCCCAGTCTCCCCTGCTGAGGCACGTGACTGTGTGACTTCTTGTTTTGGAGGAGGAAGCCCTGAGCTTTGCCCTTGGTGTGCAGAGTTGGGGTGGGGAGGGGTGGGGAGCAGCACAGCAAGTTTCAAGTTTCTGCCTTGACTCCCAAGACCTGGCGCTGCAGATGGTGTCTGATGGAGCGGCTGGGCCAGCGGGTGTGGGCACAAGACTCATCAGTGTCTCGGTGTTGGCTTCCAGTGAGCACCTGGGTGACCTTGGGGCAGGCCTTCTCCAAGGTGTCCAGGTCTGGCAGGGGCCAAGCTGGACTCTTGACCTGGTGACTAGAACTAAAACGGCTCCACAGTGGGTTCTTCTGAGAGGATTTGAGAGACAGGGCAGAGAGCCACATGGTTCTGTGGTGCTTCCCACAGCTCTGGGTTACTCCAGAGTTCAGGAACGGCTGGGCTTCTCCAGAAAGACAGGGGAAGAGGCCCCAAGGCCCTTGGCCCCACTTCGCTGCCCCCCCTGCTTGTACCCTGGAAGGGGATGCTGATGTCCACTTGAATTTCCTCCTGCCTGGCTGAGACTCTGACAGTGCAGACTTAGTTGCTGCCAAAATAGGACCCTGGGGGCTTAGAACACCCCAATTTGAGATCATACATTTTTTCTCACTGTCCCCATTCATGTCCTGGACAGTAGGCCTTCCATTATTCACGCCGCTGGTGGGGGGAGGGAGGGAGGAGCTTCCAGGACAAGGGTGTCTCATGCCTGATGGGAAAAGAGCTACTTGAGGCAGACATATGGAAGGATCACCCCCACCCAGTCTCCAGCCCTGGAGACTGGAACGTGTGCTGAGTCGTGTCTCCTGTGGCTGGAGACCGCTCTGTGCCCCCGGCTCGCAGCGGAGCTCTGCGCTGGAGTGCACATGCTTCCTTCTTCTGTGCCCCTCTTGGCCCCAGCCTGGGTCTCTCCCACTGCCCACCCCGTCCCCCAGATGTCTTCCTCCTCTGGTTGCAGAAAAGGGCATAGAAACCGAGAGCATGAACGACTACATCAAAGAGAAGCGGCAGGCCTTCCTCCTCCAGGTAGGCTCGGCTGCACGCTGTGGGGGGACCCCGGGTCCCCAATGAATGGGCTACCTGACCCCCACTCTGGTGGCCCTCAGTATGCCGTGGATATGAAGCAGTCCGAGATCCAGCGGCTGGAGGTGCTGGCATCCAAGGAAGAGGCGCAGCTGCAGCGGGCCGAGAAGGCCCTAGAGAAGGATGCGGCCCTCTTCGATGAGTTCCTCAGAGAAAATGACCGCAGCTCCGTGCAGGCGATGAGAGTGTGAGTGCAGCCCGGGGCCCGCTGAGCCTCCCACAATGTGGGGGGCCTGTGCACACCACCCGGCCCCACCTGGCCCTTGGTCCCTGACTCCTGATCCCGCCCGGCCCCTGATCCCAACCTGGCCCCCGACCCCCCACACGTCCCACTTCTGGCCAGTCTGAGAGCAGTGTGGATGCTCCTCTTCAATAAGGGGCTCCCTGCCCCCATCGCACCCCCAGGGCTGAGAAGGAGACCAAAGCCAAGATGGAGAAAATCTCTGAGATCCGAGATCTCACCACCCAGATCATGAATATCAAAAGGTGAGGTCAGAGGGTCCCTAGGTTTCCCTCCATTACTTCTCCCGTAGCTAAGGGGAGCCCCAAATCACGAAAATCTCATCACTTTACCTCCAAAAATCAAACATCTCAGGGATTCAAAGCCTTTTGGGATGCTGCTGCCCATTTCGCAGATGAAGTGACTGAGGCCAAGAGAGAGCTGTGGCTTTACAAGACCACACCACCAGGACCCCGGCCTCAACCTTTTGGGGGGGTGGGACACAGAGTCCATGGGCCGACCGCAACTTGAAATTCATAGAAGGGAGGGAGGCTTACCCCTGGTGGACCCCGCAGGGCAGGCACCCCGTCTCTGGCAGCTCAGTGCTCCTGGGCCTATCCTGGCTTGACCAGGAGGCACTGGCGATCCTGGCTGGCTGGAGAGCCTCCCAGCAGGCAGAGCCCAACCTCCCCCTCCCCCTCCCCCGGCCTAGCGAAATCTCCAAATTTGAAGACAATCTGCAGCATTACAAGATCTACAAGGATTTCCTATACAAGCTGTCACCCAAGGAGTGGCTGGAAGAACATGAGAAGAAGCGTCTGGCTCTGAAAAAGGCCAAGGAGACCTCTGGGGACAGCCAAGAGAGCTCTGTGCCCTCTGCACCAGGGGACAAAGGTAGCAGGAAGGAGCAGGCAGGTGCACCTGGGTGCACCTAGACCCTGCACCAGCTGGCAGGGGGCATCCAGCCCATGGGCTGCACTCCTCCTGGAGCTTTCAGAGCCCCAGCCAGGGGCAGCGGCTGCCCCGTAGCCCCCCACGGCTCAGTCCAGGCATGTTCTCCGCAAGCAGAGCCAAGTCTCAACTCAAACCCAAGGGGCTTCCCTCCCAGTCACCTGTGTCTTCCTGCAGCTGCAGCTGAGGGGAGGGTCCAAAGGCACCCCGTGTCCCCTGGCAGTATCATGGAGGTCTGGCTCCAGCCAAGGCTATCTGAGACCCCTCCCTTGCTTCCTGTAGGAACAAACACGAAGAGCAAGATCACCCGAGGTACAACGCTGCCCCAGGCTGGGGGGGCCTCCTCCCCTGGACCGGGACACGTGGCTACCCTTCCTCTGCTTCCTCCAGAGTGGCCAAACCCAAAGAAGTTCCTAAAATATCAGGGGGTACGGATGGGGCAGGTCGTGGTCAGCATCAGCAGCGGCCAGCAAGGCAGCCAGGGCAGCCAGAGCAGCCAGAGCAGCCGGAGCAGGCAGGGCAGCCGGGGCAGCATGCCCAGCAGGCTGGACCTCGACAGGTGAGTGACTCCAGATAAGAGGCACCAGCCTGGATGGACCAGGTCCCTTGGGGGAATGGGGAGATGGTGCTGTTCCCCACCTGGAGGGTATCGCTGACTTACGTTTTCTATCTGATTCAGTAAACTGAAGCGTGGGGTGGCCCACTTGGTGCCAGTGGACAGTTAAGTGTCGATCAGTTAGGTGAGGGTGTCAGACGGCACCCTGAGCAGCAGGCCCTGGGTCCACTCAGCCCCCCATGGCCAGGGATGCTGCCTGGGGGGACCAGAGCTCCAGGGACTTTCAAAAGAAGCCAGAAGTCTGGATCTTTATATAAATCGTCCAGATATAAATGAGTTATGTTCAGATCTGAAAAAAACACAATGAGAGACAAAACGCAAAGATCCACGGGCCACTACAAACCCAGCCCCTCCACCTACCCACCTGCTGTTGGCTCCCTCCTGGGTACTTCTCCCTCCCTGAAATTTTTTTAATTTAGATTTTTGATAGGAAAATCATGCATAAAAATCACTACTCTGTAGATATGTCACCCCCTAATTCCTGCGCACCCCTCCCAGCCCCCACCCAGCCAGGCTGCTGGCCCAGAGGCCCTGGCGTCACTGCCTCCTTATTCTCTCCTGGGCCTGCCAGCCAGTGATGCAAACAGTAGCCCAGGAGAGTGGGGGTGTGGCTCGGGGTGGTCTGGCCCCCTCCTTCCCTCTAGGCTCCCTCTGGGAGGGGCAGCTCCTCTGGAGTCAGCAAGGCCTCAGGAATCAAAACATTAAGAAGGGGTTAGCACAGGGAGGGTGGTACCTCATTCTGGTATTACTGACATTTTCGTGACAAATATAGTGGCCACCTGGATCGCCTCCTTCGAAGACCCTGATTTTTGTACCATTGTGTAGGATCCTTGGCCTTTTTCTTCCGGTGTCCATGTGCTCTTCCTACGTTCTGGATGTCAGTCCTCTTGGTAGTGAGTGTAGAAGGCCCTTTGCCCGGTCTGGGTCTTGCCTCCTTACTCTTTCAATGTTCTCTTCTGGGTTAAATTTATCAGTCTTTACGGGTGTTTCATTCTGTGTCCTGCTAAAGAAATCTCTGCAGCCTAGAAGTCCACTAAAATATTTTCTTATGATTTCTTCTGGAAGTTTATGGTTTATTCCCTTGGAGAAGGGTGGTGGTGTGGGAGGGGGAATTGTGATCTGGGGGCTCAGGGGCCCCTTCACTCTTCTTCATGGGGTCTATAGTTTCTCATCCCTTATGTGCTCCATCCTCTCCCCTTCTGTTTCCACCATGCTCTGTGACCCCATCTGGGGATTCTGCCCCCAACCTGTTCCTGAGCTCCACACCCTTAGATTTTCTTCATATTTATCCTCCCATATCCCAAACTGATGCTCCAGGGCTGGAAGGACCCCCAAGCACCCCCAGTTTCCAAGCTCATTTCACCTTTATGCATGATACCCAGGGACTAGGCACCTGCCAGGGCCATGAGCCCACACCCCCTGCTGCTGGGCTCTTGTCTCCAGCTCAGTGCTGCACAGGCTAGAGGAGGTTAGGTGAGCTTGCTCCCTCAGCCCCGGAGCACGCCCGCAGGCCCCTGCGTTGGGACAGTCACTCAGAGCAGACCCAGACCCAGCCTGAGCCAGGCCCCTCCATTACTAGCCGTGTTGGCACAGTCGTGGGGTGCATAAGGAACTGAGAGGGCAAGTGGCGGCCGAGTCAGCCCAGGCTCCGGAAGGCATCCGGAGGACAGACTCCCAGAAGGGCAGCGTATGGGGCAGCCACGCTCTGCCGAGGACCCTGGCCACTGACTCTGAGCTCATTTGTCAGATGGGCGCCTGCATGGATGACGGTGTGAAGCGAAGCCCTGGTGGGTGATTTAGTTGTCGCTATGGCCCCTCCTCTGGGAAGACCTCCAGGGCCCCCTCAGAGCTCTGCACGCACGCCTCTCCACTTCCAGCGGTCAGGGCCTGGAGTCTCTCGCCCGGGCCTAGGGTCCTCTGGCCGTGAGCCTGACCTGCCGCGCCTCGGCCCGCAGAATCTGCACGCCCAGCTCAGGAATCCAGGCTGAGGAGGACAGGAGGGGCCGTGAAGGCAGGTTTAGCAGTGAGATCACGGGCCTTCTGGAGCCCTGTGCCGAGTCCTCAAGGGCCACACGGCCTTTCCTGCACCGATGGCCACTCAAGTCCCTGGCCCTGTGGGTGCTCAGGGTTGAGTGCGGCCCTGTCACCCACCAGCTACGAGTGGGGCCCTCCAGTACAAAGGCCAAGGCCAGATCTAGACAGGTCAGGTAGGCAGAACAGTCTCCAAGGGTGGGTCTTAGAGAAAGAAGGAGGCACAGCCCTGTGGTAGGGGCTTCAAGTGCCAAGGCCCTGAGGTAGGCACCTAGAGAGCGAGCATGGGTGGGGAGGGGGACATGGCAGCCGAGAGGGCAGCAGGAGAGAAGGCAAGTTTCATTCCAACTTGACTGAGATGAGCCAACTGAATTTTGAAACTATGCCCTGGCCCGGCTTCGGGACCCAAGGCTGGTGCCTCCGCCTGGGCCCGGGGTGTCTGAACCACCGGGAGGGGCAAGACCGTGCTCCCCGCCCTGCGCCTGCAAGTCTGCTGGCAGCCCCCAACCTCGTGTCTCTCAGCAGGTCCAACTCTGCCCCGTCGGTGCAGGACGACCAGGACAGCGAGGAGGAGGTCAGTGGGCCACGTGGGGTGGGGCTGCAGGGCGGGCGCGGCGGTCACACACCGAGCTCTGCTTGCAGGAGCTGGCGCTGTACTTCACGGAGCCCCAGCAGCTCCTGGACATCTTCCTGAAGCTGGAGGAGCAGAACCTCTCGCTGATCCAGAACACCCAGGAGATGGAAGAGACGCTGGAAGAGCTGAACTTCACCCTGAGAAACACCCAGAATCGCATGTGGGTATTGGACAGCCCCCCCTGCTCCAGGCCAGTGGGAGATGGGCCCCATCCCTGGCTGTCACCCTGGGGCCCCCACGGTGCTGGGAGCGGTGCCTTCCCCACCACACACATACACCATGGCCCTGGCTTTGCCCTGGCTTCTCTGGAAAACTCCATCTGAAGTCGTATAGGCCTGGCTCTGGAGAGACAGCTTGACCAGGGGATTTGGGAGCAGGGATAGGGTAGGTGGGTGGAGCCACTGGGCTGGTCCATCTCCACCTAGAGCAGCCTGCACTGAGGACATTGCCAAGGACCTTGTACCCTGAGGTGTTCTGTTGACACCAGCCCCAGGAGAGTTGGGCTGGGCAGGGGCACAAAGTGAGGCCTGTTGGGAGGAAGGAACCAACTGTTCACTCCCCACAGACCGAGCACCTGTTTGGGGTCAGCCTTGGGTCTAGGCCCTCAAGGATAAGGCAAGGCCCTGCCTCATGGATCTACCATTCTACAGGGCCACAGATTTGACTTATAGTTGCTCATATGCGCCAGGAAGAAAATGATGAGAGCAGTAAGAGAAGGGCGCTGAAGTGGAGGGAGGCGGCACACTGGAGAGGGCAGGGGAGCTTCTAGAAGGTGTCACTTGAGCTGGACATTTCCCGAGGGCAGAGAAAAGCCAGCCACATTGGGGAGAGGTAGAGGGAAAGCAGGTGCAATATCCTGAGGTGGGGAGACGGCCCAAGGCTTCCTGCCCCATGGGGGAGTCTATTTCTGAGTACCCCCCAGATCTCACTGGCCCATTACCTGCCACCGGGGTCTCCTGTGAGGAGTCTCCAGAGAGATGTGAAGTCACCAGCTCCTAGGAAAGGTTATTTCCAAGAAAGCTGGGAGGTTGCAAGGACACACAGATGAGCTGGGGAGAGGCGGGCGGCCTCCCAGATTCCGAGACCCAGTGAGGTGAGCACACGCACACGCACACCTCCAGCAGCAGCTGGCGGGCTGCGCACTGCAGTCCTCACTCAGGTAGCTGGGCTGCGTCCACAGCTGAGCCACCTCTGAGAGCGCCACCACGTCACTCCCCTGGGAGTCACAGCCCACTTGTCTTTAATGTCCATGAAGGCTAGCACTCTCACGCCAAAAGTTTTTTTTCCTCCAAGTGAGAGGGCTTGAGTTCACTGTCTCGCCCGCTGCTCCCCTCAGCAGTGTATTTCAGTAGATCCGCCTGTTCTGCTCCCCACTCTGTCTCTGGTGAGTCCTCTCACCCCCTGCATCTCTGGCTTACACCCCAGCTCTTGTATGCATAAATAAATAAATCTTAAAAAATATATATAGATACAGTAAAGAAATAATCCAAATAGGCCCAGTTATTAAGAGAATTTGAATTAATAATCTTCCCAAACAGAAGCCACCAGACCCAGATGGGTTTACCAGTGAGTTCCATCAAATATTTAAGAAATTGTACCAATTCCTACCGTCTCTTCCTGACAACATCAAACTGAAACGCTTCTGCACAGAGAAAAGAAGGAAGGGCTGTTTGCTGGATGAGAGAAGGTAGTTCCAAGCCAGACACACATCAGACAAGGGGTTAGGGTCCAAAAGGTACAGATAATTAATACAACTCGAGGACAACAAAAAATAAACCCACCTGGTTAAAAACTGGGCAGGGGATCTGAACAGGCATTTCTCCAAAGACCCAGGCAGACACCCCCAGGCATGCAGACACCCCCAGGACGTGACCTGCTCACCCCTTCCTCCCAGTGCGAGACAATACACCATTGTCTGCGTGAACCCCACCTTACCTCTTCCCTCAGACACCTTGGTTGCTCCAGAGTTCTGGCAGACAGGCAGGAGGCCGCTATAAATATCCCCGCGCAGGCTTCATTATTTACCCAACTCCTCGGGGTAAATACCAAGGAGCAGGTTGCTGGACTGTGTGGTAACAGCATGTATGTTTAATTTCAGAAGTTGCCCAACTTTCTTCCAAAGTGACTGAACCACTTTACGGTCCCAGTGACGATATATGAACATTCTTGTTGCTCTGCTTCCTCGCCGGCAGAGGAGCTGGCGGGTGGTTAGGACAAGGCCATTCTAACGGGTGTGGCCGCGGGGGCCACTGTTGAACATGAGTTTCCCTGACACGGTGTGGAACAATCCACACGCTTCTCTGCCATCCGTGTACCTTCTTTGGTGATGTCAGGTCTTATGCCCATGTTTAAAATCGGGTTGTTCATTTTCTTGTTAAATTCTGAGAGTGCTTTGTATATTGTGGGCAAAAATCTTTTCTCAGATATGTATTTTGCAAATATTTTCTCCCCGCCTGTGGCTTCTCATTCTGTTGACACCGCCTTTCCTACAGCAGGTGCTTTTATTTGTTTTTAAAGATTTTATTTATTTATGCATACAAGAGCTGGGGTACAGGCCAGAGATGCAGGGGGTGAGAGGATTCACCAGAGACAGAGCGGGGAACAGAACAGGCAGATTGACCTAAGTACACTGCTGAGGGGAGCAGCGGGTAAGGCAGGAGAGGTCTGCTGCACTGTGTGGGTTGCTCCCTGCCGGCCAGGGATCGAACTCATGCTGCCGAGGCTATGGATTGCTTCATAGTGCGGTGCTTTAACCCCTTGTGCCACCAGAGAGGCCCCAGCAGGCACTTTTAATTTTAACCAAGTCTAGCTCATCAGTTCTTTCATGGTCATCAGTTTGGTTATTATAGCTAAAAAGTCATTAGCAAGTCCACAACCAACTAGATCTTCTCCTATGTTGCTTTCTGGTTGTTTTATGGTCTTGCACTTTACATTTTGGCCTCTGAGCCACTTGAGCTAGTTCTTATGAAGGGTGTGAAGTCTGTGTCTAGGTTCATTCTCCTTTCTTCCGCCAAACCATCCGCACTTATGCCTCATTTCTTGGCACGCGGACGACCAGTTGTTTCAGCACCATTTGTGAAGTCTTGTCTTTGCTCGGTTGCGTTGCGCTTGCTCCTTTGTTAGATACCAGCTGGCCTGTCTTCACGTGAGTCTACTTCTGGGCTCTCCTTCCCGTGCCATGGATCTACTTGCCTGTTCTTTCATAGGTATTTCGCGCCTCAATTACTGCAGCTTTATGATAGTGCGTGCAGTCACTTTCCAACTTTCCCCACATACACTGTTGTTTCTGAATGTCCTAGCTTCTAGTATCTGGCTCTCAAAAGGGGGAAAGGCAAAGAAATGAGGGGACTGGGAAGGCACAGGCCCTTTCAACCTTCTGCAAGTCACTGCAGTGGGAGAGGGAAGGGCAGCGACGCCCGCCCACCTCCTTGCCTGCACCTGACCAGGAGGAGCACTCAATATTTGGAGGAAGAAGTCGACAGGTTCTACCAACAAATGGTGGGAGAAGTCATGAAATCATCGTGGGAGGCAGCGAGGAGGGTTACCTCTGGGCCCCTGGGCACCGGTGGCGAGTGGCCAGACGTCCACCCACTTGCTCTGGCCAGGACTTGTAAACAGTAGCCATTCTGTTCGAAGCCAAGATTCCCATTTGGGAAACCATTGTGAAAGATTAGTCATCTTTTTTATGGTGGAGTCGGTAGATGTTTTTATAGCTGGGGGAGGGGATTGCACTCAGGACCTCTTGGGCAGGCAGGTCCTCTTCCCTTTCCCCATCATAAGCTTCTGGCTGTGCAGGAGGGGGCTGGCCCTGCAGAAGGCAGTCATTTGCAGGCTGGGGGTCATACTTGTTCTTGTGCATCATGTGCCAGATGCTGCTGAGGGTGGCTCTGGTGTTCGGTTGATGGTGGGCTGCCTGTAGGAGGTGGCAGGCTTTTGCAGGCTGGATCTCCTCTCATGACCACTACCACACCTTTGCTGTGGCTGCTGCCCCACAACCTCAATTGCAGGCATTGAGGTTACTGGGTTCAATGCTCTCTTCCTCCTTCCTCTTCACGAGGCTAGAGCAGTTCCAAATAACCATCCATTGCAGATGCATGGACCTGGTAGAGGGTCCTCTTGCTGCAGCGGCCAGAGATGGAGAGGGTTGCAATTTTTTAATCATTTCTTTAAAAATTTGATTGTTGTGATTTTCTTACATATATACCCAAGATAACTGAAAACATGTCCTCACCAAAACCTGTGAATGGTCACAGTAGCATTATTTCCAAGAGCCAAAAGGGAGAAGCACCCAATCACCCATCAATGGCTCAATGGACAGACTAAGTGTGCTCTAGCCATAGAATGGAATATTATTCGGTCATAGAAAGGAATAAAGTTCTGACGTGCCACAGCAAGCATGACCCGAGAGCCAGACATACACTATGTGCTCACGCATTTGTGATACGTCCTGGAGTGAGACATAAAGTAGAGGTGGGGGAGAATGAGGACTGCCGCTATAAGGGGCAAGGATTTCACTGGGGAGTGAAAATTTTCTCAGATTTCAGTGTGGCTGTGCAATTTCTTGAATATACTAAAAACCTCCGAGTTGTACATTGTAAAGGAATTTTGTGGTGCGTGAATTATATCTCGACCAAATTGTTATTTTTCCTTTCAGTTGATGGTTAAAGGTCTTTCATTTTACCCCGGGATCTCATCAGCATCTCTGGCCCCGGGGCACGCAGTTACTTTGCCCTCTTGGCCCCACTGGCCTCAGGGCAGTGGCAGGAGGGCGGGCTCGGAGAGGTGAGGGGCCTGCGGTCTCCCACACAGGGACAGGGAGGTCCAGCAGCTGAAGCAGTGGATCAACACGCTGATGATATCCATTGCCAAGGAGGAGGAGACAGCTGCCGACCTGGAGCTCAAATCCCGAGTCTTTCACTTTGGCGAGTACAAGGGTGGTCAGGAGGTAGGCCCCCCAGGGTGGCAGGCACAGAGCGAGTGTGGGTGGCCAGGGCCCCGGGGAGGCAATGGGGGCCATTCATGGGTACCTGCTGCGAGGAGGCCCAGAGCCTGCAGCTTGGACAGCAGGAGTGGGAGCAAGGCCCGAGGCCCTGGGGCAGCTGGTGGCCCCTCACCACCTTCCAGGCTCTGTGGGCCTGGGCACCCCCTGGAGGCCCTGGTTCCCCACCAAGGCCAGCCTGTGTATGTATGTCCATGCACCTTCTTGCATTAACCACAGTGTCCAGGAGGTGACCCTCTTGGGAGAAAGGCACATCCCCACGCCAGGTGGGAGGCCAAGAGAATTCTGAGAGGGACAGGTCAGGGATGTTCTGGGAGCAGGAATAGGGGCTGACAGCACCCCTTGGGGCATGTGTGTGGACCTGCCTTTCTACTTCATTGAAATACCTGTTAAGGGCCTACCTACTGTGTGGCAGGCAGCAGGCTGGGTAGGCAGCGTGTCCCAGCCTGTGCTGGACTCCACTGGATACTAGCTGCACCCTCTGCTTGGCCTACAGCCTTTAACCTGCTGTTGCTTTTAATACTCATGCCCACTGTGTGCAGCAGATTGTGTTGAATGTTTCTGAATGTCAGAATAGGGCCAGAGAGGGGGTTCATCTGCTCAGGGCCACACAGAAAGCTGGTGCCTGTGGGGAGCCACGGCCAGTACAGAGGTGGGGGGAGGGCGTCCTGCAGGAGGGGACTGGGCCTCGTTAGTGGCACACCAAGATGCAGGCATGAGCCTCGCCGGGGCCTGGAACCAGGGACCTGGTCGACCACAGGAAGGCAAAGGCATCCAGTAGCTCTGGCCAAGCCAAGTCCAGGTGTGCACGTTGCTTGCCCTGCAAGTGCGCCTTGTGCCAGCAAAGCCCCTGGGTCGCAGGCCAGGCCCAGGCCGTGACCCCGCTGGAGGCCTGCCCACCTCACAGGACAAGCTGCTGGAGAGCCTGAACCAGAAGGTGCTGTCAGTGTACCGGCAGTGCATAGGCGCCCAGCAGGACTCCAACCTGGGCACGGTGCAGATGCTGACCATCATCGAGCACCAGCTGCATGAGCTGCTCGAGAACCTGGAGCGCATGCCCCAGCACAAGGTGGAGGAGGTCGAGAGGGCCAAGGAGAAGGAACGGCGCAAAAAGTGAGCCGCCCCGCAGCGGAGGGCCCTGTGGCTGAGGCTCCCCCACAACCCTGCTCTCTGAGGTCAGATACAGCCAGACCCTCAAAGAGCTCCCTGCTGTGAGACAGGAGCCAGGGGCTGGGGGACCCCAGGGGGGTCACCAAATTCAGCCAGAACAAGGGAAGCCCCTCTTTTGGAGCGGGAGATGATGTGGACTCGGGGCTGGTGTGGCCAGTGAGGGTGTGGCCAGCACAGCCCTGGGCCCTAGGACAAGGGACAGCAATAGCCATTTGGGGAGCGGGGTTGGAGGAAGAGTGGCTGGCACCGCCAGAGCCCAAGAGGGGAAGGCCGGAGCCTCGGGAAGCCCAGAACGTAGTGGCGGGGGTAGGCGTCCGGCAGTGCCAGAATGCTAGACGAGGGCTGCGCCCTCTGAGGGGAGCCCTGGGGAGTCCCCAGGCGAGCGGGCACAAGTGAGTTCTTGGCTTGAGGGCTGCCGGGTTCACGGCCAGGCATCTGCAAAGATCCTCCCGCAAGCACAGGCGCTCCGGTGTTCCCAGCACGCTGCTCCGGGCCGGCACTGGCAAAGGCTTGACCCTAAGCACAGACCGGAAGGAGACGTGACTATGGGCTGTGCTGGGGCCTGGGCTGCCAGAGTGGTGGAGGAAGCCATGGGTCGTGGCTCAGGGATCTAGAACCTGGGCCCCTGGGGCTACAAGGACATGATCCATAGGTGGTCTCCCCTGGAGCCGGAGCTGCGACCCCAAGGAAGCAGGGCAGCAGCAAGGCCCTGGCATGGCAGGGAAGGGTGGGAGAGGAGTGGGGAGTTTTCTCACAAGAAGGGGGGCCAGGGCCCAGCTGAGCACAGTGGAGATGTGGTGGCTCCCCAGGTCCCTCCAGTCTTTAATCTGTCACCCAGAATCCGGGAAGAGAAGATGAAGCTGCAGAAGGTGCTGCAGGAGGAGCGTCTGCAGCGGGCCCGGGCCCGCGTCCAGGCCGAGATCAAGAAGAAGGTAGGCTGGACAGCCCGAGGAACTGCGGCTGGGGCAAGGCCCAGAGACCAGCAGGCACGGGGCGCTGACAGGCTGATGCCTGCAGCCAAGCCTGGTTCACCCCTCTGCAGACCTACTGTTGAGGTTCTGGGGGCCCGGCTATCACAGCAAAGTCAGGGAAAAGCAGGGTCTCCCTTTCCTGGGGCCGTCACCCCTTGAGACTAAACTCCTCACCTGGACCTGTGTCCTCTAGAAGTCTCCCTGGGGCCGCCAGGTCTCCTGCACACATGCTGGGGCAGTCGCTGGTCTGGCTGTGCCCTCCCCATCCGGCTCAGGTGCAGGCTCTCAGAGCCGGGACCAACAGCTCAGCCTTTTGCCCCACCCCCCACCCCATCTACAGTCAGTCAGACCTCAGGCCAAGCTTGTCACCTATCACTAGGGATCCCCCTGACTGCTGGTCCCCAGGGCCCTACACAATGGAGAATGAGCTGGGGTGGCCACTTGCCTACGGGCTCTGGCAACAGGACGCGTGTTCCCCAGTGGGCCGGGCCTGATCATCACGCCCAAGGGACAAATGAGGCCAGCGGGCTTCCCCGTGAGCAGACGAGCACTCCTATGATGCCACGGAGGGGTGGTAAACTGGTAGGGAGTCTCCTCTGATCGGGTGCCTCCCCCTCTGCCCACGTACACCCTGGGGCTGGCACCCTAGGTAAATGCTGGACACGCTCCTGAGTGGTTTCTGACAACTCCAGCCCTCAGTCGGCTGGCTGACCTGGAGTGACCAGGGAGGCCGGGCTCGCCATGCTACTAGTGGCACACCAGGGCAGGGGTGTCTGGCGTTCAGGCATCTGGGCAGCACCTCTGGTGTGACGAGGCCACAGGGCAAGGCTTACTGAGTCCACTTCCTCTGCAGAGAGGCAGAAAGCTGGTGTGTCGCTCTCGGCCTCCAGTCATGAAAATCAAGGAGAAGGCTGAGCCCGCAACGATGGACAAGGAAGAGGAGGAGCTGCTGTTTTTCTTCACTTAGTCCTGGCGGCGCTGGCCTGGCTAACAGCACAGGGGACGGAGGCAGGGAGCGGGGACGGGGCTGGGTCAGGGGAACCCAGTGCGGCCTGTCGCTGCGCCCCCATGGGCTCCTGCTGCGGGTCCCCTTACCTGTGTGAAATAAACTCCATGTCCATCGGGTATCTTGCAGGCCTGTTGGAGGAGGCAGACGCTGTTCCCAGCAAATGCTGAGGGACAGAGCTCCTCTAGGCTCTCATCTAGCAAAAGCCAATTCCATACTGGGGTGTGGGGTCGGCCCCAATGCAAAGATAAGAAAAGCAGGCAGCAAGCCGGGGAGATGAGTTACTACCACTGAGTGAAGGGAAAAATGATTTCAACGCTATACATGCAATTCCCTGAATTAAGCCAAGTGAAACCTTCAGTGCGTGACTATACAAAACTTTTATTCATTTGCACTAGGAGTTGGGCCCACTGCCAAGCAGCAACCTCAGTGCCCAGAAAGCTGACAGCCAGTACCAGTCACTTTGAGGTGGACACTCACTGGTACAGAAAAGTCCAGCAAGACACCTCCAGGAGGGCACGCCAAGAGGCCAGAACCTCCGCCCTCCAGGAGGACAGCGCGGGGTGGCCACCAGCTACCCGGTCCCAAGGCCACACTGGCAGACAGGCCTGGGTCCCGTAGAGAGAGGAGGGCCCCGGGTGACCCGGCTGAGGTGCCAGGTGGACAAATTCAACCACTGAACTTTAGTCTGAAGCAGCACGGAGTTCTGGGGAAAGAACCATTTAGAAATGGGCCTGAGTTCCTTTGCGTGGAGAAGCAGCCTGGGCAGACAGGGCCTTTGGGCAGGACAGAGAGGAATCACTCTGAATGCTGGAGCCACTCCCAAATGTCCAAAAACTCAAAACGCAGAAACAGGACAGGGAGAGACTGGATGACTTCAAGTCTGAGAACCGAAATAGTGTTTGCATAAACATACTTCAAAAGGCACAAGGCGGAAAAACAAAACAAAACAAAAAAAAAACAAACAAAAAAAAAGCACTTCTGAGTGATCTGTGTGCAATCTACTAATGAACAAATAAATATGTGCAAGGTTATTAACGCATCTCCTCTTGCAAGACAGACCTCACTCCACAAAGATACACACCGACACAGGCTATGCACATCTTCAACTCAACAGAAACATTCAATGCCATCATTACAGCCTCCACATAATTTATAGTACCCAGAACATTACTTTATAAACTGCTGTCAAATTATTATTCAACGTTAATACCCAAATACAGAATTAGAAAAATGAAGTTTTAACTCAAGCATTCTCAAACTATGACCTCTAAGTTTGGTCTCTGCAGAGGGCTGGCTCGCAGGGCCTCTGATGTGCCCCACGTCACCCCCATAATGTCCTCTCCGATCAGCTGCTTACGCCTGGTCTTCCAGAACAGATCAGAATTTGTCTTCACTGCGATAAAAGGACCACCTTTGCCCTACAGTGAGGCAAAACCAACCTAACTGCAAACATCACCCAAGGGGTTGGAAAACGGGGGCTACACAGCTCTCAGAAAGGGGAGAGGGGACTTTTGTAGCTCTCAGGCAGAACGCTGAAACACTACTGGACGAGCCCATCTGCTCTGACTCCAGGGAAAGGCGGACTTGACGAGGAAGTGTGTGCTCTGGCCTATTTCTGTTTTAAACGCAGCACACACTCCCTGGCTCAGATCGGACGGAAGGAAGGGTGTCTGCCCAGGCCGAGGCTCACTGAGGCACTCTGCTCCAATGAAAGCAGTTTCAAACAGGACAGCCCCAAACTGGTTCCTGATAAAATGGATGAAAACATTTTTGATAAATGTACCCAAGAGAAGACCTAGGCTGGCCTTCTGAGCAGAAACCAAAGGGAGCCTGGTCTCGGCCTGTGAGAACACCGAGGAATCTCGGGAGACACCCGTGGGAGCTGGCACCCGTGGGTCCTCAGGCAGATGGCAACTTCACTGCAGGTCCCGCAGGTTGATGGTGCTCCCTGTGTGCTGTGTGTCCTCAGGCCCAGCCACTCCTTCAGCTGCAGGAAACACCTCCTGCAAAACCAAGGAGAGCAATGAGGGGGGCAGAGGGCATGCTGGGCAGAGCAGGACAGAGCAGGACCACCTCGCAGGGGGGCAGCCTCACAGCCACTCGCCCAGCAACCGGCAGGTAAGGTGCTTCTGATTTTCTGCAACTAAGGACTTCATCTCCCTTTATTTTAAATGTATGTGCCCAGAAAAAAGAAAAAAGTATCAATAAAAATAAGGGAAAGTGAGCTCAATAGGGTGTCGTAGGTTTTCTCAAAAATGAGATCGTCCTGGCTGGTTTCCTAGTGTTGCCTCCACCTGGCACACAGGCAGCATCTTGCCCAGTCACCAGGCGTCACTCCAGGACCAGGACACCCCAGTACCCACTGCGCGTGACTCCACCCTCCTGCTCGGAGAGTTCCCACCGTGAGGGGCAAGGCCGTCCGTTCTCCGGGCACTGACGTGTGCAGGGCCTCGCTCTTTAGAGCCCTCTTGGAAGTGGGAGCACCAGACAGAACGGAGGAACGCTGATGCGGATCTCTGGACACGCGGCAGCAGACCTCCCTCCAAGGTGCCCCGCTCCAGCGGTCGGGGCCGACCACTGCGCGGCACGTCAACTCTTAGTCAGCACTACTTGGACATTGAGGAAAATATTGAACAGCCCAATCTGAGTGCAACAAAACTAAAATTACTATTTGGACGGACTTTTTGTGTATTTAAGCCAAACTGTTAGGAATGTGAGGGCACATACTCGCATCAGGTCCCAGTCTGAGCTACCCACCGCCACGACACTCAGCTTAACCACTTACTTAAGCAAACTAAATTGTCCAGGTCTATTTTGCCACCAACCAGCCTACTTTCCACAGGAAAAAGTGACTAGAATTTCTAAAGTATCTGAAAAGTGGTAAATTTCACCTGGTTTACAGGTGCCACAACAATGAGCAAATCAGAGCTTCGTTCCTAACCATTTCTCAGTCATTTACCCAACATCCTGGCCACCAACCCAGTGAGTCGCCTCTCCAGGCTTCCCTCCGCCACCCGCCTCAGGGAGCCGGAAGCTTCCTGAGAGTCTCACTAACAAGCCCAGAGTTATAAAGCGTCCAGACCTGGAGGACATAGATGGGCACATCGACCGCAGCATACAGGGGGTGGAAGGCGGAAGGCTGTGGGCTGAAGGCCAGTGGCAAGACTCCTTCACCTGAGGGGTCGTCCTGGGGAGGCAACAGAACAGCTTATTAACAGACCCTCCACCCGTGCTCCCGCAGAACCAGCCCTGCCCACAGCAGTGCAGGCGAGGCGATGCCCGGCCCTCGGAGAGAGCTGAGCGGCCAGCAGGGGGGCCCGGGTTCTGATTATTCCTGCTGGTCTTCACTCCCTCACCCTGATTGCAACTCACAGCCTCGCAGGCAAAGCTGGGCCCAACCCCCCAGCAACCCGGCTGCTGCTCATGCCCAGGCCCTTTGCCCAAAGGCCTCCTACACACTCTCAAATCCGCTCAGTCCAAGCGGCGTCCCTCTCCAGGGGGTGGCTCCTGAACTCTGTTGGGGTTTCCCACAGTTGTCCCCGAGCGCCCACACGCACACTCAACAGCACCTTCTCAGACCACACGGGAAGGCTCACCCCTGCCCTGGCCCAGAGCAGCTAGAGGTCTCCCTGAGAGGGGAGGCTACCAGGTGCCCTAATTGTCCAGTTCAGAAAAGGGACACGCGAACACTCCCCCTTCTACAGCCGCACGTCGGCCCCAGGCCGTCCACAGCCACCACTCAACTCCTGTGCCGCGCCACCAGCAGCACCTCTCCACCACGCCACACCTCCCGCAGGAGCGTCCCATGCACACCGCCATGGTGCAGATGAGAAAACTCGGACAGTGTGTGTGGAACGTGCCCAGAACTACACCACTGCACGGGAAAGGTGAAAGGTGAAAACCCAGGTTTCTCGGCCTCAAAGTTTACATCTCTGACCTGCCAGCCGTGACCATGGTAGAAGGGCTTAGGCTGGGCCTCCCCCTACTTCCACTGCCCTCATCTTGGGAGGCTCCCCCACCACTCTACTGTTCCATCTCCCTCACCCCAAACCTGGAAAGGAAGGACAAGCTTTCCTGCTCACCTCTGTGGACAAATCCAAACCCCACCAGATCCTCACACGACTCTAGGTTTTCTACAACAGTAAGGCCAAGCCCCAAACCCCCAGGCTGTCCCCGCCTCCCCTTTACCTACACGAATCCCGCAGACCCGCCACGGTAGCATGGTGCTCTCTGGGTGCTGAGGCTTCCCAGGACTGGAGCCAACTCTGGATGGGGCCACCCGCCCCCTCTTCAAGCAGCAGTCTGTGGCGTCTGATGGTGTGGCCCACGCTGCTCCGTGGCCCAAGCTACAAGTCCTCCTTGGCTTCTAAACCGCTTCTCTCCCAAAACCCCTCCAAGTCACCTTACTTCCCTATTCTAATCCTCAAAAACAAAAACTGAAAACCCAGGTGCAGGCAGAGGCACAGGGCGGGGGTGCTGTCCAGTGAGCGTTCAAGGCAGCCAGCTCCAGGCATGTGCTGGGCCCCGGACACAGGTAACAAGTGGATAACCCTGCCCTTGAAGGGTGTGGCTTGGTAGGGAAGAAAGCAGAGGGAAGGAAAAAGCCACCTGCTCCGGTGTGCCACAGCAGCCCCAAGGATGGGGTGACCAGAGCAGCTTGCAGAAGCCCCTTCACCCCAGCCTTCAAGAAAAAAGCAGGGTCAGGAGCACAGGCCTGTCTGAGGCTGCCTCACACAGCTCCAGGACAGCTCCAGGGGCTCTCAGGCAGGATTAGGACACACTGTCTACACCTCACAGCACTCCGAGCAAGACGTGGAAGAAATTGCATGGTGGGGCGGAGAACCACACACAGGGAGAGCGTTGTGACACTGTGTCCATCCTATAGAGGTAAGGCTTGGACAGGTGGAGTGTGACAGGATGGGCAGAGGATGGGTCTCAGAGGGATCATTCACAAAGGAAAACAGGACTTGGGGTGACTCAAAAGGCAGGAGGGGAAGGTGGTTCGGCTGCAGCAGTGCTCACAGCCCACACGTCTCCTCCTGGCCTGCCAGCTTACCTGCAGTAACTGTACCTGGACGCACGGCACGCCTGCTGCTGGGGCTGGTCCTGGCAGACCTCCACTGGGCACAAGATTCCCATATAACCACGAGCCCTGGCCTGCATGGATGTGAGCAGGACTGACCTTGTCTCCCTTTACTTTCCTCTGAGTAGACCCTGAGGATCCTAAAATGAAACAAACCGACACATGCAATGCCCGGTAAACTGCTCAGGTTGCTGTCCTCACTGAGGCCACGCTCTGCAGCAAGTCTGCCTGTTTGTTAACTGTCACTTTGCACAGCCCTGTGGACTGAAAATTACTCAACTGGAAGAGCGATGAGAATAAGAGGTGAAGAAAAGCAGGACTTTGACAAGAAAGTTCAGCAAATGGAAGCACAGCTGTCTCCTGGACAGAGAGCCACCAGACCCAAGTGGCTCATTTTGCAAGGGCAGACTTCACTTCCCTCCAAGCACCATGGCACCTGCAGGGGAGCCCCCCGAGACACAGGCACAGCTAACAGGCTGCCCAGCAGCACCTCGGGGAAGCAAGGTCAGGTAGGGTCCTGCAGCCCACTCTGGGGTATGCACGAGGCAGCTGCCAGGCCCTTCAGGTGGTGTGTGTCCAGCTTCCTTTTCAAAATCCATTACTTTGTTGGTTGCAAAAGCATACTTAAAAAAATTAAAGTCAAAGAAGGAAAATCAACCCTAAAGCCCAGCAATAGCTTTTTGACACTCACTGCATCTGTGGGCAGCACGAAGCCCCTGTGGCAGCCTGGAGGGCATGTGATGGCAAGTCTCGGTTCCCCGAGACAGTTCCCTTCGCTGCAGGGAAATGAGGTCCCATCACATCAAGCGCTTCCTTTCCTGCACCATCCGGGGTCCTCGGCCTCAGGGCACCAACTCTCTCATGTTGGATCAGCTCTGGCTGTCCTCCAGGTGTCTCCTAACCATTCCACCTGCTTTTGGTGGCAGAGCTGGGCTGGGACAAGGGTGAGGAGGGTGACGGCCGAAGTGTGGAATCTACAGACTCTTCCTTAACATTTAGAACCCACGGACATGTTTGCTCACAGGTGGCTGTGGTCTGTGTCCCAACCGCCCACTGGGCCCCACAAAGTGGCAACGAGAGGAAGGCAGTGTAGGGAGGGGGGAACCTGACCCCCTTGGTGCACTGGGCGGGCGGTCTTTAGACAACTTGCCCAGGAAATAAAAACTTTACTTGTTAGAGCCACCGGGGCAGGGTGTTCTGTTACATGACCCCAGATGATACCCCTGCTGTGTGTCATGAATACTTATGATGACGAGAAAGGAGTGTATGTCTGTCATGGGTGCCAGACCGCACACTGAAGCAAGCAGAGGCGGCCGTGATGACCATACAACCCTGCCTCCTGACCAGTGACGACATTAAATGCAACGTGACCAATTTAACAAAACAATCACAAGAAAGATCAAAACTTCCTTTCTCAATCCACACGCCCCTACCGGGCACAGTAATCTCTGCACTGAGCTGAACTTTGCTTCAACGTTGTCAACAGCTATCCAAGATGCTGAGGTGGGCAAGATAATCTTAAGGAGTGGGTGAGAGATGTAAATCCAGCAAAAAGCTTCTGGGAAGCAGACCCAAAAGAGCGTCCTAATCTGGCACTTAGCAGCTTAAAGTGAGGGCCATGCGGCCTCCAAGCCCCGACTCCTCCACACCACCTCCCCTCCCCAAGGAGAGCCAAGTGAGGCCTGGGGCACAAAGCAGGCTGGGAAGAGGCACTCCACATACACGGGCACTGCCACCGGGAAGATCCCTTCAAGATGCCCGAGCTACCATCCTCACCCCAAGGGGGGATTGGCGCTGATGAATCCACACGCTCCGGAGCACGGGGTCTGCCAGCTGTCTCCACACCACTGGCTCAGAGGCCCACCTGGTGTGTAGACTGTGGTAACTCTGGGTCATGCAGGGGGCTCTCTCTACTAGGGTTCCTCAATGAACCGCAGAACACAGCAATTTGATCTAAGTGACTGCTTTCCAGATTCTTCTAAGGGTGGGAGATGGGACTCACCCCATGTCATGGATAATGGCGGGCACTGGGATTCTGACACATTTCCATGTGTTTAGTCCTATGAAGCTATTAAGATGTAGGAGAAACACGCACATTCACAGGGCTCTCTGTACAAACCTACCTGGGTTGAACTTCATGACACTCAAGTTCATAAGCCACTGTTTTCGGGTCCGATGTCCTTAGACAGGAGCTGTGTAAATGTTACTGGAATTCTCTTGTAGAAAGAATAGCTACAAATGCCATAACCCTCCAGTTAACTGATAGCCCCGCCGGATCCTTCACCCCCAGAGGCTGCCTGGTCATCCCTCGCTGCTATTATTTCAGTCGACTTCTATTATTTCACGCTGTTTTGGCTCATTTTCAGAAACCTCTTGAGGCTGACTGATCTTTAAGGCCTGTGCCTCTGCTCCCCTCTGGTGTCTTTACCCTCCCACAGAGCAAGCTGGGGAGAGTGGTCTCAACGGGTCACCTGCCTGTGGACGCGCCTGAGGGGTCCACTTGTAGAAAGGCGGGTAGAAACATTTTCCATCTTAGAGGGTTACTGTTAAATATTAAATGAGCTAATACATGTAAAGCACACAGAGCACACAGTCAATGTTGGCTCTTGGTAGGTTGCCATGCTTTTAAAAAAACCTTAAGCCTCTCATTTACTCTTTGACCAAAATGGAATTTCAATATTTTTTCCCAAAAGGCCATCATCGCTCATTTGCCAATACATGGAAGTCACTTTTACACACACAGGAGAACAGCCAAGATGGTGGGTATTTCCCAGGTGTCCAGCCTGCCGCGGGCAGTGGCACCGCCAGCTTCAGCTGCAGGAGCTTACAAGAAATCCTAGCAAGCTCAGTGCAACTCCTCTCTGCTGGGTTTTCCATGTTTCCTTAGGATTCCTTGCTCATTGGTTCCTAGACAATCACTCTGAAATCTCTCTGGAATTTCCAGTGCAATTACATTCAAGTATGTGGGGAGGGTGAGCATGTAGCATGTCTGCAACAAAGACTTCTTCCTTCTTGCACCCCAGAGCTGCCAGCAGATCTTGGCTGGACCTGAGTCAGGTCCAGAATCGACCGCTGCTCTTCACTGCCGGGCGACCACGCTGACCTCGGCCACTCTTGGAACTGTTCTGCTCTCCTTGCTTCCTTTGGGTTATTTTCAGAAGAGCAGCTGGAATGATCTTTTAAAATAGATCATGTCACCTTTCTAATTATGCCTCCAGTGGTTTCCCAACTGACTGCGTGAAAGCCAAAGTTCTGACAAAGATCTCCAAGGCTCTCAACTGCCTGGCCTGTCAGCAACTCTCTGACGGCTTTCCCGAAAACACTCGCCTGGGCTGTGCCATGACAACGGCCTCTCCTGATAGCACCCTGCAGCCTCAGGCGTGAGCCCTTCTTCACCTCGTGTCATTATCTCTGTATTATCTCTGTAAGGCTGTGTTCCTCTTATACAGAACTACAAACCACCAGACCGCTTTCCTTGTTTGCTCACACTGCCATTCAATTCACTGCCTTTCTTGTTTATCGAATCGGAATGCAAACAGCGATGTCTGTGTTGTTTACCTGTGTTTCCATCTGGCACACAGCTAGGTTGGTCACAGGGAGGCTCCACCCAGAAGCATTCTCGCTGTCTCTCAGTCAAATTTTGTCATTGCCATTTTGTTCCGGCCCTCTGTGAAACTTCCTCCAGATATTTTGCAATTTTTTTTTTGTTATTTTAAATAGGCCTTTTCTCCCACTGCATTTCCTAACTAGTTGCTGCCACAGAGAACATTCCTAATGGTATACATTAATTTTGTAACAGGTCACTTAAATATCTTTTAAGCTCTAGTCATTTTTCAGTTGATGCTTTTGACTATTTATTAGAAAACCCAAATCATCTCAAAGTTATTTGCCTCCATCCTACAGTTATTTCTTTTTCTCGGCTTATTTCAATGGCAAGAAGTTCCAGAACGTTAAATACCAAAAGTAACAATGGTAATAAAAGCAATTCCTGGGTGCACGTAGAATGGCTCTGGTAACTCACCGTGGAGTATGATGTTGGCTCTTGGTTTGGGTTATCTATTATATTCCTATTTTATTGGTAATATACATCAATTTTTCAAAGGCCGTTGGGAAAATCAGTTTTTCATTGACCTGTTACTGCAATAAACCGAGTAACAGACTCCCTTACACTCGTAACTCTCAAGCTACCCGACTAAACTCCACTGCCAAAATTGCGTTTTATTGAGAACATTTCCATTTTCAAATATCACTGATTTACAGCTCTCCTTTTGAAGGGTATCTATGTCAGGCTTTGGAAGTTTCCAGTTTTCCACAGCACTCTGGAACACCATCTCCTGTATATTCCACAGAGAAGCAGAACCTGTCTGTGTGACCGCCGGGCAAACG
The DNA here is from genome assembly GCF_964194135.1 of Talpa europaea. Lineage (NCBI taxonomy): Eukaryota > Metazoa > Chordata > Mammalia > Eulipotyphla > Talpidae > Talpa > Talpa europaea. The sequence continues at coordinate 95,040,230 of NC_140078.1, forward strand.
AGCCACTGAAGAGCAAACTTCATCCACGGCTGCTGGAGGGTTTGTCTTTATTTCACAGAATAATGGTGGTTTCTGTTTTCCTTAAAAACTATGCATTTTATTGCAGGTACTCCAACTTATTATCAAGGAATTTACATGGTATTTATATGAAATTCAATTATGCATTTTCCTTTTCTTGTGGTAGTATCATTCAGAAGTAGAAGATGACTGACCAGACAGAGGCTCTTGTCCACTGGAAGGATATTTTGTTTGGCCCAGAGAATGTTTTTCAATATCTGAATAGGCTGTCACACTTCCATCTCAAAAAAGGATTTCTGACTTAGGTTTGTTCTTTTCCCATCTTGAAATAAGAGCCTACTTTCTTATTTAATAGCTGCTTTCTCTTTAACAGAAAAGGAGTCACGGCATAAACTTGCATCTAGTTTCAGCCACAACCCCGCCCCCTCATCTATAACAGCAACAATAATTAACTGACATTCTGTGTCACTTAACCTGTATTATCTCACTCTCTCTCCGTAAGAATGCTAAAGAGGTGCTTTTATTACTACTTTACAAAGGAGAAAACTGACGCATAGGAAGCTGCTTGTGCAAGAACTCAGCTCACAACCACAGTTACCCAATTCTTCCGTAAGCATTTGTCGTTGGCTTTTATGTCTTCTTTTACTCAAGAGTTTGGCAGGTGTCTGTTTTCTATGTAATTTTTACTTCCTGTTTTACCACATCATGGTCAAAAACATGTACTGCTGACTTGATTTTTACTTTCTGCTATCAACTTTGTTACAGTTTTCCTGATGGATGGTTTAAATTTATTCAGTTTAATTCTATGAATATTCCATGGACATGGAACATTTATTACATCAATTTTATTAATTCTATTGCAAACATCTTTCATATTTTTATATTGTCCGACTTGATCCAAAAATGAGTTCAATTAACCACTTCCAATATTGCTTTTTATTTATCAAATTCTCCTAGATTTTTGAGTTTTTACTTTGTGTATTTGATATTGTGAGATTTCATGTCAGTCTCTAGTAGCAAGTCGTGAAGCTCTGCGTGTGAGTTATATGCGATTAGCAACCAAAATACAGGGGAAATCTTCCCTGGTCTGATTACTTTCCTCTGAATTCTACACCTCTGATCTTAGCATGAATTCCTGCTTTGTGCTTACTTTTTCTTTTATCTTGTTTTAATTTGAACTCCTCTAAATATTTCCATCCTGGATGTGCCTCTTCTAAACAACATGTCATTGGAATTTTGCCTCTTAATTCACTCTTTGCCTCTTTTACCAGGAACAGCACACATCTTTATCATCCACAGATTCATGTTTCGCTGCTACTGTCTCTTTGGTGGACACTCTACTTTCTCTACTCTGAGAGAGCAGAAAAGCACACATTTGTTTATAGCTCTGAAATTGGTTACATTTTTTAAGCTTATTTTGCTATCACTTTCAAGAATAAAATTTCTCGACTTTTTATGTTGAGAAAATATTCTGATTATTCTGAGGTGGAATGCCAAGTGCTAGGGCAAAGAAACTGGCACGATTTTCTTTTCTACATTCAGAAGCAATCCAATGGGAATAGTCTTGGATTTAAACGCTGCATCTTGTTTTTTTGAATTATTCACACTGCACGATTTTGCTTCTGTCCTTAGCTACACTGACAATAATGAAGTCTCTCTACTGTCGAAACAACTTAATCCCACCAAATCCCGTTACCTTGCAACTTCTCTGTTCTTGGACTTACTACACCTTAATCCCCTAATCAAACTCTCCAAACCCAAAAAGCTCCCAAACCATTTACCCTCTAAGATTGAAGCCAAAAATACTTTAGCAGCAACAGCTGACCTGAACTGGTGTCTCTTGAATATATTCCACCGAAAAGTACTGGTATAGTGAGTAGTGGTATTAATAAACACAGACACATGTACTATATTACTGTTTTAAAATTTGAACTCTGATGAATTCAAAACAGTCAGTGTTGGCTAATATATATATAAACTCACTTTCGGGCACTGACCACTGACAGCCTAGACTTAATGACTCCCAGGTAGGAAGGAGCAACCAGCAATTCCAGTGTCCAGGCCTTGGCCTCCAATACCATTCTCCAATGAAAGGAACAGGTCTACTTGGGGAAGTGGCCACTTCCAGGGCTGGAGTAAGAATACTGTAAGATGAGCCTGATAGTTCTTCATTCTCTTGCCAGAAAGACTGAAGCAACTCCTTAAGCCCCACCCCCACAAAAACCAGGAAGGGGCATATCAAAAGCACACAAGAATCCAATCAAGAGTTCCCAATGGCCACAGCTAGGACAGTTTAAGCAGCAAAATACTGACAATATTGATGATCCCATACTGATTATAACCAAAAAGGTGCGATAAGTACTTCTGAGTGGATGCAGATATAACTGAATAAATGGAAGAGAAAGTACAGTTCTTTCTCTCACAAAAGAATTCTAAATAATGTATGCCCAAGAATGAGGAAAACAGGAAATCACCATCAGAACGCCACAGTAATACCACAGGCAAATCCACTCTGAAGTGCTGAATTAGTAGGAGCCTCAAGGAGAAACAGGGCATTTACACAGTGAGTGAGACTGGATTAACCTTACCCAAGGAGAAGTATGGCCTTTGCCCCCAGCTCCTGGGAAGGAATCTCAAAGTTTTGGAATGTCCCACTTTGAGTGTCTATTTATCTGGGTGCCCTGGAGCCACTCCCAAAGAATCTAACAATATGACTTATGCTGGAAGCTTGAGGTCACAGTGTCAGCCCACCTTAGGGAGGAGCTGGTGACTAAGGCGACCACGTGGACAGTCAGCACGTCCGTGCAGTCGAGCCCTGATCATGTCTGGGCAAGCAAGGCCCTGATGAGTTCCACCGGCTGGCAAGGTTGTATATGTTGTCACATGATGGGAGAAGCTAGAACTATCCACAACTCCAAGGGAAGGACAGCTAAAAGCGCTGGGCTAGGACTAGGCCCTACTGTTTCACGTCCCTTGACTATTTCATGTCCCTTCACTGCAATACACCATAACCTTAAGGTCTGAGTCCTGGAGAAGCTGATGACTGAAGTGAAGGTGAACTTGAAGACCACCAAGACCGAGCACACCATCTCAAAAGGAAATCCTCCAAGTAAACACTTACCAACTACACACGGAAAAGTAACTTCACCATGGTTCAGTCAATGAACATAAAAATGTTTTGCCCCACCACTGGAGGATGTTAAGAAAATAGCTCATTATTTTGAAAATTAATATTCAGACATTTATCCTGACTTTTCTGTAGGATCTGTACACCTCATAGTACAGCACTCACAAGACGTTGCTCTTCACTGAAGTTTCCTAGCTAGTAGTGAGGAAGGGATGACAGAGTATCATCTTTCTCCAACGACTGAAAAATTCACAGATGTAGTGACTGGTCATCAAAGGCTTCTAACACCGAATGGACAGCCAGACGTCAGGGAGAACCCATCACCACCTGCAAAGGAGTTTTGCGAGCCTACTACATACAAACACTCCTCCAAGAATCAAATTTCAATCAGATCAAGCCTCTAGATACAATTACTAATTTATAGGAAACACAGAAGACAGAAGAACCTGTTAAACTTCATGACAGTGATGCAATCAGCAAGATCCACATTGGCCATCTCAATAGCACAAATCACGCACATTCTTCAATAAACACACGGTAGAGAGATGGAGAAAGAAGCCTACAGAAGAGATGCGAGCAACACATCAACCAATAGCAACATGAATCTTATTTGGATGCTGGCCCTGATGCTACTTTAAAAAAACACGGTATTTGAAACACCTGATAATTTTTAAATGCTTGTTAGATATTAAAATACTGTTAACTTTTAAAGAAGGGATAATACATGGCTGTTTCTTTTAAATTATTAAAAAAATAATTTAGATGCAACCTCAAAACAATGCAACGGATAATATGTAATATATGCCTGAAAGTCTATAGTTTCTTTTCCCTTCAAGCTTTGATGACCCATCATGGTTAGAGTATGGGCTCTCCCTTGTGAACTCTGCCTAGTACCTGCTACAGTCTCTCATTCTCCAGATCCCACCACTGCACCACAGCAGCATATCCCATCTATGCCAACTCCAGGCAGGCACCTTGTGAGCAGGAGGGGTGACCCTTTCTCTGTCACTATAGGGCAAAATTATTTTACAAAACTGATGAAGAGAAAATAGGGGATTACTGCTACTTTAAATAAGTAGTCACATTAAAAACAGGAAGATATAAAACTCTATTGCTGGTTCTACATATCCCTTTTGATTTTAAAAATAAACTTTAGATGAATATAAAAGACAAAGGAAATATACAAAATAATATATCAAAAGAATTCACCCTGTTACAAAAGAACATACTATAACTAGAGTAAACCCATCACTGCATCCCACTAATTCCATTTTCAGGGTGGATGGACTGAGAGACTCACGAAGCCATGGACTAGCAGTCTGGTCCCGTATGGTTCTGTTTGGTCCACTTAATGCTTTTCTTTTCTTTTTAAAAAAGATTTATTTATTTATACAAGTTCTGGGGTACAGTCAGAGGTACGGGAGGGTGAGAGAGTTCACCAGAGACAGAGCAGGGAGCAGAACAGGCAGACGGACTGAAGACACTGCTGAGGGGAGCAGCGGGCGAGGCAGGAGAGGTCTGCGTGCCATGTGGGTTTCTCCCTGGCCAGCCTGGAATTGAACCTGCGCTGCAGAGGCTGCGGACAGCTTCACAGCGCGGCGCTCAACCCACTGCGCCACCAGGGAGGCCCAATGTTTTTCTTTTTTTAAAAAAAGTTCAAAAAAAATCTTAAAAAGTTCAAATGAGCTGCTGACACTTTACAATTAGCTGTAATTCTGATATGATATGACATCCAGGGGCAGGCTCAACATAACTCCCACCCTGGGACACCCTGTCCCCAGGCTCTTCCCAAGGCCAAAATGAGGGGCCAGCAACCACCAAGGATCAGGTTCCCACCTGCTTTTCTGACACCTGGTCTGCTTTTGCTCTTTCCACCTGCAGCCTGCCTAGTAACGGACACCGGAGTTTGCAACTGCTAACTCTCACACGACCATTTTAGGTAAATACACCCTACTTGTACTGAGGTTTGTGCAACTAAGTTTTTTTCCTTAAGTTCACATAAAACTCAAGAATTGATACAAGGGCACTACAAACGCAAAAGTTACACAAAGAACATAAGAACTCCTATTCTATGCGCTTCTGCTCCTTACCTAAGCCCCTCGGTGGCGCTCGCCCCCTGCTCCCCCACACTGCAGCACACACAGCCTCACCTGCATTGCTCCCAGTTCCTTTCTGCTTTTTTTTCTTGGCTAGTTGAATGGCTCGGGAATCAGTTCTTGCTGAGCCCCCACTTTCCTGAGACCAAAGAAAAGCGTGTCAGTCACTTGATGCAAACAGCAAAGGCAGGGTGGCAGGGTGGCAAGGGAACTACTGAATCGCATTAAGTCTGTTTCTGGAACAGAGTTGAGTCCAATAATCTTTGAGACTCCAGCAGAGGCTCACACAGAATCAAATGCCACATCCAATTATAGTGACAGCTAAACGAAGAGTTGGAACAATATACATAATTTTATTATCCAGAGAAGCAAAGTTTATTCCTCCAAAGACTAAAACATATTAAAATATTTTACACAGGAACTGTTATAAAAAGAATTACATACTTCTCTGTTGTCTGAAACAAATAACCAGCCTTCCCTTGGTGATTCCGGATTAATTTGCTGTAGCACTTGCCAACCCTTCTCATAAGGAGCCACATTGCACTTGTGCAGCAGCCCTCAGGTGGCCCTGGTTCCCATCCCACCACAGAGGCTACCCAGAGCAGCAGGTAGGTGCTCTGCTTAGTCTTAAAACACCAAAACAATCATTGTGTTACCGAATTCAAACAGGATTCAAATAGGCCTTCAACTGTCAGGAATTTGTTAAAGTTTTTAAGAAAAAGTTTAATATTTATCACTGGATAGAGAATAGCCCTCAACAGCTTGTGGCATACCTGTAACCCATTCACCACACACCATCTGTGCTCAGAGAATCGAGGCAGCCCAACTTCACACAGCTAGCGAGAAAATGAACAAGGGGTAAGGATCAAGATTGCGCCAGCTCCTCCTGCCTCCACCCACCACGAAGGCTCAGGAGATAGTGGCACCGGAGAACCACCACTCCCCAAGGCACTCTGGCCCTGCACACAGGCTCTGCCTTCCCCTTCATTTGAGGCCCGGGCAGCTCCCCTCCTGGCCCAGTCACCTGCCAGCTTAGCAACTGCTGTGGCCACTGAAGCAAAGGTTAGCAAGCACAGCTAAGCCACTGACAAGCAAAACTCCAGAAGAAAGGCGACAGACCGCTGCTCAGACAGAAAGAAATCAAAGCCGGCTCCATGGTAGATGGGTTACCACATCCCTCATAATTGATCCTAATCCACACATTTAACTTATTAAGTTGTGATAAAATAATAGTTAACATTTTGAGCAACACAAGTATCACCATCAAATTTAACCTGTGCCACAAAGGAAAAACCAATTTGATCCTGCCCATCTGAGATGGAGAAAAAAGTCAGACTCTTTCCAAAAAATCTTCAATTAAATTATTTTAAATTAAATTATATTAAATGTATAACTGACATAAATAGAACTAAAGTACACTAACTATTGAGCCTCAAAATATAACCTCCCCAAATATAAAGGCTCACAAACCATTTCCTCCTCATCTTGTTAATTCTAATTTTTAAAAAAAGGTTTTTGCAGGTTTTTAAAGTTTCCATTGAACCTTCAAAGACAGCTGACGTCATGATTCCTCTTCCCCTGGTCATTAGTAAATCTAAGGATGTCATTACGTAAAAAGCACAAAGGCAGAACATTTCAACATTATGACATAACCCAATTTTTTGGGAAGAAACATTATTATCATGGAATCACAGAACTCAAAAGGACCTTAGAAATCATCTAGCCAAACCCCTCATTTTAGAAATAAATGAGAATTTAAGGCTCAGATAGGTTAAGTGATTTGCTCAAGGTCATAAAAGCTAGTCAGTTCCAGACTCAAGATCAGAATTCGTATTTCCAGACTTGTAGTCCAGGGCTCCATCCTTTTGCAAAACAGTAAGAAATGTCTGCACGTACATGATTAATCCAGAACATCCTCAAAATTGAGTGTAAGAGAGGTGAGCTATGTGGTGGTGACCGAATATAGCACTTCATACCAAATAAAAGCTGCCGGTCCCTGCACTGAGCCCTGAGTCTGTCTGAGGACTGTGCTTTTCTGCAGGGTTGGAGAACACAGACAGGGGCACCCCTCTGCTTCGTTCTTGCTGCCTGACAGCATCAGGGTGAGGAGGCGAGTCCGGTTCCACTTTGATTGGCGCCAGCAGCTCTGGGACACTGCTGTTTCCCTGGGGGGCGCTCGAAGAGGTCAGTGTGGTGGTGTCTACTGCTAAGTTACTGCTGGAGGTCAAGGTCTGTTGCTCCTGACTCAAGTCCTTCACAGGCAGAGCCACCAGACAGCCTAATGCTCCCGCACTCACAGTCTGCACGTCGTCCATACTGAAGCTGCCCTGCTGAAGAACTGGGGCTGCTGTCCCAAGAACGAGAGGGCTGTCCAGGCTCGGAGGAATGTCACTGTGGGCCACCAAGACCAGTGGTTCCACGGGCCCAAGAGAACTATTATTAGCAGGGAGGTTGCCCCCCAGAGAGGAGCTCACAGAAGTCACATCAATAGTCAGGATTCCAGGGTTCAGCGCCTCCTCAGAGGAGCCGGGTGCCCCACTACCGTCGCCAGGGGCGTCGGAGAAGAGTGCCGCCAGGTCTATGTTGTTGAGCTCGCTTTGGCCTGGGCTGCCGAGTTCACTGCTGGGCGTAAGAGAACTAGGTGCGCCGAGCTGAGGGAAGAGATCTGAAAAATGAATGAATATTCCAGTTATTTTGTGCCCTCAGAAGACTAGAAAGTTTTAGCAAATGACCCATTTGCTTTGGTGGTAAGGGGAGCCCATCTGGGGGCTCCACCCTAAAGCTCCTAATCCACAGTGCCTAGGGGAATCAGATGTCCAGTTCTCTGCAGCAGCCACTGCCCTCCTCCTGCCCCAAGGCCCGGCATGTACAGGTGGCCACATACTGAGGAAGGCACTGCTTGATGGTGTGTGGGCATCTTTCCAGCTTATGTCAAGTCCTTGAGCTGACAGGAATTTCTCCAAACAGAAAAAATGACTCAAGAATTCCTAATGTCATATTAACTGATAACAGAAGAAGCAAGACTTGAATCCATGTCTTTTGTAGCTTCAGACCCTATACTGCTATGCCACAGTATCTACCTCTGAGACTAACACTTTCCATGGAAAGCAAATCTTCAGAAGTCAGATACAAGCTGAACTCTGCTTCTAGGCTACTTTTGGAATCAGCTTGTGTCAGTTTAAGTCTCATCAAACTATGCCCCACTCCATAACTAGCTGCCACTCCAGAATGGATCTGAGTCATCTCGGGGTGATCAGTAGGAAGTAACTGGCCTAACTCTGGGCAGGATCAAGGCTACAACTCTAGGGAGGTGCAGAGAACTGGGACATTTGATTCCCCAGGACACTGTGGACTAAGAGCTTCAGGACAGAGACTCTCCAGATGGGCTCCCCCTACCACCAATGTACTCCCTCTAATGCTCGCTCACTCCTTCCATCCCCTCAGGCTATCACCATCTTAGGAGTCTAGGGGACACATCTTTGGCCCTATACCATCAGGTGCCTGGGCTTTAAGCATCATTTAATAAGTATAGAAATATTAAGAGTCCTCTTCATTCAGTTTTAATTGCTGCGTGTTAACACTCTCCAAATATTTGATAGTTCCTCAATTAATTTAAATAAGAATCATCCTTGGAGAAATAAGGAACATTAACGAACTTTCAAAAAATGTCAGTGAACAATTCAAGTCAGGCATACACAAATACCCGCCAGTCATCTCAAATCCTAGGACCTCCAAGCACCAAGCAAACAAAATGGGGGCTCAAAGAATGTGGGCAAAGGCATCACACAAGGTTTTGATCTTATTCTCTCTAAAGAAATTTCTATGTGTACCTTGAATATGCCAGTGCCCGGCCAAAGGGAAAGACTCTCTCAGTCTCTGGTTCTACTCCTCCCACACCAACTGTTAGCTGCTCCTCAGCACAGTTTCTAGCTTTGGATGCCCAGGCAGAATGCCGATTAGATTTGCAATATAAACCTATGGAAGAATCTATTTGAAACTCCTCCACCCCCAAAAGAATTAACCAAATTCAGAATATATCTTTCCTATAGTTGTCATGTTACAGTTTAAAAGTAGGAATAATATATGACTGCTTCCTCAGTAAATCTCTCTGTGAGCACCAACGGGGAGGGGGAGGAGGGGAATGTGATTCTTTAGAGAAATTAAAACCGGAAACCCATGCCACATTTCCACAACTTTCCAAAAATTCCCTTCACCTTGAGGATCCAGCCCTGTGAAAAGATTAAGAATTATCACCTCAGTGCAAATAAAAACAACAATTCATCTATAAATTTCCTATTTGGCTTTTAACAATTCTACTAATATGTACTGGAGACCTGCTATGTACAAGAGCCAGATAGTCAAAAATCATTAAAAAAAATTAACAGACCACCAGCATAAGGTAACAACTGTGGCCTCACACCAGCACTTCACTGCTTGTGTCACCTCAGGTTCTCCTTTGTCTTGGCTTCTCTGTCAGTGATAGCGGGGCCAGGACCCCCACTTCAGGACCACCGCTGAGGATGAACTCAAACCAGGGCCTGATACAGCCCCTAGCAGAGCTGGCCCACAGTAAATGGACACCCCAAGTGCCTGTGGCTCAAGAGGTGGCAATGGATCTGGCCATCTACTCCTGGCATGCAGCAGAGAGAACGACACAGATGAACCAGTATCATGTCACACATGTGGGGGCACAGGCATCACAAAAGCCTGAGAGGCTTTCACGTTCAGTCAGAGCAAAGAAATACATGAACAGAAATGTATGATACCACTGCTGGCTTTTCAGAGAGTCAGGGAAGGAAAAAGGGCACAGTGGAGGACGACCGCCACGGATCCCTCACTGTCCTGCCTTTTCCAGGCCTCTCATCCCAATCCTGTCTTGAAACGCAACTTTTCTGATCTTCGAGGACATTCCACAACAGTGGGACGGAGGAGACATACAAGAGTGCTCAGAAAGACGGGACACAGAAGGATGAAAACAGACAAGGGGAGGACAAAAGCCACAGTGGGAGAGAGTCTGAAGACACAAGCCAGGAAAAGCCCACGCAGCAGAAGACTGAGTGGTCGCCAAGGAATGCACAGAGGCAAGAAAGTGGCAGCAGAGTCCAAGCGAGGCCGCTGGGCTTGGAAGCCACGGTCCATGCAGGGAGATGTCACTGCACTCGATTTACTTAACCTATAAAAGTAAAACTTCAAAAAGGAGCTAAGGAGGGAGCATCTTATTCTTTCTACCTCGTTGTAGTGCCCGAAGAGGGACATAAATCAAGCAGACCTGGGCGCCTGTTGTGCTGTCTGACCACATGTGCCTTCATGCTGTGCTTGGAGGTGAACAGGCGGTTACAGCTGGAGACTGGGCAGCGGCTTTTCGGAGCACCCACATCCTGCAGGTGCTTCTTAGAGTGAATGTACAGACTGCTGCGAGCGGAGAACCTGGCACAGCAACCTGAAACAGAGGAAACCAGTGCTAAACCTAAAGATTGCCAAGGAGGCAGTGCAGCCATCTTCTCATCACATCAGGAGCATGAGGCAACACATGTCCACCTTCAGTCACTGGCAAGAAGCAAATACCCAACAGCCCTTAGAACTGCAGTGTAAGGAATTAAATCCAAAAGCAAACTCTGATTTTAAAAGAAGATTGGAAGTTCCATGTCAGCTGTGTGTAAGACACGCAACCTTGGACAAATTACTCTGAGTGGGTTCCTTTATCCACTACACAGGGCTGCTGGGAAGATTAAGGCAAGAGTGAAACAACCCCTTGAACTCCACTGCTGAAGATGTATACCGCACAGTAGTTAAGCTACTACGATGTGAGCAACTGTAATCCTATGACACCGCGAGCTGAACACTGAACAGACCACCCAAGTCCCTCTCGTTTGATCAGTGAGAAACAGAGGCCTGGATGGGTGGATGGGTCAAACAAATGGCCTTAAGTAGGAGATTGAGTGGAGCCTGAAGCTCGCACTGCCCCACTGCCCGCTTCACTGCTTAGCTAGTCAGGAAGACCACAAACCTGCATGCCTGTCAGAGGGAAAACAAGATAAATTCAAAACCACAGCCACCTTCCCTTCGCACTGATTCCCATGGCTGGACTTCTGTTCCACGGGGACCCAGAGAAGTCCTCGGCTGCTATTAGCTAGTGATATGGCAAGGACATGTAAACAACTGGTCATCACACAAAAGGCAAGATAAAATCGACATTAAAATCGTGAGGTGTTTGGAAGGAGAGAAAGAGCATGCCTCCTGAGAGAACAGACGAAGGTCACAGGAGGCAGACGGCATCCGAGGTGACTGGGCCCTGATGAACGGTGGGGCCACCCACAGCGGAGCAAAAGGACACCAGGCCAGAGGTGCTGCCAGGAGCAGGTGTGGAGCCCACCGGGGCGGCAGGAGTTCAAACCAGCACGACTGGATTCCAACTCTAGCTCAGGTTCCTGTTTATCCTTTCTGAATCTCCTTGTCTGTAAAGTGGGAATGACACCTGCTTTGCAGGGACCAAGATGATCAATCGAACAGCACAACCTACAGAATACCTGCACGGCGCCTGTGGTAGGGAGTACCTGCACAGTGCCTGTGAAAGCGGACATGCCGGCAAGGTGGGTACCCATGCCTAAGTCTGGAGAAGGGCTACTTCAGGGAAAGAAGCCATAAAGGCAGTACTGGGGTTGAGTTGGCATTCACCTCTGGTGAAGAATCATACCTTTGGCATTCTAGAGGGGTAAAGATCTCCTTAATACTTTTCAGAAAGCCTAGTTTTACTATTGCCCAATCACAGCATGATTAGTTACCATTTACTGAGTCCATAATATGGACAGATGCCAAAACAGGCATTTTTCACATATTATTGTACCCAGCCCTCACAATCACACAATTAAACAGGTAACTAACTGCAACCACATCTAGTAGATGTACCAGGGGCCAGTAGTCAACCCAGGTCTGATTCTGAAGTCTGTTTTTATCCAGTATGTTACTCCCAAAATAGAGCAATTAAGTAAAAATGAGCCAACCCAACATAATGCTCCATTCATATTGTCTTTAAGCAACTTAAACTTACGTTTAAACAATTTAAAACTTACATAGAAGTGAACACAGTACTAGATTAGAACTCAGAGTAACAATAAAATCTACCTTCCACGGGACACTCGAACGGCTTTGTGCCCAAGTGCGTGATGCTGTGGCCTTTCAGATGCTCTGCTCTGGTGAACGACTTCCCACAGCCTTCCACGGGGCAGGTGAACCTCCGGTCGTCGTCATGCTTCCTGCCGGGACAGAAAAGCAAGGTAATGCTGGTTCCGCACACAACCAGGGGCACCAGGTCTCAGAGGTGACTCTCTGTTTAAAATTCTGTAAACTATACCAAAGCACAAGCTCTTCACATTTGGAAAAAAGATCAGCATATTGCAGAAAATCTTCATTCTACCTCTAGCTTGTATAGGGAGATCTGTAATTTAGTTACCTTACTTACCTGTAACTCTAAATTCTATTTTAATGACTAAGCTACACGAGTCAGACACAACAATTAGTGCTGCTTTGATCCAGGAACAGCTGAGTCCCAAATGTATTAATGAAGCTGCTTCCACTATTTAGAAATCCTGATAATAAACAAGTTTTCTAAGTTATAGAGGACAATGAGACGTGTGCACAGAGAACTGACTACCAGGCTAAAAGGACACTCTCAAGTCACCCATTCCTATTCCTAAGTAATTTTTTTTTAAAGATTTATTTATTTATGCATACAAGAGCTGGAGTACAGGCCAGAGGTGTGTGTGGGGGGGGGGGGGGAGTGAGAGGATTCACCAGAGACAGAGCAGGGAACAGAACAGGCAGATCAACCAAAGTACACTGCTAAGGGGAGAAACAGGCGAATTAGGAGAGGTCTGCTGCACCATGTAGGTTGCTCCTTGGCAGGCTGGGGGTTCAAACTCCTGCTGCAGAGGCTGTGGACAGCTGCATAGGTTGCACCACCAGGGACGCCCTAAGTAATATTTTCATTTTAAACCCCAGCTGCACAAGTGTAGACAAACCACCCAACCTCCATCAGTCCCAGTGCAAAACAGAATACCCAAATCAGAGCTGTGGCAGAGGTTAGAGATTCACAGGTAAAGCACAAGCATTACCAGTGCACACACTAAGCCCCCCAAGGTGATTATCACCATGGAGTCTGTGGAAGAAACTTTCCTCACATAAGGAAAGCATGCACTGCAGTGTTAAGTTTTTCTTTTTAATACCTACTTATATATTAATTACATTAAACAAAAAAAGTCTATATAGATGAAAATCTCTTTAGGTGATCAGAGTGAATTTTTTTTAATAGCCTTCTGAACTTTCCACGTTATGTACACTGAGCTTCTTTTATTATAACTTAAAAAATCTGCACAGAGGGCCTCTCTGGTGGCGCAGCGGTTGAGCGCTGGGTTGCGAAGCTGCCCGCGGCCTCTGTGGCGCCAGTTCGATCCCCGTGGCCTCTGCAGTGCCGGTTCGATCCCCGGCTGCTCCCCGGCCACCGGAGGAGGGTCCCACATGGCGCGCAGACCTCTCCTGCCGCCCGCTGCTCCCCTCAGCAGTGTACTTCGGTCCTTCTGCCTGCTCTGCTTCCCGCTCTGGCTCTGGTGAATTCTCTCACCCTCCCGCGCTTCTGGCTGTACCCAGTGCATGTATAAACAAAACAAACAAATAAATAAAACATGCCTCTATAAAAAAAAAAATCTGCACAGAATGGAATACATTATTCAATCATAAGGAAAGGCAAATGTTGCCACTTAAGAGAAAAAGGAAGTTAGAGGAAACTGTAGTAAAACAAGTCAGAGTGACAAAAAAAATAAATACTGGACATACACATAGCAGACGGTCCAAAAAAGCAAGATACTTATAAAAACTAGCAGACACTAATAAAATGAAGATAAGCAGACTTATCTCTGAGGATAAGAGCGGCAAAAGGCCAAAGGGGGATAAGGGATGGTGGCGGTGGGGGGGGGGGGCTGGGGGGGGGCAACGACGACTAGGACTAGACGGACGGGACCCCTATAGATATTTTATCCACAGGCTTCTGCTACTGACAAACCACTCATCTCCACAGGGGGTAATTCATACACTCTCGAAGATTACCTTTTGTGCCTCAGGAGCTTAGACATGCTGGTGAAGGTCCAGCCACAGCTGTCAGAGTCACAAATAAAAGGTCTTTCACCTTAGAAAAGAAAAGAATCACACTGCGTCATTATAAATCCAAAAGCTAACACAAAGATAAACTTTGGGTCCAAATGACGTTTTCACTCTACCTGTATGACTTCTCAGGTGAATCTTCAGACGACAGGCTTTATCGTACTGCTTGCTGCATCCAGGAAAGGAGCAAGAGAAGAGTTCTTGTTCCCGGAAATGGGCCCGGTTATGGGAGAACAGAGCACTCACTGTGATGAACGTCTTCTCACAGCCTGAGCAAAGAGAGCAAACCCTGCTCGTTAGCGTGACAAAATCGCACAAGACCGCTCAACGAGTTACCCCCACCCCGCCCCTCGGGAAACTGCTGGCACTGCGTGGACAGGGAAGAACATGATTTAGAAACCTTTAGAAAGTTATGAACACGGATGGCAGGGTGGTTAAGGGCATCCAATAAGCTGGTGGGGTGGGGAACACGGGGAACTTGCCATCATGTGACTCCGAGAGGAAGCCTTCCACTCGCAGCCACCTGCTCGCAGGTTCTGCAGTGAGCACCACTTATGTGTCTCTCCCGTGAACTCAACTGTCAATGTTACCCACAGGCAACCCAAGAAAATCCAACGAGAGAAAAGGAATACCTTAAACCCTCATTTTACATTGCTGACAGGTTCTTGGAATTGAGAGGGTGTCCCGTGAAACCAATTTTACCACAGGCTAATTGTTATACACGTTAATAGGGATCCTACAGCTATTTCTGGTGACAAAAACATCATCAACCTTCTAAATAAGGGCCCTATACACTTCTACTAGACAATAATCATGCATCTTCTAAACCACTTCCCCTAGTTCAGGGGTCACTAGCGGCAGGAGCCGATCCCTTAAGCTCATCCCCAAAGCTCAGGGTCACGGCTGCACCAGCCCTGGACAGGACACCCTCTGTCAGGGGATGCCCTCATACACAGGCTGAGCCACTCCAATGAACCACCTCTGGGATGTGGGCGGAAACCAGAGTACCCAAAGAAAGTGCACAGAGACACCCGGAGAACGTTCGCGCTCCAGACAAAGGCCCGGTGGAGAGTCTTTCTTCCTTGTCAACTTTATGACAAGGAGGGGTTGTGCTTGAAAGGGCAACAAAATAGGGTAATGTGTGATACTCTGATGCCGCTTGGGGCCCACTGCACCCTCCACACTTGCAAACGTCCTCCCTGCCATCATCTGCAACCGGCAGCCCCTGGCAGCTGGCTTCCCTGGCTCCTTCTGCCCATTGCCTCCATGCTCCCGCCTCTGACAAAAGAGGTCACAGGCCATCTTTGCAAGCATGGCCGTTCCCATCGCTCCATCTTCAGCTCCCGTGAAAGAAGCCAAAACACCAGAGAATTCCCCGACTTTTCATAGCAAACGTTCTCTGCCGAACACATTCATAGTTAAAATAGGGTGGAAAATGTGAGGATGCAAGAGGATTATCAAGTGTCCTTTCGCGCAGGTCTTCCCAGAGCCTTCAACACCTGCCATCCTGCCTAAAAACCACCAAGCGGACACACGCCGCCTTGCGCAGCGCTGCACAGAAGCCGCGCCCAAGAAACGGACCCCCCAGCAACATTTAACTGAGAAATGGGATCGTCGTACAGGCCATCGGGTACATCAGAAAAGGCTAAATCTCTGTGCCTTAGTAAGAAGCAACACCCTGGCCCCCAATTCAACAATCAAGCGCTTAGATTCTGCCTCAGCCGTGTTTCCTACCACGGCCTCCTCACCTGTCCCACTACTTCTACCTGGATCAGCCCCCAGGGAGCTCATGGCTGCAACATTTAATGAGGCTTCGCTGGTGTCACTCCTGCTTTTCCACAACCTGAACACTCACTGATCATTCAACTCAAAACCCGCGGAGGAAGCCCTCATGCCCGAAAACAAGCTGGGTCCCTGATCTTCCTCATCGGACACTCAGAACGACACCCCTCGTGCACTGGCAGGGGACCACCTACACCCCCGTCAGGTTCCCAGAGTGCGCGAAGGAGAGGTTTTCAGTCAGTGCCCAGGAGGGATGCGCTAGACAGCCCACGGGCAAGTGGGGGGAAGATCAGAACCTCTTAAAATTCACTGTTCGTGTCACTCTTTCAAAGTCCCTCTATTTCAGCATGCTTTACACCACAGCTTCTGAGGAGGGCCAAGCGGGGATCCACCGTATCTCTGCACCCCTTGGGCACACACCAGTCTTTGTTTTAAAGGGACCGAAAGCCTCTACCGGGAGCCCCTCCCCTTCGCTCCTCACCCCCCCCCCCCCCCCAGATCAGCGGTGTCAACCACCAGCACCGCCTTCCACCCAAGTCCCCAGGCCAACTCCTTCCAGGCTGGAACCTTCTCTTCCTCCGTGTGGAGGCCTGACATCTAGCCCGCAGGCAATGGCAGCGAGCGAGAACCCCTCTGGGTTTTACCCACATTACTTGGCCTCCGCCTCTCTCATCCCCAAATGAGGATAACTTGTTGGAACTTCACAAAACCGTGAAGTCTGCAGATGCAAATTCAAAAGGGACACAAACTGCAACGCACCATACACTGGTCAGCCTCCCCGGGGGTCTCAGGTCCTGCATCCGGCTAGATTCCCCAGCGCGCGTCCAGCACGGGGTGCTGCCCCCCCCCCAACCCCCGGCTGACGAAAGACTGGGGACACGGGAAACTACAGACCCAAGGCCTGACTCAAACCCCTGGAAGAGCCTTCCCGTGGATGGAAGCCCCTGAAAGTCTGCAGCCAGCCGCGCGCGGCCCCGAGAAGGCCCTCGGGATGGGTGGTGCGGCCACCGCGATGGTTCCGCGGCAATGCAGGGCTTGGTGTCCACTCGAATCACCCGGAAAACACCAGCACCCCAACCCCGCGGCGCCCGCGCCCCTCCCCCTGGGCCGCGGACTTTAAATCCCGCGGGGCGCAGCAGCCGGAGGCGGGGCGCCTGATTCAGACCCGGGGTCCCGGGCGCCCCCCGCGCCCGCCGGCCGCGCGCGGTTACCGGGAAAGTCACACTTGTAGGGCCGCTCGGGCTCGAAGTGGCTGCGCTGGTGCGAGCTGAGCTTGGCGTGCGTGGGGAAGCGCTCGGCGCACACCTCGCACTTGAACAAGTTCTCCTGCTCGTGCCCCTTCATGTGCGCCTTGAGGTTGTACACGGTGGTGAACTTCTTGCCGCAGCCGCCCACCGGGCAGCCGAAGGGCCGCAGCTTGTCGTGCGACTGCAGGTGCCGCTTGAGCTTGTAGGACGTGGTGAAGGCCCAGCCGCAGCCGTCCAGGGGGCACTTGAAGGGGCGGCGGCCCTGGCTGCCCCCGTGCGTCAGCAGGTGCACCTGGAGCTGGTGCTTCTTGGCGAAGGCGAGCGCGCACTGCGGCTCGGGGCAGCGGTAGCCGCGCGCGGGGCCGGCGGCCGGGGGTGCGCGGCGGGCCTCGGGCGGGCGGGCGGCGGCCCCGGCCCCGGCCGGCGCGGCGGGCGGGCCCCCGGGGGCGGGCGCGGGCGGCGGCGCGGGCGCCAGCGTGAGGACGCCGCGGTCGAGGCGCACGAGCAGGTCGCGGCTGTCGAGGGCGACGGCGCCCGCCAGGGCCGCGCCGGGGCCGGGGGCGGCGGCCGCGCCGCTCGGGCCCGCCGCGGAGCTCGCGCCGGCGCCGGGCTCGGCCGCCCGCTGCCCGGGGGCCTCGGCCGCGGCGTCGCGCGCCACCTCCAGCAGCACCACGAAGGCGTCGCCGCCGTCCTCGGGGGGCGCCGGGCTCGCGCCGGGGCCCGCCCCCGCCGCCGCCGCCCGGGCCTCCCCGGCCCGCGGCCCCGGCCCGCCATCTTCCTGGCCCCGCAGCAGCAGCAGGCGGCGGCGCGCCGCGCCGGGGCTGGGGGGCGGCCCCGGGCCCCGCCGGAGCCGGCCGGGGACCCCGCCGCCATGTTGCGCCCCGCGCGGGGTCGGAGCGGCCGGCCGCGCCGGGTGGTCCATCTTGGGCCCAGCCGCGGCGTCCCGGGCGCCGCCTCGCAGGAAGCGCGGCCCGTCCCGCCCCGCCCCGCCCGCCCGCCGTGCGCCACGCAGCGCGGCCGCCCCCCCCGGTCGGCGCCAAAGCCCGGCGCGGAGCGCGGCCCGGGGCCGGGGCCGGGCCGAGCTGCGCGTGCGCGGGAGCCGCGGCGGGGCGGGGCGCGCGAGGCCTCCTGGGCCAGGGGACAGCCGACCCCTGCCCCCCCCCCGCACCCCCAAGCCGGCGCGGCCCGCGGGTCCCCGGGGCTCCCCGGCCCCTCCCTGGCCCCCTGGGCCTCCCTGCCTGCATTTCCTAACGCCTTTCCTGCGGAGCCTCACACCTCGCCTGCGGCTCTTCCTTGTTCTTGCCTGAGCCCAGCCGCGCTCCCCGGCCACCTCCTCAGTTCGCGTCCCTCTGGGGCGCCTCCGCCCTGCCTCCCCAGGCGGACCCCGGTCCACTCCGGGTTCTTGGGATCTGAAGAAGGGGGCTTCACAGCTGGTCCAGCCGCCACGCTCTCCACCCAGTCTATTCTCTTCAAGGAAGAGCTAGTGAACTTCCAAAAATGCCAATCTTAAAGGCGGCGCTATCAAGCAGCCCAGCCTCTGCAGCAGGAGTTCGATCCCCCGTCGGCCAGGGAGCTACCCACATGGCGCGGCAGACCTCTCCTGTCTCCCTGCTGCTCCCCTCAGCAGTGTAATTCAGTAGATCTGCTTGTTCTGCTCCCTGCTGTCTCTGGTGAATCCTCTCACCCATACCCCCTCCCAATAAATAATGCGGTGTGATTCCAAGTCCATGAGGTCCCTCAAGCAGTCAGATTCATAAGACAAAACTGAATGTGGGTGTCCGGGGCTGGAGTAGGAGAAGGGGGAGTTAGTGTTTAATAGAGACTGAGTTTCAATTTAGGGAAAAAAAAGTGCTGGAGATGGATGTGGTGTTGATTGCACAATTGTGAGTGGACATGAGGCGGCTGAACTGGTCACTTAAAACGGTTAAGATGGCTAATTTCATGTTATGTTTATTTGACCACAATAAATGGGGAAAAGTTTAATGAAAAACAGTTGGCTGCAATGAAGATGACTTTTCCCTTTGGGTTTGTGGTTTTGTTTTTTTTTTTTTTTTCTTTTTGGCTTTTTCAAGAGTGGCTAACATATTTTAAAAACATTTTTAAATGGGTGAGGTTAGCTTTATTGAACCTTTGGAAAGAACGTGTCCTTTCTCCCATCTAAGAGCGGGCAGGCCTTCTGGGTGGCATGAGCTGCTCTGGGCTTCCTTCAGGCTTCTTGTCCCAGACCTTCCTCCCCCCTTCCGGCTGGCCTCAGTCACCAAGGGGCCCTGCTGCCTCTGCTGACCTTCCCATATGGGTCCTTAGGTCTTGGAGCCCCTAGCAGGGTGAGGGGAGCCAGCATGGAATTTTGGGCAGAGGTGTGATATGCCCTCATCACGTTTTACAATCATCTTCCTGAGTGCAGAACAGACAAGAGACAGATTAACATGAGAACGGAGGCAGGGAGGCCCCAGCAGGAGTCGAAGTGAGACTTGCCTCGTCTTTAATAATATACAGGTAGCCAAAGGAGTGGGCCAATTCTGCACCGTCAGGTACAGACCATGCCCTGCCAAACTGTGTTTAACTGTGTTTAATTTAAATTGAACGTAAGTCAAATTTGAATTATCAATAATTAAGATAAAAACGTCAGAGTCTGACTCCTTGATGAAACCAGCCAAACATCAAGCACTGACTGTGCAGCCACCACACTGAACTGTGTGGATACAGTGAGTCCATTCTAGCAGGGAACTCTGGGGCTGGGGGTTGGTGCTGGCCGTTGGCAGAGTATCTCTGCCACCTAGCCTGCTCAGGCTCTATTAGTTCTGTTTCCCTAGAGCGATTCAAATCCCAACAGAAACCATGCAGGTGATATAAATGCAGGAAGCAGATGCACGTAGGAAATGAGCACCTGTTTCCAAGAATGAACAACTAACACATTTGGCCTCACCACTGGAGGACAGTAGGGATTGGTAAGGACTGTGGCAAATTAGAAAAAAAAAACATGTCCAGCCCCAAGGGACCTCCAGGCTTCCAGCAATTGCTACCACAGAGGAGGTGAACGCAGTATCACCTGATGTCTTGATTTCTTTAAGTAAACCCCAAATCTAGGTTTTTAAGTGATATCTCCAAAGCTTAAAAATTGGTGACAAAGTCAAAACATTTTTAAACAGGGCAGACCAAACAAAATGCAAAGGCAAGTCAAGTCTGGCCCCCCGTCAGGTGAAGGAACACTTTGGAAAGCCAAGGATAAGAGGGCTCAGCTCTCAGCCAGGCTCTACTTAACTCATCTGGCCTGGCCGGCAAAGAAAGCCTGATTCCAAGTGAGTTCCAGGTTCTCAGCGGGCAGAGGCTGCCCAGGAAGAGGCCCTGAGACATTCTCATCCTTGAATCTTCAAAGCAACTGAAGGATTTACCCACAAGGCCAATTATTTTTGTTGTAATCATTTTGATGAAAGCATCTCTAAGTGGACTACACATCCCTGAGTTCTTAAAAATAAGACTGAACTGAACATGCTGTTCCATCCACTCCATGGCTGCCGAGGCTGTGGCCAGCTGCCCTGACTTCCCCAGTGAGCCCCATGTGGCCTCGCTCTGGATGTCAGTCATCCCTGCTGGCAGCTGGCAGCAGGCTGAAGGGCAGCGGCCCAGGGAAATAGCTCACTGGAATCCACCTGAGATCTTGCCCTGAAGCTGGTCATGAAGCCCTGCCTGTCCTTTATAAGGGAAGGTTGCTAGACAAGGAAGGGAAAGGAAAACCTGGTCTTAAAATTGAACACAACTTCTTTGTTTTTCCCTAGGAATAAGGAATGTTCACGAAGATATATGCACCAGGATGCTTTCCTTGGGGTCTTGTTGACAGATGATACAGCAATTTCGACACTGTGCTGGCTTCGTGGAACACAACCCCTGCTGGGATGGCTTTCACAGGAAAGCACCAGGGAATGTGGAGCTGGGAGGGCTGGTAGGCAGCAGCTCCCACGCCGCCAGCTCTGCCTTTCTACTGACACATCTCATGTGCTGCCTGGTCTTCATGGTCACGGCATAGTTGCTGTGCTTCCAGGCATCGCACCTGAGGTTCTCACAGGAAGAAGGGGCAGAGGCAAAAAACAATCCTGCTAGATCTATCTAACAACAGTATTCCCAGAAAGTCCTACTCGGCAGACTTCCACCACATTTCATGGCCACAACTAGCCAACGGTCACTCCTACTTACAAAAAAAGGCTGGACAGTCAACACTCTTTGACTAGGTAAGTGTCTGTCTAGACAAAATTAGGGTTTTATGAGGATAGAAAAAGGGGAACATGGCCACTCCCCTGGAGTCTAGCTTACCTAGACTGACCCCTTCTCTGCAGACATGGAGGGGGAGGGTTGTCAAATTTTCCATCACCCCCTTAGAAGCCCATCCCCCAATCTGTCAATTCATTGTTTAGGAACCAAGACCAGGATCAAATGGGAATGACATGCCTGCTCCAGGCTCACCTCCCTCTGGGTGCCGCTGCTCTGCACAGTAAGGTCAGGGGGTGCAGGAGGTGTGGGTGTCTAAGTGTGGTGGGCTGCAGAGGGGCCTGTTCCAGGGCAGCCCCGGCCTGATTCCCTGCGTGGCCCTGGAGGTTCACAGGGAAGGGAGCAGCCCCCAGCCCTCAGATGGTGAGGAGCAAGGTGCGAGGAGAGGGGCAGGCTGCCCTCTCTCCACTTGGCTTTTCATAGTCTGCGTGGGAACACAGCCGATTCCTCCCCAGCCCCCAGCCCCCAGCCATTGCCTGCGGCGGGGGCGCAGGTGTTGTTACTCTGTGGTGCAGCTTTGGCGGTGGAGCCTCAGGGGGCCAGGGCCCCGGTGTGCTGCAGGCAGCATTAGGAGAAAACTAAGGACTATCTGGCCCTCACATCCATGTCTTTATTTAGGAGAAATTCTCATTTTATGAAAGAAGCAGTCTGAGATTCTGGAAAGCAAGTGCTGGCCTCTATAATCCTCCATTAATATCAGATATAAATAAATCAACATTTTCTGAGCT
The DNA here is from genome assembly GCF_964194135.1 of Talpa europaea. Classification (NCBI taxonomy): domain Eukaryota; kingdom Metazoa; phylum Chordata; class Mammalia; order Eulipotyphla; family Talpidae; genus Talpa; species Talpa europaea. Next base: position 95,062,644 of record NC_140078.1, read on the forward strand.
GGTGATTCTCTGTAATGCCTGGTCAGTTACAATGGCAAGGTGCCCATCTCTGGGTGGCCACAAACAGGGAAACAGCAGCCCGGGGATGCTGCTCCCAGCCTGTCTCCAGCCTGGCCCACAGCAGGATGGTGGCACTGTCTGTCCTGGATTGGCGGGAGGGCTAGCTGACCCCTCTGACCTCTCCCTAAAGGGGCCTATTCTGGGGAAGGCAAAGGGTTAGCTTTAGGTCTCCCCAGTGGAGCCAAACAAATGTTCCCACCCCAGGAAGCCCATCACTGCAGCCAGAGGGCAGGGCCCTCCTTGGGGGTCTCCCCCTACAGCCACCTGCGGCCACCTGTGCTCTCCTCTCCAAGACTCAGCCCAAGAGCTGGACAGTCACAAGGGGAAGGCCACTCACAGCCTGCAGCACCCTGAGAGGACAAGGAGGGGGCATCGGGCAGCTATGGGTCAGGGAGGTGGAGGGGGGGGCCTGATAGTGGGGAACTGTCACAAAAAGAAAGCAGGGCTATGTAATTGCTTTTGGCTGGGGCCGCTGCACCCATAGCCTTGTTGGGCTATGAATCCAGCTGTTACTGGACTTTGGGGGTGGCGGGGGGAAGGCTCAAGAATCCAGCCTCAGGCCCAACTTGCTTCCTGGAAGACTTCTGTACTAAGCGACGCAGCTGCGCTTCTCAGTGTCCCAAGATGCCTGGCCGTGGGGAGCCCCTCCTCTCTTTTCCCCCCAACATGGTATCTCTAGTCCCTTAGGGCAGAGCCCAGCCTGCCCCCCTCCCACCACTGGGCCCACCCTGCCCACGACACTGTAAATGCTTCTGGTCAAACCTTTATTTCCCTGTCTTTTTCTCTGGACCCTCCAAGTTCAGGGCCTGGGCAGGTTTCTTTGTGTACCCAGAGCCAGGGGCACTGCACACACCACAGACTGGCTAACAGACAGAAACACAGTCTCGGGGTAAATGCAAGGCAGACGGGGTGACTGATAAAACCCGGCCCCCCGGTGGCAGAGGGAATAGGAGGAGGCTGAGCAGGGGCCTGGTGGATGCCCAGCTCAGTCAGTTTCATCTGACAGACACCCCTGAACAGCTCCTGGAGTCTGTTCTATGACTTTCCTGTGGAGCAGCATGGCCCTGGCCTTGGCACCCCAGGCACAACTGGCTCGAGCCTGAATTAGGAACAGTGTGGCACCCCTCCAGGGCGTGGTGAGGTGTGTGTACACAGCTCCTGAGACCACGAGTTGCAGGTGTGCAGGGTAGGTGTGGGGAGGGTGGGCAGTGGGTGGAGGAGACCAAGGCGGGTGAGGGCAAGGTGGCCAGTCTTGGGCCCGGGCCCTGGCTTATTGCCGCAGGGCCTGCTGGAGCATCTGCTCATCTACCACCTCCTGCGGGAGCGTCACCACCAAGCCCTTGTTCTCCTGCATGGTCTGGCAGATGATCTCGTAGGCCTTGTGGTTCCCAGACCAACAACGCCGGGCCACCTGGCAACAGGGCAGGGAGAGGCAGTGGTTTCGGGCTGGCACCAGCATCACCTCATTTCCAAGATCAACCCAACAAGACAGTCTGGGCACCCTTCCGTGGGCTCCAAGGCCCCTGGCCCCTCCGCTTCAGGGACCTTGTGCTAATAAGCCAGCAGTGTTTTGCAGCCCCCCCCGTTCACCTCTCCCCTTCTCTTGGCCAGACTATGGACAAGTGCTTTATTCTCTTCTCTGCTCTGAAACTGGCCATCCTTCCACGCATTCTCCCCCATCTCCACGCTGCCATCTTGCCAACCCAACCCTCACCCCACACACAACCCCCACATCTGACCAGGAGAGATATGACTAAGCAGGAAGCGCTGCAGGGCTGCCCCCCCCCCCCCGCCCCGCCTATTTTCTGGGGAAAAAGGAGCCAGAGCTCTGGCTCGGTCCCCAATCTGAAGTGACAGTGAGGGACGACGAGGGGAGAGGCCGGGGTGACTTACCCCATTGGAGACGTCCCAGCCAAGCATCATCCTGGCCTTCTGCTCGGCCTCCTGGCTCCCGTCCAGCACGAGGCCAAATCCCCCGTTGATCACCTCACCCCTGCAAGAAGCAAAGGCCACTCAGGTCACTCATGGGCCCTACTCCTGTGGGGAGTAGTCAGAAATAAGGATGGGCGACTTGGGGGAGCTCCTGCCTGGGGGTGGAACTCTATGCTGCCCCCTCGTGCCCCCAGCTTCACCTCCTCGGCCCCCAGCCATCTGCAGTCCTGACCACCTGGATGTGGCAAGTGCGATGTGGCCTCCGGGGCAGGCAGTCTCCTGCGCTGCCTTCCCAATTGCCTCTTATCTTCCTAAACCCTTCTTTCTGCTTGCTTCAGGTACATTTTGGGGTCCTGGTTCCTGGATTTGAAGGCAGAGTTCCTTTATTTTCAGTATTTCTTGTTTCTGTTGAATGCACATCTCCAAGGTTTGCTCCGACGCCCCCCTCTCACAGACCTGCTGTACTCCGTGTTCCTTCTCTTCATAGATGTCACTGGCTCTTAAGCGTGTGGATGTGGTTTCCATTTCCTGCGGGTTTGCCTGGCCGTGCTTCTCCGTCAGCACCACAGGCGCTCCAGTGCCTCCACGTCCATTCTCACGTTCTCGTCTCATGGCGTGCGCTGCCCACGTCCGGCCCGCTCAGCTCGCATCCCACGCCCCTCACCCATGTGCTTCCTCTGGTTACACACACACACACACAAGAAGTTCCCTTCCTCTTGGCAGCACTGGCCAGGACTCTGCTGCCAAACAGGAACCCCTGGGGCACCTGCAACCCAGTTTTCAGCACCACTCGCGGTGAACCTGCCCTTGCTCCTTCCCACACCTGAGAAGTACACCTAGTTTCTCCAGTCTCAGATCCTCCAGGCCCATCCAGATTTACCTGCTTCTCTGCCTTTCCTGCACCGACTGACAATGTCAGCCAGGGCCACTGAGAAGGTGAGGATTCCTTTGTCTCAGGAGGTCCCTGGGACCCCACCCTGGCAGGAATTGAGCACCTCTGGTGAATATGCGGGCTGCCCTGCCTCGCCCTTGGCCTGGGTCCCTGCACTTGCAGTCCTGTGCCCACAAGCTAAGATTGGAGGGTGCTCCCAACACACTTCAGGTTGGCACCTGCTCACCTCTCAGAGGCTGAGGCCAGGTGTTAGGAGACAGGAGTGGCAGCCACACAGGACACTCGTGAGTCCCTTGACCAGAGAGGTCTTTGGGAAATTAGAACTATATTTTTGGTATAGGGAGCCTGGGTCCCAGCTGGTCAGAAATCCAAGCCAACCCTACCCTAGGCAGGCTGGCCCAGGAAGAGGGCCTGATAGCGGCAGCCCTGCTGACGGTATGGCCTTGGGGTACTCACGAACGGGGTCGGGACACTGTGTCTTTGAGAAAAACATGCAAGTCAATCCCAGCATCACACACAAAGAAAAAATAAATGCCAAGTGTAGGGTAAGGAAAAATGTCAGGCTTTTCTGCCCTCCCGCCATCAGGATAGATGATGGATCTTCGCGGTCCTGAATGCATGCCTGATGGCGGGCACCTGGAGTAGGGTGTGGGCATAGGTAGATGGGATTCACCTGGGCTAAGATCGGGCTTTTAAGGGCGGCGTCACGGGGACGCCAGCAGAAGCCAAGAAGCCGAAGAGAAGCAAAGAAGCAGAAGCAGAGAACACCAGAGAGCCCAGAGAGAGTGCGTATTTGCTGGGGGCTGGGAAGCCTGCCAGCCTCCCAGCCCCCCCAGCACCCCTGCCTGCCGTGTACCTGGTAATCCCAATAAAAGCCTGCAAAACCCCTGAGGACTCTGACTCCTCCTTTACCCAGTCTGCATGGGATCAGAAAACCTGCACTGTGGCCAGTCCTGCCCTTACACCAAGTGTACTAAAGAAGAAACTGTTCAAAGTGTTTAAGATTAATAAAGTTTAGGAGCATGCCTTCTCTTAATTCAGAAAATTATAGTTTAGAAGCTTGTTTTCCTTAACTCAGGAGGGGAGGTCTTTTAAAGCAAAATTTAAAACACTAAGAGCCAGAATAGAAGCATCACTAGATAAAGCTGTGAAGCACTGCTGTGTGGGGAGTTGTGGCTTGAGGGCCTCCCTGGGCACCCCTTCCAGAAAGCCCAGCTGTGGGGAAGGTGGCTTGCTCACAGCTCACAGCCGGAACTTCTGAGGGTCCTTCTCGTGCAGAGACTGCCTAATGCCAGAGGCCTGGCGCCTGCCTGCTTGGTCTTCGCCTTGGCTCCAGAGACCCTTGGCGGCTGGCAAGGCTGCTGCATTGTGAGGAGACTGAGGTCTCCCCCGCTCAATCCCGCTGCTCCCTCTTTCCTTTCCCAGCCTTTTGTACACTCCTAACTCCTCTGCATCTGCCTCCTGGAGAAACCAGCCGGCACAGATACAATTAACGAAGTTCAAAGGCAATAAGCACCCAGTGCCTGCACTTTTTTTTATCCAGAACAGCTCAAGAATGCCCCCAAATCCAAAAGAACAAGCACAAGACTCCAAAACAAAAAACCTGGCCTTAAGCAAGTTGAAACAAAACAAGGATTTGTTACTTCTTTGTGACTCCGCCAGCCTGGCAGTTCCCATGTTTAAAAGTGAGATAATAGCCACTGTTAATAAGGACATGCAGATAGGAATTTTTATTTAGGAAAACTGGCGGTGGCTTTCAAAGTTTAAAACCTCCACCTGTTTGGAACCTGTGATCGTAACTGGCATGCGCGTGATAAAGGTTAATATTTACGGGAGGTGTGCCACGTGCCAGGCCCTGATCTGGCTCCTTTACAAGTGACTGGTGGGGGGTTATTAGCACATGCATTTGGGCCAGCTGCAGCCCCAGCTCGCTGCGAAGTCTGGGCAAAGTTGCTTATCCTTTCTGAGTAGTGCTCTGGGGGCAGCCGTGGGATGAGAGAGCTCGGGAGTTTGCGAAGAGCATTCCTCTCAGGAACCCGTGAGCGGCGGGGCACCAGCCAGCAGTGTCCTGCGTGCAGCCTGCCACTGCATCCCTGCACCATGGCCTTTGGCTCAAGCCCTGCACAGCCCTTTCTTGCCTTCTGTTGTCCTGCTGACTATGGTGTGTGGATCCTGGGAGGCAGCAGATATGGGTCAAGATCCCGGCTCCGTCACCACCTCTGTGGCCTTGGGCAAGTTACTCAGCCTCCTTCGGAGTCATTCTCTCTTCACCTCCAGGACCGACTGGCCCGTAAACACCAATTACTCAAGAACCAGGCCTTCTTCTCCGTCTTGGTTTTATCCAGCTGGTGTATCAGAAAGGACACACGCTCCGGTCACATTTTCCATTAATTAGAGCCATCTGACTGCGTTGCAGCTCGGAATTCTGGCCTTGAAAGGCACAAGGCCAAGCCAGCCCATTGGAATGCTCCAGGAAGCCCGAGTGCCGAAGGACTTGGCTCTGAAGGGCAAGGCCAGGCTTGATCCAGTTAAAACAGCTGCGAGGTCAGTTCAGAGGTAGTCAGGCCCCGGGCAGCTGTCCTCCCTGAAGCCACAGCGGCCCCTGCTGCTCGGAGCCCCCAGGACTCTGGCTTGGGCTGGGAGCCTCTCTAGGTGACAGGGGCAGAAGCTGACTCAAAGCAGGTGCGGCTGGATAACTTCCCAGCGCCCCTGCTTCCTTATCTCTGAAATGATTTTCCTCCTAAGACTAGGCAAGAGAATGGGTTCCAAAATATTAGCAAATGTTTGCCATAGGATTTATGTACAATAAATATTAAGCAATATCTCTTAGCAGTGGGGGTGAGATTTTGATGGATAATAAGAAATATATATTTGGTCTTCATCCCTGTTTCTGGAAGTACTCCTAAAACTCTCAGGATTTTTTAGTGATGGAGCAATAATTAAGTTAATGAGCTTCCTTTTGGATTCCACCTAAAGACCAGGACTGGTTACCCTTGTGATTAAAGGTTGGAACTTTCCCAGGGTCCTACCTGCCCCACCTCCTGTAAGGGGCGTGAAGATGGAGGGTGAATTGATTATCAATGATCAATGCTTAATCAATCGTGCTTACGTAATGAAGCCGCCATACAAAGCCCATAAAAAAGGGGTCTGGACAGCTTCCTGGATGGTGAACCAGAAGACTTTGTTGAGCCAGAGGGCCAGTCCCCAAACTCCAGCAGGACAGAAGCTCCTTTGTTGGAGCCTCGTCCCTTGTATCTCTTCATCTGGCTATTGATTCGCATCCCTTCACAGCCTTTATAATAAACCAGTGGTCTAGCGAGTAAGTGGGTTTCCTGAGCTCCGTGAGCCATTCTAGCAAATTCATGGAACGCGAGGAAGGGGCTGTGGGAACCTCTGATTTATTGCTGTTCAGTCAGACCGCCTGGATGTCTGAAGTGGTCTTGGGAGAATGAGCCCATTTTCCTGTGGATCTGACTCTCTCTCTGGGTGGCTAGTTTCAGAATTCAGATTGTAGAACGTCCAGTCAATGTCTAAAATTGGTTGGTGGTGTCGGGAAACTCCCCACATGTTTGGAATTGGGGTGAGGAATTACAGCGGGCATCTTCATGACAGAACTGCTACTGTCAGCTGGAATGAGACCCTCCCAGAAACCCCAATTTCCTTGTGGTGCCAGCCAGGACACCTGGCAGGGGCAGAGCTATGAGTCCAGGACCCAGGAGAGCCTAGAATCCTGTCTCCCACCTGTGGCCCAGCCACCTGGAAACCTCAGGGGGGATGAAAGACCTGGGTTAGACAGCACTCTGCGAATTCCCCATACAACACTTGTGGAAGGGTGGTCACTGTGCTGATAGCAACTACCTGTGTGACAGGTGAGATCCCAAGAGGCAGAGTGGCAGGTGCCCCCAGGCCTCCACATGCTCGCCCTCCGATTTCTAGCTCATGCGAAGAACATGGCACAGAAGCCTCTAGCAGAGCACCCTCAAGACTTCACACGAGCTCCAAATCATACCACCCAGTTCTCCAAATCCTCCTTACCAGCCAACGCCCCCACCGTTGTGAAGAGACACCCAGGTGGCACCACGAAAAGCGTCTCCCACGAAGTTCTGCACAGCCATGTCTGCAAAAACACAGTCCCTGATGGAGAGGGTTGGAGGGGCAGGCCAGACAAGGCGGGGGGACAGTGGACAGTGGGTGAGCAGGCCCCACTGGCTGAGGCCTGAAGGACAGATAGGGAACTGAGGCCAGGAGGCTGCAGAAAGGGCTATCACCCGTGTCTGCGGAGCTGAGAAGAAGCAGAAACTGACAAATACTTAGCCACCTGCTATTTCCCTCCCCTGGAGATACGCTCTCTGGTACCGAATGCAGATAAAGTGCCTGAAAGAACAAAGACTTAAAAGGGACGGACCTGTTCCCTCCTGGGCTGGGCACCCTATGCCCACTCTCTCAGTCACAACATCATGACTGAATGAATCAGCCCATTTTTAAATAAAATCCAGTTCCAACATCTGAAAGGGATTTGTAAAAACACTGACTTCCTCACCTGCACAGAAGGCAGAGCCATCGTAAATGTTGGAGGTCTCCCTGAAGGGGCTGTCCGTGCCGCTCACATCGTGGTGGTCTCGGCTCAGGACCACTGGTGCCTGGGTGTGATAAAAAGGCCAATGGAGTGTATGGAGGGCAGAGGTCAAGGGTCAGGCCATCCCAGAAGCCCCATGAACCCCTCCCCCTGGAAAAAGACCTTTAGCAAGAGGAAGCACAGACATTCTGAAATTTAGCTGCACATTTTACTGCTTTTGGCACTTCCTACACTTCAGGAGCCCCTCTCCCCTGGGAGATGGGGCGGGGAGGACCCTGGGAAAGGCCTAAACCTTTAGTCACCAGATTGGTTCCCTGGTGACTAGCTCTGGTCATTAAGTGGCATCCCAAAGGAACCTCGCTGAGGCCTCACAATAATCTGTCCAGATATGTACAAACATTTCCATTTTATACGTATGAAGACCAAGGCCCAGACAGAACAAGACTTGCTCAGCGTCACAGCACGGAAAAGCAGACAGGCAGGGATTTCGACCCCCACACAGTGCACTAGACGCCAGCAGCCAGGCCCCTGAGTCTTACTCCCACCTATTCACCTTTGCCCTCCTCTCCCCACCCCCAGGAATTCTAGCACCTTCCAAATATTCAGGCTTAGCTTTACTTATGCCAGCAAGTCAGAAAGGCCTGCCCTGACCACCCCTCCCTCCAAAGTGACCGCTCACCCCCACCTAGTCACCTTGATTCATTTTCTGCAGTGTTCCTTGCCATCTGAAATGCTCTCTGAATTCATACCTTTAGCTGTATGCCATCAGCTTCCCTTTACTAGTAATGCCAGGTGGAGATCCTGTCTAGCATGTTCTCTTAGAACAGGCCTGGGCAGAGGAGGTCTTTGGGTGGGTGTCGTCGAATGAATGAATAAAAGAGCAGGTGGACAGATTACAATGCCCAGCTCTGCCTGCCGGCAACTGCAGCTTGGCTGTAGTAAGCCCAAAGGGGTGTCTGGCTGGGCTGTTGAGTGCTCTGGGGTGCTCTCTGCACAGGGCTGGGGGCTGCTGACCTCACTGTCCACGTCACCATGAACCTTCCCCGGTGATGGCCTTCACACACATCTGTCCTGGTTTCCTTTTTATACCTGATCACGAATACTACGGCACTTCCAGAGGGCTGCCAACATGAACTCTGTGGCGTGAGACTATGCAACGGAGGGGAAAGAGGCCCCTTGGAACACGTGCCCTGAACACCATGTCCTCGACCAGGCTGGCCAGGTCGAGGCGGGCCAGGCTGACTCGAGTTAAATAGGGAAAAGCAGGGGAAGTTTGTCGTGGCTTGAACAAGGTGATGTGATAAAGATGGATGACATACTCGTGGGGAGCTGACTTGCATTATCCTCACATCCATGCTTTGAGGTTATTATTTTCCTTGCACAGAGATGGAAACTCAGGTTCACAGAGGGCACCTGACTTGCCCAAAGGCACACAGCAAGGGACAATGTCAGCGCCTGGGTTTGAGCACAGGCCTCATAACTCCCTGCCCTCAGTGATCAGCCTTCCCCCCAACACACACACAGAGCTGGGGACGGGGCAGAGCAGGTGCTCCCCCAGCAGGCCCTGACCTTGATCTTCCCGCGGGCGATGGCTTGGTTGAAGGCCACAGCGATGGCAACACGGCCTTTCTGGTCCGAATACAGAATCCTTGCCTGTGAGCCCACCACCTGTGGGGAGAGCGAGCAGAGTTGCTCAGGGGCCTGTGAGACGCAGGGGTGCACAGGTGACATGTTCCCCCAGCAGCCATCCAATGTCAAAAGACTCAGGACAGGTTTCAAAAGGCCCCTGACTTCTTTGTCCTGTGGCCCATGAGCGAGGCCAGTGAATGCCACCTAAGCCGTCCCACAAGGTCGTGCTGGCACTCTCCTGGCGACTAGTCGCCTGGGCACAGCAGGCAGCACCTCCCCTCTGGGTGGGCGGCCCAGGGCCCAGCCCTGCTCCCGTCCGTCTGCACTCACCATGCGGTGCCTGGCGGCCTCCCGGATCCAGCGGATGTTGTCCGCGTACTGCAGCTTCACAGACGGGTTCACTGCAGGGAGAGAGGGGAAGGTGTCAGAGGCACCGGGTCCCTGTGGATTCAAAGCAAGCGGCAGAGGCTGAAGGACCCTCACTGAGAACCGGAGAGGCCACCCCCGAGCCAAGAGCTGCAGAGACGGGAGCACTGAAGGCCCTGCGTGTTTCACAGTAACCGCCTGCGGCTGGCCCCGGGAGGTGACCGGTCACGCCCTCACATGAGGTGGAGCTGCGGTTAAACAAGGGCCGGGACGGGAGATCCGGGAGGACCCCCACCATCCACAGGGAATGGCAGGACCAGCAACAGCTGTGTCGGTGCCGCCACAGCGACTGGGGGTGCTGGGACAAGGAGACGGGCCTGGCCGAGGTGGACGGCAGAAGGACAGCACTTGTCACAGGAGCAGGGGCGCCGCTGGCAGGGAGGCTGGCATGCGGCAGCAGCCTTGGGGGGCTGCCCACTCCACAAGCATCGCCCCGCCTCATCACCTCCACGGGCAATGGCCTCCTCCAGTACAGACGTGGCCAGCTGATCCGTGACCGCCAGGTCCTGGGGGTCCCCCGATGTGCACACCCAGCGGAAAGGCCCAAATCCCTGGGAGAATATGTCCCTGCAAGGACAGAACGCGTCAGGAGCTTGGGGCTTTCTGGGGGGCTGTGCCCCCTGCTGGGAAGGGTAGGAGGGAGCCCTGGGGACTTGGCCATATTTGCCCATATGAACTGGCCCCCCTGGGTGACCCAGCTCTCAGGCAGTTGGCTCCAGCAGAGGGCTGCGGGGACTGGGTCCTCCCTGGGGTCCCACACTCGCCCACCACAGCAGGGCCCTCCTTGGTGGGTCGCCCTCCTACTCCCCTTCCCAGAGACCCCTGCTGTCCTCTGCACTGTGGCTGATGGCCCAGCCCCCTGCGTCTGCCTCCCTGTCCACAATTAGCTGTGCAGGACCCTTTGTCTGTCCTGCCTCCCTCCCCGTGGCCTTCTGCACACAGAGGGCGAATCTTCTAAGTGTTGCGAGGCTTCCCCTCCCCTGTTTAGATTGAAGCTTGGCCTCTAAGCCTCCACCCTCAGCCTGAGACCCCTCTCATGACTTCTGCGCCTCCAGACTTGTCCTGGGCCCCATCCCCCCCAAGACCTGCCCATGCAACTTGCCAGTAGGCACCCAGGCCACAGGGGACCAAGGTCCTGCCCGCATGGACCACACTGTCAGCCACCCTCGCTGGGCTCATGCCAGTGCCCTTGGTGTGGCTGCTCTCAGGACACAGTGTTCAGGGTCATAGACACACAAAAGTTGGGGTGTTCACTGGGAAGTGACCTCCACATCAGATGCTCCCGCAGAAAATCCTGGCTCCTTCTCACCCCCATTTGTGGCAGAAATCCGAGACCCACATGAAAGCCTCAGACCCACATGTGGCTTCAGCCATGGTCAGAGGCTGGGGCTTTTCTGACCTGAACGCCCGGGGCCTGGAAGCTGTAAGGAGGAGCCCCATCACTCACCCCATAATGTGCTGGACGTAGGAGGGGTAGCGGAACTCTGTCTTGTTGGCTCCTTTCTTCTCCACGTCAGCCCCTGTGGACAGAGCCCCACACACAGTCGCCAGGAGGGCTGGGGCTGGGGGCCGAGGCCACACCTGTACCCAGCCGGCCGTCCAGATGGCGATTTAAACACAGGGTCCCTGGAAGGGCTCTGTTCAGACAGAGAAGCATCACCAAGGCCTCTTTTTAGGTAAAAGGAGAGAACGAAGGGGCAGCAGCCACTTGCATGGAAGGCACCAGATGGGCGCCCTCCTGAAGGGGGGCTGCTGCAGGGCCCCAGGGGAACAGGCTTCCTCGTATCTCTTTGTGCCTTCTGCGCTCTGCGCTCCATGCACAAGTCACCTGTTTCACAAAAAGAAGAGTCCTTCGTGGGGAAGAAAAGCTGCTCTTGCCCTGCTGCACTGGAGCTCCTTCCCAAGCCATGGCCCTACTCTCTTTACAGTGCTTTATGTTCCCAAAGCAAATGGAGGAACTGAGGCCCAGCAAAGGCCAGGAAGGACCTGGCAGAAGCATCAGTGTTTGGAAGGCGACAGTTGTGGGCCCCTGAGCACTCACTGGGGGACCTCTCTCCCCTTCCCCCTCATACACACACCCCAGCTGGAGAGAAGGAAACTTGCTCAGTGCTTGGCACCCCAGTCTGGGGACTGCCCTCCCTCTCCCTGCCAAGCGGGTCTCCTCTCACCTGCTCGCTGGGCCTCCAAGAGGAAGGCATTGCCATAGTCCCAGAAGAAGAAGTTCTCCTCGGCCAACCTGTTGATGGCTGAGACGTGCCTCCTCAAGCTGCAATAGGCCAGAGGTCAGGGTCACCAGGGCAGCCTCCAGCCCTGCCTCCCTGCCTCTACCCCGCCCATGGCTGTCACCCCCACAGAGCTCAAACACCTCCACTGCCTGGAGCACCCACTCTTCCCGCTCACGCTCACCTCTCCCCACCAGGGCCTCCTGCCTGGATGCCCCAGCCCCTGCCATCTCTAAGTCCTCTCTGGCCTTCCATGCTCCGCCGGCAGCCTGCTCAGCAAGCACTGGCAGGAGCTGGGGAGGCACAGAGGCACAAGGGCTGCAGGGCACCAGGGCCTGGGCTCACACACCCTCTTCCAGAAGGCTTTTCAGGCTTCCGTTCTGTGAGCATTGACTCAGCACCGACACATGTCGCGAGTTGCTTGGGTGTCTGACAAATATCACTCCAGTTTGTCCCCAATACTCCCACGAAGCTAGTGCACCATGACCCCCTCTGACAGAGCAGGATGCAGAGGCCTGGGAGGGTACGGGCCTCCCAGTGGGCCACTGCAGAGCTGGAGGAGCCAGGGCTGGCTAAAGGCTCCTGGGGCCGTTACCCTTCCCCCACCACACCCAGAGCAGACCCAGAGCCTGCGTTACCTCTCCTGGACCAGGCCCTTGAAGGCAGCAGGGTCGGAGGCCATGAGGCTCTGGGCCTCTGTGAAGCCCAGCTGCACGGGGTAGTAGCCACCGTTGAACGGGTTGTGGCAGGATGTCTGATCTGACCCGAGGTCCACCAAGAGCTCCCCCGTCGTGTCCAATTCATGGACCAGGCGCTCCCTGGGGAAGCGGCACCATCAGCTGAGGGCAGCACCCTCTGGGCCCAGCTGGGTTGGGGTCTCAGTACAAATCCCAGCCCACCCCGCTGCCCACCCCTCTTCCCCTGGAAAGCTGGGGGCTGCTGGGCTGGGTGGAAAAAGCTGCCCGAAAAGGAATTCCGGCCAGGATCAGGCCCTGAAGGCTGGGAGCAGAGTCTCAAGGCAGCGCTTGAAGCTTCGTGTCCCAGGAGCCCCTGTCCTGCATCAGGAATTTGGCTGAAGGGGAGCTGCACCTGGGGTCCCTAAGGCTGCCAATTCCAGCCCCCCCACTTACCAAAGATCCACCACATTGCCATGGTAACCAAGGCTGAGCACCTCCTTCTTTTTCCTTGCTTCCCTAGGAAGACACAGGAGCAGCACCGCTGGTCATCACACCCACCCACGAGGCCCAGCCCTTCCCAGCAGGGGGCCCAGGAGGCCACCCAGGCGCTGTATACACATTCAGGGACTCAGAGGCAGGCACCATGAGGCCAGGCCTTTGGGGACATGGAGCTGTAAAGGGAAACAGGCACCAATGGACTGACGTGACAATGTGGCGACCCTTCCTGATTGGTAGAATTAGGGCTATTGCTGCTGAACTCCAACAGGGATCTTTCTAGAATTCACTCAAGGTGATCCTAGAATTGTAGAAGTGTCTATTATTTAGAAACATTTAGGAAGGCTTCTATTATTTAGTAAGCCTTATCTTGGAATAAAAGCTCTGAACATGTAAGAACTCTCACGGGTATGAGAGACACCAACAAGCAGCAGTAAGTGGGGCGGGTGGCACCTGCTGAGGACACAGCTCGACTGAAGGCCGAGCCTGGCAGAGAGATGCCAGCAGGGCAGTTAAGGGAGCAGGAGAGAGGTGTGTGTCCCCCAAGCAGTGAGGGAGGATGGCCCACACCTGATGTGTTGGGAAGGACTGAATCCAGCCTAGGGGTCCTCAGGGGATCCATGAACCCCATCTCTGTTCTCTAAGGCTCAGGGAGCAGGATAGGAGCCAGGCTGCTTGGAGCCACTCGTTAAACTGATGTGTGTATGTGTACTTGTGTGCAGGCATATGAGTATTGTGAGGGTGTCTGTGCACATGCACCAGTGTGCACATGTGTGAGTGTGCAAATGTGAGTGTGGTCAGAAGCTAAATAGCACAAAGAAGAAGGACAGAAGCCACATCAGGCAAGACTCCTCAATGCCACCCCAGGGCGTTGGAATTTCCCCTATAATTGTTGAAAGGTTATCTGAGTTTTAAACAGAGGTGTGATGCGGCACAACTAGTATTTTAGAAAGATTTATGTCAACATAGTATCGCCTTGGTAATGGGACTTGGTCTCAAAGTCTATGTGTTTTTGAGCATTTTCACATGAGCTCCCCTCCCACCCGGCTTGAGGCCTCCAGACCAATTCTAATTTTCACTAGGATGGAGCCCTCCCCAGCGGGGTTCCCTTCTTCAAAGCCAATTAACTGAGAGGAGGCTTCAAAAATGGCATCTGATGGGCAATTTCCAAAGCAGACCTCCCCCCTCACACTTAGACACCCCAGAAGACATGCAACAGGAGGGAAGGTGCTCTGACACTCCACGGACAGGACAGGTGAGCAGGGAAGACCCCAAAGGTGAGGGAGGGGAGGTCACACTGAGCAGAAGGTCCATCTTCAAAGGCTCCCTTTCCCCAACAGATTAGATGAGCACCTACTACACGCCAGGTGCTCTGGGCTGGGACTAAGGCCACCACGATGAAACGCAAGCCACATCCTTTGCAAAACTCTGGCTGGGTCCAGGGAGTACCAAGAGAACGGCTGAGAATCCGTAAGAACCAAGTGTATCCACTGAGCAGGCAAACCCAGGGGCGTCCCTCACACAGACAGTGATGATGAGCCCCAAACAGAATTTTAGGAGCTGCACCCTGGGATGTTTCCAGGGATGGCCTCTGAGCAGTGCCTGGTGTAGCGCCCCCCTGTGGCCCAAGCGTCAGGCATTGAAGGAGCCACATGGAGTGGCCCAGGGTCCCAGTCTCTGCTACTCCCGCCTCAGAAGTACCTGACTCTTTTGATGCATTGGTCCAGGCTGTCGGTCACTTCCATCAGCCAGCCTTGCTCGTGGCGTTTCATGAGGGCTGCTTTATCCACCTGGGACCACGAGACACAGGGCCGCCCGGTTACAAATCACCCTGAGTGCATCACCTCCCTTGGAAGGTGCTAGGCTTCCACAGAGGTCACCCATTTTTTAAAATCACCTATTTTATTGAGTTAAAACACACATTAAAAGTGGACCTTCTTAACCAGGGGTACTAAATACCTCACATTTTGCAGCTATTACCACCGCCCATGCCCAGAGCATCTGTAAATCTATGGCAATTAAACACCCACTTTCCCTTCTCCACTCCCCCTTGGGTCCCCAAGGCTGCCAATTCTACTTCCTGTCTTATAATTTTAACTACTTTCGGGACCTCATACAAGTGGAATCATGCGGTATTTGTTACTTCAGGTCTGGCTTATTTCACTCAGCACCATGTCCTCAAGTCTGTGCACGTGGTAGCAGTTGTCAGAATCCCTTCCTTTTCAAGGCTGGGTAATATTCCACTGTGTGTGGAGGCCACATTTGGCTTATCCATTCATCCACCAAAGGACACTTGGCGGCTCCTGTCTCCTGGCTACTGTGAATAATGCGGTTGTGAACATGGGTGTACTCATCTCTCTTTGAGCCCCTGCTTTCAATTTTTCTGGGCAGATACCCAGGAGGTGGATTGCTGAGTCATATGGTAATTCTACGTTTATTTATTTGAGGCGATTCCATACTGTTTTCTACAGCGGCTGCACCATTTTACCTTCCCACCAACAGTGCACAGGGTTCCAATTCCTTCACATCCTGACCAACAACAGATCACCCACTTTTATAACACGGTGTCAGGGCAGACTATCCAACTTCCCACATTCCTCCCCCTCCTACTTCCTGATCAATAGAACCTGGATTTTGTTCAGGGTGACACTGTGCTCAGCCCCAGGAGGTAAAGCACTTCCAAGCTCATCACAACTCTCCTTTCTGCGGTTTCCAGTCTCCCGTGCAGACTGCAAACATCCATTGATCCAATACTGACCAACGAGGGAAAAGAATGGGTCTCTGAGACATTGTTTTCCTGCTAAAATGGCTCTCCTGTTCGCCTTTCTTCCTGCCATGAATGTAGATGAGGTGGTTGGGGCTGGGGCAGCCATTTTGTATCCATGAGGGGAGCCCAAGAGACTCTAGAGATGTTGGCTGACATCACTGAGCTGTGAACGAGTGCCAGTGTTGCCAGTTATGTAAGAAAAAACAAAACCCTCTTTTTGTGAGTTTCTGTCGTTGGGTTTTCTGTCACCTGCAGCCAAATGGGCTCCTAATAAGTACAAATATATAGGACTGAGATTTAGAAACAACTAAGTGTGCCTCCCACTGGTGTGTACCAGCAAGGCTTGTCTCAGAGTCCCTCGCCTCCTTTCCTGAGAAAGCTGCCTGGACACCCTCTGCCGACAGACAGCTCGTCTGTGTGCCCCACTAGCTGTGAACTGTCTGAGCTAGAGAGTCCACGTGCACTCAGTCACCATTTAGAATCTTCCAGCTATGTTCCAGGGGTTAGGTGGGAGAAAGAGGCGTCCCCAGAGGTCAGTTTGGTGAAAGATCAAGAGGCATTGACCGTGGACAGAGATGGGCACTTTGAAGGCAGGAGGCAAACACTCTGGGAACCACACAATGAGACTTTGTGGAGGGGAACTGAAGACTGGAAGAGAGAAAAGAGGCTCTGCCCTGTCTTCCCCCACCGAGCTCACCTCTGCGATCACACCGATGCACCCCACGATGGCTGCGGCCTTGGCCTGAGCCCCACTCATTCCGCCCAGCCCAGAGGTGACAAAGACCTTCCCGGCCAGGTCCTCCACACCCAGGTACCGACGTCCGGCATTCAACACAGTGAGCTGCAGGGAGAGGAGGCAGGTGCTGGCTGCCACTCCCAGCAGGGCTGCCTCCCTTCCCCTGAGGCGGGCAGGCCCCATCTCTCACCACTGTGCCGTGGACGATTCCTTGGGGACCGATATAGCAGTAGCTGCCGGCTGTCATTTGGCCGTACCTGATCACAGAGAAGGTCCACAGGGGTGAGCCCAGTCCAGGAGCAGCCTCCCCCAGCCACCCACATTAGATGGTTTAAATTCCACTTTTTTTTTATGGGAGAAACTATTATACAACCAACGAGGGTTAATATGCAAAAAATCTTATTCAATTAAATAATAAAAACAACATAATCAATAAATGGGCAGCAGATCTGAATGAACAATTCGCCAAAGAGGATATCCAGGAGGCCCATGGACATAGAAAAATATGTTCATTATCACTTTTAATGAGGAAGATGCAGGTCAATACCACAATGAGATATCATCTCACACCCAAGAGAATGGCATGTATTAAGAAGACCCCCCCCCCAGCAGGGCCTCCCCTGGTGGCGCAGCAGTTGAGCGCTGGACCGCGAAGCTGCCCGCAGCCTCTGCAGCACCGGTTCGATCCCCGGCCGCCGGCGAGGGTCCCACATGGCGCGACAGACCTCTCCTGCCGCGCCCACTGCTCCCCTCAGCAGTGTATTTTGTCAGTCTGCCTGTTCTGTTCCCCACTCTGGCTCTGGTGAATTCTCTCACCCCCCTCTCCATGCTTTTGACTGTACCCAGTGCTTGTATAAATAAATAAATAAATCTTTAAAAAAAGAAAAAAAAAAGACCCCCAACAACAAGTGCTGGGAGGATGCAGAGAAAGAGGAGCCCTAGTACACTGCTGGTGGGAGTGTAAGCCAAGGACACCATTTTGGAAGTGATGTGGATTTACCTTAAAAAACTTAAAGTGGAAATACCTTATGACCCAGTCATCTACTCTTAGGTATGTATCTGAAGAATATAAAAAGCATCTAATTCCATCTTCTAAAAATGTTTATTGCAGCACCACTTACAATAGCTAAGACATGGAAGCAACCTATGTGCCCCCTGATAGAGGACTGGCTCAAGAAGATGTGGTCTCTGCATGCCTGGAATATTATGCAGCTATGAAAAAGGATGAACTGTTGCCATTTACAGCAAAATGGCTGGAGTTCAAAGGAATTATATTTAGTAAAGCAAGTCAGAATGACAAAGATGTATACATAGCAGGATGATTCGACAAAGCAAACTACTTGCAAAAACTAGTGGACAAAGTAAGACTTCTGAGGGTGAAGGGGGTGGACAAAAAGCCATAAGAGGTGGTGGGGGGAAAAATTTCTGGTATGTGCACAGAATGGAACACTATGTAGCAAAGAAAAAGAACCAAGCCCTGCTGTGTGCCATGTGGCCGAGTGGAGAAGCCACAACTGAAAGAGAACATTCTGCAGGATTCCATTCACAGGACAGTCTATGGCCTTCATTTGGGGCATCTACCTGCTGGAAAGCGGCAGAGAGCTGTGGAAGCAGGGGTACAGCTCTGTTGAATGAATGGAGGGACAGAGAAAGGAAGTTTCATAGTGTGATAACCACAGGAACTTGGTGTTAACTGTTAGTTCTTTCCATTCTCACTATGTTTGAAATGGTTCAGAATAAAACACTGGGAAAAAAGCACGATTCAAATTGTGTATTTATCTACCTATATAGAGAAAGTGTGGGTATATCCATAAAAACTACTAGGGTATAAGTGAAAATTAAATTAATTGTGCGTGGGTGCTGCAATTCTGTTTTTCAAAATTATATGGAAGATTGCTACATTATCTTATAATAAAACAAGGCTAAAGCAGTAAAGCAGACTGAAAAAACAACTTACATTGTAACCCCCAAGGCGAAGAGCTTCTCATACTCGGCCCTGGAGGAGTAGTTGGGAATGACCTGGAAAAGAGGGATAGGAGTCGAGGCCTGGGGGGCAGCCCAGAGCCCTCAGCAGCGAAGGCCAAGCAGGTGTGGGGGCACCTGGCCCTCCTGTAGCCCCCAGGCAGCAGGCACCGTGTCCAGCAGCACTGGGACCCACCATCCCATTGGTGATGACCAGCCTGGGGGCACTGGGACTGCTCGGGAAGAGACCCATTGGGTGTCCACTGTACATGACCAGGGTCTGCTCCTCTGTCATCTGCGACAAGTAGGACATCGTCAGCCGGAACTGCAGGGAGGAGCAAAGCGTGGAGAGCGCTTTAAGTGGAGGCCTTGCCCCGGGCCCCAGTCACTGCCCAGGCCCAGGGGGTCCTACAGGCCCCAGTAACCCCATCTGGTACCCTATGACACTCTGGAAACTCCAGCAGAGGCAGCCCCACCCAAATTTGGGACTTCCAACAGCCCCCAACAGTCTCCGGTGCTGGCATCTCAGACATCAGGGAGACAGGACCTGAGTCCCGTCCTTCGAGGTCAGAGAACAAGGTGATGGGAGAGGCCTGGGGAGAGGGTGTGGGGGTGTACCTGAGCCCAGTTGCTGAACACCTGCCCATTTCCTCCGTAGGTCACGAGCTCCTGGGGAAACTGGAGAAGATACGGTGTCGTCGGAGATGGGGACCGTGGAGCCCAGGGCAGGGAGCGCAAGGGGCCCCATCTTGCTGGGGCCAATGGGGCAGGGTAACTGATGGTCCTCAAAGAAGCAGTGGGGAGGGGAGGGGCAAGAGGGGTGAGGCCCAGGGGCGCTGACCTATCTGTGATGGGAGTAGGGATGGACTTGGGGTGAACATCAGAGTTGGGTCTGGGGTCACTCTGGGAGCTCAGCCTGGGGCCAACCTCAGGGGCCCATCTGTGACCACGTGCAGGGGTGAGGTGGCAGGGTAAGGGCGTTCTCGCCACTAAGAGGAGTAGTTATTCTAGGACCACGGTGCGAGCAAACTGTGATTCGGTCTAAGTACAAAATGCAGTCCTGATCTCAGACTTAGGAGGAAAAGGAGGGGAAAAACATCTCCATGTGTTTTATTATGATTGTGTTAAAGTGATAGTACTTAGGATGGGGATAAACACAATGCAGTATGAACCTGCTTTTTCTCACTCTTCCACGTGGCTCTGAGAACATTTTCTATAACGTGTATGTCCAGCGCACCAGGGCTGATGAGCTGGTTTGGAGGCCGTGGTCACAGGGGAAGGGTCTCTGCCCCGTAGGCCTCTCTGTAGGCCTCTCTGCCCCGTCTTTACAGCTTCCTGAGAACCCAGCATTATTTCTAAATAAAAATCTTGGAAACATTATGTCCCTGCCAGGCAGGGCTGGCTCCCTGCGTTACCTGGGCCACCGCGGGGTCCAGGTTGTTCATGATCATGTGCATGATGGCCGCAGCGGCTCTCGTCTGGCAGGGGTACTGCTGGATCGGGTAGGCCCTGCAAGAGAGACCAGCCAGCAGCTGTGACGAGGGGCCTTCCTGCTACTTCCAGGACCACATGGCCACAGCGCAGCACCTGGCCAAGCAGCGTGGACAGCAAGACCCGGCCTCCTGAAGAACTGCCCCTCAGCTCCCAGCCAAGGCGACGCCGAAGCACAGAGCCCCGGTAGAATGACAAGATGTGGGGTTCAGAAAGGGACTTTGCGGACAATTTAGGTCCAGGACTGACTGGCCAGGTTGGCAGAACAGAGAGACCTACTTGATAAGGACCCCTGCCCCCATCTCCTGGCCAGGCTAGGGGGCTGCAGCCAGCTCTAGGTTCCAGACCTCCACGGATGACAACCACCCCCTCTGCATGCCACATCCTGGGCCTCCTACCCTGAATTCCTCCACCCCCTAGTCCCAGCTGCTGACTCTTGGGGTTCCTGACCTCTAGAGAGTTCCCTCCCAGAAGTACCCTTCGTGGGGCCCCATGGAAGCCGCACCTGCCAGCACTCACCTCATTTCAATGCTGGGGCAGAACCGGTACATGTAGATGTGTCCGTACAGTCGCAGCTCCTGTGCAAACTCAGGCGCCAGCAGCTTCTGGACATCCGGGGGGAAGTAGCGCAAGGCATTCTTCAGGGCCAACTGCGGTGGGGGGAAGAACAGTGAGGGGGGAGTAGGTGCCAAGCCCAGCATCCTGAAGCGTCCGTGCTGGGCCACCCTTCCCTACCAAAATACCTCTGCTCCACTCGGAAATCCACGGCCCCACCCAGAGGATTGCCTAGTTGGTTCTCATTCCCAGCTCGTAGCTCAGCTACAATGTCACCTCTTGCAGGAAGTCTTCCCTGATTGTCCTCCCCTTTCATGTAGCCAGAGGTATAGTCACTCTCTCTCCTTGCCTAGTGGGGATCAGGCTGTTTGACAGGTAAGGACCAGAGAGGGAACTACGCTGAGGCTGGTGGCCAGTGGGAGATGCAGATTCAAAGGGAGGGAGACCTGCTGAGGTCCAGTCACCTTGTACAAGCTCAGAAAAGTGCCCCCATCAGCACCCAGCTTGGCAAGTAACCTCTGGGCAGTGCATAGCTGGAGCGTGTGCAGCTCTGGGAGTGAGATCTGGTGGGATCTAGGGAGGCACTGGGGTGAATCTGAAACCGGGTAAGCAGGCAAAGGAAGCCAAGAAAAAGGAGAAACATTTTAAAGGCTTCTCATGCAACTAGGAAAGCAGCCCAAACCCCCATGCCCTTATGCTTCTCCAGACATATCTTCTTGTTCCTGGTCCTACCTCAGGGCCTTTGCACTTACGGCTTCCCAGCTGAAGGCAGGCTGGCCCTGGCACCCAGACAAGACACTTAGCTTCTTCCCCACACCCACAAGTCGCCTTCAAGACTGGTGGCCTAGAACCCAGGAGGGCCAGCTGCCCTCCTCTCTCCTCTCAGCACTAGCCACGTGGTCACCATCCCTGAGAAGCTGACCTGGAGCAGCCCTCGGATCCTCTTAGCCAAAGGTCAAGGCCTTGGCGCCCAGCCAGGAGGTGACCTGGGGGCCGAAACGTTACCCTTTGCTTTGACGTTCCTGGGCTGGGACAGAAAGGCTAAGAGGAGACAGTGGAGCGCCAGCCGACTTGCATTCTTGCTCTGTCCTGCCCTGCCCCGCCCCGCCCTGGAGCCCCGCCCTGGAGACGCCCCGGCCAGCCCCATCTCCCCGCTGCTCCCAGCGCCGCCCCACCGCCCCCGGCTCCGCCCCACTCCACCCCGGTCAGGTCCTCTCCCCTCGTCCCTGAGGCATCCTTGGCCAACAACCCCTCCCCCCTCCGCCCAGCTACCTGTCCCCCAGGCTCCCCTCCACCCTCCCAGGGCCCGGGCCCCACGCGCCCCCAGGTCCACCCAGCCCTGTCCGCCCTTGTGGGCGGCGCTCGCAGGAAGGTCTAGGGACCAAGCAAAGGGCACCTGTCTTTACCTGTGGGGGGGGGGGGAGGGAGGGTGTGGTGGATTCTCTTTCAAGCTTAACTTCTAGACTTATTTGGAATACGGGAAAGGCAGGCGACAAGGCCTTGCAGCCGGTGGCCCACTTCCTTTCATCTCCCCCTTCCCTGCTGCCAGGATTTTCCTCTCCATCCTACAGGGCAGACGGGCAGTGACTTTCTCCCCGCAGGCCCCTGCCTTGCGGCTCCTGGGGAGTCAGGTCTGGCTGACCAGGTGAGGCAGGGGCCCTCACTAGGGTCTAGCCAGGCAGCTGCAAACGCGCCGGAGTTGGGGTGGGGGCACGGGAGGGAAAGCAGGCCTGCGGCCTCCAGGAGGAGCAGAGCTCAAGCAGGCACACGTGTGTGTGTGGGGGGGGGGGAGGCTTCTGCGCTGTGCATTGGGGGCACTCCACACCCCCCCCCCCCCAGGCAGCCTCAGTGCCGCCACTTACTGGCTGGGTGACTTTGAGCCCCAGGGCCCTCATCTGTGAAGGATACGGTAACCCTGCACCCAGCGATGGCCACTGGGGCGAGAACGAGGGTTATCGGGTGTGATGGGGTTCGGCACACTGCCCCCCATCCCACCACCAGCTCCCTGGGAGCTCCCGGGAGGGGGTTGAGGCAAGGAGTTGCAGCTTCTGTAGACAGCAGGAAGTAGGGGCGATCCCTCCCCAGGACCACTCAGGGCACGCAGAGGGCACTCGGCCCCAGCAGGAATGGGACCCCGCGTCTTACCTGCTCTTCTGCAGGGCTGAGGCCAGGGGTTCTGATGGGGGCGTGGGGCACCCCAGCCCAGCGTCCCCGGTTCTCAGGGAGAGGCTGCAGGGGCAGGCCGGCGCACAGCTCCTGGAGGCTGGACATGTCTGGCTGAGACAGACAGAGGCCGGCACTGGGGGAGGCTGAGGAGAGGCTGAGCTGTCAAGGTCCAGCTGGGTGGGGACCTCCGGCCCCAGGGCCGCCTCCTCCAGCCCCTCATTGGGTCCAGCGCCTGGGGAAGGAGCCATGTGGCGTCACAGGGTCACTGGCCCCGAGGCTGGCTACCTACAGTGTTGACGGGGCCGTGGGGGTGGGCAGTGCTTTGGGGACAGCAGGCTCCAGCAGGGAAACGGCGAGGTGGGGTCCACTTGTTAGTGGGGTGTCCACCTTGAGGGCTTGTGTTTTCTAGGAAAGCTGGGGCCACTCTAATGTAGGTTTGCCCTTGGTGATCTCACGGGGGAGTTACACAGGGGGCCAGTGTAGGGGTTGGTGTCTGGGTGATGGGGAGTCGTGCAATAGTGAACCTGGCACAGAGTGGGGGATCAGTGCAGAAAGCAGCATTCCCCCGAGCCCCCTTCCTCCTGCCACCCACGAGGTGAGGGCAGATGGGAACCCACGCAGCAGCAGGGTGCCCTCCCCCAGCCCCTGAGGTGTGTGCTGCCCCACCCAGCTCTCTGGGGAGGGCCGGGAGATGAAGTTCACCCCCAGCCCCACTGACAGCTCAACCAGAAGGTGCTCCTCCTGAGCCCTGTGCTACGGATGGGGAAACTGAGGCCCAGGTCTCACTCCACAGGCTGGAGGTGACAGCAGTCAAGCCCCGGTGGAAGCAGCACCCTTGGATGTGAACCCAGCTCTTATGTCCTGCCCTGTGGCCTTGGGCCCCATCCCAATCAAAACACATGGGTGGGAATTGCCACCCAGGAGGCACAAATGGGTTGTGCAAGCCCTCGAGGTGACAACAGCAGCTAACACCTTTCACTGTTTGCTCTTCCGAGCACACTGCGTTTGCCTTCGCCTTGCAGGACTCACGGCCCCATCTTTGGAGCCTGGACACTGAGGCCAGAGAGACGGACGGGATTTGCCCAAAGCCACGGCACAGCCGGCCAGGGACAGAGCGGGGGTCGGAACCCTCAGAGCCCAGAGGTCTGGCTCCAAACACCCCTGCGACGCTGCTCTCGCTGGCACAGAGGGGGGCTGAACGGGCATCTTCGCTCCTCACCAGGCGCAGGAAGGCGGCTTCGAAGGCTGATGAGCAGGCAGGCAGGCGTGTTTGCTGTCCGGCATTCACCTATGCCTCCCCACCCCAGCCCCTTCTCGCACCAGGCGCTGCTGCGGCCCTGGCGGGGAAGTCCTGGTACCAGCGCTGCCCGCCCGCCTCTGGACTTGCACAGTCCTCAGCCTTGACTACCAGGAGCCAGCATGCAGCTCTCTGCTCTGGGGCTGTTTCTGGTGCCCTCAGAGGCGGGCTGGAGCGGCTGGAGCGCTTGACAGCGCCATCCCACCTGTCCTGGGAGCAGGGGGCTGGGGGAGGTGCCGGTGGATAACTACCCTGGCCCCCTGGCCCCACAGCTGCCCACCACACTGCAGCGTGGTTAGTTCCTTCCCTTCCCACCTCATCCCCCACTCCCCCAACAGACAGCTCCCCTGCAAACTATCTCCCTCGGATCTGGTACTCAGACAGACCTTGTCATCTGATGGCTCAGGAGAAGCCAGAATCAAGCTGTTTCTCTGAGCACTCACGATCTTTAAATGTTTGCAACAATTTTTAAAAATGGCTAGGAAGCACTGCACAAGATGGGTGATGCACCATGTCAGTGGCCTGGTGGTGACAGCGCGTGAGGTCCTGCAATCGGGGCAGGAGGGCGGACGGTGGCTCTGCTGTTTATGACTGCACGTGAATCTACAAACATGCCCAAATAGTTTGATTTTATTTTTAAGTGCACAAGCTACCTAAGGGCATGAGGCTCTCACATATGTCAAATATGGTGGCGGTGAGGTTCCGAGCCTGGCTATGCCACTCACAAGCTGTGTGTCCTTGGGTAAGTTACCTAGCCTCTCTGTGCCCTGGTTTCCAAACAATGGAGACAATGACAGTACCTACCTCATGTCTGAAGATTAAATGAGATGAGACGTGAAAGTAGCGTGGTTTTTCCAGTGTTGCCTCCACCAAACAGGCAAGAATAGTGAATGTCAGGGGCGCGCTGAAGGGAATCCAGGTCTGGGGAGAGACAGGCAGAAGGAGACCCTGACTGGGTAGGCTGCACTGCAAGCCACTCCCAGGGGGTGCCTCCTCGGGCCCTCAGCCCTGGCGCTCTGGTGCCTGATGTGGCCCAGGCCCATCGCTCTCCAGCACCAAAGGCCTGTCCTAGTTTCCCGCAGTCACCCGCAGTGACTGCTCCTGTCCCAGCTGGCCTCACCCCCAGTGCCACCTAGGGAGCAGCAATACAACAGCACCTCTAACCTACCTGACGCCTCCACACCTCCAACACCTCCATCCAGGACACACTGGCGGGACCTCCACCCCCCCGCTCATCCGGCTGGCCTTCCCAAGCCAGGCCATATCACTGACCCTGGGCCATTGCCTGCTCCCAGCCCCCACCATCCCCTCAGGCACTCTGCCACCCTGACCCCTGGCCCTCTGCCTTCAAAACACAGCCTGGACCCTGAGTCCACCCCACCCTGGTCACCCCCACCCTCTCTGCTGGCCCCAATCTCCCCGACCACCTCCAGTCTAGGAGCACTCAGCCCAGACTCCGGAGGCTTCTCCGGCTCCTCCCTTCCCCACCCAGCCCAGAGGCTCCCGCTCAGCTCCTAGTTCAAGGAGCACGTGTTCACGCCAGTAGCCTGCCTGCACGTCGGGGCGGAGGCTGGGGTGCGGTCCTGCCTCCTGAATCTGGGCAGACTTAGGGGTTCTTGGGGATCCCACAGAAGGCAGCTGAGGCTCTGTGGGTACAGTTAGAGCACCCCAGGACCCCAAGCTGAGGTGTGCGCAGGTCACTGCCCCTCTGAGCAACAGTGTGTGAGAGAGCTGGGGCCAGCTTCCAGGTGACAGTCCTTGCTGCCATCTGATGCAAGAGCACGAGACCCCAGTGAGAAGCACCCAGGGGGACCCCTTCCTTAATTCCTGACCCGCACATTTTAAATGGCATTTTAAGCTGCTAAATTGTAGGGCAATATGCTCCTTAGTCACAGCCACTGGAACATGCCTCAGGGTTGTTCCTCTGCTTGGAAATCTGCTCCCCCAGACACCTGCATGGCTCCGCCTCATCTGACTCACACCCCTCAGTGTCTCCCTCCCCTGTTATGCAAACACACTTCCCACCCCTTTATCCTGCACGGTTTCCTCATCCGCCAGCTCCCACGTGTCAGACATTATACACTTACCCCTGTTTTCTATACCTTCCCCAAGCTATAATGCACACTCTGCAGGGCAGAGAGCACGTCTGCCTTGTTCCCTGCATGGCACCTCAGCACAGAGGGTGTTCAGTATCTGTTGCGAGTGAATGAGATTGTATGAGCCCCTGTGGGAAGGCAGATGGAAGCAAAGGATACCTCTCAGAGAAGAATCTGAGATCGTGGGCCTCTGGCCAGGAATATTCGCCCTCCCACCCCAAGATCCAGCAAGGAATTCCCCATGGTTCTTTAGGAACAAGGTCCCCAGGGACACTTCTGGCCCAGGATGGGCTGAGAGATGTTGTTCTCAAATTTGGCCACTAGGTGGCAGCCCAGGAGGGCAAGATGCCTGCGCTGAGGCTCCCAGGATCTCAGGCTTCACACAGCAAGAGCAAGTCAAAGAAAGGCTGAGAGCAGGTGTAGACCAGAACTGGGGTGAGGCTGGGGGTGTGGATGACCTAGAAATCCCCAGATTCTGACTCAGAGCAGCAGAGCTCAGGGTGAGTTGGAGGATCCCCAAAGACCCGTGTGCAGGTCACCTGGAAAGTTCTATTAAGGAGCTTCTGGTTTTAGCTCAGGTTTAACCTGGACCTCTCTGTCCGCTGCCAATGCAGCCCTAACATTATCATTTGAAGCTGCATCTTTAAGCCAGGAGAACTGTGACATATTATTATTCTTTGTTTAACAGGCCTTTTAAAATAAACACAGTAGGAATGTTTATATATCACTGCTGTGACTGAAACCAGAGGCACTAACCATAAATGGGCAGTGACTGGCACATAAATTACCAACACCAAGTAGTTCAATGGCACTCTCTGAGTGCCACTTCCACTGTGCCAAGTGTTTCACGTCTCATTTAATTCTCAAAATACGATGTGCATAGCCTAGTATTGTTCCTGTGTGCAGAGAAGGGGGCAGGCACAGGTATGGGTGATTTCGCACCCACTGATAGTGGCACCAGCAGGTTTTGGAAATCACCAGTTTTTTCAAGAGCAGTTAACAAACACACTCACACCACCCAAACCCAACGCTGGCCCCGGGGTGCATACACCTGTGCACACAGCCCCAGATGCAGGGGCCTGGGGACTTGTGGGCAGGAAGGCCTGGCCTTCCCACCACGAGGCTAGTTGGAAGGTTTTTGCTTCAAAGGCAGATCTTGCTCTCATCACAGCCCATGCAGGAATCCTCTGAGTCCCCAGTGCTCCCCTGGAGTCAGAAGCATGAGCAGCAAGTAGAGGCCGGGACAGGATCCAGGAGCATGCAGGGCCCCAGGTGGGGTACAGGAACAAGAGTGCTTTGGGGGAAGGAGGTGCTACCCTGGGGCCTGATATTGGCTGCGGGGCTCTGGGAGAGTCATGTCCTGCTCCCCTACACCAGACCCGGGATTTCTGGCGTGTCAGGCAGCAAAAAGGCAAGGGCTTTGGTAACAGGGCTCCTTGGGGTTCCCTGGAGGATGGTACCCCGGCCAACTGCAGGGGGCGGGGCCCCACCAGCCTCAGGGCTCCGTCCCACAACCTCCACCCTCCATGCCCAGACGGCTGCCTCCCTCCCCTGCACTTGATCAAGCCGGGGGAGTGGAGACTGGGTGGGCGCACTCCCCGCCCTGCCAGCCTCCCTCCCCCAGGGGCCGGCTGCCTGCACCGCCGCACCCCCGCGGGGAGGTGGGGGCGGGCCTTGGCGCCGGAGGGTCGGGGCGGGTCTGGTCGGGACTCCGCCGCCCCCACGGCCTCACCTCGCCGCGGCGCGCACAGCATGGGGAGGCGCTGCTGGCTCCGGCGCGCACTGGCCACCGCGTGTCTGGGCGCCGCGCTCCTGCTCCTTGGCACCGCGCTCCGCGCCCTGCGCCCAGGTGAGTGTCCGCCCCGCCCAGGGCTGCCCCACCGCCCCGACCCCTCAGAGGGGGTGGGACACCTGCTGTCTCCTCCCTGGCTGGGGAGTAGGGTGGGTGGGTCGGTCGGGAAAAGACTAGATGCCCCAGCTCAAGGCCCTGCTCTCCCAGCTCAGGAGTGCCGACTGCACCGCCTGTCTGCAGACCCAGGTCAGGTGTGGGTGGCAACAGGAACTGCCAGGCAAGGCAGCCGCGTTTGCTGTGGCTTTCCCCCCCCCCCAACCCCCAGATACCTGGAGCCCCTCGGGTAAGCGGCACCCCCTGGGGGTGGCCCTTCCCTCCAGGGCGCAGGCTGCTGGCCCTGCTCTGTGCTCAGGTTTCTTGGGAAGGACTTGGGGGCTCGTTTGCGTCACTCCACGGTCTGGCTGGGGAAACTGAGGTAGCCAGCCGTGTCTCCTCGGGGTGCCAGGCGCGTTTAGAGCCTTCACTCTGAGAAGCTGATCCTGTCATTTCCTCCCGACTTCACAAAGGAGGAAACTGAGGCCAGAGACCCTCCCTCCAGGCTGGCCCAGGCGCAGGGAGTCAGCTGTGCCTGCTCTCCTGAGCGCTGTTTGACCTCTCCCCTGTGTGACTGTGTGTGTGGGGGGGGTGGGGGGGGTCTCTGCTCTCCTGCCTGACCTGTGGACTGAGTCCCACCTGTGTGAGTAACCGGCCCCAGGGTGTTCAGGGACTAGGGCCAGCGGGGAGGGGGTGGCCTGTGGGATGAGGCTGAAGAGGCAGTTCTCAGGCTGCACTTACCCAAGAAAGGTCCCGCTGGGTCAAGGCTGGTGGCCCACAGTCATGCCACAGTCTTCTGTCCATCTATAAAGTGGGGTGCAGCTCCTGGAGGTTCAGTGAATGAGCTGGCAGACAGAAGAGGCCTGGCCCCATCCTCCTCCTCCTCGTACTGCCGTCCCTGTCAGGGGGGTCACTGTGCTGCTGTTGTCCTGGGGTGAGGGGCTTCCTTCTCCTGCTCTCCCTCCCTAACTGCCCCTGGGCTGAGGCCAGGGTTTGGCTGGGGTTCCAGCAAGCAGGGCTGGAGAGGTTTCCTTGGGGCTCATCACGTCTCCCCTACCACCCTCACTTACATTGTCCCACCAGGTATGGACACAGTCGCCCCAAGCCTGCAGGAGGGAGCTGGGGCACTCTCTACCCTGTGACCTGGCCATCGTGGAGTGCTCCCTGGTTTGGGGGGGCATGCTCAGGTCTCAGTGTGTGTCTGTGAACATGACAGGACCTGGGACAGGGCAGGCACGGAGGGTCCCTCCCCCAGGGAGGGAGGCCCCAGTGATAGTGTGGGCCCCAGTGTGTGTGTTGGAGGGGATAGACGTCCCAGAATGTCTGCGGAGAGCAGGCATGTCTGGGTGACTGCAGGGACTGCAGTCTCTGTGTCCCTGGGAGAAAACGTATCTCCTCCATCTGAACACACCTCTCCGGCCACCTCCTCTACCCAGAAAATCAAGGGCCTAGGCTCCTGTGCTTTGTTCCCCCTGGCCCACCCTCCACTGTCACCCCAGTCCCCTTCCATATGTTACTTCTGATTGGCCAGGCCTGGTCACATGCCTGTTCCAGCAGTAACGGGCATGCATCGGGCAGCGTATTAGAATCACAGGCACTGAATATATGTGAGCAGGTTTGCTCTGAGAGGAAGTCAGGTGGGTTAACAAAAGGGGCAGTGACTGCTGGGAGCCTAATCAACAGCTGCTCACACGCTGCTGTTCATTCTCAGGTACTCAGAGTATCCAGAGTTACATCCAGGCCACCAGAGCACCATGAAAAATTGTGAACTGGCAAGATGGACGGCTCACCAGAGTAGGGATGGGTGATCCCATTTTGCAGAGTAAGAAACTAAGGTCAGGAAAAACAGAAGTGACTTGCTCAAGGTCACCCAGTTAGGAAGTGTGGGGACCAGTTTTTAAATCCTAGTCTAAATCTTATATTTTCCATTTTACAGGGTAGGGGCATTTGGGTAGGGCTCTGAAGGCTACATAGGAGTTTGCCAGATGGGAAAGTGAGGAAAGGGAATTTTGGGGCAAGGGAATGGCACAGGCAGAAGAACAAAGGAGTGAGATGGGCTGGTGGGTTAAGGGATGTGTGTGGTCAGGGATCAGGGTTCATGAGAGGGAGTGGCAGGGGCCAGCCAGAAAGGTACTAGAGATGGGACCTAGTCATGAGTTTCCTTGAGTGGCCAGCTAGGAGTTGGGGTGCTCTCCCTGTGGCCATGAGGGGCCACTGCTCTTTAAGTACATATTAATTGAAGCTAGGTGAGGTACCGGGGCGACAAGAAAACAAGCCTGCCCCCTTCTTGACAGTGCTGACCTTCTGGGGACAGCCAACCCGCAGCCTCCACACAAATCAGATCATTTCAGCAGTGACAAGTGTCACACATTGGAAGGAGAGCCGGGGAAGGATCGTGGTGCGGGGTCGAGGGGGGAGCTTTTTGGGGAGCTCTCGTTTCAGAGGGAACATTTGAATTGAGATCTGAATGAGAACCTACCCTAGAGTGTAAAGGCTCCTGGAGGAGCGCCCCAAGCAGAAGGAGGAGTTAGTGCAAAGGCCCTGAGGTGGGGTGCAGGTCACATGTTCGGTGAGCAGCAGGAAGGCCAGTGTGGCTGGAGCTGAGGCTGCCAGTGGGGAGGGAAGGGGCCCTGGGCAGGCACCGAATCTGTGGTTAGCCAGAGGAAGCCATGAAGGTTTTAAGGTCATCAAGGCGGGGCAAGTGAAGCAGGCGCCTAGTGAGGAGACCCCTAGACTGTGGGGGCAGAGCCAGTGGGGCCTGCCCTGGGCCTGCAGCCACGGGGGCGGGGGGCTTCCTAGGGCTCCAGAGGCAGAACTGCCATGACTATACCCAAGCGTGATCTGGTCAGACTGGGGCTCAGTCCCAGTGGTTTGTGGAGCTCTGCGAATAGACTTTGAGTCTTGGATACAAGCTTCTTTCTCCCCAAAAGGGCAGAATTGCTTTTCACCTGCGCAGGGCTTATCAGGGTGTTCCTTCCTCGGCTGATCACCAGACAGGATGTCCCTGACCCCAGGAGGCGGATCCCCGAGGAGGGCGAGGTCATGGGGGACAGGATGGGGGCAGCAGCCTGAGCCGCCGCCAGGCCCCGGGGCCAGGTCAGGGTGTTGTTGGGCCCTCAGCTCCTTCCTGGCTGGTCTTGCAACACGAGCCCGCTGGGACTCATTAACCAGAGACCCCTGTTGTAATCTTTGCTCATTGGCCTGAGGATCGCCAAGCTGTTTCTCCCCAAGTGGTAAAGCCTCAAATCGTCCAGAAAACAACTGGTGCCCTGCCTCTGCCAGGAGGGCCGGAGCCCTTCTGCCTGCCACGCACGGGCCATCTGTGGGGCTTCTCTGCTGCAGCCTCCCTGCTGGCCTCGCGCCAACAACCATGTTTGACAAAGCAGCTTCCCGCCACAGTTGCAGCCTCTTGTCCATCCCACACCGTGTGGCCCGGAGGGGGCCAGCTCCCCAACTGGTGCGCTGTCTTTCACCAGTAACCTGGAGGGGCCCGTGGGTGCTGTGAGGACAGGCAGTTGCGTGCGGGCAGAGTGGGTGTCCGAGAGTTGGGACGGCAGGGCGTTCGGGACAAACACCACGGTCTGGGGGCAAATCCTGTTACGTGCTGGGAGGCTTAGGATAAGTTTCTTTGCCTCTCTGAACCTCGGTTTTCCCCTCTGTCAAATGGGGATCGTGATGGTTTGTACCAGAAGAGCATCAGTGAGCACGAACCACAGATTCGTGCCAGGCTCAGCTGCCCAGCATTCCATGAGCCTGGCTGCCACCTGTACCACTGCACGGGACCCCCTCCGCCCCCCATCCCCAGCCAACGCCTGTGCTGAGGGCCATGCAGCACACGCAGCGGAGGGTTCTGACTCTGGCCCGCTGGCTAGAATAGCGGCCTGTGATTTCCACAGCCTGGACCCCTGTGGGCACAGACCCAGGACCCCCAGACTAGAGGCAGCTCATTCCCCATTTCTTCCCTCCCCTTCCAACCCTGCTGGTTTGCCTTGAGTTCTTCCCAGAGTCCCCTGTGTCATCGTTATTATCCCCCTGATTCTGGCTGTTTCTGCTCCTCCTGCCTCTGTGCCAGTCACCGGCTAGGACTCCGTCTGGTCTCCAGCCCTCTGTGTCTGTGGCGTCCCCCGTCCCTCCTGCCCTCCCTTCTGCGGCCCTCTGCCCTCCTTTCTCCCTCCTTCTGTTACCTCCTGTTATTTTTGTTTCCATCTTCAAAGCAGAAGCCCTTGTGGTTTTGCCTGTGGCTGCCCTAGGCTGGCCCAGCCCTTCCCTGGCCACGAGCTGGGACCTGCCATCTGGCTCTCCCTGGTACCTAGGACGGGGGTCTAGAGCGGGGCGGAGGACTCAGGCCAGGGGGGCTTAGGAAAATGGAAGTGGACGCTGGGGATGCCTCAAGGTGGCCCTGTTTGGGGCCCACCTCTACTCTCAGATCACCTCTGGCTGTCCAGAGTAGGGGGCTGGGCCCTGGGGCCTTTACATCCCCCTACTGATCTTCCCAGACCCATCTGCCCCTCCATGGCTGGCCTGCGCATCTCCCTGACCCAAGTTCCTCTGATCTGTGTGGTGGGCAGGGGTGGAGCTGGGCGGGGCAGCCTGGCCCTGTAATCACTGACCACAGCTATTTTGGGCCTCTCTATTGTCTGCTCTCTGTCGCGTTCCACCCACAGGCCCCTGGAGTCTGGTAAGGGACCCATTTTCCTGCAGGCTGTGGTCTGGCCAGGAAATAAGAGATGCTCTGCAAGGGCTGGTGCTTCGGGAAGGCTGGGTGGTGCCTCTGCACCTCCACACCCTGGGGTGGACAGGCCTGGGTTTGCTTCTCTGTCCCGGGGGCTCCCCCACATCCCCCAGGACACCAGCCGTTTCTCATCCCCAGCTGTGTTCCTGAGGGGCGTTGTAGATAAAATGTGATTTATTATTGTAAAGACTGTCTTTCCCTTGGCACCCTAATTAAAAATCAACATAATGTAAAAGTTTATTTTTGAACTCTGAATCCTATTTCATCGATCCATGAGTCTCTTCTCTGCTAGCTCCACAGTCTTAATCACGATAGCTTTGTTGTAAGTTGTGAAATTAGGATTGTTTTAGACATTCTTAATCTAAATCACTTGATTTTCCACATTAATTTAAGAATCACCTGTCAATTTTGCAAAGAAAAAAGAGGCAGCGAGGATTGTGTGAGTGATTACACTGAATCTGTAGATGATTTGGGGGTATTCTGCTATCCTCCACTTCGGCCCCGCCCTTTCTGGCTGCCTCCACTGAGATTTGGGGAGATGAATAGAGGGGCAGCTTGGCTAACCCCTCGGCCCCTCAGAGCTGTGGCCTGGAGTGGGCAGGAGCGCTGCAGGAGGTGACAGCGGATGAGAGTGGAGAGCTAAGGTGGTCAGGCCTTTCCACAGGGCTGCAGGCAGGTACCACCACCTGTTTGGCACCTTCCAACCTGGAGGGCAGAATATGGGAGCGGGCATACTGCCCTGGTAGATTTGGGGCCTTGTTAGTGCCCCCCACATTTCACCAACCTTCCTCAGAGGCAGGCATGACACAGGAGGGAAATAAGTCCTGTAGATAGAGCAATTGTGCCCCTTAGCCACAGCCTTACTGGAGACAGCAGTGACGTGTCTCTTTCTGCCCCACAGCATCTGGAAACAGGGCCCTGGTCTCTGGCTGGCTCAGTGGGGAGAGGCGGAGTCCCCTGCAGATGCTCTACGATCTGGACCAGGTAGGTGGACAGACATAGGCCCAGGGATGCCCTCCTGTACCTCCAGGCATGAACCTGAGACTCCAGTTAAACCTGCTGGAATGGGACCGGAACTATTCTGGGGCATGGAGAGGCTCCCTCTGTAAACCCAGGCTCTGCCCAGAGAGGAAAATGCCTGGGACCGGGCCAAGAGCATCTTGGAGGCAGGCTGAGAGGTCTGGGCCCCTCCCACCCATCGACCCACCGATTGCCTGCCCAACACTACACAGAAGCAGCCTCTGGGCCAGGCACTGCTCTACGCGCTGTGGATATGAAAGGGGACAGAATAGACGCTTTGCCTACCCTCAGGGTTGACAGTCTAGTGGGGATAAAATAACTAAGTGAACCCCCAAATTTGGTTGAGAAACATGCAGGGAGCCCCAGCCCTTGCACTGTACTCAGGCACATGGATGAGGCGGCCTTGGTTCAGAGAGGGTGACGGGCTGGTCCTGCCCACGCAGCAAGCTGAGAGCAGACCAGGCCCTCAGCAGGGCCCCAGGTTTCACTGGCTCCACAGATTTCTGCGTGTAGATGGGGTTCACTCAGCCCCTCACAGCCTGAAGGCCCGGTGACCCCTGAGCATCAGGGCCCTGGAAGTTCTACACTTTGCAGTTGGAGAAATAACAGTAGTCTGGCCAGTAAGTGCTAACTGTGCACCAGGCATTCTAGTTCTATGAACTTGTTTAGAACCCACAACAATCTGATAAGGTGGGGTTGTTGTTAGTCATTTACGGATGAGGAAACTGAGGCACGAGGAAACCAAGGACCCAGAGAAGGTCACGGCATTCATAGGGACCAGCAGGCACAACCCAGGCTTCTGAGTGGGACCCAAGCTGGAGCCCCCGTTTCCTGACTTCAGAACTGTAGGCACCTCATCTCCTCTGAGGTTCAGTTTTCTCACTTGAAAATGGAGATAGCATTGACGGAGTTGTTATTTATAGGACCACAAGCAACAGAGAGGCTAACTGAGGCTGCTCTAACTCAGGAGGAGGGAGTGCTTCTCCCCAAGATGCTCAGAGACGTCAGCCCCTTTTCACAGCATAGACAAAAGTCATAGACTTGTTGCCTCACTCCTGCAAAGATGACTGCCAGGGCTCCGGACATTTCACAGGAGAGCATCCCAGGCAGGCAGGGAGGGGATGAACAGAGGCTTTTTTTTTTTTCTTTCCCTTCAGGAGCTCTCATTTTTGACCTGAAGGAAAGTCTTTCCCAGGAGCCATCCAGCAGAGACTTCTCCTTACATCTCCATGGCTAGAGGCGGGCCAGACATGCACCCCTACACCCAGCGCTTTAGTGATGGCATGTGAGGTTGCCGTGACTGGTTCCTCCCCGAGGCTGGGCACAAGCCAAGCACATTGGGGTCTGCTGGCAAGGGAGGAGGGAAGCTGGCAGGAGGGTGGATGTCCAACATTTCCCGCTGCCAGAGACGTGGGGTTGTCTGGAAGCTGAAAGCAGACCATGGCTGTGGGGCCCTTGGGTGAGCCGCCTCCTGGCATCCACATGGAGCCAGACTTCTGGGGCCAATCTTGTGAATCAGTGCCTCAGAGGGTGGGATGGGCTCCTCTGCGTGTCCTCAGGCTTCCCATAGCCATGGCTGAACTTGGCAGCTTCTCCCAGGGTGAGTTTTTGAAAAAGTCATATAAACCAGTGAAAGGGCGTCCTCACGCCATAAACGCACAGTCAGTGAAGAGGCCCTTCCTGTCCCCTGGCCCTGGTTACGCGGGACGATAGTTCTCTGTGTGTCTCCCAGACATGTTCGAGGCACGTGGCACATGTTCTGTCACGTGCTTCTGCTTTTTCTCAGAACCTCACCCACAGGTACGCCTGTCCTCTCGGCTTTAACTTTCATTCTGAAAAATTCAAACATATGCAGATGTGGCGAGAAGAGTCCAGCAACCCCCTGCCCTGCAATGTCAGGCCACCTCCTGCAGGCGCTGATAGAGTGTCCTGCCATGGCAGACGCTGCTCCCAAATAGCTCACTCAGAAGATTTTCTTAACCGAGTTATAACTCACATACCACAAAATGCACACTCTTTGAGTATAAAGTTCAGTGGTTCTCAGTATGTTTGCAAGGTTGCACAACCACGACCACTATCTGATTTTAGAGCACTGTCACCACTCTGAAATGACACCCAGTTCCCATCCGCAGTCCCTCCCATGCCCCACCCCCGACAGCCACCATCTACTTTCTGTCTCCACAGCACTGGTCTGAAATGTCACATAAGCCGATTCACACAACATGTGGCTTTTTGGGTCTGGCTTATTTACTCAGTTTTCAAGGTTTATCCATGTTTCAGGATTATCGTGCTTCACTCCTTTTTATGATTAAATAATATTCCATAGTACGAATATACCACAGAGTATTTGTCAATTTCACCAGATGATGGACATGTGGGTTGTTTTGACCCACTATTATAAATCATGTTGCTGTGAACACACTTATGTGTGAGGTTTTGTGTGACGTGTGCTTTTAGTTTTCCTGGGTTTTCCAGGAGTAGAACTGCTGGATCAGATGTCTACTGTTTGGGGGGGCACTGTGAAACTGCTCCCCCGGCAGCTGGACCATGTTAGACCTTCACCAGCAATGAGAGAAGGTCCCCTGTTCTTTGCATGCTCACTGGTAATTGTCATTGTCCTTTATATTATATTCTAAAGGCTTTGAATGCAATTTTCAGAACTGAAAAATGCCTTTTGCCTAAGGACTCTTAGACCAGTAACCAGGAAGCAGAAAGGCAGGGACCTTGAGGGCACAGTTGGAGGTGGAGACCTTGTTTAGGACAGAAAGGACCTCAGGAAAGGGAGGGGGTCCTGGGGGAGGCAGCTGGGGTGGGGAGCTATCCCCCATCCTCCCAACCTGCCCCACTCAAAGAGATGTAAAGGGCACCCAAGGTGCCTGGCACGCAAGTGCTAGACATATGCTGGATGTCCCTGTTGCACAGAGGAGGCGCAGGCCCAGAGAGGACACTCAGATTAGAATCTGTTGCGGGTGAGGGGAACAGCAAAATATCAAGACCCAGAGACACAGGTCAGCTCATCAACTCAGGTGCAGCTATTTTGTTAGGGAAGTCTGCCAGCGCTGCATTTTCCAACTCAATTTAAATGCAGTTAAGGCTGCTGCTCTTGCACACCATGGGCACTTAGTCAACAATGCGCAGATACTTAATTTGCGCGCACGGTGAGCCCTCGGACCTCCTCCTTCTTTCTCGAGTTCACTCCGACATGGTCTTACTTGCCATGAGGCCCTCCTCGGCCCTGAGTGACCAGCACGTGATTGGGCACATCCTTCCCACGGGGCTCGACAAGGCGGATGCCATCCCGCCCCCATGCTAGGTCCAGGTCAGATTCCTGGGCCCCAAATAACGCAGTGATTGGTGGCCAGGGTGGGGTTCCGGGGAGGACCCTGTCAGCCACCCAGCCTTGGCCCAGCTGGGGGTCAGCAGGCGGGGCAGCGTCCTGACCGTCCCCCTGTCGCCCGCAGGGCCCGCGCTCTGGCCTGGCTGAGGTGCACCGACAGCGGCGCGACCAGCTGCGCCGCGCGTGCAGCCGCCACACGCGCCGGCAGCGCCTGCTGCAGCCGGAGGACCTGCGGCACGTGCTGGTGGACGACGCGCACGGCCTGCTCTACTGCTACGTGCCCAAGGTGGCCTGCACCAACTGGAAGCGCGTGCTGCTGGTGCTGAGCGGCGGCGCCCGGGGCGACCCCCTCGCCATCCCCGCGCACGAGGCGCACGCGCCGGGCCGCCTGCCCTCGCTGGCCGACTTCAGCCCCGCGGAGATCAACCGGCGGCTGCGCGCCTACCTGGCCTTCCTCTTCGTGCGCGAGCCCTTCGAGCGCCTGGCGTCCGCCTACCGCAACAAGTTCGCGCAGCCCTACAGCGCGGCCTTCCAGCGCCTCTATGGCACGCGCATCGTGCGGCGCCTGCGGCCCGGCGCGCGCCCCGAGGCCCTGGCCCGCGGGCACGACGTGCGCTTCGCCGAGTTCCTGGCCTACCTGCTGGACCCGCGCACGCGCCGCCACGAGCCCTTCAATGAGCACTGGGAGCGTGCCCACGCGCTGTGCCACCCGTGCCGCCTGCGCTACGACGTGGTGGGCAAGTTTGAGACCCTGGCCGAGGACGCGGCCTTCGTGCTGGGCCTGGCCGGGGCCCCCGGCCTGCGCTTCCCCGCCCCGCCGCAGCCCCAGGCGGCCGGGGCCCGCGACCAGGCCGCGCGCCTCTTCAGGGACATCAGCCCCTTCTACCAGCGGCGCCTGTACGAGCTCTACAGGATGGATTTTCTGCTCTTCAACTACTCCGCCCCCGCCTACCTGCGGCTGCACTAGGCCGCCAGGCGCCCCCGGGCCTCGTGGGCGCCGCAGGACCCGGGTCACGGTCGGGTGGGGCCGGAGAAGGGGCGTTTCTGACCAGTGGCCATGCTGCTGCGCGCCCCTCTCCACGGAGCCCTTGCACCCGCACTTTCCTGGACGGCCAGCCCTGCAGGGTGACATCCAGCCCGGCTGAGGTTGGGTGCGGCCAGCCTCGGGTGGCTGTGCGTCTGCGTGCTTGACGCCCGTCCTGCTTGTCACTCGAGGCTTCCTCCAATCACTCCGGCTGCAGCACATCCCGGGGGCCCTCAGGGGAGGGGGACTGGGCATCGTTTAGGTTGTGAGGGCATTTTTTGTCTACTCTGCCCCTGAACCTGTCCGTGGTGCCACACAGCAGAATGGCCTGCTGTGCGGCCTGTGGCCGAGCCTAGGCTCTCCCCTGCTCACCCAGCCTGGTCAGGACAGCCCTGGCCTGGAGAGCGGCCCCCTCCTTGGTAGGACCACCCTTCTGGGATTGCTGGGCAGAGCCACCCGAAACTGCCTTCTTGGCTGCCCAGCACAGAGTAGGGATCCTCTCCCTCGCTGCCTTACCCCCAACCCCTTGGTCTCGGTCTGGCCAACTGCTAGGGGGTCTGTGTGCCCACAATGACCAGGTGGCAGGTTTTACAGGACCTCGCTTGGCAGGGGAGCCCATGTTTTTTAAAATAAATATGTTTTGTTACCTCTTGACATTTGGGGATTTTTATGCTTCATTTTGCCAATTGCGTGGTGCAGTCTGATCTCAGGAAATTCACCAGGTCTCTGCACCTCAGTTTCCCCTACTGTCAAATGGCACAGGGATGCCAGGTGGTTCTGTACATCAGACAGGAGGGGTGGAGAGCCTGGGCTACCTCCCAGCAGCCATGAGTGTGAGGGCCTTTGTGGGGAGGGGATGCTCCGCGTGTGGGGGTGCTAGAGTCTGCCTGCAGGGGCAACATGACAACTCGGAGAAACTCTATGTTGGGCCCAGGATTAAAGGCAACACCAGCACAGCAAAGCCTGGTCCTTGGGCTGCCTCCCACCTGTGGGTGTGGGTGTGGGTGTATGT
The DNA here is from genome assembly GCF_964194135.1 of Talpa europaea. Classification (NCBI taxonomy): domain Eukaryota; kingdom Metazoa; phylum Chordata; class Mammalia; order Eulipotyphla; family Talpidae; genus Talpa; species Talpa europaea. The sequence continues at coordinate 95,101,633 of NC_140078.1, forward strand.
TGGGCTACTTGGCAATCATGGCCCCCCGGCCCTCCCCTGGAAGACAGCCAGCCACTGGAATTCCTTGGCAGGAACTGAATGTCCCCTTAGTGACTGGCTGACTATATATGGTGTCTTTTCTCAGTTTCCTTGGACAATAAATAAAAATGCCAGAATTTTGGGATGCTTAGGTTTTGAAAAGTAGAATCAGAACACAACTGAGGAAGGGCAGCTTCCTCAGGCAGGCGTGAGGCCACCCTCAGCTATGGTGCCCCCTACTTCCCTGTGGTGAGCACCCAGGTTGGCCGGCGCGTGGGTCCTTCCTCCTGAGGATCCCGGGTCGTTCAGGACATCCCTCTCTGAATCCCACCAGTGCTGTGTCAGTGCTCGTGTGGACCTGGAAAGGGCTGCTGCTGACACTGGGCTCCCCGAGAAGCCTCGCCCCATTAAGGGGACAAAGCCCAGGGCCCTGTACGGTTACCAGGATGAGGAGGGTGGTGGGTTAGGCCCCTGGACACGCCCAGGAGCCCCTGTGCTTCACAGGTGCCCGATCCACACACTTCCTCAGAGGCACTTCATGCCGTGTCACACGCCCATCGTCCTCAGTACTGACACACCTGCTCTGGTGACACAGTCCTTGGTCCCGAGCTCACTCAGCACCCACACCACCTCTGGTGTGACCTGTTTGCTGAAAGTCAACACCCAGCCAGATGTGGGCTGCGCCATGGCTGTGTCTGTGGTTACAGAGGGCAGGCTGGCCTCCCCCACCCACCCCCTGACCCTGCACAGCAGGGTCCGCCAGGGCGCTGGGGTGGCCTGAGGACGACAGCCTCATGCACAGAACTGGGCTAGGAGCGAGGGCTTCAGGCAGGGTCTGCTGCTGGACCCCTTCAGCCCTGGACTTATCACACATGCGCTGGTTCCAGAAGGGACTGAGCACAAAGAAGGTCACAGGCATTTTACCCCAATTGTCTTTTATTTCCCAGTTTTCAGTAGCTCAGGATGGGGTCGTGGAGGCCGGTGCCCTCCCAGGAGGCGCAGGGACTCGATGACACAGACTTGTTTAAAATCCATTTCAACACTTTTGCTTTTTTTGCCTTTCATCATCAGGAAAATGTTTCCAGGCTTTTGTAGTTATGGTGTTTGGCTTTTGTTCTGGTTTATTGTTCTGTTTTACTCTGTGGCATTGTCATCCAGGCAGTACGTAAAAGCTGCTTCATCATTAGAGGGACTGCCCAGGATTCCACGGTGCAACTGGGCTGTAATTTATCAGCCCCCCCACTTAGTGGCTTTGGGGGTGGTCTCCAATCTTTTGCTATTTGCTAAGGACTGGAAGGACTATCGTTGTGCAAATATCTTCTCTTCCATGTTTGAGTCCATCTTTGGGGTACATTCTTGGGAAGGCATTTATAATGCTCACACGGCCTGGTGAGATTAAACATGACTGCCCCATTTTATACAGGAGAACCTCAAAGGCAAGGGACCAGTCCTAGTGGAAGCGGGATTTGAACTTGCAAAGTTTATTCACTTGCCCTGGCCACTCATCCCTTCACTCTCACCCCCTGCCACCCAGAAGGGAGCACTCTTCTCCCTGGGGCGCCAGGGGCAAGGTGGCACAGACGTGGGCTTCAGGAGAGGCCTGTGAAGGGGTGGCCGGTGCTGCCTTCCGGCCTCGGGAAGCGGCGGCTCAGGAGCTGGAGTTCCCAAAGCCTCACTGGGGCTGAAGATGGCGGTGATGGGTAGAGCCTGGACACTGATGAAAAATCTGGGGCCCCAAGCCTAGAGAAGCCACACAGAGTCCGCACTGACCCTTGAAGCCCTGCATGTCCAGAGAAGGTGGCTAACACCTTAAGCAAGTCTCTGCTCTCAGCCCAGACACCCCCGGGGCCCCACACCCAGCCTCTGCCCACCCCCAACCACCCGTCCAGTCGCCCAGGCCAGAACCCAGCAGGCCCTAGGTGCCTCCCGTGGGCTGGGCCCCAGGCCCACCTGGCCATGAGGCAGGCGTTGTCTGACCCCCCCCCCCCCCAGTAAGGGTGCCTTCCACGTCATGCCACTGTGCAGCCACCACCCCACGAGCTCACCCCCACCTCAGCCTGTGCCGGCAGCTGAATGGACGCAGGTCTTGGCACACCCTCCTGATTCCCAGACTTTCAGAGCTCCCCATCACCTCTCAGGGAGGTGTTGGCACTTGACTTGCCACCTGCCTTAACCATCCAGGAGAGTAACTGGCCAGGCAGTACGTGTGGAGCTGCAGCGGGCGGGGCAACCATCAGCATCTGGAGCCTGTGACTTACCCTCTGACTGGGATGGACCGTGTTGGCACCAAGCTCTTCTGCAGGGGCAGCTGCTCCCGCAGTGAGTTGCTCAGTGTCTCCCAGGGCTTCAGGAACTCCGTGGTGCTCTCCGTCAGCCAAGAGAACCTACATAGGCACTGGGCCTCTTCAGGTGGCCTGTGGCTGCCGAGCCCAGGAAGGGGCTCTCGCTCACCCAGAACCTCCCATTTGCCAGGCTCTGCTCTAAGTGCTTTACAAACATTAACCTCCGCGTCCACTCACAACCTGGCTATGAAGTAGTTATTGTTGCCCAGACTTTATAAATGAGGACAGAGGTGCAGAGAAGTTAAGTGACTTCCCCAATACCACAGTGCTGGAGGAGCAGAGCTGGGCTGTGGGCCTGTCACCTGCCCCAGAAGTCACATCTTAGCCACTACAGCCAAGTGGCCCAAAACAGGGAGACCCAAACCCCCAAGTTTTAGTCTCCCTTGTTTAAACTGAGGATCACACTCTGTTCCAGATTGTCCTGGGGGAGAGGGGGGCGGGCTTTTGTCACACATGCCCCATGTCCCTCTATGCTGTCAATGGACAGGCAGACGGGCACCTTGGCCTTCTCTGGAGCACATGGCTCTGTCTTCCCCGAGCACCAGAGCTCTTAGCCTCCTGCAGCCTCGGCCCCACCTCGACTGTTTCTGAGGTGAGTTTTAAGTAGGGCCACCTAGAACCCTCCAAGTTTGCTGTATTTTATCCAGGACCCTGTTAATCAAGCAAGGGCAAGACTCCAAGCTTTAGCCTGCCCTAGCAGGCCATTTCCTAACTGGCCCTGCAGGCTGAGACCCCAAGCTGCTGGACCTGTGAGCCCAGCACCTGGGGGCGTGGGCCAGGGAAGCAACCAGCCCAGGCTCTGTGAACGCAGAGGGGCCTGGGCATTTATTGAGCGACCCTCGGCTCAGATTAGAATAGGGGTGAAGAAGGTGGTCCCTAGACTGTCACAGAGTTCAGAGCTATTCAGGGAACTCCCTGTGCAAGAGACCCCCTCCCAGCTCTCTCCCCTGTGGCCCTAGCGCATGCTCCTAGGGACTGGGGCCTATACCTGTATGAGATCTTACTGGCAAATTTCTCCTGGACTTTGGTCCTATTCTTCTTACGCTGGTGGGACTTCTTGGGGGCTCTTGTGTCCATCAGGGAAGGGGGTTAAACTGTGGTGCACCTTTTGACCATGGCTAGAAGAGAAATGGAGGGAGCCCATGGGAAAAGCTTGTCTGGAGTTGGGTGAGGTCCGTGGCTTCACTGGGGACCCAGCATCCTCGTCTGCGACATGGACACAGGAGCATGGTCCTGAGCGAGGGCTGGGCCATGTGGCCTGTCCCCCAGTGCCCTGGCCTCACCACACAACACCAGTCACATCCACTCTCATATGAGTGTGTGTATGTTAGTGTATGTTTGTGTGTATGTGTGTGATCATGTATGTGCGTGTACATGTATATGTGTGTTACGACTGTGTGTGTGAGAGAGTATATTTGCAGTCAAATGCTCTGTCTCTGAGCTACACCCTCTGCCACTGTATGAGTGTATTTTGTGTGAATGTGTGTTCCTTGATGCAGCTTCATGTAGCCCTTACAATTGAGAACCTCAACTGCATTATTCAACAAGAATCCCTCACATTTCTCCTCCACAGCCACTTTCACCCTCTACTCCATCCCTGACCCCAGCAACCACCAATCTATTCCCGTCTCTATGGTGTGGCTTCATGAATGTTATGTAAATAGTCATGCAGTAGGTATCCTTTTGAGATTGACTTCTTTCTCAGCATAATTTCCTTGAGAATCATCCCAATTGTGTCAAACGTTGGTTCCCTTTTCAGTGCTGAGTAGTATTCCACTACTCAGCCTGGATATGCCATAGTTTTTTAAATCATCTCCTACTGAAGAAAACATTTGGGCCATTCCCAGTTGGGGTTAATACCAATAAAACCACTATGGCAATTCATGTACAAGATTCTGCATGCAAATAAGCCTTCATTTCACTGGCATACATACCTAAGCATGCAATTCCTAGTCCACGTGGGAAGTCCATTTTTAGATTTAAAAATAATTGCTAAACCATTTTCCAGATTAGCCATCTGGATCGTTGCACATACCCACTAGCAGTGTATGAGTGATTGTTTTTAAAAGCACCAGTGAAAGTAAAGTCAGGGTTGAGAGCTGACCACAGGTGTCTCATTTGCCCTCAAATCTCCCGACTCCTGCCTACCAGTGACTGGGCTAATGTATCTACAGTGGTCAAAACAGCCCGTGTCTTATCAACACAGTATCTTAAAGCTCACTATGACAATGCCAACCCCTGCCAGCTCCCCACTTTCTATATTTGGACTCCTGAGCTGGCGGGGTAGCTCCAGTTAGGGGCTGGCTCCTAGTACAGAAAGTCCCCCAGGAGCAGGACCCACATGCTAGCACTTCAGGCTGGGACTTAGAGTAGATGTTGTCAGTGTCCCCATACAAATGCCTGCTGTTGCCTCTACACTGGAGGCTGTGTCTGCGACTATGTCTGACAAGGCGGGTTCCTGTGGGGGCAGGAAGTCCTGAGCAGGGCCCAGGGCAGCCCTATGACAGCATGGCCATTGTGCCAGGTGCCACTCTGCTGCTGCTGCCCAAACTCACTCGGGAGGTCCTTCCCAGTCACACCACTGCTCCCAAATCCTGACAGTGACTTGGGTGGCAGAGCTTGGCAGAGCCCCCTGGCACTGCCCCTACCTAGGAAGATGCCACCCCCCAAGGCAGGTCCCAGCAGGGGGAGGACTCATGGGAGCAAGGCCCGACAGTTCAGCAGAAAGTGGAGAGGCACAAGCTGGGGGTCTAGAGCCTCCAGCGAGAAAGGAGAGAGCAAGGCACCCACAGCTACTTACAGATTGGCTTAAGTGATGCCAGAGGGGCGGAAGCCGGCCATGGTCCTGGCTGCCATACCACGTGGGAGGACTGAGCCCAGGGCTCTGTCATGCTCAGCCCACAAGCTCATTGCGACATCAGAAGTCCCTGAGGTCACAATCTGTGACACACATGGCTCAGAATCCAGCTTGAAGCTCCTCTGGCCTGGGGAGTGGCTTAGGGGCAGCAGCGTATGGGCCGGGGCTGGCAGGTATTCCCGCCTGGGCACCCTAAACAGGGGAATCCACTTGCCATGTTATGTGGCAAGGAGCAAGATTCAGATTCTAGAAACGTAAGAGAAAGCCCAGAAATAGCTTTTAAAAAGCACTATGACTGCAGAAAATCTTCTCTGGCCACCATTGGCTGAGACTCCACTGTGGAAGTCATGGGCTGAGGGGCTGAGCCCAGGAAGGTGTGGTGGAGTAGAGCGAGGGCTTCGACGTCCATCCCTGTGTGGCCTCAAGCAAGTGAACAACCTCTCTGTGCCTCTGTGTCCCCTCACTGATGCCTGGCACCCACCGTGGTCCCGTATGCTCAGTGCTCAGAACAATCCTGGTGAAGCATTAAACCAAAAAGGCCCATCAGGCTGCAGATGGGGCTGGGTTTGCCTGCAGCTGGACGCCAGCCTCCAAGGCATGGGCACCAGGGTCTGGGAGGACCATGGAGAGCTGCCCAGGTGCGCAGCGTGTGCCAGGGTGCCAGGTGCCTGTGCATCCTTGCAGTGGTGGGGCTGGGAAGAGGCCAGACCCCCAGTGGCCAGCGGCAACGAGAACAGCACCTCCTCCACCGCCCTGTGGGGAACAGCAGTCTGAGGCTCTCTGCCAAACCCCTAAAGGGAGGAGACAGGCCCTTGCCAGGCGGCTGTTATTATCAGTGAGTATGGTGGTGTAAATTTTGGAATGCCATCGGTGTGGTTGAACAGCATTGTGCACGCATTATGCCATTGAATAGTCTTCTTTAAATGGTTATGCTATGTGGATTTACCTGCATAAGCACACACACTCTCACACGCACGTGCCTTGTTTGCCAGAGAGCAGGAAAGTGAGCAAAGAACGACAAGCACATCTCAAAATGGCACTGAACTAGCTTGAACTGGTCAAATGGGAGACAACTGGCGTGTGATTACTCCAATGGCACACCACCGACCGTGGAAAGGTCGGAACCACCGACGCCCACAGTAGTGGGGAGTCTGCAGCTACATCTTGTCAAATGAACAGAAGGAGCCACCACAGACCATATGATGCTACTTGCAAAATCAGAGCGATGGGAACAGGCCGCCAGGGGTCAGTGTTGAGGTGGAGTGGGTGGGCTTCAAGTGGGCACCTTTGTTAGGGTCACAGAATTGTTCGTTTTAATGTAGCCATGGCGGTGGTTACTTCAATTAAGCTGATGGAAAAAGGAGTTTGTTGCCCCTGTTTGAAAGAGATTCACACAGAAACACGACCTCCCTGTTTCTCTTCACCATTTGAGGGAGTCTGGCCCCCACTGGCCCAAGTTACCAGGTGGCCACAGTGGGCGGGGCTGAGTGGAACCTGCACCTGCCGCGTGGAAAAGCTTTGCACCTGGCCTGGCCCCAGAGGCACACGGATTTGAGACCCTTGACTTATGAAGACTTTTGCACGACAGAAAGAAACGTCATGAAGTGGTGCTGAGATTGAGAGCTGTGTCCTGGGAGCCCAAGGCCAAGGCAGCCTGTGGGCTTCTGCACAAGGCACACCCACCCCTCCCCTAGCACTCCTGGGACCAGCCCTTTCTGCAGCTGTGGCTGCTGGCTCTCTGGTGCCATCCTGTGGCAGCACAGGGCACAGCAACAGCAGGCTCCAAGAATTCTTCCCAGTCCCTGGAGTGGAGGGGCCTGGGGTGAAGCCCAGAGAGCCCGTAAGGCCGACACATCTGGTAACGTGAGTCTGGGCTGGTGTAATGAACTGGGCCCCACAGGAGGTGTAACCATGTTTCCAGATTTTCTGGACGTTCACACACACACACACACACACACACACACACAGGTGCACTGTGTGTTGTTCACGTCTGAACGCTGTCATTTCCTCTTTCCTCCTGTCTGATCGTCATAGAGGGGCACTGCGCCCAGTGCTTGCTACTCCAGCATGGGTGAAGGCTGAGATCTCCACAAATATTTAATGATCTCTTGCAATAAATTCCTAACAGGTCTCTTTGTCACTCCCTGCTCAGAAGCATCGCTTGGTTCTCCATTAGGAAATAAAACAGACTGCCGCTTGAAAAACAACATTACTCAAAAACACATGGAGTCTACTAAACCACACCATACAACAAATTATCTCAGTTTGAGCTGTTTCAACACAAGCTCACTGACCTCTGTGTTCCGGGAGAAGACTGTAGTAACAGGAGCTGCGTGATTCCATAACCCCCAGTTCTTAAGGTAAGACCACTGGATACAGCTCCAGCAGCCAGATCTAACCAGCGCTACCCCTCACTCACTAGCCTGTCATATACCGTTATCCCCCAAATGCTCATAAGTACTGTTCCCTCACTCTCGTTTGAGAGGACAGCAAGAAAGCCGGGACAGAGCTCTCCCTTGCGAAATCTAACTAGCCCAGCTTTGAATGTTGAACAGGCTTCCCTAGTCATCTTTTATGGGCGCTTTCTCCATCAAGGATGCTCCAAGATTCAGAAGGAGCTGCCAAGCGCAAGCCCGCTGCTCAGCAGGCCCTCCACCGAGGCCCCTGGAGCTTCTCCTCTTGGGGTTCCCTGTTTGCAATGATGAGATAAGTTCAGAGTTAATACTGTGTTCCTGTACCTTTTTGTTGAAATTCCAAATCTAGATGAGGTTTGTTTTGTCTGCTCTAGGAATAAAGTCCCCAAGACATTTTAGTTATCTGATCAGATTTATACTAATTTTAATTGGTAAACTTCTTTATTGTTATGGAAAACATTACTCTAAAATTTGGCAGCTTGAGAGATAAATATTTATTATCTCCAGAAATGGCCAAACCAGGTTGGTTGGCCCAGCCTCCTGAGAGACTACAGTGGAGGTGTTGGCTGGGGGGAGGCTGGCAGGATTAAGTCACTTCCAAGTTCATACACACGGATGCCGGCAGACCTATAGAACAGTTCCTCACCATCTGGGCCTTGCCATGGGCATCCTGAGTCTTCCTGACAGGGCAACTACCCTCTCCGAGAGCAAATGACCCAAGAGATGAAGGACAGTGACCAAAACCGAAGCTAGTCTTTTGATGACCTAATTTTAAGAAGTGGCCAACTATCACATCTGCCATATGCTGCTGGCCACCCAGGCCAATCTCAGTATAATGGAGAGGGGACAACACAAGGAAGTGATACCAAACGTTGGGGGGTCCAACTTGGGGGCCAACTTAGAGACTGCCTACCACGATGAAATCGGACAAAGCACTGATGTCTCAACAGTCCCATCTGCCTGTCTGTCGGCCATACTGTGTCTATAAGAACTTTCCTTACCACCACAGATGCTATAAGCTGGGAACCAACATGCTATATGCTGGGAACATGATGTTATTCAATTCTTAGAGGCCTGGGAATCAGGCAGTACTCTCTGCACTAAGGAGTAACAGGAAAAGTTAAAGGACTTATTCTGTCACAAAGCTGAAGTCATGGGATATACCCAAATCTTCACTCTTTGATCTACCATCTTCCCATAATTCCCTGCTTCTGAGACTGGGTCCTGGCTCACCTGGCTCTTTCCAGCTTGACTGCCCACCAACCCTTCACTCACCTCACACACCTCCACACTCCACTTTCCATTCTCCTGGATGGATTTAAGGTCTTTGGGGTCTTAGTGTTAGTCCCACAGCTGAAATCCTTTTGCCCCATTCTATACACCAGTCTTCTGAAATTTGTTGAGCCTAGTCTTTGTGGCCTACCACATGGAAAATTCCATAAATATTCTGTGTGCTTAAAATGAGGTTTTCATGTTGGATATAGCCTTCTTCATAAATTTATGAAACCAAGCTTATTAATTATGCTATTCAAATTTATATCTTTACTGTTTTTTTTCTCTGATCTAATACACTACTGAGGTATAGTAAAATTTCCACTCTAAAGAAGGATTGTCAGTTTTTCCTTGCATACCTGAAAGCACTGTATGTTATTAGATGCATACAGGTTTTCTTTTCCAGGTAAAACTAATTTTGCACCATTACATTGGGTTCACCTTTCCCTGAGAAAACGAAGGTGGAGGAAAAGATGAAGAGGGAGCAGGGAAAGGGTGTGAGAGACACAACTATAGGTAGCCTTCTGTCCTTCCTGCAAAGGGAACATCACAAGCCTTTCCAATGATCTGTCACCTGGACAAATTTTGGGGGTGAATCATTCCCTTCCACTCATGCCAGTGAGGAAGCAGGCAAGTTTCTTTGCCACCTCTTTCTTTGAGTCAAGAGTTGTTTTTTGTACACCCCCTTTCACCAGGGGTGGAGCCCATTGGGGTTCCAGCTTTACACAAAGGTTTCCTATTAAAAAGTCTACCATGGGCAGGCCTGGGATTAAGCTTTTTTGCCCAATGTTCAATGCAAAGGAGAAATAAGATTTTCAGGGTTCCTGGTTTCACTTCATTTAGGGTTCTGGAAATGTTTGGTAGTGTATAAGGTACTTAGCAACACAGTAACATAATTTTTTAAAAACTTAGTTTATCTAGCATTTTAGTTGAATCCACCAAAAGCATCATCTGAAGCCTGCAGGGGCAGCGTGCAGAGGGTACCTCAAGAAAACAAGCGGTTCTCCCCAAGGAAAATGTCGAGGAGGACAGGCTTCCTTCTTCAGGGCCCTTTAGATGCTGACATGTGTGTAAGTTCAAGTGCAATCTCATAAAGTCATCTGTTCCTTTACGGCGCTTGACAAGATTGAATAGATGTGGATAGAATCATCTTACACAGTTTTAAATTAGTTAGATTTCACAGAACACAATATTGAAAACCTTTTAATATCACCATCAACATGAAAAGGAAATTCAAGCATCTCTTTCTGACATGAGATCCTGGAGCAGCCCGGGGCCTCCAAGGAGGGCCTGAAAGCTGAGACCACCAGGATGGGGGGGCGGGGGTAGGGGGGTGGGGGTGGGGTGGGGGTGGGGATGCACTCCAGGGGAGACAGCCGTCTAAGCCCCGCAGGGAGGACACTTTCCACCCATGCTCCTGGCCTCTGCAGCCAGCCTGCAGGGGCACCTCCATGACGCCCTCACAGCCACAAGGCTCTGGGACACCACCACACTAGTCACTTTCACCACTGAGAAAATATTTTCATAGGCACAACAAAGCAAGGGGCTACACACTAGCAACCGGAAAAGGCACTTAGGCGAGCTGTGTGATTTAAAGGTCTTTGGGAGGGAGGTAAGCTCAGTTCTGACTTGGAAGAGCATCAATCTTGGCTCACCTCAAGGAGAGGTTCCGAGCTAAGACGTCACGTAGGCAGTCTGTCTGCCTCTCCTGTCGGCTGAGCTGGGCGGACGCCCGCTGCTGTCTGATTGTCTCCTTGTCTGATTCTCATGTCCGGCCATGCAGAGAAGCTGGCCAGGTCCCTCGCTATCTTCAGAAGACAAGGGACAATGACAAGGAAGACCAAACAGCAGCGGGCCTAGCCTCAGCAACCTTTCTGAGTGATAGCTAGTCCCGAGGACTTCGTGATTTCCAGTGTTGTGAAGACCTGTTTGAAAGGAAGAAAACATTTATATTTAGCCATCAATATTTCAGAATTGCTTAAAGAAAACCCATTCAAAATATTACACCTACGTTATCCTTTGAAATAAACAAAGCAGTTACTAGTATAACATCTTTGTGACAGCGCATTTTTCAAAGTATGCCCATTGAAGGTAAAAATAAAGTTTCTGTACCTCGCCGCATGTGGGGTGAATTCCTATGGTGCTATCGAGCTGCTGCTTTGTGAGCCCACATTTCATGGCAACTGCAAATCCCTGGGTAATCTCACCCGCGTTTGGTCCAAGAATATGAAATCCTACCACCCGGTCCTTTAACACAGAAATAGAAAAAAGGGAAGCCCAGGACGTTAATGGCCTGATTAGAATCCATTCATTTCAAGTTCACAGTTAAAATTTACAGCATCTACTACAGGAACTCAGCTGTTGCAGTGAGCAGAGAACATCACCACGAAAGGGAGCCACTGTAAGAATCTGTTAAATGAGCCAGTAAATGCACATCCTGAGTTAATTTGCACTCAAATTTACTAGAACAAGCAATGTGCCCACGGCATGAAGGAGTTCATTAGTATGATGTGAATTTCCAAATGACGCTGAGATGGTGCTCAACAAGAACACAGATCGAATCACAGCCCGGCGCTGGGTTAGTGCTAGGGTAGCGGGTTCTATAGGAATTGCGGTGATTCCTTGACAGGAAGCAAGCGGCCTGGCCCCTAACATCACAGACCACGGGAGCCCGGGCAGGGCCTGTGTCCAGAGCTGAATGCTGGAAGGTGCGAGGTGCCCTAGTGGGCACAAGTGACAGGGAGCTAACATGAGGGTATTTCCAAGCTAACACCATGTTCAGACTGTCCTCTTGTCAATGTTTTTCATCAGATTCTATTCTTTCATTTTGATCTTCACAGTAAAACTGTACAACAGATGGAGAGAAAGGAAAAGGGCAGCAGAGGCAGCAATTTTTGCTTCCCTATATCCTGCAGAAAGAACAACAGTTCAAGGCAGCCCACCAGGGATGGAGAGGCCGTTCTGAGGGGCAGGGAGTCAGAGGCCACGCAGCTATGGGTGAAACATCTTCTGCAGGCTTCTCACACACTCAGCCCATTTACAAACATGCACAAAACAGAAATGTTTCATTATTTGATGATCTAGCTCTGGGAGGAGGCAACTTCAGTTACAATCTGTCAATCTGTCACTGGTTCAACCTGTGCGCACACATTCACTGGGTAAGGATTTGAAGGATTTCTGCTTTGTTCTGAAAGTTTTCTTTCAAGAGATTATAAAAGCCCATCTCTAGAATAAAAGCTACATTACAATCACAACATTTCAGTTTCCAACCCTATTACATACATTGTCGAATTTATTGCAAATTATCTTTGCATAACAGGTATTGTTGTCTCTGCCTGCCACTGTCCATTCAAGAGGCCAAAACAAAGTATGAAATACCTGGAAGAGAAAGAGAGGGGTCAAGATTAGTGTCTATGAAAATCACTCCTTGTTGCACTCTTTAATTATAGAAAGAGGATAATCTACCAGCTTTCGGAAATTATAGATCCCAATTTTATGTATCTGATGAGAGCTCCTGGGCTGGAACTCCCAAGATGTAAAACTGTGATATTTTTGCTCTACTGTCTTTTGCTCTATTATTCCCTCCTAAGTAAATTCCATTTTCAAACATGGAGCACTGGTTCCCCAGGCCAAGAACCAGGGCCTATTGTGAGATGCAGCAGCAAATAAGAGTTGAGTTCCTGCCTCAGTGAGTTCACAACTCCTATAGGTACCTACCTATATGATTCATATTCAAACCAAATCTAGGAAAAGCAGGAAAAATAAAGCAGGTATAGCCATTCAAAGATATCAGGAATATCACCTCTGATACAATACCGGGAAGCTCTCACTGCAGCCCAAGCTCATGGCTGAGGCACCTCAGCCTGGCTCGCACCCCTCTAGGGACAGAGCACACCAGCGAGGGCTGGTGCCTGAGCTGCACTTCCCCAGCCTGCGCCTCCCTCAGACTGCTCCTCCCACATATAGAAGGTGATGAGTTAAAGTTCAGTGCCAGGGTAAGAGTTGTGCTCTCATCTATGTTTCACACTAGAGGGATGTCAATCCTACTCTTTAATAAGACCATGTATTTTATATTTTGAATGCTTTGTTTTTATAAAAAGATACAAGTTTATACAAGAAGAATGCAGAACAGAAATTCACAGAGTAAAGAAGGAAAAAAAAAAACCCACTATCCAGTAATAACCATTTTAAACGTTAGGGAAGCATCAATAGCTGGTATAGTCATAGTTAAAGATGAAATTTTTATTTTAAAGTTATCATAGTTTTAATTACTTGTAATGAAAACACTAAACTCTTACTTAACTACTTAAATATAATTAAAACTCTGCATTTAACAGAAACTCTTCCATGTGTTTTAATATAAACCTTTCAATCTGTGCCTACTCTATAAGTATTTCTTTAAGATATTATTTCCTAAAATACACCGCTAAGGCTTAAGAAAAGAGATGGTGAAAACTCTGAGGTTTTAAACATGATTTTTAAACCTTGAGCCTCCGTTTTTGACAGGTCCTTGGCTCCCTGCTATAAAGAACAAGAAAACGAGCACTCCCACGCCCTTGCCGCCCCTCCCCGGTTTTTGTTAAGTGTGGCTTTTTTCCTTCTACTACTATGAAGATTTTATTTAAGTCTTTAATCCTCCTGGTTCAAAGTGGGTGTGAAGTGTGGATTCAGCTTTACTTTTCCCCCAAATGGCTGTCCATTTATTCCATCACCCTTAAATAAAGATCTTTTCCCACTGAGCTAAAATACAGACTTTACCACATACTAATTCTTTTAAGCATTTGAATCGATTTCTGGATTTCATGTTCTGTTTCTCTAAGCTGCTGTCCGTCTATATGCCACCACAGCACAATTTTAATTATGGCTGACATATCATAAACTCTAATTTCCTACAGGACTGGTCTCCACCCGCCACGTCCCCACTACTTTTCTTATTTAGAATCTTCCTGTTTTTGCTTGTTCTTTTTGTTTGTTTAATTTTCATCAAATCATGCATGCTAATTACAGGTATGGTTTTTAAAGCTTTGCTATGAAAAGCAGCAATCTCTGCCCTCCCCACCCATTTCAATCTTCTTACAGGCAATCACTTTCACCTTTTATTTATTTTGTTATTTACCTCCATGTTTCTAAATAACACGCTTATATTACTACTAATTGACCTTTTGTTTTTAGGCTTTACTGATCTGATTGAGCTCTTTTTCTTCCCCGGCTCTTACCTCACTCGGCATCTCCCTGCCATCTACCCTCAAGCCCATGCCCTCCTCCTGTCCACCCTCTCAATTACAGTCATGTGCAGAGCTAAGTCAACACTAGTGTTTCCTTTACTAGGTAAAAGTTATTCACAGACCAATGGAAACCCACATGCAGAAGAATGAAGCTGGAACTCCACTTCACACAATATACAAAACCTCAAACTGGATCACAGACAGAGAGGAAACAGCTACTGATAAAGAAGGCTTTCCTTGTGCATTCCTTTCTTTTCTGTAAGTCTTGTATGTTTTTCACTCCCCCATCCCTCCATTACTGCCTGTTTCACATTTAGTTTATTTTTTTTAAAGATTTATTTTTATTTATACAAGAGCTGGGGTACAGGCCAGATGCGTGGGAGGGTGAGAGGATTCACCAGAGACAGAGCGGGGAACAGAACAGGCAGACTGACAAAATACACTGCTGAAGGGAGCAGTGGGCGAGACAGGAGAGGCCTGCCGCACCATGTGGGATTCTGACCAGCCGGGATCGAACCCGCACTGCAGAGGCTGTGGACAGCTTCACAGCGCAGCACTTAACCCACTGCGCCACCCGGGAGGCCCTGCAATTGTCTTATTTTCAAGTTCACAATGTTCTCTTCTGCCGTCTAGACATGCTGTCGAACTACTTTAGTGAGGTTTTCAATTCAATTATACTTTTAAGCTCCAGGATTTCTCTTTGGTTCCTTTTTATAATCTCTTTACTCATATTCATATTTTATTCAGATGCTATTTCCCTGATTTAACATTGGCTTAACAATCGATTTAATAACCTTGACTAATAATTCTAATGTCTGGGCTTCCTCTTGGATGGTTTCTGTCAAATTCATTTTATACTATGAATGAGCCATACTTTTATGATGAGGGTGTCCCCTACCTCACTAACTGGGAAATTTATTTGGGGACCATCAGTCAGTATCTCTAGATCTTTCCTGAAGGCTTGTTAGAATCCCCCGAGATTTAAAACTTTACCAAGCCCTGGCCAAATAAGGAAGAAAGCCTGGTTGCCAGAGTTCTGAGAGCTGAGTGGGAGCAGTTGTCTTAAGATTCAGTATTTGCTTACTTAAATGTTGTGCTGGAATAACATCCGGGCCTTCACTGGACCCAGTACCCCTAGTCAACAGACCCTTGGTTTTTACCCCCTCCAGAAAATAACCTTCCAGACATCTGCCAGTGTGCAGAAAGTGTTCTGCAGAGGTAAGATACTTGTTGCTTCACAGATGGGACACCACATCCCTACATGTTCAGTATGAAGTCACTGACTTTTCAGGCTTTGATGACTTGGTTTTTTGACTTGGTTGGTTTCTTGACTTTCCCAATGCCTGTTTAGAAATTTTTATCTGCTGGGTACTGACCACTCATCTATCTGCATTTCCCCCCTAAATTTCATTGCTGTCTCTTCTCCTATCTTCCCCACCCTTGGGCATTTAATTTAAAAATCAAACCCCTTCCCTATCACTCTATTGCCCTTGGCACGGAAGATTGTCAAAAAAAAAAAATGCTGCTATCAGGCTGATTCTTGGTCTATTATAAATGGCTAACTTAACTAGGACACGTCTATGTTCACGTTTCAGTCCTGTCAAGTGCAAAATAAATAAATATATAAAATAGGTGAGTTGATCTGTAATGAACCTTAAAAAGAGACCTTAAAGGAACCCTCAAGCTAGGGGAACTTTTTTTCCTATAAAGATATTCCTTTTATGTGGAGTACAGCCTTCCATATTCTTCCTCTCATTTACCTACCTCTCTATCTTAACATCTAATTGATTTCAGAAAGTCTTCCAACTGAGTGTTAAGTCTATAATTGTTATCATCAATTTTCTAAGACCCAAGTAAAAGTTCACCACTGCAGAAAGAATGGGTCATTATTACAAGGAGCTAATTATAAACACTGATAAAATAATGTCCTCTGAAACAGATTCCTCATTGAAAATAGCTACCTAAAATAACATCATAAAGTTTTAATCATCTATTTTCCCAATGCCAGAAATGTAAAGAAGAGTTTTAATAAGTCACTAAGCCATTTAATTAGGGAATATTCGTGCGAAGGCTTAGAGAAATTTTCAGTAATAAATTAAAATGCCTTCAAGGGAGAGGACTGAGATTTTAATTCTCTTTTGCTTAAAACATCAAGTGGTAATAATCCTCCAACTCTTTCTAACTCTCCTATGACCTCCTGTGTTGGGAGGATGTGTACGAAAAAGGTACTCAAAGCACCCACTGAAATACAATATAAGAAAATATTTATAAGGCCACAACTGGACAGGCCAGGGTTGAAGGTGAAGTGGAAGCAAAGCGGGAGGGCACCTCTGGGCAGGTTGACAGCCCTGGAAACCACCCACCTTCCCTACCCAGAGGCCACAGCATGTGGGCCCCAGGGGAGGAGCAAGCCTGGCCGCCGCTGTGGAAGTGGCTGGCTAGCTGGCCCCACTCAGCCCAGTCCAACTCCTGCCCAGTGGCTTGGAATTAAGACTGAGAAACAATGAGTTAAATGGTTCCTCCTCAGATAAACTTGGCAGCACAAGAAAGGTCCTATTTTGGCTGTTGCGTGTATTCCAGGGGCAGAGTCTGCCTGCAGAAAGAGAATGCACCACACGCACACGCACACGCACACGCACTGACACACGCCGACTGCGAGCAAGGGAAAGACAGAGGCCAGGCGGTTCTCCAGATCCTGGTTCTTAGCCCTTCCTAAGGCCTTGAGGCAACCCTGCTTTCCCCCAAGATCTTAGAACAATGTCTGTGTATAGGGACTCAAGTAGACATTTGTTACTTGTGCCTCAATGTCCCTCTCTCCCCAACTGCTTTTTTATATTTTGCTAGAGATACGGGTTTTAAATGATTAAATTTCTAATTTTCCTAAAATAGAAGTGATTCCCCATAACAATATAGTAACTTGTAAAACAACAAAAAAAAAGTGACTACCAAGACAGTTGATTGAAGGAGAAATTATTAAAAAAGCAAACAATGAAACACAATCTTACGTCTAGATTCTCTTTTTTGTGTATTTCAATAGCTTTCTCTTCAGGCAATCCACAGCAGCCATATTCCAAGGGGGTAAACACTGTAGTTGGAACATTAACATAATCACACTGAAAGAGAAACAAATTACATTTTCTTATTTTGTGACTTTTTACAGCCAACATCTAAGTTGTGTACATTTACAAAAGAAAAGTAAGTCCAATTCCATGTAACTGATTCTTACACGTCACCATGCTGGAGTATTCTAAGTTATATGAAGGAAATGGGGTGAAGCGGTGACTCTAGGGCAGAGACCATGCATTGGTCATGGCCAACAAATGGAACTGGCTGTCCTAGACCCCAACTTCCGGCCTGAACAACCAAGTAGTAGAGGTGGAGGCAGCCCTGTAAACGCTCTCTAAAGTGTTTTCTTTCCATCTGCATGATCCTGCATTGGGAGCTGACACACCCTGGTCACTTCACAGAGCTTTGCCACTGAGTGGGCAAGTAGAGCAGCCCATGGGGTTGGGCCCAGGAACCGTCTGCACCATCCCAGGGAGATGGCATAGGTGGGCGGCTGTGGTTACGACAGAACTTCTTCAGAGCCCTTGACAGACAGATGCAGAGTACATGTGCACATCACAGGAGCACGTCACTGAGCCCACACATAGTCCCCAGAAGGGAGAGCAGCGTGAGTGCAGGCAGCCACCCCACCTGAGGAGACGTCTCTGTGATTGTGTGGAGAAGAGCTGAACGCACTGGCAGCACGGCTCCATTGCGAGTATGGACAGAGTGATGGGCAGAGCAGAGAGGGTAAAGCCAGAGATGAAGGTCACCGTGCTGCCCATCCACAGCCCCTCAAGGATCAACACTGCCTACCGCACTCCATGCATTCCAAGCCCTGTCAGCTGGTTACCGAGATTGGGTCAGGGGTGGACAGCTAACCCAAAGTGATCACACACATACACTGGCCAGTGTCCATGCAGAGCAAGGGAGCTGTGCTAGTCGAATTCCCTCCTTTGCAGGCACAGGAAGAAGCCCAGCTGCAGAACTGCCACCCAGTTACCTTAGATCCTTTAACCTACATGCTTTCATACAACTTCAGGTTTGTTAATCTGCAAAGCATGTGTAAGTCAGGCAATTTTTTTCTTTTTTTCAAATGTGGCTAGAGAAAATCAGATAACCGTGGGGACTGCCTTAGCATTTTCTGATTCCTCACAGGCCCTGCAATGTCCACCAATGCATTCACTGATCAGCACTGACCCCCATATCCCAAGGCTCACAGGGGAGGTCCCATTCTCAAGAGATGCCTTTAACTGCTGTTTCCTATCGATAGAGAAAGGGTGAGAGGGAAAGCCTCAGCTTTTTTTGGATACAAATATTACCTCAAAACAACAGGAAGAAACTTACCTTTTCGAAACAGCTCCCAAAGAGCCTTCGAGCCAGCAGCTTGCCTGCATGTATGGCGACGGGGGTGAGCTCCAGCTTACCCTCCAGAATATCCCCAATAGCATACACATAGGGCACGTTGGTCTGCTCCATATCATTTACTGGTATTTTGCCACTCCTGTCAAGTTTTAGAAAGAAGACAATTATCATGACTAACTATGCTGCTGGATGACTAATGCAATTCAGGAGAAAAGGCCTAAGCACACAGAGAAAAGACCTCCTTGGAAGAAACATGCACTTCACGTTATCCATCGCTTGTCGATAAGCCCCATGGCTTAAAGGACCAGGAATTTCTATAGCTCCTAAGAAAACACCTTTCTGGTTGGTGAAACCACACTCAGTTTTTGGATGTCAAGGATATTTTCAGATTTCCCCTAGAGTCACATATAGATCTTTGAAATTTTTCTTGACTGACCAAGGACACAAAAATTCATCTAAATCAGGGCCTCCCTGGTGGCACAGGCTGTTGAGTGCAGTGTTGTGAAGCTGTCCGCAGTCTCTGCAGTGCCAGTTTAATCTCTGCCAGCCGTGGAGAAACCCACATGGTGGGGCAGACCTCTCCTGTCTCGCCCGCTGCTCCCCTCAGCAGTTTATTTCTGTCAGTCTGCCTGTTCTGTTCCCCGCTCTCTCTCTGGTGAATCCTCTCACCCTCCTGCACATCTGGCCTACCCCGGTTCTTGTATAAATAAATAAATCTTAAAAAAAAAATCACCTAAATCAGACTGTAAGTGAATATATTTCCAATTATTTCTTAAAATCACTGTTGTTGTGTACTCTTTAAGGCACGCAATAGTTACTGACTCGATAATGAAAAAAAAACCAGATTATACAGAGCTTGACACATTACTTATTATCAAATAAACATAAAGCATTAAAATTCTGTGTCCTCATAATTCAATGAGAATTGCTGAAGGTGATCTGTAGAAACATTTGCTTTGTACAGGGTCAGGCAATGAATGATGCCACGTGCACTTACTTCTCATTAATTTTGACACCGATCTTGTCCAAACCTATTTTCCTTGTACAGGAGTCACGGCCAATTGCTAATAGAACCTATTTGAGAGAGAGGTCAGGAACACAAATGGTCAATATTAGGAATGAAAGGAAGCATCACTACAGATCCCTCAGATAGTAAAAGAAGAATATTATGAACACCCTATACCAATATATTTGACAGCGGAGGTCAGTTAGATTCCTCGAAAGACTTGATTCACAAAACTCACACTCACACAAATCTGAATAACCCTATTTATTATATGTTCAGTATGTCCCCGCTAAATGCATATGTTGAAGTCCTAACCCCAGTACCTCAGAATATGACTATATTTGGAGACCTTTAAAGGGCCTTTAAAGAAGTGGTTCAAGTTAAATGATGTTGTTATCTAATAGGACTGGTGTCTACTAAGTTAAGGCGATTAGGGTGCAGACAGTACAGACTGAGGGTTGATCCACTGAGGACACAGGGAGGAGGCGGCCTCGTCCAAGCCAAGGACAATGGCCTCAGAAGATATTGGGTTGTCGGAAAAGTCATGACACATTTTGCCTGAAAATGCTGAAAAAACATGTCATTGCTTTTCTGACAACCCAATACTTCTGTTGCCTATATCCCCCAGTCTATGGTGGATTTAGAAACTGAATCCACATGTGTAAATTAACTCCAGATCCAGATGACTTCACTAATAGTCTATCCATCACTTTAGTAAGAAATAATACTAATAGTGTACACTCTTCCAGAAAACAGGAAGAAGAGACACTTTCTAACACTTTTCCATGAGACGAGCATAAACATCTGACATGAAAGTCAGACAAGGATATTAAATTATAAGCTAATATGCTTCACAAACATGGGTGAAAAATCCTTAACAAAATGTTAGCAAATCAAGCATAGCAAAACATAAAAAGAATACTTCTACATGACTAGCTCGGGTTTGTCCCCAAAATACAAATTTGGTTTAACACCCAAAATCAAATCAATACAATTCATCACATTAACAAAATAAAGGTGAGAACAATGGAGTCAGAAAAAGGATAGTCTTACAAAAAATATTTTAAAACTTAAGTCTGATGTAACTTCCCATAAGTTCCACCTGTGCTAACTTGTTTGACTACTGCTGAGAAAATAAAAACTTACTGTGTTATATGTGTCTTCAAAAGTTTCTGGTCCTTCAGTGGATTTAGCCACTACTTTCAGCTTTCCGGGTGAACCTTTCTCCAACTGTTGAATCTAGGAAGGACAAGTAATGCAACAATTCTATCTAAAGATGACAGAAAACTGTCACAGGGTGCACATGTGCATGTGTGAGCAGGAGCAAGGACATCAGGTTCCCAACAGAGGTGGCGAGAGGGACAAACGAGGGCCACTCTTGCAGCTTTGGGGCCGAGAGCACTATCTTTAAGGTTTTCTATTGAGTGTACACTAGTTTACTGAATGAATGAAGTAGGGAGGGGAGAAAGTAAAACGCTAGAGAAAGAGTGTAAAGACTCCCAAAGGTCATTCGGACTCACCTTCACAGGCACAAATTTCCTTAAGAACGTAACACCATGCAGCTCCATGTAGGATCCCACTTTCTCTGCCATTTCTTGGTCAAAACCACGGAGAAGGATTGAACGCACCATGACCGTGACCTCCAAGCCAATGCCAGCTAGAAATCCTGCGCATTCCAGGGCCACATAGGATGCACCCACCACCAACGTCTTGCCCGGGCAATAAGGCAGAGAAAACAGGTCATCGCTGAAAAATAAAAATAAAGAACATCTAGACAATAAAAATGAAATGAGTTATCAGGGTTTTGCTGTATACTAGTCTTTCATGGACTGAATTGCAACTTGGTGCTTGAATGAAGAAATGCTAAAATAAATAGTGTTTTTGGGTTTGTAACTCTGTCGACTGTGAAGTAAGAAGTTTATCTCCATTTTTTTTCCAAATTAGTGGGTTACAAGCAAATTTAAAAAAAAAAAAAAAACAGAATAGAGGGCCTCCCTGGTGGTGCAGGCAGTTGAGCGATGTGCTGTGAAGCTGTCCACAGCCTCTGCAGTGCCGGTTTGATCCCCGCCAGCCTCAGAGCAACCCACATGGCGAGCAGACCTCTCCTGTCTTGCCCACTGCTCCCCTCAGTAGTGTATTTCGTCAGTCTGCCTGTTCTGTTGCCTGCTCTGTCTCTGGTGAACCCTCTTGCCCTCCCGCACATCTGGCCTATACCCCGGTTCTTGTATAAATAAAATAAATCTTTAAAAAAAAAACAATAGAAAATATGTGATAACAAGAAATACTGTTTTGTTTGTTTTAGCATGTAGGTGTTCACCTGAAATGATTTAATATGCACGAGGTCAAAAAAGTTTGAAAAGTGTTGTACTATGTTATCCAATGTCCTCTTTATAACCATGCAGGGAAAATGCCTATTAAGTCTCTTTATGAGAAACAGCTACACTTCTCCTGATCAACTAGGTCACTACTACACAGACACTAATCCCTAAAGCTAAGTGTATTTTCTTCTTTGCTTTGGCCTCCAGGAAATTTACAATCAAATTTCTAGACCACCTTGAGAAAGGACCTAGAAGCATACAGGATACTTCTGTTCATAAACTTGAACTTATTACCTCCCTAACTTTGTTTTCTTTGTTCCATTACATTCTCTACTTAGCTTCTTACATCCTTTGTCATCAATTCAAATCTTTTGTGCAAAAAGACAGGGAGTAAATACATTGGGAACATAAAAACATGACGTACAGTTAAAATAGCCTAGTTAATCTTACCTAGTAATACAGTATTCTTTGTCTCCTGGAATCCCTAAATACCGTGGTCGTTCTCCTGTTGCTATGACAAAGTTTGCAGCAGTGTAACATGTATCCTGTCCTTTTTTGTTGGTTGCCTTGAAAAAAGAAAAGCAGATGTCACCTTTTTCAACACACACTCTAAAGTACCTGGACAAACTTACCCAACAAAACTTCCCAAGCAACAGGAACAGTCATGTAAAAAGAATGTATTAGTACCAAGTCTCTACAAAATATCAACCAGAGCCCACAGCAGCAGGGTAGTAGAGGGCTGGCATGCCCGTCCAGGTGCTTCAAAGGTGGTGAAAGAGAAGTGAGATGAAGTGGAGAGGAAGGCAACCTGGAGTGAGAACAGAGCGTCAGAGCACCCAGGCCAGAAAGCCAGTGGTGTTTGAGTAACAGCAAGTGGCCAAAAGTGACATGAAATGAGGATACGTGTCATGGTGAAGTGAAACTGACAGATCAGAGCCAAGAGTAAAATCCTCATGTGTCCGTCTACAAATTTAGTCTATGGGGAATCAATAAGGTTGACATGTTTATTTCCAACTATACAAGTAAATCATAAAGGCATTTTCATTTTCAGAATGAAAATGAATACCAATGAAGATAGTTTAACAGCTGCATGGAGGAAATGTGGAGACCTGTTCAGGAGGGTCCTGAGAGAAACAAACAAGTGCAGGCTGGGCATGAAGGGGAGGAATCAGAGGTTCCAGCTGGAGAGTGGGAAGAAGTGGTATCACTCACTGAGGACACAGAAGTGAGCAGAGGCGGGTCTGGTTGGGAAGGAGCAACTACTTACCACTTACTACTTACGACAGGCAAACTATGACTTGAGAAATACAATGAACTGCCTTGTATTTCTAGTATGGTTCTCGTGAATAATGTAGTGCAGACTGGCCCATGTATATGGGGCAGCTTGAAGCAGTCCACCTCATCATTTTCCAGAGGCAACAAATGGCAACAATGCCACCTCAGCTCTTATCAAGATCACCCCATACTGTGCTGCAAGAGCCAACCACAAGAATATTTAATGCTGGGGTAATAGATGATGGGGCTTCCTAACTTCAATTTCAAATTTTTGTGTCCATTAAAATGATCTCATTTTCCTTACTTATTGATCTTGTAACACTTGTAAGATACAACAAACTTATAAAATACACTAATTCTGATACTATGTTTGTTAATGCTTTTACAAATAATATCTATTGGAGCTATGGATAAGGCTTCCTCTTCTTAGTCTTTTGAATTTTGATCTGTTTAGACTAACCATTTTTTCTCTTAAGAAATGAAATCAAAAGGCAAATAACCCTTTTAAGAGTTCTTCAAAAAGCAATTTCTGGAACTCAGACATGTGGCACCCAGACAATGAGGGAGACACACATGCAGGTGTGGAGTGTGCACAATGGCACACACCTGCTAGCTAGAGTCCTTTTTTTTTTTTTAAAAGGATTTTATTTATGCATATAAGAACAGGGGTGTAAGCCAGAGGTGGGGTGTGTGAGAGAGGATTCACCAGAGACAGTGGGAAGCAGAACAGGCAGATCTACTGCAATACACTGCTGAGGGAGCAGCGGGCGAGACAAGAGAGGTCTGCTGTGCCATGTGGGTTGCTCCCTGGCCGGCTGGGGATTGAACTTGTGCTGCAGTGGCTGGCAATATAGCTTGATAGCGCTGTCTTTAAGCCCTGCACCAGCAGGGAGGCCCCAAGCTACAGTCCTTAATGTGCAATTCCATTCAAGGCAAGCACAAGCAAGAGTAAGGACATGCAGTGAAGAAAAACATTCACATGGTACCTTTATTTTATGATGGTCAACAAATTCTCCATAGGAATTGATATAAGTCACAGCCTTTTCCCGCAGAGACACCTTGTAGCCCCAGTTTAGAGAGCCGATGTGGTTCTGAATTGCTTCTCTCATGGTCTCCCAGTTGTGTGTCACTGAAAATAAATAAGCAGGATAAAGGTGTTAAGTGAATTTTATTTTTAAAGGTAAATTATATGTAATCACATGTGAGCCGTACTATATACTGCTTTAAGATCAGGAAGTAAACAGAAGATAATTAGCAACTTAAATCTTTTTTATGCCAGTTATAGCCTTCCTGCCCCATTTCACTCAAGGCGGTGCTCTTTTAAGACTCCCTGAGTCCTAAATCTTGCCCTTAAAAATAGAACCCTCCAGGTTTCCGTGACACAACTCTCCTGCTTTCCCCTCTTCCTCACCCACTTACCTTGGGTATTAAAATATCTGAGGATTCTGTCTCTGTCCTCTACTTTTTTCTATCCTTATGTTCTCCCAAGACCATCTCAGCAATTCCTAAGTCTTCAACCTTCACCTACACGCTGTGGCTCTAAAACTCTGGGCCTGGCCCAGACCTGCTTTGAGCGCTTGGGTATCAAACCCCACCAGGGCGTTCCAAGGGACCTTACATGAAACATCCAGGCCAGATGAAAAATCAGAGAGGAGGATTCTCCAAAGTGAATTCTACCTGAAAATTGAACTTCCAAGTGGAGAGACCTCATCTTATTTACAACAGTTGAAACTACCGGCCTGACCAAAAGTTTTCCCTGGAGTTGACTGTCTGGGAAAACATGTCCAACCTCACTCTGTTAAGCTGAACCCCACCACTGGAGTGGTCACCCAGCCACTGCCCGAAACCTGCCTGTTCTCACTCTCAACACACGTATCACATTTCTAGCCAGTGCCCCTCCTGGCCTCCTTCCCTACCCACGACTCAGATGAAACCTGAAATAAGTAGCGCAGATCTATTGGATCACAATCTTTGGGGAAAGAGACAGGCCACTATCTTTTTTTAAAACTCCACACGTTATTCCAAATCACCATTTCACATCTAACCTGTCCATACCATGCTTAAGTTCTCTACTTCCATCTTGTACCCTCCAGTCCAAGGTGACCCTCTCCACTTGTCCTCTGGTTTATGAAACAGCACCACCTCACCCCCTCATCTTAGGACCTGCCCTCACCCCTCCTACCCCCGGCCTTCTAAGTTCCTTGGTGCCACCAGAGGGATACAGAATCCAAAGTTGGTTCCTGGGCCTCTCTCTCTTGCTGAAACTCTTCACACGCTTAGTACCTTTGGAGTAAAACATGCCTCCCCCTCCAGCAGCGATGCTGCTCCGGTTCTTCGCTCCAGCACTCACCCCCCCCCCCCCGGGGCCACATTCCCGTAGTTTGGGTCAAAAACTAGCTGTCTCATGTGTCCTGCTTCCCTGTGACCTCCAGGATGCAGGTCTCCAGTCAAGCCCCAACTCCGGCCCTCCAGTGCCCCTCCAGTCGAGGCTTCAAGTAGCACCTGGATGGCAGCATTCTGGAAGGCTTCTCTCTTCCCCTCAGACCATGTGCTGCTGAGGGCAGGATCCATATTTCCGCAAATAGCGCCCTCATAGCTTAACCAGTAAGTGTTTATAAGATGAATTTGTTTTTCATCTTTCAATAACCAAAGACATACATAACCACTGATAAAACAGACAATGTAATCACAATGGCTAAAGTTCAAATAATCACCCTCACTATACTTCTTTCTTTAAACTTGAAAGAAATCAGAAAACAGTGATTATTATCTCTCACATCTGCTGAGGGTCTGGAATGGCTGTAGCTGCAAAAATCCCTCTAGAGGCAGCAGGCTCATGAGAACAGGGCCATGTTTAAATGAGTCAGTCAAGCACAAGGCCTTCTGTGCCCAGCTAGCACATAGTGGGCTCCTAGTTGATGTTTATTAAATGAATTTTGGAGTCAACTATACAAATAAATAAGTCTTTCTCTAAGAAACTCAAACTTTGTTCCTTTCTCCCAATCATTATTTTTATATACTGTTACCCACCTTGTTGACCATAATCCCAGCCATATTTCCTCGAGTCAGCTAATGCCTGACCCAAAAGGGCAGCTTGGTGCATCAATTTCTTGGGTATACAGCCCACGTTTACACATGTACCACCAAGACCTGAGAAAGAAAATCACAGTTTTAATAATGTTCCACATGTATTTATACATGTGGTTTTACATACATGCGGAGTGCGTGTTATCAAAAGCATGTGGAAATGACAACTCTAAATGGTTGTGGTGTCAACACCTCACCCCACAATAATGCAAATGATTAACCCAAACTTTTCAGGCAAGGGTCCTTGAAGGAGGCCTGAGGATGAGCAAAACTATGGATGTGCATTTGAATAGTTTTCTGGGGGCAGAGTCCAATACTTCCTCTTGAGTGTGACCCACAAAAAGAAGAGAAGTAGGTTGATGAACTAGGCCTGTACTTCACCAAGGGCCAGAAGCCCAGCTCCAGCCTTTCCTCTCTGAAACTGACTCCTCTGAGCCACAGTGTATCCCCCTCAAGCTGCCTGGTGACATCTACCCTGAGTTTTGACCACCACAGAACAGTCAAGGACTTGTGCCCCGGGCAGGGTACGAGTCTGAAGATTCCCTTGGCCCATGGCTTCCTGGTAATCCAAGTAAGAGGCTCCTGCTGAACAGGGAAGGGAGAAGTGGAGGAAGAAAAGAGGAAACAGAGAGAAAGAAAGAGACAAATGTGCTCACACCACACCAATATTCTGAGAAAAAGCAAGGTAAATCAGCTTTTCTATACAAAAACTAGGCAAAATTTTTTAAGTCTGAATTTTTAATTTTTTTTTTTGGCAGGGTTGTAGCAGAGAAACTGACGACACCTACAAGCTGGGTAAATAAGCAATTATTATAGGGGTGTGGGCAGGGAGAACAGTGGGCCTGTCACCAAGGTGGGGACAAGGCAAGCACACTGAGCGAGCACCACCCCCCAAAGGGGGACGGGGTGACAGGAGCTGTGGTCTTCCTTAGGGGAATGGAGCCCAGTGTGCAGCGACCAGCAGGGAAGGAGTCGGAGGAAGGAAGATTCCAACCCCACTCTCCCCTCTCCTCTTTTCATTATCCCAGCCTGGGTGAGTCCAGCTGGAAGCTAGAGGGCAAGGCCACCCAACTCATCAGTCTTCTGGGCACAGAGCAGAGCAGAGACAATGGAGCGCAGATTTGAAGCACAAGGCACCAAATCTCCATGTTCTATTTGATAGTAAAACACAGGAAGGTGAGCGCTCTTGTCTGCAGCCAAGTCTCAGGGCTGGGAGTTCACTGTGCTTTTGACTAAACTGACCTGAAATGATCACACACGCTACCTTGACTATCATACAACCATTAGAGTTAGGAAATCGATGCAGAAACACAGAAAAGTGTATGGCAAACTTAGGTGAGTGTGACACAGTTTACCCCGTGACCACAACTAAGTGAAAATGCTAGCGGGTGTGCAAAAATGACTAAGGCAGAGTGCTGGGATATTGGGCTTGTGAGAATTTTTTTTTTATTCAAACCTTCCTTCATTGTTTTTACATTATCTTTCCAAATCACCACTTGCTAACTAAGCCACCTTAGCATGCTTATACTCACTGAGATGCAGTCTCCTCCCCTATGACACAGGCTAGTTAGACCCTCTTGAGACTGTTGGGAGGAATAAAGAGGTAGAACAAAGTGCACACACATACAGAGCAAGGAGTAACAATAATCACAACAACCAGGAAGACAGCTTACCCCATGATGTGCCCTGGGGTGATGGGACCACAAAATCCAGCACCATAACTTTCTTCCCCAAAGTGGCAGCTTCCTACAAAAAGAAAAAAGAAAAACTGCATAGAAAGATTTTGTCATTTTCTTGACACTCCCCCTATTTCCTCTCCCCTAAATGAAAAGACTGTGTTGGTGTCATAACACGCTTTATTAAACCAGCTGTTACAATAAAACCACAGACTATAACATCAAAATTGGTTTTCTTTAAGTAGCAGAGGAAGCTTATGGCAATCACTAGGAAAACTATCTTCGAGTTTCATTTTTTTCATACCTGAGCACACGAAAGGCCACCAGAACCTCCCCCAAGGACAATGAGGTCATAATCATATGCTCCACCTTGCTGAAGGAGCTTCTGTAATAAACCACTCTCGTGTGCCTGTGGAGGAAAAAAAGGAGAAAATATAGTATGACTGGGTTGAAACTATTTATTTGCACCCTACATTTAACCAGCAAGGATTTCTTTTATAAAAATCTTAGAAACCATTCATCTATAATTCATGTAAGTTGGAACAGTAAATTGGATGGTTTCAAATAGGGTCCAACTAGTTAGAGTATCTGCCAAAGTCTATGTACTTTCATTCATTATCACACCTAGAGGTCATGGCTCGCTTCATGGCTTCAGAGCTGTTAGATCAGGTCATTTCCCTTGGTGTAACCATCAAAATATTATAACCTAGTATAATAAAATAGTCAACTATCATTTTTCAAAATCTTCCATATTTTGTTCGCCTGTGCTAGGCTTTGTTTTGAAAACCAGGCTATGCAACATCAGCAGGAATAAGTGTTTCCAATTGTGTCATGGTTTTTCATAAATGACCTAAATTTTGTAGCCTACCGGTGGGCTTCCTATATAACACGAACATTTTGCTTTTTCTTTCAGCAGTGGTCAGGGGGCTGTCTCTGCACTGGAGTCTCTAGTTCACTCGACACTCCTGTGATCAGAAGTGGCTTAGACAAGGTGAGAGACTCAATGTGATTCAGCAAGTTTTCTCTATGCAAACTTGGGTGCTCCGTCCCATTATACTGGCTTTAGAAACGCCACGCTCATCCCGAGAACCACGGGAAGTGCTCTGGAACCCTGGGACTCTGCAGCCACCAGATGGCCCACTGAAGAGGTGTGTCCTGAAGAGCTATGTCTGCAGAGGCTTTTGGCACATGTATGGAGGACTCTTGTGGTCGCTTTGCCTTTTTTTTTTTTTTTTTTAGAGAATCCAAAATATTTATTTTTATTATATTTACAGAGGGATTTAGTGATCTTAAACTGCTTGTAAATGTGATGTCTAATTAATCTCTTCTTAAACATTAATAATTTTTGGGATTATTTAATTTTTAAATTTTTATTTATATTGTTATTTTGTTATATATTTTATTTTACATATTTTTAGGTACCTGCAGGAACCCCTATCTCCCAAGCACCTGCCATCCAAGGCAAAACCCCTTTTAATTTTGGAATCAACGTACTATCTCAGCCTCTCCAGATTCATCCTCTGACATCATTTTCCAGGTAAGGAGGGGCAAGACCAGCACTTGTAAGTTGGGTTATTTCTAGGACTAATAAGGCAGACTTTTACTAGATAGCCATATTGACAACAGATTCACAAACAATGTAGACATTTTTCCCCCCAACAAAAATACAATTCCAATTAAAATCTCAAGCAGAAGTATTTAATCAATCACTGATTACTACCACTTGCATACAGATATAAAGGACACAGCAAGAGCAGAATTTTAATAAAAGTAAGTAGTTTTAAAACAAGGGCATTTTTTAATATCAATTTCTCTCTTTCACTACTTAACTGAATGATTCCTGTTCACAGAGTTAGCAACCTTGATAGGGCTGCTTACACTTGACAAGAATGTTAGCATCGACCTCATTTACTGAAATTTGAAAGATGGAATAGCCCTTTTCTCACTCATCAGAAGGAAAAAAAACAGTGAGGTCTCCAGGGTGGCCCACCTGTTTGTCCTGGCAACCTCACCCAAAACCTTCCCCTTTTTAGCTTCTGAAGTTTGAGCTGGTAGAAAAGCTAATTTCCCTTAAAGTAATTAAGTTATCTGATAACCATGCTGCAAACTTTTCCATCTTACAACTTCCAAACAACAAATGAATAGATCCCTAAAAGTCATTTTCTTTTTTTTTAAAGATTTATTTTTGGGGCCTCCCCAGTGGCACAGCAGTTGAGCGCTGGGCTGCAAAGCTGCCCACAGCCTCTGCAGCGCCGGTTAGATCCCTGGCTGCCAGGGAGGGTCCCCCATGGTGCGCAGAACTCTCCTGCCGCACCCACTGCTCCCCTCAGCAGTGTACTTTGTCGTCTGCTGTTCTGCTCCCTGCTCTGGCTCTGGTAAATTCTCTCACCCTCCCGTGCTTCTGACTGTACCCAGTGCTTGTATAAATAAATAAATAAATCTTAAAAAAAAAAAGATTTATTTTTATTTATACAAGAGCTGGGATATAGGCCAGAGTTGTGGGAGGGTGAGAGGATTCACCAGAGACAGAACGGGGGGGCAGAACAGGCAGATGGACTGAAAGCACTGCTGAGGGGAGCAGCAGGCGCTACAGGAGAGGTCTGCCGCGCCATGTGGGATTCTCCTTGGCCGGCCAGGAATCGAACCTGCACTGCAGAGGCTGTGGACAGCTTCACAGTGCTGTGCTCAACCCGCTGCGCCGCCGGGGAGGTCCTAAAAGTCATTTTCTTAAAACAAAATGTGAAGCAGCATTACAGAACATAGCACTATTATTACCTGGAAAGTTCGGTCACATCCACCCACATGTACTTTGTTCACGAAAACATTGGGCACAGTTTTCTGATTAGTGATCTCTGTCAGCACTTCTTGAATATTGGCCCCATCATCTAAAGAATGAAAAAACCTAAATATTTAAAATCACTGAAAGGCCTCCACACCTTGATGAGTTGAGCTTAAGAGTTACGACACCCCAGAGTTCACACACGCACACCCATGTAAGTCAGTGTTAGATAACTTTATGAAGGATGACTCAAGGCGGAAACACCCAGGCTTTCAAAGGAGAACTTAAAGACTAATGGCCAAGCCACTGCTGCCTTAAAGAAAAAAAAAAAAAAAACTGAGTTAGATTTGACATATAATTCAATGAGATGCCAAGACAAATAGGTAAGAATTGTATTTTCCGAACAATTATCAAGATAAAATCCACTTCCACAGTAAATAACTCTGGAAACATTTCCCACAACTACATTTTTAAAAAGATTTATGCTCATGGTCCAAAATGTATCCTCCATCCCTAAAAATAAAACTGAGCCATGACTATTTAACTTACCTGGTATTCTCTTTAAAAAAGTCTCAAAGATTCAAGAACAGTTTATTTATTAAGGTGACTGACTGCGTTAAAATAAGTTGGTGAAGACCTGTGAGGGCAGAGAGCAAGCTCCTCTGATCACCAGCATCTCCCCTTGCAAACCACACACATGTGCAAGCAAGCACTGGCCGGTGTGTGGGGTACCCGTGACAAGCACGTGAAAGCCTCAAACTACAAAATGAACATGTTCCCCCTTTGTGGGTAAAACAATCAGGAAATAACAGTGCATTCTCCTCGTTTATTACAGCATGATCTATGTTGTTAGAAAGTCGGCAGAGATATCTGAAATGTCTAACATACTTCAAAGTTAATAGCTTATACGTCTTCTTCCTGTTCCCTCCCCTCAAATACAAAACATACAAATAAAAAAATTGACACTAAATTGAGGTTCATTTTCTGCACGGCTGAATGTAGACAACAAAGGACTATCTAATCCAAAGAGACAAAGTCAACTGAATAGAGCAAAGCAAACAGAAAGAAGTCAATCCTGTTGACATTTAATAAAACAACAATATGTGCTAACCATTCTACTTACCAGCTTCATCAAGTTCCAAGACATGATATTCAACCCCCAAAGAAGAAAAGAGATCTTTAACCTGTAACAAAAAATCACCAAAGTTTTAATCTCACAAAGAATCGATGGTGTTTAAAAATATGGGCAAGTAGAAAGGGGTGACCAAGTAAAAAAGGGGTATCCAAGTAAAAAGGGGTGCCCGCCCAAGCAGATGTTGGTGAGGAATTTGAGCTCGGGCCTGTGCTTGCTTTCCCCTTCCTCTAAACATCCCCCCAGAAAGGAAAGCAACTACTTTCCTTTCTTTACCACCTGAACCTTTGATTTTCAAGTCAGTGACTTTTACCCAAATCCCCTTTCTGATCTCAAGACAGGCAGGTTATATATTACCCTACCATTACGCCCACAGGCACCTCATATGCTCTTCAACCCTTTCCACATAACTGTTTCTCTTTCTGTGTTTCCCTTCAATAGTCAGTAAATCACTCAACAAATATTTATCTATCCTATGGGTCACCCCACATAGGCCACTGAAGATACGACAATGAACAAGACACAATCCCTGCCCTCCACTAAGGGAAACAGATGGGCACTGGTGGTTTCCTTCTGTTACCACTCAGCAGTTACCTGAAGGAGAACCCCCAGGGTCCTGCTATACAAACAGGGGCATGAGGACCCGCAGCATGGGCATCACCTAGGAGCTTAGAGACGGGCATTATTAGACCCTGGATCAGACTCCGCATTTGAACTTTGCAAAAGATTGATCATGAGTCATTTCAATACCAACCTCTCTTGCAACATCTTCCTACCCATCCCATCCTAATTCCTCACCCAGCCAATTAATTACTAAGTCTTAACAATTCTCCATGTTGAACTACTTCATCATTCTAGTTCCCCATGGTTGCTATCTTAATTTGTTGCTATCTTAATCTGAGCCACATACAGCTATGCCTGGAATTTCTCAGTAACATCTTCAGAATTTTACTGCATCTCTCTGTTTCCTCCAGCTCTCTAAATGGCAGCCACGGTGGTCTTTTAAAGCCCTCCTGTCACCATTACTGAAAACCCTTCAATGTCCTCGGCCCTCAAGAAGCAGCCCAGAGGACCCCTTCCAGGATGGAAGCATGAGAAACTCAGCACACCTGTTCCCTGGAGAAACATCCACTGATGAAAATAATTTTTAAAAAGCAACCATTTAAATCTGTAGCAATTGTTTTAAGGACACATGGCACGTGAAGCAACTTTTATTGAAGAAACCCTACTAGATGTTAGTAAGAACAGGGAGAGTCTAAGGGCATTTGAGTCATGACCTGTGCCCTCCCCTGCCCTAGATAAGCTTGATAGAAGCTCCAATCTCAGAGTATGGCCAAGAGAACTAGACTCCCCACTTCCTGAATTCCCAGCCA
This sequence comes from Talpa europaea, assembly GCF_964194135.1. Classification (NCBI taxonomy): domain Eukaryota; kingdom Metazoa; phylum Chordata; class Mammalia; order Eulipotyphla; family Talpidae; genus Talpa; species Talpa europaea. Next base: position 95,134,817 of record NC_140078.1, read on the forward strand.
CCAGAGGGGCAGGCCACCAGCATGTCTCAGTCTCCCTTGGCTCCATTTCTGCTGCATGTGGCTAAAAACACAGGGGCTAGGGCGCCCTTCCTCCACCCTGGCCCCAACTCACAGATCAAAGGTTCTACCCCCCAGGTCAAAAATAATAGGGCCTTAATCACCCTTGACCCAGCCCATTTGTATGGCAAGGTTTCAGGCCACGCTGGGAGAGGCAAGCCAAGAAGACCAGAAGATACTAGACCCACCCAGAGCCACCCACTTCATAAGGTAGGGTTTCACTCCAAAAGGATTGGGTGACGCTCCCCACCCCCAGCTCTGAATAAGGTCTCAGAGATTTTGCTCAGGGGAAGAAGCAAGTTATAAGATCAGAGAGCTCCAAAGTTCTACTTAAAGAAAACGACTATGTTTGAAATAGACATTGGGAAGTTCAAGTCTAAATAAAGGTGGTCTTGAAGGTGGGGAGAAGGGGAATTAAGGAAGGTGTTCAGAGGCACAAACTTCCAGTTACAAGAGAAGTAAGTATGGGGATGTAATACACGATATGACGGCTGCATTGACACAGCACATGTCACAGAGGAAAGATTTTAAGAGAGTAAATCCTGGGTGTGCTCAATCGCAAGGAGAAAAATGCTTTAAATTTTCTTTTTATTGTTTCTGTGTAAGGTGATAAACGTTAACTAAACCTACTGAAGCAATCCTTTCACAATATATGTAAATCAGCCATCATTCTGTACACCTTCAATTTATACAGTGATTATATCAGTGATTTCTCAATAAAACCAGAAAAAAAAATAATGGTGTTCTTGAAGACAATGGCGGTTGCAGTGGCAAGGATTAAGAGGAGGCTGGAAGCTCCCCACAAGGACATCAGCTAAACTGTGGCCCAGCTAGTTTACGAGACAACCAGGGAAAGAGCCAAGAAGGGCCCTTCTAAGGTCAGAACAAACCTCAAACTTGCCTCTAAACTATCCCTGCAAAGACGCCCAGATTTAATTGGATCAAAGTGTGGAACAATTTACACCCCAGGGCACCATGAAAAACAAGAACAACTAGCCTGCATTAATGGAGCCTAATATCTGGGTATAAGACCAACAAAGACAGAAAACATAACGAAAACAAAGGGAGCCCTGCTAAAATCCCTGTTGTCCCAGGGTGACTGGGCTGCACCCTAAGAAAAGTGACATCAGATCCTTCATTTTGGGTGAAAACAACCCCAAGACAATCCGGACAACTCACTATTAAGCAATAAATAGCAAACATAAAGAAGCTACGGAGAAGGGAAGGTTTAGTATCTAAAGTTCAAACTTCAGATATCCAACCTAAAAGTTGTAGCAACTTTAGATACCACCTAAAATATCCAGGTTTCAACAAAAAAACTATTAGCTATACAGCACTGTTTACAATAGCTAAGCTTTGGAAACAGCCCAAATGCCCAAAAACAGATGACTGGATCAAGAAGATGTGGTACATATATACCATGGAATATTACTCAGCATTCAAAAAAGATAAACACATGCAATTTGCAGCAACATGGATGGCACTGGAAGGGATCATGCTCAGCAAAATAAGCCAGAAAGAAAAAGAAAAATACCGGATGGTCTCACTCATAGCAAGAATCTAGAAAACTTAAATAAGGGACCAGGAAAATGAATAACTATAAGAAAGTGAAAATCAAAATCAACAAAAAACTATGAACCAGAGACACTTTTTGGGGGGTGGGGGGCAGGAGGGGAGGGATTGGGGTCAGAATGGGGGGGTTGCAATTGTATGGGGAATATAAAAATAAAATTTATTATAAAAAAAAAGAAGATGCTTTAGTGTTTTAATTACAACCAATAAAAGAAAAAACAAACAAACAAAACTATTAGCTATATAGAGAAAGGGGAAAGCATGATCCACAGACAAGAGAAAAAACGAGGCAAAAAGAAACCACCTCCGGGCCTCCCCGGTGGCGCAGTGGTTGAGCGCTGGGTTGCGAAGCTGCCTGCAGCCTCTGTTCAATCCCCGGCTGCCGGGTGAGGGTCCCAAATGGCACGCAGACCTCTCCTGCCGCCCACTGCCTTCCTCAGCAGTGTATTTCGTCGATCTGCCTGTTCTGTTCCCCACTCTGGCTCTGGTGAATTCTCTCACCCTCCTGTGCTTCCGATTGTACCCAGTGCTTGTATAAATAAATAAAATCTTAAAAAAAAAAAAAAGAAACCATCTCCAAGAGGACCCAGATAACAGACCGCATACACAAAGCAGTTGTTATAAGTATGCCCAAAGAATTAAAGGAAACTAAACTTATGGAAATTAAGGCAAGCATGAGGACAATATCTTATCTAATAGAAAATATCAGTAAAGAGATACAAACTATAAAAAGGAACCGAATGGAATTAAGGAGTTGAGACGTACAATAACCAAAATGAAAAGTTCACTGAGTATCTCAACAGAGTTGAACCAGCAGAAGAAAGAACTGGTAAACCTGAGGACAGATCAGTAAAGGATTCTGCGATCTGAAGCCACAGAGAGAAGAGCATCAAGGAAAATGGATAAGCCTCTGAGAGATGTGGGGGGGCCATTAGGACACCGCCATAGCATAGTGTGACCATTACAAAAAGAGAAAGAAAGGAGAAGAAATGTGCAAAAATATACTAAATTTGATAAAGAAAAGAACAAGGAGGTTTTTTTGAAGTTCAATGATTTCGAAGTAAGATAACGAAATAGAAGTTCTAGACATTGATCAAAAATCTACAGCAACCAAGCGAATGCTCCATCAAGAAAATGCCAGACTGATGAGAAATTCTGTGACATTTTTCATTTCTGCTGCCCATCCACTCTCTGGGGCTGCACAGCACAGAAAGAGAGAAGCAGTCGCCTGGGTCCCAGGTCCTTCCATGACACAGCGAGAGGAGCGTAGACAGTATTTGCAACGCTCTGACCTGTCTGAGCAGATCCCTTCATTCTTCTTCTTTGACTTTGAAACTAACATTCCAACCATTTTCCCTCCTCAATTCCTTTCATGGGCCCATGCTCAGCTCTACTGTTTTCATTTCATCTTCTCCCCCTTTCTTTATACTAACTACTTAGCTAGATGCTGCTCCTTACCTATAGACATCCCAACTTATTCCTCAAGGGCCAGCTTAAATATAATTTCTTTAAGTTTTTCTCACCGCCTCCCACCCCCAAAGAAGCAAAGGTTTGGTTTCATTGCCACTGCAGGTGTCGGTCACACGCACTTCTTTGGGGCATGAGAGCTGGCTGACTACTGTTCAAGTAGGCCATGAGTTCCTGGGAGGCAAGGCCATGATTTATTCATCTTTGTGTCCCCATAATGCTAAGCTCCCAATAATACCTGTTCAAAGACATCAATGGCCCAATCAAGGAACTAAGCTCTCTATTTGACTCTGTGTAGGAACATTCAAAAATTGACTTTTTGGAAGTTAAAGGAAAGTACCTTGTTGATATTTCTATGAGTAATGCTGCTCTTAAAGGTAACAATAGCAGCCAAACCTCTGTCATGGTCCAAAGGGGCATTTCACTGAATGTTAACTTAGGAGGACTGGCTAGAGAGGATCAATGATTGTCTCCAGAGAAGGAAAAGCAAAAATAGAGCTCACAGTTGTTAGTATGACAAGCAGAAAAAAAAAAAAATGCAGATTTGGACCAAATAACAACCCAGTCTACCAGAGGCTCTAAAATTTCCACTTCTAACCATGGTACCTGCATTCAGCCATGGGTCTGTCAATAGCAGACAGCATTCGGGTAACATTCAGGATCACTGCTGGTGGAGAAATATTAATTAGGGTGCAAAAAGGATCTCCTCCTTGTTTCATCTGTCCACAATACAACCAGAAAGCCTGTCCCCACTGCTCCTGGACCTAACGGGCCATTCGAGGGCTGGCCATGGGATTTCACATAGTCTCCCCATCTCGTGGGTCTATGAGCTAGTGATGGGCAATACGTTTTCTCACTGGACTAAGGCATCCCTGGGACCTGGGGCCTTCCATTATACCGGGAGAGCAGAGGAGAGACCTTGAGACCACATCTGCAACACTGTGAAGAGGCCGCAGCCTCTTCTGTGGCCACAGCTCTTTGGGAAAGATTACCCCTACCTGGCTAGGGAACTCTTCGAACTCCACAGTGATTGGGGAACCCATTTAAATGGTCAGGTTTGGCTGGTTTTATAACCTTTTCACTGTGCTTACCACTCTCAGCCCTCTGGTTTAGTTGAACACACCAAGAGTATCATCAAAACTCAACTGGCTGTTTGTAGAGGCCCCCAACACCTTGAGCAAAAGCACTGCCGTAGGTCCTTCTAAATCTCAGATCAACCCCCTGTGGTACTCAGACGTTCTTAGCCTTTGAGACAGTCACAGGCTGCTCAATGCACCTGGCTCCTGCCTCTTTGATCCACAGCTGAAAAGAAATATTCTCCAATACTGTAAAAACCTAATTGCTTCTACATAAATAACCATGTTCTGGTTGAACAATCTTTTCATGGAACACTCAGGGGAGATAAAGACCTTAAGCACACAGCCTGCAACCTGGAGATTCAGTCTCCTAAAAAAACACCTCCAGATTCCTTCAGCCTCACTGAAAACGCCCCTATGAAGTAATAAATCCTTGTATAGCCAAAACTTCAGGCAACAGATTCTTGGATTCATGAGACACATCTGAAGAAAGAACCAGATCCTGACTGAACCTGCATGCCATCCGATAACCTGGAGGTAAAAATACCCCACAATTAAAGTAGGCAGCATCTGAGGAGACAGTTTCCTGAGACGTCAGCACCAAGTCTATTAAAAGGAGACAGACTCAGATGAGAGCTGTCTAAGAGAGCTCACACGCTCCCCCTCCTCATTACTCCAATGCAGGCTCGAGAGCTTTCCAGCCTTGCACCTTCCCTCCACATAGGACATGACACCCAAGAAAGGTCCTTCCTGGTACTGAGGAACAAAAGGCCATTGAATCCAGGATAAACCTGACTCCCAACTAAGAACACGTTCAGAGAAAGATATGGAATAAAAGGTGGAATTGTGAAATTACAATATAGAAACCCTACTGCAAGCGGTCAGGAGACTAGCAGAGTTCTCACACAGGCACACTCAGCCAGCCACAGTTCCCAGCACTCCTGCATCTCCCTGGGAACAGATGCTGCTTCCCTGCCCCAGCTCAAAGAAGGGGAAGAAGAGGGTCCAATGGACCAGGCAGGAGACACTCCAAAGGCTAGAAAAGGGAGCACTAGCTTTGATTCTGGGGAAGTGAAGGTGTGTCTCCCCACAAAACTGCACTTTCCAAAAGGCCTTTTTGTTTCTGAATATACCCATTTTGTCAGCGCAACAGCTGGTTGTGCTTTGTTGGGGGTGCACAATAGGCACAGCCGTACTGTTTTTAGACGCAAAATAAGCTTAAACAAAATTGAAAACTACTGTATTAAAGCAGCAGAATCAATAAACGGCTATGATTCACCAAACTATGGTATGAGTCATGAGAATAATGAAAATTAACAAGCCACAGTTACAGATACTTACATACCTGAATCTCTAAGACTTAACTGTTTAGGGGCAAAAGTGCAAAAGAACACATACGTATGATTCTTTTTACGTAAAGTACCAGAACAGGCCAAAAAGGGACAAAATGTTGTTTAAGGGTATACATGCACTTAGCAAAACTGTGAAGAAGAGCAAGGAATTCTGGAGATTAACCAGGGGGAGGAGGGAGGATATGATCAAGGAGCGACAGCGCACAGCCTTCTAGAGTACTAGGGTTGCTTGACTGTACTGTGAGGAGTGTGTGAATGATACAGATGAATGTGCTATGACACAGCATGTAAGGCAACGCGAACTTGAAAATAAATGGGACAATCATAGCCTATAACGTCCCAAAGACAACTCACTAGCTTTGCGCTTGCATATTCGTGTATTATCTAATCTTTCTGTTAAGGTGAAGTTCCACATATCAAAAGTCCCTACGGATGGATTTATCTTCTGACACTTCTTTCTAGGGGGGTTCTTTTTAAACTCAGCATACACTTGCCCATAAAACACCCCTAAATGCTTAGCCAGACCCCCTCCAAAGTTCAGGGAGGGAGCAACGCTGCTGAAATGACCTCGTAGCCTCCTCACACCCTGTCTTCAAGTTTTTCCCAAGATGTGCAAACAGGGCTTCGTGGATTTCCGCAACCCGGACCAGGCCAGCAGGCTGCGGGGTCTGAGCAGCGGCCCCCCGCGAGCTGCTCCCCCACTGGGCTGAACTCCACAAGAGTCTCCGATAAGCCCCTGATAAGCGGGCGAACGGCGGGGTGCGGGCTGGGAGGGGGAGACCCGGGCTCCGGCACTTGCCAGGGACCCAAGAACAAGCAGGCGGAGTCTAGGGGGTCGGGCTGCCCGGGGACCCCCGCCGTGTGGCCGCGCCTCCCGGGGCGCCCCAGGCGCGGGGCCGGGGGACCCTGTCGTGACGTGGTGTCGCCGCCCGAGCCGGTCCCGGCCCGCCGGGGGCTCGCTGGGTGCCCGGGTTCGCGTCCGAGGAGGAGCTGGCGGGCCTCGGGCTCGGGACCCCGGGGGTGCGGGGGGCGGCCCCGGCGGGGCTCCCGGTGTGGGGGTCCGGGCCAGGCGGCGGGACCCGCGGCGCCTCGGGGGGCGGCCCCCGCCCCGGGGAGACCTCGCGGCCCCGGGTCCCAGCCCCGCCCGGGCCCCCCGCCCCGGGCCCCCCGCCCCGGCCGCCCCCCCGTCCCGGGCCCCCCCCGCCCCGGACCCCCGCCCCGGGCGCCCCCGCCTACCCGCGCGCTGTGCGGGCAGTAGCTCTTGCTGAAGACCATCACCAGGTTACTGTCCACCAGGCCCCGGAGGCGGCGCCGCAGCTCCTCGCGCGCCTCGGCGGCCAGGCGGCCGGCCCCGGGGGACGCCCGGCGGGCGCGGCGCCCCGGCGGGGACGAGGCGGGCACGGCGCGCACGGCGGCCAGGCGGCGGTTGGCGGCGGCGCCCGCCTTCTTCGGGCCCGGCGACACGTGCGCCCGCCGCGGCGGCGGCTGCGGCGGCTGAGCCAGGGCTGCGGTCGCTCCCGGCCGGCCGGGCCTACTCCGAGACGGGGACTCGGGCTGCGGAACCCGAACGCCGCCCACTCGCGGCTCCCGCCGGTCGCCAGTCAGCTGGGCGCCCGCTCGCCCGGCCGGCCCCGCCCCCGAAGCCCGGCCCCGCCCCCGAAGCCCGGCCCCGGCCCCGCCCCCGGCCGCCCTGCCCGGCCCCGCCCCGTCCCCGCCCGCCCGGCCCCGCCCCCGCCCGCCCACCCGGCCCCGCCCCGGAAGTCCGGCCCCGCCCCCGAAGCCCGGCCCCGCCCCTCCCGCCGCCGGCCCCCGCCCCGCGCATGCGGACTGGGCCGCCTGCACCTCCCAAAGGGGCGGGAGCCAAGCGGCAGGCTCTTAGGAACCAGGTTCTGCGCCGGCGGCTATTGCCCGGTCTCGGCGATGACAAGCGAAGGTTCCCCCCCCACGGCCCCCTCCAGTGGAGGCTTTTCCACTCCTTATACCCTCCACCGGCCTCGTCAAGCCACCTTAAAAATACACGTATTATTCAATAAGGATAGATGTCTCAATCTTATGGAAAATGTGAACAAATAAAGGCATCGATAGGAAACATGGTTAATTTTGAAAAGTTTGCATTCCACCAGTCAAATGAAAACACTACGCTTCCCAGCGCAACACGGCTTTAAAGTGAGTTCCCTAGGTGGCTTCCTTGCAGTCCCTGCTGCGTAGAATTCTGGAGGCACCTCTAACAAAGAGACCCTGTAATCCTCTGTGCCTGAGCAAGAGTCCTGGAGCCCTCATTTGGGTGGGTGGAGTAGGGGGTCTCAGACTGAACTTGCTCACCGAGACTGGCAGCCCCCTATGATGCAATGAATGAGAGAAAATCCAAGAAAAAGAGCTGCTCAACTGCAGGACCAGCAAGTGTGACCTGCTCCCTGCCTACCTCTCAGGTGGCAGTCACCTCTCCTGATTCACTGTGCTTCAGTCACACTAGCTTTCTCCTCTGCCTGGGATATGCCAGTCTATTCTTTGGGTCTTTGCATTTTCTGCTTCTACAGCCTAGAAAGTTTTCTCCGTCCACCCAATCCAACCCACCCCGCTCCCCCCCCCCACGAAAATCCAGCTCCTTCTTGTCCTCAGCAGCTGCAGAGCTCCCCTGCACCCTGCAGCACCCTAACTGCAACTCCACCAGGCACCATCCTTAGGTCCCGCACCTTCTCCAGGTCCCTCACCCCTCAGAATTCTCCCTCTCCCTCTACATGTTGGTTGCAATAATTTTTTTTTCCTTTTGTTGCACCAAAGTCCCTTTTGTATGTATATGTGGCAGCAGGCGGCTGGACCCAGAACCTGTGGGAGTGATTTTGACCTCATGACAGTTTCTGGATCCTTTCCCTCTTAACAATAATTCATTTTTCCCTGCTCAGTCTGTAAGTTATACATTTAATTCATTTCTTTTCCTTGTTTTTCAAAAATGTTGAAGTAGCAAAAATAATATGCTCATTAATTTAAAAATATCTCAAGCAACACATAAAATTAGAAATGATCAAACAAAATATAAGATAATAATCTTCCCACAGTGTATTAAAAATTTGTTTTTACTGTATCATTACTAACATTTCATATATCTCTACAGATAGAAGTATAGAGACATATTGTCATGCTAATTTTAAGTAAAATGTAAATGAAATTTTAAGAAAAAAAACTAAAGTAAAAATGTAGGTAGTATTTATTCATGTCTTTTCAGACACTTTCCCCAGAGAAGACATTAGTTTCCCAAAGATCTCTTTAAAGAAAAATGATTATGAACAATGAGGTAGAATTCATTATATTTTTAGAAAGTTCTAACTCTCAACTGTTTTTTTTTAATTTCTTGATAAGAAAAATGAAGAAAGTACAACACTTCTTTTTTCTCCTACTTACCCCTGCCTCCTCCTTCTATCTCATAAGTGTTGTGAATTATGCTATTATTTTACATTGTCAGGCTACATAACACTTACATTCTGTGTGGTAAATATACCTCTCACAATGTAATCTTACTTACTTAAGTGGATTTGATATCAAACACTAATCTTGTCATGGCTTTTGTATTCCTGGGTTTTAACATTTTAATTACTTCATTGTTTGAATTACCCCAAGTAATTTTTTTCAAAATGATCATGCTGCTCTCTGCCTTGTCTTCATATGTTTGAGAATGTCTGTCTGTTACAAATAGACAGGAACAATTCGGTGAGCTCTAAAATATTTGGATCATCCTTTCTTCCTTTCTGAACTCTGTGGGTTGGGTCTTTACCTTCTGAAATGGAGTATGGACATGGACAATTCTGAAAACAACAGCTTCCTTCTCACATCATGCATTAGATATCTATCACTGAAGAGCAAAGAACCCCAAAAGTGAGTAGCTGAGACATCTCACAGCGGTGAAGATGGCCAAAGAAGTGACTGTGCAGCTCTTGGAATTTTGAAAACTGGGGTTAGATGTATCTCTGTGGCCAAGAAGATAACAGACTTTGGAAAGGTATTGAGAACAAGAATGCTAAGTTGAACTGTGGGCAGCCCTTGTTCTGCTTCTTATTGACACATGGTCCCTGGAACCTGATCTTTGTTGCCCTCCTGATGTTCGGTTAACTTGATAAAACCCCAGTCAGCCAATAACCTGCTTCCCTGTTCCCCCTCCCTGGTGATCAATCCCATGAAACCCCCACAGCTCTCAGTATTAGAGTGTTGACCCCCCTCACCCTACTATGTGACCCACAATAAATGTCCCTAGCTTATGTCCGGATTGGGTCTCCCTCTAAGTCCTTTCATCATCTCAATGAAGCCAGACAAGCACTCTCAAGGGTTGGTAGCACTACAATAAGATTTTTCAGCACAGAGCCAATTGCAAGGAAAGATAAGTGATACTTAGAAAAGAATCTTGCGGAGTAAATGGGTAACATCAGGTCTGGACGGACCTCAGCTACCTGAGCAAATGACCTCAGGTTTCTCCTCTCTCAGGACCATCTCCTTGCAAAGTCTAGAGGTAATAGAAACCTTTAATGACATCCCTGCTTGCTTTGTTTTTGGGACTTGGGTCCCCCCTGCTCGTGGAGTGATGCTGGGTATAGGCACCAGGCCTTGGGCTTACGTGACCAGAATAATACAGAGAACTGGTGAGAGACTGAGGAGTCCTTTTTTGTGTTAAGGTGAATTTGGCAATTATTCAATCCATTTGCTCATATAAGTTGTGCACATGTAGTTGCCTCCCCAGGATTTGTCCTCGCTCTTCTACATTGGGACACTTCCAAGTGTCTGGGCTATAATTTATACTGCACCTTGGATGAGCCATGACGATCTTGGATGCCTGCAGAAGGCCTTTCTGCTCACTCTGGTTTCTGCAGAGTTTTGTGCATAAGCCAAGTCCGAGCTAATTCATTCCTGCCATTTCCCTGGCTGCACAGACTGGTTCAGACATGATCACATGACCCAAGTTGGTCCGTGAAGAGTGTAGCCCAGGGTTGTTTTTTGGTGGGTTGTGGAAGGGAGAGCTACCTCCCAGACCAAGTGCTAATGAGGAAATATTTGACCTCAGATGCTACCATCTGCAGCCATTGTCTTATCATGGGGAGAGGCTGCTTTAGGGGAAAAACTTTTGCCTTGAGAGCAAGGAAGGAAAAGGCATCTTGGGAGCTTTCCTGAGCCCCTGAGTCAGCACTCACCTGAAGGCTGCCCTGCCCCTGGCCAGCTGTGGCCTCAAGAACTCCCTTCATTATTTAAGTTGTGTTAACTCTGCAGAAACCAGAGTGAGCGAAAAGGCCTTCTGCAGGCATCCAAGATCGTCATGGCTCATCCAAGGTGCAGTTTCATTACTTGCAATAAAAAGTAGGTTAACGAATAAAAATATTTCATGATTGTAATGGTAGGTATAGAAGAATGTATGACTCAAAATTTCTTAATGGATTATATCTTTTATCATAAAATATCCTTTGTCCCACCTAACTTTATAGTCCTTATGTTCTATTTTTTCCAAATATTACCATGGTCCAACCTACTTTTTTTGTTGGCATTGGTATACATATCATTTTCCACCCTTTTGTTTTCAACATGTCTTTTTCTTCCATATGTCTCTTCAGACAGGATATAGCCTAATTAATTGTATTTCATCCTCTATAAGTTCTTAATTAATTAAAGACAGATACAAGAAATCAGATAATAGAGTTAAGGAGATACTGCAACAGAAAGTAGATTAGTGGTTGCCTCAGGCTGGGCAGCAGGGGAGAAAATTGGGAGGCCTGGATTTTTGTTTGTTTGTTTGAGTAATGAAAATGTTCTAAAATTGATTGTGGTGATTGATGCACAGCTCTGTGAAAATAGCAAATGCCATTGAATTTACATTCTGAAGGGGGAATTGTGCGGCATGTGAGTTATAGTTTAACAAGTTGTTAACGAAAGAAGATATTGAATAAATAAAGCAAGAAAAAAATTAGGAGGGACTCATCATTTTGAAGTATTATGGTCAAAATTATTTATTTATTGTAATATTTACAAATCGTGTCAACAATACTTCAGATTACTACATTTTTTTCTCATGTATAATATCTTTTTCTTTCAGTATATGATATGTCATTATATCTTAATATTAGAGAGCTATATTGGTACAATTAATTATATATTAATGTGAATTTGTTATACATAATTTGGCATGCATATGTAATATAGATTTATATGTATATATACACACATGTGTTTATGTTTCAGAGAATTCCCACAAAATGACACAATAAGGTAAAGAGCAGAAAATAGAAAAAAAAAAAAAAGGAAATCCCCCCAATTTAATCCATGAGGTTGAAATGTCCGTCTAATAGGTACTCCAAAAATATAGGGCAGGGAAAAAGGAGAGAAGTAGGGAAATTATTATGATGATTAAAGACAATTTGCCAGAACTGAAGCACACAAGGCTTTCAGCTCACAAGGGCCTCTAAGTATCCAACACGATGAATCAAGACCCCATGTGACATCAGAACAAAATTTCAGAATGTCAAGAATAAAGGAAATATCCCACAAGTTTCCAGGGGTAGTGGATGCAGGGGAGCTATATTTGGCATCAGATGCCTCATTGATGACTTTGGGTGCCAGGAGAAAATGGAGCACTGCCTCTGAATTTCTCAGAACAGTAACTTTGAACCTATACATCTAGAGCAAACCCAGTTTTGAGCTATGGAAAGAGTCAGGTTTATCCTGTGCATAGCATTTCCCAGGAAGTTATTTGAGGTGTCCCTGCACCAAAATGAGGGGCTAATCCTTGAAGAAGGGCTCCCAGAGGAAACAACAGGTCCACCCTCAGAGGTTAGAACAGAAATCCTTGGGTGACAGCCCAACAGCAGTGTCAGAGAGCAACTGGTTCAAAGAGGAGAAAAATGTCCAAGGAAAAACTCAGGGCCCTGCAGCAATCCTCTCCTCTCATCCTCAGGGAGGGGAATTTGCCAGGAGGAGCCCATCTTCAGCTGGTTCCCAATATTTTTAAAGATTGCCCAGTGCAGGGCTGCTTTCCTAAGAGAGAGTCCCAGAGGGCAGGGGGTAGGGAAACAACCCACAGAGATGTAACTACCCAGTTGAATGACCTTGAGCAAGCCTAGGACAGGGCAGGAGAGTAAAGTTAGCCGGTGTATCAGTTAACCATCACTGCATAACAAACCATCCCCAAATGCAGTAGCTTTAAGCAATGACCAGATAAGTCTCCGGAGGTGGTGAGTTGGCCGCATGGCTCTGGACTCAGCAGGGCTTGCTCATGATCAACTGCAGATCAGCTGCACAAGAGCCAGGGAAACTTTGATGCCTTGGTTGTTCTCTCTAACACGTCTGGAGACTCAGCTGGGGCGACCCAGCTGCCTCCCTCGGCTCCAGGTGGTCTCTCATCCTCCAGCAGGCCAGTCCAGAGATCCAAGAGAGAGGGGAAGTTGTAAGGCCTCTAAGGCCTCACTCAGAGCCAGAACACATTCTGCTACTTTCTTTTGACCAAAGGAAGTCAAAAGGGCAACTTGCTACATTTTCAGGGGTGGGAAGACACTATCTTGATGGGAGTGGCCACATGTCATCATCTCTGCAAGGGATGGTGATACAGGTAGGCATGAAAAATCAGGGCTACATTTGCAGTCAATTGGCCATGGGGGCAAGAACATAGGGGTTTTAAAAGGTAGCAAAATGATACTGCTTTTCCTAGGTGGGATCCTTCCCCCTGTTTCTCCATGCACAGGTCAGGGATGGTCCATTTCTCAGGCCCAAACTGGTTCTATGCAATTCAGACACAACTGTGTTTATTTTCCTACATTTGCACACTCCTAGCCTGGCACCCCTGACCAGTGTCCCTCAGCTGGCACTGCAGCAAAGCACTGAAGGGGGCACCCCATCTCCCTCCAACACAGGGAGCAGCAGAGGGTCAGACTGGGGCTCTCAGGGAAGAAGAGGGAGCCCCCAGTCCTCCCTCCTGCGGCTGATCTTTCCAGACACCAGCCATGGAGGTTCTGAGGGTAATGGAAGTGCCTGCTGAGGCGGAAACCTAAAATTATGCAGCTGCTCCCCGTCTATGAATGGAGACCTTCAGTCACTTGGGAACAGATTTACCTTATTATCTTTGGAGTTTCCTTAAGTTATATAAATGGAAGGCAAGTCGGCATTGGGGTTTTTGGTCTTTTTGTTTTGTTTTGGGTGCTTTATTTTATTTTATTTTTTGAAAGAAAGTGTGTAAAGAGAGCCTTACTTTCTTTGGCTTGGAAAACCTGCCCCTTCTAACAGTCTTTAGCACACAAAGCCCAGGAAGAGAGGGCGGCAGATGCACACACAGGCCCTCAGTCCCCAGGGGGAGGGGTTTGGAACTCGAGCTCCCCTTCCATTGGGACCAGACCCTTTCCTGGAGACCCCTCGGCCTCCTCTCCCGCTCCCCCACCGTCCCAAAGGGGGCCACCATGCTGGAAGTTATTCTCCAAGAGAGAAGGACCTGGGGCTGGTGGGTGGCCTGCACGGTCACGCCAGGCACCGGTTCCCACGCAGGGTGTGGCGCAGGCAACTGGGCCGTCAAGTTAGAGCCCGGGTGGGGGCGGCGGTCTGTGCGGGCCCTTGAGAGAAGGAGCAATTTGGGCGGGAAGGTGTCAAGCCAGTGATGCCTCATCGGTCCCATGGAGCAGGCAGGAGACCAGGACCCCAGAGTGGACAAGAGCTGTGCTCTCTGTGTGGGCAGAGCACGGATAGGCTGAACTCTGCCTTCAGTTCCAGCTCTCCGCTGGAGGCCCTCCATCTGCCTCAGTCTCCCCGCTTCCCGGGGGTCCCCCGAGGCGCAGTTCTCGCTGCTCTGCCACAAGCGCCCACTCGCGTGTCTGCCTCTCCTACGGCAGGGCCAGGGCCTGGCGGCGCCGGAGGGCTGTGCCGTGGCTCGTGCGTCCCCGAGCCGGCTGCAGTGCCCGGCTCCACCCCGGGCGCGCGGCGGGCAGGTGTGCGCGGGTCCCCGCGGAGCCGGGCTGGGGTCCGCGGTGCTGCCCCCGCCGGGGCCCGCCGGCCATTCCGAGGCCGGCCGCTAGGTGGCAGTGGGCCTCTGGGGAAGCGAGGCTGGTCCCCGCTCCCCGCGCAGCCCCCGCGGGGCCACCCCGCGCGCGCCCCCCGGGCCCCGTGCGCGGGGGGAGGCGCGGTCACCCGCCTCCTTGGCGCTGCGGATCGGCCTCCCCAGGGACCCGCCGCGGAGCATCTCCTCTCTCAGCGACGCCGCCTCTCCGGATCTTGATGTCCCCTTGCACAACCCAGGGAAGCCCAGCAGATCCCCTGGGGGTGGAGAGGCGCTGGGGGGGGGGGACCCCCAAGGCGGTGCGCGCGCTGCAAGAGAGAGTGCAGGCGGAATCCGCCGCTCAAGAAAGTCTTGGGTCAACTGCTCAAGCCCCGGTCAACACTCATGCCTGAGCACTGACAGGCAGGAAGGCCTGTTGGCAGTCCTGAGCAGGGAAAAACGTGGAAGACTAATAAGTTCCACGTAAGGAGAGAACCGTGGAGGCAGCGTGCTGGCCGCTTTGCTTGTGTTGGTTCCCTGGACCCCACAATCGCCCACGTATTCTCTCCGAGCTACATCAGTACTCCCCACTTCACTGCGCCTGGGAGTGGGGAGCTGCTGGCACCCGCGTGTTAGTAAGCAGCCCAGCCAGATGCAGAATGGACGTGGGGATGGTGGGGCACAGGAAGCTGGGGAGAGAGGAGGAGGGAGACTCCTTAAAGTACGAGAGGGGTGGGGAGGAGGGGAGAATGTTTGAGGGGTTGGGGGACCAGCAACTGACCCCCCCTTCCACAGCCAGAGGCCACCAGCCTGGAGCAGCCCCTCTCCTTGGAGGCACAGTGTCCTCTGGGACTAGGCCCAGGCCCATGGCCCTTCCCCTTTGCAGGCAGCTGTGGACCACACTCTCCACCAGCCCAGGCTGGTATTGGTCTTCAGAGCCCTTGCACTAACCATACTTTGTAATTAGCATCTGGCAACCCCTGCCTCCAAGACAAGAAGCTCCCCAAGGGCAGGGAGCGTGCTGTGTGCTCACCAGGCACCAACAGTGCCCGTGCACGCTGGCATGGGGCTCTCTCTCACCTGTGGCAGGAATGACATGAAACAGTAGAAAGGGCAACCCTGGCGAGGGTGCGGGTTGGGCAGCCTTGGGGTGCGGTTTGCACTCCTTTGACTCAGTCCCTCCGACTATCTCTGGTCCTGGCTCTCCCAGAATTCACACATGACCTTTCAGCACAGAGGAGTCGGGGAACTACCCATTGGTTGTGGAAAGCATTCGGAGGAAGAGAATAAAGGAGGCCCACAGAGATGTTGGGATCACATTCTTTCTGCTTCTGCCCAGGGTGAAATATCTAAGTGTAACTGCACCATTTCATTGGAATGGCTGTCTCAGGGATGTGACCTCGGTGTGACAAGGCTGGCTGTATACCTGGGAGGCAGGGGGGATCACCCATGACTCTGCCCCTTCGCCTCCCAGGGACGGGATAACGGCCTCGTAAAACTGGAGCCAGCACACTGGCCTTTCCGATCCAGCTCCTGTTCACATGTAGACATCATTTCATGTACAAGAATGTATTTTATTTCTCAACAGTAGAGGTAGCAACTGCTGGTTAAGGATGCAGAGTAATATTTGTTGGGGATGTAAATGATTACTGCAAGTTCTAGTATCTAATTTGAGAGACCAGTAATTATTGATTATTAGAGTCCTGGTGAGTTTGTTTTTCTATTTATTAATATTGCAGTGTTATTTGTGCTTCCTGTCCTTAAACTGTGATGCATGAGGATTTTCTGGGAGGCAGCCTGAGAATGTGCCTTCTTGTCTGCCTTTCTTCCTTCTTAACAGCTGCAAGAATTAGTGTTTAAATAAAATCAACCAACAGGAATGTGTACATCCTACTGCTTTATGAGTCTGACAGATGATAGTAATGGGCAGCAAACCTGTGGAATAGAAAACCTATAAAATGGGCCTCAAAGCACCGCTCTTTTGTCAAATTGTGATGAAAGATATCTATAGACTCAGTGAAGAGAACTCTACCAGCCAGGGAGTGTGGGTGAATTTCTTAGGCCTGGCAGACAAGATGTTTATAACACACACGAGACTGAAATTCTAAGTTGCAGAGATATCAGGACTGGGTTTGGAGGAAGATCTGGAGTTTCTCCATTTACAATGTCTGTGAATTTGAGATTCTCCTGTATTTATTTGCAGGGGAGCAAAAGAAACAAAGCCTGATTCTAATGAAAAGTGGGAAGAAGAATACTGGGGGTTCTAATGAGTAGGGTTCTGGGACCTATCCTGCAGAGGTGGCATTGGAAGTAAGGAAGTGGAGCTGGAAGTTTTTCATCCATCTCACCAACCAACCCAGCCTCCCCACATTCAGTCCCCAATAGCCCAGCAAGGTCAGTAGGTAAGGAAAAATGTCAGGCTTTTGTGCCCTCCCGCCATCAGTATAGATGATGGATCCTTGCGGTCCTGAATGCGTGCCTGATGGCGGGCACCTGGAGTAGGGTGTGGGCATAGGTAGATGGGATTCACCTGGGCTAAGACTCTGCTTTTAAGGGCGGTATCACGGGGACGCCAGCAGAAGCCAAAAGAGAAGCCGAGAGAGAAGCAAGAGAAGCAGAAGCTGAGACAAGGCTGGAGAGCCCAGATAGAATGAAGACTTGCTGGGGGCTGAGAGGCCTGCCAGCCGCCTGGCCTCCCAGCTCCCTTACCTGCTGTGTACCGGGTAAATCCCAATAAAAAGACCTGCAAAACCACTGAGGACTCTAACTCCTCCTTTACCCAGTCTGCTGGATCAGAAAACCTGCACTGTGTCCTTTCTGCCCCTACAGTCAGTGATGAAACACAACACATGTGTAGGAACCACCTCCAGCGGGCCTCCTAACCTGCCTGTGTGCTCACCTGTATCCACACCGATTCTCCACCAGACTTGGTTTCCTCCTTTCAGCCATTTCTGCATTTGCACCAGTCAACCTGTAAAGAACAGTCAGTGAGGGCCATCCCTGGTGGTGCAGGCGGTTGAGCGCCGTGCTGTGAAGCTGTCTGCAGCCTCTGCAGTGCCAGTTCGATCCCGGCCAGCAGGTGAAGGTCCCACACGGCGCGGCAGACCTCTCCTGTCGTGCCCGCTGCTCCCCTCAGCAGTGTATTTTGTCAGTCTGCTTGTTCTGTTCCCCGCTCTGTTTCTAGTGAATCCTCTCACCCTCCCACACAACTGGCCTGTACCCTGGTTCTTATGTAAAATAAATAAATAAATAAATAAATAAATAAATCTTAAAAAAAAAAAAAGAAAAAAGAACAGTCAATGAATTCCCATTTGGGAGCAGCGGGAAGGAGTGGCCAGGAAGGGGAAGAGAAAGGAAAGTGGAAGAGAAGGGGGAGGTGTGGGCCAGGACAGCTGCCTCTGTCCTCCCCAGACACAGCTGAAGTGAATACCTCTGATCAATCTCCATTTTAGCACCAGGCTGCTAACTGCTCAGAGCTGTTTGCAAATCTGAGATGATTTGAGAATCTGAGCATGAGTAATGAGAAAATCTTTCCACCATGTTTCTAAATCGTCACGCTATGAATGAGTGTCACCAAATTCAATCAACAAAAAAATATAGATGTGCAGAGTCAGATGCAATAGAGAAAACAGGACAAACACACAATAAGTTATGTTGTTTAAATTTAAAACAACATTGTGGGTATGTTTTTTGGAAAACTGACAGTATCTACAGGTGGTAAACACTTGTATATCCTACCACCCAGCATTCTGTTTGTGGATTTGTGTCTAAAGGGAAAGTAGGGATATATGTACCCAAGAGACATGTGCTGCAATGTTCACTGCAGCATTTTGCAATACCCACAAACTGGGGCCAACCCAAATGTTCATCCACAGAATGACTCGGCAGTTAGTCACAGAATGGTATACTATACAGCACAAGAAAATATCACTGCTATATACTTCTATGTGGCATAATGTGAGACATAATGCTGAGCAAAAGAAGCCAGACACAAAGGAATAGACACTAATTCTCATACAGAAAATCAAAAACTAAGACAAACTATTTATGCTGTTGGGTGTCAGCATCGTGGTTTACCCATGGTTGGGGAAAGTGGTTGGAGTTCTCCATGAAGGCTTTTGGAGGAAAAGTTCTGTATTTTGTGCTGGGTAGTGTTTGCATGGGTACAATGAGCAAACTTGCCTCTGGGGGAAAAATCATCAGGCTGTATACTTAGGATTTGGGCATATTAGCCCATTTAAAAAAAATACTTAATTTAAAAAAATGTAAAATAAATTAATCATGGAAGAAAAATTCTAAGGCAATGGCAAATGGAGCAGAGGGGAGTAGAACTGTGTTGTTTGACTTCTTGTGGGGGCAACTTAATTCCAGAGAGTGTTTTGAAATAGAACCTTGATCATACATTTTTTAAGGTGAAAACAATCAACAAAGAAAATTCAATAGGCATAATAAAATATAAGAAAAAGGGGAAAGAGACAATAGAAAGCTGAATAGAAAAAGCCAAAAAAAAAAAAAAAAAAGAAATGGAATGAAGCTTTCTAATAATATCAGTCACCACAATAGATGTGAAGGGGTTAAACTTGTTAATTAAAATTAAAAGGCTCTGGTGGGATAAAAACACAAACTCCAGCTGGAGGCCCTTTATGTAAGACATAGCTAAAAGAAACAATGCAAGAAAAATGAAAATGTGAATAAAACAAAGAAATATGGTAATATTAAATTCAGATGAAATAGAATGCAAAGCCAAAGCATTCAATAAACAAAAAGAGGGGTATGTCATCTTGGAAAAAGGCAACGGTTCACAGGGTAACAAATAATCATCATTTTTGTTGCACTTCAATCATAGCTCCAAATACATAGAATGGAAACCAGATAGAATTACAAGTAGGTAAAAAAAACCAACAACACCCAAATCCTCAATATCTTAGTGGGCAATTTTGGTAAAACTGTCATAGAAATAATATATAAATAAAAGATTTGAATAAGACAACAAATGAGTGACTCTCTGCCTGTCTCTGTCTCTCTCTTGCATATGAATGCATACACACATACAATTTTATGCTCAACTAACAGAGATTACATATTCTTTTAACCACAAGCTGAATATTTTAAAAAACCACCAGTGAACAAGACCATAGGGAAATCTTAATATATTCCCCACCCACCCCCCCCAAAAGAAAGCTAATATTGTTTAGGCCACATTCCCTGATTGGAATGCAATAAAATTAGAAGTTAACAAAAAGGATTTTAATAGCTTTTGAATTAAAGGGAAAGAATTTAAAATGTAATGTACAAACTATTTGTGTCTGGAGGGTTACAGAAATAACACACAACAAATCTGTGTTTTTCTGCCAAAACAGCACTCAAAGGAAAAACTATGGCTTACAATATTTGTTGGAAAACACAAAAAGATCAGAGA
Organism: Talpa europaea; assembly: GCF_964194135.1. Taxonomy (NCBI): domain Eukaryota; kingdom Metazoa; phylum Chordata; class Mammalia; order Eulipotyphla; family Talpidae; genus Talpa; species Talpa europaea. Next base: position 95,154,746 of record NC_140078.1, read on the forward strand.
TAAATGACCTATGCCTTCAACTCAAGAAACCACTAAAAAACACTTAAGTTTTCCCAAGAATTAGAATGATGGAATTATCACGAAAGTGAGTATTAATGAAATACAAACCAAAACAATGCAGTTGTCAGCGAAACAGATGTTTGAAAAGACAAATTTTTAATAAATCTAAAAAAAAGGCACAAGTAGGGCCTCCCAGGTGGCTCAGCAGTTGAGCTCTGGGTTGCGAAGCTGCCCACAGCCTCTGAAGCGCCGGTTCGATCCCTGGCCACGGGCGAGGGTCCCACATGGTGTACAGACCTCTCCTGCCATGCCCGCTGCTCCCCTCAGCAGTGGACTTCATCAGTCTGCCTGTTCTGTTCCCCGCTCTGGCTCTGGTGAATTCTCTCACCCTCCCGTGCTTCTGACTGTACCCAGTGCTTGTATAAATAAATAAATCTTAAAACAAACAAACAAAAAATAACAAAAAACCCTAAAAAAAGGCACAAGTATAGATACATAATTTTAATTTTAATTACAAGACAAAACTGTACAACTTTATATTAATGAATTCAAAGATATAGAGAAAAACGGACATTTTAAGGAAACTATAAATTTTGAAAATTGGTTCAAGAACAAATCATGAAATAATCCTAGAAGAAACTTAAAGCATTCTCATATCTCTACCCTCTAGAGAGGTACTTAGCCCGATTTTATGCGCGACTTTGCCCAAAACTTCATTTATACTGTTTATTTCAGTAAGCAGGAAAAGGCCAGAAACATCCCCACTTATTTTACAGAGATAATTTATTTGAAACCTAAAACTGAAGAGGGGTAAGTTGGGAAAATAAAGATACATGCTAATCTTTCTTATAAACAGAGATACAAACCTGCAAAATCAAATACCACATAGAACAGAAGGCTGGAGGCTGTTCAGAGCAGGTAGACTAACAAGGTCTCTGCTTTAGGATCACTGTATGTGTAGGACTCAGTGAGATTTCCCCCTCTGTGTGCCTCTTTCTCTCAGTCTCTCTCTCCCTCCCTCCCTCCCTCCCTCTATGTTTCCCTCCCCAGGTTTTCACCCCACCCTCCCCTTCTCTCCCCCCCTCACCAGCTGCTGCTTCTCTCTCCCTCCACCCTCTCCATGATTAATAAGTGTTATTTTTCATCCTTCTTTCTGAAGATGCTTCTATGTGAATATTTTGGCCTTTCTTCTCTTTACTTTTATATTTTTTATTTGTTTCTTTGTGGCAAGATATTTCTGTGCAAGTGTCTTTTCTTCATTTTTTTACCTTCCTCCATCCCTTTTATTTTTTTCCCTTAATTGGTAAAATGATCAAAAATAAACAAATGTTATCATTTTATTAATTGGCTGTGTTCCTTGTTCTTTATTTTAAATTGAGATGAACAGTATTTATAGAATTACCCTTTAAAATTTAACTGATGGAGTTTTAATTTTTTTTTAATTAGAGGATACAATTCAGCATTATATTAAGACTTCTCAGGAAAGCAAATATGTGTTCAACTTAAGAGAAAATTTACCAGTTGAAATCATTGCTTTGTTAGAGTACAAGCAAAAGCACATAATTATTTTTGTAGAGAACAAAAACACTGCTGAAAATATTTAACATGTACTTTCATGGTAAAAAATTTCTAGCAAATTATGTTCTTAATATAGTAAAGAACACCAGAACGCCACAACAATGGACATGCTTGATAATTAAATAAAAAGAAACAATATTACTGTTATTGCACTATACCACCTTTTATTGGATATTCTTGCCAATACTATACTATGAGAGGAGAATGACACTGATATTAGGGAAAAAAGGAACAAAGCTGTGATTATTTGCGGGCCATATGATCATCTACCTAGAAAATTCTCAAGAGAATCAATTGACAAACCAATAAGAGTTCAGTAGTGTAGCCAGATATAAGATCAGCATAGAAAAAATCAATAGCTTAATTACATACTAGAAAAACCAATTAGAAAATGAAATGAAAAATGAACTCATTCTTAAAAGCAACAAATTCCATAAAATATCTAGAAAGAAACCTAATAAAAATGTCTAAGAACTCCATAAAGAAAGCTACCAAACTTTACTTAATGGCCTTCAATAAGAGCTAGATATAACAGATCTCCCATAAAGTAATCTATAAATTCAATGAAATCCCAGTTGAATCTCAGTAAGACAGTTAGTAGTATATGACACAATGATATCTTTCTCCTGGGAAGGAAATTTCCAGAGGTGATCAAGACATTTTGAAAAAAGAAAATAACAAAGGATAACTTTCTTCATCAGATACCCAAATAACTTATAGAGTTATAGCTATTAAATCAGTAGTGAATTGCTATAGAAATAGCCAAAGAATGAAAAACAAATTCAGAAACATATCATGGACATACAGAAAAAGAATCTGTCATAAAGTTGACTTTCAAAACTCAGTGACAAAACAGTGAAATATTCAATAAACCATAATTAGGAAAATTGGCAATCTATAGGAAAAAGTCTTATATAGTAAAATCTCAGAGTACAAATGACTTTAAAAGATAATCACAAAAAAGCTATTTTACAATCTTAGTAGGAGCTACTAATACATAAAATCTACAAGCCAAAAAAGGGCATGGATTAGAGATTTGCACTAAAAAATATAAAACTTGTTTGTGAAAAACTAAGGTAAAGTTAAGAGACAAGTGATAGACTGAAAGAAAATAGTTATAGTATCTAAGAAAGTGGAGTGACAGCCAGAATATATAAAGAGCTCTGACAAATCAATAATAAGACAAAAAAAAAATAGAAAAAACTAGACAAAACAAAACAAGAGATGGGCAAAGTAAAGGAAAAAGTAACTCACAGATGAAAGGTATATAAATGACCAACAAAGAAATGTAAAGATGGTTAACTTTAAATATAATGTACAGAAAAATAAAATGAAAAATTATTTTTTCTATCACACTGGGAAAAATGAAATCACAACATCCACTGTTGGCAAGTGTGGAAATGAGCATTCTCATACAGTAGGGGTAAGTAGGAGTGTTACTACGGTGCCACTTAGTGGTACCCATGGTCTGAATTTGCAGTTCCACTTGGAGGACTCTGTTCTTCAGAGACGCCTGCCCATGTGCACAAAAACAAAAACAATGGGGTTCGTGGTAGCATGGTTTGTATTAGATGTAATGATCCATGAGTAAGGTGGGAGCAGGGTACTGGTGGGTGGTGTGTCCAGTGAATGGACAGCTGCCACCAGCCCCAGATCTGCCTCCTGGGACAGTGTAGAATCTGGAATCTGAGCTCCTGGCACTGGTGTAGTGTGTTGCTTCGTGCCAATGGGCTCCAGGTGGTTGTTCCTCTAGAGCATCCTGCCCCCATCACAGCTGTGCCCTGTGGACAGGTTCATTCTCTCCTGACCAGGCTGCTGATCCCTGAAGCGGGACAGTTAATAACAATGCTGCTTCAGATTGTCTGGGGAATTAACCAGGGTACATTCAAACATTCCCTGATCTTGTTCCCAGGTCTCTGTCAGAAAGACTCACACATGGTTGGTCTGGGCAAGAAGATGGTGCTTGGAGGTCAGTGGCATGAGAGGAGCACCCAGGCCAGCTCAGGATGCATTCTCCCTGGAGAGACAGGAGAAAGCTGATGCGCCTCTTCCTTTCCTGGGGCTACTAGCATGACAACTGCTACTATCAGCAGTCCCCCCTGTGAGAAGCGAGCTCTCACTTCTGCTTAGCGTCCCCCCAGAAAATAGCAGAATACCTCCAACTCTTCATCCTGGCACACAGGCGTGTCTCAGGCCCCACCAGCCCTGTCCAGTGCTCTGCATGACGCATCCCTGCTCCAACATCTGGAGAGCCCTGCTTCCGACCCCCTCCCTAGGCCCCCAGGGCCAGCTGCAGCGCCACCCCAGCAAGGCTCTGTGTCTGCAAGTCACCGTGTCACTCAGCAGACATCCATCAACTCTGTCGTGCTCCATGCTCTGACATGCATCAGAGGTGGGTTTTCATTTCAGGGGTTCGTAGCCACGTTTGGGGGGCAGACACAGATGCAAAGAAGCACAAAATTGGGGAGCCAAGCAGTGCCTGGTGGAGAGGCCTGTCTTGAAGCTCTGATGCATACACAACTTTCTACTCAGGTGCTGTTTTGTTTAGCCTGGCTGAAAGGGGTGGTAAAGATTATGGCAGGGAAGGTTAAGCTCCCCAGTCCCCTTCTGGTGTGGCTGCTGCTTGATGCAGGACTCAGGAATTGGCCTTGAATGCAGAGAAGGTGACTCTTGCTGTGCCTTCATGCTAGTCACCCCGCAGGACCCTCTGACAGGCTCCAGCAGCTGCTTAGAACTCATGGGGGACCCACAGTCGGCCCCTCCCTCCTTTCCCCTGCTAATAGATAAAAAAGGCTGGAAAACCATTTTGCCAAGTGGGCAACTAGGATTACCACTGAGCTCCCCAAGGAATCGTGTCAATTTGTAGCTCTTATTACAGAGTAATTTCATTTCCTTCAAGTTTGCGTGCGCATTTTAATGGATTTCTAAACTCGAACTGTAAGAGCCCCGTGGAGGGATGGGGGTGCAGCTCTGTGACTTCCGTGCAAGCTGCACGGGGTGGAAGGAATCGGGTAGAAGGAATCGCATGGAGCTGGGAGCTGAAGCCAGGTCTCCCAGGGTGGGTGCCAGGACAGATTTTCCCACCAGGGTTGGGAGCCCAGGTGAGTGGGATCCAGCTCCTGACTATCAGCCCTTCTTTTCCTTCCCCATGTCCACAGCCCTTCCTGAGCCTTGAGATCATCAGGCCATGGTCAAGTGAGTGGGCAGATAACCAGGCTGCTTCGAATCTGGCTCCAAAGACCCACAGTCAAGGATCAGGCAGGCCACACTCAAAAGGGGCTCATCAAAATTGTGGGGGAGGGACTAGGAAGAGCTATATCTTCTGAAGCATTTGGACCACAGTTCAAATCATATCTCTGCCACCTCCCAGCTGTGTGACATTGGGCAAGTCACATCCCCTCTCTGAGTCTCAGTTTCCTCATCTTAAGTGTCAATAATCTAGGTTTCTTGAGATGATGACTAACATGATAACTACTGAAAACTAAGTGCTTCTTCTTTGCCAGGTATTGAGCACATTCATTTTCTTGCCTCTCTGAACAGAGCAACTCTCACATAGTGGGGAGCCCATCCATCCATCCATTCATTTATTCAAGCATCCATTTAATGATCTATGCAATGATTTCCTGTGTATTCTGTTTCAGACCCCATGCTAGGTGCTAGAATTCAAGGATGAATGAAAGAGATGTGGTCTTCCCTTTCTCTCTTAGGAACTCTGTGTGTGTGTGTGTGTGTGTGTGTGTGTGTGTCAGGGGGTGGGGGAGGTTGATGGTACTGGAGACTGACTGTAAACAAATAAATAAGCAACAAAGATCCAGAGAGTGATTCCTTTTTCAGATGGGAGAAAATAAAACACAGTCAAGTAAGGTGGGAAGGGGTGACCTGGCTGCGGAGGTGACATTTGAGCTGAGATGGGGTGATGAGGACTGGCTCCCTGGGAAGAGCAGGAGGGGAGCTACATGGGGTCTCTCTGCCCTGTGGCTCCATCTAGGGCCAGTCCACCTGCCCTAGCCAGTCTCTATCTGTGTCTAAACCTACCTTTTGGATTATAGCTGTGTGTGTGTGTGTGTGTGTGTGTGTGTGTGTGTGTGTGTGTGTGTGTATGCGCGCGCGCGCGCGCGTAGGGAGAATAATTAAAAGGGAAATAAGCTGTGCCATTAGCAATCTTGAAGGGCGTTTGTTTTGTGGCCCACTTGGCTTTGATGAACCAACTTCTCTCCCTTCCCGCTGAAATCCTGGCCATCCTCCTCCCCTGCCTTACCGGCTCCCAGTCAGCTCTGCTCCAGAGCACGGTCTCAAGGGGCTGACCTTCCTGCAGCACGGCTGCTGGGGCGCAGAGAATCCTGACTCCTGGGAGCCTCCCTGCCTGATATTGGCTGTTCTACCCTCTAAGCAGCTATTTGCTTGACTGAACAGTTAAATCCAGGGCAGAAGCTAAAGCTGAAAACTCAGAGAAGCAGAAAAGGAAATGAGGCCGAGGAGGCTGATCCTGACTTTCTGCTTGAGGCACTTGTGTTCTTTGGCTGATTCATTCCATCCGGAGGCTTTGTTTTTCCCGGGAACTTCCTGCATTTCAGAAGAGCAGGTGGGGACCTGAGCAGGCCTGGAAACAATGGGTGAAGCCCCTCATTGTCTGGATTTGCTCTCTTCTTTTACACGGTTGGTGTGCATCTGTGTGCGCACACACACGCGGTATGCTCACCACACACGCGGCAGCCCTGTGACAGTCCAGTCCTGGCAGGAAGCAGACACCTGCTCGGAGTGGGTACTTGAAGGAGATTTAATAAAGGGACAGTGGCTCAAGGTGTGTCCCTGCCGGTCCTCTCAGGCGGAGCGATGCATCCAGGGAAGATGCTGCAGCCTCCTGTGGGGGTGTGACCCATGACTGGTCAGTGTGACTCCAGAAGATTGTGTGTGGCTTCTGGGGGCTGTTTCCTTTGTGCTGAGAGAAGGGAGCCCTTTGTGCAAGCTCCTCCTCCCAGCTCACCGCCTGTGGAGCGCAGATGATGCTGCCTGCTGAGGGTGCATTTGACATCACCAGGGAGACCTCACAGTCAAGCTGAGCAGTAAGAGGGGGAGAGCTGCCATGCTCGCACCCAGACGCCCACCACTAAGACCACCACACAGAGAGCGCAAGCTCTTTGCAGAAAGACATCAAAAAGAGAAGAAGAACGTCAAGTGCTACCTGCCAGATTTCTATGTGAAATTTTACCTATCATGAAGGGCCATGGGTGTTTTACCAAAGGCTGACCCTTCTTGTGGAAACATGAAACTGGAGAAAGGAGGTTCTCCTGACTGACTGTGTTTTGGGGCGTGGGTAGTGAGGGGGTAGTGCAGCTCTCCCACAAAGTCAGATGGCTGTGAAGGTCTATCGGGGTCTCTGAGGAGACACAGTTGTTAGCACTTGCTGTTGGGTGGGGCCATGTGACAGGCAGGTCAGTGGAATGTAAGAAGCAGGGGAGAGCTGGGGCTCAGGGCTCTAGTCTTCAAGGTTTACTCTTGCCTCGCTGAATTGACAGAGAAAGGCACATGTTGTAGATAGCCTGGGTGAAGTGTGGTGGAGCTGCTGGCAGCAAGGATTGCTGAGTCCTCCCAACTATATTTTGCCTGAGTGAGAAATAAACATGGTATTAACATCCCATCCCTATATTTTGAATTTTTATTGAGGTATAATTTACATATAATGAAATGCATAGTTGCTGAGTGCACCACTTGATGAGTATTGATAAATAATTACGTCATATAACCACTACCCTCAGTAATTTTCCTGTCAACTTGCATCCCCCTTCCCAGGTAATAGTGTTTTGTAATTTTCAAGACACATGTTTTTTTGCTGCTTCGGTTAAATTTATTCCTAAGTGTTTTATTTGTTTCCATGCTATTGTAAATAGAATTTTTCTCTTAAGTTTTATTTTTGGATTGCTAATGTATTATAGAATATAATTGATTTTCACATATTGATCTTCTATCCTGCAACCTTGTGAACTTGCTTATTAGTGTGGGTGTGTGTGCACATTCCTGAGGCGTTTCTACTGTGGGGGAGCAAAATAGGTCACTCCAGAATGTAACATTTTGACATATCAAATATTTTGAATTAAAGTTGCTTAAGAAATAGCTGGTATAAGAACAGCCTGACCCTCCTTTGGTTCTTAAAAGCAGGAGATAAATTCCCCATATGAAAAAGTACTTTCCCTGTAGTAGAAAGAAAAAAGTATTCTTTACTATCTGAGACAGGGTATTTAGGACTCACAAGGCTGGGCAAACAAACCTGGGTGCATCTTGACTCTTCTAGAAGCCAAAATCTTTTTTCTTGTCAATTCTTCCTTGTCTGAAAGGTTTGACAAAAGCCAAATACTTTCGCTGGTTCCCATATCTCTGGGACCGCCATACATAGGAAATTAAACTTCTTTTCTCCTGTTCATCTGTGTTGTGTCCATTTAATTATTAGGTCAAAGAACTAGAAGGGAGAGACGGAGAAAGTGTTTCTCCTCTACTTTATCTACAAGATCATGGCATCTGCAAATAGAGATTGTTTTACTTCATCTTTCCAATCTGGATGACTTTCATTTCTTTCGTGTTTCATTGCCCTGGTCAGAACCTCCAGTGCAATGTCAAATAGAAGTGGTGAAAGGAGACATCCTTGTCTTTTTCCCCATCTTGTTAGAAAAGCTTTTTTTGTTTGTTTTTAAACACAGACTAAGCAAATTTTTTTCCCCTCGACCAGGCCCTTTCATCCTCTTGTGTGCTGCTAGAAAACCCGATTTAAGAGAAGCCACCTTATACAATTCTCTCTGCAACCCACCTTTTATGCTGTTTCCAAAGTGTTATTTCCCAAAACAAAATCTTTCAATAATAATAGACAACACTGAGTGAGTTCACTGAATCCTAAGCTCTGAGCAAGCACTCCATGTAATAGCAACTCACATCCATCAGACAGGGAGGCGCACAGAAATTCCCTAACTTGCCCAGGGGCAAAGGGCTAGAAGAATCAGTCGCCATCCATCTCACATTTCCAAATCCCACAACTCTCTTCAGCCCTGTGATGTTCTCCAAGCTCCAGTGCCTCCCTGGCCACAGCTAGGTCTCAGGGGCACTGTCAGCTCCCAAGGACAAGAAGGTGTGGGGAGGGGAGCATTTTTTCTTATTTTTATCTCCCTGTTACTTATTCTGAAAATTTTCAAACCACAGAAACAGTGAACGAGTAACATAAGGGGGGCTCCAATATATATTTCACCTAGATTCACCTGTTTTTAACCCCCCCCCGAATCATTTGAGTACAGGTTGCAGATCCTATGACACTCCATCCCCAAATACTTCAGCATGCATCCATGCATCTCCCAAGAACAAGAACGTTAACAGCCATCCAATGCTATTCTGCATAACATGTGTGTGATGTATGTATCACCTCAATCCAAATTATAATATACTATCAACCCAGTTCTATGACACTATTCTGTCTAGAATTCCCCCAGTTGTCCCTTATTATAGCTGTGTTGTTGCTGCAATTGTCATTTTAACCTAAGGTCTACTGCAGATTCACTGTTGCCTTTCACTGTTCTATTTGTTTCATGTCTTTTAAACTGTCTTTTTTGTTTGTTTTTGCTTTTGGTTTGTGTTTTCAAACACTGATCTTTTTGGAAGAGTCCAGGGCAGTTGGCTTGTGGGATGTTTCACATTCTGGACTCGTCTCCTTGTTTCCTCATGATTAGATTCAGGTCACACATTCTTGACAACAAGAGTCCCCAGGAGATGCCGTGTGTTCCTTGCTGCTTCTCGTCAGGAGGGACATTGTGTCAGCCTGTCTCACTGTCTCTGCTGCTCAATTTGACCATGTGGTTATGGCAGTGACTTCCAAGTTCCATCATGGCAAGATCGTTTTCCCTTTGCACTTATTAAGAAATCTGTGTTGATCCTGAAAGGTTGGCAAACACCCTGTTCCCCAACCACCTTTCACCCAATGTCTTTAGTCGCCACTATTGATTTTTGCTTATTTGGTTAATTCACTGAGGGTTACAAAATGGCAATTTTTAAATCTCTCACTGTTTGCTAGAATTCTTTTACAAAGCATTTTGTTTCGTTTTGTTTTGTTTTGAATTCTCTCTCATATACATGGACTGCTGAATTTTTTAAAAGATTAAATATGTTATAAACTCAAAATATCAAACTATTATGATGTTCAAATTGTCCTAAGTTGGTTAAGCCGAGCCTAGGGACCCCGAAGGCAAGCAGAGCTCTGTTTAGGGAAGAGGAGACTGGATCCTGGGCAATAACCAATGGGCTTGTCACAACCCTTACCTGCTGAGAGCCTCTGTTCCTTGGGTCTTACAAGGGGTTAATAACTCTCCTAGGAGAGCTGGTCATGGATTCATTGCATGAAAAGCATGTGTGTCCACCATGGGGTCTGGTACAAAGAAAGTGCTCAAAATTACGAATTTCCCCTTTCCTTCTTGCTCTGTACTCCTAATACCACTGCCTTTATTCAAATTTTCCTACTTTGGATTTCTAAAGTCACAGTATCACCTGTTTGCTCCTGTTTTCTCACCTGTGAAATGGGATGTCAGGTTGGCATAAGGCTCAGCTATGCTGCTGTTGGTGTATACACTATTTGGGGGAGTTATCCCCCAGCTACTGTGGGCTGTGGATAACTCCTCATTGAGGAATGGTCTTGGGGCTACCAATGACTGACTGGCATGGGGGACAGAAAGCTGGTCCCCTTGCCTCACAGCGAGACTAATTCTGGAGGTAATTTATGTTCTAGAGGAATCAGGCTGAAGTCAGCCTCCAGCTCCGACTGAAGCTTCACTTAATTTTCCCCCTTGCCTTGTTCTGCTTCCTCAATTCCTTTCTCCTGAGGCACCCCTAACCCCAATAAAGTACTTGCACTGGAACCCCTACTCAGGTTCTGTTTATAGGGAAGAGAGAGAGATGGAGGGGGATTTCCAAATCAAAGTACAGTATAGTAGACCCTTGAAGAGTCCAGGTTTGAGCTATGTGGGTCCACTTCTATGTGGACTTCTTTTTTTATCCGTGGATTTGATAATCACAAATTCAACTAGCCGTGGATGTTGGTTGATTGTGTGAATGTAGAACCCACTGATACTGAGGGCAGACTGTAAGTTATAGACAGATTTTCCAAGTGGGGGTTGTAGCATGTAACCCCTGGTGTTGTTCAAGGACCCAGTGTATTTTGAGTGAAACTAGCAGATATTTTGTGCATAAAAGTACTCTAGCCACCCCACTTCTGGGACCTTTACCAGATCTGTTCTCTCGCAGGGTGTCTCACTAGTCTCTCTTATTTATTCTCCCACTCCATCCTTTCCAGCTGCCAAAAGGAGCTCCCAATGCTTCTCCCTATTTCAGGCAGCAATCTAGTGTTTCCCAGTTCCAGATGCAAACTCAGCTCCAAGTCCACTAGGCAAATCAAAGCCATTCAGCAACTCCGATGAAGGAAAGGATCATCACGCAAGGTTGCTATGGCTATGCGTAACAATCACATGCGTTTCTCCACACACATGGTATCCTGTGTAAGAAGCATCACAAACACAATGCTTGGCACACTACCTGCCACACGTGGAACATATGCTCCCTTGGGAAATGTCCCGTAAATGCTCATTGTCCTTTCAAAACAGAATAAAACTCTTTCCCAGGCCTACAAAATGCTACATGGTCTGGGCCCCTCCTAACTCCTCTGACCTTCCAGCTTCTGTTGTTCTGTCCTCTCTCCCTCACCTTCTCTGGCATGAAGGTGGTGAGCTTTCCTGCCTCGGGAAGTTTGCCCTGGTTGGCTATCCAGCAAAGTTCTCCTCCCACCTTATCCTGGCTAAGTCCCATTCATCCTCAGGACTCAATTAAAATGCTTCTTCCTCTAGGAGGTTGCTCTGGTCTCTCAGATGAAGGGACGCCCTTCTTCTATTCGTTTTTCTCATAGTCTCATGTGGTGTGCTTTTCAGTTTATTCACTTATCACAGTGGCTAATATGTTTATTTACTTGCTGGCTTGTTTTTCCATTTGTTTCCTTCACCAGAACTTCAGTACCAGTTTGTTGAATGAACGAAGCGACGAACCATCGGGCACCTAAAGGCGAAGTTCACCTCCACGTGGTCAACTCTAGCTCCAAGGTGGTCTCGGGATCTCAGGACATCACCCTGGGCTGCTTCAAAGGTGATCTTTCCCAAGTGAGCACTGAGCATCTCTTCCCTGCCCCACTGCAGGCCTCCCCAGCTCTCACCGTCAGTTTCAGTCAGACGCACCTGACACCCTCCCGGCCAGGCACCACGCCTTCCCGCTCTCCGGTTACAGCACCGCCCCGCGTCCGCGAAACTACAACCCCCACAATGCCCCGCACTCCCACACGCCACATGATTGGCTGATCCTGTGGCTTCGACCAATAGGATGTGGTTTTGTTGACCCGTGCGGCGGCAGCTCGAGTCCCGGGAAGGGCTGGGCGTCTGCCTGGTTGCTCTGGAGCCGGGTCGCGTGGCCGCCTGTCCGCCCGCCTCCTGCCATGGGGAGCAGCGAAAGCAGCGAGGGTCGCAGGGTGTCCTTCGGAATGGACGAGGAGGAGCGGGTCCGGGTGCTGCAGGGCATCCGGGTGAGCGGGCCGCCGGCGGGCGCGACCGATCGAGCACGGCCTGGGCCGGGGCGGGCGTGGAGGGCGCCCGAGGGCGCGGAGGCCGCGGGCCGGCCTGAGGGGAGGTTCGGGACCCGCTCTTCGAGCCCTCCTAACGCCCTCCTCGGTGTGAGACGGGGGCTGAGTCCCGGGAGATGCCCGGGGTCCCTTCACCACCTCCCTGACTTCAGGGGAGCAGTGGCGAACCGGACAGGAGGGGCGCCTCTTCCAACCCGGGTGGACTCAGTGGTCCCTGACCCGAGTTTGTCCCCGTCCCTCCAGCTGGGCTCGTCGTGTTGTGTGGACAGGAGATGTTTCCTGTTCTGACAACTGCAACAGCCTCTTAACCCGTCCCCCCTTCCACTCTGTGACCCCTTCCCCCCAAGTCTCTTCACATCGCAGCCTAAGGGGAACTTCAAGAATTGTAAATCAGATCTTACACCTCCCCTGGCTTAAAACCCTTTCTGGGGACGCCTAGTGAGTTTAAGATGAAGAGGCGCCTCCTTACCTTGTTTTACAAAGCTGGACCGCCACATCTCAGGCCTGTTTCCTCACCCTCCCTGTCCATCTGTTCACTAGTTCAGCCCCCCCAGTCCTGCAAGATGGCCACGTTGTCCAAGCACAGGATGGACCCCTGCATTTGCCATTTTATCTCCCCTGCTTCTATCTGTCTCTTTCTTCACATTTCTTGTTACATGGTGTGAACATCATCTGAGAAACCCTCCCTTACCACCGCTCACTCTAAAGTAGCTTCTCACCCCCAGCCACACAGTGTTTTTCATAGCACTCATCACAGTTTGAAAATATTGATATTTTACTTGTGGATTGTGTTTCCCACGAAGGCCTTTGTCTGGTTTGAGATTCTAGTCCCAGAATCAAAAAGAATATTACAAGTTGCTTGCACTTGAATGCTTAGTAGAGGCCATGCATTGTGCTAAACCCTTTGTAGGTATCTTCTCATTTTCGACAGCCCTATGAGAGAGGGTTTATTAGCCCATTTTATAGAGTAAGTACAACCGAGGCACTCAGTGATGAAGTCACTTAGCTAAGGTCATCTCGGTGACAGACAGGTGGGCAAGCTGGGATTGGCAGATTCTTTGGATGCCACACTTGCTTCTACACCTGTGCCTGGCAGAGAGTGGGTGCTTCCTAAATAATTGTTGAATGATTAAATGAACTTGGTGAAATAGGGATCAAGTTTGAATGGGCCCAAATTTACACAGCTGGGTGTAGGTGGATTGATTAGGGCGGTGGCTCGAAAAAGCACCCGTCGGGGTGAATACCTTATCTTTTGAGTAGCAGTCACCACATATTTTTTTTCAAAATGGGGAAAGGGTGTGGTAATCCATGGTGTTGTTTTAAGATGAGATGAAGATGTGTGTGGGAAGTGTTTAGAAAAACTAGTGTTTTGTGGGGGACTCTCTTCTTAGCCTATAGTACTGGTGCATTTGGTGTTTGCCAGCAGTTTATATAGTCTTGATCGGCCTGTGGCAATGACCAAATGGGGGGAGAGAGCTTGTGTTGGACGGTTGAGAGGCAGGAGCCTGAAAAGAGACTTAGAAAGCTCTCTTTGGCTCTGTTTGGGTGCTCTCCTTCTTGGTCTTCTGCTTTAGTGACTTCCCCAAAATTAAGAGAAGAATATCTTTTTTTTTTTTTTGCTATTTTGTCAGATGGGTACATTTTACTTTATTGTATTTTACTCACGAAATAAAAATTCTCGTAAAGATGGAAAATCAGGCCTAGAAAGGTTAAAGTATTTTGTCCAAGCTGTTACCTGAATAACTTCTAAGACTGTAATCTAGATTTTTTGGGGTGCAAAAAACAGCCTTTTCTCACTACTCCCAGCTTCCTTCCTGCAAGTGATACCAAGGCAGCAGGGGAATTTGTGACAAAGCCTCTGCCTGTCCTCATGGTACTGGTGCCGCGTCCCTTCCCTCCACCCCTCATCCACCAGAGGTTGTCAAAATTAGAGCGGGCCTTGGTGACTGATTGCTGGGCAGACTTACTAGAGCAAATTAGTGACTTGTCAGGAGGCACATAGTGAGATGCATGGTCCCTGCTATGAAGACTTGCCTGTGCTTCCCTCCTCTCTCCCTCCCTCCCTCGTTCTTTCCTTTCTGCTTGGTGCCTAGTGTGAAAGAGGGAGATCAGAGAAAGGCGGAGGGCAGGGAAGTGTTTTGTTGTAGGACTTTTTTTCTTGCTAGCAGTTTTTTAAAAACAGTGCCAAGGTGGGGGGGAGAGGTCACAGCGAGTTCTCATCTGCGTGCTCAGGGTGCAGCAACAGGGTTTATTTACAAAGGGGTGACTGAGATAAGGGTAGCAAAGGCCATAAATTGCTGGCTGACCTAGTCCAGATAGTAATGTCCGCAGTGTCCAGTAGTTTCCACACCAAAAGCTGCTCACTGAAAGCACACCAAAAGCAAAATACATTGTCTCTGATGAGAGCCTGGAACTGGCGGCACACTGGTGAGTGGTGGACCAGGATCCAACTCTTCTGTGGCAGCTGGAGGTGGTCAAAGGTGGGGCTGCTGAGGCAGCACTGCAGGATCATGGCGACAATCTGAAGCAGGGCTGGGCAGTGCCTGATGACAAACTGGACAGCTCTCAGGTGGCACCAGTGCTGCAGCTCTTTAGAGTGCTGGACAAGACCAGCTGCACTGCTGATGATTGAAGCTAGAGCAAAGATGTTCCCAGATGAGAGTCCAGGAGTCTCTCCCTGAAGCCTTCCCAAGTTGGCTGAAGCCTTTCAGACCTGATCAGTCCATTTTCCAAACTCTCTGTTTCTAAGACTCGATTGGTGCCTTTGGGAGCTCAAACCTAGTTTTTCAAAACCAGGTCAGGATTCAGAACCAAAATGCTGGTAGAGCATCCAAGCTGCTCTGCGCTATCTTACGCCAGGTATGTAGTGCAGGAGGCTTGGTGGAGTCAGATTTAAACCTGACCCGCACATCTTCAAAACTGCTATGTTTTCTCTCTTTTTTCCTAAAACCCATCCCTGCTGTGTCAGGGTCAGCCATCAAACCTGGCTGTCATGGTGTAACCCAGGCTGATGCCCCTCAGTTGGGGATCCTAACACCTTCAGCGAACCAGGCTACACTTACAGTTTGAGGATTAAGAAGTCCACTTTATCTTTAGGCAGACAAATAAAAAATCAGTTGAAAAAGATCATTTGGGTAACCAAATGAGGAGGTAATTTAATAGAAGGTAGATGCCAAAAAAGAATATTTGCACCAGCTCCTTCAGAGAAAGTTAAATATTCTTAAAGACCTTTGCATTTAATCCCCTGGGCCTGGTCTTGGAAAGTCCTCCAGTTCCCTTAAAATTAAATGCCAGGGCCTTGCTAGTTTGCATTCTTATTTACATAAATTTACATATCAAGTTCAAGCCCTAATTCCATGGAAGGTAAAAGAAATTTAATTAATGCAAAATGTTGCAATTATATTCAGCACCAGTTTTCAGAGCAAGCATGTGTAAAATACATAAAGATTTCATTTCAACCAGTGTGTTAACCTCATCCTCAATAAGAGAAGGCAGTAATGTCCTATGTATGTCTGCTTTTCTCTTCTCTGCCCCATGTGAGCAGCCATCTTTGATAATACAGCTGAAGCTGCCTGTCAACATCCAGATTCCTCCCTGTTCCCAACCCTTCTCCTTCCAACTGCCAGGCCCCCCACTGTTCTTTCCTGAATCTGCTGCTTCAGCCAAGTCCCCAGGCTCATTATATCCTGTACCTCACCTTTACTGTCCAACAGCGCTCCTGTGATATGAGTTGGACTTCTGGCCTGAGAGGAAGACCAAGGAGCATGTAATAAGACACACAGGAAACAGTTCCCAAACAGGCCAGTGCCAGAGAAGCCCTGTGCCAAGCACTGCCCCAGAGCTACCATTTATCCGTCACCTCAGCAAATGCGTACTGTGCATGTGTTACCTGCCAGGCACCAGGCCTGGCCTTGCAGAGACAATCAGGGACAAAGCGCCAACTCCCTACCCCCTTGGAGACCAGCCCAGTAGGGGCAACAGACCAAAAGAAAGACAGAAAAGGGAGACAAAAGAACAAAGGAACTACAAGTGCTATGCAAAGAATAAAAAGCGTTGAGAGAGTAATCGGGTTGCCTGCTTGAGAAGGCACTATCAGCTAATGCCCCTGAGAAGGTGACACTGATGATGTGCCAGAGCCAAGCTGGAGGGGATTGCACAGTTTTATTCTATGCTGAGTGTTTTGGGAGCTTTGTCTCAGATATTCCCTCTGCTGACTTTAAGAGATGTCACTGCCATCTCTGAGGTGAAGAAACAGGTTCAAGGTGAAGGAACCTGGGTAGATCTGCAAGCTTGGGTTGCTAACTGTAGCCTAGGTGGTGAGGGGTGAGGATGTTGGAGAAGGCTGGCCAGGTGATGAGGCCAGACAGGTCATGGACCTTGAACTCCAGACAGGGCCCTTAACCATCACTCGAGACATTGTAGTTCTCTCATCAGCTATGGAGTTTTGGAAAGATGTTGTTTGATGATCCTGAGTTTTCTCTTTTAAGAAGCAGGTTTATTGAGCTATATTTTCATATTGTAAAACTCCCACTTCCATAATTTTGAGCAAATTGGCAGTCGGGCAGCTGTCATCACAATCAGAAAACATTTATGAGACCTAAGAAGACACTGGCAGTCACTCCCAACTGGTAGTCACTCCCAACTGCCTTGCCCCACCCAAGTGGCCTCTGCATTTGTCCTGGACATTTTATTTATTTATTTAAAGGTTTTGTTTATTTATGCATACAAAAACTGGGGTATAAGCCAGAGGTGCGGTGGCGGGTGGTGGTGGGGTTGCGGGGGTGAGAGGATCCACCAGAGACAGAGTGGGGAACAGAACAGGCAGATGTACTGAAATACACTGCTGAGGGGAGCAGCAGGCGAGTCAGGAGAGGTCTGCTGCACCATGTGGGTAGCTCCCTGGCCGGGGATCGAACTCCGGGCTGCAGTGGCTGCGGACAGCCTCATAGGCCACATCTCAATCCCTTGCGCCACCAGGGAGGCCCTTGTCCTGGACATTTTAATATTTCCCTAGACAGTTTGTATAAATGGACTCAGACATCTTTCATCCTGGCATAATCTTTTTGGCGTTGGGCCATTGATGTTGTCGCATGTATCAATGGCTTGCCCCTTTTTAGTGTAGAATAGTATCTCATTGTGTGGATATGTACTGCACCTTGCCTAACCAGTCACCAGATGATGGACATTTTAATTGTTTCCAGTACTTGACTATTATGAATAATGCTGCCGTGAACCTTTCTGTGCAAGCTTTTTTTTTGTGGATGTGTTTTCACTTCTCCTGGATAGATTCCTCAGAGCAAGATTGCTGCATCATCTTGTTTATGAATTTGGTGAATTGTTAGATTTAACTTCTTAAGAAGCTGTCAAACTGATAGCTAAAGTGGCTGCATTATTTTACATTTCCACCAGTGCTGAATAAGGGTTCCAGTTTCTCCTTATCCTTACCAACACTTATTATTGTCTGACTTTTGTGTTGTAGTAAGTCTAGTGGGTGTGACATGGCACTTGATTATGGTCTGAATTGTCAAGTTCCCTAATAATATTTCCCTAAACATGTTGAACATCTCATGTGCTTATGTGTCATCTATGTCTTTTCTTTGGTGAAATGTTTATTCATGTATTTTGCCCATTTTTTAATTGGGTTGTTTGTCTTTTTATTTTGAGTTATAAGATTTCTGTCTGCTGGATACAAGTTCTTTATCATACTATGATTTACAGATGCTTTTCTCCCAATATGTGGCTTCTCTTTTCATTTTTTAATGGTGTTTTTGAAATGTAAACTTTTTTAACTTGGGTGATTAGTGTATCAATGTCTTCGTTCTTTTATTGATTGTGATTTAGGTGTTGTATCTTAGATATCTTTACTTTGATCAATGTTATTGAAAATTTCTCTTAAGTTTTCTTCTGAGAATTTTATAGTTTTGACTTATGTATTTAGGCTTATTATCCCTTTTGAGTTAATGGTTGTGTATATTGTGAAGTAAGGTCTAAATAAGGGGTTGGCAAAGTTTTTCTGTTAGTCACCAGCTAGTACATTCAGGCTTTGCTGGCCAGAGATACGTGATCGGCTCTGCCATTGTGGGTGAAAGCTGCCAGGGGCCATGTGCAAGCGAATGAAGTTGGCTATATTCTTGTTGACCTCAAATAAAAAACAACCAGTTATTTTACCAACAAAATGGGTTTATTTAGAAACAGCAACAAAAAGGCCATTTGAAGAGTGCAATCTCATGGTGAGACAGGAGTACCCCTTTTCAGAACAAAATCTCAAACCAGCTTATATAGGTTTTAGAGGAATTGTGACTACCCAGGAGGCCACTGGGGAGAGCTGCAAATTTGACGTGTGGTGGGTTTTCATTTGTTCGTTTATTCTCTCATTGGCTGAGCTGTAGTAACCCCCTTCCTTCTACGGGGGTGGGAAGCGATATCACTTCCCATCCGAGAGGCGAGAATTGTTGGGCTTGAGTTTGCTCATCTTGTGTTTCTGAGATCTCATTTAAATAGGGTTTCTGTATGTTAATTTTCATATTCCAATGAAACTTTATTTACAAAATCAACTCAGTTTAAACATGGCTTAAGCACTAGAGTTTGCTGAACCCTGCTCTAACTCCATCTGTTTTGCATGAAATATCTCAATTTTTCAAACTGTAGTTATTGCAAAGACTATCCTGTTCCAATCAGATTGCCTTGGGGCCTTTGTGAATGTCAGTTGACCAGAATCATAAGGTGTATTTTTGGACTCTTAATTCTGTCGAAGTTTCCACTGATACCTATTGCTGTATGTCGGTCTTTATGCCAGTACCACACTATCATGATTATTGTACTGTGTAGTAAGTTTAAAAATTGGGAAATATAAGACCTCCAATTTTATTCTTTTTTTTTTTTGAAGATTGTTTTGGCCATTATGAGTTCTTTGTGCTGCCACACACATTTTAATACCAGTTTGTTAACTTCTGTAAAGAAACGTAGTGTGGTGGGATGGGTATTGAATCTCTACAGACACGTGTCCTTGATGCTGGGCATGTGTCTGAGAAGGATGTTGGTAGGCAATTTTGTCCTTGTAGGGGAGCATCATCAACAAATCTTGGAAGGTATGTTTGTCTCCAAACACTACTCCATCTCACTGGCATAGCAGTTCAGGAGGGCATCCAGGAAGGAGGAGTCTGGTCATCCATGACTTCCTTCTGCTCCTGTGGTGACTGGCGTGTGTGCTTGTCCGTATGCCTGAAGCTTGGGGTTCTCACTGTGCCAGGTCACAAAGGGCTTTAATTTGTAGCCTGCAACATTACCCCTGCACTCGACTCTAGGGGCAGACTTAGCAGCTTTTAGGGTTTATTTGAATATCCTTTACATTTTCTCTTAATAGTGCTATAAGGTAACCAGTAACAAAATGTAAACAGTGTAAGATTAAGGTCATTTTCACCTTTAGTGACTTAGTGACTCTAGAATATAATCCTCATATAAATTGAAATTCCATTTGTAATACAGTGTTGAATAACTTTCTATGTAAAAGATAAGTTTATAAAGTAATCTAACTATAAGGATAGTTATTAATTATCTAGCTATTACTAAGCTCATCTTGGGGCAGTTGTCTCATTTGGGAAGTAAAGAAGCTACCCTGGTTCCTTCTAGATTTTCAGTGCTGCTGTCCCTGCTAGGAGAGGGAAGTCCCCGCACTCTTGTGCAGCAGCATTGGTCTCTGGCATTGAACCTGCCGTGTCTGCTGTCTCTCCGTGGCTGATGGAGGCTTCAGCACATGCCCTAGGCGCCAGCCTCTTTCCCTCCTGTGCTGTCCCTGGCCATTCTCTTGCATCCTCATTCATGAGCTCATGAGTTCTGAATGCTAAGTATCTAGCCCAGGTGTAGGGTAAGGTAAAAAAAGTGTCAGGCTTTGCTGCCCTCCCACCATTAGGATTGATGATGGAACCCTGTGTTCCTGAATGCATGCCTTATGGCGGGCACCTGGAGTAGGGTGTGGGCCTATGTAAGTAGATACACCTGGGCTGAGAGACTGGCCGTATAAGGGCGGCGTCACAGAGATGCCAGGAGAAGAGCCGAGTGAAAGAAGCGGAGGCCACGAGAAGGCTGGAGAGCCCAGAAAGACTGAGGACTCGCCCCGGGCTGGGAGGCCCCCCTGCTCCCTGCCTGCCGTGTACCTGGTAAATCCCAATAAAGCCTGAAAAAGCCACTGAGGACACTCCTTCACCTGGCCTGCTCGAATCATAAAAACCCTGCTCTGTGCTCTTCCTGCCACTACACAAGGGCCGTCCCGACCACGGCTGCCACAGCCCCTTGCTGGCCTGGTGGGCACATGTGGTTGCTAGGTCCAGCGGCGCTTGCCACTCCTGCGGATCACCCTGGTTTCCTGTGTGCTACCCCTCCAGCCCCTTGTCCAAGCTGGGTCCCATATTCCCTTCTCTACATTTAATGGCAGAGCTTGAGTTTTCCTTGCATGTTCTCTTTATTTACTGCAGCACTCTCCTTCCCAGTTCAGGCCCATTCCATCTTCCCTTAACCATCTGACAAATGGTTCTTTCTCCCTGTAAGCTTGCTGCCCACAAATCTTTAATTCCAGGTGCGAGCAGGGTAAATTTTTTTTTAAAGGTAAATTTTACTTATGAACAGGTTTCAGGCTGATGGTAATAAAATCTAAACCGTAGGAAAAAGTACCTCTTCCTCCGTGTTGCCTGAATCCTGCTCTCAGAAGCAGCTGTTACCAGCGTCTTGTCTTGGTGATTGTCCAGAGTTAAAGCTCATTGTGCCACTTCCTTTTTCTCACCCTTCCCTACTTTGCTTCTGGTGGGTTACAGGCAGGTTTCTGGGCCTGGCTCACGAGGCCTTCCTGTGCTGGGGCTGCTTTCTCTGTGCTCCTGGCTGTCCTGGATGCCGTTTTGGCTTTTGGCTTCTGTGCGTGATTCCGCTCTCTGCCTGTAGTTTGTGCCCTCCCTGTTTTGGCTCGCTATGTTTCTTTTCGTCCTCAGGACCAATTCAGGTGTTCTCTTCTGAAGGAGCCATCTGTGACGTCACTCCTCCACCTGGGGGTCACCTCCTGGCCTGCAGCCTCCTCTTGCCTCCCAGTGCGTCCTGCTGTGCTCAGGACACCTCTTCCTCTCTCAGTGCTGCCCCCTGGCAGGAGCCTCGTCTGTCATCTCTGTCCCCATCACTTGGCCCAGAGGCCGGCCCAAATCAGCAAAATGCTGGTACGACAGAATTTTAAGCCACAGGCTCAAATTTTCTTGACTTGAACCACAGTCCAGAAATGCTAATATAATAATTGATTTGACTTAATTGCCAACATTTAAAAATTCGAGGTTTTTCTTGCGTTCAATTTTTAACTTTTTTTTGGCACAATAGTTGAAAGTCTGGTCCACATGCCCAGTGGCGACTCTTTGCCAGAGTTATGAGGTGGCTGCCCTCTTGGGGGGGGGGTGTTGGCACCATGTGGGCTTATGCTGCTTCTCCCTTCGCAGGCCCCTTTCACTCACTTTTGTCACCTGCCTGACCTTTGTGGACATTTGTGTTTGTCACGCTGGGGGTGGGGGTCTGTAGAGCCTCTTGTTCTGACAGTCTGGGGTTTGAATCTGGGATGGCAGCCGGTGGATCTAATTTCAGCTCCTAGAAAACTGAAGGACTCGTGAGCAGAATCTCCACGGCAACAGCCTTCGGCAAGGAGAGGGCTCTTTTTAGAATCAGGATTGGGCTGCCCCTCTACTGGGATTGGGGTGTCCAGGCACCAGGAGCCACTGACTGACACAGACTCCCCGCAAGCTCATTCTTCTAGAAACTGCCCCCCGCTTAGCCTCACTAGATGAACTGTGAGCCCAGCTGGGCGAGAGCAGGTCTCTGTGTTTTCTCTCAGAAAATGGTGCACAGGGGGTGGTGTGGGGGCGGCCGTGGCTGTGGATCGCTGCTCACTCACCAGGTCACCTGCATCTCCGCTCCACCCCTTCTCCAGCTCTACCTGCCGCCTCCTGCCTGCGAGTGAGCTCATGCTAGTAATTCATTTGGTTAACAGCAAATCAGTCACAAATGCCAACTACAATGCTTTGAAGCTGCCTTTCCACATTGCCACTTCTTGAATGTGCCTAGATGAGTAACAATTTAAAGCCCCAAAAAACTGCTAATTTTCATAGCGCCGTTCTGCTACTTTAAGTGGGCTGCCTGATATAGGAGTACCCCTCCCATCTCCTACCCCGACGCTCCATAAAGCACCATTATAAATGAGGGGAAATGTGGCTTGCAAGTGGTTAGTGTCTTTGTTTTTCTTGAGTCACCCTTCAATGAGCACTGTTAACAGTCACCTGACCTCAGAAGGGCTCCAAATTGCTGTCTTCGCTTGTGTATCACTGTTCAGTGCCCAGGTTTGCATCCGAGTCTTGGCCCCAGGATTATGACTTTTGTGATCTCGGGAGTTGTTTCATCTCTGCGAGTCTAATCATCTGTGAAATGGGAGGGCACTTGGTGCATGTGAACAGGCTCAGTGAACACTAGTAATGGTGCTTTGATTATCCCTAAGAGGTGCCCCTGTCAACACTACCAGGTTTGAACTGCCGCCACGGTGAGCTTTGTTGCCCCCTTCTGGAGTGTGGGGCCATTGCATCCTCTCTGTTGTGCCAGGGTGTTAGGATTCCCTGATACCTTTCTTCAGATGCACCCTCTTGCAGCTTAGCTTCCTGTGCAATCTGCTTGCCTGTGAAACAGAGCTGCTTGGATAGACTTCGAACACCTCACACACACAGAGCACGTCTCGGCTTAGAGATGATACCATCCTCCCCAGTGAGCCGGGCTTGGGCCTTGCTGTCATCTTTCCCTCATATATTACTTTCAGATTTTTTTCTTCTGGAAAATGCATCTTATTTTTAAATGCCACCTGTTCACAATTTCTCATGAATACTTTTGGGTTTTTTTCTGAGCCTACATATATAGGCAAACTCTTTTCCTTTTTATAGTACAAATGAGATCACTCTGTATGTGCCACTCTGTAGATTGCTACCTTCCCTTGCCCTGGGCATGCTGCCAGATGCCAGGTCTTCAGTCACTTCACCTCTGCAGTGTCTTTCACGACCATTTTCTCCCCTCGCTCCTCAGAACGACACTGGTCAGCCCGCTCACTCCCGCTCCTGATTCCCACTTCTGTGGCAGTGACCCTGCCTTTGTGACCTCAGCCCCTCTTCCCGCCTTGCCAGACTGTTCTGTGCAAGAGAAGATCCTGACACAGTCACTGGTGATACTAGCGCAGTGTTAGGGACATGGGCCTTAATATTTCATAAATTCATGTAGTTAACAAATATTTGTGCATCTCCAGTATGCTGGGCCCTTGCTAACTGCAGATCTAGCAAGAGCGGAACTTGTGTCCTCGGACCTTAGATTCCAGAGGGAGTGACGTAAACATGCCATCAAACCTGTGTGCCCTGTTGGGTGGAGGACAAGTGTGGAGAGAAACAATGGAGCCGAGGAAGGGAGAGACAGAGTGACGGTGGGGTCATTAGTGGCATGCAGGAAGTGCCTTTGTGGCCGAGACTGCGTGGGACTCAGCTGCTGTTTCTGGCTTCTGCTAGTGACCTTAACTCCTCTGCCTCTCATTGCCCCTGTTAGGGGCCACTTCTGCCCACGTTATCATGGGCACCCCCTTGCTCTTGTTGTTGGGGGTGAGCATTCTTTGGCCCCCACAGCTGACTGGCAGGGGGCCAGTGGCCTGCTCTGCGCTTGGCCTTGCACCTGTGAGCTTCATGGCCCAGGCTGCGCCTTACCCTCCCTGTGCCTTGGTTCCCTTAGTTGGAAAGTAGGCGTGAGGATTAGTGAGGTGCTGTGATCACAGTGAGGGCTGAGTGCATAACTGCTACTCCTACCACTAGTGGGGAGCGACCCCTTTTCCTTTGCATATCTTCCTTGACTTATAGTGGGGCTGCATCCGGATAAACCCATGATAAGTTGGAAATATATGAAGTCGAAAGTGCACTTAATGTACCCGGCCCACCGAGCATCATAGCTTAGCCCAGCCAACCTTGAGTGCGCCCAAACCCCTGCATGGGCCCACAGTCGTAGACATGAGGGAGGTAAAAGCACTAAACAGTGTCCAGACAACAGTGTCCAGTAACGCCAGGAGTGGGCCGTCCATGCCTCTGATCGTGAGGAGAGCCACACCGCCCAGTCACTGGAGCCACACCGCCCAGTCACAGGAGAGATGACTGGACACTCGGCATGAACCCGGGAAAAAGCAGAAGTCACGTGACAGGGTACACGTCACTTTCATGCATGTTGAAGCCAGAAACTCCTGTGAGTGGAATCTTTTGTAAGTTGGGGCCTGTCAGTTGCAGGTCGGTGCTCACAACTCTCATTGGTCATTTCCTTCAGAAAGTGCTACCTGTGTTTTTCAAAGCAACGCCCTGTTCCCCCCGCCTTTCATTTGGAGGTGGCCACATGACTGACTTATTGACCTGGTTTAATGAAGAAGCCTCTAGCCCTCACTTTGGGAACTTGTCTCTAATTCAGTTGCTTTAGGGTGAGGGAAGGGTTTTGATTTCACCTGCAGTGAAGGGATTGTCAGGAGTGGGGGACTGGGCCCCCAGATGCATTTGTCAAGATGGAAGTGGTGAGGTGTCTGTGAGACTGTGGTTGAGGCCTGACTTCTGCGGCCATGGTTTGTGTGGTGAGGGGGCTGGAGGGGGTGGAGCAAGCTCCTCTGGGCTGTGGGTGTCACTGGAGATGTGTGGAGGCACTGAGAGTGCCCTGGTGGTGTGGGGTAGGCGTTCCCTGTTCCTCCAGGCTCAGGGCTGGTCCAGGCTTGGGCGGCCTGGCATCAGAATGGGAGGGCGCTCGAAGAAGAGTCTGCCCAATTTAATTCTGTCCAGATTATGGAAGAGGAGAGAGGAGACCTGCTTGAGGTCACAGAGGTGTGTGTAGATGTTCTCCATCTTGAGCGGGTGGAAATGTTAACTGTTGTTACTAGTGCTTAGTTCACGGATTCCTACATGCCCTGTCTGCGCCTGGCATGGGTTATAATTAATATCTGTACAGTGCTCTGTAGTTTCACATAATAGCTAATATTGGTTGTTTGTGCCAACCATTTATGTAGATTGCATCACTTAATCCTCACCCCAGCCCTGCAGTCTGTGCCACTTGCTGTTTCCACCTCACAGATGAAAAATCTGACTTAGAGATGAGAAGCCTCTTGTCTGAGGTCTCACAGCCAGTAAGCAGTTTGGGATTCAAAGCCAGGCCTGTCTGACCCCAAAGCACTTCATTCCTGAGCTATGCTGCACGCAGCCAGTCTAGCCGTAGGGGGTCCCCATTTTGCAGGTGAGGGGCACAAAGCTCAGAGCAGCTAAAGACCTGGGTCAAGGCTGCTCTGCTGGGATGTAAGCTGCCCTCGATCTGGCCCTTCACTGCTGAGAGCCCAGGCCTTTCTGGCCAACTCCGACGGCACAGTGACCCGTGGGCTTCTGGCACTGAATCCCCAGACCCGCCTGGCTCCAGAGGCCCCATTCTGGTGCTGCTGGTACAGGGAACCCTGCCCAGATGGTGTTTATTCTCGCATGACTACTGTGTGTGTGTATGTATATTTGTTGATTAAAAATATTACTTGCTGTATTTTGTAGCAACATTAAAAAATATTACAAATCTCCGACTGCCAACAAGAAGCTTGCCAATGTTTTCATTAACCCCTCGCTCACCGAGCAGTATGGTTCAATCGGTGCCCCCCAGTCTGGGGCTGGGAAATCAGGGCCCATGACTCACTGGTATAGAACTGCACCTCGCCATCCCTCACCCTTGGATCAAGTTGGACTTCTTAACCTTGGCCTGCCAGGGCTTGCGGCCTTGTCTTTGCCTGCCTCTCTGGCCTGCTCATCTGCTCTCGTTCTTCTTCCCACACAGTGGCCTTCTGTCAGGCCCTTGGACATGCCAGGCTCAGTTCTTGAAGACTTTGCACTTATGTTCTCCTCTGCTTGGAACTAGATGATTTTCTCCCAGATCCAGCGACATCGGCGTGGTTGGGGCCTCCTCATTCAAGGGCGAGGCCTCTCCGAGAGGCTGTGCCGGCGCCCGTGGCTCTCCGCTCCCCACAAGATGCCATGGCCACAGTGCCGCGTCTCCCCATCCCGCTGCTTGTCACTAACACCCCCCCCACCGACTTACAGTAAATATATTTTAATAGCTCTGAGTTAGGGGTGACGCACAGGAAGTGGAATGTTCATTTCATGACTTCTTTATTGTCCTCAGGTGATATAAAAACAAGTGTATGATTTGATGGTAGTGCCAGAGGTTGGATGAAACGGGGTATGTGAGGTTGTTCGTTTACTTGCTTATGGTCTCTCACCCCTGGCAGGGTGTGTGCTCCTGAGCGCAGGGGCCAGGCCTCTTCGCTGAGGCTTCATTCACCACAGTGGCTGTCCCCCAGGGTGCTTACTTAGCAAATACTTGATGAAGGGAAAGGGGCGGCAGTCACCAGGTCCTTAGCCAGGCCGTTTCCTCTGCCCCCTCCTGGCTGCAGCCTTTCTCTGCGCCAGTGCCTGCTCTTGCTGGTCAGCGGCCCTTGCCTGCAGCCTGCTTGGGGACTTCGCCAACCATCACCACCTCTTTCAGGCACCTCACACGTGTCCTCAGATCCCTGCCCCCACCTGCATGGGTTATGGGCCTGTGCACGTCCCTGAGGATACTCATCCCCTGCCCCGTCCCTCAGAAGATCGGTGCCCCTTAGTGGAGTCCACTTCAAGGGGGCAAAAAGGGAAGCAGTGCCTTGTGGTGTGCTGGTAAATGTTTACCCGCTGCTCTTCTCCCCGAAAAGTACCCCAATTTGCTACATCTCCCTCCGTGGTCTATTTCAGTCTACTGTCATGAAGTCACCAGCCTGCAGAATCCTTGGACGTGAAAACATGCGCTCTCACCACCCCATTCCCGGATCTTCTTCCCGTGCAGCCTGTGATCATCCTTGAGGGCCTGCTGTGTCCCCACCCACCTGGGAGAACCTTCAGCCTCGCCCAGCCATTGCCTCCCACTCTGCCGGGTGTCCCACCTTGACCCTTTGTGGGGCATTTAGAATCAGAAAGGGGCATGTCTGTGGCCCCGCTGCAGAGCTTCCTGACTTACCAGTGCCCTGACTTGTGACGGGTCTGAGCTGCTGTTGCTGTTAAAAAAGGGAGCCAGAGAACTCAGGAAGGCACTTTCCCTTTTATAATCTGAGATTTTGTATCTATAACCAAGCTAATTGGCTACTCTCTCAAAATAGCCTCTTTTCCTGATTTTCCTTCTTTTGTCATCCTCACTCAAGTTCTTCCACTCACTTGAGATGAAATTCCTTTTTCTTTAACTTGGCGCCCTCCTCTGCCCTCACCGCCGAGGCGGCCCAGACAAAGCCTTTCATTCTGTGCTGCCACCGCTGCAGGCCCTTGTCCTTTCATGACCAAGGGAACGCTCCCCACGCCAACATGCTCCCTGTAACACTGCTGATTCATCTTCTGAAAACACTACTGATGTTCTTTCCTGGCTCCGAAACCTCTGGCAACGCCCCACAATTGTTTCAGCTCTTCTTCCTGACTTCCAAACCTCTTTCCATGCCAGCTTCATCTAAGCCCGGTCTTACAACCCACACCTTCCAAAATGAGCCCAGGGCTGCCAGCACCCTGGCCTCTTACTGTCTGTCTGGGAGTCTGCTTGCCCTGTGCAAGATCCATCCCCCACAGCCCCAAGCCCCTCAAAATGCTGTAGCTCCTCTCCTAAATATTGCTTCTGTCATGAGAATCCATTCTGATGGATCTTCCTTGGGATGTCTTGCTGCTTTGGGGCAACTTCCTGTCTGTATTTCTCATTTGTCTTTGGTTCTTTTCATTTGTAACAGCTTTCCTGAGATGTGATTCACATGTCATGCGAGTCACTCATCTAAAATATGCAATTCAGTGGTTTTTAGAATACTTGTAGGTAGGTGCAACTGTTAGCAATCATTTTTAGTACACTTATGACATCCCCTAAAAACCTCTTATTCTTTAGCCATCAGACCCACCCTCCCCACACCACCCAAGATATTTCTCTGTCCTTCACATCTCAAATAAGAGAAGTCATATAACATGTAGCCTCTTGTGTCTAACTTCTTTCAGCATTGTGGTTTGGGGTTCATCCCTGCTGTGGCAACAGCAGTTTATTCCTTTTTATGGCTGAGTAATATTCCACTGCATATTGTGACACATACTGTGATACATCACATTTTACTTGTCCATTTATCAGCTAATGAACATGGATTGTTTCCACCTTTTGGCCATTATGGAGAATGCTGATATGAACATTCAATGTGCACTTTTTTCTGTGGATGTGTTTTTATTTCTGTTGAGTATGCAGACCCAGGAGTGGAATTACTGGATGAAATGGTAATTCTTAAGTTTTGCCTTTTGAACAACTTTCAGACTCTTTCCCACAGTGGCTGCAGCACCTTTATAGTCTTAGCGGCAATGTAGAGGGTTCTGATTTCTCCACATCCTTGCCAACACTTGTCATTACCAAGCTGCGATCATAGCCATCCTTGGGGGTATGAAGTGGTATCTCACTGTGGATTGAATTTGCCCTTCTTTCATGATTAATGATATTGTGCATCTTTTCATTGCTTATTGGTCATCATTTATATATCTTCTTTGGAGAAATATCTACTCAGATACTTTACCCAGTTTTTAATTGGGTTATTTGTATGAGGTCTTTGTTCTAGATGCAGATTCCTTATCGGATATGATTTTCAAATATTTTCTCCCTTTCTCAGGGTTGTCTTTTCATTTGCTTGATTGTGTTCTTTGATACGCAAAGCCTTTCAATCAATGAAGTCTAATCCATCTGGGTTTTCTTTGGTTGCTTGTGCTTTTGGTATCCTATCTATGAATCCACTGCCAAAGCCAAGGTCGTGAAGATTAACCCTTATATTTTCTTCTAAGAATTTCATTGTTCTATCTCTGACATTCAGGTCTCTGGTCCACTCTGAGTTGGTTTTTGTATAGAGTGTGAGCTAGTTCTCTAGCTTCATTCTTTGGCATTTGGAAATCCGATTGTTGTACAAACGTCATTTGTTGAAGAAACTTTTTTTTCCCACTAAATTGTTTTGGCACCCTTGTCTATTAACCACCGATCCTGGTGTGCATGTGATAAATTGATTGATGTATGTATATATATACACATATGCACTTACAGGTTTATTTCTGGATACTTCTCTTCCACTGCTATATATACTTAGTCTTCTCTCATCTTATATATCATGAATTAGCTATTTGATCTATTATACTAGAGGGACTAAATTATTATTATTATACTCTTTAGTCACTAAGGAAATGCTCATGGTAAAAATAATTAAACAGAGATGTAAGAAGTTGGAGGAGATCCAGGTGCTCCTGCCCTGACTTGAGAGACAGAACCATCGCGAGTGTTTTGTATGTAGACTGGACAGACACAGGCGTAGCGTATGAACATATGTGTGAAGACTCAAATGCAGCTCACATTTGTATATATGTATATATTGACATTTCAGCTACATTTGTATGTGTCTGCATTTTTATAATTGTGTATGTCTTTTTACAAAATGGAATATTCTGTGACTTTAAAAATCAGCAGTGTATCCTGTGTTGTCTTCTGTGAAGGTGCGTACTTGACTGACCTCATTCTTTCTTAATGGGTCCATAAGATCCCATGGAATATTTACACCATCAGGTCTCTAACCAGCTCCCATTGTTGCATATTTATGTTGCTTCCTCTTTTTCCCCTATTCTGATGCCACTCTGTACGTATGGGAGCACTTCTCTCAGCTGGATACCTGGAAAAGTGGAGTTGCTGATCATGGCTTTTGTCTTAAAATCATTTTTAATGTCTTCCTCTCAGCTGTGCTTTATGATGCCTTGCACATATTAGGCATTTAATAAATATTTACTGAAGTGAACTCTTAAGGGTTTTTATTCTGGATTTATCCCTAGCTTGCTATTTCATTTCAGTAAACTGTTTTATGACACCCTCATGCCTATTTCACTTCCTCTCAAATGAATGAAAGCTTTGGTTAGCCAGTCTTTGTTAGGGGGAGCTAAGGTGGAGTGAGTCAAGTTTTGTTGTGATGGTCTCTTTTGTGTGTGGCACGGGGTGGGGGGGCGGGTACACAGAGGTGAGTAGGAGGTAGCTCCAGGTATTTACACACCATTAGGATGAGGCAGGTAGGACATATGGTACTTCCCTAGGAGACACACTTGTTCTAGTGGGAGTATAAAGGTAGGGGAGAAATGTAACTTGGGTGCTACCAGGGAAGGCTTCACAGAGGAGGGGGCTTTGTGATGGGGGAAGGGTATGATTTGGAGAGGTGGAGATGTACCAGGGGTGGGGGGGGGGGGCTAGCGATACATCTCTACAGAGCAGCAGCGTGCAGGATTTACAGGAGGTAAATTTGGGTCCCCTGCACAGGGGGAGCAGTAGGAGATGAAGCGGGAAACGATTGGGGGTGTGCCCCGCTCAGCCAGGAATCCAGACGGGATGGTACTCATCTGGTAGGTGTTGGGTACCACCAGGTTTTTGAATACAGTTATGATCACTGGAGTTGGTCTTGAGGAAGGTATGCCCAGTACATCTGGGGCAAGGGTAAAGGGTCTTCATTTCCAGAGATTTCTGTGATGTAACTTCTCTCCATTCTTCCCTTAGCTGTCTGAAAATGTGGTTAATCGCATGAAGGATCCCAGCCAGCCCTCCAAAGTGGGTCAGCCAGTTCCTCCTTGCACTCCACCTTCTTCATTTGGCACCTCTAAAGGCCCACAGAAAGGTACGGTGGGGAGCTACTAGTCTGCGGCAAGGGGCAGAGCGTGTGAGAAGAAAGAGGACAGTGGTCGCGATGGAGCATGTCAACAGTAACGGGGCTCCCTTTGCTTCTGGGTGATGTGAGCAGTTCCTCCCAGGGCAGCGGGGCTCCCCAAGTCTGGTGGTCACTGTCTTCCATGATGAAATTAACACAGATTTAGGCCCATCTTCTGTGGCTGGGGCCAGACTGTTTCCCCTCACTCTGTTTCAGTCTCCCTAGATGCTAAAATTAAGTGAAAGGGCTTGGTTTTTAAGGATCTCCAGAAGAAGCATAACCATTATTACTGTTTGGTATGTCCTACAGAATGATTGCAAGTTCTATGAACTGGGCAAGGTAGGGGGAATTGCGTTGATACCTTTGGCATGAAACTCGAGTTTTGGTCCTGGCATGGCTCCTCGGACACTTCATGCTGGGCTTCTAGAAAGACCTACCACCTTGCACCTGCCAGGAGCTTTGTTCCTTCTTCTGTTGTAACCATTGCAAATGAAGAAAAGTGTGCATTTCTCCTTTGTGTTAGCAAACACCAAGGAACAAAAATATTATGATATTACAAATGGAAAGCTCCTTGGAACGACTGCTGTTCCACTTGATAAATTCTTGTACATGAGAATCTGGGTTTTTGCTATACCTGTAACTTGAATTTTTTCTCATTGATTGGCTCGAGGTGGCCGTTGGCATCATTCATCTGGTGTGTGGTCTCATGTTAGAGTTGTCTTTGCTGCTGCTCTTCCCTGTTAGGCAGAACACTGCTGAAAGGCACAAGCCATGTCCACTCAGTACTTACCCAGCTAGCCAGTGACCAGGCTGCACCATTCTGATGGCATCCAGCTCTAGTTAAGGAGCCTGAGGTGTCTGTTGTAGCTTATGGTGTAATACAACGACACATTTCTGGAAGCATGTCCAAGGTCCAGGGTAGCATGGAGGAGAGAGTGACTCATTATTTTAGAGAGGGGCTTGAAGGGGAGATGACTTCTGAACTGGGTTTTGAAACTGGGTTTAGGCTGTGGTGAACAGCAGAGCAGAGGCCCAGAGGCATGGCATAGCCTGTGTGGGGACTCGGAAGTGGTTTACTATCTCTGGAGTACTGGGGAAGGGAGGCGGCACGTGGTGTTCAGGCCCAGGTTATGGAAATGTGTGTGCCATGCCAGAGAGCCCCACTGGCATCATCCTCACATCCACACCTCGGGCTCCTTAACTAGAGCTGGATGCCATTAGAAAGGCTGTGCCCCAGCACTGGGCACATGGCCTGGTCAGCAGCCAGCACTGGTAAGTACTGAGCAGACATGGCTTCTGCCTTCCACAGTCTTCTGCCTAACAGGGAATAGCAGTAGAAAGCCAGCTAAGATTCCTTACACCTCTACCCCTGTATTGTCTGCCTCAGGCCTTCCCAGAGCAATAGAGCAAATCAATTGTCTGGATTTGGATTAGCCTATGATCTTTTTGAATATCTACCAAGGGGCTGAATGATATTCTTAAAACCTACAGAAGACTTCCTTGTCCTGAACCAGAAGGCTGAGCTCCCCCTGGCATTTCCAGCCAGCTGATGGGAGGGGTCTAGTAAGACTCAGTCCGCTTAAATAAACTGGATTAACTGGGGAGAGGGAGAAAACGATGAAAAAGCAAACATAGCCAAAATATATTGTGCATGTATCAGTGTGAACTTTGAAAGATAAAAGAAGCATTTGTTTCAATTTTGGTAAGTTTCAGCAGTTTATAAAGTCAGAATGGTGGTTCATTTGCCGTTTGGTTTTCGTTATAACAAAGTGCTTTGCTCTTTCAAGGCTAAGTGTGAATTTGAGTCGCTGAATGCTGAAGAACAGTCAGCATAAATGGACTGTCTTGAAGTTGACTAATTCTAAGATACTTTACTTTTAAAGTCAGTTTTTGCTTTTATTTTAGTAATGGAACAAGATTAGAAAAAGAAGTTAAAATGAAATCCTTATGTCACACCATACTCCAAAATAAACGTTAGAGGAAATAACGATTTCAATGTAAGAATCGAAACCATAAGAATACGATAACAAGTTGACTTTTTAAGCTCCCCAATCAAGTGAAGAAACCTGAAATTAGGAAGGAAAGTGGGAAATATGAGCAATTTGATTTGATTTAGAAAAAATAAATGAATCTTGAATTATAAACTAAGGAAACAGCATTTTCCCTTTAACTGCAGGGGATATGTTCCAACACCCCCAGTGGATGCCAGGACCTTGAGTGCTACCGACCCCTACACACACTGCTCTTCTGTGTGGAGGTTTAATTCAGAGCCTGGGATCAGAAGAGATTAACAGCAGTAACTCCTCATTAAATAGAACAATTATAGCAATTACTGTAATAAAAGTTATATGAATTTTGTCTTTTTCTTACTCTCTTTTTCTTTTTAAGATACTTATCTTATTGTATCTGGTATTTTTCAGGCCATGGTTGACTGTGGGTAACTGAACCTTTGAATCAGTAGCCTGCAGTACAACATGACAGAATATTGGTAGTCTCATCATATAAAGAGTTCTTAAAGATCTTGAAGACAACTCAATAGAAAAGGTGCACAAATGGTCATGGACATGTGATGTCGCCACTTCACTCATGATTAAGGACACATGTTAATGAGCGAGGGAGCAGGGAATGAGCAGGTGGGGCAGGGGATTAGAGCCACAACAGATAGAATTTGTAGTTATAACAAAGGAAATTTCTATAAAAAGCAAAATGAGTATGATAAATTCTGCCTCAATAAAGGTGCTGTAAGTAAATAAATAAGAACAGGGAGCTTTAATGACAAAAATCAGGCGGCAGAGAACCCTTCTCTCATCCCCAGTTGAGAACCTGGCTGGTTACTCAAGAGCATTTAGCTGTGCCCTCCTGGCAGCTGGAGCACTGCCGGGCGTCCTTCTGTGCGAGCCCGTCTGGAATCATAGGTTGATTACTTTTGGCAGTGCCTCCCTGAAGGGTTGAGTGCCTTTGAAAGGTCTTGGGAGTCAATAACAGATCTTCACTTATTATTTCACAAAGGCTGGTTCTTCTGTAATATTTTTGTCTGTCCTAATCACTGCTGCTTTAGAATCCTAGGAATGGATATAGGAGAGGCCGATACAACGCCACAGAAAAGTGTGCAAATTTGGCCCAAAGGTGTTTTGGGAAGGATGGAGGCTGGGGCGGAGGGTAGGGAGAGTCAAAGCTTTCAGCATCACCAAGTGGCTCAGAGAGTAGAGTGAACTCGATTTACTCAGAGATCCTCGAGTTTAATGCCGTCAAAAAGGTAGACCTGCTGTAACAACCCACAGCCTGGTAAGACTAGATGTGGGTTAGTGTTTGCCACATTTGCATTGCAAATCTGTAGATGGGGTACTCAGGGAAAGAAGGTTTAAGAGGAGTCCCCCACCATGCCAAAATGTAGACCCCAAGGCTGCCTTTTCAGCTTGCAGCGGAGCAGTTCTGCAGCCCCTGCTGGCCTGTGCGTGGGGGATGACCTAGATCCTGGTGTGGGGTGATGGGTGATCAGGAGCACTGTGCTCTGAGGCTCTGCCTGCTTTGGGCATCACAGTGAGCAGTCCTGGTGCAGAACTAGGGCACCAGGGGCCATGGGCCTCATGCTCTCCCATGGGTGAGGTCAGTTACAATACTGGATGTGCTGTGTGTCCCTCCACAGGGTGCTGTCTGTGGAGTGCACTCCCAGGCCCTTTCCTGGGTGACCACTATGACTTGATTCTGGGGTGCTGCTGACAATCTTTTCTAACTTTGCAGACACCAAACAGCCCAAGTCAGAGCACAGTGGAGACCAGCAGCCCTTTGGGCCAGAGGATCTCCTCAGGAGGTGAGTGTGAGTGCCTGCTGGGGCTGACCACCCGATGTGCTGATGGCCTGAGGGTTTGTCTCCCTCCTTGTCTGATAACCTTAAAGAATAGGTGGTGCTGATCTTAATTTAAAGATGAGGAGACACCAGAAGGCACGTGGGAGAGTTGATTGCTGATGTTCTTAAAAATTCACTTTCCAATGCTAGGGAGCATTAAATAGACGAGTAGCTGGACCATTTGTGCCTGCGCAGTGTGCAGGCACATCACAGCGCTAGGAAGAAGAGAGCGCAGCCTTCACAGGACCTTGGTGACTTCCCATCAGCACAGACCACAACCCGAAGTGCCCACCCCACCTTTGAGACTCCCACACTGAGGGGGAGCTGCTCCCTCTTAGAGTGGTTAAGTGGTTAATCCTTCCTATGACTACAGGTTGCAGCCTGAGGCTGTGACTTACTGGTTATGTGACCCTGGATAGTCATTACATCTCTCTAGTCCTCTGGGAAAGGCACATTGATTGGCATTACCTCCGCTATTGGGGTGTTGTCATGAGTCAACATGGTAATGCAGGAACGCTTGAGCATAATGCCTGGCACATGGAGTTCTCAAGGAGTGCTGAGGTGAGGATGGTTGACTTCTTCAGTATCCCTGAGGACGTTGACCTCTGGACGGTCGAAGGACCCAGTGAGTTAGCTCCTGGTTCCCTGTAGTGGATCAGCCACGCCGTCTGTTCCCTAGTCATGGATTAATTCTAAGAATTTCCCTTCCCTGATCCTAAACAGTACCTTCAAGAATAGCTTTCCTGAATCTTTTTCTTTGTGCTTTTAAACATTTTAAAAATGTTCACGTAATATGCTTATGAAAAACTTAGAAAATTCACAAAACGAAAAAAAAATTGGTAGACTTATCTCACAATAACCACTGCTAACATTTTGGAGTGTTTTTTCAAATGTCTTCTCTCCCCTAGCTTAGGATTACCTGTTCAAAGTTATATAGAACTATATATTGCTATTTTACTTAGTCTTGTAATTATTTTCTGCTTGGTGCACCTGCTTTATAAACATTTTTATTGCTAAAAGTATTATTTATTATTGGGCTTCAATTTTCAGGTTCAACCTGTAGATGAATCAAAGAATCCATTTTGAATGGCGATGTGATACACCATTGTTTCTTTGATGTGGTCTTGCTTGCTGGACATTTGAGTTGTTTGGATTATTTTACAAGATCAGTAGTAGATCAAAGGGTAGAAACACATTCAGGATGAAAGTTAAATGTTTAAAACAAAGGGCTGCTCAATGTGGATGGAGCTAGAAGGAATTATGCTCAGTGAAATAAGCCAGAAGGAAAAAGAAAAATTTCAGATGATTTCACTTATAATAGGAATATAGGGGAACCAAATAAGACATCAGTGTAAAAAAAATAATAATAGTACAAAACACAACAAAGCAAAAACAGACAATTATAAACCAGAGACATCCTGCAGGGGAGGAAGAGGGAGAGGGGTGAGAGGAGGGAGTGAGGAGCACAGGGGACTATGGTGATGGTGCACGGGTGCCTTGGGGAAAGAGACTCTATGGGGACTCAATCTGGGGGGGTCGGGGGAAGCAAATATTGTCTAAAAAATGTAAAAAATGATAAATGTTAAAATCAAAAAAAATAAAACAAAGGGCTGCTGCTCTCAAAACCTCTCAAGCTCTTGAGCAGAGGCTGGGGACACTGGGGTCCCCACCCTGCCAACCCCCTTGGTAGGCGTGGTTGGCCCGGGATCGAACCTCTGCCCTGAGGATCCTTATTGGGCCTATGACTGCCTGACTCCTTACCTAGTGGTCTGACCAGGTCTCCTCTTCCTAGTGTATACTAACCTAGCAGAGAAAGTATCACTATATTCCCTCCCTCTGGGGACTGGCACTGATGCCTGGCCTCAGAGGGGCTCATAAGGAGTGTGGGGGTTTCCCAGCCTTAGAGTCTCCTGGTCTGCTGAAGTGAGCATGCAAGCCTTTCCTGCATTGCCATTCCCCAGCCGTGCTGTCTGCATCTGTTTTTCCCTTCTCCCTTCTGGCACAGGTATAAACAGGAGCAGGCCACATTCCAGGAAGAACTGTTCCAGGTGGCAAAGAGGGAAAGAGAGGCAGCCAGGAAGCACTGGAGTGAGTCCCCGCAGACTAGGGAGGGCTGTGCTGACCAGGAGAAGCTGAAGGCAGCCCAGCTGGTGAGTGCGGCTCTCCCAGAGCAGGGCGTGTGTGCTGGCAGCACTGGGAAGCAGACCGTGGGCCCTGGGACCTGATCTGTCTGGGGCCTCCCTATGGGGATGGGGTCTGCCTCTTGGAAAGGGTGTCTTTCTCCAGACCATAGACTTAGAGTCTTCCAGCCTGGCTCTTTCACTGACTTGCGTTGCTGCCTCTCATCTGTGTTCTTAGTGTTTGCAGACCTCGAGCCTGCACACTAAGGGGCTGGTCATCCGATGCTCTGCTCCTTCCCTCTGTGTGCAGCGGTGGAATATGTGCCCGGAGGGTGTGAAGGGAGAGGACTAGGGACTTGAGGCCATGAGATAAACAAGATGGAGAGCATAATTTTCAGAGTCAGGTAGTGTGGGTGCAAATTCTAGCTCCCTACTCACCATCTTGGGCGCATCTCTGATCCTCTGGGAGCCTTGGTCAAGATCCTGACATTTGCGCATAGAATTACCTGAGGGATGCGAGGAGTGAATACTGTCCAGGGCTTAGCACGTACCTGACAGATCCTGAGAGTGTGCTGTTGCTGCTATTACTACATTTAACTGATGGAAGGGTATTACTTAGGATTCGTCCTGCAGTAAGTGAAGGCTTTATTCCCAAGCTCAAGGCTCTAGGAGTGCTCCACGACTGACTGATTCAGCAGCTTACTGGTATCTTCAGGGACCCTGGTTCTTTTCCTTACGCTGAGTTCCTCAGGGTGTCTGTGTAGCCTGGCCTGTGCAGCCTGGCCTGGCTGTCCCCACAGTTAAACCACGGCTGCTTCTGCCCCAGGTCTCATGCAGACAGGATGACACTCGGCAGAAGTGTGGCTGTGTTGGCTCTGTCGGCAGGGAGCGCTTACCAGAAGCTCCGAGAGGAAGTCCTCTTCCGTCATTGGCCTGAATTGCACCAGGTTCCACTGCCCCGTGGCTAGACCACTCCTCAGTGAGGGGACAGGGAGGGCCTGCTGACTGGAGCCAGGCTCTTTTCTAGTCACATTACCTTGGGGAGGGCCAGGACTGATAGCGAGGAAGGGCAGAGGTGGAGTGGCAGTTGGCAGCCCCTAATCATAGGCTTCGGAGGCCAGGAGACCAGAGCAGCCTGGCCCTGCTTTAAGTGGGTGGCCTGTGGCTTGCTGTGCTCCATGGAAGGAAGTTGGAGATGATGTGACACTGCCATTTTGGATGGCCCTCCTGGGAGCAGAGGCGTCTGCTCAGCGTTCAAAGTATGTGGTAGGCACATAAGAAATGCTGGTTGAACTAGGCCTTTGGGAAATACAATGTCAGTATGTGATCCTGGGGATATTATCAGCCCAGTCGGGAAGATAGACTTTAACCCAGAAATGTGAAGAAGGTTCCAGTCGGGTACAGTGACTGAAATGGAGGTACAGGCTGTACCTCGGGAATGTGGGGGGCATTGGTGTGGGCAGAGACACATTCTGCTTGGCCTAGAGTGATGTGTGGTGTCCTGGCCGAGGGGGCAGACAGGCAGGTGTCGAGGAGGTGGTGGGACATAGGGAGAGAAGCGAGTGGGTGTGAAGCCAGGCTGTAGAAGGCCGCAGCCACTGTGAGGAGCTGACCACAAGCAGCCTGCAGCCACTCTGAAACAGTGGGGGGTTTCCAGAAGCTGGTAGGGAAGGACGTGGCAGGAGGTGACTTGTGTGTTTAGAATCCTGGGGCGTGCTGGCGATGACTTGGCTCATGCAGGGAGGGATGTGGTTTTAGAGGCTCACATGGTGAGTTCCTGAGGGGCAGGCAGGTTTTACCTCTGTACAGGCCTCTGACAATCAAGTCCAAAGGGCCCTGGTCCTGGAGATGAAGGGTTAATTAGCATGGCCCCAGCAGTCAGCACTGACAGATGGGAAACTGCAGCCACCGGGTGTAGCAGGTCTGCACTCTCTTGTGGTAGTGGCAGCGAGAGGGAATTCCCAGCTTCCCTTCCTGCCCTCTGCTGCTGCACAGAAGGTTGGTCCCCCCTCCTCAGACCCCTCAGGGGATAACCTCTACCCCTCCAGGGGGCAGGAGCTTGTACACCCTCAGGTGTTGGGTTTTTTAATGAGGGGTAACTAGCACAAAGAAGGTGTATTCTTTCTTGATTTCCTTCCTCCCAAGTACCTAGGGAATAGTAGAGTAAGTGACGTCCTTCATTTTGAAAATAGTTCTTAACTACGTTTGGGGGCGTTTCTGTTTTTTGATCATTGAACATCCAACTTTCTGCGCAGTTGCAGCCTCTGCTTCCTTTCGGGAACTTAGCTGTTTCCAGTTGAGTGGTGGTGGGATTACCGCTCCAGTGCCTGGCTTCCTCTGCCGAAACTACGTCTCCCCTACCCGTGATGGCAGGAGCGGGGCCCAGTGAAACCCCTCTCTGGGGTCGTTCAGTCTCCACTGAGTGATGAGGCTGTGCTGACCAGGCCTCATGCTGCAGGGCCATGTCTTCTGCTCTCCAGCCCCTCTAGGTGCACTTGGTCTGGTCCTCCTGCTGTCTGGAGAGTTGACCGTCTGCTGGTGATCCACCGTCAAGTGGCTGTTGTTGGTTTCTCCTGCTTGGTGCTGTCGCAGATACGAAGCAACACAGGAGCCTACTTAGGGGTGTGCCCCCCTGTTCTGTACTCTACATCAACAGAAAAGGGAAGCTGGTACCAGGTGCCATTCTAAGGTCACCTGGGGCATGAGGTGCAGAGCCATAGCCACCACTTCTGATGGGGTTGGTGTGGCTACCAGGTGTTTGCAGTAGAGATGATATCAGATCTGTTCTTTAGAATTTAAAATAAGGGGAGAACCACGGGGGAAGAACCTGAACAGGAGCATGGAGAATTTTCCTTCCTCAGGTGTCTCCCACATTGAGAGGATTGAAGGGTCTGCTGGGCAGAGTACCTGAGGCCCTCGTGTCTGGATCCCAGCACATGCTCCCAGCCATGCGTCCACCGTGTGCCCCGAGGCCCACCTGGCGTGATTGCTGGTGGGTGAGCTGGTTGCCCGCTTCTCCTCGTGTCTTCTCAGCCCAGCGGGCTGGGCCCCTACCCTGGGCCGGTAGCCTGGCCTGGAAGCCTTCCTCTCGAGCGCGCTGAGTGCAGTTTGACATTTAATGTGCTCTTCTGCCCCCTCTCTCTGCCTTTTGCGATGTCACCACATTGATTTTTTTTATTCCCCTTCTGCATGAGGGGATGATTCAGCTCATCATTGGGAAAAGTTCATAAAACTAATGACAAGGAAAGGTAATAATTTTTATAACCCACTTTTGATGACAAAGGTGTTAACCATTTGTATCTAGTGCAGTAGCACTGAACCACTTCTAGCGTGTGGTGCTGCTTCCTGTTGCCTGCAGAGTGCAGAGCCCCGGTTTTAATTGGGGTGAAGGCCCTGGTGCCCCTTGAGCCTACTGGGGTGCACTTCCCACTGAATTGGGGGGAGGAAGTTTGGGGTCCAAATCAAACATTTTGGAGAGAAATAGGAAGAACCAAGGTTTTTTGGGCTGAATCTTCTGATGGGGGAACTTGAAAAATCCAGTGGGTGGAGTGATAAAGGTCTGGCAGAAGCTTTCCGTTAGGGGAGAATGACATTTATGACCTTGCCTGTTGGTTTCTGACACTTTATTAGGTATATGAGATGCCAGTGCACCTGATAGAGAGTAAAAGCTTTCATTTCTTTTTGTTTGGTGAGCAATTCTTTTACACACACACACACACACACACACACACTGTGCCTATTGTATGTTACACACTGGGTTACCATCTCGAGAAATGGAAGTAAATGAGGGTCAGCTCCTGTGCTTGAGGACGATGTTTATTTGGAGAGCTGAATCTTCTCAGAAGTGACTGTGCAGTTGTGCCAGGGGACAGGAGGTACCCGCGGAGGGAGGAGGCAGCAATACCACCTCTTTCTGCTTGGATGGGACCGTCTTCTCAGGGGAGGTGACATCTGAGCTGGAGTTTTCCAGGTAGAGAAGAGTGAGCAAGGTGAGCGACGGACACTGGGAGAGCAAAGGCCCAGTGCCAGGAAGGGACAAGCCATTTGGCTGGGGCCTCAGGAGGGTGGGTGTGGCAAGAAGGTGGCTCTAAGTGTGGGTGTGGAATGAAATTCTGGAAGTCTGATGGGGGAGATTTGGGAGCAGTTTTCTTACTCTTCAAAGGAGGACCAACTACAAGCAGAAAGAGCCTCTCCTACAGAAGGTCGAACACTGGGAAAATTCTTAAATGGCAGATAAAAAAGTGGGGGCCAAACCCCTGGACAGAAGCCAGTGGAGGCGCTAGTCTACCCCGGGGTGCCTGTCCCGCCTAAGGCCATGAGAGTGTTCTCCTCACGGCTCAGGTTTGCGGAGGAGTTTTGATCTGTTTTTTTGCACCCTTTTCACTGTTCAGCTGTCTAAGAAGCTGTGACCTTATGAACTCTGTAGTCATGATTTTAAGAAAATGTCACATTCACAAGTTTGTGAATTGCAATTACTGAAATCATGAGAGGAAATCATGGGTTTACTGGAGCTGTAGCCCGTCTCCCTGGTTCTTTGTAAGGCTCGTTTTCTTCAGATCACAGATTCCTGAGGATGGGACTGTGGCTGATCGTCTCGGAGTGCTGCATGGATAGTTATAGAAGGGCAGGTCTAAAGTGGAGGGGGATGTGTCGCGGCACCTCCCGCTCTAGAGACTTCTATTCTGCAGTCCTTGAGGCCCTGCTGCAGAGCATGGCATAGGTAGGAGCAGGGCCCACAGCAGCCTTCTCTAGTCAAATGGTTCTGCACCCAGTCTCAGTTGTGTGTGTGTGTGTGTGTGTGTGTGTGTGTGTGGGAGTGTATCCCACACCGACAGGCAATTCTTTGACACTCTAGGGGATGTCCTACAGTCCTACTCATGTCTGACACTGTCTATAAGGAGGTAGTGTCAGACGCGCCAGAATGTGGGGTCAGCCCTGCAAGACCATTTTCCCCACTTTCAGATACTGGTTGCAAGCCCAGTTATAATTTGTGCTTTGACTGACTATAATTGGAGGTTCCGATGACCCCCTCTTTAGGTTCAGTTAATTCGCTAGCTCACAGAACTCAGAGAACCATTTTGCTTTAGACAAAACAGTTTATTATAAAAGGATAGAACTAGAAACAGCCAGATGGAAGAGATGCGGAGAACAAGGTGGCGGGGAGAGGGCACAGAGGTCTCAAATCTCCGTGTGGTCACTAGCCTGGAAGCTCTCCAAACCTGTTCCTTTGGGGCTTTTTTTTTTTTTTTTTAAAGATTTATTTATTTATTTACACAAGCACTGGGTACAGTCAGAAGCGCGGGAGGGTGAGAGAATTCACCAGAGCCAGAGCGGGAAGCGGAGCAGGCAGAAGGACCGAAGTACACTGCTGAGGGGAGCAGCGGGCGGCAGGAGAGGTCTGTGTGCCATGTGGGATCCTCCTCTGGTGGCCGGGGAGCGCCGGGGATTGAACCGGCACTGCAGAGGCTGCAGGTAGCTTCACAACCCAGCGCTCAACTGCTGCGCCACCGGGGAGGCCCTCCTTTGGGGCTTTATGGAGACTTCATTACACAGACATGATGGACTGAGTCGTTGACCATTGGTGGTTGAACTCAATATCCTCAAGCCTCTCTCCTCCCAGCCGGCCAGGGGTGGGGCTGAAAGTGCCAGTCTTTCACCACAGGATTGGTTCCGTGGCCCCAGTCCCTTTCTTAGGTGTGGCCCAACATCAACTCATTAACACAGCAAACGACACCCCTGTGGTTCTCTTCACTTAGGAAATTCAAGGATTTCAGGAGCCCTGTGTGAGGAGCCAGTTGAAAACCAAGTATATCTTTATAAATCTCAAAATCACAGCTAGAATGGATAGGAATTCACAAGTCTGACCTTTTCAAACAATAAAACAAAGCAAAGAATGCCTTTGGTGTAATGATGCCTGGTGTCAACTCGAAAGAAGTCTGTGTAACTCAGTGACTAGGACTTCGGGTTTGACAGGGCAGGCCTGCAGGCAGGAAGTGAGGTGTCTTCACTCCTGGGGCAGCTGTTTGGTGGGGTTGTTCATTTTAGAATCTTGGTGGCCTGGGGACTCTGGTGACCTTGTCCTTCTGCTTTAATTTCAATGA
This sequence comes from Talpa europaea, assembly GCF_964194135.1. Taxonomy (NCBI): domain Eukaryota; kingdom Metazoa; phylum Chordata; class Mammalia; order Eulipotyphla; family Talpidae; genus Talpa; species Talpa europaea. Next base: position 95,197,827 of record NC_140078.1, read on the forward strand.
CAGAGATCTTGACTTTCCACAGAGATGGCAGGTAAAAAGCATAATTTGGGGTGTGTGTGTGTGTGTGTGTGTGTGTGAGTGATCATGACATTCAAAGTCCCTTTATGTGATTCACTAAATCTCGAAGGGTTTTTCTTTAGATTAGATCAAGGTTTATCACACTTTCTCTGTAAAGAACCTGCTAGTAAATGCTTTTGGGTTTGCAGCCCACACGTGATCTCTGGCACATATTCTTTGTATCGTTTTGACAACTCTAAAAAATGTAAGAGCCACTCTTAGCTCAGAGGTCATACCAAAAGAGTCTGGAGTTGGATTTGAATAGGAGGCTATCATTTGCTGACCCCCGAACAGTACAGTTCCAGAGATTTTAATTTTTTTAATTGAGATATAATTGACATTTGCCATATTAGTTTTAGATGTATAGCTTGATGATTTGGTATTAGTTTATGTTGTGAAATAATCACCACATTAATACATCCATTGCTACACACAGTTATACATTTTTTTTTTTCTTGTGATGAAAACTTTTAAGACCTAATCTTAGCAACTTTCAGACATAGGATATGTGATTAATAGCAACAGCCACATACTGTACATGAAGAGATTTGTATGTTTTAAGTCTCTGAGCAACCAGATGCCTCAAGAAGATGGGGTTCGTGGGCACTGGTGGTGGCCCTGCTTCTTCAATGGCTCTGATTCCTTTTGAGAAGTTTCACAGCCTCCGTCTTCTGATCTGTAAGAGGATATTTTTGGGAGACAGCTTGGTGGGAAGAAGCACAAACTCCCTCTTTAATGCCTGATCATTTTATATGTGGTGTTTTTTATTTTGTGCTGAAATTCCCCATCTTGTTGCACAGGTTGTCCTTGTATTCTAATTCTCTCTGATATATCCCACATCTGGGTCAACTCTGGGTTTGGTTCAGTTGACTATTTTCTCTCTTGTAAGGTCACATTTGTCTGCAGCTTTATGTGCCTTGTAATTTTTGATCAATGTTAGACATTACATGTACAACAGCAGTAGAGACTGAGGAAATAGTGTTTATGCCCCAAAATGGCCACTTTTCTTCTTTAACAGCCTTTCCTAGAGGAGGCTGAGTGAACCTGGTCTGTAGTTGGGCAAGATGTGGGCTCTGTTGTTGCCGTGTGTGTGTGTGTGTGTGTGTGTGTGTGTGTGTGTGTGAGAGAGAGAGAGAGAGAGAGAGAGAGAGAGAGAGAGAGAGAGAGATCCTCAGGGCTTAGGATCCAGCACCACAGCTTTGTCTGTGCTTCCTGCTTTCGCACTGGACTCTTTGGCAGGCCCTGCTTATCTGTGTTCCAGGGTGCTCCTGGGGCTCTTTCTCCAGCTGCAGACAGTTACTGCGTGCTGCTTGGGGCAGGGCCTGGAGGGGTGTGGGACTTCTCTGCATCTCCTCCTGCCTCTCAGGCGTCCAGAGGCCTGGTGCTCTGGAGCCTCGGGAGTGTGGAAGGTATCCTGCTCTGCTCTTCTGCCCATCCCCCAGTCTTTTAAACAATGTAGTTAAGGAAGAAGAGTCTCATAACTCATAACCAACACTGCATTTATGTCGCTGTTCCCTTGTTGGTGAGATTTTACAGCATCCATTGTGCCCCAAGGGAAATGAAAGCACAAAGTAACATGACTAATCTGGCTCCCTCTGTGAATGTCCAGGCCTGTGTGGTTCCTGACCAGTCCTTCCGAAGGGCAGATGGGGTCTCCACAAGCCAGGTGTAAGGGGACAGACCTACACCTGGACTAGCGGCAGAGTGCTTGCCCCAGAGGGCTTCTTGGCCCTTTCGCTGTCTGGGGTGCTGAGGGAGGTGGCATGTTCCCACTGGCAATGTAGCTCCCCACGGGCCTCAGGGCAGGGTCTGTGCTGTTGGAAACGTGGTGACTAATGGCCCCATCCTGGATGCATCTGGTGGCCCACATGACTTTGTCACACTTCTTGGTCTCAAAGGAAAGCATGTGCTCTTTGCTGAGCACGGGTAGGAGAGAGAATCAGCTATTTGTTGGTACCACACCTGGGAGGGATCCCAAGCTGGGCTGGGCATTTTGGGCCCCACGTGGTGAGAACCGGGCAGCAATGACCATGATGAGGTGATGCTAATCCTCACCCACTAACTCCTCGTAACAACTGGCTCCTTGCACCAGCAGCCCGTGTGACCTTGGTGGCATACAGCAGGAGCAGAAAGAGACTTCTCAAGGGCACGTTGCACTCACTTGCAGGGCTGAGCAGGGGCGGGCTGCTGCCAAGCTAGGTGTTTGTCAGGTCACGGGACATGCTCCCAGCTGGCCCAGCAGGCCCAGCAGGCTCTGCCTCTCCCCTGAGAAGCCTGCTGGGTTCTTGTTTTCCGTCCACTCTTCTTGGCTCCTTGTGATGGTGTCTATGGGCTGGGAAAGCCCTGGTTTCCCCTCAGCTGTCATAGGCATTTTCAACCACCAGGGGGCTGGTGGTTACCTTTGTGGGGAGGAGGAGGACTAGGTGAGGGACTTTGTGGTGGGGTGGGGTGAGAGGTGCCGCAGGGGCTGGGCTTCCCCGGGACGGGGTCCCGGATGGTGCCTGTGAGCAAGGAGAAGGTCTCTTAATGGTTCGATCCAGCGGAAGGAGGAAAACTTGGGGATGCCTTCTCTTTAAAGAAAACTGTTGCTCTGTGGACTTCTCAGATTAAACCCAGGGATGTTACAGTCTGAAAGTTCCAGAATCACCCTGCTGTGGAAGGAAGATCCCTATATGCTGGGGTGGCACAAGGCGTGCAGCTAGAGCTGCTTCATCTGAGAAGTTGGAATGCCAAGTGGATTTCACTGTCTGGGCTGATTAGGGCTTTGTGGAGCCTCCTCCCTTTCCCGCCTCACAGATCTGCAGATGCCTTTAGTTTTCTCTCCCCGGCTCTGGGGTGGCGCTCAGGTGACCTCTACTGTGTGCTGACAGAAGCTGGAAATCCTCATTAGCTGCTAACTTTGTTAGGCAAATGGCTGATTGCGGTTCCATTCCTGGTGTCATTGCTTCTAATTAGCAGATCGCATGTCTACGAAAATGTCTGTTAGCACCAGGGATGAGCTAAAGAGTCTGACAGCTGGGGCTGGGATCTGGCGAGAACTGTGAAGGAAGCCTTTTCTCTTAAGCCTCTGGGGGGAATCAGCTGCCGACCTCAGCCAGGCTCCCTGGCCCCTGTGTCCCTGATGGTCCCAAGCGGTCCGAGCTGCAGACTTCCTTGGAAAAACCTAGCAGGAATGGGGTGGCCTGAGCCATCTGACAGAGGCCTCACAGCTGCCCTGCTTTGTTTCTCCTGAGAAGCCTGGGGCCTGGCTGAGAGTTTAGGGATTTTTGTGATGTGAGTGGTCTTGTGTGACTATGTGCAAGCCTAAAGTTGTTGGGAAATCTGACTTCGGAAGAAGGGGGCGTCCCTCACGGCAGATTTCCCTGCAGCCTCGAGGCAGCCACACTTGCCCACAGCGCTGTTTGGGCTTGTTCTGCACCCCTTCCGTCCTCTCCTGGAGCACCTTCCCCGCCCCCGCCGCCATGCTGTCTGTGCCTGTGGATCAGCGGGTGCCCCCACACTTCTGTCCTGCTTGAGTGACATTGGGCTGGCGCCAGCCCACTTCTCCACATGCCTCCAGGAGACCAGAGGCCTGGGGAGAAGGGGTTCATGGCTTATTTTAAGTCATTTATGCAGTTTATTCACATCAGCTCTGGGGAGCTACCATACTGCCTTTTCCTTTTTGTGAAAAAATGTTTTACATTTGTCAGTTTAGCAGATTGTTTGCCCTCTTGGGTAGATGCCATTTCTGGCTACTGGCAAGGTAAAGAACCATGAAGGGGTGATTTGGCTGACAACACCAGTGGAACAGGAGAGGAGCCTCAGAGATATCCCCCCTTGCTTCTGTGTCACCCAGTGGCCTAAGCCAGAGAACCCTGCCTCCGGTGTCTGGGCTCCAGCTGAGTGTTCTGGGGTCACCATGTGTGCCGGTCAGGAACAGCTTGGCTGTAAGTAGCTCCAGGTGGCAGTGGCTTACACAGTGGGGGGTGTTCATGTCCTCAACAAGAGGCAGGGGGCAGACAGCCCAAGTTGTACAGTAGCTGGGTGTGTCAGGAGGGATCTAGGTTCCTTTGTTTTTGATCTGCCATCCTCTGTGGTTTTTCTCATGGCTGCAGGATGGCTACTGTGCCTCTAGGCATCACATCAGTTTTCCAATTATGAGGGAGGAAGGACCAAAAGCCTTTTCCCAGTGGAGTTATGTTGTTTTACACAAGAGGGACATGTTCCCCAGGGACTCTCATCACTAGCAGAACTGTGTCGTAGCACCACCTCTGACCGAGAGAGGTGGGGATAGGGAGTCAGTTTAGATGGGCACCTTGAGTGACCCCCTGCTGAGCCCCTGTTTCCCCTCCCCCACCACCTTCCCCTCAATCAACGATATGCTATTTAAGTGCTGGACGCTGTCAGGTGGTGAGCAGCACCTGCATGGCAGCTTGGCAGGAAGGAGCCCAGCCTCAGGTTTACGCAGGCCCACTCTGACCTTGGACACATTCCTTAGCCTCTGCCAGCTCAGATTCCTCACATATCTAAGGGTGGTTGTTAGATGCTCCCGTGAGGAGAGCAGAGCACTCTGTCTGCACAGAGCCTGATGGTGGCCAGTCAGTTCTTTGCATTGCGCTGAGCTCCTCGCCCGCCCGTGCCTGCGACAGAAGCTGACAGACGCCTGCTTGAGGCTTTCACAGGGTAGAGGCTGGCACTGGGGCTGGGGTGTGTCCTCCTCCCTATGTGGTGGCTTTTCTGAGGAGCCTGGTACTTCTTCCTCTGCCCCAGACCTTCTGGTGCCTGCGCCTCCTAGGTGTGTGTTCCTCGCTGCCAAGACAGGAGTTGTTCCTGTGAGCCCCTGTTCTTTGTGAGCAGGCACACCCCACACACTCTGCAGCATCTTCTCCCTCCTTGTCCACTCCTAATAGGAGGCATCTGGGGGATTCCGGGACTCTGCTCTTTGCAGGGACTAGGGTGGTAGGGCGGGCAGCTCAGGGGTATGCCAAGCACACAGTATGTGTGCAGGCCCATTGTGTGACACAGGTTGAGGAGTGTGGCTCCGATACCCCTGGACTGAGTCTCTACCTGGGGCCCTGGCCCCACACTACCCAGCCATCCATTCTCCTGTGTTTGTGTGGACTCTGCCCTCTGTTGCCCCCTTCCTTATACACACCCCTCTTTGTGGCTTTTTTCCTTTGGGTGTAGTCCTTAGTTTTCCCCATGGCCCCAGCAGCCTGACCTGGCCCCAGTGACCCCCACCCCTTTTCTCGGCACCTGCACCCCTGTTGACCACATGCGATGCGTGCAGGGCAGGATCAGCTGAAGAGCCTCTGCTCTCGGGGCTCCCAAGTGTCAGACAATGTCGAACATGGGGCCCATTCTCTAGTTGACTGGTCGGACACGATGTCAGCACCTTATCTTCACGCTGACACACACTGGACATTAATAGAAATACATCGGCAGGGCACACGTGCGGAATTTCAAGCAGCCGCGCGGGCTGGTGCTCTCGATAGCCTATTGTGTGCTTAACCTCTTCCGGAGAGGTTTTTGATGAGAAATGAGTGAGACTGTTAGCGCTAGGCAGCTGGGTATGTGGCAGGTTTTCTTTCTTCCTTTTTTCCCTTTTCCCCTTCTTGATTCTCTGCAGTGCTCCCTTAATCTTCGCTCCAGCGGAGTGGGCTCTGCCGCCTGAGGATTTCTTATTTAATCCACTGCTGCCTGAGCAGGCTCTGCCGTGCTGGCTGGACTGGCCAGCCCTAGGGGCGGGTGGGGCTCTCAGGGGCCCCTGGAACCACGAGAACCTTCATGTTGGTCTGGGTGACTTTCTCACCCTGGTCCTGGCCCAAGGGCGTGTCATTGAGTGACTGTGCATGAGCCGCTGAGAGCACGGGCTTCTCTCTGAGATGCTCTAAGCTTTGGGAGGTGCTTTCTTCTCCCCCCACCCCCCCATATCTCATCTCATTATCCCTCCTTGAGAGCTGCTGGTGATGCCTTAGTTTTTTTTTTTTTTAATATTTATTTATTTAGACAAGCAATAAATATTTATTTATTTATTTATACAAGTATAGTCAGAAGCACAGGAGGGTGAGAGAATTCACCAGAGCTAGAGCAGGGAACAGATCAGGCAGACTGACGAAGAGGTACACTGCTGAGGGGAGCAGCGGGCGTGGCAGGAGAGGTCTGGTGCGCCATGTGGGACCCTCGCCGGTGGCCGGGGATCGAACCGACTCTGCAGAGGCTGCGGGCAGCTTCGTCGCCCAGCGCTCAACCGCTGCGCCACCAGGGGAGGCCCTAGATTTTTGACTGAGTCTAAAACCCTGGGGAAGAATGACTCACTGAGCGGATCTGGGTCTTATGTGCTAAGGGGGATTGGGTCTGGCCACTATGGGTGGCCTGTGGGCACTGGAAGAGACCTGTGCTCCTGCGGGATCCCTTCATACGCCTCAGTTTCCCCAGCTGGAGAGCGCAGGTCATAACGCACACACAGCTCTGGTTTAGGGTAGGGCACTCAGGAGGTCCCTACTGTGGTGGGTCCTTGACAGAAATCATCCCGAAGCATTTCCTTGGTGAGACCCGGGCGCTGCACAGCCCTCCCTGCATAAGTTTCTATGGTGTCCCTCCACCTGCCTTCTGGCGCCACCGTTGTTCTGTTGCATGCCGGAACCTGCATTCCCAGCTCTCCCCTGCCCATTTTCCATGCACCCTTCGCCTCTTGCCTCCAGGTCCTTCTCTTCTCTCCAGGCATTGGGGACTCACACGTCGCCAACAGACAGCTGATCGCAGCCGTCCTTCGTCCTATCTTCTGTCCCTCCTCTGCACCCACTTTGCCAGATTTTTATCATGGCTAAACCCCGCCTGCTCCTGGCCTGGCCACCGCAGGGTTGCCCTCCCACTGCTGTCTCATCCTTCCTGGCCCCACCCCTCCGGCATAGTCTCACCTGCCATCCCACGCCCTTGGCACACTGTCTGTCCAGTCCTGACTCTACTTTCTCCATCCATGCCTTGCCACCCTTTCTTCCCCACCTCTTAAAAGAGGGAGCAGACCCCTTCTGTGTACGGGTCTCCCCTGCTCCCCAGCAGTGAGCTCCGTTTCCCTCCTGCTTTGCAACTCACCTCTTCCCTGTCTGAAACCAGCAGCTCCTCCAGCTCTTAGTCTTGAGCTCGTGGTGGTAAAATCATAATCTCGCTTCTCAGACTCAGTACAATTGGGTCTTCCCTTCCACTAACCTTTTGTTCTCAGAAACCACCACACTCTCCTTCCCAACAAATCTGATGACTTGCTTTCTTCACGTTTCCACCACGGGAGGGCAGAGAGTTTGGAAAGCAGGTTCCGACATGATCTGTGCAACAGGATGGCGGCGCCAGAAGGGAGGCGGAGGGACTCTATCCAGAAACTGACCGCAGGGAAGCTGTTCAGCGCCTGGCCTCGCTAAATCCTGAAGAAAATGCTTTGGGGTGATTTCTGTGGAGAACCCACCGCAGTAGATACATTTTCCTAGACGCTAAAATGTGACTTCCCATGAGCCCCACACCACGAACTTCCCTGGCTTTAAACTCACTTCTGTGAACCCTGTGCCATCTCTTTGCGTGCTCAGCTGTGCCCCTCAACACAGGAACCCCAGGGTGCTGTTGCCCCCGCTGGGCTGGGTACACAGAAGTGACACAGTCTCAGCCCTGCTGGAGCCCACAGCCTGGTAGAAACACAGTGAACAAGTGAGTACTCCGCCGAATCCAAACTCAGGACATTGGAAGCTGTTAAAGAACAGATATTGAGGGAGAGACAGGAGCCTAATTTAGATGGAGGTGCAAGGAGCAAGGCAAGGAGCCCAAACCCAGAGGAAGAGCTGGATGGGGTCAGGATAGGGAGGAGGATGCTCTGTTCAAAGGTAGGGTACGGTCAAGGTCCTTGGGGTGTCAGGGAGCCCAGGAACTTAGGAGAACTTCAGCAAGAGTGTGTGAGCCTGGGGGCTGGGACTGATGGCCTCCTGATGGGACGCTGGAGTCTGAGCACTGAAAGGAGCTGGGGCAGGGCTTTCCCCAAGGTCCTGTGCAGGATGGCTTCACGTGGGCGAGCCTGGAGTGGGAGGTAGGTGGGAAGCCACCCAGAAACCTGGTGGGAGGTCACGACCCAGACAAAGGACAATGTGCGGGCAGGTGGGAAGAATTGCAGAGAAAGAGTGGCAGGTTTGGTGACATGGGGGTTCACGGGGTGAGGAGAAAATGTGGGGAGTCATTCTCAGACTTCTGGTTTGCGCCAGATGCCCTGTACTGACACAAGGTGCCCAAGGAATGAGCCCTCTTGTGCTGTGTCAGTCCACGATGGTCTGAGTGAGTAACAATTGAGGCAGAGACTGAGCTGCTGTTGGAAAGAGGCCCCCAGCTAACTTCCATTTCCCTTCATGTAACATCTCAAGGTGAGTGGATAGTCCTGGGCTACTGAGGGCTCTATTGGATGGGCCTAAGGAGGTTGTTCCAATTCTTGGGGTGCCAGGCCCATGGGAAAGGGGGCAGGGCCAAGCAGGGGCCACCTACTCAGTCATTTTAAGGACTGTTTCCACTGTATCTGATTGCCAGAAAGCAATCACGTGGCCACACCCCAATAGAGGTTTTTTGGGCAATGCAGTATAGTTAGGTGCCCCCGCTACCAACACCGAGGGGAACGGGTATTGGGAAATCTGCCCCTATTGTCCATTGCCTCGTTTCCCCTCAAAGACTCCTACGTATGTCTTTGGCCTGACTTCTCGTCAGGGTTTTGCATTTCCAGGTGCTGGTTGACTGTATCCCTCCTGACACCCTCAGGTGACTGGAGTCGAGGATGTCCAGACCAGAACCTGTCCTCTCACAAGCCTGGGCTTCAGTCATGCACGATATTTTACTGTTGTGATAACTGCAAGGTTCCCAGTGAAGGTCCCTGGAGAAGGCATGACGCTCTCACTCTGCAGACATTTAGGGGAGGTGTTTCTGTGGAGCAAGTGCAGAGTTGCATTGTAGCTTTTTCTGCTTGGTGGCTGGCTGGTCTTCCAGGCAGCTGGCTTTCGAGGCTTTTGCTGAGACCTCAGACACGTGTCTCTGTTGTTTTGAAGATGATCCTTCAGGATGCTGAATGTGGTGAGGCACACAGCTCCGACCTGGCCATCTGTCCATAGTTGGAGCCTGGCCAGACCTTGCAGAGGGACAGTGTTTTCCAGCAGGACACAGAGAGATGTCCTCAAGGACTGGGGACTCCTACCCTAAAGTTGGGGATGGGTAGAATGAGGAGGAGGGCTAAGTCAAGTCCAGCTGGCCTGGCCACTGGTGGCAGCTTGCTGGATCTGGTTGAGCATGGCTGCCCCTGGAATGGGAGGCCCTGGGTGAACTCCCCAACTTGCTCCCAAGCCCGCCCTTGGGCGAGCAGACCCACCCAGCTTTAATGCTAATTCCCTTTGCAATGAGCCTGAACTTCCCCGCATCCCAGTTAAAGCCAGCCCATTAGCGCTGCCCCATCTGTCACCATAAACGGAAAGTTCTTCTAACAGGTGGGCAGGCAGTTCTCCCATGCTAATGAGGAGCTGATGGAATTCCCGCGGGACCGGCCGCGCTGTCTCAGGCCCAGCCTTTGCCCTCTTCTGCGGGAAGACACAGCTGACCACAGACGGTTGGTGCTCGGTGCTGACCCCAGCACGGCCCTCTTGACCTCCGGAGGCTCTGGGAAGGGTGGGAGAAAGCCACTGGGTGGGGGCCTTCTCATCTTTCTTGCCCACTGTTTTTCCCTGGAGTCACCGCCAGAGCTGGAAAAAGGGAATGTGTGTTTTTATCTTTCCTCTGGCCTGGCGGGGCCTCTTGGGGGCTGGTTTTTTCCTCCTGGATCTGATAACACTTCTCTGAACACAGTTGCTTTTTCTTCAGAAGAGGAATGTGCTTGCCTTGCCCTAACTTGATTCTTGTCTCTGCTCCCCTGGAGTAGCAGACCTTTGCTGGGCTCCCTGGCCAGAACAGACCTGGATTTTGGTGTTTGAGAAAGGAGAGGTTTTTATTTTGGGGGGCTTTGTCCAGCGGCGGGGAATGGCGGCAGAGGCATAGCATGGATTCAGGAGCCAGGTTGCCTGGGATCGCATCCTGCTCTTGGGCTGCACTTTTTGAGGTCATTTCATTTCTCTGTTCCTTCTGTTCAATGGGGTGGAGGCATGCCTGGCACCTTGGCTGTCTGAGGACCCCTTGAGACAGTGCATGGAGGGAGCTTGGGAGCAGGACGCGGTGTCAGCTCGTGGCCACTCATAGGTGAATGGCCGCACGAGCCCCCTGGATCTGTCCTGTCCTCTGTGCTTACCAGTCGCTCCCCCCCACCCCCGCCACTGCCCAAGTCAGGGGCACCTCTTGATGCCCTCGTGAGACTCGCTCATTTGGTGGCTGTGTGGGCTTTGCCTTCTGAGCCCTTCTCGTCAGGCGGTGTTTGGTGTCAGTCTGGCTTTGCGCTGGCGCCATTGAATCTCACGGGGGCAGGTGCTGCTGGTTTAGGGTTGAGGAAGGATGGGGACGAAGGCTGGACTGTGAGGAGTACCGGGCTGATTCTTCCTGCTTCTCATTCTGTCCCTGCTCCCTGGGAAACTGTGCAGCGTCCACCGCCTGCACCTTGTGAATGAAGTCTGAGGGCGCTTTGTCCTGGAGTGGCTTCCTGGCCTGTGTGCCGGCCACTAGGTGGCAGTGTTGGGCCACTTGTTGGTGTGTGTGGGGAGCTGGCCTGGGGCAGGCCAGGGAGGGAGGGCCCCCTTCCCTAGACTTGCTCCCCTAGAGGGCCTGGATCTAGCAGAGGAGGCTCCAGAGCACCGTTATCCTGAGTCTGATCTCTGAAGCCCCCTTCACCTTTTGTTGGGAGACCTAGATTTTTGCCTTTGTCTGTCCCCCGAGGCTCTCTTTGTTGTAGCTGCCCTGGGACACATCACCAGATGGACACTGCCCAGTGGGGATACATCCTGCCTCCCCCGCGTTGGTGGGGCGCCCTGGGGGCCAGCTCCTCTCTTCTCCCGTGGTGTTCTGCTCCTCATCCAGAAAGTCACTGGTGACTTGGCTTGGGTCCAGAGCAATGTAGAGGAGGAGCAGTTGGGAGTGGACTGGAATGAGAGCCCATGGGGTCTCATGACCAAGGAGGGGTGGGGCGGCTGTTTGCTCCTCCTCTGCGGGGCAGCTTGTTCCCAGGCCTGGCAGTCACGTTTCTCTACCTTGCCAAATACTGAGGTGAAGGCCAAATTAAGAGCTGAGTCTGTGGCCTTCTTCCCCGGCTGGCAGATGGGAGGAATGATAGGAGGATCCCATCCACCCGGTGGTTCTCGCGGGAGCTGGTAGCACCCCTCACGTGCCTTTCCCTTGGCTCCCTTTTGCAAAACAAGCAGATTCTGACTTTTTTGTGGGCGGATGGACTGCCTTGGTTTTGGCAGCCGAGGAGGTTTTTCAAGCCCCAGAGAAGGGCCATGGAGAAATCAGCTAACGCGGTGATGACTTGAGCTGCCCATGGTGAAGAGCTGCTGCATTTAAGGCACCTCAAGTCGGCATCGGAACTCAGACTTTCTTGCTCATTTCTGCTAAGGAGCCAAGGGCCGGGCAGCGGGGGCCTTGCTGTCCTTTTGCCCTCCTGGAGGCTGAGGAGGAGGGTGTGCAGGGACTGGCGGCCTGGTGCAAATCATCCCCATGACATTCAGTGAGCGTGCTGCAGCCCGCCCGCACGCCTGCCACCGCGTGCTGGCTCGCCCAGCATTGGCCCTTGCCACCGGGGGCGGAGCCTTCGCAGACACCCCACGGGGCCGCTGCTCCCTGGAAGCAGCTCCGGGAGAGCTTGCTGGAGAGTCCCAGCCTTATCGAGGGCCCTTGGCATTCTTTTCTCCGATAGCGATCAGCATGCTCTTGCCTCTCTTTTCTGCCTTCATCTTCTCCCCCACCCCTCTCGCTGGCATGTCGGCACACTGCCCGGAGCCTTCCTGGGTGGCTTTTCCACAGCAGTGGGTGAAGAGAGCGACCTCGGGCTTTGTTGTTTATGCTCTGTGGGCTCCAGAGCTCCAGCATGAGGCTCTGGGTGACAGTGGGCACCAGGTGCGGTGGCACACATGCCAGGCCCCTGGAAGTTGTTGCCAGCTGAGGGCACGCAGCAGACAGGTCCTGGAGAAGCTCACTGGAGACCGCTTTCCCGAAGAGACTGGGGAGGAGCAGGATTGCTGGTCTTCAGTCTTTGCTGGGAAAATATTGCTTTGAAGGCAGTGTACAAATTCCAGGTGGAGTGAATGTGTGGGGGGGGTTGTTAGAATTATTCATGTGCTTCTTTAAAGTATTCACAGCAGCACGAATCCCTGTGGCCTCGGTCTTTAATCTGGATTTCCAGGTAGATAAAGAAAGTAACCTATTCCACATTAGCCCATGAAATGTCATAGCAGAGAGAGCTCGAGTTCTCTGAATCACAGTCTGAGCTGTCCCGGGAGGGAGGTAGCGAGTAGTAGAAAAACCCAGAAGTCCATATATGTGGGTTAGGCATGTTGGGTGGCCTTGGTGAAGTGTCTCTGGGCACCGGTCTCTCCAGCTGTTAAGTGGGGACAGTCACCCCTATTTCACAGGCTGTGCAGGGACAGAGGGCCACATCCTCAGACTGCCTGGCTCTGTGCGGTGGCCGCTGGCCCTCAGCGAGCACTCCCCTCCCACCCCACCCACCCCCGCCATGGAGACAGGCCAGCTGGGAGCCTGTGGCCAGCACACTTGGCCTCCAGCTCCCGAGTCAGGTCCTCACCCCGGGGAGCACCCCAGTGTCTGTGTGTACACCTGGGCCAGGGGTCCAGGGGCGCCCATGGGGCTGAGCTCTTACGAAGGTGCTGACTATTGGCTGAGGAGGGGACTGAGAGAAGGAGGCCAGCCTGTCCAGGATTATTCTTCCTGACGTTTCCGAGGCTGCTTCAAGCAGCTCAGCTGCCAAAGTGAAAATCCTGTGTGCTCACCCTAATTGGTTTTCAGGGGAGATTGATTTTTGCCTGTGTAACTGCTGCTAGGAACCCTGATGTCTCTCTCCTTAGGGATCACGTACCTCCAGATGAATTTTGTTTCCAGTTACCAGAGTCCATCTTCCACCTTCTCTAGAAGGGCGCGGTTGGGAGTCGTGGAGATGGAACCGGTAGGCACCTTGAGCCTTTCAGCCATGGAGGCCACCCCTGGGAATGGCCCCCCGGGTTAAGAAGCGATAGCCTGAGGGGACGGGCTGCTGTCAGGTTTCCTGTGCCCTGTGTCGTCCCAGTGGAGCAGTGAGTGCATGTTGTACAGTCTGGGGGAGCGGGGATGCAGAGTTAGTGTCCGCAAACCCATGAAGAATGATAGCCTGGAAAAGCCAGACCAGCTGTTTGGGTGCCAGGGAAAGCGGAAAAGGTATGCTGGGCATTAATGGCACAGGACAGGCTGGGAAGAGAATGGTTTAAAGAAGCGCGAGTCATCTGTCCCGGCTGCTGTGGGCAAGCGTCTTCAGTAGGGAAGGAGATGGACAGTCAGACGTCATCAGGGTGGGGTCGGCTCTCAGATCTTGTCTGTCAGCCCCATCACCTTTCTGGGCCCCGGGGCCCAGCGGAGGTTAGGTGTCTGGTCCAGGGACCTGAGCTAGTGCCCATGACCGAGAGGGCATCCCTTGGGCTCTAGGTGGGTAGAGGGGCTGGAGGGTCATCTCTGCAGCTCTGTTGCTCAGCACAGCATCTGAAGTGTCTTTGACACCATTCCCTGAATTCTTGTAGTTTCACCAAGCTCCCCAGGGATTCTGCAATATATCTGTATTTGAGTCACTGTAGCTCTCTTTTTGGCAGCCCGATTATTTAGGCCTGACAGGTAGGCACAACTGTCTCATTAAATGCAGATATA